>NC_056681.1:92502806-93853639 GCF_018350215.1 Panthera leo
TAATTCTATTTGTTTTCAAAGTGGTGGGATACAGATGAAAAGGCAGAATGTAGAGAAGTTGCTCTCACTTTGGCCAAATATGGAATGAAATACCCAGGAGGTAAACATTTTTTCACCCCTGGAGTTATTTATGTAGAGATTTAAAAACCATTTATTGGGGATTTTTAAGAAGTGATTTCAGTATCAGATGATGCTTATAATCCCCCCTAGCTCTTGATTCTTACTTGTGTTCTTTATAGTCTTGTGGGAGAACATTTTACTGGGTTCTTGACACATTCTCCACCCTCATTCCAAGGTTGAGGTTACCCCACTACACTGTGCTGTAGCACAAGCAATACTCATGTAGTACTTGGCAAACTGGTTGTCTTAAGAAGTTATTTAGCAGTGTGTGTTAAAATCCTTTCTTTACCTTTAGATTATAAGTTCTATGAGGGCAGGGACCATGTCCATCTTGATATTCACCATCTACCCACCTTCATGGAGGAAGGAGTCAATAAATATTAATTGACTGACTAATTACATATTAGGGTCCTCTTTGCAGAAGCCACTTTTGGATATTCACTGGTAGTAAAAAAAAAAATGAGTCAAAGGCTCGTATTGTATTGATGCCAACAGCACCATAAGATGAAGGGGATGGGCACGGTCACCTAGCTCAGTGGTCATTTTGAATACAGTTCATAAAATTAAAAAACGTCTTTTCCAATGTAACATTTTATATTCCGTACCCAGTTTTTGTCCATCTTCATCACTTTATCACAGAAGGTATTAACCTTTTATCAAACTTAGTCCTAATTTGAAGACATTTGTTTTCCCAGTTTTTTTTGGCTAAACTTTTCATTGAGTATCTTGACTCTCATGATTTTGAGCTCCCTCCCATAACTGCTAAGAGTTAAGATCTAAGTATTTGAGAATCAAGAAGATCCCTAAGATATTTTCCTATTTTAAAGGAATGTTAGGCAGAAATACACATGCTTAGAACATAGATACTGATTGAATATGAGACAAAGGCTATACCTTTAAACAAAAGGGAGTAAGCTGTTATTATCCAATGACCCTGTTTAACATATAAAAGATGCTTTAAGACTGCCGCGTTGCATATTCCTGGAGAGTAAGAAACTGAGAGTTCAGTATACCACTTCCCATTAGGACAAATGTTTTATATATCAAAATTCCTATATTGAAATCATTTAAATTATTTGGAAGAATACCAGAGTGATCAATAAAAACCCTGCACAAGAATTCACTTAGCTGGAGTGAAAGGAGCAGGTGGGAAAGGGTCTCAGGACCATTCGACGTCCCATCCCTTAATGGAAACAAAACAGAAGCACTGGATATTATTCCTTCCAGAGCAGGATGATGCTCTTGCCAAAGAATCCCAATTACCTCCCTCCATCCCTACAAGACCTATCCTAAGTGTAGGCATTAAATCCCTTTGAGGGGCACCGAACACTTCAGAAGTTAATTTAAACTTATCTGTATGCATTTTCACTGAGGAACAATCTCAGTTCCCACCATCCTTTTTGAAGTCTTGAAGCGCTCGCCAACACAGAATGATAATGATACAGTGATCTCATTTCGAACATTTTCCTCAGGGTTTTCATCAGCCCTGCTGGTTACCTTTCTTTCCTTAGAGCAATTTCAATTTCCTTATGACTCAGCAAGCAGCTTTGGGATCGATACTGTATTTTTTTCCTCTTTCAGTTTTGGATTGGCCCTTCAGCTTTTTATTTATTTATTTTTTTCTAACACACATCTAAAAGATTTCCCTTCCACAGGCAAACTTTTAAAACTCTGAACTGTATCTTTTTTTTTTAATTTTTTAAATTTAATTAATTTTTTAATTAGATATTTTAATTAAAAATATCTTTTTTTAATTCTTGACTGGTGTGTCATGTTATGTCACATCACTTTCAGTAAGTCTTATCTCTTTGTGTCCTAGCAGTCCACAAGCAAGCTAGAATGACAGACTCCACTGACCAGCGAGTGCCAGGATGCAGTGTGAGGTCTATAGGCCAGGTTTCCTTGAGGCTTTGCAACACGTTCTTCCAATGAATGCAAATGTGAAGGCCTTCAGATTGTGTTTGCAAAACAACTTGGACATAAATAACTCCAGGTATAAAAGATTTAAAGGTAAAATACCTGAGATATGGCCCAAATCCTGGAAATACTTCCACTGTTGACTTCCTCTGGATGTAGTTGGTGTAAATGCTAGGTGTGTTTGTTTTAATCTTTTGTTTGTTTCCTCTTATGAATGTTAAAAGTTAGCTGCTATAATAAATCCTTCAGGGATTTTTCAGTTGAAGAAATGTTTGCCATCAGCTTAATGTACAACTGATGCTACAGTGGTCCTGAAACCACAAATAACACACTCCCATCACTGCTCAAAGATTTCCCCTATTTGGCAGTGCCCCTTTCATAGGTAAGCACTAGCCCCACCTTGTGAAATAGGTTGCTTCTGTTGATTTACAGTTTTTAGCATTACGGGGCATGTTGTCTGGAATAGAACATATTTTTCACCGGACATATCTCTTCCCTGCAATACACCATGTACACATATACATGCACAATCCTTCTCACTCCATTTAGGAATAGAAATTCCATTTAAGTCCCGGGATACATAGAGTTGAGGCTTTATTGATTTAATTGGCTTTGGAAGTTTCTAGAGAGATCAAGTCCATAAGAACTTATTGATTCTTACTGCCAACCTAACCAAAAATGCCCTACTGAATCTACTCAGTTGTCAGACATTTCCTGTTGACACAGTTGTTCTGTCCTACAGGGGATATTAGGATCCTGGATAATGTGAATATCATAGGCTAAGTCAGGAAAAGATTATAGTCATCAGATGGAATTAAAGATTTTTTTTTTCAACTGAACTCAGTTGAGTTCTATAACTCTATATCAACCTAGTAAGCTTTTAGAAGTAGGTTCTCATCCCTAAATCTCCAAACAAAGCTTGTTTTTTTCTGATATTATTATTTTTTGCTTGGTTAAATTAGAGGCTCATGGAGGTATCATATTTAACCCAGACTATACTCCTACACAAGTATGAATCACATTTATTAAAATTTCAATATCTTCTATCTATAGACATATGCCACGGTCAGTTTTCAACAAATTTTTTTTTGAGTGTGAACAGAATAAGAAAAAATATCTCTCATTTATATAGCACCTTTCAATCAGAATGTTCTTTGTACACTGTACATGGTTAATTTTTTTCCTTCAAATACATGCATTAAACTCCCACGGATCTATCAGCAATTTTGCAGGGCTATTTTAGGATTATGTTAGAGAAAGGCTTTAGCAGAATAAAAAAGCCTGGCGTAGCCTTCACTCAACTTAAGGAAGTTCAACCTATTTTTATATTGTCTAGTTCTATGTGGAAATATTGCTAAGAACATAAAAATATATCCAGTAGATTTGCAATAGGTTATATGTAGGAGGGAGCCTGGCCACTTAAATAGAGTAAAGCATAAAAATTTAAACTGAGTCAGACCCATATGAAAGAGGATGAAGATCTCTGATCATTCTGAAGATTTTTCTGGGCCGTCTTTTTTGTTGTTGTTGTTGTTTTGTTTTTTTTACCCCATTAAATTACCTTTTGTCCCTTCCCTATTCTCAAGTACCTGTATTCTCATTATACCTTTCCTGGCCACCCTCTTAAAATTGCTTTCAGAAAAGGATGGGGAATTTACTTAACCCTACCACAATATGCAGTTGTTAACAGTTTTACTTGACCTCACTGGGGTTTTGTATTTTAAAAACTAATAAAACCTTAAGGTAAGGAAGACAATTTCAAGTAGCCGGTTAAGGAGACTGAGGGTTCTCTTTGTCTTTCAAATTGTATTAACAGGCTGGTCACCAGTTTCATATATTTCTTATATTAAGCTTGTCTTAAACTTACAAATACAGACAGGCAAAACTAAGAAATCTCACGGGATGCTGTTTGGCTTATCTGGAGGCTGATTTGAAAAATGAATGAAAAGTGGGAAAGGGTAGATGATTGATTTTTTTAAAAAAAGGTCAGACCTTTTGGGGGAACATTAAAAAATGTCTGCCAATTCCAGATACGTACGTAAAAACACGGCCATTATTATGTATGATATAAATAAACTTAGACTATTAAAATTGAGATACAGTATAACTAAAGATACAATGAATTTATCTTAGGAAATAAGATTGAGAATTATACCATAAGATTATGTGAAAATTTGAAAGAAGGCCATAAACTAAAATAATAGCCAAGAATAAGAAAATACTCTAGGAGAAAATTATATGTAAATTAACAATAGTACTGATCAAGATAATAGTATTACGAACTTGCACATTATTTGACATTTTACACAAATTTACATTTATTCTCTTATAACATGCCCTTCTAGGTGAGCAATAGTGTAACCCATTTAGGACAGAAAGTGAGACATTTTCAATATAAATGGAAAGGAAAAAGAGATTTAGGAAGGCAGAAAACAATTACCTAAATTGGAATATTGCCAGAACATATAGATTAACAGTCCCATCCTGGGAGAAGTATCCTGAGATCTTTAATGCTCACTAGTAGCCAGGATCCTTTTCTCACCAAAAGACATATGATCTTATATCCTACTGGAGTCCTCCAGTGTTTCCTGCTTGCTCAGCATTTTTGCATACCAATGCCTTTTACTGCCTTCTCCAGGAAGAATATATAGTTTGCACTTGGATCTGTGGACTTGCTGAGTAGTCTGACAAGGTCTTTTCAAAAGGATTATATGGCTATGTCTCACAATAAGAGATATTATAACCCTCTCTGGCATCTCTCACCACGTCCTGTGAATTGTTGAATGATCACCTGAGCGTAGTCAGATCACCTGAGCGAAGGAGAACACTCCATGCTCAGAGTTTCCCAAAAGAAAAAACTGGAATCTTTTGGATGAAACATTTTCCTTTGGAAAAAAAAAGATGAAACTCTTGAGAAATGTTCTGTAACAAGTGCAGGTATGCAGCGGGTGAATGAATACTTTCCAGCATCTCTGCTTCTACTGCTAAGTAGAGTAGCAGGTCTATTCCTTTTCTATCACTCAGAGCTTTTATTTTTCTCCATTTGTTCACATGTCAGACTTACGTTAAGTTAAACCTCTCCCCTTCCCAAGTGATTGTCTTCAGCAGGAAAAGTCAAGAAAATTTACTGGGAATAAAGTTGGTCAACATGTCTATAATGCCATGGAAATTGAATGTTTATGGCACAACTATGTTTATTATATAAATGTAATCACCATACACAAGTGTTCCACGAACACTGATAGTCCAATGGTAAGATATCAGGGTACCACACATGGAAATGCCTATATACACAATTTATACAATAAAGCACATTTTAACTGTCCTGCTTTGTATTAAACTTCATTCTCTGAATTCATCCAGAGACATTACTGGTTATGCTTGCAGAGTTCTACATCTTACAGACTATGCTCTTAGGTGGCAACATAATACAACAAACATAGATCCTAAAATCTTGAAAAAAATCAATGCTGCACCAGCATGTTCACCTGTATTTTAAAATGGTATATTATGTGCTATAGATAGCAAACATTGTCCCAAGTTTCATATCAAGTAGAGTTGCTAAAGTAGAAAATGATCTTCCACTTAAAAGAAGTACTAAAAAACCCTTTTGCCAAACTCACCTTCAAGCTTCATATTAGTGTGTGATGTACAGCAATAAAATATTAACATTAACATGCTTTGTAGTCCAATCTCTGGATATTATAGATAATGGAACTGGCATAGGTGGAGTTGAGGATTTGACTAACGTTGTATAGTAGTTAGCAGAGCATCTAGAGTTTAGACTATAGTCTACTTTTAACCAGAAACTAGCATAGCAATCTAGTCTTACACATCTTCTAGTCAAGAATACCTAAATTAATCACATGTATTGAATTAAGAATCTTGTGTTTATGCCATAATATGCATTTCACTTCAGCATATAAAATACATAAATGTGTGCGGTAGATAGACTCTGAGATAACTCCCCAAAGATCTCTGCTTCTCGGTACTCACGCCTTGTATAACCCCCTCCTACTAAATGGGCAGGAACTGTGACTTGCCTCTAACTAACAGAATACAGCAGTTAATGGGATATCATTCCTTTGATTATATTACATATAACTATAAATTTTGTTTTGCTAACAGACTATCTCCCTTCTTGGCTTTGATGAAGCTAGCTGTCATGCTATGAATTGCCCTATGGAGAGGCCCAGGTGACAGGGAACTGAAGGTTACTTCCAACAGCCAGCATGGAATTCAGTCCTCCAGTCACACAGCTCACAGGAAATTTAATGCTGTCAATACCTATGCAAGTAAGCCTGCAGGAGGATTCTTCCTCAGTCAGATCTTCAAATGAGACCTCAGCCAGGTCAGCACCTTGACTGAAGCCTGTGAGAAACACTGAAGAAGAGGACCCAACTAAGCAACACCTGATCTCCTGACCCACAGAGAGTGTGAGGCAATAAATACGTGTTGTTTTAAGTTGCTAGGTTTGAGATAATGTGTTATACAGCAACATATAACTAATATAATTTTGCTTCTGTATAAAATAGCAATATGTACTTAAAGGAAATAAGTCTTGTCCACAATCAAAGTAACGTAACTGCTATGGGAAACTTACAATTTTTTTGATCCTCAGGATAGATTAAAATCAGATTCGTGTAACCTCTATTAAAATGATAATAAAAAGAATTAGGCAATTATGAAGAGCAATTATAAAAATGGAATTAATAATAGAAGAAAATTACAATTACTTTCTAAGATGTCTTTGATCACAACAAAGTGGTTTTCTAAATGTCACTCTCTACTTGTGTACATTTCCCCTTCTTGAATTACTCAAGTGACACCTTCTGGAGGCTATCTCTGACCTCCAGCACCCATATATAGTTCAGCCTCATTTGCCTTCCCTAAGAACTTACTGTTTGTATCACTTACACAGCACGTAAAACATATTAGCGATACTGCTGGTGGGTGCACAGATATAGCTTTTCTCCTTAATATGCCCTTCTAAGTGAGGAAAACTTCCTAAAGTCAGGAACAATGTCTCATATTCCTCCAATGCCAGCAAAATACATAGTAATTTATGACACAGAAGATTCCCCAAAATCTGTCTTTGTAGATGTTGGTGCTGATGTTAACAATAGAAATAATATGTGTTTTCGATTTAAGAAGAAAATTCAAATATCGTAAGTTTTCAAGACATGAGGAAATCTATTTGCAACACACTGGGAGAAAATTATGTAGTTTGGTTAGTACTTTCAGACCCAGAGCCCTTCTAGACACAGCTGCATTCCCCTTCATCTTGCCAGTTAGAGCTTTGTTGTAAAGCCACCTTTGGAAAAAAAAAAAGCCAAATTCTCTGAGCAATTATTGATTTTTCTTGTGGAATTCAAGTAGGTAATTAGACTAACACTTTGCCCCATCTTTAAATTCTGTGATAGTCTTGTGACCCTGGCATGTGTGAGACAAGTGTGTGCTGCTGGGTAACATTTTACCATATGACCTTATTGTTAATCATCAAGGTATGCTGCTTGAAGTCACAAATTTTAATAGGTGAGGCATGTGAAACAGGTTGATAGATTGATATCCTGATCTTGATGCTAATGTATTTAAACACAAGAGAATTCATGAACAGTGTACAGAATAAATTTAAGTATTGATTAATTCTTCTGAAGGTCAGCCTCCTCTGATCATTTGAATTTCTTGAAAATTTATAAGGTTAATTTTTCCTAATTTAATGGCAAATCATATTTACTATAAATAAGATTTAATCAAAAACTTAAAATTTAGGGGAAATTATTTATATCAACCAAATCTCCTCCTTTCCAGAGAGAATGATTCTTAGTATGTTAGAGTACTTTACAGAAAATTCAAATTATACTGTATAGGAAATGTCTGTGTTTTTTTTTTTTTCCTTTGGACATTGGCATATAATGTTTCCTCTGCCTAGAAAATTCATCCAAATATTCTCTCATTGCTCAGATCTTGCTCATTTTCTTGTCTTATCTTAGACAACATTTGAGGAAGTCTTGACAAGCAAAGTTCACTTTGACTCAAGAAGTTTTGCTTTCCCCAATTTCTATTGTGTTCTTCTAGTATCTTGCTCTTCTCTATTAACACAGTATCACATTTAGATTGCTTGATTCTTCAATCTCATAGCTAAACTATAATTCTCATGAAGGCAAAGACAATGTCTTGCACACCACTGTACTCCCCAAATAGTCAAAGAGCTGGCCACAGGTTAAAATAGAAATTCACTTTTGGTAAATGAATGGATGAATGAATGGCCTAATTTAATGCATAATAAAATTATGAATATATTTTATGATGATTAAATATTGACAATAAGGTTTTAAACAACTGTTGTAATATTCCACCACATGAATGAACAATCATTTATTTAGCAAGTTATTTTTTTCTTGGTCATTGATGGTACTTCTAATGCTTTGTTATTTTAGACAATTCAGTGGTCAATCTTGTAATGGGATCCTGATCTCTATTTCTGATGATACTCTCAGAATAAATTCTTAGAAGCAGGCTTTTGATGCTACTACCAAATTACTTTTTTCAAACGATTAATGATTAATAATGTTAAGAGTGGATATAGTTTATTTCTTAAAGTTTGCTTTAGGTGACAGCATCAGCTCTCATGTTACAGTTATATGATGAAGATAAAATATTCTCTTCATATATTTATCATGTATCTATTATAATAATTCACATTTCTTAATCTGATACCATTTCTCATCCGCCTATTGTCTCCCAATATCCCTGGTTCATTTTTCTGTTGGAGTGGCATTTGAGGAATTATTTTTATGTACACAATTTCTGTTGCACAATGGCAGAAATGGGAAGCTTCTACATGAGCCAAGAAGCATACAGGTAAAAACAGCCACATGTTCACTAAAGGATACAGTTGTTGTTCTTGTTGTTTTAATGACATATACACAATGAACATGTATTTGCCTTAAAGAAGGTAGATCAGTATTCCTACAGTAAAGCCTAAGAGATAGTAAAAGATATGTCTGCCTCAGTCATTAGCCAATTCCTACCACATTCTGACTTCTTCAAGGCCCTTTAATGAGAAATAGTGCTCCCTATTTAATACTTTTCAATATTTTCTCCTTCCTTAACACTTCTCCATAATTTACATAAACCTCTCATAGTCGTGTTTCATATTCCTTTCAGACTACATACTGGTTTATTTTTGGTCCTTAAATTGCCAGGAGGTCATATCTATCCCATATCTGACATATTTGGTTGCAATACATTGTTGGAATATATTGTGAATTATAAGTGAATGAGTGAATGAATGAATCAGTTAAGTAAGATGCATTTCCATTCATTTTGTCATTCTAGTTAGTGGGGCTACAGGGAATTAGAAAGATGAATTTTGATGACTAGCAAATCTTAGGGAAAAAAACTGATTCAAGCCTTTGCCTGTTTTTCCATATTTTCTAAAGCCATCCTTTATCCTAATTGACTACTGCTGTCAATCACTTATAATATGAAAATCTTTATAAAGGTTGAGATATGTTTCCTCCCATGACTTGCCAGATCTTGCTGGTCACTTTGTATCCTCAATGGAAATTATTCTTCCAAAGGTAAGAAAACATTTTGGGATTATAGGCAATTGCCACAGGCAACTCTTATTTCTGCTGAATTTTGTCATAGCATGTAGTTAAAAATGTGTGTTTCATTAGAGGGGTGCCTGCAAGGGAACACAGTCAGTGAGAGTATTTACAGACTTGGGATACCAGTTACATGAAAAAAAAAAATCTTTCAATTTGTTGCCATCTTTACAAGAATTGAATTTAATGAGCTTTTCTCCAGCTGTCCCTAAGGAATCTACTCTCTAATCAAGTCTAATTGGTGTTTTCCCTTGAGGTGAGAATTACACGCACGCACACACACACACACACACACACACACAGAGTAAAGAACACACCATGCCTAAAGATTTTAGAGAAAGGGAATTGGTTTTTTTTATTTGTTTCCAAGAAATGAGCAAGATTTAGATTGATTTCTGTTAAATCATGATATAAGTTATTTTAAACTAACGTTCGTTTACACTACCTGTTCATTGAAAAGATACTGATAAAAGCTATCAAAGTACCAGATGTAATGCTGGGTTCCAGAAGCACAGGACTACCTAAAACCTTGCCTTCTTGCATTAAGATTAGAGAATTGTTACATAATTTTTGCAAGCTAAAAGCCTGGCAAATATATTGGAATGAATACTGTTTTTGCTGAAGTATCTCTATTAGGCATTACATTATAAGACATTTAGTTTTCCTTCTCCATAGATAAAAGTATGAAAAAAAACTACAAAGGATAATGAATATCTCCCTTTCTGATACTCAAAATTAATATATGATGTTTACAATTTTTTATATTTGCCTCAGATGTTTTTAAGCAATACTTATGTGCAAAGTTGGACATCACCCCCCATGCTCTTTCTCTTTCTCCCTGCTTCCCATCCTACTTTGCTTCCTTCAAAACACAGTCAATTACATCATGGCACGGAGCCTGCTTAGGATTCTCTCTCTCCCTTTCCCTGCCTCTCTCTCTCTCTCTGTCAAAATAAATAAATAAGCTTAAAAAATAAAAAATAAAGGAGCTATAAGGTAATTTCATTTTATTTGGTATAGTTTCTGTCTGCTCTGCTTCTTTAAAAAGGGGTTTTGATGATTTCATTTATTTCCTTCAATTTTAAATGGATACTCTAGGGTTGCCTGAGTGGTTCCATCGGTTAGGCGTCTGACTTCAGCTCAGGTCATGATCTCACTGTTTGTGGCTTCGAGGCCCAGGTTGGGCTCTGTGCTGACATCTCAGAGCCTGGAGCCTACTTCAGATTCTGTGTCTCCCTCTCTCTCTGCCCCTCCCCTGCTCACTCTTCGTCTCTCTCTCTCTCTCAAAAAAAATAAACATTAAGAAAAAAAGTTTAATTAATACTCTATACAAGTTGGTTGGAAACTGATGTTTTATTAGTTAACATATTCATAATTTTTGTGCAACTTTAAAAAGGAAGAGTTTATACATTTTTAAAGCAATTAGTCCACTTTTAAATTATTTTGTTGCTTAACTTTCTAAAAAAATTTTTTTCAGGAATTGGTGACTATTTTACCTTTATGAACAATAGCTAATCAACTAAAGACTCGACACTTCATAATTGCATGGTATTTATTGTACTTAGGGTGAAGTGTAAAATAATACCTAGGATTATTAGAATTTTAAATCAAAGTTAAAAGCTCAAACTAAAAATGTCTTACCTCTGTGCTTTACAATCTAATATTAAACCAGAATTTAATTATTTCTATGTTTAGTTCAGAAATATAAAAACTATTATTTTATTCCTTTTAGAAACTTTATTTTCTTCATGATAAAAACTTTATCAAAGTCACTTAGATGTAAAACGGCCATTGGAAGGTCGTTTTAGCAGCAACATTATATATTCATTTAAAAGGAAGGAATGGCAGTGCTAAATTGACAGACTAAGCTACAATTTGAGAGCCAGATTCAAATGAACCCAATCAAAAAGTTAATTAACCTGACGCGATGTGCATGATTGGGGTAGGGGAACTGGGAGAAGAGGAGATCCCTACTAGCAAACAAAAAGTCAAAAGTTTCAAAACCGAATCATAACTACAAGAAGGTCTGCTTTAATACACAAGAATTACATTATGTATAATGCTGAATATTGCACATAGATTAAATTTCAATGATAGACAAATGTTTAAATAAACTATAATTATATCCAAAGGTTATTGAATGTCTATTAATAGATTTATATATAGTGTATGATACTATGCAACAAATGCTTTTGTTAGGTCAAAGTAGTAGAATGTAAAGTTGTATATAAAGTATAATTACAATTATATATATATGTGTATACGTATATGTAATTATGTATATAACAACATATAAAATAAACCTTGGGCATGAGGGAGAAAAAGGAACAGGAACCAACATAGTTTTTCTCTTCTTTGGCAATATGTACTAAAAGCTTTTAAAATGTTGAGACTTTTAACCCACTAATTCTACTTCTTGTAATCTGTTTTAAAGAAGTAATGTAAGAAGTGGATAAATGTTTGTGAATAAAGATGTCCGTGAAAGTGCAAATTGTAAACAACTTAAATACCCAAGTGGGCACCTTAAGAAAATTATTGTGCACATGCAGGATGTAATTTTATACAGTAATTATGCTTTCAAAATCTTTTTGATGGCAAAGAAAAATGCTTGTAATGTAAAAGTAACCAGAATTGCAGTATATAAAATTCTATGTATATAGAATGTATGATCATAAAATGAGCACAGATAAAAGACTACAAAGACATATGCTAAAATGTTAATAGTAGTTTTCTCTGGATAGGAGGAGTATGATTGATTTCCCTCATTAACTCTCCATATTCTACAACTTTTCCATAATTATCACAAAATATTACTTTTATTTAAAATAAAAATTCACTTCAACTATCAGACTTTCTCTAATATGCATGAATGTTGACAAAGAAATAAACGCATTTAAAAATATATTGAATGGTGATTTGTAAAGTAAGGTCTTCCCCTAGTAAACCATAACCTGTAAAAGGCAGCAACAGCATCTTAACTTCTGTGTGTACTCATTGCCCACCACTGTCAGCTCAATTAATGCTAATGAAATCAACAACACAAGACAGGAAGGATTTGAGCTGACTGATAAGCAGGAGAGGAGTTTTGACTCCCTCTTCCCCTCCCTGCAAAAACAAAAACAAACAAAAAACCAAAAAAAAAAAAAAAACACACACACACAAAAAAGGAAAATATCACAAGCCTGTGGGGATTTTGTGGAAATTACACAGGCAGTTTCAACTAATAACTAATAATTTTGTATATAAACTTTTCCAGATTACAAAGCAGAAGTCTCAGATTTCTCAGGTTAGCAACAACTCAGATAAATAAACTTAACAAAAATAGCACCCTCCAAAAAACTGAAAAATAGAGTACACTATGAATAAATATGACCCATTTCTAAATTATAAAAACTGTTCAACATAATTGACCACACCAAAGGTTAAAAGAAAAGACATTTGAGAAAAGTCAATATCCTGAAAAAAAAATCAGAGCAAAGCAGAGAAAGACAAAGCTAAGAATAATTGAGAGAAAAAAAAAGAATATTAGGAAATAAAAAATTATACTTTTTCCCTACTGTGATAAGGGATTACCTCAAATAAATGGCAATATTTATTTAATATTTAATGAGGAACAGTCTTAAGCATTGGAGTCACAAACACTACTGAGACTTCACCACAAATGATAAATACTCCAAAACTTTAAGATACACACTTTTTAATTTAATATCTTGGGTTACATGGATTAGCTCAAATCTCTATTGAACTTGGGCTAAACACTTCAGTTTTACAGGTGTTCTTTTTACAGTCAAGTATAAGTATTGACTCCCATGATCAGCACTGTTATGAAACTTTGCCGTACCTCATGCAATGGAATGAAAAATGAGATTATGACTGAGTATGGAGAAAAAAAGGAGACACATCTTTAACTCAGGAAAATATATTCTACTACCTGGAAAGCTCAAGGGAAAATTTTTAAAAAACCTATGCACTTAATAGAGTGTTTGTAAAGAAGGTCATTTCCAAAAATTAAAACACAAAATAACTTTCCTAGATACTTAAAATAGTCATTTAGAAAATGAAGATTTTGCAGAGAAAAATATTAAATACCTTATAAAAATGTTAACACTACTGTGTAGGATATTTACAAGAAAAACTGTCTTATTTCTGATAGATTTAAAATAATAAAATAAAATAAAAATCTCTTATTACTATAAGACACTATCTCTAAATGGAAGATTCAACACAAGAAGGGCACCAATTCCATCAAAACTGATCTGCCATCTTAAGGAAAAATTTTGAACTTAATACATCAATTTTTCCATTTGTCTATAAGTCCAAATGTATATTTCAGAATCTTTCAAATAATAGTAGCAAAAGAAGACGTCCATTGTATTATTATTGCATCACAATTATTTATTTTTAAAACTGTACTGCTAACACCAGAATGTAGAGAGAGATATATGAATTGAAATATAAATTAAAGGGGGCGCCTGGGTGGCGCAGTCGGTTAAGCGTCCGACTTCAGCCAGGTCACGATCTCGCGGTCTGTGAGTTCGAGCCCCGCGTCAGGCTCTGGGCTGATGGCTCGGAGCCTGGAGCCTGTTTCAGATTCTGTGTCTCCCTCTCTCTCTGCCCCTCCCCCGTTCATGCTCTGTCTCTCTCTGTCCCAAAAATAAATAAAAAACGTTGAAAAAAAAAAAAAAAAAAAAAAAAAGAAATATAAATTAAAGAAAGATATACAGGGAAGCAAATACTTTCCCATATAGAAAATGTAAGTAATTAAAACTGGTTTTGAATTAACTTTTAACTCTGTAAATGGGAAAGGAAATAATTCTCTCGTATTTATTGTATGCCAAAATAAATTCAAGAGAGTAGAAGTGTAATGTGAAAGTAAATGCATCAAATAATCAAAATTTGTGATCCTTAATTGAGTATTTTTAGTGTGCATACAGGGGAATTTTCTTTCAAGCCTCACAACAATGGGAATAATAAAAAGAAAAACAGGATAGATGTAAATATATGACAAACAGCACTATCAATCCAAAACAGTTACAAAGTGACAAACACTAAATACCGTTTGTTTATACACACATATACACACATCATAAAAGCATATACGTTATATATATTTACATATTATGAGTTTGTATACATGATGTTTGTGTGTATACACACACATACAACATATATAACATATAAATGAAATACAATAGGAGATAAAATTAGAAAATGCACATGTTATTGAAAGTTAAGAAATTCAAATGGCTGAGGAAAACATGAAAAATAAAATAATTAAATTACTTAGTCAATGGAATGTGACCTAAAATAATGATGTGCTACAATTTGCCTGTCAAATTGCCAAGACGAATAAAGAAAAAAGATACTGCCTAAATTATCAAGTGGAAGCCTTAATATTCTCCTATGTATGTGTACACATGCATGTGTGTGTATATATATATATATATACATATATACATATACACACAAAGGCATGTCTCCTTTTTTCCTCCATGGTCACTGCATATATATAATATAATATATAAATATATAATATATAAAAATAAATAATTTTTAAGAAGAAGTAATTTTGCTTCAAATGTATTCTTAGAATAATAATGAAGTAAAAGAAATAGTCTTGAAGTTCAATATCAGAGATTGCATTATTTCAATTGTATCATAATTTCTCTAATGTCATACTAATAGGTAATTAAATTATGTTATAGAAGTATATTATTGGCATAAAAATTATACATATATGTGTATTTTAAAATTATATAATGTATAACATATAAAGGTAATATATATCTTGCTCCAACACATCATCATACACATATATCTGAAAGTTCGTATTCTAAAATTTAAGAATTATCCCCTACGGATGGCAAGACTTAGTGTCTCAATATGTATGCATATCTTTCCATATTAATAAAATATATTTAAGACTTAAAAATAGTTTAGCTTATTTCTAGCAAGGAAATTAAGAAAGGAATTCTCATTTGTTGAGATGATAGATGCTTTGTAATTATCTTCATCAATCAGAAGTATCACCTCCATTTCAAATTCTATTCAATTTCAAAGTTCATTTTAATTATCCAATAGTTTTTTCTATATTTTAGTTGGGACCACTGCTTCCTTTCATTTTTTGTTTTTCTTTTGTCATATTGATTTTTTTTTCAGTACTTTTCTTTTGCTACTATGGAGAAATAATGTTCATTTTTTTGCATCTAACACTTGGTTGCCATGTCCAAAGAATGATTTTTCTTTTTTACAATTTGTTGATTAAGTCAAGTTAGTGATTATAAAATATTTGATGCTTAGTTACTTTATTTAACACATTCTGCTTTCTCTTCTTTAAGGGAAAGAATGTGAAGCTAAATTCTCAATTAAGGTATGTCAGGAAGATAATATTTCAACAATGTATTTTTTTTTCTTTACGAAGCCTATGTACTTAACTATCCCTTAGTAACACCTCCATTTTAACTCTGAATTACAAAGACAATATCAAACAGGCAAAAACAAAACAAAACAAACAAACAAAAAAACAGAAAACACACACACACACAAACACAAAGAAACAAACAACAACAAAAACACTTTTATCAAAAATCGAATTTGTAATATGACATCTATCTAACTAGCTAGCTAGCTATCTACTACCTTTTCATGGAGGTGAGGTAGGAACATTTGACCTTTGCTTTGGTTAGATTAACTATGAAATTGATTTAAAATTAATAAGGTTATTTTAAACACATTTTGCTCTTGTGTTTAAAACTAAGGTTTTGATTTTAGTCTTGAAAATGTTTCACCACAAACCTCTTAGCTAGAGGCAGCTTAGTTTGAGAAACCAGGTATTGATTTTGAGGAATAAAAAATTTTATATACAGTAAACATATTGCTTTTTGTGTGCACAGTCTTATAGAAAAAAAAAATGAGAAAGTCTTCTAGAAAAGAAATGAAGAGAGCTTCTGCTTGAAATATGTCTTTCATTTTCAATGGGATTAAAGTGAAAAATAAACTATCACTTTCAATAATTTCATGATTCTTAAAGATTATTAGTGTTTAGTATTTGATTTATGTGAATTGAAGAAATGAAGGTGATGAAGATAGACTGGAAACCTAGCAACAGATACATAAAAATAATTTGACTTCAAAGATCCAAGGATACTGATTGAAGCAAATGGAAGTTCAGGTTAATTGATGATCCAATTAGCAAGGTGGCAGGCCAGCAAAAGGATGATACTTTAATCTGAGCAGTGGCCCCCACCACATTCTTAGTGGATGTTTAAATAATACAGCAGAAAAATTATACTTGCTTCCACCTTCTTTGCGTTTCTTTCATATATGAGAGGAAAATAAACAGGTAAAAGGGAAAGAGGGGTGGGAGAGAGAAAAGAGAGAGATTAAGATAGAATGATTGCAGGGAGCATTCAAGAATGTGCAAACCATGGCCAAAGTTATCGAACCACTGTTCACCTCAGGCATTCTGTTCTGTGACCTGCTCTTAGATGGATGGCTACAGGGATATTCAGGGAGTTCTGTCATTCTGTCAAGAGATAAAAGATCTGAGGTCATTTGCTGCTGAATGTTCCATCTGGGATCAATGAAAAGGACTAATCGTAGCATACACACTACCAAAAGCAAGATGGACCCTTAGACTCTTGGAGTGGATTTCATCATCCCACCATACCAGCCTAAATATTTTATGCTGAGAAGGCCAAGTTTCATGATATGAAGGCCACATAACTAGTTGTCTAGCCCTGAGTGGTTAGTAGAATCCAGGTCTCATGATTCTGCTTCCATTAATGTGTTTACTTCATAGATTATTACTCCCACAAATTAAAATTTCAAAGGGGGATGAGCCAAAGCCTCACAAGTGAAGTGAGGGAAAAAAGATACTATGTACTGACCAGCTTACTATTCTAGTCTACAACTTCTAACATCATGGTTAAGCATGATTTATATAATTATCGAAAGTTGTTTCAGAGGCCAAAGGTGGACATACATCCTATCAATGTTAATTACATTTACTTTAGAATGTTTCAAGTCCTTATTTCCTCAGACACAGTTAATACTTTCCAATATGTTAACGTATGGTGAGGATTTATACCTTGACAAAATAAACCCCTGAAGGAAATAGAGAAAAGTTTTTAAATTATGTATATATGAAAACAACTGTCAAAACAATAGTAGAGAATATCCATGTTTCCATGCAGCAATGGCAGCCAACCAAACTTTACAAAAACATGAATATTAACAAAAATAGGACCATAATCCATACCAAAATGTAGTTGGTAGGAAGATAATGCTACAAAGTCCAATTTATATAGAAATATGGCAATAAATAACTTAAGCAGAGCCAACTCTGACTTGCATTCCAGAAAAGAGGATTAGGCAGAGACTCAGAGAAGAGAGCCGCAAGGTCTAACAATGGAAGAACACAGGTGAAATCACTCCCAGAAAGAGAGCAATGCACCCTGGTGGGGAGGATCCAGAACAGATCTGAGATGGATGGGTCAGAGGAATGACTACTGAGAATACAAGAAGTCTTGCAATTTCAAGGGAACAAAAATGGCTGTCTTAAGGAACCACTTCAGGGAAAGAGAAAGAATGAAGTGAAAGGAGGCATGATTTGAAATGCCCTTTGAGATTTTTGGTGAAACAAAAAAGGAAATTAAAGATCCTACAGAAATAAAAAAAGGATCATAAAGTCAGAGAACATGCCAATCCCTTTCCAACAACTTCCTGCCAAGAAGTTTGCTGAATACAACAAAACAACTACTTAAGTAACAGGAGAGGCTCTCCAAAAAATTGTAAATCAACACAACCACTCACTCCTGCCCAAAAAAAATCACCTATTATTGCTTGTCCAGAAAATGATAAGGAATTTTCAAAGTAAACAAAAGAATGGATGACATCCTTACAAAATTACATTAAGAAAAAAAGAAAAAAAGAATCCAAGAATTTCAGCTGTTGGAAAGGAGAAAAGCCTCACAGAATACTCTATGCAAACAATTTTCAGTTTCAGACAGTTTTACAAGGAAACTCAACCAAATTTTCAGAAACTATAATCACAATGCTATTTTAATTTGCCCAGAGCATAAAAATGTAGGGTAACATCTAGATTCTTCTTTTAAAATTTTTGTTTTAGTGTTTATTTATTTATTTTGAGAGAAAGCAAGAGAGCCAGTAGAGAAGGGGCTTAGAGAGAGGGAGAGAATCCCAAGCAGACTCCATGATGTCAGCACAGAGCCTGACATGGGGCTCGATCCCATGAATCCTGATATCATTACCTGAGCCGAAATCAAGAGTCAGAGACTTAACTGACTGAGCACCCCACATCTAGATTCTTTATATGAAGCAAAGCTAACATTAACACCCAAACCTATACATACACACATACTCACATACATAAAATTACCAATCTCACTTATGTATATTGATGCAAATTCCTACATAGAATATTAGCAAAACACACACACATACACACAAAATAATGCATCATGGTCAAGTGGGATTTATCCTATGAATGTAAGAACAGTTTAACATTTGAAAATCCTTGAAATACTTTGCTACATTAACAGATCTAAACAGAAAAATCATGATTATCTCTGTAGATGCTGAAGAGATTTTTTTTTAATTTTATTTTTTTCTGACAGAGACAGAGCGAGCTCACATGCACGTGAAGGAGGAGCAGAAAGAGGGAGAGGATCTGAAGCGGGCTCTGCGCTGACAGCAGAGAGCGCAATGTGGGGCTCAAACTCCCTAACCGCAAGATCATGAGCTGAGCTGAAGTCGGATACTCAACCAGCTGAGTCACCCAGGTGTCCCTGAAGAGATCTTTTATAAAATTCAATACCTATCTCTGATTAAAACACTTACCAAAATAGAAATTGATAAATACTTGCTTTACGCAGTAAAAACTTTATGCCTTAGTCCTAAAGCCAGCATTTTACTTTTTAGAGAACACTAGGGGCATTCCTACTGAGGAGATACAAAAGGCAAGGATGTCCAGTATCCCTACTAGTATTTAATACTACATTGGAGGTGTTAAAGAACACATTCAGACAAAAGACAAAACAAAATGAACAGATACCACAAAACAAAAACTATTAAGAGTTGTAGTAAGTGGGCAAAAAAGATAAAAACATTTGTTTATCCAGACAGCATAATACTATTATTGGCAATCTTATCCTGAGTAGGGGTCAGCAAATTATAGTCAATGGGCTGGCCATCATTTCTGTAAAATAAGTTTTTTTATATATTAAGTTTTATTCACACACAGCCATGTTTATTGATTCATGTATTTATTGTCTATGGCTAATTTTGCACTTCAGCAATAGAATTAAATAGTTGTGACAGGAAACGCATTGTCAACAAGGCCTGAAATATTTATTATCTGGCTCTTTCAGAAGTTTGCTGACCCTTGCTCTAGAGAATCAGTGATAAGATTAACACAAAAAATAACATTCCATTAGGAGGCAGACTATGAAATGAACAAGCTTTATATATGAATAAGATCTAGTTAAAATATTGGAAGAGTAAATCAAATTTATTATAGCAATGCAAAAAATAAAATACTTGAAGAACATTTAAAATTGATTCAAGGAAAAATAAATCCATGTACAAATGGATATTTAGTGTATGATAAAGGTGGCATTTGAAATCACTGGAGAAAATATGGACTTTTTACACAGGAGGTATTTGGTAATCAGAAAACCATTGTGGAAAAATATGAAATTGCATTATTACCTCACATAAGAATGAATAAGATATCTAAATATAACAAATAAAAGTTGCATAGTTAATAGAAGAAAACATAGATTAATTTATAAACTAGTAATAGGGAAAGTTTTGCATATGACTTAAAATCTGAACACAAAAATGGAATGTATTGATTAAATTGATAAAAAATTTCACAAAAAAAGTAAATAAAGGCAAAAAACCAAAATAATCAAGGAGAAAATATTTTCAGCATATATCACAGATGAAAAACTCATCTCCCTAAAAATATAATGAACTAAATATGAGAAGGAGAAATTTAAAAAATAAAAATTAATGCAGAATAGTCTCTATTTGGTATACTATGTAGAAAATAAGTAATTTTTTTAAAAATGTTTTTATTTATTTTTGAAGGAGAGAGAGACCGAGCGTGAGCAGGGGAGGAGCAGAGAGAGAGGGAGACATAGAATTTGAAGCAGGCTCCAGGCTCCGAGCTGTCAGCCCAGAGCCCGACGCGGGGCTCGGGCTCACGAACTGGGAGATCATGACCTGAGCCGAAGTCGGACGCTTAGCCGACTGAGCCACCCAGGCGCCCCAGAAAATAAGTAATTTAATACGACTGTTGTATTACTGAAATTACCCTAAGACATTATTGTAAAAGCCAGAAAAATTTTTTAAAAAACTTAAATTGAATCTTGGTTATATGAAGAATTCACGTAGTAATCTAGAATGGAAATGCTTTAAAACTTTTCTAGGAAAGTTACAACTGAAACCGCTCTCTGGTCAATTTCCAATAGTAAGAAGCTGTGTCCCATAGAATAGGAAAGTTTGCAAGATATTTGGCTATTTGGGAAATAACTTACATATCTTTAAAGCCTTATAATACTGACAATAATATCAATAACAGTAACAATTGCTATTATTTTAGAAAGCCTAATATGTGCCTGCCACGGTTTTATATACCTTTCTGTGTGTTATTTTCTCTAAGGTAATAAGAACCCATGAAGTCATTGCCTCCATTTTGTACATAAAGAAACAGAAGCAGAGAAGTTGAGTAACTTCCTCAATTTGCACAGCTGGCTGTGGGAGTGTTGGGATTCATCATGGCTGCAGCATGGTGCTTGAAGTCTAGACCAACAGAAAAGCAGGTTTCTACCAGAATATTTGCAGCTCCTCATGTAGCTCCCACTACCCTCACCAGAGAAAGAGCACAGAAACCGTGGAGTCATCAGACAATAAATTCAGTCTTCTAACAACTGACCTAAACCCATACTCTACTCTCTAACTAACCTTTCAACATCCTGGGAAACTATTCAGTTGCTTACCTTTGTCAGCAGCATTTGCTCTTTCTGATACAAAATTATAAGCTGGCTTTACAGTTTGTTTGCCAAATACGTATTTGGATTACTTTGTCTTCCATTTTTAGACTTTGAACAATAGTCCCTAGTTTTCTAGTTTTGGCACGCTGAAAGCTCTAGCTGTTTCATTCTGCTACCAAAGTTGCTGCCAGGTCCATGATGTCAATGTTATAATGCTCATACCGTTTTTATGGCTTCTAGAGTAGATTTTAGGAAGTTAGGAAGAGTTAATAGGCCCATAAGGCATAGTTTCTCCCATTTTAGGCCATTTGAAAACTGATTTAAGTGTAAATTGCAATTTTTTTTGGCAAACCTAAAAATAGTGATGTATATCAGGAATTCCCAAAACATGTTCCAAGGAACCACAAACATCAATAGGCTTCATTTTAAGGGAGAAAAAAAAAGTGGAAGAAGTGGGAGATTCAAAGTGAAATACGTTTAGGAAAACCTGAGTGATTTTGCATATTTTAAACTCAGAAAGTCACAGCATTTTAAATATTCATTATGGCCCTACAAGAGGAAAATGAAATATGCTGCATTTATCAAATATGTTTTTTGCTCCAAGCCATCTTTCAAGGAGCCTCTTAAAGGACTTGTGTTCCTCAAAAATGTTTTTGGGAAATACTGACTTGGAAGGACATGTAAGAACTCCTGAAACGGCATTTCAGTGGCATTCTGGGGATTATTAAGAATCTTTCCTACTGATATATTAAAAGTTGTCCCAGAAGTGTGAAAAGATATTGGAAATCATAATAAGAGGACTATTACTTAATTTGAGCCTCAGAAAAACAGGTATAACTGTTATCAGCAGAAAACAAGCAAAAAAAATCAATAGACAAAAAATTATAAAGGAAAACTGACCACAGAGGTTGAATTTATAAATCAATCATCGAATGAGATTAAAGAAATAAATAATTCTATTACTTAGTTATGAAACATTGATTAGTTATGTTAATTAGTTATGTTTTGTATTAAACAAAAAAGTGTCACACTTAACCTTTAAAATAAATTCGTTCAAATGTATGCTGTTCACAAGACAGATAAGAAATTATATTTCTTGAAAGTCATATCCAAATAAAAAGGGATAATTTTCCAAGAAAGGGGGCTTTTTAAAAAAGGAATTACTAACCTGAGTAGAGATGGAAAATCTCTAATATCTTAATCTCTGACAACTTCTGATAATATTCATCTAAAAAATTTAAAGAAATAATCAAATGGCTATGAATACAGATAATTCTTGTTAATGTAGTTCAAATCTTCAAAGAGCAGAGAATTTCTAGGTTATTTGGCTTATTTTAAGGCAAGAAAAACAATATAAGCAATCTCAAACTATTGCTCCCAGAAAGATTAACAACATACAACCTAAGAAAAACAACACAGATAAATTCCAGGCCAACTTACGATATGGATTAATTGTCTATTTTTTGTTGGCATCAAAATGTTACTGATTAATATTGATTAATTAATGTATTGGTTAATATATGCAACACACAAAAAGAGGAATTTTGGTGGAACTCCGCAGGGATTTTGAATCATCCTCATCCTATTTTGTGTTTGTCTTCCTGTCTAGCATTTCAACTTTAGTCTGAACTGAGCCTTTGCTCCAGTTGAGGCAGGGATCCTCCAGGAGTCTTATTTGTTTGAAACACTTAGAAACTGCTGGAAGAGAACCCATCCTAAGGACATGGGTATATTTCCTGAAACCATGACCCAATAACTAAATCTCAGAGTCAAAGCTAAAGAAGATTCTAGTTGTGTCAATGCGTTCTGTCCTTATTTCTTCCATTTATAAAATCACAGACTCAGTTTCTGGGTCCTAAGGATTAAAAGAGCTCTAAATAAGTTCTAAAAGAGCCATTTTGCTCAAAATTCCATGCATATTCAGGATGCGCTGTATTTGTATTTGTCTCATCTGTTTAATACTGGACTAGGAGAAAGGCACTTTTCATTACTTAGTCATGAACCACTGTTCAGTCATTTCCCCCTCAAATATGAGTAGATCTGCCATGTGAGGGGAACTTTGGCAGATTTTAAATGGCCCGAATTCAAATAAGTTTAGAACACAGTTGGTTCAATCAACTGCAAGTAACTCTCTCAATTAGATAAATTTAAACATGCATATTATACTAAATAAAATCAGTTAATTAATTGTATGTAGAATGGTCTTTACCTAAACGTCTGTGGTTAAAGATATACAAAGATGACCAGTGGATGGAATTTACAGAGATATATTTGGCTATTCAAAGCTTCTATTCTCTAAAATTAAATGGTGTTTACAATGAAGTAAGTTTTCTCAGGAGGAATTTGTCCACGTGCTAAAAACCATGCTAGCAATAATAATTCACTAGTAAGAATTCAGGCACTGGTGGGTAATCGGTCTAGATGGCATGTTAGGTCCAAATGGACATGGGATTCTAGGATACTATGATTCTGGTTTGTACAAAACATTGAGTTCTGATTTTCTGTATCTAGATAGAGGTCTTCTCTACTTGTGGTTTCTAAACTGACCACTTTTGAGAAGAACATGTTTAATTCATATTATTAATTAACCTGTTCGTAATCAGTTGGAATGTTCTGACTGTCAGGTTGCTACAAGAGCTGAAAAGAGCAGATCAGCTGATTTTCAATATGGTGCTTGTAACCAAATGGCATTTTGCTGGCAACTTTTGTTAATGTTCCTATTTTCAAAATGGGCCAAGCATTAACTCTTTTGTAAGGCTCTGAATCTTATCTGGTGAAGGTATTATTAAAAAATCACTATTATAAATCTTTTGCAAGAAGATTGAGTGACATTTTTTATTCTTTTAATAAACAGGCTGTTCAACTGAGCAGAGTTTTAACCACTTGATCATAAGCTTGCTTACCAGACATCTGTATGTAAATCTGTGTCTGTGTGTGAGACATATGCACATATATATGTATGTGTATATATGTTTGTATATAAGTGTGTACATATAGATTTATATACACATTATATGTATTACATACACATTTATATACACATTATGTGTGTGTTTGTATATAAGTGTGTACATATAGATTTATATACACATTATGTATATATATATATATATATATATATATATATATATATACACACACACCCACACATTGTTTATTCAGGTGTATGTGCACAGATATACATAGTTATACTACATAGTTAAAAATAATACAATTCAATAACAACTTGATTTATGTATTATCAATATCATCTCTTAAAAATTCACTTACCAAATATTACAGAATGACAGTTTATTTTAAAGTGAGACAAGGAAAAATACTTTGCAACAGGGCAGTTAAAAGAAAAAAAAAAGAGCCAGACTTAATAGAACAATCCCAGGTAGATATTTCCCCATTATAAAATTTTAGCACTTCATTTGCATTTCTATTTGTAACTTATCTGCTTTTACAACATTCTGTGTTAATTTCCAACTCTATATAAAACTTGTGGAAGATGGTAGACTGATTTGCTATGGATAAAAATACCTCATATTCAAATAAGCTTTATAAAACAGATTATCTATAAGTTTCTTATTAATCTATTCTCAAATGGCTGTGTCATTTATCCATCAAAGAGAAAGAATGGTCATAATAAAAACAATGTCTTATGTAGTATTTGTATTTATAAATCAAGATGACAAATAATATTACCTCATTTTGATACAGATTCTCAGAACGAAGGCAGACTTTGGGGACATATGAAGCTAAAATTGTTCATTCTCTGAGCCAATGGGCATAGAATGGAAAATACTAGAATTGCTCTTCTCTCCAGTCATTGATTCTGACAAGGAGAAGCAAACAAATTGTTAGAGATTTAAGCATGTCTCTACTTTTATCTTGAAGCCTGGTTCTGTCCACTATGTGTCTATAAATCCAGTATGCTCTTCATTCAGGCTGTACAATTAAGACAACAATCTGTACCTTCAACACTCCATCAGAAAGAAATGTGAAGAGCCACAGGGGTAAACACACTGCAAAAAATATATCGGTGGTATTGAGCCCAGTTTTGTTTTTGTATAAATAATTAAGAAAATGGCTAACTTCCATGCAGAATAGGGTGGGTGGCAACATAACCCCAATTACTTGCATTGACAACTGAATTAATCTTCTTCTTTTCTTTTTCTCTTTTTAATAACATATGGGCTCCACTCAGCTGTGGATTATGGTGGAACCTCACTGGGATCACATCTGTCAGGTTTACAGGGTGAATAAAAGCACTCAGCAGGTTTGTGTGCTACTGTGTGTGTGAAGGCAGGGGCGAATTAGTGCCAAGTCTATGCCCTTGTCTTGTCCCTAAGATGTTAAAGATCATTATCTATTACATAGATGAACCCCATACAGTATTCTTTATGAGAAATTTATAAAAAAGAAAAAAATATAAGTATCTAAATGCCTTACACTAAGTTACAGTTTCTCTGTAGCACCCTCCCCCCCCCCCCCCCAACACACACACACAGTTCAGGCTCTTGGTTACATTTTCCCCATGGTGTGACATCAAAAAAATCACTTGAACAATAATTTAGATACTAAACGCCATAACCTATGCAAGTCAGGTTTTCAAAAATGAAATAGAGTACAAAATTCATTGTTTTGGATACACAAATGACAAGTTTTCATCAGATATGGACATGTTTTAAGTTCTGCCTGACCCTGGACAGGGTATTACAAATTCTATTCTGTTCTATGAAAAAAAAACAACTTTGAACAATCAATGTGACTTATCTCAGGTGTAATTTTTCATGAGGTGGCCAATATCCAAAAAATTAAATATGCTATAATTGGCAAAAATTTATGATTCAAAATTTATAGGCCACATATCATTTGTTTAGCGAGTATGCCCAGAAGGGAATCACTTCAGTGAAAACTATGATACCTTTATATATTCACTTAGTTAATGAAAGTGTCATTTCATCATCAAATTTTTGTCAGCTGGAGTTTCAGATCTTTTTATTTCTAGTTAGCAAGTGTTTATTGGACGCATTCTGATAGGGGCTCTGTTGGGGACTGTGATTACTGTATAAGATTTACAGGATACGTTTCTTGTACCAGGAGCACAGTATTTGGCAATAGTAGTTGTATATAAAAGAGCTAATTAATTAAATAAAACAATTACAATTGTACCAAAAAGTATGCACTGTACATTTCTGAAACAGGGAAATTAGAAGACAGGCTGAGTCTGTACTTGTAATTGTTCTGAATTTGAGGAAGAGAATATTCTGATGACGGTGCCCAGTGTATTTCACAAAGATGGACATTTTCAGGTTATTTAAATTTCAGAAAGAATGTGGTTGTTTAGACAATTCTACTGTCATTGCTTCAATGAGTCAGAAAGAGTCCAAGTTCTCTGAGAACTTGAGATGAGGAGGTAAGCTTAAAGCTGAATTTTAGTTGTTTATTCAGTGCAGAGTAGGGAGTTGCCTGATAAAGAAATCACCTGCCATTCTGCATTCAGAGAAAATTTAGCTCTCTGCAATGTAAACTCCTGACCAGAGAGAGAAAAGAAATGTGGTCACACAGCACCTGTGACATTTCCAATTTCACTTCCATATCTAAAATAAAAGTAAGATGTTATAAGATAACTACTCCCTTATTTTTATTACTAAGTAGTCTGTTGGGCATAAATAAAACTTAAATGAATCATTTTCAATTTTCTGAACTTTTTCATGGATTTTAAAAATTATGGTATTCTCTATAGAGTATATAACATTATGACAAAACTGTCTATTAATTTTTTTAAATTTTTTTAAAGTTTATTTATTTTTGAGAGACAAAGTGTGAGTGGGGGAGGGGCAGGGAGAGAGGGAGACACAGAATCTGAAGCAGGCACCAGGCTCCTAGCTATCAGCACAGAGCCCGACATGGGGCTCAAACCCATAAACTGTGAAATCATGACCTGAACTGAAGTTGGACGCTTAACCACCTGAGTCAGCTAGGCGCCCCCAAAACTGCCTATTATTAATCTCTGGTAAATAGCATATAGTAGATGTGATGAATGAAAAGAGAAAAATAGTAAGGTAGAGTCTTGAATTCTTAGATCTTAGGCTGTTCGAGATAACCAGAATAGCTGTTTCTCTACCTACATCAATTTTTACCTTCAATCAATATAACTAGGAGATAATATGCATAGGGCACAGACTATTTTGTAAGCACAAGTTGGGTTATGTGATTAGTCCAGGTAGCTAATGGCCCCCCAGATGCTATTTCCTTCAGCAACCTGGGCTGGACTCTATGTTGATTCCCATCACACAGCTTTAGGGTAATTATTTGCTCTGTGGACCCTTGTCCTTGAGCCCCACCTCTATTCCTACAGGGCCAACTAACAACAGCAATGCCATTCAATCACAAAACAAAGGAAGAACAAGATTGTTTTTTTATATTAGTAGAATTAAGCAATCAAAAGGGAAGGGGATCTAAATAGAGAAGACCTTATAAAGAAAAAAAATACTTTATTCTCTTCATTTTTCCACATGTAAACTCCAACCACTAACAAGATGGTCCAAGCTTGCCCCTCTGTCCAGTCCTCTCAGAGTTTCTCTTTAGAAATGGAATGAAGACGGAGAGGTCACAAGTGAATGCTTAAACTCCCTATCTAGTGCCAGGAAACTTAGCCAAAAGAAATGTGACAGCTTCATACAGGTATCTTCTGTTATAAGTGAATTTTCCTGTGTATTCTAAAGAATGTATACTGAGACTTAATATACATCCTACTCTGCTCCTGGTGGTTTCTGCTTCTGAATTCTGTATAAATATAAAATACATACTCATTAGATAGTGACTATGCATTTGATTTTAAATACATAGGAATGCTTCAGTAAAATAATTTTCTTCTCTTAATATCCTAATAGTTAGACATTTTAAAAGTAGGGTTTGTTGACTAACAACTTTTTTGGAAATCAGCAGATTATACAGATATATTTGAATAATATGACAAACAGTCACTGAAATAATTTCCCCTTGCATGTGGTAAGTCGAATTTTCACTACTATAGAAAAGGGTAATTTCAAAACATTAAGTATCAATACAGTAATAGGTGATGGTACAAAATAATTTCATTAATGTCCCCTATTGATATCTGTGTTAGTTGTTATTTTTCACAACCATGTAAAGTTATCTGGGCAAATAGCTCTGGAGGTATGGAATTTTAAGGAAGATGTCTACTAGATTAAAAAAAAACACATTACTATGTATTATGAGGTACAGAATATATATAATGTTACTTGTAATTTTTGCACATACTGTAAACCAATTATTAACTTCTACTTTTCATTTTAATCGTTCATTTAGCATTTGAAATGTTTTGAAAGATTGATTTTCCTAGAAACAGACCAAGTTTATAAAATAATGTACTCTGGCTAAGTTGCATTCATGAACCAGTAGAAAAAGGAAGGTTTCTGAGCAAATGGTGTTGAAAAATTGGTTAACTCCACATTTGAAAAAAATCTGAGACTCTTACCTAACTCCTTACACCAAAAGGAATAACTGATTAATTAAGAGATAAAACTAAACATTAAAATGAAATGCAGGTGAATGTCTACACACTTCAAGAGAGGAAAGAACTTTAATAATTTATTCAACAAATATATATATAGAGAGAGAGAGAGAGATGCTGGGGATACAGAGGTGAACAAAACTACAGAAATATCTGCACTCATGGAGCTTGCATTCTAGTGTAAGGGAGAGAGACAGGTAGACAACACATCTACATACACTTTATTTTTTAATGGTAGATGACCAGTACTATTGAGAACCACAGAGTTGTAAATAGATTGGCCACTGTAAGTCTTATGAAGGTGATATTTGAACAGAGACTAGAGGAAATGAGGTATCAGCCCTAAAGATTCCTGGAGAAAGATTTTCCATATAAAGAAAACAGCCAATGCAAAGCACCTAAGATGAATTCAAGCCTGGTACATTGAAGAAAAAAAAAAGGAAGGTCGTGTAGGTGGGAGGGAGGGAAGGAGAGAGTAATAGGAAAATTATTAAAGCTATAAATGGAGTTAGCAAAAAATATTGATAGATTTAATTACATATGCATTTGAAACTTCTGTACATTAAAGACAATCATGAATAAATTAAGAGGCAAAAGACAAACTGGGATGAAATGATAAGAACAAATTAACACAAGGTAATCTACTAGATAACAAGATCTATAGAAACTAGAACATTTCTTATTCACAGCAGAACCCCCAGAACTTAGAACAATGTCATTTATTGATGTCCACACTAAATATACTGTGAATGCTCTTTAAAAACTTAATATATGCTAATAGAAGTATAGAGTGTGGGATGCTCACATATATTTTTGTAGATGTCAAAAATGGACTTCTTTAAAGGATTAGGTAGAAATACGTCAGAAATCTCAAAATTTCATACTATTAAACTCCATCATCATCTTTATTCCCCCATCTTATTTAATTATTTTTAAAACAATAGTCATTCCTAATATTATATTTTATTTTCACTTTATTATAATGTACTTACTAGGGCAATGGCTTTGTTTTGTTCTTTCTTATATGCCAAATCATAGAATAGGTCCTGGTACATCACAGCTTTCTAGAAATATTTCTTGAATAAATGAGTGAATAATTGCACTTCTAGCAAATAATCCAATTGAAATAAGGAATGCTGGTCAAAGATTTATGTATAAGGATGTTCATTTCAGCATAATTTAAAAGAATAAGAAATTGGAATACCTTGCATTTACAAAATCAAGGTAATGATTAAAAATTGTGGCATATCCATTTGATGGAATATCATACGGGGATTAATCTTCTTTACAAAACACATTTAATACCAGGAAAGTGCCCACAATATGTTAAATGAAAACAGTGCAATTCTAAATCCCATGACATTCAATTAACACTTTTGAATTGAATCATATATTTGCAGATATTAATTAGAACTGAATTTTAGAATTGTGAGAGACCTAAAAATATACCTAATCCAGGCATTTTCTAACTTTTTTCCCTTCCCTTCCCTTCCCTTCCCTTCCCTTCCCTTCCCTTCCCTTCCTTTCCCTTCCCTTCCTTTCCCTTCATACATCAAGCCTCCTATGCAAGATAATTTTTTAATATATTTTTTTAATGTTTATTTATTTTTTGACAGAGGGAGAGACAGAGTGTGAGCAGGGGAGGGGCAGAGACAGAGGGAGACACAGAATCTGAAGCAGGCTCCAGGCTCTGAGCTGTAGGCACAGCCCCAAGGGGTGCTCAAACTCACGAACCATGAGATCATGACCTGAGCCGAAGTCAGACGCTTAACTGACTGAGTCACCCAGGTGCCCCTATTCAAGAGATTTTTTAATCAGAAGATTAAATAAGAAAAAAATATCACATTTTAAAATGAGGGAATGGGGGAATATGGTATGGTGAAGGCCTAGTGTCCTAATTCCAGAGTCCCTGTCTTCCTATCCCCATTTTGCTTCTCTTGGAAGGCCTGGAGACAACCTTTTAGGATTCGTAGGATACCTCTGAACAAAGTGGGAAAAGTAATAAAAAAGATTATTCTAATTTAATTGAGATTCAGAAGATCTCAAGGCCCAGAATGTTAAGTCACTGTCTATGGATATGTATCTTTTTGACAAACATAATGTGGGGCCCCTGGGTGGCTCAATTGGCTAAGCATTCGACTCTTGGTTTTGGCTCAGGTCATGATCTCACAGTTTGTGAGTTTAATCCCAGTGTTGGACTCTGTGCTGACAGCATGGAGCCTGGTTGGAACTCTCTCTCTCTCTCTCTCTCTCTCTGCTCCTCCTGTGCTTACGCCATCTTTGTCTCTCTCAAAAATAAATAAACTTTAAAAAAAACACAAAAAACATGTGTTTTTTAATTGAATATATTGAACACATAACTGTTTATAAATTGAAGGTGTACCAGGTGTTACTTCAATATATAATATATTTAATATGTGTTATTATATATTATCATTGTAATAATATTTATCACATTACATAATTATTGTTTTATTTTGAGAGAGAAAGAGAGAGAGAGAGAGAGAGAGAGGAAGGAGCAGAGAGAAAGAGAATCCCAAGCCAACTCTGCGTTGTCAGTGCAGAGTCCTATGTGGGGCCTGAACTCACCATGAGATCATGACCTGAGCCAAAATCAAGAGTTGGATGCTTAACCAACTGAGCCACCCAAGCTCCCCATATCACATTACATAATTGTAGCACAATATTATCTATGTTTATTATACTGCGCATTATATTTCTGTGGCTTATTTACTACACACCGCAAGTTTATATCTTAACATCAACCTTATTCTCCCACCTTTATCTCCTGGTAACCACCATTTGACTCTATTTGAGTACTATTTTACTATCCCTTCCTTGTTAACTGAAGCTTCAGTCACCAAAATTCACTCATCCCTTGGGCACATTTGTATGGCTTCTGGCAGTAATTTTGCTGACAGAAGTGGTACCATATATATAGAAAGAGTACCTTCTGAAAAAAAATTTTTTTAAATAAAAAAAAAAAGAAAGAGTACCTTCTGCAGAATTGAAGAGTTCTTTTTTATTGCTGTGGCAATAAATGACCACACATTTATTCGATGGTTTAAAACAACACATATCTATTCTTAAGTTTTGGAGTTCAAAAGTCTGACATTTTAGTCTTAGCTAAAATGTAGATGTAAGCAAGGCTGGGTTCCTTTTTGGGGGCTTTAGGGTAGATTCATTTCCTTGCCTTCTCTAGGTTCTAGAGGCTCTTTGTATTCCTAGCCCATGATTCCCTTCCTCAGTATTCAAAGCCAGTAACATTATATCTCTTCATTTTTCAATAGTTACATCACCCTCGTACTTTATTCTCCTTCCTTCTTCTTCCATTTATAAGGAGCCTTTTGGCTATCTTGGGTCCATCTGGATAATCCAGAACCATGTCTCTTTTCGGGTCCAATGATTAGCAACCTGAATCCCGTACATAATCTTAATTCCCTCTGCCATGTAGCCTAAATTTTCACAGGCTCCAGTAATTAGGGCATTGACTTCTTTTGGGGACCATTAGTATGCCTACCGAAAAGAACAATTAAAGAAAAATTCCTCAGAATGTCTGCCTTCCTTTTTTCATACCTAACACATACATATGTGCACGTGCACATGCTCGTGCATGCACACACACGATACCTTCTGTAACGTGAGGAATTTTTAGATTTTCTGCTTGCCAAATCACATTGAAAAGTTGTAAAAATGTGAATTTTCTCTAAAAGAAAGTAACATTATGGAAACCAACTTAATTGTCCTCTATTTAACATACTCACAAAAATAATAGTCGATCTCTAATTCTTTTTTAAACATATGTGGTCCATCTTCTACAGCACCTGACCACTGTGGCTATACCCAATTCCTCCTATTTCTACCTGCCACATTATAAATAGGCCAGGAGTTATTTGGGTTTCTCCCTTTTTAATCAACCTTTCTTAAAATTAAATAACTACTTTTTAATTAATTAGTGAGTCTCCATCCAGCCAGATTTGAGATATTGTAATGTATTTTCAGCAATTATCCACACTAATGCTTTAATAAGGATTTATGTATTAGACCACCTCTCATTAACCAGAGCTCTGGGAGAAAAGAACATGAGGCATGTGGATTTTGATGACAGAGGAGAGTATGGAACTGGGGGTAGGGATAGAAGATGATAGCCATGAAAGGGGCCTCATAAGAATAGGGGCTATATAGTAGGGCCCCTAGGGATGACAGTAGGAGATAGTTCCAGGATGAGATTTGGGTCTGTTGGTAAACTTTTCCTATTTTAAGTTTTATCTGGGCTTGTACTCTGTATTAAGTTTCATTATGCACAACCATTTTATTTTTCATTGAATACTTATCTAGAATCAAATTGCCCTACTTTTAAAATATTCTATGAAGTTATACATCAGCTAGCCCCAAATTGGTAGATTTCCCTGGTGCATTTGGAAGGAGTTTCTGAAAATTTTATCATGTCCATTTGAGTTCTAACCATTTCTTGGTGTGTCTTAATGAACTCTATTTCCAGGGACTTCGAGTGACTTTTTCTGTAATAAACTAATAAATTCGGTGGGTCAAGGTTAATGTAATTTTAATATGTCAATCAAATTCCACAGCTTCTCAGCTCTTTAATATATGTTGAACTGTTTCATTTATTTTTCAACCAAATTTCATTAAAACTACAAAAGCTTATTTTGTCTAAGCCTGGTAATGTTTACTGATGACATATTGTCTAGAGAAATTAGGATTCTGAATCAGAGTCAAAACATGGTATTCTTGAGGTAAATCAAAAGGTGAAACATCCATAAAGTATTTTTATTATACATAAATGATAGATTTTGTATATAGATCCTGTTACTAATAAACTGATCATATGAAGATTGCATCCAGGAAAGTTGATAGCATGCTTTTCTTAATTATGTAATATTATTTTATTACCACGGAAGTCCTTAGTGGATAGAGTATTCTACTCTATCCATTCACTAATGATTCAGATGTTTTTAGATTTAAAGGAAATTCATCAAATGTTTCAGCATCAAGTGGCCATTCTTCAAATGTAGGAACCCAATGTAATGTAAATGTGAAAGCCCAGGAGCTCTCACATTCAACATCTTACTTAATCTTTGCAGCAATACTGAGTGACAGGTCTTATTCCCACCTACTTAAAAGGAACTGAAATAGAAGTGAAATTACTTCCTGGGTTTGCATAGCATGGTAGAATTGGCATTCAGACATGGATCTCCAGCACTCCTCCAACCCTAATTACACGTAGGGCAGAGCAGCATGTAATCCAACTTCATAGGATGTCTCTTGTTGTCTTATTGGCGTATGCTTAGCAGATCTTCCTATCTTCTTATTTAGTTATATCATTAAATTGCTTAGTGGAATTTTACCTACTTATTGAGAACAAAAATAATCTTCTTAGAGAAACCATCTTGGGCAAAGATATAAGAGAGAGGAAGAAGGAGGTGATTATTTGGAAGATGGAATATATGTATTTTTTTAAGTAATAATAAAAAAGAAAGTAACAAAGAAAGAAAAAAGTAGCAAAACTTGGGTTGATTTGGGATCCTCTAGTATGCTATCTTTATTAAAAGAGAGAAAAGGAAGAGAGGAAATTAGTTTTTACTTTATACCCACAAATGCCAAGCATTTTCACGTGTTTTATATCCTCATGATTACACTAGAAGGTTGTTTTTACAATCCTCATATCACATATGGAAACAACATAAGGCTCATAGTTTAAAATGCTAGGCTAAATTTGTTAGATAAGAACAAATAAAATTGAGATAAACACAGGTATATCTGTCTCTAAGATCATACACTTTCAACTGCTTAACATTTAGCATCTTGTCAAAGAACATTTCAGTATGGGTTATCAAATGAAATTACAACAAATTACTGTTCTTTCTGGAAATCACAGTAATGATGTTGCTGTAATGGAGCATTAAATAAATATGTTTACAACTTTTTAAGATTATAAGTAAAAACATATATACTTAAGGCTCAGAGTGTTAATAATAATAATAATGTGGCTATTGAGAACATTTGATGATGGAATTAATTCAAAATAACTTTACTCTAGATAGAAGATTAAGGCAACAGTGAGTTACCCTTAGCAGATCTGACTCCAATATAATAATAAATTTGGAGATTTAAAAGATACAAGATACACAAAAAACGTGTCTTCAAAGTCTTAAAATCCTACTGTAGAAGGTATGTCTTAAGTTTCTAGGTTGAATCTATAAGGAGGTATTTTTTTCAGCTCAGTAGTAGGCAGGAATTGAGCTAATGAAATCAATGAGCTAATCATTGCTGGAAGTTTTAATGGTGGGATTAGGTAGGCATTTGTTTGGGATGTTGTACATAGGACTCAAGCAGGTAAAGAAGAATTGATTTGATGCTTCTAAGTCTCTTCCCACTTCCCACTGTTTATGGTTTTATTTACTACAGGGAATATCAGTGTGGAAATAATTATTTACTTAAAAATTATGCAATAAAGATCAGTGCCTCTTTTGTCCTATGTGTTCTATATTTTCACCCCTTTGTGTAGGCCAAGGTAGAAGGAATCACGAAGTTTCTATGATACAGTTATCTAATTTATAAGAATATTAACCTTATTCTCTGAATAGCTGAATGTTTTTTAAGAAGATAAAGCCTACAACCCTACTGATCACACCAGATTTGATTCAGAGGTTGTTGCTAAAGGAAGAAAATAGAAATAAAGTAGATATAGAACTCTCCCGATCCAGTGGGGCTTATGCATGTATTTGATGTTTGCTTTATGTTTTACACTTGCATGTATCATTACAATAATATTTTCATAATGGAAAATAATATGTGTTCCTGGCATGCCAGCTTGAGAAATATGATTGGCTGAATATAACATCTCTCAGCAATGTTAATGTAAATCTTTGAGAGTATAGAAGATACAAACTTCCCATAAAGGACCCATTTTCATATATCTGAGCAAAAAGGACGCTACAACAATGTTGTGAAGGCTGCTGGTTCGGTGCAGAAAACATTGGCTTGGAAGTTAGAAAACTCATACTCAAATTCCGTCTGCTATTAACAAGTTTTGTGACCTGAAACAACATCAAATGTCACATATGTAAAAGAAAAATATGCGTATAATGTATGAAACTACTCTCCATGAAGTGTTAGAGTAAAAATAATATGAGCCACACACTTGTCAAATGTGCTTTGAAGATGATTCATTCTTAAAGTCCTATTATTAAGCATAAATATTTTTCAGTTTCTTCTTATTCATGGATTGATGGAATCCCTTACAAAGCATATGTGTGCACTCAAGGATAAAGCTTGTGCCAGATTCTTTACCTATCACTGTAAATAATAACTCTGTGTTTCTGAAGAGGCATTTGCAATGAAATGGCCACAAAGATGATAGAAGGTCATTCAAAGCACAGAAACACTCTGTTATATGAAAACAACTGTGGTGTGAAATGTTAATTGATCTCATATCATTGTCTCTTTCCAGCTTATTTCATTTTTCCCCCAACATAGAAATATATCTCATTCTCCCCTAGACATTATCTGTCTTCTTTGACCATTCTCATGCATTTTGCACAATGATAGGATGTTGATGAGCTTGATGGTCCTGAGTCATAAATTTGTCTACAGAAATGCCCTTACTCAATGAAATAATCTAAAGTAGCTACTATTTGCAGAAAATATAAAATTTATACTTTTTAAGTTTATTTACCTATTTGGAGAGAGAGAGTCTGTGTGTGTATGTGCACTAGCACATGCACAAGGGGGGAAGAACAGACAGAGAGGGAGAGAAAGACAGTCCCAAGCAGGCTCCACACTGTCAGCACAGAGCCCAACAAAGGGCTTGAACCCATGAACCGTGAGATCATGACCTGAGCCAAAACCAAGAGTCAGACGCTCGACCAGCTGAGCCATCCAGTCTACCCCGAAATTCATATTTGATCCATAATATGTATGCATTTTACTCAGGGAATAAGATGAAGAAATGTCTAAAAAAGTGTCCTTTAGTTAATGATGATTCACTCATAAAGAAACATTTTTCCTGAAGGAAGAGAACAAGGGTCAATCAGGTATTGAATTTGTAAAGAAAACTTTCAATGAATAAGATAATAGATGGATATGCAGCAAAGCCAGTGTAGTAAAAGAAATAGTCATTTTGTCAAACCATTTGCTAATATGATAATAATTATTGGGAACCTCAGAATTATTTGTTTAAGCCTATTAAGGATTTCTTGAAAATAAAAATGAAAATGTTGTCCTTGACAGCCAAGAACAAATGCTGTGACAGAACACAGTCCTTGTCAAGAAATGATTACACACCCACCCAACCATGGTATAAATCTTTCCATTGGTTGTAATTCTATTGAGCATTTCAAAAATCTTAAATCTAGTACTTGAGAGTTTCAACTTTCTCCTATGGCACATGGTTAATGACTTATAGATTTTTCCTATGGTTAATAACAGTGGGAGACAAACCATGAGGTCATTGAATTGATCATTATGGAATTCTGATATGCTCACTCAAGAGGAGAAACTGAAAATGGAGAAAGAGAAAAGAAAGCAGCGGAGAAAGGAGGACTAATGGGGAAGACAGAAGGAGAAAAAGAAAGAGAAATATAGAAATGGCAATTGAAATAGAATAGGCTAATGACATGTAACATACGCAGTCAAGAGGAACAGAAAAAAAATGAAAACATTGGTATGCAACATTGAATAAGTTTAAGGTACACAACAAATTTTGATACACTTCTGTATTGCAAAATGATGTGGGGAGGGGGGAAAGAAATTAATGATAAATGACTTTGATGGAACTACATACAACAATTAAGTTACAATTTCCAATTTAAGAAAATGAAAACTTTATGATTTGTGTGTTTGTGTGTGTAGTTGTGTGTGCGTAGTTTAAAACTGTCCATAACCCCAACACCATGAACTGGAAACAGTGAATTATGATGTGTGCCTTTTTAATTAAATGTTTTGTATATAATAAAAAGGAACACATTATACACAATGTTTTATTAACATTCTCTATTTATTGCATCACAACTATCATTTCACATCAATAAATATACTTCTATAAATATGGCATAATATTGCATTTTAGGGATACATCTTAGTTCAATACTTTTTTCAATTAGATTACTTCTGATATTTCAGCAGTTATAAATAATGTTATGATGAATCTCTTGTGAATATATTTTATCCATCCTTAATTATTCTCTTAGGATAAATTCGTAGAAGTAAACTGTAGGAAATAGGTATACAAAATTCCAATACTGTTGTAAAACATTTAGAGATAATGCCATTCAGAAAGCTCATACTAACTTGGATTTACCAAATAAAAATCTTTGATGTCACAGGGCCCAATATTCTTTCCTGAGAAGACATTAGTTATCATCATGTAGTTTTTAATCTTTGCCAGTTAAAATATTTTCGTTTATTTTGTAGCCTTATTGCTATTGCTATTGCACATGTCTTTTCTCTTTTCTTTTCTTTTCAGTTTTTTTTTTTTTTTTTTTTTTTTTTTTGAGAGAGAGAGAGAGAGAGAGAGAGAGAGGGGGAGGGAGAATTCCAAGCGGGCTCTGCACTGTGAGCATAGAGACCAATGCAGGGCTCAATTCCACAACCCTAGGATCATGACCTGAGCAGGTATCAAGAGTCAGATGCTTAACCGACTGAGCCACCCAGGTGTCCCTGAACATGTCTTTATAATTATTTCTTTTGCGTCACTTACTTATGACCTTGACCCATTCTCCTTGGGAGTATTGTTATATTTATTGATTTGTAAGAGAGTTTTTATATATGTTGGAAACATTCAAATTTAACAATGTTTTTCCTGTATCTTGTATGTTTCATGTTAAGCTTATTACTAGATATATTTTATCTAATCTTAATGGTATATTTGTCTTATTATTGTCTTTCAGATTATTGTTGATAAAGGACAATTGATGTCTGTCCACTTATTGAACTAAGTAGATTACTGAGTGTCCTTGTTAATGTGGAATTTTTAAGTTGAAAGTGGGTTTTTTCAAGTAAACAATTTTAACACTGGCAAACAAGGAAAAATTTTGTCATCCACTTTCCAATATCCATGGTTCCCATTTCAATTACCATCTCTCTCCTTATTGATTAGCAGTATGAGAAAATATGGGGGCACCAGGGTGGCTCAGTAGGGTAAGTGTCTTTATTTTGCCTCAGGTCGTGCGTGATCTCAAAGTTTTTGAGTTCTAGCATGTCCGGCTCTGCACTGGCAATGAGGATCCCACTTGGGATTTTCTCCCTCTCTCCCTCCCCGCCCCCCCATTCCCTGCTTTCATGTACGTATGCATGCTCTCTCTCTCGCTCTCTCTCTCAAAGTAAATCAATAAACTTAAAAAGAGAAGTATTAGAAAACATGTAAAATAATAATGGTGATGGGTAGAAGACTTGTTTTTAACACTAAATTTTAATGTTAAACATTAATGTTTAACATTAAATTTTTAACATTAAAAAAGTGTACTTCTATTTACAATTCTTTAAAGATTTTCATGAGAGGTTGATGTTGAAATAAATAAAATGAAATTATCGCACATATCAAGAAGATTGCATGGTTTTGTTTTTGATCTTATATTAAATTATTTATATTAATATACTGAATACTATTGAGTCACTCATTCATTAACAGAATAAAACACACTTACTCATGACATTTTAGTCTCTAACTACATAGTTGAAACTGTTACAATCATGTTTTTTTATTAGGTTTTTCAAAAATCTTTACTCCCAAATGAGGAATATTCTATAGTGAATCTGTAGTTTTAATTTTAGTATGCTATCTTCAGAATATTCTGGAATAAGGTGATGATAGAGTTTTGTGAAAAAATATGAAGCTTCTAGGTTTTACTTCTGGTCAGTAATACTTTACAGAGTTAAGTTGGAAAATATTCATCCAGAAAACTATCTTTCAGTGGTTGCATTCTTGGATACCAATAAATCTTTTTTTTCAAAGTTTGTATTCTATTTATGTTTTCTATTTTTTGTTATTTTAATTAATATTTCCCTAAAACACCGTCCATTATATTAACATAAAATGGTATGTATAATATTTAATTACTTTAATTTCCTTCATATCTGTGGCTCTGTCATTTTTAAATTCATTTCATTTACAAGATGTTTGATTTCTTTGTTTCTTTAATGTAATCTTTTTTCTTGATTTAAATTGTGAATAACAAATGTATACTGCATTCCCTCTACTTTTTCTTTATATATGGAGTTATTTCAGTGTTGCTTCATGATGTGGAATATAATTTTTTTTCTAAAGCTTCAATGATCATTTGAATGAGTAGTTATTTTCTGTTCCTACAGTAAAATTAACCTGAATTCCCATTAAATCATGATTATTAAATGTATTATTTAAGGTTTTATATCACACTTTTTGTCCACCTGAAAAATGAGTAGTGTGTTTGAATAAAAGGTAGAGAACTAATTGCAGGTTTTAATACCATTCATTCTCTCGGCTCTCACCCGACAAAGTTCTATTTATTTTTAAAACAACCTTAAATTAAAATTTTAAATTAGTGTGTTTCATTTTATTTAATTCTATTTCTATCATTTTTAACATAAGCTTTTATTTGTTTAATATCAAAACTAAGATTAATGTCCAGGAAAACTAATTTTGTTGCTTACTATCATAACTCTTTATTAGATTCTGGCTATAGTTACATATGAATTAACAACAAAACTTTAAATCACAGACAAACTTCAGTTTACTAGAAGTAGAAAGAAAATTTCGAGTATCTTATGCATATGAAATAAAAATTAAACAATGCTCTTTTTCATTGGTGTTAAAAGCCTCTGTTCACCTGGGCTTAATACAGAAGCTGGAAAAATCCACTTTCCAAATACCCAATAAAATATATCAAGAAATAAGAACTGATGCTGTATCTGGGAAAGAGAAAAGGAAGGAAAAGACAATCAATTGGTGATTTACCACACACACACACAAAAATATTTCCTTTGGGAACAAGAGGTGAACCCTGAGAGTAAGGTGGGTGAAGACATCCTCATTGGAACAGGAGTCACCAGAGGGAAGAACAAATGGACTGAGCATTAGAGTGTGAGGGAGATTATCTATTCTAAGAGTCTTCGTGGAAAGTCCACCAAGTAAATGAAATGATATCAAAATAGGATTCAGCCGCAACAATTACAACAGAGTTATGCCTTGAAGATTGTTCTGGTTAGAGTTGTGTCTCTGTTAACAGAGGACAATGTCCCAGATAAATCTGCAAGTTTTATTTTTAATAGGCAAAGATCATTTTCTCCATCTGTCTCAATTTGTACCACATTTCTTTTGCTCTGAAAGTTTAGACCTCTGACATCTTATTAGAGGTAAAGGTTAAAATGAAGGTACCTGGATACATTTACCTCCTTCACTCAAGTAAATTTAATTTATATATTTTTTGACTCTTGATATTCAAAACATAAAGGAGTCACCCAGGCAACTCATGTCATGCCTGACTGAAACCATTCCCACCCTCTCCACTTGATTAGGACATAGTAGATTAGAAGAATGTTCTTTTTGAGGGACTAAGTAAAAGGAAAAAAAGAAAAAAATATATATATATATACATGAAAAAAGTTCAGGGGCGCCTGGGTGGCTCAGTCGGTTAAGCGCCCGACTTCAGCTCAGGTCAGCGAGTTCGAGCCCCGCGTCCGGCTCTGGGCTGATGGCTCAGAGCCTCGAGCCTGCTTCCGATTCTGTGTCTCCCTCTCTCTCTGCCCCTCCCCCGTTCATGCTCTGTCTCTCTCTGTCTCAAGAATAAATAAACGTTAAAAAAAAATTTAAAAAAAAAAGTTCAAGTAAAGGATCTACTCTGGGAATCTGTCTTTTTATTTAAAAAGTTATTATAAAAACTGAAGAAAGCTGTAAAATATGTTTTTAATATTCTAATCAAAATATAATACCCTGTTTCTATTGAAGTAGAGCAGTTATTAAACAATGAAAAATAAACTTCACCAAGAAAATATTTATTGGAAACTAGAAAGGTAATCTTTGGAGTTTTAAAGGTAATCTAGTAAGCCACAAGTTTGTAACTGGAGAAAACAAACCAGTGCATTTGAAGATAGAGAAATTTCCTCAGCAATCCTGAGTTAAGAATAAAGAGATGGAAGTGATAAAAAGAAAAAAGTGCCAGGTCAAACAGATGCTGCAAATAAAATATATGTAGAATATAAATTCCAGAGGAGAGAATAAAATCAATTATGATAATTTAACCAAAGAAATGGTAGAGTACTATGATCACAGTTTAAAAAAAATTCCTATGGTTCATCAAAATTAATGAAAAATTACTGACATCTGGTTGTATCCAAGCTTAAAAAAATATACATAATTTCTCAAGCTGAAATCCAGTACACTTGGAAGGTAGGTGTCAGGGGAAAAAAATCAAATAGTCAAATTAAAGTGTTAAAAGTCACTATGCCCCCAGTAATTTTAGGTCCACAGTATTTTGAGGTACAATATCCTGACCTGCAGTTCTAGGTCCACAAAACTCAGATGTGCAAAAATACAATCATATTTCCAGAACTAACTTAAATACCTGACTTGGAACTCCAGCTTGCTTCTTAGCAGCCAGTTTCACCTACTTATTCCCAGGTAAATTAAATGCAGCTAATTTCAGCTACAATAATATTTATAAACCTTTCATTTATGTTCATTTATAAACATTTCACATAAAAGACTCATATTTTATTTCCCTTATTCTCTTCCTCACGTTGACTGTAAGTCTACAGCAAGATATTTATAGTATATGAAAGACTGTACCCATGATGTTTATTGGGATGTATAATGCACAGGTGCTCTTTGTTAATATATCCTTTTTTGGTGTAGACCAGAGGTTGGACAACTTTTCCTATAAAAGGTCAGAAAGTAAATCTTTTAGACTCTGCGGGCCATTTAATCTTTGTTGCAACAACTCACCTCTGCCACGGTAACATAAAAGTAGGCACAGACAATATTTAAATGTATGAACATGACTATCTTCCATTAAATCTTTATTTACAAAACCAGGGGCAGGTTGGATTTTGCCCAAGGGCCATAGTCTGCTGACTCTTGCTACATTAAATTCCCAGAACCTTTTCCAAAATCCTTTTAATTTAAATATATTTTATACTGGGTTTCATAGCACTGTCATTCGTGAAAAACAGTGTCTGTGTTCCTAACCAGAGTTAAGTGCATTCTGTATTGCTATTGGATGTGCTAACTCCTATTAAGTCCTGTGTTTCTCTCGGTATCCCCCAAAACTGTTGGGTGATCTTCTTGCAGGCCAATTACCTACATGGAGAACTCAGGGAGATGTCTGGGGTTCCTTACTGTGCATATATCAACATGTGCCCATCTCTGCAAGGCTACTGAGTACCATAAATCAAGATGATAAAATTGAGCCCCAAATTTACTCTCAGTTCAGGTCATTCCCAGTCAAGTCCCTAACAACCTCTCCCATTCTTGCCTTAGGATTAGCTTGCAGCAGGGTAGCAGGAAGTTACACAATGATTCTTATTTCCTCTTCTATTTTTACTTTTCTCTACCCTCTATTATCTTGCCTAGCGCCCCCTACTCCCCTCATTTTTGTAGTGGTAAAGTGGTACTCAAAGGGGAAAATGTGCTTCTAAATCTCTTCTACCTGGGACTTAGCCTGCAGTCATGATGATAACAGGAAAAACATGGCATCTTTTTACTTTTGGGGGAGAGAAGAGGGCTGAACACACCATTTGATATTTCAAAGGTATCAGTGGTTTTCCAGGATTAATGGGTCATACTCCATCTTTTCACAAAACAATAACAATGCTATGTTAACAAAACATGAATAACTAAACACTAATAACACACCAGTGTATGAGAAATACACTTTCATGATAAATGCCTATCCTCCTAACCCCCTTGTGAAAGTTTTACAAGTGCTGTATTAACCATTACAACCACAAAAAAAGCAACAAACTTGTGGCTAATAAATGCTAAGTTTTGAAATTTCATTTAATGCTAAAGAATTTTACTTGAGGTGCAATCAAATGATAATATTACAGGTTCTTTCTGTCAGTTCAGGTTTAGACAAAATCTCCTGTGTACAGCTGCGTACCAACTTGGGTTAGATTCCTTCACATAATTCAGAATTTCACCTTTATGCCCCATTTGTCCACTACTTTAAACTTTGTTCTAGGAACATATTTGGCTTATCATATAAGCCATGCAAGTATAAGACATGAAGGCTTATCCTCATCCAAAACTGTAAATGGAATAAATGAGACTGGCCATCAAAAGAGAAGGGAAGGATGTAGGGGCGCCTGGGTGGCTCAGTCGGTTAAGCGTCTGACTTTGGCTGGAGTCATGACCTCATGGTTCGGTCCCGATCTCGTGGTTCATGGATTCAAGCCCCATGTCAGGCTCTGTGCTGACAGCTCGGAGCCTGGAGCCTGCTTTGGATTCTGTGTCTCCCTCTCTCTCTGTTCCTCCCCCACTCATGCTCTGTCTTTCTCCATCTCTCAGAAATGAATAAACGTTAAAAATTTTTTTTTAAAAAAAGAGAAGGGAGGGATGCAAAAGTATAGAGGAAACAGAAATCATCTGTGTCATCACTCTTGGTGGTCTGGTTCACAGTCATTTCCTCGCCCTATTTTCCTTAATAACAACCTACCTTACAGGACAGGGGCTAAAAGCACCACATTCTCAATTTAGCTTCTGTTGCTAGTACGAAAGGCCCTATGCCCTGGTTCTGACCCAACAAAAATTAAGAGTCTTCAGGGGGAATTCTGGAAGAGATTTCCCACTGTGGTAATAAGAGACATGAATGTCAGTGGTGTCCTCCTTGCCTCCCACTCCTGACATCAGCTTAGCTGGGGGTCCCTAAGACCACTGTCAGGCTCAATCATTCACTGAAAGGACTCCCAGAACTCACAAAGGCTGTTATCCTAAGGGATATGGTTTATTCTAGCAAAAGGATGTAGATTAAAATCACCAAAGAGAAGGTGCATAGGGTGAACTTCAGGAGAAACCAGGTACAAGCTTCCAGGTGTCCTCTCCTAGTGGAGTACACTGATAAGCTTAAATCTTCTAGCAACAATGTATGGAGCACAGGCAAAGTGCTGTCAACCAGGACAGCTCACCGGAGACTTAATGTCAAGGTTTGGCTTTGGGCAGGAGGACAAGGGGGTGATCAGTTACAGATGCATGCAGCATCTCTGACCTCAGCTACTCAGACTCCAACCTCCCACAGCAGAAATAACCATTCACCACAAACCACATTGGTAGCATAAACTATTTGATCAAGCAGGTACCTCACAGCCCAAGGCCCAGGCATACCAAACAAAACACAGGATATATTTTTTTAAATCAGCCAGAATATTCCAAGGACTCAGAGTTCATTTCCCAAGAGCTGGCCAAGGGCCAGTCCTGAAGGCAAAGCTTTCTTGGGAACGTGCAGGGTTTGAGCACCTGGGCCTCTTGAGTTAATCCTCTGCGGTGTATTTTGAACATGGCTGAGTGAAGGCATATGTTTGGAGCTATAGCCTCCATCTTGAAAGTGTAAAGGGACTGCTGAGAGAATTGTAGATGCTGATGAGGGTCTGACAGTTTTGAACTTCCCATTTACCACCTCCTAACCACCTTCCTGAATAATACCTTTCTATTTGAAATACATTATGAAACCATTTTAAAGTTATTTTATTTGGCTCTTCTCTTTGGTTCAGCTAAATAGATAAGTGATTCAGCATCCAATGCATACCATGGCATATAACTGAAGTTTGGAGGCTAATATATATATACATATATACATATGTATATACATATATGTATACATATATATACATATATATACATATATGTATACATACATGTATGTGTGTGTATATATATATATTCTGATAAGACTTCAGTCTTAGAGTGAATATCAATATGACAGAAAGTCTGTTTTTTTATCCTGTCTTTTCCCAGCTCTCTGTCCAGTTCTAAGTAATGAAATAACTACAATACCTTCATTGCTACAATTCTAAAAAATCTCATGATCTTTTACTTATTTATATTTTCTTGAAATGTTATTTATTTCCACTAACCTGCCCCAGTGTTTTACATAATGAACTCTCAATAAATACACAGAATGTTCAATTTGAATTCCAATTAGACATTTTTCCAATGAGATTTTGCCACATAGCTCTTTCAAAAGAACAATGTAGGGCCCCTTTCTGGCACCTACAGATAATAAAAATCACTTTGCAAGAGACATTTACAATATTGTAGTCTTGATGGAAATGGTTAATGTGTAGCCATACCACATTTTCCTCTCTTCTTTCTCTTCATTTTCTGTAGAAATAAAATGTTTTTTCTCAAAAGGATAAACTTTGATGTAACCTTCTGTTAGTCTCAGATAAGGGGCTTTAAATCCTAGCTTTCCAGAAGTTCCTTCCACAACACTTTGAGTTCTTCAGCACAGTTTTAGACTATAGACACCCATTTTATAATCTCCAGGCATGAATGCTTGGGTTTGAAATAATGGTTTAGTTTCCTATAGAATTCTGAAGGTTTTGCACTTGTGTGAAAGAACGACATTGAGGTTTCAGTAATTTATTTCAGAACCTGGAGAAGACTTCATTTTCATAGCTGTCACACTAGGTGATATGTAGGCCCTAATGACATTCAAAAGTTGTCAGTGTGATTTATTTGTAATTTGGGAGACTTGGCTGGTAACTATTTGGAGCTGGTCTGTTGTTTTAAGAGGGTTTTCTTGTGTGTCTAAATATAGAATAATGCAACAGCAACAAATAAAATATAGTATGTAAAATGAAGCATCTAGCACGGCCTCAAGTCCACGGCAGATTCTCAGCAAATCGTCTGCCCTCCACTTCAATTGCCAAAATACCATTATTCTAGTCCCTACCTCGACCACATTTTAATTAATTTATGTATTTGAAACATTTTTTCCTGGTCTTGCTGTAGTCGTATGTTTTTTGCTTTTTTGTTTTTGTTTGTTTGTTTGTTTTACTTTAGAATAGTAAATTTAGATTTACAGAAGAGTTCAAAGATAGAGTTCCCATACATTATTTACCCTGTTTTCCCCATTTTTACCATCTTACATTTATCAAAATTAAAAAGCCAACATTGATATATTATTATTATTATTATTAACTAAATTTTATACTGCATTCAGATGGCACTAATTTTCACTGAATATCCTTTTTGTGTTTCAGGATCCCACAATGGATATCCCATTGAATTTTGTCACCATGTCCCCTTAGCTTCTTTTTGGCTATGGCAGCTTCTCAGATCTTGCTTATTTTTGAGGATTTGGCAATTTTGAGAATCACTGGTCCAGTATTTTACAGAATGTTCCTCAGTTTGGATTGTCTGATGTTTTTCTTTTGGTTAGACTGGGGCCCTGGGTTTTGGTAAGAAGACAACAAAACTGAAGTGGCTTCTCATCACATCATATCAAGTGTCTATATGCTATTAAGATGATTTATCACAGATGACACTAATCGTGGTCACCTGGCAGAAGTAATGTTTGTCATATTTCTCTACTGTTGCTACGCCCCACCCCCATCCTTTTTCGTACTCTATTCTGTAAAAGTGACATCAAGTATGGTCCACACTCAAGGGTTGGGGAATCAAGCTCCATCTCCTGGAGCAGTTAACATCTATACATGGTTTGGAATTCTTCTGTACAGGAAGTTTGTCTCTTTTCCCATTTATTTAAACGATCTTTGTTTATATCATGTGGACTCATGGCCCTGTATTTTACACTGTAGGCCATATTATTTATTTTGTTCCCCACATTGTGCCAATTTTGGCAACTGAGCCTCTTCCATGTTGACTCCTATGTCCCTTGGACAAGTCCCTTTGTTTGGCTTTTGAGTACTTTACTTTCTGGCACTCCAAGATGCTCTAAGCTCATCTGGTATATGCCTGCCCCAGCCTGAGAATCAGCCATTTCTTCAAAGAGATCTGGGTATTTTTGTTGAGAATGACAACAGAAAGTAAGATCTGGGTGCTGGGTGTACTCCTTGCCACTGGACTCATTTTTATAACTGTCATGGAAGCATTAAAAACATATGCATAAGTAGAAAAATTACTGAATCTCTCAAAGCCTTTCACTCAATGATCAACACAGACAAATCTTCTTCATCTCCTCTATCTACCTCTCTGACTTGTTCCCCAGGCCCCACTGTCATTGCATCTACAGAGTCTCTAAAAGATAAATACCTTTTTTAACCTAACTATAATGCCATTACCAAACTTTAAAGAAAATTCATCTATAATGTAACATCATTCACATTCCAGTCAGCATTCAAATTTCATTGATTGTCTTATATTTTTAAAGTTAATTCATTCCCCTCCTAGGTTATTTAAAATTTTTAAAAATCCAGGAATTTTATAGTAGCCTTCATCATGAGTGGGCAGAGGCTTATACTACCAGTCCATTAATCTAGTCAACCACAAGTTTACCTCTCCAGTGACTGCCAAATTTGTAATTTCTAGATCAACACATCAGCAAAGATTACATGTATCTCTAATTTTAGTTGCAAATGGAGAGCAGGGAGGGCTTACAGTATAACTCCCTGACTAGAAATGTTGGATGCCTAGGATTATTTAGGAAACATGAGAAATGATAACCTGGCCACCAGATCGCTAATAAAATCTGCCTAAGGGGAGGGTAGGACCACAAAATATTTTGTCTAGACCTGATAGATGAGACCCTCTATGCTGGTGCTGACTGTAGTGGGCACTGCATAAATATTTGTTGAATGAATCATAAATGGTTTTCACCAGAAATGTGCTTTGCCAAATACTACCAAAGATCATTATTATTTTTCCTGTTTGTATTTATCTACTGTGCATTTGTATTATTATTATTCAAAGGCATTTACTTTTAGATGTATTTCCTACAAATGACATTAAGTGATTTGTTTTGGAACAAGTTTGGGAGTCACTGATTTTCATTAAAAATTTTTAAACAAAATTCATCTTTATTTCAATAACTAATAAATATAAATTGTTTTCATGTTTACTCTTACAGTTCTTCACCACTGCATTTATTGTATTTTCCTACCTTTTTTTTCTAATTTACACAAAATATTTCTTCTCAATCCCACACATAACCCACATATGTTAGGAAAGCTTTTACTGTTGTATTTATTAAGTAAAAGTGCAACACCTCCTTTCCAAACATGTATTTTAAAGCCAAGAGAAAATACACATAATGGAGATCATAATGGTAATTTTTAAATTAGAACTCAGGTATCCAAACTACACCATACTGCCTTTATAATATACTTTCCTGAAACTCTCCTTTTTTGTTCTCTGTGGGTTCTACATGATTATGTAGATAGATCGCATATTCATCCCACTTCTCTTTCTCTCTGGCTCTGTGGAACCATGAACACAACTCAGCAAGGACTTGATGGATTGAAATACAGCCCATTCATGAATCTATCTCAAATTCCAAAGTCTATTTCAATTCTATTCAATTTAAAAAGTATTACAAAACTTCCATTATATGCCAACATTATTTTAAGTATTGAAGGTGATAGAAAGATAAATATGTATAGTTCATTCTGCTATAATGCTTGTCTTAAAAATGCACATTAGTCCCAACAAAACTGATATATTAAGGAACAATTTGAGCATAATATGAATTTCGTGTTTGCTTATGCATAATTTCATCCATGAGAAACGCTAGTTGAATGCCAAAAAGTACACCCAGCTGAACAGAGCCACCATGCAGGAATGCACAAAACACACACATATGCACATCTCAAACATCTACCAGCTGCCTCAGTTCACTTGTGTGTTACGAGCCCCAGTGATCCAGATCCTGTGTTAAAACCTTCCATCCAATTCCAATTAGCCCTATTTCCACTACTTCATAGCAACTCACAAGCTGCAACTGCTGCAATGCCTCAGGTTCTTGTATTACCCCATGCTCTTGGGTAGGAGGCACTTATAACTTGTTTCTGGTCAATAAAACATGGCAGAGGTGATAGGTTATCTCTCCTATGATTATGACACATTATATAGTAAGGGTGAAGAAAGTAACAGACACAATTAAGTTCCCAAATGAACATAAGTAATCCCTAAGTTAACTTTCACTGATTTAGAGTACATTATTCTGGGTGTGCCTTATCAAATCATGTGAGCCCTTAAAAAGAGAATTTTCAGGTCAAAGATAAAAGAAGTTAGAGATGCTGTCCTGCTGGCTGTGAAGAAGGAAACAGCCACATTGAGAAGGGTGACTTATAGGAGCTGAGGCCTCCATCCTGTCACTCCAGCATCCGTTCTGCTATCAACCTGAATGAGCTTGGAAGAGAACCAGAGCTTCAACAGACATCGCAGCCTCCAGACAGCCTCGATTTTACCTGTGAGACGCTGAGCAGAGGGCCCAGTTGAGCTATTCCTAGACTTCTGGCCTGTAGAATTACACGATGAAAAATGGGTGCTGTTTCAAGCCACTAAGTGTGTGGTGATTTGTTATGCAAGCAATAGAAAACTAATATAGTTTCAGATGGCTATATCTGCAAATAAATTTGTAGCCATTTTCAAAGTAAAGTGCCATTTGGGGGCAATATTCACACGTTTCTTAACCATTTACTATGGTGAAACTACGCTGCTTTCTTTTATTGGGTCCTTATTTTTTCTTAAACGTGTCACCAACAAAGTTCTTTTTTTTTTTTTTTTTAATTTTCTTATTTATTTTGACAGAGAGAGAGAGAGAGAGAGAGCATGTGAGACAGAGTGCAAGCGAGGGAAGAGGCAGAGAGCAGGAGATAGAATCCCAAGCAGGATCTGCACTGCATGAAGCCTTGCACAGGGCTCAAACTCACGAACTGTGAGATCATGACTTGGGCCTGATCATGACCTGAGCTGAAACCAAGATTTGGATGCTTAACTGACTGAGCCACCCAGTCGTCCCATCACTAACAAAGTTCTTAAGTGTTGTGACCCAGTCCCATTTTCCCATAGGCCTTGTGACTTTCAATGTGCTTACACAGCACAGTGTTTTTTGAGAATACATATGTCATCTTGTATTAAAACTGGCTGTACTCAGAACATATTTGAAAAAATAAACCCTTTCTCACATAATTATGACACAAGAACCCAATAAAGACTAAAATCTTTTTCTAATAGTATTCAACGTACTTGTCATATTTACCCTTAAACTATCTTTTTAAAGTAATAAATATGTGAGGCCTAAGAAATAAAACCAAGTTATTACAAGGTTATCCTTTCTAATCTCTCTTTTAAACAAGAGGTGAGTCTGAGATTTCATTTAGGAATTATTACCATAAGTGAATTTTTTCTAAGTTCCACTTTTCATAAACTGAAGAATTTGATTGTTTCCTCCTTTGGGGTTATAAGGTTCTCCATTCAATGAGTGTTTAGAGGAATAGGAAAATATGGAATGTATTTAAGAGGACTTTTATGAAAATTTAACCCAGATCTTAAAAATATTCATTTAAAAAATAAATAAAACTACACTTAATAGTCTTACAAAGAGAAACTCTTTAAAGGCTATGCAATTGCCAATCAACAATTCTACAGATTCACTCTATAGTAGAGTCCCCAAATTTTGTACATAACACATGCATTCTCTGATTTACCCCTTCTAATGAAGCCCATCACTGTCTATTATTGAAGAGTAAATTGATGAAGCAAAAGAGAACTGAGTTACAGCTGACATTTTCATGAATTATAACTATAGTAGTAATGGTGCTTCATCAAGAAAATAAATTATCTCTGAACTGCACCCCCATATTGTCCCTTATCCTAAAATTCCCAAAAACTTACATCAGAAAAGCTCACATAAATGTGAAATCTCCTCCCAGTTTCACTAGAACCAAAGAGAAGGCATATGAAAATGTGTCAAGATGATGAATGGAGGCATAATATATTACATCTGCTTAATTTATTCTCCATTCAAATTGCAAATCAGCAACTATTTTACTTACTTATGACATTTGTGTTTATGGTTATTAGCATTTGCAATATTTACATTTCATGTTTGTAGTGGATCTCTATAGAGGTTTTTGCCAGTGATTATCTTACACTTTTCCTGAAAGCCCTCTTTTGTTATATCTATATAACCACCTGAGGCACTACCATATTTATGTCCATAGTTGATTTCCCTTGGAATGTGAAGCTGTCCCAAAATGAGCCAATCAAATTGCTTCCCTGAGATTTTAGAACTTGAGAGGATTAAGAAATCTCTGAAAGCCTCTCCATTATAAAAATTGCACGTTATAAAACTTTGTTCTTCTTGGGGTGCCTGGGTGGCTCAGTCAGTTGAGCCTTGAACTTTGGCTCAGGTCATGAACTGAGGATTCATGGGTTGGAGTTCTGCATCAGGTTCTGTGGTGGCAGCTCAAAGCCTGCTTGGTTCTCCCTCTCTCTCTGCTCCTCCCCCATTTGCGCACTCTCTCTCTCTCTCCATCAAAAATAAAATAAATAAGCATTTAAAAAAATAACTTTGCTCTCCTTTATTCCTACAAATCAAGCATGAGTGATAATGAAGCCTATGCCATAGATAAACAAGACAAAAGACAAAATAGAAAAGACTTAATGGCAGAGCTGGATTCTCAAAGCTATCGCCTTTACTTTGGTTTTCCAATAGTCATGTATTTCAAGAGTCAATATATTTCTCTGTTTTCTACTAATTTACTTGGGTTTCCAGCCCTTGCAACCAATGAAATCCTAATTAATACACTGTTAGAGAGGCAGCAAATAAACATATGTCATTTAGCTTCCTGTTTGTGCCTTAGGCTTTCTCAGTTTACTAATTCAGTCTAATGTTTTGTCTCTCAAAAATTTTTCAGCTTCAAAGTACTGACATCTTTCTGTAGGGCTCTCAACAATTGGGACAGGAGACAGTGGGGGTAAGTGAGTAAAAGAAGGTAACTCCTCTAATCTAAGGAGTTACCTTAGATTAGATTAGTTACTCCTCCAATCTAAGGAGTTACCTTAGATTAGATTAGTTACTCCTTTAATCTAATAAGTTCTTGTATGACTTATTACTTCAGATGTCTTGTTCTTGAAAAAAAAAAAGTTAACAATGAAATGATCCGAATAAATTGACTAATTTTGTAAGACACATATCCTAATTACCTTTCTAAATTTCATGCTCTTAGAAGGCAGAGAATATGCCTTTCCAATTTTATATGGCTTTATATCAGACATATAATAGTCACATAATAAATGTTTGTTGAATCAAATAGAAGGACAGCAGCCATGTGGATGTGGAAGTTTGGGTTTTTGACTAAAGTCACACTTTAGAATCACACCTCATATCTGATGCTTAAAATCCTTTAAAATATTGATAAAATAAAAATTCAGTGTTAATTGGAATTCTCTATTTTGACTGTCAGTTCTCTCATTTAAAACATTAAAAGTGGTATCATGTATAATTTACTGAATAACAGCAAAAGCCATTCTGAAGTGTTATGAATATGTTTAAACAAGTGCACAAGTGGGGGATGAGATGTAGTCTTTCAATTGTGTGGTTTCAAGATCAAATTCTACAGTGTGTCTATGGGCCTGACCACTATTCACAGAGGAGCTTTGAGGATTTTTGATGATGTAGAACAATCAGTGATGAAAGATCAAAGACTGGAACATTGAGGGCAAATATGGGTTGATGCATTTTAAAGGCAGTCGTGCCTTAAATAATTTCAGGGCATAGGATAAAACTGTGTGTGCGATGAGATGGGTAGTTAGGAAGCCAACTTACCCTTCTCTTTAGGTGAATAGGAAAAGAAAACTATAGCCCAGAATACTGAATGATTCTCAATTTTTCCAAGCTAACTGAATGACCTTTAATCAGTTCGAGGAATAAAAATGCTTGTCAAGGTTGCTACTTAATTCAGGATAATTTCCCTTCACCTCTTGACTTATGCCATGAAAAAATTAAGCAAGGACTATCAAATATTTAGAATGTGGTGTAGTCATATTTAAAATAAAGTCATATTAAATATATTTCCTGGGGATGGTTCTATGTTACTGTATTCAATTTTACATAAAATTCAAAGCTAAAGTTAAATAAAGCCTACAAACTCAACTTCTTAGGAGTAGTTTTGAATGCTTCAAGGATATAAAAACAAATTTGCCTTTACTTTTAGGTCAGAGATAACAATGAAAGGAAGGGGAAAGGGTGTGGTTTTGTTTGTTTGTTTTCTTTGTGCAGTGCTTTTATATGTTAATAGTCCCTCCCTCCCTTTTCCTGCAGTTTCTTCAGGAGAGAGAAATGGCCCGGAGCCCCCTCATGCCATCTATTGAAGACCTAGATGGTGGGCAAAAATAGGCCCCATGGGCCATATCCAGTTTGTTCCAAAACAAATCTGGCCATGCCCATTTGTTTTTGAATTGTCTAGGAATGCTTTCATGCTGCAGAGGTAAAGTTGAAAAGTTTCAACAGAGGTCAAACAGTCCACAAAGCTGAATATGCATTTACTATCTGGACATTTACAAAAAATATTTGTGGATCCACCAGAGTTGGGTTCAGGAGGAAGAAACAGAATTTCAGCCCTGCCCTGCTCTAGTTCTTAGCTTTTTCTACTTTAGTTTTTCCTTTGTCATTAAGGTGAAATAGTCTAAATGTCCTAGTATAGACTTAAGAAAAAATGAGAGAGTAGGCATGCTTCTAGTCTTGACCTTATGTTAAACAAGCTATTTAAGATCCTACCCTACACAGGAGGTCCAGCATAATTCACCAGGGCACAAAACCCTTCTTTCATAATAACAGAGTCAACATTGGTCCGACATTTCCTCTTGTAAATCCATCATGGATCTAGTTCAGGACAGAACTCACAGACCACCGATATTCTAGCATCAGTGACCTGACTGAAAAAACACACTGCTTCAAAGTGAAAATCAAAGGAACCTCACATATCCTATCCTTTCAGCTTGTTTTTAGCATGAAAAAAAACAGGCAAATGTGTTTTGTAATAGAGCTCTAAAAATATGTTAATTGTAGTTAGAGTTGTTTTTAGTTTTATTTTTTTAATTTGACTTATAGCCTATTGTCTTAGAATGGAATCCTTTTTAAGTTGGAGTGTGGGGTTTGGGGGGTGGTTATTTTTTTTTCTATTATCTCTCTGTAGAGACTGGAGATTAGTACTGTTTCAGCTTCAGGCTCTGTGTACTAATGGTGTAATTTCTAACAGCCAATCCGCAACAAACCCATAAAACTTGTCTTAATGGGATTTTGCCTTGAGCACCATCTGTAATTAGGTAGGGGGTTACCACTGCAACTCCATTACTGTGATTTCTAGGTGAGTCTCTTGGGGCCCCTTTGGCCTCTGGGCTTCCAAGCTTTATAGCATTCACTGAGCATTAGGTAAGCCTCTGCTAATGCTCAGGCGCACGCACACACACACACACACACACACACACACACTCAACACCATACCACACCATACAGTGTGGTTAATGTCTATTAGCAATTTCTGTAATTAGAAAATGTGCCTGTGCTGAAAGTTTTGTTCTTATTTTATTATTATTTTCTTTCTTTTTGCACATATTGGCTCTTTTGATGTAAGTACAATCCAATCTAGAGGCACAGAAGTAACCACAGATGCCACACCAGAAGTGTGCTGATGACACCATCTGCTTTCTGCAATTCTCTCTTGGTCATTGATTTCTCTGGGAGATTTTCTTCAAAATAGTTGGACAATCTTATGGCATGTTGTGTGACATATGGAGTGCTTTTTCACTAGTGACTTCAGCATGCTGTAGTGGAGAGAGCAAGGATTGTGGAATCAGAGGGCCAGATTTAGAAGTCTGTATTGGTTTCCTCACTGGACAAAGTCATGTGTTCTTCCTGTCCTTAGTGTCCTAGTCTGTAAAATAATGATTTATATTATATAGCTGTCTAAGAGGTGTTATGGTGAAAAAATGAGAAAGCACTGAAAATGCTTGATAAATTATGCAGTGCTATTTAAAAATAAATCATAATTTTATTTTTCTCAAGATTTTCTTAATGGAAGTCAAATCATTTCTAACATCAAAAGAAATCTTTTCACTCCAGCCCTAGTAATTTTTATACCACTTTGGTCAGCATTTCTTGAAGCTCAGAGAGATGTTTGAGTTTTGAGGGATTAGACTTTTGTTTAAAGAATCTGCACAACTTTGTTTTACGGCAATGTCTTTTCGGTGTAAGCAAAAGGCTCTAGGATTATGGGGAAAAAAAGTAATGAGACAGAAAGAGAGAGAGGTGGGGAGAGGGAGTAGAGGAAAAGAGAGTGAGAGAAAATAAATACTCTTTGGAAATAAAAATTAAGTGAAAAGTATATTCAACTTCTTTATCAAATTGGTGATCTCCCCAATAACCATCAAATAAATAAGGAAACTATTAAACAATAGTGACTATTTGCATTCTGGACACTTTTTGGGAGAAATGTAAGCATACATTGATAAATATGAGCAATAATATCAACATTATGTTAAAATCATCTTCTGTAATAGAAGGAAGAAACACAGGGTAGGGGAAACCATTTCCTTACTCTTCTATAACTCTTTGTGTAGCTTTTTGTTGTATTTCTTGCTCTCCTTGATAGTCTCCTTGAGATTCCCCTTCACAATGCCTTTTTGATTCAAGAGTATGGGACAAGTTTCCTTGATATGTGCCCAGGGATCTCTCTCCCTCTCTCTCTCTCTCTCTCTCTCTCTCTCTCTCTCTCTCTCTCTGTCTCTCTTATTCTCTCACTCTCTGGCTCTATCCTGTAGCTACATCATCTAATGCCTCCCAGCTGTCCTATTGATCAGGACGATTACACTCTGCCCTCTGAGTTGGATGGACAAAACCCAATTGGCTGGCTATGTATACATGTTCTCTAAAGATCCAATTTTTCCTGCAGATGGATCATAAGGGCTTGATTTAAAGAAGGAAAGTATAAAAACTTCATTTGGACTTCAGGTTCAATGTATTTCCTTCAGTCTAAATTCACAAGCCATAAAACTGATATTTTGATACCTATGTCTTACTCTTACTTTAGTTTTCAAATGATTCAGAACTATTGAATGAGAGAGTTGTGATTAATTAGTGCCCTCAAAATTCCAACAAATAATTTCAATATCAGTGTAGTTTTTATTACATTGAGAGAAAGAACAATAAACAGAACAAGGAAGCTAGTAACTGAAAGAATAAGGCCTTAAGTCTCAAAAAAAAAAAAAAATGTCTTAGTAAGATAGTTGTCTTCAGTTTTTTTTAACTAACCTGGGAATTGATCACAACAATCACAGCAACTTCTGTGTTGTCCCCATTTTCCCCTTGTTCAAAGTGAATATTATTGTGCTTATCCTATTCGTCTTTCATATTATATATTGACCAAGGCAGAAACAGTTATTAAAGCCATGACTCAACATGATGGGACATCGCATCTAAATGTGACCACATCCCAAGTACTTGGACTTCAAGCTGAAAACATGAATTGACTGTAACCTTGAGGCTATTTCCCTTAAGGGCAGGGGCAATTACAGTCATGTTTTAACAAAGGGTTCGGACCATTATTTGGGTAGTCAAAACACCAACTGGTGAGAGATAGGCATTGTCTTCCAATGATAATCCTAACCCCTTTTATCCCTTTAGTAATATAATCTCCAACCCGTATGTGGACACAGTGCCACCCGTAATAAAGATATTTCCATGTCTTCATCACAGCCATGTTTGACCACTGTACAAAACTGTGGCAAAGAAATGTAGGTGGAAGGAAAGGGTACACGGGGTATTCTTAAAGGGAAGAGAGGCACATTCTTCTTTTGTACTAGGTCTGTACTCTGGACCCCAGTTGTCTCATTTGTAAATAGAAAACTGTCTTCTAGATTATTATCAAAGTTCACCACCAGGTCTGAAACGACTATCACTTTCTGATAGCCCTCTAAAATCTACATCAGACAGGATAGCACCAGAACTTGCCTTGGCAAATTCTAAATTAGAGGACACTTGTTTTTAGTCCAACAACTTTATTTTTCTGGCTTTTTTCTTTCTGTAAAATATCAATTTTCCTATCAGAAAGAAAGGCTAAAAGTTATTTCTGAGAATGGTGGTGGTGAAAAGTTAAGTTAATTCATACTAATGTGTCAGTGACCCACTGAATTAATCCCCTGGAGTATTTGCCCTTTGAAGAAAAGAAATACACACACACACACACACATACATACACTTGCACACACATATATAGTATATGTGTGTGTGTGTACTTTCTATATATACAGATACATATATGTGTAGATACACACATACATAAGGATAGGAAGATGTTTACCTTAAAGAAATTAACTTCAAACAATAGAACATCACAAATGCAGTTGAAGTCTATATAGAAAAATAATTTGAGATGCCTACATGTTTTTCAATTCCTCAAATCATAAGCTTTAGCCAATAAGATGAATAATATTGAATGCAATAGTAAGTCACCTTATGACAAAAGACAATACATATATCTAAATAGCCCATTTTTAAAATCTATGAAATACCATCAATTCCTTTAATCTGAATCTCATAGCAAAGTATTCAGGGAATTATCAGAGAGAGAGAGATGCTTTCTCAAACAATAGAGCTGTATATTATTCCATTCTACTATATGATATAGTGCCAATTACTATGTATTAAATCTGTTTTCCTGTGTCTGAAAATAGGCATTCTTTTTATCCTTACACTATCACACAAATAGACACTTACCTAAAGAAGCTGATAATTTTTCTAGTGCTACAGTAAGAATCAAATTTTGCATATGAACTACTTGAGTAATTAAAAGAAGATAAATAGGATTGAGGTATATAAAAGAAGAGGAATGCTTATTAATTTTTTAGAATATATTACTAAAACTAGTGTCTGGTATTAATAATTGCATTCCTTCTAGAATATCATGCTTTGAAATAATGACATGCAAGATTTGATCCATTGAAGTACTAGCAGTATCCATTATATTGATTGAAAGGTGCCAGATAAATCTCTCTTCAGTTATAAGGTGTTGACTGGGTCAGAGACTGATGATTTAAATAAATAAAGAGGAAAGAATTTCTGAGCACAGCATTAGTGTCAGAATCAATGAATTATCCCTGCTGGGTATTTATTAGTGCACCTAGAAATACTAGTTTTGGAGGCAGCCATGACATTTCAGGAAAAGTTGATGAAAAATTTAACTCTTCATTCTAAATTTACATGCTTTCCTTCCCTACTGTACTTGAATATTAAAGGTAGAAATCTAAAATATATTGGCAGTAGTCTGTCCTACACAGGTACTCCTATGTTGAGAAATGACATCTTCAAGTCAGTGGCTGAGATGTCGATAACATTGACATTGATTTACCAGTGTACATTTTGCATCAGGAATCCAGTTCTCAAAGCAAGATTCTACATTCAATGGAAACGGAGAACTCTACTTTGCAGAAAGATCTCATGACGATTTAAATAAATTTGGACGTCTGTCCTTGTCACTCGGAATTCTTTCAGAAGTGTCACTAAAATGTAATTATGTCAAATATAATAAGACAGTGTGTATGCATGTAGACACACATACACAACTTCACCACAGAGATAAACAATATTGCAATTAAGTTTTTTTAGTAATACAAAGTAGCAACTGTGGCGAAGAGTGAAAAAGTAACTACTTTTAGTCATTAGAGTCTACTTTTATTTCGAACTTCTTTTAGTAGTTACAGTCTGAAGACTTGCTTTTGGATCCAATTGTACACATGATGAGGGACAAACCAGCTAATATTTTTGAAACTTAGGTGTCTTATCTGTGAAATTTATATTAGCGTACCTTTCTCCTATAGTTATTACAAAATGGCTCATTTAGTTATTGCAAGTGGTATGTTTATGTTTAACAACCAGTAATGTTTAACAACCAGTTAAATGTTTAACAACCAGTTCTCTATGCAAAATAGACCTGATTTGTAGCAGTTTTCAATTTATGGAAATTATAGTAAATATTTCAACCATAGACAATTTCAAGGTATCAATCTGAGGTCACTGAGTATGCGATTGGAAAGTGATGTCCAGAATCCAGTCTTATAAACCGGTGCAAGCTGGTTTCAAGACATACTGCTCCCACTGGAAAATATGGGTGAGATATAATGTGTCCCAGAAAAAGCATATGCTTGCAAACTCTGTTGAGTGAATGTTCACATGAAAGGGTCGTATAGTCATTTCCATATGGGGGGAAAAAGGATGCATTAAGCTGTTGATTAGCTTAATTTTACAATCTTATATAAAGCCATATTTATGATCAAAATAAAATTCTGGAAAGTACTTGGGATCTCTCATTCTCAATTCCATATTCTCGAGAGTTAAAAAAAAATAATATGGCTCTAGATATAAATTTTACTTAAATATGTTGATTACCAAACTTTCTGAATTTAATACCATTTCACCAAAAGCAGAAAAGAATATGAAAGTAAGAATAATATAACCAGTGTGAATGGTCTCAGTGCACACTCCTGTAGCATTCAACACCAGGAAAGACAAAAGGTAAAAAAGGCACTGAGTAGCTAGCAACCTGAAGCTAAGTATGATGATGAGGGAACAAAAGGCAAGCTGAGAGCAAAGCACAAGGTAACACCCTGTACCCCTCCTCCTCTCCATACCCCCCACCCCGTCCCCTTCCAGGTGTGATGTGTGTGACATTCTTCAGGCACGCCTGGCTGCCCAAGAACAAAGGAAAGGGAAAAATAAATAGTTAACTGAAGATCACAGTCATGCAGGACAGAGTCTCCATCAATTTACAAACGTCTTAATAAAATTAGAAGAAAAAGACAATCTTATCAATAGCCTAAGTTCCAGAAACCCATAGACATGGTTTCCTGGAGCCCTAACATCAGCCTCCCCTCCACAGTGATGTGGGGAACAAAGGCAAGAAGAAATGTAGATAAAATAAAATTTCTTTATAGCCTGCAGCCCATTGACAAGTACTTGGGGAAAATACGGAGTATGACATTCCTCTAGGAACTCCCTACTGTGTCTTAATGTTAATGCTTCACCAGAGAGGAAAATAACTTTAGCTCAACAATAGCAAGGCCTCCAGTATCTCCTGAGTCTTCTTTAGCATATCAAAGTCCTTTGGGGAACTTCCTCTTGCCTTTATCCCCTCCCAACTCTCAGGTATATAATCAGTCACTCCTCACAACCCCAGTGCACCTCTTTCTGCCCACAGGTCCTGACCTCCTTGCTTTAATAAAATCACTTTTTTGCACCAAAGACATCTTAAGAAATCTTCCTTGGCCTGCAGCTCCAGACCTCCACCACCATTCCAAAACCGCATCCATGGGAAACTGTGCTCTGTGTATGACATAACTCTGGGGTCACAGCACATTTCTTACTGGCAAATTTCCCATTCAAAGATGCAATTAAGTACATATGAAGACACACCACCGTATCAGTAGATCCATCATGTCAATGACAAGATGAAGCCACAGAACGACCTTAAGAAGCATAGTCTGGAGGCTGAACAGCAATTTATAGAAACACAAGGCTTGGTATGGTCATTGCATTGCTCGGCTCCAGGGGGAAAATTCCACACTGCACTACTCAGTGTGAATGATGTGCCTTGCTTTTGGACCAAAAAGTTACTTAAAAGTCCTTAGCTAGAACTTTCACATACAAAACAAAAATGGTCATGGAAGTGACCAACTGATGCAGATTAAAATCTTTAACTAAAGGCCAGGGAGGGAAAATGGAGTTTCTAGGAAGTTCTACTGAAAGACACTGAGAGCAACACTTTGATAACTTCTTTCTTTTTGTTGATAGGATGGGAAAAGTGGTATCAGAATCAGTGTGGTAGTCATGCATTTCTGATCTTTGGATGGAACTTTCATGTTTTCAAATCTGATTTTGCTTATGCATCAAGTAATTCTCTATTTTAATTTAGGCATTATGCAAGATGAAAGGAGGGTCTTATTTTCATTAACTGACTACACATTTTTAAAAATACATCACTCTAATACCACTTGTATAGTAAATCACTGAGTTCAAGTATCACTTATAAACAATAAAAGAGTAGGGGAAACATTGATTTTGTTTAACATTTAGAATCTATTTTAATGGGCTTTAATTAATAGTCTTATTGGTATTTTCCCTCAGTAGTTTTAAAATATCTAATAATGAGCTTTCCCTCCAAATTTGTTTTATTTTATAAAATAATTCCTGGTAAAGAAAATTCCATTGACTTTGTGTCTGCGTGTCATCAGTCCATTTCAATAGCTTTGATTTTTTTTCTCTCTAACATTCCTCAGTTCTGAGCCTGTCTCATTGACAAATCCAGAGAGAGTACAAAGATTAGTCTTGATGTATTAGACGAATCACACATCCTTCATTTGGCAGTAACTGTCTGGCAAAGTTAAGCATCTGGCAAACAGTATCATACTGATTTAAAAAAAAATTGTGATAAAACTATTATGACATTTCTTAATTTCAAAGATAAAAGAATATAAATTATTTTAAAAATTCTGTCTCAAGTTAAGATTCTTTTAGAACAATTTACTGAGTATGGGTCATACAATTTCATTACAAAAAGCTCCTTATAACTGCTTTTTATTGTTTGTTGTTACATTTTGGGAGATGTGATTTGACACATACGTGAATTAATGAGCTAGATTATAATTAGCTTCATTGAACAAAATGAGATACTATCTTTTTTTTTTTTTTTTTGAGATACTATCTTTTGAGTAACCTAGAATTTTCCTCTAACATTTTCCCTCATATTTACACAAATTGTTCAAGCAAGTTTAGATTTAAAAGCTGAGATTTTTTTTTCAGTAAAAGATCTTAAAATGCTATTCTGTAATTGATCATAGTTATATGCAAGCAGAAATGCTATCATGGAACCATTTTTGAAAGACATTAGTCTTATTTATAATATCGAATCTGAAAAAGTAAATGTAACAGAGAAAGCAAATAGAAACTGTTAAATTATCACATCTTATCAATTTGTATCATAAATGTTCTTATTTTCATCATGGGTTTTTTTTTTTTTTTAATCTTTTTCAAGTCTATATATACATTGCTAAACTAGTCTTATAATATTAAGAATCCAGCCTGTATCACAGAGGATCCCAACAAGGAAATACCTGGAGAAGGAAAAGGAGCAACAATGTATTTAGCATTCAATAGTTTGTTATTCTACATGGTGAAGTTATTCTCTATAGATCTTTCTGCGTTTATGAAGTAGGCGTGGGGGTTCTATTTGCATCAACTGTTGTTTAAGCACACCTTTGGCATTTTTGATCTATAAAACGATTGGTCCTACAGCCACTATGAGATAACACATTTCTATCGTGCTAATAGTAGAAAGAACAGACTATCATCCAAGAAATTACATCCAAGAAAACTTGGAAATAACCTAAATGTCCTTTAATAAGGGAAGAGATAATTAATATTTCTGTTCTCCATTACCATTGCCACTTTTCTATCCTCAGTTCTGGTAGAATGGAGTCTTTAAGCAAAATAATGCCTTAAAATTACATCACTTGAGGGGCGTCTGGGCTGCTCACTCTGTTAAGTGATTGACTTCTGCTCAGGTCATGATCTCACGGTTCATTAGTTCGAGCCCCACATTGGGCTCTCTGCTGTCAGCATAGAGCCAGCTTCAGATCCTGTCTCCCTCTCTCTCTGCCCTTCCCCCGCTATGCTCTCTCTCTCTCTCTCTCAAAAATAAACATTTAAAAAATTCTTTCAAAAAAAAAACTAAGTCACATGAACCATGTTAGTATGATAAATATTTTGTTGTTGTTGTTGAGATATATGGTTAGCCTAAAGAATGTACTGTCATGATGAAATGGGACTTGCAATTTGGAGGGATCAAGGGTTTGAGCCAGAACTTGAGATCTGAGGAGAAACTCTATGAAATGGGAGGTTGACAGTGGAATGAAAGGATAAATGGAAGTGTAGTAGGTAAGACGTGCTGAACAAAGACAAGTGGGAGGGAATTTAAGCGCCCATATTAAGCTAACTTAGCTAAGAATAAAAAGCAACCACAGGGAAATAGTGAAGAAATCTTTGTATCACCTCTTTGACTCCAAGTATATTGTTAATGGTCTAGGAGTATCATAGGATTCCTTCTGATAAAGACTGTCATCTCGTCTATTAAGTATTTTGGTGACATCCATATAATAACTGCTTATATCAGTATAGAATTTACATGTACATTCTGAGGTGAAGGAATTTCCAAGCCTTTTCAAAGTGAGAAAAAAAGAAAAAGAAAGAAAGAAAAACTTACAAATTAAATTTGCTTGATTACAGTATTAATGAGGATGTTTGCTTTATTTTTAATTTTTTTTTCTTTTCACATTTATTTATTTTTGATAGAAAGAGACAGCACACAAGTGGGGGAGGGGCAGAGAGAGAGAAGGAGACACAGAATCTGAAGCAGGCTCCAGGCTCCAAGCTGTCAGCACAGAGCCCGATGTGGGGCTCGAACTCACCAACCGCAAGATCATGACCTGAGCCGAAGTCAGATGCTTAACCGACTGAGCTACCCAGGTGCCCCTGTGTTGCTTTATTTTTACAAAAACAAATATGCCTAAAACTATACTTTCGATATAGCTTTAAAGTGTTTGAATGATATGTAGCTGCAATAGATCATTCAATTTGCCATCCACTTGGCACCTTTGAGCAGTTAGGTTATATTACATATCTATTTTGTATTGATGTGTGTTCAAAGGAACATTTGACAAGGAATGTGGAAATTTGGTGTCTTTTCATGTATTTATGACATTGTGAATACATCTAACTTCTTGTCTTCAGTTTATTTATCTACAAATTATGAGCTACACAATATGTAGTCGTTTCCGGATATGCCTTATTGGATTCCCTAGAGGTCCACTTATGAATTTATTTCATTTTGTCTTAACACCAACTTCAAACAGATCATTATTCAATCATAATTTACATTTTATATGTTTAGATTTATATAGGATGAACTATTAAAATAAACTTGTTTAAATTTTATGTATGCATGCGAGTATCTCTATGCAAATGTATTCATATGTTTATACATAGAAAATTAAGTACTTACACAGATAAGGTAATATTCCTGTGTATTTTTTGTTAAGATATTTGGCATCCTACTCATTTAGGCATGAACCCAGAGGAAATGTAAGGTGTGAAAAAGCCTTCTAAATAATAGAGTTTAATACACTCACGGCTTCATACATTTTAGGCATTGGACATAGAACACATCTGGCCTCAATTTGCACATATGGTTCACTGGAAATTATTTATTTGTAACCTTAAGTATAATGTCTAGTGCATAAAGAGAGCACAAAGGTATGCATAATATTATTGACTTATTATTATTGATCATTACTAATAATAATTACAATAATAATAACTATGCTATTATTTATCATTATCATCTAATAGTTGTCGACTTCTATGAAGAGCTCAAGGCTCTTAAATCCTAGTTATTTCATCGCCTGATCTTCCTCTGCTCTACCATAGAAATATTGATAACATTGGATCATGATCAAGGACATTGATTATATTCCAATTCTAGATTCAGAGTCTTTAATTTTGAAATCTAATACAGATCTAGTATATTTAAACTCTTTGCATAAATGTAATTTTCTCTCACCTAGCTGGAGTATTTGATCTTCAAAGGGCCTGAGTCTGCCTGTTTCTGGGATATGCCTCTTTCTTAAGGCCAGTGACAGACAATTTAGGTCAACTCTGTATTAAACATTAAGGAAAGTATGCATTCTCCTCTCCTTATAGTTTTTTCTTGCCATCAAAATATTAAGATAGTTTTATAAGTAAAATGTAGAAGAAAAAAGAATCCACTAAATCTATTAGGTCTCAGGTCTAGCTTCTTAACACGAGAACGCTTTTGTATATCTATGGACTTCAGCTTAGTTCACTAGGGTTTGAAACTTAGGCCTGCATGAAACCATGGAATAAAATGTTCCTTCCTTGCTGTGCTCTGTTCTGTGTCTACACTTCTATGAAGAAATTTGAACTGCAATATTTGTATTAGGGTAGATTTTAAGAATAGTGGTTATGCTGATGACCACTTATCACCTTTTTCTGATAGGTTCTCTGATAACCTTTCCATCAGGCCCATGGATTATAGAACTTCATAGATAACTTGTATTCCTTTACCTACTTCAGCCCATTAATGTGGAGGCTATGTGGTAGCTGATCAAAGAGAGACCAGGGACAAACAAACAAACAAAAACAAATACCAGACATTGTGACAACAGAGGAGTGGCATGCCACAAATAAAGAGCAGGAAAGTCAATTAGAATATCCTATTTGGTAGCTCAGCTGGTTGAGCATCCAAATCTTGATTTTAGCTCAGGTCATGATACCTCAGGTCATGGGATCAAGCCCCATGTTGGACTCTGTGGTGAGCTTGGAGCCTGCTTAAGATCCTCTCTCTCTCTCTCTCTCTCTCTCTCTCTCTCTCAAAATAAAAAACTAAAAAAAAAAAAAAAAAAAAAGAATATGTCATTTGGTCTATGAAGAGTTACTTCTGATGCATGCAGCAGAACATGAACATTCTAGAGAATCTAGAAACTCCCCATATATCCCACTTTCTAGGTAAAGATTCACTTTTTTACTTACTAGAACTGGAGATAATAACTTTTAACAATCAGAAAAAAATTTAGAGTTTGTATTTTAGGGTAATGTTTGAAGCTATAACAAAACTTGAATATTTGGTGACAACACAACAGAAATTTCTTACTCAGATAAATTTCAGTGCAGGTTTTCCTGGAGACTTTCCATTGCAAGAAGATTCATGAGCCCAGATTGCTTTCACCCTGTAGCTCCAGTATTTCCTATGGTCTTGGAATCTACTACAATCAACATTAAGCAAGGGAAAGACAGTGAAGACATCACTGGACCTTAAGATTCAGAAATTTTCATATATCACTGCTTTTACATTTCACTGGTGAAACATAGTCACTTAGTCTTTCCAGAATGAGAGGGAAGCCAGGGAGTAGGTCCTAGGTGGATATCTAGTGGCCCTGTCTTGTCATTCAAAGAATACAGTAATACTTCACCACTGTTCTGATAGATTCAGTGTTCCTCTCCTGACTATGTTAAGCAGCAAGTTTTCTTCTGACCCCAAAATTGTGGAATGAATTTTATCCAAAATTATTATAGGTATTTCAGACAGTTCTAAGATGGTCTGTTTTTTAAGCGATACCCTTTTAGTAAATCAGTATTCAGTGGCTTCTAAATGGCCAGAGATCATCCATAATTTTCTGCATTTCTCAGCAGATTTAGGGAGAAAATATCTTGCAGAAGTTTCCCAGATATATTTGATTGATACCATTGCTATAGTCAAATGAACATGTTAGTGACAACAACTCATTATTTCAAGGCCAACATGGGGCTGGTTCCTCAAATCTTTTGTTTGTTTCTGTTTTTAGATGTGCAGATCCCAGATTACATCTGCTATCTAGAACTCAGGAAGAAAGTTCCTAAAGTGGGTATGCAGATTAGGTCTCCACCCACCCTCATTACACTGTGCTGAACTGGTCACCCTTCTTATTGCCAGAAGTAAACCTAATACTCTAGTTCTGTCCAAAGTCACCCTCTTAGAGCCCTTTTTTTCTCTCTTCTCCTGCAAGGCTAATAAGTCAAGTTTCATAAAGCATTTAGGTGCCTATTGACTTTTTACGACTTTTGTTTTCTTTAGGATTAAGGTTGATTCTCATAATTGCTTTTAGCAATTGAAATTGTTTGTATTTCCCTCATTCTTGTGGCTGGAATTTTGTCTTCCAATGTGATCTAAGAAAGGAATAAAAAGGTAGGACATAATTCATTCAAAGATAAAATGTAAGGGAAATATACATCAGAAATAAAACCCAAAAATAAGAAAAAGATGAAAAAGTTTCTTTTGTGAGCAGCATTCAATAGCAGGACACATGTACACTATCTTTTACACATTGAATCATATTAATTTTCAGGCAAAACAAATGGGTATTTACATTAAACACATTCTGAATGCATTCAAGTAAGAGTCAAATGATAAGAGTATTAAGATAATTGATGTTTAGTCCCTGAGGGAATACAGATAAAAGAGTGTATTTCTGATGCTTCAACCTCTGTGCTAACTCTTCTTCACAATAAAAACATTCTCAGAAAGTTTCAGTCAGATAAAGAAGGAAATAAATGTACAAATTTGTATTGAAAAATGATATGCCCCATAGATTCAACCTCAACTTTTATGAACAATGGGTCTACCTGTTACTATTCTGATGATGAAACCTTGGGAAAGTAAGCAACCTCTAAGATCCAGAGATTTTTATTTCATCGGGACTGAGTAGTTATAGGTTTTTAATTTTTTTACTATATGACATAATTTACATAAAATTCTTAATAAGTGTGCATAATACTAGGTACTAAATATATATGAATTTCTGTCTTATGGTTTCTAGTTCCAAGATGAATGTATCTATGAAATGATATTTTGTAAAAGCAGGTAATTAATATTGCCAATGATTAAGGTTGCATGTTGCAATAAATAGTTCTAAATCATATATTATTTTGTCAGAAAGCATGTTTGCTCAGCCTTTCACTTTCCTTGTGAAAGAAGCTAGCAATACAATTTCGAGAATTATAAATACACCATAACATGATAATCAGTAGATCAATTCCGCAATCAGTAGGTCTTATCCGTCTTCACATTAAAATTCCTGGAAAGCTGTTATAACCTACCAATCCCTGGATTCTGAAATCCTCAAATGCCCAAACTCTGATTTAATTTTTCTTTGATGAGGCCAGAACACCAATATTTTTAAAAGCTCCCTTGATGATTAATATGCAGCCAGGTTTGAGCATCATGTAATCAAAAGATTCATTGGGAACATTAATTATGCCTAAATGAGGTGTTTACATTTATGGTCTATACACTTTCTTGTTACAATTTATTCCTCTATCCATAACAATTGGATTCTACTTTTTTATTCTTGTGAGCTCCAGACTTCTACATCCCTCTGCCTTCTGGACGGCTTCAATTGTATATTCTGCGGGAACTGAATCCTCAAAACACCACAAAACAAATTTATTACCTTTGTTTTAAATCTTCTCCTTCTCCTCTATTGCGTGTTTCAATGAATGGCACTGTAATCCATTCATTCTTTTAAGCCAAAAGCAAGAGCATCAGCCTTACTGCCTTGCTTGTCTTCTTCCTTCACATACAATCTCACACACCAAAAGGCTGATCACTCCTCTCTTTTATACATCTCCTGTATCTATCCATGTCTTTTCATACTCAGAGCCATTACCCCAGGGCCATAATACTACCTTCTCTGAACTATTGTTAAAGCTTCATCATTGGTCTCCTTAATTTCAGTCTTGTCCATCATCAATCCAAATTCTATTCTAAGTCATCAAAATAACATATCATCACATCACTGCCCAACCTAAAATGTTAGTGTGGCCTCTGATGCCCTTCATGATTGCCCCTGCTTGCCTCTTAGGTCTCATTTCTCTTCACACTGTACATTCCAGTCACACTAGCCATCATTTCATTTTTTTGAATGTTCTCACTTACCTCTTTGAATATGCTATCATTGCTCTTCAAGTCATAGTTTGCTAATTCCTCTCCCTTCCACTCCTCACTCATACTTTCATGACACTTCCTCCAGGCAGCCTTTTTTAACACTCAAATCTGGATGACATTTTTTCTTAGGGGTTCTTATGGCACAAGACTTTCCTCTTTAAAATATTTACAACATTGCGTTTAATTCTCTATCTGCTTACTTATTTGTTTAAAAATATGAAAGCTCTCTGATGAAGTATAACTGCTTTGTTCCTAGCTATGTCTCCAGTGATTTTCCCAGTGCCTCAGAAGTAGTAATCACCCAGTAAATACTTGATGAATTAAGGGGCAGAAGCAAATACATTGATCGTAAGAATGAAAGAAGACACCTTATCATGAAGCAGGTCTGAGTATTTTCACTTGCAGGTAGGGATTAGTGGGAGGCAAAGGAAGATAAAAGAAGCTCGATGCCACTGTCTTCAATTTTGTCCTAAAAGTATGGTTATATTTATCTATTGAAAATATGGTTATGATTATGGAGTAATCATTATGTTTACTCCAGTGTTATGGAAGAACACTGAAAAGTGTTCTTCCAGCTATTCCCAGAGTTTTAGAATGGGGAGGAAAGTTACCAAAGGCAAGGAAAAAGATCTTCAAAGTGAATGAAAAGATCATCAAAATCATGGATTTGTAAAGGGGTAGGTCTGCATTACTTGGAGACATTTGTGAGTGTTCTTGGACTCACGTATAAGAAAGGACACAACAAATTATGGGCTTTCTATGGAGCTTACTTGGAAGGTTGTGGTAGGAGTCCAGAACTTCCAAAAGGGCCACATGGTTTGTAGAATGTAGAAATCACCCTGCAGGTCTGGCCCCAGACTTGAAGATTTGAAAACTTAATTTGGGTTTAGGACAGGTGTGTGTTTTGTCCAAGGTTATGGGTGTAGTAAATAGTGGGACACTTATTTGTTGATTATTATAAGCAAAATACAGCAGTCCCCCCTTATCTGCAGGAGGTATGTTCCAAAAGCCCCAACAGACGCCTGAAACTGTAGACAGCACCAAGCATTATATATACTATGTTTTTTCCCCATACATACCTATGATAAAGTTTAATCAATAAATGAGGCATAGTAGGAGATTGACAACAATAACTAATAAGAAAATAGAACACATAATATACAGTAATAAAAGTTATATGAACATGATCTCTCTTTTTCAAAATCTTATTGTACTGAACTCACTCTTGTGATAATGTGAGATGTTAAGATGCCTACAGGATCAGATGAAGTCAGGTGATGATGTAGGTATTGGGACATAATGTTAGGCAACCACTGACCTTCTGATAATATGTCAGAATGGGGGGAATCACCTGCTTCTGGACCATGGCTGACTGCGGGTGACTGAAACTGCGGAAAGCAAAACTATAGATAAGGGGTGGACCGACATACAGTTAACTAAAGAGAATCCTTCCCAATGTCATAAGCTCACAGTTTTCTTTTTAGCTTCATGAAAAGTAGAACACACACATAACTTTACCTCAAAGGAAATTGCTCATAAGATAAAGCAACTAGTCTACCTAAATGACACTTTTTATATTTTCCTGAGGAGACAAAGATTCACTTTAATGTATATTTATTGGTCTCAGAGTAACAACTTCTTCAGTGTAGAAACGTTTATTGTGAAAACGTCACCACCATGAAATGTATCATGTTTTATTTTAGCAGATTAGAAATGGCTCTATGAGGGGCGCCTGGGTGGCGCAGTCGGTTAAGCGTCCGACTTCAGCCAGGTCACGATCTCGCGGTCTGTGAGTTCGAGCCCCGCGTCAGGCTCTGGGCTGATGGCTCGGAGCCTGGAGCCTGTTTCCGATTCTGTGTCTCCCTCTCTCTCTGCCCCTCCCCCGTTCATGCTCTGTCTCTCTCTGTCCCAAAAATAAATAAAAAACGTTGAAAAAAAAAAAAAAAAAAAAAAAAAAAGAAATGGCTCTATGAGTCATGGGGCAATATTGGTGAAGAGGGAGAAAACTGTGGCAGCAAATGTGTGGCGTGGTTGAAGGCACAAAGAGGATCCATGTTGTAATACAGAATATTAAAGAGAATTCCACAGAATAAGAAGCAGTATGTTGATTACAAAACATTTTAGCCTAAATATCTATCAGGCCCTGAAAAAAAAAACCCTGCATATCTCTGATGCAATCTGTTTTTTAGTCTCATGATGAACCTTAACAATAAGAGCACAAGAAAACAATAAAACATTGACCTAGTGTAAGTACAAAACAATTTGGGGTTAAAAATGAAACATGTCAATAATCATATTTTGAGTGATAAAGAATGCTGTATACTTTTTTTCAAAAAAAACATTACAAGACAGTGGATTTTTAAATTACAACATTAAAAATGCTTTTTGACATTGAATTCATTGAAGTATACAACCATAACTATATCCACAACTGAGAAATTGTGTTCAGAAATCCATAAACATCTCATGCATGATGTCCACTTAATTTCTTTTTATTATTATTATTATTATTAATATTATTATTACTTATTTAGAGAGAGATTCTGAAGCAGGCTCCACACTCAGTGCAGAGCCAGATGCAGGGCTCGATCCCAAAACTCTGGGATCATGACCAGGGCCAAAATCATGAGTTAGACGCTCAAATGTGAGCCACCCAGGCACTCCCATTTAATTTCTTTTTAAAAAATAAGGGTTTCTCTTCATTTTTTTTTTAATTTTTAAAAATCTTTACTTATTTTTGAGAGAGAAAGAGAGACAGTGCAAGCAGCTGAGGAAGAGAGAGAGAGAGGGAGACACTGAATCCAAAGGAGGCTCCAGGCTCTGAGCTATCAGCACAGAGCCAGATGCTGGGCTTGAACTCATGAACTGCAATGTAATGACCTGAGTCAAAGTTGGATGCTCGACCCACTGAACTACCCAGGCACCCCTTAAAAAATAAGGGTTTCTCTTTAAAAACAATAATAGTGTACCTGTTTAAGCTTCTACTTGAAATCTCAATGCAGTGTCACTAAAGTACAGCCTTTTATCTTATTTCATAAATGTAGGCACACTGCATCTTGTCTCCACAGGTAGTGAATGCCTAAGAAGTCAATTTTTTTTCCTAAGACTGAAATACTTTCCTAAAAGATGGTAGAAAGTCATATGCAGGGTAAATATTCCAAGGAAATAATACTCCCAATTATCTTAAATGGGAATGCATAAGCATGTGTCCATAAATTAACACACTTAAGAAAAAAAGAACACTTTGGCATCATCTTTATTGCTTGTTACATACTGAATGTTTGTGTCCCTCCAAAATTCACAATTGAAACTTCACCTCCAGTGTGATGGCATTTGGACATGGGGCCTTTAGTAGATAATTAGACCATGAGGGTGGAGCCCTCATGAATGTGATTAGCCCTTACAAAGAAGATCCCAGACAACTCCCTCCCCTTCTGCTATGTGAGGCAATAGTGAAAGAGGGCAGTTTAGGGGCACTGGGGTGGCTCAGTAGGTTAAGCATCCAACTCTTGATTTAGGCTCAGCTCATGGTCTCATACTTTGTGAGTTCAAGCCCTGCATCAGGCTCCAAGCACTGACAGTGCAGAGCCTGCTGGGATTCTCTCTCTCAATCTCTCTCTCTCTCTCTTCCCCTCCTGTGCACTCCTTCTCTCTGTCTCTGTCTCTGTCTCTAAATAAATACATACATACACTTAAAAAAAAAAAGAGGACAACCTTTAATCATGAAGTGGGTCTCATTAGATGACAAATCTACCAGCACATTTGTCTTAGACTCCCCAACCTCCAGAACTGCGAGAAATACATTTATATTGTTTATAAGTCACCAATTTATGTTATTTTTTTTTTTAGTCAAACAGACTAAGTCATAACTATACAGGAAAATTAAAATCACAACAAATAGATGAGAAATATGAAAACTATTCTTGCTTGCTTGTTAAGAAGACAAGCGAGTGTTTATCCATGTACTTGAAAATAAGGCTATAGACTAGATGTAAGGCAGGTGTAAGATTTGGTGTTTGGAAGAAATCCTAGTAGTTGGAAGTGATAAAAACATGCACTGAAAAATCATCCATACTGGGTAACCCTCACTTCCTAATATTAAAGAAAACAGCAAGTTATTATCTCTGAGCCTCAACTTTTTCATCTTTAAGATGGGGATAATAATCTCTGCATTCCTGGATTCACTGAAGGAATTAATACAACAGTATACATAAAGTCTGATGAGTTATAGCAACACAGCAGGTATGTAACAAATGTTAAATGATCTGCTAACTCACACCTAGAGTAAGAATTTGGTCTATAATCTTCAATATTATACAACATATAAAGAGAAATTAACTTTTCTGTAAAATTTTATTGAACTTTAAAAATGCCATTTGAAGCATCATTCAATATACTTGAATTTACATATACTTCATTATTTTTTAAATGCCCTTTCTGACAAATGAGGTACATTTGTCATATAAAGATGAGGGAGAAAACAAAAGACCAAATTTTTTATTTGAAAAGATTACAGTATGGGGTACCTGGACAGCTCAGTTGGTTAAGCTTCCAACTATTGATTTCAGCTCAAGTCATGATGTCATGGTTCGTGAGTTTGAGCCCCAAGGCGGGCTCTGTGCTGACAGTGTGGAGCCTGCTTGGGATTCTCTCTCTCTCAAAATAAATAAATAAGCATAAAAAAAAAGGTACAGTATGACCAAGAAGGCCTGAGAGGCGAGGATAATTATAGAATAGCATATCAAGAAAAAAAAGATGGTTAGAGTGATAAAATTTAATTCATAAGTATGATGGAGTCACTGATATTGGATGAATGGAGGAGGGATTTTGAACTCTGAGTTCCTGATCTGGGAATTTCAAGGAGATGTTGAGATTTGAGATGGGAAAAAATAAAACACTTAAAATGCTAAATATGCTTTTCAACAAAAAATCAATCAAAAGAAATTACAGTGATATGTTGATAATAATAAGTAGCAGCAGAATTAGAACTAATATTTATTGACTGCATTCGATGATCCTGAAGCTACACTGGCATGAACTATGACTTCTCTCACTTAACCCTCATAATATCTAATGTTGCTAATATCTCCCCATTATAGAGAGGAGGAAGTCTAGAACTACAATAGATAGGATGTATAACTTGCCTAGAATAACAAATCTAGTAAATTAACATGCCTAGATTTTAAGCCAGATTCTTCTAAGCAATAATCATTATAAACTAAACACAATAATGTGGAAGTAATGACATATTATATATATTAGCACCATATCAAAAATATTCAAGCCTTACTTAGTCTTTAATCCCATCTTATCTAATTAATGTTTGCATGTTAAAAAAATAAATTTACACATAAACTGAGAAATGAGACTTCTTTACACAGATACACAGGCAAATGGATAGACGTTTCTATGTACCCATGCATGCAAGCACACGCACAAAAAGCAGCATTCAGATTATGACAACTTACTTTAGAGAGTGTTGACTATTAGAAAGGAACAGCAGTGTAATTAATCCAACATATCCACTAATCACACTATCATTTATGCCTGACTTTGAAAATGTGTTTTTTATTCTCAGTTTGAAAGAATAGGCACAATTACAATAGATTCTTAGCAAAGACCAAACAAAAGAAAGGAATTTCAAGGTGATTCATCAAATAAAAAAATTCTGAGCTGCCCCAATACCCTGATCTCCCTCCCTCATGTCTGGCACTGAAGCATCTTTTAAAATTATACACTGTGAATTGGCTTTTGCAAGTTTCTCTTTTAGCAATTCCTCAATCTCTTTTATTCACAACAGGATTGAGAGGAAAGAAGTTTTGACTTAAGACAGAGCTCCCCAATACTGTGAGAGCTGCAGTTGCAGGACAGTTGCGTTGCAGGACAATGCAAGTAACTCATATCACCTAGTAGAAAATCCATTCAATGACAAGAGGTACAGTATTGTCTTTTCTCTCTTCCTGCCCTCATTACTTGCTGTTATTGTGAGCAGGAAACCCTACAAAAAGAGGTGATGACAAATACACGTTGGGGCTGTGGTCTTATTGTACCCATAAATACTTTCCACCATTTAATTAGACTAGAGATGTGTGTAACCTACATGGCTGAGCTCTCTTGGGTTTTGTCAGGTGAAGACAAATGTCTTTGTATTTTAATCTTTTCTCATTGAAGTCTATTGGACATATTTTCAAAGGAAATTTAATAATCTTACACTATTTAGAACTACTTTATTTTAGGATATCTCATCTTTTTTCATTTATCTGATTTCCATTTCCAGTAGAACTGGTCATAGTAATTTCATTTGGAATCAATTCCTCAGTCTGATTATGATTCTGTAGGTGTTATATAGTAACTTAATAATAGTTCTTAGGCAGTTAAGTCACTAGAGCTAATTTATAGTGGAAATGCATATGGAATACTATATTACTGCTCCACCGTATTTCAAAGGAATTCATTATGATTAATATTATTACAATAGCAATTGGAGGAAGTAATAATGATTTGCCACAAGTTATAAGGACTCATTGAATAGTTTTAATCTTACTATATTTAAACATTGAACTGCAAGTAAATTCAGCAATACTCAGTAATGAGATTTGGGACTCATAATAATGCTATTAATCATAACTAGATTTTATACATTTTATGGTAAAGAATACATGATGTTTGGTGGATTTGATTTAAAATATTTTACTGATTTTGAATTAAGCTATCTGTGTGAAATTTGAAACCTGTGGTGATTAAGTCTTTATGAGAACCATATTTGTCCTACATGATTGATGGATTTAATTATCTGTAGTGAATATTCCATATTTACACTCAAATCCAACCATTTCATACAATTAAGAGAAATAGAGTGATTTGGAGAAAAATAAACAGTGCTTTAGCTAATAAAAATATACTAACAACCACTTCTCTATACCTTAGCCATCCTCAGCTATTGGAGGCAACATTGAACCTGGGGCAATTTTAAAAAATGAGTCCGGAGGGTGCCTGGGTGGCTCATCTGGTTGAGTGTCCAGCTCTTGATTTCAGCTCAGGTCATGATCTTGCAGCTTGTGAGATTGATCCCTACATCAGGCTCTGTGCTGATGGTGTGGAACCTGCTTGGGATTCTCTCTCCCCCTCTTTCTCTGCCCCTCCCCTGATCTCGCTTGCTCTCTTTCTCTCAAAATAAATAAACGAACATGGAAAATTTTTTAAAAAATGAACTCAAGTAAATGAACATGTAAGTTTCTGGCTCTGTGTTAAACACTTGGGATGCAATATAAAGAGGCCAGGCTGCTCACTCTAATGGATTCCCAATAAAGTAGATGCAAAGCCATATAAAACTAAATATAATACAATGGAAAACCTGCTCTATGAGGGGTTAGGACAAAGTAACCCAAGGAAAGAACAATTATTTCTGCTTGAATAGTTCACAGAACACTTCATAGAAGATATAACATTTTCAGCCAGACTTGATGGATGAAAGGAATTTCAGCTATTGGGGGTGGCATGGAAAACGTGCCAAAAATATTAGCAGAGAAGTGGTGATGCTCAGTGACCACAGGATGAGAAAAGATCTCAGACTCTCCCCTTATATGCAGTCTTTGTGTTTCAGTTGACCTATCTGTAAAATGCGTTACTTCCCTGTTATTATGATAATTTATATCTAACAGAATTATCACCAATGAACACAGTGAAATAGTTGAAACCACCTTGTGATGTTGTAAACATGCCATTTATTTTGATATCAAATACTTAGGATGATAGTATTAGAAAAATGTAGAGAAATGAAATAACTTTTAACAGAAGATAGGTAAGCAGCATTATCATTGACTGGTCAAGATCATAGATTAAATCCCATTATAGCGAAAATTAAGAGTCACAGGAAAAGTATGTAGGAAAAATAAGAGATAAGACAGGAAAAAATGTAAAATTACTAGACAGTAAGAAGTCAGCAGTAAGAGGCACAAGCTTGACAAGAATGAGTGAGGGGAGGGCTGTGGTACAAGCGAAGAGAAGTGGATCCTCAAATGATGAAAAGAGTAGTCACAATGGTGATCCATGCAGAAAGAGTTAAATAAGCCCTCCCAGATATCTGAACATGTCCATGAGAGCACAGTAATCCTTAAACAGCTTTGCCAAGAAAAAAGTAAGAGCAACTTACAGTTCCAAAGAATAGTCTAGAAGCATATCACGAAAGGTCACCTGAAAGGCCTCTATGGTATCATCACATTTCAGCTCATGTATACCTAAAAGCATATCCACCAAGGCATTTCAGGTATTGGGATGGAATCAGTGACAAATGCAATATAACCTCACACTTAAGCAGCTCAATTTAACCAAGCATATGGCAGAAAATCATCCCCGCTTACACTTCCAAACTCCATCCAATGCAAAGTAAAGGAGTTATTTTTAAAAATTCTATTAACCTTCAAAACTGAGAACATGAATATTGTACCTGAATTGAAAAGGTTAGGAAAAAAAGTGAATCCTTTGGTAGATTAAGGCAATATGGACTCATTTGCTTGATATAATATCACTTGGATCAAAACAGATTGCTGTCCAAACTTTCAGATAATAGGTTTTACAATAGTTAAACAAATGAACAACAACAACAACAACAACAAGAAACCCACTTCACTCTGTATATAGTTCAATTTGTGTCCCCAAAGAGCCTTTTTAATGTAAAAAAAATGGGAAGTATTGAGCTCTGACCCAATTATTAAAAAATTTAAATTAATAGCAGTTGCTATTCAATGTGCTTTCAAGAAGGGGCTCTGCCATATTTAGATTTTAACTACTTAAGCTCAGGAACTTTGTTTTGCTATTCTTTTGTTCACTGCCAATAAATGGTGGTGTTTGAATAAATAGAAAAGTAGACATAACATTATGAGAATAATTATACATGAAAAAGTAACCTTCAGAATACATATGTAACTATTTCAAAGAAATAAATTTCTGAATATTATTCTCTCCTTTCAAAAGTGCTAACAAAACTCTTTCTATTCCAGTATTCCCAAGTTTGACCATAAATGCTGCCTGGCAATCAGTTGTCCTAGTATTGAAGCAAATATAAGACAAGCTAATGATTTTAAATGTGCCAATGTTGCAGTCTCTCATAAAATATACCTTTGGTGATAAAATAACATGATTTTTCTATATCACTGAAAGCTATAGAACATTAATTTATTGCTTCCAGAGTTTATGTTTATGTTTGAATGAAAAATGACAAATATTCCCTAACTGGTGGAGTCATATATTTGTATCTTGACTAATATATTCAGAATGTACTTCAGTTCTGCTCTCTCTGAATAATTATAAAGCTTATCATAAGGACAAGCAATAAAAGTCTACTGCAAATATAAGATTTAGATTATTTAATAATAATGTCCTCTGCATTGTTAATGGTTTATTGATTGGGAATTAACAAATGCTACCTGGAAGTACATTAGTCTATTTGAATGGAAGCAATTCAGACGCAAGCAATTACTAGGGTTAGCATACTTAGTGGCATATTCTCTTGCCTTCCTGGAAAGAGCTTTGTTATCACCATTAATACATAGTGTAATTGAGTTATTCAGAGGCTGTTTTGCCCGATATCTAAATGTACATCATTAATGAAGCTGAAATGAAGTTGAGTTTCCCAGACTTGAACAATGAGGTTTTCCTGACAATGTCTCTCCAAATAGACCAGATAGATGTATTCACGTGCAGTCTTTTCTATTTGATTTCAACACTTTGGAGGAGGAATACATCAGTGTAACTTCAGAATAGATCTGCATATTAGCATTTTTCTATATTAGGGAAAAAATAAAATATAATAAGTGTGCCACATGTAATTTAATGATGATTTCATCACTAGAGGATTCACACAAGGGTCAACAGACACATCAGCTATTCTTTGAATAACAGCTGGAAAAAAACTTACTAAGTGAAAATGCACACAAATAATTCTTTTTTACTTGTTCCAAATTTTAAAAGTAGTCTTACAAACATCATGAGATAAGAAAACTGGAGTGGAGTGACAGATGTTAATTAGACTTATTATGGTGATCGTTTCACCATATGTACAAATATCAAATCGTTATGTTGTAAACCTGAAACTAATATAATGTTATGTGTCAATTATACCTTGCTAATAAATAAATACATAAATAAAAAAATCAATCAATCAATCTGGAGTGATTAACCACTGTGATTCTGCTGATCAACATTATAAGTATAATGATTACGAGAGTGAAGTTGATTTGAGTCTTCTGCTAAGAGTGGCCTCTTTTCCATTTTTTTCTTAAAAAATAAGACCTCTGACTTTACCCACAAGCACAGTTTCTTTTCAACACTACTTTCTATGATGAGAAGGTATTTCCTCAGTTAATTAAGGGAAACGGGCCATTGGACTACATCTTCTTTATATCCCAAATAATATTTTCTGGGCTTTTCTCTCACAGCAGGAGAGGCATAATTTAAAAATGTCAAGATAAGAAATATTGTTTACTTTATAAAATAACAAGAAAATATATTAGCTTTAATGGAGATTGTATTCAACTTTTATTTTTTTATTTTTTTTCACGTTTTATTTATTTTTGAGACAGGGAGAGACAGAGCATGAACAGGGGAGGGTCAGAGAGAGGGAGACACAGAATCTGAAACAGGCTCCAGGCTCTGAGCTGTCAGCACAGAGCCCAACGCGGGGCTCGCACTCACGGACCTCGAGATCATGACCTGAGCCGAAGTCAGCCACTTAACCGGCTGAGCCACCCAGGCGCCCCTATATTCAACTTTTAAATCTAACTTTAAAACTTTCAAAAAGATTCTTTATTTTCAATTCCATAATGTACCCTTCAATCTAGGGCAAATTTGGATTACCATATTTGGCTTCCATTTCCTGAAAGTTTTAAACTGATTTAATAGTATTTCAGGGTCCACCACTGGAAAGTGAATTCATGGAGAAAATGACTATCAATTCAATCTGGTTCCTATTAACAGGATGTGAAGTCTTGACTATGAGAAGTAATAATCCACGTTTCTCATAATGGCACACAGTCATATCGTTTTCAAAACATAGATGCTTATGATATGAATTTCCTAATTCAGCCAGTTAGATCGGTTTTCCCTCAAGAAGATATATATTTGATTTTAATTGGGCTCATGTCTTCTGTTGTCACAGGTTCCAATTTTAGCTATTCTCAGCTGTAAGCCTTAAGCATGTCTGAGACAATAAGATCAGCTTTAACCCTTGATAAGACTCACAAAGTAGCAAAGTTTTTACTCTTATAAGTACAAAATTCCATGGGATGAAAGATTTCTCCACCCTTTCCCTTAATATGACATCAAATATTTACAGAGAAACTAACCATATGCACCCAGTGCTGAGGCAGAGGACCTGTGCCATAACCATAATGCCAAATTTCACGTGACAATCTCTTCCCAAGAATGCAGAATGCAAACCAGAAAAAAAAAGAATTGTTACAGAATCTCTTGATTGGTATAAGTTTCAAGGCTGACTCTGTGCCTCTTTGGTATTGTGTGTTGATAGATTTTCCAACACAAAGGTGGACAACTGAGCCTTATAATCATCTGACAGGATAAACCTCATAATGGATCAGCCCCTACCCAGAGGAAGAAATCATATAATGAGAAACTGAATGTTTGAACTAGAACATTTTATCCTTCTACCTCGGCCAGTTTCGTAGTTGTTTAAATATTAAGTACCATGAGAAAGTACACTTAGCATCCATTTCCATGCAAGATTCAATGAGGCTCTGTAGGCTCCCCTTCACCCCCATCCCAGCCTCCAGAACGCATGAACTGCACCTATGTTCTTTGTTTTATTTGAACTAAGCAAACAGACTTGGATAGCTTTCATGTTTCACTGATTCTAAGATAAAACTCTGTAGTATGAACTGATACTACACCTAGAACAAAATTACCCTAGACCAGGGTTTGGTAAGATTTTTCTGTGAAGGGCCAGATAGTAAATATCTTAGGTTTTGCCGGCCAGATGGTCTCTCTTGAAACTACTTAACTCTGCTATTGTAGCATTGAAGCGGCCATCAGCAATAAGTAAATGAAAGGGCATGGCTATGTTCCAATAAAAAAATTATATACAAAAACAGACGGTGAGCTAGATTTGGCCTGCAGGACATAGTTTTCTGACTGAGACATAAACTGAAACCTCAAAGGCCTGATGTTATTTTCTTGATTGGCTAATGGGATCTGAGGAAATCTAACCACTCAACCAGCTGTTACACTCCCCTTTTGCTTTTCCTTTCTGGGATGCACAACTCAAAACTTGAGTCTGTGAGGGTTTCAGGATGTCTTTCTTACCAAATCTGTATAGTTGTCAGCTTTTAACTAAACCAAAGCTTTTGGATCAGAAAGTTAACATCCACAGAGCAGGGGGAGATAGCAGTGTGAGAAGATTCCACTCAGGTGGAGAACCTGAAGACATAGCTAAGGATTCAGTTAAAAAATAAGTACTATTTAGTAATTTTGGTCAGTGGTTCTGAAGCCTTAGCAAGCATAACAATTTCCTGAGATGTGGCTAAAACTGTAGTCATCATACTTTCATTCTCCAGATATTGCAATTCAGTATGTAAAAAACCCTGAACTTTTACCTAGTCACCCAGGTATTTTGGGTATAAATAACCCACAGGTTATGCTTTGGGATTTATCATCTAGTCACCAAAACTGACCAAATAGGTAGAAACTCTGCAAGAATGTACACCACATGCTTTGGAACCATGCAAAGATTCTAAGTTCTTAAGGATTATCCTGTCATGAAAGAGAGATAAAGGTGGATATTTCCATTCATAAGGGCTAATTACAAATAAGCCATACCTTAGTGAGGGAGGTTTTACACTGCCTCAGATATCCTAGAAAATAAAGACTGGCAAGTGATTTGGAGAGTGTAACCTATACATTCACTTCCTTTATCCTCCCTTTTACTGAATCCTGGAGGGGAAGTATCAGTATGCTAGCTTCTGGTAAACATGACTAAAGCCTGAGGCAAAGAAAAGTACACAACCCATGCTTTCCAGTTGCTGAGCAGAATTGCTGAAGGTGTGTTCTAAGGAACAGTAGTCCTATAGGGTATTAACAGGTGTTAAATGAAAGAAGAATTATATGGGTAGGTGGGAAGGTAGACTATGCAGATTTTTTAACTGTGAAATCTCATCTATCCACTGCCCCAGCAAGTATCTTGCTGGACTAGTTTTCAAGGCTTGTTGCTAGGAAAATGATCTTGTAGAGGGTGAAGAGCCCCAGGTGGACCGTCCTTGGCGCTCAAAGAAACTTGGAGATAGTGATCACACTGTTAGTGGTTCCCCAAGTACCTCTTCTCTAGAATATTGAACTGATGTTGATTACATTAGACACCATGAACATCACACATCTAAGTCTAGAGTGTCCCTTTCGTTAATTATGATTTGTTTCCTGGTGCTAAAATTTGAAATTTCAAATATTCCCCTAATTTTCACCCAATGTATTCTATTAAAGTACTCTTTAAGATACTCTTGGCAAGTTCTCAAATTTTAAAATTATGTGTTGGTCACAATATGAAATTAAAAATAAATGCCATAGTGCAGATACATGCAATTTGAATACAGGGATCTATATTCATATGTATGAATATAGGAAATAAATATAGGAAATTCCCATAGATATGGGAAAAGAAAACTTCACATCAAGTGGGAAATAAGGCTGCTATTTAAGATCTAATAACACAAATACCAAAACATTGCTGGTAAAAGGAGAAGATAGAAGATGCAAGAGATAATCATGCACCTCTTAAAAATAAGTTTAGTTCTTTAAAACTGCACATAAGCTAGGAAGAACTAAGCTGCATTCTTTAATTTGAATAGGTAAGAGATGGAGGAGATAGTAGCATATGAAACAGATAAAGCATATACCTACTGGAAAAAAGTAAACAATATGCATGAACGACATACACAATAAGCTGTCCTAAGTATGTGATGCTGTCTACACAGAATTTAAAGACAGTATCTGATACAGCTCTTCCTTTATCTTGGTAGCCTGTGGAGTATGACTATAATGGTAAGGTGCAGTGGTATAAAAAAAGGTATTTATGTGGGGGGTCCACAACCAGGGAAGGAATACTATTTTATGACTTAAACTGTATTTTTTTAAAGTTTATTTATTTATTTTGAGAGACAGAGCATACACATGGAAGGGGCAGGGACAGAGGCAGAGAGAATCTCAAGCAGGCTCTGCACTGTCATTGTAGAGCCTGTCGTGGGTCTTGATCCCACAAACCATGACATCATGTCCTGAGTAGAAATCAAGAGTCTGATGCTTAACTGACTGAGCTGCCCAGGTGCCTGGTGACTGCAGTTGTTTTAAATGCTAGTGCATGGTGATTTAAAAAGGCAAACTTTTTTATTATTATTTTAAAAATCTCCACAGAGAATGCATCCCATTATTGCCTGCACTTGTCCGGGGGAAGACCACTTCCATTGTTATCACCTTCAGAGCCACTGGTTTACTGTTTATTAGAAATGAAAATATGGCCAAACAGAAAATGAGCTATTGGAAATTGCCTGATGCCACACTGACTTCCCTCGATGACAAGCAACAAGAACACGAAAATCAAGTTATCTCACTAGGACTGCCCACACCACAGCCTCTTTTCCATCCTCCTGATTCCCAGAGAGTAAGAAATGAATACAATTCTAACATATTCAAAGAAGGAATAATTTTATCATATTGAAAAAAATTATAGAAGATTTTTGTTTTTTTTAATGTTTTTATTTATTTTTGACAGAGAGAGAGAGACAGAGCATGAGTGTGGGAGGGGCAGAGAGAGAGGGAGACAGAATCTGAAGCAGGCTCCAGGCTCTGAGCTGTCAGCACAGAGCCCGATGCGGGCCTAGAACTCCTGAGCCATGAGATTATGACCTGAGCTGAAGTCTGATGCTTTACTGACAGAGCCACCCAGGTGCCCCTAGAAGATTTTCCATATTATGAATAAATGTTCCAAATATATTGGTTAGGCAAAACAATGTTGAAAATAGAGAATTCACAGTATGATCATCAATTTATTAAAAAATACAAATTGGTGACCATATTATAAAGTTCTTCATTATGTATAAAATGCTACATATAGTATTTAATATACAGTATTATATATTATATATGCATGTTTGTATAGAAAACATGAATAGTGGGATTACATGAGATTTTTATTTTTCTATTTTACGATTTTCTATTTTTGAACTTTATAAGAATAAACATTATTATTATTGGAAATAGTTGAAATGTTAGAAGTGTAAATTGTTCCATCTAAAAGAACACTAAAGCAATATGGACTTGCACAATATCTTTATTTATGATTTTATCTCAAAAACTATACCATAAAAATATAGCCAGGTATATGTGGTATTTTCATCACAAATGCCCACATTAGTATTATCTCTTTTCTCTCTCTTTCTGATACACACACACACACACACACACACACACACGCAAACACAGGAATACCAGATATCACTTCCAGGATCACAGTTATTTAACAACAATTTCTCGAGGGTCAAGATACTGTAAAGGTTAAGAGAACTCTAGAACCACATGATATAAGTTTTAAACCTGACTGCAATTCCTGGATGTGTGACTCTCTACAAGATTTTTTTCTTTTAAAATAAAATCTCTGTAAGTTTATAATCAAATCTCTTAAACTGTCCGAACTTACATCATTCTTATGAGGTTTAAATTGAGAAATACATTTAAAGTGCTTAATAGAATGTTTGGCATATTGTAAACAATAAATACACACCATTTTTATTGAATAATGGCTATGCATAATATATGGTGCTAGGACTGTGGGGAAAATAATCGTAATACGACAAGATGATTTATTTTTCCAATGGGATTTTAGAATCAATATTTGTGAAAGATTAGAGAGAATGCAAAATCCTGTTTTCAATTTGCCTATCAGCATCCATGGTGCAAATACATTAAGTCATACATATTTTCATTTTTATATATTATAATGGTAGGATAAAAACATTTCCCCTTTTTGGATGGTATAATATATTGACTTTTCTGATCATCTAACATTATAGGCAGTGGTGTTTATTTTCAGGTGGCATGTGTGAATAAATATTTATTTGATATAATTGGAAATCTTTGGGCAGTAAGAGGAGATACTGCCCAAACGTAAAAGACTTGTCCACATCATCACTTTCGAATCTTGAAATTCCCAATGGCTACAATAAGACTTTGTTGCAATATTACAAGTGAATTTCACAAATATGTTAGCTTGCCAACATTTTTATATATCAAGAAAAGAGAAAAACCTGTAGTTGTAATTCTAGATTTGTTTCTATCAGTGTGAGAAATAAATCAAAGAATGGCTACCTTAAGTGATCTTTCAGAATCTAATTATGTATTTTCCTTTTGAGAGAGCTGTGTAGTTGAGTGGTCATCAGGAAAGAGGCCTTGACCATCTTTGTAGTTTGGGCACTAGGACAGTCTTGTTCTTTCCCAGAGTGGAAAAAGGGGAGGGTGGGATTGGCTGAATTGATGAAACAATGCATTTCTATGTAATTTTGCTCTTCGTTGATGCATCTCTCCTATGTCTTAATGACAGTCACAAAACATTAACAACTATTTGAGGTAAGTAGATCAATATATGTTTTAGAAGACTGGAACATTTCAGATAAAGATTAAAGAGTGGCGAGATAGATGATAGATGATTGATAGATATATAGATAGATAGATATTCAGTGGCAGCTTGTCCTCTGGGAAGATTAAGATTACATAAATAAAGTTCTACTTTTGCCTCTGCTACATGAAATTCATGAGATCCTATAGATTTTCTTGATTTCTTCCTTTCTAAATAACATTTTAGTTTCCTACTATGGGTAATAGTTTGAACAGTCATCATTATCCTGAAATCTGCTCAAATATCAGAGTTTCAGAGACCAGTTTGAGCGGATTGCAATTAATTTTTAAAACTCTTGGCAATGTAATCATTCTTAAGACTTTCCAGTTCTCCACCACCTCTCAGTAAAGGTTTTTTTTTTTTTTTTTTTTTTTTTTTTTTTTTTCCATCTGGAAATCCTCAAGTGTGAATTAATAGCTCTGAATTACAGAGAAGTAAACAGACTATGCCAAAACATGTTTAAAACCAGAAATAAATATAGGAGTATGGATTAAAATACTTCTTAATGTTTTGCAGTATAGACTTTTAATTAACAATAATAATGACCTGCATTCCACAACAGCTTGAAACAATGAACCATATTAGAAAACCTTGAGGGATATGAAATTGATATTATGTCCCCCTAGAAAGAATTACCTCCAAGTCTTATTGCATTATTATCAAAAGCAGCAATTTTTAGGTGCACCTAAATATTATTTAGTTGGTGAATTATCCCACTACTTAAGTTACATTCTACTGAAATTAAAGAATCAATGTTCCTATAAACACAGTATAATATATCCTATATACAGCACAGTATAATATATTCTTCATATTAATATAAATAACTCCTATTAGTTACCATTTTACTGTTACTTGTTTGTTACTTGAGGTGAGTTGAAAAATAATTAAAGATTTTTAGTTTGTTATTCCAGGAAATGCTGTCAGCTTTTTAAATCCAAAGTGCAATTACTACTATAAAATCTTGACATTTTTAAGTTTGGATACTTAAAGTACTTATTTTATGTGTGAAAGTGTTCTTACTAAATTGACCTTATATTTGTTGAAAAATAACCATGTGAACATTATAAATGTGCTGCCAATGCAGAAATAAACATTAAACATTTGAAGCTATTACCTCCAACAGAAATTCTTCGTTAAATGTAGGAAACGGAAGAAGGAGGAATCTAAAGAAAGTATTTGTTTAATGAGAAAAATGCAATAATTTTACACATTTTTCTCCAAGATTTACAATGATTAAGCTCTCATCCAGTTTGTGCAAAAATAATAAGGAATGTTAGTTTCTCAATTCAGGGACAAAACATCATAAACATGTCTTTTGTAACTAACAGAAATGGATTCTGTATATGAGTAAAAGAGAAAACTTTTGCCTACGTCACTGGTTCCACCTTTGGGTAATTTTGTAAATTTGGGTGATTCACTGGCCCAGCAAGATTGAGTCAGCTGAATGGAAAATCACAGTTTCCAGTTGAAGCTAGTGAACTCTGTGCACAGGCCTTCCCATTCTGGTGTGTGAGTCTTCCCTCTTCCCCAGCAGTGCCATTTTGCCAGAGAAAGGTCTCCTTGTCACTTCCAAACAGTCCTTCTCCTAAAATTACTAAAAATAGTTAAAGCAGAACCATGGGAGTGCAGGGTTAGGGAAGAAGAGCCAGATCCCTTTCCTGAAGTTTATTATGTTCTAGGTCCAATACACTTTTCCACTGGATAATAGGAGGATAGGGGCCTTTGTACCCCACTGACCCTCTGTCTGTGAGTTTGCCACAATACAACCGATCTTAAGCCCAGTCCATATTTGTCAGTGTATGTGTGCATGGAAGGTAAGGGGAGTGGTAGTGCCTACATTCCTTGCACATTAGTGTGACGACCAATACAGACATTAAAATCCTTAAGTTGCTATCATGTTAAGAAATAATAAGACCTATATATCCCAATAAAGATTATTTTAGAAGAATAAAAAATGATTTACGATAGATTTGTAGTGTTTTCGTCTCCAATTAACATTCACCTTTTAAAATGTGAAACGTTTTGGGTGCCTGGGTGGTTCAGTGGGTTAAGCATCCAACTTCAGCTCAGGTCATGATCTCATGGTTCTTGAGTCAGAGGCTCGCATCAGGCTCTCTGCTCTCAGCACAGAGCCTGTTTTGGATCCTCTGTCCCCCTCCCTTTCTGCCCCTCCCTAGCTTGGTTCTATCTCAAAATAAATAAATAAACTTAAAAAATGTTTAAAAATAAAATGTGAAACATTTTGCTACTGATTTTCCATAAGTTCTTAAAATGTCCCTGCACTATTTGGAACATGAATGTGTACCTAAGGGACATGGTTATTTGATCACCAGTGGCCAGGATTGGATGCCATCACTAAAAACATCAATACAACATATTTTCTTCATTTCATCTTTAGCCAAAATAGGGAAAGAAGCATCCTGGGTAACCGAAACAGTTGAAAACAGGGACCTACATGAGATGGACTGTATATTGGACCAACACTCTAAGAAACAATTTTATATTAGTGGGATCACTTCAGATTGCTTCAGTTTCTTCATTTCTAAAATGAGGGTTTTTGACCACATAAGGACAAAAGTTTATTTGGGGTCTGAGACTCTGGGTGATACATGATACAAACACATGTGCACCTGATTTTCAACAAATTTTAGCTCAATAATATAATTTTAAACTTTGCTTAAGGCAGTTTAATCTTTGATAAATTCGCAGATATATAAGAATGTGACACACCCTTAGGATAATCATAATGAAATTTTATTTATTTATTTATTTATTTATTTATTTGATGGAAATATGAGTATAGACATTGTGGGAAATGGACCAAATTTATGTAGTAACCGTAAATATTCTGGACCCCTTTCCATAGTACATTGTTCCTAGTAAATTCTATAGATCACATATCTACAAGACAGTTGCTTTTACCCTTGGTATTTTTTTTTTTTTTTTTTACCCTTGGTATTCTTTACCATAGTTTCTCTCTAAATTCTGTTTTCTCAATCATTTACTTTACTTCATCAATCCTCAAACCTTTGTTAACTCTTAAGGTTGCAAAGGAAAACAACCATAGTTCTTATCTGAACTTGGATTATCTTTGCAATTTACCCATTTCTTCAATGAAGTCCTTCCAACCTATGGATATAATTTTTTGGTTTTCTGAGATTTCTCTTCTTGATGTAGCTCATATACATTAGAGATAATCACACTATGCTAAATGCATGTATATATGTTGACCCTAAACCCTATCATTGCCTTATGGAGCTTTACTATAACTTCATTTTACAGATAATTGAATTGAGGCTTAGAGTGGTAAATTATTTGCATAAGGAAGGGCCCACTTAAAAACTGAGAGGTTGAATGTGATGTGGACAATACCACAAATCACTAGTTAGTAATTTGAGAGAAAATAACTAAATGAAAGTATTTGAGAGGATAGTTTTGTAAAAGACAGTTTATACAAGAACAGATACGTACAGAGATTATAATACCTAGTAGTATATATTGTTGGATGAATGAATGGTGGCAGTTATAAATGCTGTACACACATGATCTTGGGTGATCATATTACCTCCCTTCCCCCACCCCTTAATTTTTATTAGTTACTTAACAATATGCTGCCCAGATTAATAAATCAGAGAGAAAAAGAGATATAATAAAAATGTTTAGAATTATGACAATGACTAACAAAACAGTATTTTTCCTTCTAGAAAGAGAAACTGGGTATAAAGCGTTGAACTTGCAAGCTGAAATAACCTTTACTGTTCCCATTTTTTTAACTCATGAATGTATTAACTTTTATATCAAATTAAATGAAATAAGTGTGAACAAACTCATAGTATATTATAGTAATATACTGAAATTTTTGTTGAAATGAATTATTTTTAGTGTAATATTGAATAAAATATTATTACCAGAATAGGCAGAAAATCTAAAAAAACCCTCAAAAGACAATATGATGTAAGAAATGTCAGAATATATTATAAGTTAGCTCATTCAATACGTCAAGTCACAGGTAATTACAATGATACTTGAATATTATCAGAGCATGTAAAAATAATGCCAAACTTCCCAATACATTTTAAATGACATCATGACTCTGAAATCAAAAGTTGATTAAAAACCATTGTATATGTACACATGCAAACATACACACACCCTCAAATCAGTCCCAATAACAGATGTACACGGAAAATCCAATTTAGAATTCTGACAAGGCATTAGCAGTATATTAAAATATAAGACACATAACCAATTTCTCTCTTAAGAATGTCAAAACTTCAGTATACATATTATTTAATATATCAAAGAATGAAAAATTTAGTTATCACCTTATTCAATGTAAAAAGTTATTTAAAAATTCAATTATTATTCTTGAAAGAATAATTATTACTAAAAGTCGATTTTCAAAGTGTAATTGAAAGAACAATTATGTATGATACAAACCAGGGGTCAACATTAAATTAAATAGTAAAACCCCAGACACTTTCTTCTTAAGTCAAGGATATTGTGACCTTTGGTTTTATTAATCACTGCTCTGGAAATCATGGCTAATGCAAATCACCACAATAAAGACAGAAGTGTATATTTTGGGAAGGAGAGGGAAGAAAAGAAAACATATACCCGAAGATCCACACCCACAACTGCACCTACCCTGAAAATGTAGAGAAAATCTGAAAAAAAAATTATTGATATCTTAATTAATTAAAATGCATCCCTCATTGGAAAATGGGCAAATAACATGATCTGGCAACAAAGAAAATAAACACACATGGCCAAGAACACTTTGAAAAAACATTTTGATTCACAAATAATCCAAGAAATTCAAATGAACAATGAATTTCATTTTTTTCCTATGAAATTAGAAGGCGTGTTTTAAGTATTGACTAAGCCATAAAGTCAAAATCATATTTCTAAAATGAACTGTCATGTTTTGAGGAGGAGGAGGAGAAAGGTGAGGTGGAGAAATTTAGTTTTATGTTTCTAAAGCCTTAGAATTTTACATGACTAGTTGACATAGCTTTTCCATATTTCAGACATAACACAAGGAGGTACTCATGAGTACTGGTAAAATCCAAAAGCATTTTGAATAAGGGAAAGAATTTTAGTCAATGGATATCAGATAAAATTTCATAGAAGTGGACAGAATTGATGTGGAATAAAAAAATAAACCCTATAAGCCAAACAACATGAATGCCTACAGCTGTGACCAGAACAGTTCAACTTACTTGGAGGTAGACTGGGGATAGGAACATTTTAAGCAATAAACAATCCAGCTAGGCATATATTTACATTTTATTAGTTGCTCTCTAGTGCGCTTCCTGACGATATATGAGATATTTGGAGGAAATAACTTTATGATAAATTCTAGATCTACCATAATGTAATATGCTATAATACCCAAAGTCAGAACATTTGAAATTTCCCTCTGATATTTCTGTACCACCCTCCAACAAGTGTCAAAATTTAGCAATATTTTTTCCCTGTGCCTAAGTCAAACTCAATAATGTTCCAGGCATCTGTACTGCCCTCCTTATGTTTAAATTGTTTGATATGTTGAAAACTGAGGGCAACTGTTGGGATGAGCACTGGGTGTTGTATGTAAACCAATTTGACAATAAATTTCATATTAAAAAGAAAACTGAAAGAAAAGTATGCGTTTAGAATGGTCTGAGTAATGCAAATATTGAAAAAGAAGAAAGATATAAAATTGATAAACCATGTTTCTAACCTAGGACATTCAAGAAAGAAGAGCAGCTTGAGCTTAAATTGAAAAGAAAGTGAGTAACAAAAATTAGAACAGAAATTCATGGAATTGAATACAAGAGAACAAGAGAGAAAGTCGATGAAACCAAAAGCTAGCTCTTTGAGAAGATCCATAAAATTGATATATCTTTAACCAGGCTAACCAAGAAGAAAAGGAGAGAAGACACAAATTACCAATGCTAAGAAATGGAAAAGGGGTCCTCACTTCTAATCCCAGGGGCTTTCAGAATATAATAAAGAGGTATTATGAATGACTTTATACCCATGAATTAGATAATTTAGATTAAGTGAATCAATTCCTTGAGAGATACAAACAACTAAAACTCAAACAAGGAGAATAGGTCTATGTCTATAAAAGAAATTGATCTGATAATTAATAACCTTCCATTAGGCTCAGATGGTTTCATTTGATGAACTCTATAAACATAAAGAAAATATGATACCATGTCTCCACAATCTATTTCAGAAAACAGAAGCAGAGGACCTCTTCCTAATGCATTCTATGAGACCAATATTATCCTCACACCAAAACCAAATAAATATATTATTAAGAAGGAAAAGAAAATTACAGACCAATATATCTCATGAACAAAGAGGCAAAAATGCTCAATAAAATATCAGCAAATCAAATTTACCACTATATAAAAAGAACTATACACCATCACGAAGGGGAATAAATTTCAGCTGTGCAAGACTAGTTCAACACTCAAAAATCAATTAATGCAATCCAGCACATCAACAGGACACAGAAGAAAAAAAAATCATATGATCATATTAATTGATAATATGATCTGAGAATAAGTATGTTTAATTTCTAAACATTTACCTTAGGGCTATGTAATGAAAACTGTTTTTGTGTTTTAGGACCTGAAGTAAATGCATATTTGCATACTTAACTCTTAGAATTACCGGAGTTTGCAAATCAAAAAATCATTCACAACTGACTTGGCCTTCTTGTATTTGAGTTTACACTGGCGTAATGCTTGACCTTACCATTTAAATATTGTGTTAAGCATTTCAAACAAATACTGTAATATGTCATAACTAAATGCATCACACCTGAAAACAAATTTGTGCAAGCAAAAATATTTGATAAAATATCATTATTACATGAATTATTCTTGCTCATTTAGGACAATAATAAACTATCTGTACAAATACAAAGGTACTAAGTAAAATAGAAACAGTATCTAAAATTGCTTTTGTATAGCCCACCATACTTTGTTCTTAGGTATGGCTGGAGTCAGACACCCACAGCCTAGCTTTAAAATCAAACTACGAGCGCCTGGGTGGCTCAGTTGGTTAAGTATCCAATTCTGGCTGAGGTCTTGATCTCTGCTCAGGTCTTGACCTCATGGTTCCTGGGAACCCGCATAGGGTTCTGCACTGACAACACAGACCCTGCTTGGGATTCTCTCCCTTTCGATCTGCCCCTCTCTCAAGCACTCTCTCTCTCTCTCTCTCAAAATAAATAAATAAACTTAAAAAAAATGTAAGGTGGTTTCCCAGAAGCAACTCAAGAGGTAAGTGTAGGCCCTAGTTTTCATGACCATGCTCATGTGTTTTGAGATTCTGCCAGCATATTTGTGGCTCAATTGGTAATGCAAAGGAGAAATCACTGTATTCTTTTCAGGAGCTTCCAAACATGCATAAGCCTCATCCACATCTAAAAAACAAAGCAAAGAATTTCTTTGTTGCAAACACACAGCAACAAGAAAACCCCTCAACTCTGTACCTTCCTCCTGAAACTGTTTTTCTCTTTCTCCTTCCTTTGTAACTAATTTTCTTGGAAATGTTGCCATTTTCTCATCTTTCATTTACTTCTCTATCTCACTACAATCTTTTCCCATCAAATTGGCTCTACAGAAAATAGCAATGTCATGCTTTCAATGACAATCTAATTACCATTTCCAATATAACACTGTAATTTTTTTTTCAATTCTCATACAACATTTTATAGTGTTTGACATTGTTGATTAATCTTCTTTGGGGATCCTTAATAATAGTCTCTGCTGGTTTTCCTCTCATTTTCTTGATGACTTTTCAGGTAGCCTTCACTGGCTTCTTTTTTATCTGGGTCCTTAAATATCCTCCCAATACACCTACTCAGCCTTCCCAATTTTTTTTCTAACATGCATTTTTTTACTGGCATAATAACATACATATTTTTGGCTTTTCCACATACCAACTTACCTATTTATCATATAAATAAATTTGTAAATGAATTAACTGTCTCTTAAGTTTCTATCAGACCTGACCCACATGTTTTACCGTCTTCTAGATGACTTTATCTATTTTACCCTAGTATGTCTCTCTCCTGTCAGAATGTGTGCCGCTTCTTACATTTTTTTATTCATTCTCAGGAGAAGCACAACTATCTGCCTGTTCATCCAAATCAGTAATAAGGAACTGATTTCAGACATTTTCTTCCAAGTCATGCTCCAACTTCAATTAGTCAGAAAGTTTTCCAGATTTTATCCCTTCAATATCCCTGCTCAATTCCTCTCTACTTGCATAGTCTTTGTCGATTCAGCTTCTGATAACAGTGAATGTAATTCCACCAACCAATCCATTCTACATAACTTAATCGGTTTTACCCTTCAGTGTGGGAGTTTTGATTACAAGACCATTCAGGAGGGGCGCCTGGTGGCTCAGTTAACTGTCCCACTTTGGCTCAGGTCACAATCTCACTGTTCATGAGTTTGAACCCCTCATCAGGCTCTGTGCTGACAGCTCAGAGCCTGGAGCCTGCTTCCTGCTTCTGATTCTGCGTCCCACTCTCTCTGCCCCTTCGCTGCTCATGCATGCTGTCTCTCTCTGTCTCTCAAAAATGAATAAAAACGTTAAAAATTAAAAAAAAAAAAGACCATTCAGGAGCTCCTCAATCTCTATAGAACACAATTTGATCTTAATATTGTTGGGGTGTGGACATGGGCCCTTTTGACCTGCTGCACACTTCCTGTTTTAATCTTCTCAAATATCCCTTCTATCACTTAGGCTATGTTCCATACCTCCCACCCCCCCACACACCAAATAATAATAACTTATAATTCCTCAAAATAGCCATGGTTACAAAAACTTGTGCCTTTGCCCATGACAATTTATTTTCTTAGAATATTCTTCCTACATATACACTTTTGCAAAATTCCTACAAGTTTTTTAAGGCTTACACTTCCTTTGAGAAGCAGATTCTTAAATAACACACTGCAAATACTGATATTATAACACTCATTACATTCTCCCTCTGAATATTGGACTCTAAGTGAACAGTCACTAGGTCTTATTTGTATCTCTATTCCTAGTACCTAGCTCAGTGCCTGATGCCTAAGAGTTATTTAACAAATGTGAAGACAAATGAATGTTGACTGAGGACTGGCATGCCGTTGTTATTTATTTATTTATTTGATTAAAAAGGCAATAAGGGATGATTAAAAGATTAAAGATGTAAGTAAGGAAAATGAAGAAAGTCAAATGTCAGTTACACCATCCACCTGTCGTTATATTTTGATGTATATGCGGGCATTTGTTTGCGCAAAACTTACATAAGAAAGAGATGCAGCTCATAGGGCAAAAACTGTTTAATTCATTAATGACAATCAAGTAATTGAAAATTAAAATAGCACTGGGAACTCTTTTTAAAAGGAAAACCAAATCTGGCCATGAAAACCAATTTTTCTCTTTCATGTGCTCTCTCTCTGTTCCTCTATGCCTGTCTATCTATCTATCTATCATCATCATCATCTTCTCCCACTTGATATATATATATCTCCAGATTAAACTTTCAGATGTAATTACCTTTCCACAGCCAGCCTAGTCTTCCTTAATAGTTTTCTTTTAATCCTTAGCCCCTTTGCCATAGCTAATTCTTCTCTCTTGAGTTGGGCAAGAAGGAGAGGGATAATTTATAGAGTGGAGGGAAAAGAGGAACAGGCACAGAATAAAATATAAATGATGTGCATGCTGTGCTTGGTAACTCCATACTACCATGTAAGGATTGTTACCTGTGAAACCACCCATATCTCAGTCTAGGTTCCTGACCAGTCTTTTGGAGTTCAAAGGCTTATGCTCAGCATAACACTTGAAGTATATCCCCTGCTCATGCATTTGTGGCATATATATATATATATATATATATATATATATATATATATATATCTTACAATTTAATAATTTTGTTGTCAGTATATTAAATCAAAATCTAGCTCCACCTGTTGGTGTCTAGGGAGCCATCAGTTCCCATATAGCCATTAGCCTTTGCTAATTGCAAAATAAAGAGACAGCCACCCTTATTGCTCTCCCAAAGGGCTTCCTGCTCATCTATGTACATTACAAGGATTTGCTATTATCTATTTTACCTGTTAAAGTTGACAGAATCTGGTTTTGTAGAACTTAGATACATATTTAAGGAACAGCGTTTGGTCCTCTTTAAAGATATTTTTCTCTATATTACCAGTCCACTAAACAGCTAATTGGTCTCTTGTGAGGATGGGACAGGGGCCGAAGGAGGAGTACTATACACCTTGCTTCCCACCCAGTCATTCTGTAAACTAACCCTTCTTCAATCATGAAGTTCTGGTACTTTTTTTTTTCTCTTTCTATTTTTTAAAAATTTTCTGCCCCCTCCATGTCCCCCAGTTTCCGGCTGGTGCCAGATATGGAGATGCAAAATGTAAGAAAAGAGATGTTTTTAGTATTTGCCTCAATCCAGAAGCAGATGTCTTAGATTTCCTCCAAGAAACACAACTTTAGACAAGTTGCAAGTGCAGCTCTAACTATAAAGAAATTTTAAGCCTTTCAGGTAGACATGCAGAGAGCTACAAACAGATAACATGTTGTGCTAAGCTTTGCCTTTTTCCATAGAGTAACAAAATTTTCTAACAGTCAGGAAATGGCATAACAATGAAATAATAAAAAATACTAACAGCAATAATGTAATAATGGTGATGACAATGATGATGACGCTGGTAATGGTGTTTGAGCACCTACTGAATTCTCTAACTATATTATAGACCGTGTCCCACTTGTTTTGTAGCTATGTTGTCTTTGTTACACCTCACAACTACCATAAGAGTTGAAATGCTATCTTTATTTTATTATTTATTTATTTTTTGGATAAGAAATTGAGAATTAGAGGGGTGCCTGGGTGGCTCAGTCGGTTAAGCGTCCGACTTCAGCTCAGGTCACGATCTCGCGGTCCGTGAGTTCGAGCCCCGCGTCGGGCTCTGGGCTGATGGCTCAGAGCCTGGAGCCTACTTCCCATTCTGTGTCTCCCTCTCCCTCTGCCCCTGCCCCGTTCATGCTCTGTCTCTCTCTGTCTCAAAAATAAATAAACGTTAAAAAAAAAATTAAAAAAAAAAAAAAAAGAAATTGAGAATTAGAGAAAATTAGTAGTTGACCCAAACTCTCAAGTCTGTCTCTTCTGGTCTGTGTCTTCTTCAAAATATCTCTATTCTGCTAGGACTTTGGATAACTTTCATGTAACTTCAAATCAGAAACAATTTTAGAGATCACACGGTCCTACTCACTCATTTTAGGGGGAGGAAACTGAAACTCACAGAGTTAAATGATGTGTACATGGTTACTTAAAAAGAGTTTCAAAGAAAGCTTCAACATTTAATCTCCTGATATAGAGTACAGTCTTCCTTCTATGACTTCTAAAATGGCTCCCCAAATTAGGACTCATACGCTCATAATGTGAATAAGTGTACTGGGTAAAATTGATAGAATATTTAAAATCTCTGAGAAGCCAATGTATACATTCAACAAATACATCATGCTGCCTACTTAGTTTCTTACAAAAGCGATGTATTTCACATTGTTCAATTCTGAAGTCTTTTCTTCTGGCACTCATAACAACTAACAGTATTATAAATAATGAAAAAAACACTAATTTTTATTCAATTGCAAATTCCCAAATCCCCCCTCGTTGGTTTCTTCCCTATTAAAATGATAAGCACATTGGTTTGGGTCTCTACAAGTGTGCTATTGATTCGTAAGTTACGTGAATTTAGCAATATTATGGCATATCATAAGAATGTTAAAAAATGTTATAGAATAACTATTATCCTTAGCTGAATAACTCCTAAAAATAATTGGTTTGCACTATGAAACCTGTAATTTCTCATAAAAGAAAAACACCCTAAAGCAATTTCACACCATCTTCACATATGTTCTGCCAAAAGTTATATAAAGCCGAACCTCACAGCCTAGAGCTGTAGCAATGTAATTAGATTTCTATTTTATAACTGAATATGCTGATTTCATCGGAAGGTGTTTGATAATATATTTTGCTTATTATGCCAAAATGTCATGGATAGAGGTTGAGAAGTTGAGTTACAATTAATTACACAGTTTCACTGAATGACTGAGACAAGAGCACTGTGGAGCTCCCATCAAGGCGTAAATGAGGCCCACTTAAGTCTCAAGATCATTGATTTAGTTGCTCTTTAGAACCAATGCCTCTACTCAAAGTATCTCCAGGGTTTACAGAACAGAAAAAGTACAAAGCAGCAAGGGAGGGTGGATAGGTACTTTGGTGGTTCAAACATTCCAAGATTCCTGAGATAAAGACAAGAGCAATACTCTGAGGTGGGGGTTCATGCTAGAGGAGAGGACAACAGCAGCACATGGAGAGCAGTCTTCCCGGACACATAAAACAGACTCTCAACAGCAATGTTCTCAGTCTGTTGTGAGGATCATCTGTGCCTGCACAGCCTGTGTGTTTGATAAAACTGTACATTGTCAGCCCAACCTACCCAGATCAGATCGTCTCAGTTGGAGTCTCAGAATGTGCACCTCTGTCAAGCTCCCCAGGCAATTCTTACTGTAGGCTGAAGTTTGACAACCACTGATCCCTTGAGTTTGGTGACTGGCATTTAGTGAGAGGCAGACTGATGATTAACAGGTGCTACGTCCCATAAGGGGTATCACTTGAGTGTCACTAAGAAGGCCAATCATGGCATCACAGAAACCAGAAGAGATTCAGACAGGTAATTGGCATTTGTAGTGTCGGTCAAACAGAATGGTAGCAGGCCTCCAGTCTCAGGTTTGGGTAAGAGTTTTGATCTCAGGGAAGAAATAGCTATCAGTGTGACCCCTCGTTTGAGAAATATTAGTCCAAGCCTGGCTGGTAAAGAGAGAATAAGGAATGGGCTTGGAGTTGAGAGCATCAGAGCCAGAGTTTAACTGTATTAACTGTATGTAAATGTATTTACAAATACATCCCACCATTCATTTGTGGGTTTTTTCAAAGTTCCATTAACAAACAAGAAAAGAACAGAAAATAACACCCTCCCCCTCCAGAAATACACGGATAAAACAGAGGTCAAAAAATCAATACGATTTAAATTGTGACGGAAACTTTTTAATGGTTATTTACTTTTCTATAAAATGAGGGCTGATGATCATAGTGATAGTGTTATATTTCATCCCACAAATCATGCTGTTTCATTGACTTGCAGGGGAACAGAAGCCTTTATTGTGGGGGATACTATCATTCTTATTTTATGGCCTCCATTTATAATGCAGCACAGAATCTGGTTGTTATTTCAGCACTCTCCAAGAAAGTCAGCCACTCTGGTAAAAACTCAACCATTCTCAACTGCCGTTTTCCCAAAACAGTTTGTCTTCGTGAGAAAGAGGGACCTAACAGTACTTTCCTGAAAATCCTGGTCAAATCTGCTCATCCAATGAGATGCCAGAGGACTGAGGAGGATGAGGAGATGGGAGAAAGTAATGTGGTGAGTCAGTTGGCTGACACCCACTATAAGCCTTTCATCAGAGACAGTCTCTTCCTCCTGTCATACGCACACTCCTAATCAGTGACACTTTAAAGTCACCTGTCACTCTCTGCCTTATATATATTATAGGTAATTCATCCATTCACTGAATACTTTTTTAACCTCCTTCTGTGTGCCATATGGCAGTCTAGGCACATCCATAAATAAGACTGCTGGTGTCCCTAACCTCATAGCATTCGGAATCCCTGATGGCAAGTTTTGTGCCTGATATATGATGTCACCTCTCATGAAAAATATTTGCCATATAAAATCCTGGAATAAGTATAATGGAAAGGTTTGCTAGGGTTAACTCTGTTTCCTTTTCCTTCATTCTCTTTAAAAGGTAAGCTACCATATTGTGTGAGATTTTTTTTTCCCACCAATATTTGACAGGTACATACCATTTTGACCAGAGCAAAATGGGAATGTTTTCTATGATACTAAAACAAGGAAATCTGGTTTTGACACCCTGAGATGGATGGGAAACATATCTGGTGAGATATAAGCTAATTTTAGTATATAAAAAGAGTTGAAAAGAAACTGCTAGCTGACAAAGAGACGGATGTAAGATCAGTGACATTGATTAGGATATGATTTTTATAATCTTAGAATCATAGAGTAAATGTTTAAATGCCTTGAAAGTTCTAATAACAAAGTGTCCCATATCATGCTACAATTTTCTTCATTTTATGAGGTTTTTATAATAGGGAGTGCTAGTTTTTCCTGCTTCCGATCACAATAAATTCCTTAGTTTTAATTTTTAAAGTATTGTTTTTTAAAATTTAAAAAAATATTTGAGAGAGAGAGAGTATGTGTGCAATCAGGAGAGAGGGACAGAGGGGGAGAGAGAGAGAGAGAGTGCAATCAGGGGAGACGGACAGAGGGAGAGAGAGACAGAGAGAGAGAGAGAGAGAGAGAGAGAGAGAGAGAGAGATATTGAATCTTAAGCAGGCTCCACGCTCATTGTGGAATTGGATGTGGGTTTCACCCTACCACCCTGGGATCATGACCTAAGAAGAATTCAAGAGTCAGATGCTCAACTGACTGAGGCCCTCAGACACCCCAATTTTTAAAATATTCTTAAGTGGAAAGAAGTTTCTCAGAAGTTTTAGCTCCCTAGTGCATGATATAGAAAACATGGATATTTCATATGCATACTCTTCTGAAGGTAGACCTGCTATTTACTTTTTCCATTGTCTAAAATTTTCAGAAGGAAAGAACTCTTCATCTGTATTTGGAACACTCTCTGCCCAAGAAAATCCTACCTTTTGTGTGAGACATGGGGTATTGCAGACCATATCACTTCTGATGAGCTCTAATATATACTTTTGATGGTAATGCTCATTCCTATTCTATCAGTACTAATACAACCAAATAACCCATTTATGCAATTTTCCATCTTTCTACAAGATGGATGAGTAAGCTTAATGCATAAAGGATGACAAAATGAAATATAGAAATCTGGACAGAACGGAATAACAGGGTAGCACGTACAATTACTAGCATCTGTCAATCCCTTCCCATCATTTGTCATTCATTCTGTTGCTAATTCTCACAGTTGAAATTATGTGTCATGGGATAAATGTGATGGAAAGTTACTTTTCAGCTTTTCTTAACCAAAGGATCAATGAAACACATTCAGAAAAAAAATACAGCAGGTATTTTGCTTGTCATTTTCACATCTTCAAGACAGAGGAAAATGTACTTTCCATCTCTCTTTGGGGGGAAAAAGAAGGAACCCTGATAAGAACACAGCACATAAGGAGAATAATTTCCAGTTCCTTAGAAGAAGGTTTTGTCATCTGTTCAGATAAATGCACAGTTTTTAATGCTGACTCATGGTTATTAGTATATTTGCTCTAAATATGTACTTCTTATTCTGATATAACAAAGCATTAATAATGATTTAACAGATTTTTCAACATATTTTGAAATTGTGACACCTGAAAGTCCTTTTTTTAAAATGGGCTTTTGAGCTAATAACATGTATCTTGAGAACACTAGAAAGTTTGAAAATACCAAGTGATTGTATTAATATTATAGCATATGGTGTATTTTGCAATATTAACTAAACCCCCACTATGACCATAAACTTGAAATAAATAAAACAAGGTGGGATTACTATTGTAATACACACAGGCACATGAAGAAACAACAAAAAAAAGCCTCAAGAATGATCCAGGTATATATCTACACTCTAGTTTCTAATAAAAGTGGAATTTCAAATGAGTACAAAGGATAGATTTTTCAGCAAGTTTTACTGGAATTTGATAGGAAATGTGGTAATATTTTAGAGAATAAAAGTCAAATAAATATTCTGATATGCTAATACTAGAAATGTAATTTTCCACACATATTTCTGGGGAATATTCAATAATGTATTATGAAAGTTCTAAAATTTACATTCTTTTAATCTTTTTAAACTCTTATATCCTTTACATTTAATCTAGGTAAGTCAAGAGGGGCAAGCAGAAATAGTTATGCAGAGTAATCGTCTTGGCATGTGCTTTTAAAACATTTTTTCAATTTTATATTTCTGTATTTTCCACATTTCCTGGTATTCAGAAGTGAGACCGTAGGTCGCCCTTTAGAGTATGGCTAGTTATTTGCAAATATTAAGAGCCAAGTGCAGTAGTGTGCTGATAATAGTTAGCCAATCAAATGATCCCAATTGGTACCACCGGAAGATTTCTGTGGTGTAAGTAACCCCACTATGGTGGGTTTCAAGCTATCAGCATGACATCATTGAAGGTGGACACGGCAGTGCCCCATCTGTGGGCTGGTTCCAGTACCCCACTGGACCCATTTGTGAAAACAATTAGCATATCACAAGCTGGGAGAACTCATCATTTGTTTATGCTAACCAAGTCTCTCTTCCTCATGGTGACTCCTAAGTAGGACCCCTCTTTGCCATGCACATGGTGAGAAACTGGCCACTTGGCTACTTCACACCTAGTTCAGGCAAGGAGGGTCCAGCCTTGCTTACTTATGAGGAATTTGAGTACACAAGTGGATGTTTCTAATATAATCTGCTGTAATTTTTCAGACAAATCTGGGAGTAGAAGGAGGTTGTTTTCAGAAAGGACTCACAATAGTGTAGAAGATACCACCTCTCTGCCATACCCGTTTTACTCCCAATATTCCTTTTATTTAGCATCAGTGCATCTCAGTGTTCATTTCTCAAGATTAAAAGAAGATAAATACACCTCCACTAACAGTCAAAAGATGATCATGAAGCAAATGTTAGGGAGTTAATTGTGGAAACACTCTGCTAAGCAGAAAGCATTACACAGACATGAAGAAGATTTGTCATTGAACCATTTTTGGCGAAGTACTTTATAAAAGTCCCTGAAGTATTTTTATGATGCCACAATAATTAAGTTTATAGGAAGCAATGAGTCAAATCAATATCTTTTTCTCTTATTTATTTTGTAGCTAATCAAATAATTGTTAAATGATTTAGAAACAAACATGAATTCTAGATATAAAATAAGTAAGTCATGAGAGAATTTTGAGAAGTAACTTCCTGCTGTTTTTTTTTTCTCCTAATGAAATAGATTGCATTCTTGATCATTCATGCCATGTGTATGGATTTTCTTCCTTTCTTGCCTCTAATTCTTTGGGGAAATAATGTTTCTTTCCATTGAATTATGATTTCTCCTTATAATAAATATGGTCCTTCTATTGAAAATTGGCTTGTGTGCATTTATATTAAAGGGTTTCAAACTTTCATCCAAACTCCAATCCATATGCAGACATACTCTACTATCCATTTGACTTTAAATGCATAAAAGATGCTCTAGAAACTTTCCCTTTACTTGCTTATCACAGAATTAGTCATGCAAGGAACCCTTCAGTAATAGCGGAATATGTTTGTATCAAAACGTATTTTAAATAATAATAATACCAAGAGAGCAAATAAAATCAAATTATGTCCTAATTAGACCTAGCATCCATGGAAAGAAAAACACTGGGCTTGGTATAAAGAAACCCATGTTTAAATGATGACTCCTTTGGTTAATGGAACCATTTGATTAGGGGGAAATAACTCCAAAACATAAAAATAATAAGATTGGTTAAGTTACTCATACAATATGACACAGTTACATTGCATATCAGTAGTTATTTACTTTCTTGGTTCCTATATAACTCACTAGTCTCTTTCTTGGTTCCTATAGAATTCACTAGTCTCTGCCTTCTCTACTAAATCTCTGCATGCTGGTGTGGCCCAGGCTCAAACAGAATTTTTGCTCTACCCACACACATCATTATCTGATCTCATTTAATTCTATGGTATTAAAAGGCATCTATATGCTGATTATATTATGTGTGTTTATGTGTGTGTATAGGTGTGAAAGCATGTGCATGTGTGGACAGTTCTCCCTCTCAGTGGAAACTTTCCCTTTGAGCTAGTGAGTTGATCCTTCCTCTTGGATGTTCAATAGTCTCCCTTCTATATTAATAAGTTCAAAATGGAACTCTTGATTCCATGTCTGCTGGCATTCATAAGGACAATGGCAAATACCCCCCCCTTTTTTTTACATAACACCTAGATATTATACTGTTTTTCTGTACCCAGCCCCCAATTTTTGTTTTTACATATTTAAAATCTTTTGCTAAGGTCTTCTGTTGGGAATAATATGTGATCTTTAATTTTTGATCAAAGTAAGCACAAACACCCATAAACTTACCCTCCTGGTGGCAATCACAATTTCTTGCATAGATTACATGCAGCGTGAAGACATTTTATTACAAGCTAACTTTGAAAGATTGCAGGTATTGGCTTATTCTAAAGATGAAACTAAAATTTCAGAAGGCGGGCAGTATATTAAGCCACTGCAGTCATTCCCACTTGAACCAGCAGCCTGTTGATTTCCAAAATATGTAAGGCCGCTCCTCAAGGCCAAAGGCTGGAATGTAATAACCATCACAAACTGTTGTTGGATTCCTATGTCCTCACAGATAGAACTCACTGTAAATGTTTATTTCTTTTGGAATATTGATAATGTTGAAACCAGGAAAATGTGACATTTCATTCTTCTTTGTATAATAGTTGTCAATTGGTGATTCTTTATTATATTTCAGTCATGAAAGAGCAATCTAAAGCACAGGAAATGTGTTTTCTCTTTCAAAAACCTATTAGAAGAAAACAAATAAGGATTAGGTTATAACTTTTTTTTCATCCAAATGTAGTGAAAACAGTGGGATGCCCTTTTATGCTAACTATGTCTAGGAAAGAATTGAAAGGCTTGCTGAGCCAGAAACATAAATGGCTTTGATAGCACTGGAGTTGAAAACCTTTATTTACATTCACTCAGTGTGAATGTGAGCTTCCATATGGTCAAACCCATGGCTTACGAGTCTATGGGGAAGGTTAATATGTTATCTGGCTCTTCTCACACAAATTATATTCTGATGGCAACCATTAGCCCTCTCATAGTTTTCTTTCTTTTATGAGCCTTCCCAAACTCTTCTCCCCTTTGGCCTACAAACAGATTCCCTCCTCCACTAGGCCAGTTCAGCATGGTTGACTCTGAAGGCAACATCCTTTCTTTCTACTACAGAAAAGTAATGCTTTGCTAAGGCATTTCCTTCAGAATCATTTAGCTGTTTGAAATTTAGAAATGGGAAAAAAGAATCAAGGCACATGCTTGGCTTAAGTTAGAGGATTTTATTGCTCAGTTATGTTGGTGATGATGAATGGTAATGGTTGTAGTCATTTTTTCTTATATAACATGAATATATATATATATTTTTTTTTTTTCGATGTTCTGCTTTCACATTTATTTTCTGCAATCCAAATGCTCACTCACTCATACAGCTCTTGCTTAGGATTCTTGAATTCTAAGCAATGGATGAGATAGTCAGAGAATAAAAATAAAACCAGTGAGATACCACAGTGTACTCAATCATTTCTTCATTCACTCTGTCATTTATTCAATCAACACATATTTACAGGGGTTATACCTATAAGGTGTACTACCTTCAGCAGAAAATGAAACTGGAAAAAGAGAAGAAAATGAAACTTAAGCTCGTCTGGGAGTGTCTGGTGAACTGGTAAACAGATCTTCAAGTAATTGGTTTGCACAGATAACTTATTTATTTTTGCAGAAGGTAAAAGGGGACGTTTTTAGATGCTGACACCTGGTGGCTGAGACTAGGATGGGTGGTGCGGAACAGTGCTGTGCCCTCCCTTGCCTTACAGCATAAACTGGGTCTGAGGTCTGAGGATACAGAGATAAAGGCGAAGCTGCATAAGCAATTTTCATGTAGCCCATTATTTGACACCTAGAGGCAGCCTGAAATCCTTCTGTCTCCAGACAATTAAAAAAATGACACAGAGTGAAGGAGAAGGGTTTTGTCCTTTCTTTCACATAGAATATGGTATTAAGGTTGTTGTATCATGTGGACTTTCATGGTGATTCTCAGTGATCAGAAAGAGACAGATACCAGGAGCTCAGTGGTCAGTGACGATGCCTGGGCCCCATCTCATACTCAGCAGTTGCTCACCCAAGTAATAGCAAATCCAGGTATTATCAGACATATGTTATCAGACGTCCCTTGGAGACTCCTAGAAATGCTAGAAATGACATTCAGGTCATTGAGATCCTACATGAGCATGTATAGGCAAGAATGAGTGGAGTTGTCTGTACTACTATTAATTTAACCTCACCTCTACCTAGACATTGCTGAAGCCTAGGAAAGGTAAGTCTCACTTTCTAGGGGAAACTTAGACTTTAGGTACTGAGCATAGAAGGAAGGTGCCTGGATAACATGAGGCCAAGGTGCTTATATACTAGTGGGGGAGACAAATAAGGTAACAATAAGTACAACATAGTATGAGATGCTGCGATAGCTCAGAAAGAGGGATGTGGGAGTACAGAGGATGAGTATACAATCCATACTGGAAAGACAGAGTTTTGAAAGATGTAGAGAAAAAGAGGAAGCATAAAAGGCACTACAGCAAAGGGATTAGAAAGACACTCTAAGGTACACTGATAGATTTGTGAGAGCTTTGTTGTATTTGAAATGCAGATTTCAAAAAGGGAATGAGCAATAGATTATGATAGATAGGTAGATGATGGAGACACAGTGAGATAGAGACATAAATAGGCACATACATATGAGTTTAGAAGACAAGTAGGGCCCATGTCATGAAACACCATGTGTCCTTCCCTGGTGTCCGATCCTATAAGGCTAAGGACTACATCCCTCCTATTAATTGCTGTACCTCCAAGTGACTACAAGCAGCAGAAATGTAAGAAATTGTGTCTGATTGGATAGATAAATGCATAGCAATGTGGTCCAAGTTTATCCTATACACAGTGGAAATCACTAGACACTAGCAGGTTGAGAAGTCTTGTGAGGGGAAGAAAATATATAGAATCATGTTAAAGGAAGACATAGTTTGGCTCTTATTGTTTTCCTTTTAAGATGATAGAAGAGAGCATATTTATATGCTGGAGAGAAAGAGCCAATAAGGAGAGAGAGGAAGAATATTCAAGAGAGGAGATAATTGTTGGAATAATTGCTTTAAGAGGATTGAAGAAACAGATCATAAATAATAGGTGGGAGGACTTGCATTGGACAGATGACAGGACAGCTTCTCCACTGGGAAGGAAAGGGAGAAGGGAAGGTAAACAGGGAGGAGGATCACAGGACTGAAGAGAAAAGGCTGGGGAAAGAGAGGAGGCTGAGAAAGAACCCTCCTCATGTACTCTATTTTCTCTATGAAAAAGATGATAAAATTGACTTCTCAGGAGCACAGAAAGAGATTACATATATATATATATATATATATATATATATATATATATATATATATATAGTCTGCATGTATCCAAAAAACCAACCCAATGAGAATCAGCTTGATGGATGGGGAGAAGGTGCAGAATGTTTTGGCTAACGCTGGAAATAAGATCAGTTCTGGAAAGTATCTGGATGTATTATTTCCATTCCATCAGTTTTTTCCATAAAGGAGTACATGAAAATGACATAGGTCATTGTATACGAAACATACATAAGAAGCAGAAGAAACTTTTTATTCAGAGATTATGTTGTGTGTAGGTTTATATAAGACAGTAAAAGTTCTAATAATATGAAGAAATATCTCATGATATTGTACATGAGTGTGGATTTTACTTCCGCACATTGAAAGGAAGCACTGTAAATTTATTTAAATTGTAAATATCGTTGCATCTAGTCTGCTACTTTACTACTCTGGCCATATATCCATCTTAGTTTCTACTTTCTTAAGAAAGGAAAACCTGTGTTTAGTAAATGATGTTTGAGATCTGTTTGTGGTTTGATAATATTCTCAAGGAGCTTTTCTCTTCTTCCTATTCCTCTTTTTTTAGTAGGGTGTGTAAAATTGATGATGATGATATTATGAAGCATTGAAACATGTCTTACAGTACCTACTACACCTTTGTACCAAAGGCTAAATCAAGGCGGCCATATTTTGTACCACATGATACTGTCTACAGCCAATTGGATGAGAATCAGGCACTGAAGCCAAGAGAACACTCAGCAATCCTTGACTTATTACTTGGCTCCAATTTATGAGTAAGACCATTCATATTCTAAACCTCATTTCTTACAAGCTGGGACTACTGATAAAAGGGGTAAGTTAGGTTTGGGAACTGATGCTTAAGAAAAGTTGTAAAGTATTACTGGTTTTGTGATGAGCCAAGCACAAATTGAACATATAAAAGAGAGAAGAAAAATGAGTAAGCAGAAAAATCCAAGCAGAAGATAAAATAGGATGAGATACTAGTGTGAACCACAGAAAATGTGAGCAAGATTACATGTAGCCTAAGGGAAATATAAAGCAAGTCTCTAGAATATGTCCCTACTAGCATCTTATTTCCATGGCATTTATTAATATCATAAGGGTCAAAGGTACAGCTATGGATACAAGCTTCTTGGATTTAAACCACAGCTACACTCTTCACTAAACTTGTGATCATTAGAAAGTTAAAACATTCTGGCCTCAATATCATCATCCATAAACTGGGAATAATCATAGTGTTAAAAATGAAATTAGTTAAAAGAGAATACTCTTGAGAAAGTCACGTGGTACCCAGCTCTTGCTACTATTATTTTAATACTCCTTACAATTAGATGTGTTTAAAATCAAAGCTTCCATTCCCCACCTCACCAATTGTTCTATTGAACCATGTCATACTTTAAGACACCAAAAAAAAAAAAAAAAAAAAAAAATTAACTGTATTTGTATATTCAAAATGTCCTTGACATTTTTAGACATAGAAAAGAGTGAGCAGTTCTTGAAGATGTGACTCTTTGAAGATATTTAAGCTTATGACAATACAGGAAAATATTGGATTAACTGGAACGCATTCTAGATTCCTGTCTGACTGCTTGCCCATTATTTCATTTATGGCAATTGTCTCCCCTTTTCACTCTTTCTGCTGGGCATAACGCCTCTTATCCCACACTGTAGCTACGTGTTTATTTTCAAAGCCTAGACATAGATGATGGTTTATAGTTGGTAGAAGATGTGGTGGGAAGGACCCTGACTCAAGCTTACACAATCATTCCCTTTCCTGGGTTTTAGATGATAGTTAAATTCGACTTTCTTAGGAAACCATAATACATAAATTCTGAAAGCATGAGTAACCACGTGTTGTCATGCAGACTGATGAGCTTAGAAAGCCAGTCTTCAGCAAGACAAAAGAATATCACAGACTCTCAGAGATAAGCAACAATGAGAATGGAGACAACATGCTGATGATGACTGAGCTACTGGGTAGAGCTGCTGCTGAAGTCTGGGCACGCTTATCCTCAGTTTCCAAAAGCATCTCTGGCCCCTTTAAGTGCTATGGTCTGAATGCTTGTGTCCCCCCAAAATTTACAAGTTGTAATTCTGATGCCCGTTGTGGTAGTATTAGGAGGTGGGGCCTTTAAAAGGTGATTAGGTCATGAAGGATGAACCCTCATGGATGGGGATTAGTATTCTTATAAAAGAGGTTCTACAGAACATTATAGCCCCTTCTGGCATGTGAGGATATAATAAGAAGTCCATAACCCCGAAGAAGGCCCTCACCTGACCATACTGGCACTCTGATCTATTTCCAGCCTCTGTAGCTGGGAGAAATAAATTTTCTTCCTTATAAGCTACTTAGTCTATGATATTTTGTTATAGCAGCGTGAATGGACTAAGACAAGTTACACAGTTGTTCAAACCAGTTTGTGTTTAGTTTCATATATTTACCAAACAGGGAGAAATGGCTCTAATCAATAAATCTAGGATGTTTAAAATTTTTCAGAATTTTCAAAAATATGAATTTTTAAAAGAAAATGAAAGATGGTGGGAAAGACATAGGATATCTCTGAGACACTATGTGTCTTTTGCAGAAAGATTCAAGAAAAGAAAAGAAGTAACAACGGAAAGAAGCCACTCTCCTACAAGATACATTCTTGGCACCAGACTTTTTTTGTTTGTTTGTTTTGGTTTATATATTGATTTTGAGAGAGAGAGAGAGAGAGAGAGCAAGCGCAGGGTAGGCAGAGAGAGAGAGGGAGAGAAAAAAATCCCAACCAGTCTCTGCTCAGTGTAGAACCTGACATAGGGCTTAAACTCATCACCCGTGAGCTAATGACCTGAGCTGAAATCAAGTCAGATGCTTAACCTAACTTGCTGAGCCACCCAGGCACCCTCTTGACACCAGATTTGTTTTTTAATTTTTTTAACGTTTATTCATTTTTCAAAGACAGAGAGAGACAGAACACAGGCAGGAGTGGGGTGGAGAGAGAGGGGGACACAGAATCTGAAGCAGGCTCCAGGCTGTCAGCACAGAGCCAGACGTGGGGCTCAAACTCACAAACCGCGAGATCATGACCTGAGCCAAAGTCAGATGCTCAACCAACTGAGCCACCCAGGCGCCACTCTTGGCATCAGATTTTTAAGAGGAATAAACTCTAGCCTCCTATGCTAGCAAGTTAATGAAAAGCAGGAGGCACTTTTTCAGCCAATAACTAATCGGGATGTGGTGGAGACTTCTACCCAAGTGCTTTAAGTTTGAGAGCAATGCCTCCTGAAGTGAGCACAGCCAATTTTTGATGACCAGGAGAAAAGATTCCAAGTGCTTAAACTTATTTCAAGGGACACCAGAAAGAGTGATTAGGTAGAAAGTACAATTAAAGGATTAAGGGGGATGGAGGAACTATCACTTTGTATATTTGTATTACATTTTATTTCTTATGAATTTTTTAAGTATCCTATGTTTACACACTGATATTAAATATTATTATCATCCACATTGCTAACCCAGGAGGCTAGTTCCTCAACACTGGACTTCAATTTCTTTGGAGCAAAATTACAATGAGATGATTAATGTAGTTATCAGACACTGTTTTGCTCAATTACAAGTGCTTGCCACCATAGTAAATGCTATAAAAATATTCATAGTCAACAAATAAAAGTAATTATTATTTATCTTGTTACATGAAAAAAGTGATAGTGTTCATTCATTCCCTACTTAACATTTATTGACCTTGTTTCAGGCAATACATATTAGTTATGTGTGGGAAACAAAGAGATATGGCTGTGAGAATCAGTCTCAGCATTAGAAGAGAAACTCAGATGGTAGTAAAACACAGAAAGCAAATTATCTTTCAATTATCCCTAACTCAAAAATTCACAGCTGGAACAGTAACTAGGCACCATCAACAGAAATCTCCATTCACCTCAGGACATTTACTCCTGCTCCATACACTCTGCCAAGGCAGAGCCAACTGGGCTTTTGCAAATCCAAACCCGTCTTAACTATAGAAATATCAGCACTATTTGGAAATATATTCTAAGCATAATTTTAAAAATATGTATTAGGAAAGAGTCGAGGCTTCTGTGTACACTAATGAAATACATAATGTGAGTTTTGTCATAAACACTGAGCAGAGCATAAATTCAAACAGTGGGTAGTTTAAAGAGTTTCAGTCCCCTTATAACTTGATCAATCTTTGGGAAACTGAAATTAAATGACCTTGGAAGAGGCTTATTGTCCCTTTGATAGAAGAGCAGTTCTTAAAAAACAAAACAAAACAATACAAAACAAAACAAAACCCCAAAAACTTTGAAACATATTTGGTAATGAAAGGATTGTGTTCAGTGAGTTTCTATTTGCCAGTGCCATCAATCCTAGGGCATCCGCACTATATGTTCATGAATATTGTTATGATCTGCCATTTGCCATATTTCCTCTATTTCTCTAGTTATTTGACCTTGGAAACAAAGTCTGCTATCAGCCTCCGTTGATGCATTCAAAGTCTTCTTGCATTTGAATAAAAAGAAGTAAGAAACCCTACTGAGTAGCAAAATCATCAACATAATATGAGTTCCCAGAATATTTTTAACATTTATATAATTTCACTCTGAAAATCCCAGTGATGCAAAATGGAAACTACTTCTTAACCATGCAAAGATTTTATGTTCAAGCAATCAGGCTCTTTCTTTGGGTTTAAACTAAATGGAAAGGAGAAAAGAATTTGAACTCCATCGCCTTCATTTTAGGGCTGATAATAAAAAGGTAAGTTTGCATAATTCCTTATAGTTTTCCAAGCACCTTGGTACCTATGGGTGATGGAGGGTGATGGAGGAGTTTGTGACCAGCGGGGGAAACCAGGCTGAGTGATGCGATGTGACCTATTCCAGAGGCTGCAGCATGTGGAAATCAAGAGCAGATCTGGAGAGACAGGAGGGACCTGGGTGAAATCCAGAATTGCAGGAAGAAAGTATAAAAGTCTGAGAGGAAAGAGAATCAGGTGTAAACCAAACACCAGGGTGAATTAAAAAACAAAACAAAACAGTGTTTAACTAGATTTGCAAACATGGGATACACTTGAAAATTAAGTGGAATGAAGGGTAGAACATTACAAATTTTATTGATTTTTAAGTCTTATTCCTAAAGCTGTGGTTCTTTTGCCACAAGTGAAAAACCATGTCTTAAACAATTTTTCTTATGCCCAAAATGCTGATAAGTAAGTTGAGGCTCCGGCAGTTAAATGATTTACTCAAGGTCACACATAAAATTAAATTAAGACTCACATTTAAGTCCTCTGATTGTAAATATTGTACTCTTCAGACTATCATGCCATTACAGACAAAAGGATTTTAAGTAGTTCATTTAATTCCAGTATATAATGTTAAAATGATAAAGACCACTCATTTCTGTCAGTACAGATAGTTGCTGTGCAATTCAGGAGTGTTGTAATAGATCTACACATACAAAATAATGATATAGTGAGAATGGAGAGAAGCGCCCAAGTTCGCCCTAAGTTCCCACCCTTTTTCTAGACTCTAAGTCATCTATTATTAAACACGCAGTATTTCTTAGTTTGACCCTTGTGCTTATATTATGTTCTTTAAAGTCTTACCTGAGATTGGAAAGGAAATTATCTGGGGATAGTTTCTAATCATATTCACATAATCCAACTCTACAAGTTATTTCATTAAGATGAGAAAAGATTAGGATGTAAAATATTTTAAAATTTGTCTGCCTTCATAATGACCTAGTTTCTAGACAACAATCCAATCAAAACAGTGACACTGGGACCACAAGGAAGTTGTACTCTCAGATAGTATTCACCTATTTCTTTGTATACTTTTTAAATGGGAATTATCAAAAACTAAACAAATATCATTTGAAAATGAACAGGGTGATTCCCAGTGTAACTACCTGACACCTGCTGTTTGTGATCATTATCTATATTAAGATTCACCATGTGCTTACCTTAATAATTATCAAGTATTTGCAGCATTAATGAAATTTACCATGTTACTATGTTAGTAATCCCATTTTAGAAAAATGAACACATATAACAAAAGGATCATCTTTTTATTATACACAGAATTAATATACTGTGATTCACAAAAGATCTGTTCTGTCAGCTCAAAGATGCATTATCAATTTAGTAAGAGCTGATTTTTAAGTATAAATATATATTTAGTATTAGTACACTGAAACTTATTTCTCAGATTCAGGAATGTTTCAATATAAAAAAGTGTAGGGACTCCTGGATGGCTCAGTAGGTTAAATGTCAGACTCTTGATTTCAGATCAGGTCATGATCTCATGGTTTGTGAGATTGTGCCCCCATCAGGATCTGCACTGACAGTGTGGAGCATGCTTGGTATTCTCTCTCTCCTTTTCTCTCTTCCCCTACCCACCGCCCCTGCACTTGTGTGCATGCGCGCACTCGCTTCTAAAAACCAGTGTAGGGGTGCCTGGGTGGTTCAGTCGGTTAAGTGTCTGACTTCAGCTCAGGTCATGATCTCTCGGTTCATGGGTTCAAGCCCCACATCATGCTGTGCTGACAGCTCAGAGCCTGCAGCCTGCTTCCAATTCTGTGTCTCCCTCTCTCTCTGCCCTCCCTCACTTGTGTTCTGTCTCTCTCTCATAACTAAATAAACATTTAAAAACTTAAAAAAAAGTAAATGAAAAACAGTGTAGAATTTTTCCTCCTATAATTAATGAACAACAAAGTATCTTGTGGCTTTTACATGTATATCTAGAACAAAATAAGCAATAGAGACTTGTAGGAGACTCTGTTACATAGTTTTAACTGTACTACACCTTCATCCCATTTTTTGGCAATGACTTATATGTATGTTGTCCGTGTGATACCGTTCTGGCCTATGAGACATACGGGGAAATCTTCCTGCTGGGACGTACTCAGACAGAAGGCCTCTGCACCACCTTTTTCTTCCTGCCTTAAACTATAGCATGGTTCTGGAGTTGTAGATGTCTTCTTGCAACCTGAAGCCGAGGACTAACATATTAAAGTTGGTAGATGACAAAAGCAGCAGAAGCTTGAGACGCTGGGGATATCATGGAGCCACTGAATCAGCACTAAATTATTCTCAGAATTCTCTATACAGAGGGATAAACTCCTACTTGTTAAGCCTGTGTTATTTGGATTTGCTGCTATTTGCAGCCCAAAACATTCCTAACTATATTATTCACTCTCAAGTCAAGATGATTTAAAAAATGAGATGGGCATCACATATTAAGATATGCATAAATAGATAATGGAGTGAAGGTTTGACAAAATAAGAATTATTAAGTTTAAAAACAATACAAGGATTTTTTTCCTGGATTTTGGAGGTAGTTGAGGATGAAAGTTTTGATATTATAACACTGTAGACATTCAAAGTAAAATATTTTAAATTTAGAATGAATTTTATGTGATTGGATCTTTCAAACTGCCATAATCCAAGCATATGCTTTTTCTTCCAAAAGATAATTCTTTACTTTCTATCAAAATGTGGATACTCTCCTGGAAATCCTTTAAACTCTTATTTAAAATTACCTTGCACAAAATAAAAAGGATACATTCCCAGTTGGAAAATTTGGTGACAGGGTTTGTGTTAGAAACATGTAAAAGTTGCACATATTTAAACAAGTTCCCAGCTGTGAATTAATCAGGGGAATAATGTTTTCTTAAGAGTAAATTGAGAAATTGCCTCCTCTGTATTAGACTGATTCCCAGAGAGATTTGCTTTCAGCTTAGAGCCCCAGTGGGATAGCATTTCCTTTCTTTCTTCTACCAAGGCCATAGAAAGGAACAAAGGACTGAGAAGGGATAGGATGCCCCTTCCGGGCACCTTGAGTGACAGTAAGGCAAACAAGGGTCATCACTTTAATTAGCTTTAATAACCCAAAGCAGGGTGAGAGATTCCCTCCTGAGACAAAAGTTGCTGCTAGCTGCCGAAAGGATGTTAGTGAAAATTCTGTTATGTCAAAAGTCTTGCCGCATGATTTGAAGTTTTTATTAAGGAGTACAGGAAGTTAGAGGCTTCTGTGCAACATGTGAGAGGAAATCAAAAAGGAGATGAAATCTAATGCCTTTTTTTTCCCCAGCTAAAATCTGGCTTCTTTTAAGGATATAGTCTTAGTACATTAGGATGGCTTTATTAACGCACCAGATACTCATTACTTTTAATGATAAAAGGGAATATTGAAAGGGAATATGAATCATTAATGAATGCTCAGGGAAGAATGAATCTGTCCCACCTCACCCCTCTCACACACTTGCTTAGAGGTTTAAAAGAGCTGAAAACAAGTAATTTACCTTCTGAACGTTAAGCTCTCAATTCAAAATCTTTGACACAGCTAGTTCTAGTAAGGGGTGGAGTCCTTGACCCTCCATTCACATTGTAACTTGGAATTTTATCATCTGTTCTAACATCCAGAAATATGACTGATTAACCTAGTTATATTTTAAATGATGTGAACTCTAGATTTTCATGAGACTCTGATCCTTTGCATTTTAGCAGTGCTACAAGTTCTAAGCTCTTGTTTCTACATATTGACCTGAATTTTCACTGTTTGATCTGAACTTTTAAGGAGTGCACATTTAAAAATCTATTTTTTTAAGCTAAGCATGATTATCCTCTTTTCTGGTATTAATTAATAAATAGACTGGGCTGCAGGATATTTAGTAGAAGTTCTCATAGTCTTCAGCCAAAGTGTAGTGGGATCGATTCCTTCTGGAGAGACAGAGGGTACAAGGACTGCAAAGCCTAGATCAGAGGTTCAGGGATCCTCCCCTTGTATGGCAGATTCTATTTCTAGGTTACTCATGTCTTTTCTTTTCAGAAGCCTCCCAACCCCTGTCCTTCTGTTAAGAAATCAATCATGTGTTTGTGCTTCTGGCTTACAGAATTAGGTACATAATCCAGTGTGGCCAATATGAATATTTTTGATAGGTAGTGACATGCAAGGTATATCTTACCACTAATTCTCAGGAATAGAAAACAATGGAAACCCAGGATGGCCTGGCACAGCTATTCTGGCACATGGGGTAAGTTTGCTTGAGAATGAAATCAACAGACAGAAAAACTGAGTCAACAGATGGAGGAAAGGAGATAGATCGCTGACTACAGTTTACCCTCCTGGATTCATCTGTGTCTGGAGCAAGTTTTACTGCCTTTGGACTTTGTAGTTATATGGGCTAATACAGTTTTTCTTTTGCTTTAGCTAATTAAACATTGGTTTCTCTCATATGTAGCCATAATAAACATGAAAAATAGGCTGTCTCATCTCCTGTTTGTAAAGTGGTCACTAGAGAAAACTTCAAACAACTGGGTTGCATGAACTATTTTGAAAAAAAAAATTATTTTTGAGACAGAGAGAGAGTGGGAGAAGGGCAGAGAGAGAGGAAGACACAGAATCTGATGCAGGCTCCAGGCTCCGAGCTGTCAGCACAGAGCCCAACACGGGGCTCCAACTCATGAACTCAGATGCTTAACCAACTGAGCCATCCAGGAGCCCCAGCATGAACTATTTTGATGCTATATTTATCTGAAAGTCAACAGCCAGTGGTGGGTAAAAAAAAAAAAAAAAAAAAAAGCTGGCTCCAATAAATTATATCTTTGCTGATTCTGTACAAAGTAACAGAAAAAGATCAAGTTTGTATTTGAGAAGGGTAAATGGGATAGTAACAGTGAATCTGATTTTCTTTTTTCGTGGTCATCCTTTCATTGTAAGTTCTATGAAAGGATTGTCTCTAAATATAGCATTCATTATTGTTATATTTTCCTGCTATCAAAAGGTGATGTTTCCTTTTATAGAAAAAGGATGCATAACATTTGACTGTAGTCAGAATGCCAGAGTTTATTACATGTGAGGCAGGTACCCACACTACACGTGATGACAAAGTACAAATCCTTTAGTGTTAGGTAATGTGACAATACATTTATTTATTCTTTAAAAAAGATCAAAACTGGGCCAAAGACCTTAAAAGACACCTCATCAAAGAAGATAGATGGCAAATAAGCCTGTGAACAGATGTTCCACATCATATGTCATTAGGGAAATGTAAACATGAATGAGATACCATTACACAAATAATAAAATAGCCAAAATCCAGAACCCTGACACCACCAAATGCTGGAAAGGATGTGGAGCAACAGGAACTCTCATTCATTGCTGGTGGGAATGCAAAATACCACAACTACTTTGGAAGACAGTTTGCCAGTTTCTCACAAAACTAAATATACTCTCATTATATGATCCAGCAATCATGCTTTTTGGTATTTACTCAAAAGAGATGAAAGTGTATGCTCACACAAAAACCTACACACAGATGTTTATAGCAATTTGATTCATAATTAACAAAACCTGGAAACCAAGATGCCCTTCAGTAGATGAATGGATAAATAAACTATGGTACATTGAAACTATGGAATATTATTTAGTACTAAAAACAAATGAGCTATCAAGCAGTGAAAAGACAACCTTAAACACATTATTACTAAGTTAAAGAAGCCAATCTTAACAGGCTATATACTTTATTTCTCCAACTGTAAGACATTGTGAAAAGGCAAAACTATGGAGACAATAACAAGATCAGTGGTCTCCAGGAGTTGAGGTGAGGAGGGATGATTAGATGAAGCATAGAGGACTTTTAGGACAATGAAAATACTCCATACACTATAATGGTGGACACATGCCATGATACATTTGTTCAAACTCATAGAATGTACACCACCAGTAGTGAATCCTTATGTAAACTTTCGATTCTTGGTGATTATGATGTCCCCATGAAGGTTCATCAGTTGTAACAAATGAACTACTCTGGTGGGTAATGTTCATAATGGGGGAGGCTATATATGCATAGAAACATGAGGTATATCAGAAATGTCCATACCCTCCTCTTAATTTTACTGTGAAGTTAAAACTGATCTTAAAGAAAAAGACCTAAAACAATAGACAATTCAGCTACTAGCCCTAAATTGGGAATACCTAAATTGTTATACCCTATCATATTGTTTAGCAAACTAAATAACCTCTCACACATACCTAATTAGGAAATAGCCAGTATCAATTATGAAAACAAATGTGTCTTTTGTTCTTCACTCCTACTTTAAGCATCTTATCAGAATATTTTTTGCCCCAACAATTTCAGTGCTTCCCCAATAAATATTCTAGGGAATGCAATTTCTACATATTGTTATGTATTCTATCTATAGAAAATATAGAATATATTGATATGAACATATATGAACCTGACTTATGATGTTTTGACTTATGATTTTTCGACTTTATGATGATGCAAAAGCCTTACATATTCGGCAGAAACCATGCTTTGGGTTTTAAACTTGGATCTCTCCCTGGTCTAGTGACATGTAGTAGGATGTTCTCTGCTGATACTGGGCAGTAACAGCAAGCCGTAGCTCATAATTAGCCACATGATCATGAGGATAAACAGGGGATACACTTACAACCGCACTGCACCCATACAACTATGCTGTTTTCCGCTTTCTGTACAGTTCAATAAGTTACATGAGATACTCAACACTTTATTATACAATAGGCTTTGTGTTAGATGATTTTGCCCAACTATAGGCTGATGTAAGTGTTCTGAGCATGTTTAAAGTAGGCTAGGCTGAGCTATGATGTTACGTGTAGTAAATGCATTTTTGACTTAGGTTATTTTCAATTTACAATGGGTTTGTCAAGACGTAATCCCATCCTAAGGTGAGGATGATATGTACTGTTGAGTTTTCATCCTGAATCTCTCTTTATTTCTGGAATGCTTTAGATATTCTCAGTATTGGTCATAGAACTCCTTCCCCCCGGAAAAAAGTGATTGAGTAGCAAAGTAAAAGACCAGTTTGAAATGTAATAACTTATTTAATATGCTTCCCACGTGGTCTGTCCAGCTTCCATTATTTTCCACATTGCTAATAGTTTGCCATAAAAGCAAGCACTGATAGTTTGTGATGGATCCTAAAAGAAATATTTTTTTTTTTAAATTAATGATCTCAGGATTGGAAGAAAGTAGTTCATTTGTGCTCCAGTATGAAGAAATTAATTAAAAATTTGAATCTGCAACTGTTTGAAAATAGTATAAACAAAGGTTCCATGTGTTGGGTGTAGGAGAAAGGCTGCTTTTGTTAACGTGAAGCTATAATCATTTATTGACAAATAAGATAACAAATGGATTGAGAATATACATTCTAGAGCTATCCTTGTTCTTCTCCTTGCAATTATTCCTGACCTGGGCAACTTACTTAACCTCCCTAAATTCTCTTATCCTTATCCTGGGCTAGAAAATGGGAATAATGATCCTCAGTGCTTATTACCATGAGGACTTGATTTTAAAAATCTCTAGGGGCTCCTGGGTGGCTCAGTCAGTTAAGTGTCCTACTCTTGATTTTGGCTCAGGTTACGATCTGGTGGTCCTGAGATAGAGCCCCATGATGGGCTCTGTACTGACAGCAGGGAGCCTGATTGGGATTCTCTCTCTCCCTCTCTCTCTTCCCCTCCTCCACTTGTGCACGCTCTCTCTCTCTCTCTCTCTCAAAATAAACAAATAAACATTTAAAAAATAAAAATTTGTATCTAGCATATAGAAGATGATGTTGATTATGATGATAACTGTAGATGATTTATCATATTTTATAAAAATAATTACTAAGATGTCTCTAATCTTCCTTTGCTTTCTGTCTCTACTGGCCTTAGGCAAGTGACTTAAAATACCTAGGACTTGGTTTCCTCAACTCATCTCAAACATGGATTGATTAAAAGTACATGGGGGCAGATAACAAGATATAGAAATAAAGTAGATAAATCACCAAGCAAAACAGTTAATAACTACTGGCTAATCTTTCTTATTGTTAATAATAGTATTCTTTGTATATCTAATAAGGTTATATAATAGCTCTTCCTTACTTGGTTTGGGGAGAGGAAATCTTTCAGGAACCCTGAGCTTCCTTGCAAGTTCTTACTGGGTAAGCCAAGAATGCAACACTGTAATCATTTTTATCAGGGCCATTTCTCAGGGTTATGTTTGCAGGGCAACCTGGAAATATTAGGTAACTCCTCTCCATCCCTTTCTTACACCTTCCCTCCCCACTTTTCTCTGCTCATAGAAAAGAGCAGGTATATTTCTGTTTTCTGTAAAAATGGTGAATCCCTCAAACTCAGTCATCCTACCTTATAACACAACCAGTTTCATGTGCAATCACCTGTGTTAGGGCCTTTGCATTTACTCAGTGGAATTTTGAGGAGCACAGAGAACTGGTGAAAATCAATGTGAAGCTCTGGCTAACGTTGTTGCCATGAGTAATAAAATCCTTTGACTCTGACCCAGGGGACTCAACATTCTTCAAACTGTGGCAAGCTAACACATTAGTTTGTAAGTAGGCTAAAATTTCACATGCTGCACAGTTCTTCACATAAGGTTGAATCTGAAACAGTAGTTTCCTAAGGAACATAAAAAAATTATTTAAATAACTTATAATTGATACACTGAAAATATAATTCATTATTATATGAACATGGCACTTACAGTAAAGGGAGATTGACTAAAACCACTACATAATAGTGTATTATATGTTTTTAGTTGATAAACATGTAAAATTGATTTCTCAATACTATCAAAAGCAATGCACAAAAAGTATAATAAGAAAAAGTTAGGAAATTCTAATATATGGCATTCTATCCAAGTTAAATAGTATCTAACTAGGAAAATGAAACTTTTTGTTCAAAGCCCCTCCTGACATTTTGATCTAAGTCAAGAGGAAAGTTTTACGTGTAGAGCTCAGAGTTGAATCTGATAATTGACAAGTCTTGCCTTATTATAACACGTGGGATTGTAAGGAGAAATATGTCCTGAGAAACTGAACTTTTAAATTTTAGATGTTTGTATATAGAAATTAAGTTCAGAAAATGCATAAAAGAGATAGAAAGGTAAGGAACAATTTTGAATTGAAAGAGCTACCTATATAATTCCTTGTTTTAATGTTTCTTGTGAGTTAAGTTTACATATATTTGAAAAGCAGCATATTCAAGAGCAATGTATTGATTTTCTTTTCTTTCTTTTTTCTTTCTTTCTTTCTTTCTTTCTTTTTTTTTTTTTTTTGCCACAGAATGTATGTTCAATTGAAATGTGGAGGCAGAATGTTTATCCTTGTGAATTCTGGTCAAAATATTGCTGTGCTTTCGTCTGGAATCCTCTCCACCTTGATTCTAAATGTATAAAAATAATAGTTAAAGTATTTTTACATCATATAGATACCCCCATGAAACAAAAATGGAACCAAAATCTGTAACAATAAATGAAGCCTGAGCTCCAATTCTATGAAGTTCCTAGATCAAAAGCTGGTGGAAGCAGCTGGGGAATTGACTCTGTCAGAATAAGAAGTATCATACCATCCTATATGTGGCTGTGGGCAAGAGTCATGCTGAAATCTGAAAACACACAAAAATAAATGCGAAAAAGCTATAATTACTGCCTGGGGCTGCTCCAGGAAAGCTGGAGGGAACAGACATGTCCATCTCACCTGGGACCAGCGCTAAGCCATCTAGATTCAGGAGTTAGAAATATGTCATCCCTTATAGCATGAGACCCCTGAAATTCCAATATAAGAAGTGATTCTAAATGTAGGATCTCATTTTGCAGGCTGGAAACCACTACGATATATGGGTGACCATGAGAAGTAAAAAATAAATGTGTGCACACATTCAGACACTTATTCAAGATGAATTGACGTTTTAAGGCCTACAGCACAAAGAAAAATGAACAAATTAAAAAAAACAACAGAAAATTCAACAAGTGAGAGAATTAACTTATGAGGGTATGCAGATAACATAGCAATCTTTGAAAAGGACTATAAAATGATCTTAATCTGTTTGTAGTGATAAAGGAAGGGATAACATTCATAAATTACCAACGGTAAATTGTGAAACAAGACATAGGTGGATATGATGAGGAATAAGTTGAAATATAAAAACATCATTAGAGATCCTGGAAGTTAAAAACATTATCAAAGAAAAAAATAAATGTGATAAATTTTGAATGGGCCACAAAAGTAGAGAAAATTATTGAACTGTATGTCATAATGAGAAAATGGCTAAAATGTAATATAGGGAAAAAAGTTAAGAGAAACAGAAGATAGTTTTAGATTCATCAACATATACATCAGAGAAGTTTCAAAGGAAAAAAAAAAGATAAAGAGTAGAGAGGTAATCTTCAAAGAAATAATGACAGAGTCATTTTCTGAATCAATGAAAGACATGAATCATCAGTTAGCAAGCCAAAGAGTATTGATCAGGATAAATAAAAATAAACACACACCTAAACACACTGTGAAATTACCAAACAACAAGGAGGAAAATAATCTTTAAAAGCTTCAGGGAGAAAAACCAGAGTATCTACACAGGAATCACAATTACTGATACAGTCCTTTCAGTAGTAACAAGAACTGCCCAAAGACCATGGAGTATTATTTTCAAAGGTCTGTGAGAAAATCAGAGTCAACCTTAAATTTTACACTCAACTAAACTACCATTTACAAGTGTGCTTTGCTTTTTTCTAATGTTTTATCTATTTTTGAGAGAAAGAGAGGGAGAGAGAGAGAAAGAGAGAGAGAGAGAGAGAGAGAGAGAGAGAATGCAAGTGGGGGAGGGGCAGAGAGTTGGGGGGAACAGAGGATCCAAAGCAGGCTCTGTGCTATAAGCAGAGAGCCTGATGTAGGGCTCGAGCTCATGAAGTGTGAGATCATGACCTGAGCCAAAGTCAGACGCTCTACCGAGCAACCCACCAAGGTGCCCCTATAAGTGTGTTTTAAACAAAAACATTAGATTTAAAATACTAAAATTATTTGCCATAAACAAATATTTTTAAATTTTACTAGTAAAAGATATGGTGAGGGATGCCTGGGTGGTTCAGTCGGTAGAGCATCCGACTCTTGATCTTAGGGTCATGAGGTCAAGCCTCACAATGGGTATGGAGACTACCTAAAAAAAAAAAAAAAATTAATAAAAACAATAAAATAAAAGATATAGTGAAATATGAACCTAGAAGGAGGACTGTGATGTCAAAAGCAAAAGAGTTGTAAAATGTTGGAAAAATATATTTTTTAAAAGGGATGGATTCAAAATTCTAAATAACAATAACATAGAATGTGGATGGGAAAGCCCAGAAAGTGGGTGTGAAGAGGACATTGTCTAGTTCAGGGGGAAAATAAATATGGAAAGTAACCTTGGATTTTGACAAAAAGGTATAAAGTTAAACATGTGTGAAAAGACATCAAGTGGGATATATTCACTTACTCAGTACATATCTAGTTAGGGCTTAATATGTGCCAGGCAGAGTGTGCTGGAACTTCAGCCAATACTCTTAGCTGAGGAAAAACTGTGAGGTGCCAAATATTAAGACAGTCACCGGCTACAGACGGACAGCATCAGCCATTAAGGCTACCCCTGTGAGGGTTGCTGTGAACGAATTCTCAGTACAAAGGAAGAAAAAGGAGTTCTTGATGCATACTTACAAAACTTGGGTTGTATTAGAACATGAAGACTGGTAACCAGTGAAGGAATTCCTACAGACATATTCACTAAACGGACTTGAAGGAACCATGGTGCGGCATACCTCTGAAGAAGATGGGGCATTTCTTGCAGAACTTTTCCTTAGCTCCACAAAGAGAAAAAGGCCATGATGCATCTTCTAAAACATAATCATGCTCATTTGTAAAATTATGGTTGCTTGATTTTCATTTCTATGAAGAGCTCTATTAATACAATATGGTATAGATTGCATGGTAGAAATGTATATTATGAACTGTTCTCACCAAAATTGAATTGACTGGTGAGTTGTGTAACTAGCAGGCTGCCAAATTCAGATCATATTTCACCATGAATAGTCTTAGGAAAGTGTGAGGTAGAAGAAAGGCCATCTACTTGGGCATAGGAATTTTACAATTAGGTTATGAAAGAGATGATACATGAATATTGCCACTTTATTCAAACTTGACTCAATGTCTTCTGGTCAATTGCACATTATAAACCCTTCAATGCATTTCTCGTTGTTTCCAAAAGAATGGACCTCAAGGAGCTGAGCTTCTCCTCAATATAAGAATTCTATATTATCCTCCATACTATCAGACAACAACAACAAAAAAGATAACTGAGACCAATTTTGTTGGTTTAGATGAACATAGTTTAGAAACCTCACGGAGTTAAACCAGATTGCTTTTCTGAGCAATCACTAAAAAAATAGCACTATGAAAAGATGCTCAGTGTCACTAATCATCATGAAAATACCACAATGATCAAAACCACAATGATATACCCCCTCACACGTGTTAGAACACCTATCATCAAAAAGACAAAGAGATAACAAGTGTTGGTGAGGATATGGAGAAAAGGCAACACTTGTGCACCGTTGATAGGAATATAAATTGGTGCAGCCACTGTGGAAAACAGTATGGAAGTTCCTCAAAAAATTACAAATGGAGCCACCACATGAGCCAGCAATTTCACTTCTGGATATATACTCAAATGAAATGAAAACAAGATATTGAAGAGATATCTGCATCCCATGTTCAGTGCAGCATTATTCACAGCAGCCAAGATATGGAAACAACCTAGGAGTCCACCAACAGACGAATGGATAAAGAAGATGAGGTACATATGTATATATATTATACAGAATATTATACAGAAATGAGAAAAAGAAAATCTTGCCATGTGCAACAACATGGATGGACCTTGTGCCCGTTATGCTAACCGAAATAATCCAGACAGAGAAAAACAAATAATGCATGATCTCATTTATGTACGCAAACTGAAAAAATAAAAAGTCAAATACATAGAAATAGAGACTAGAAAAACGGTTGCAAGGGGCTGAATCAAGTCTGAGACTCTACTGTAAATCATGGTGACTGTAGTTGATAACAGTGTATTGTATAATTAAAATTTTCTGAAAGAATAGAACTTGAATATGCTCACCACCCCCCCCCTGCCAAAAGAGAGATAAATATGTGAGGGGATAGATGTGTTAATTAACTAGATGGAAGAAATCCTTTTATAGCGTATATGTATATCAAATCACCACGTTGTGCACTTTAAATACCTTACACTTCTGTCAGTTAAACCTCAACATAGCTGAAATTAAAAAAATAATAAAACTAAAAAAAAAAATAACACTAATCATGAGATATCTGGTTTCCTACTAATGAGACCTGTGCCAAATTGTATAATTTTGTTAGTGTTGTGTAAATTGTTCTTTTTGCAGGTTGTCAAACAGGGGAAGAATATCTCAGAGGAAAAAAAAATATGATGTGGAGCTACTTCTCTGAGGAACTATGTGGAGAAGTCAACTCTTTCTTTTTAATGTTTATTTATTTTGAGAGAAAGAGAGAAAGAGCATGAGTGGGAGAGAGGCAGAGACAGAAAGTAGGATAAAGAGAGAATACCAGTCAGGCTCTGCACTGTCAGAGCAGAGCCCGATGTGGGCTCCATCCCAGGAATGGTGAGATCTTGACCTGAGCCAAAACCAAGAGTTGAAACTCAACTGACTGAGCCACCCAGGGACGCCTGGAGAAGTCAACTTTTAATGACTGTGTAAGGTAAAATAAAATTTTATTTAATAACATGTATCACTAAGGATTAACAGGGGAAAAACAAGGATGATGGATAAAGCTCTACTAATTCCTATATGCAATCCCAATATAAAAGATCTCTTGCCTGAAAAATGTGGAAAAACCTCATGAGTACACGTGACTAGGGTGGAGGTTCAGGGAGATTAAACCTCCGCTAATATTCTTTAGGAGGAAATGTACAAGGATGCTAATGATTGATGAAAAGTTCCCTGACAATCTGCTGAGATAAAATGTAAAAATTCAATTAAGTATAGCTATAGAAAACAAAACATTTTTTTTTTGTATAACTGAATCATGGGTCTAAATTTCATACATAATACAATCTTTTCTTAGAGACCTACTCCTTCAGGTGCTTTGCAGTAACTTGTCAATATTTTAATATATCTGGAAAGCAATCAAGAGCACATATTAAGCCTGGTAAATTGCATAGCCCAAGAGGGAAATGTTAGTTCTGGTCAAGGAATAAGGAGCCAGAGCCATAGGACAACGTATTGTCAGATTAGTTTGAGTATTTATGCAGAACTAGACTGTTCTAATGGATTTCTCAGAATGTCTTATTCCAAAGTCAGTAAAATTTTAATTAACCTAATTTCCCTCATTTTGATTCCATGCTCCCCAAGCAACCATCAACTTATGAAGCTCAATCAAAAAGACTTAAAATATTTATGATCTTTCTGACAGTGATTTCTAGAAGTAAATTATTACTCTTGGACCTCCTTTTCCCCCCTTTTTTGTTCCCATGCAATTTGAACATAGTGACAAGGTTTGTTTATAAATAAGCTGGCATAGCTGTCAGTGTATATGTTTCATATTTCACTGTAAGGTTGGCAATTTAGCAATCCCTTGTTTACCTTAGTTTTTTGGATATTGTATTTAGCATGACTCAGTCTTCTGGCTCAGGCCTCAACACCCATGAACACTGACAAAATAAGTATTTCAGAACCTAAAATGCTACCAGAGTGAGGTACTGGCTCATGAGATCCTGCAGAGCTCAAACCAGTCTTCCTTGAGACCTCACTGTTTCTACTTCTACTTCCTGACTCACTCTACTGACTTATACAATTTATACAATCCCTGTTTTAAAAAGGAAAGGCACATGAAGTCACATTTAAGGATATACGGTTGGTAATAGAGCCAGAGGAAACAGAACTAACATTTTATGGAGTCTTTACTACATTCCATGCACTGTGCCCAATATCTTATGCAGATTGTTCTTTTTAAGCCTCACTATTTCCTACACAGGTTTAGAAGGTTATACCATTAGTTCCACCAGATAACAGAGGTACTTGCTCACACAAAGCTGGCTTAGTGTATTCCCAGGGCACCTATGAACAGGTTAATATTAATGTGTGGTCACTCAACTATCTATATCAGAATCAACCTGAGTGCTGATTAAACATATAGATTGATGATAGTCCCTTCCCTGCCCCCAAGTCATCAACAATAGCAATGACAAAACTATAGAGTCTGACTCTCCAAGCTGAGAATCTGGAATCTGCATGATTAACCAGCAGCCCCAGGTGATTTTTGCGCACTCTTAAGTCTGACATCCACTACTATAACCAGCTATCTGTTTGCAGAAAGAACCAATGCAAAAAAAAAAAAAAAAGTCATTGCTACTATCCTCAGTTATATTTCCTTCACTTTTTCCCTCTTTTTCCTCCCCTCTTTTTTCCCTACCATGAGACATAAGCTAAAGTTTTTCCTTTAGTCAGTCCTGACTTATAGTCCCTTTGTGGTTATGACTCATCCCAAACACTTTCAAACTGAACTGCAGCAAAATCAATAAATCAATGTAATTAAATCACGATCATAAAGAATATTACTCAACAGTACCTACTGGCCCTAACATGTGTTTCTTTTCATTTCCTATCCTGGGAGTAGATACAATTCTCAAGTGAACACTTTCAGAAAATATCTTGATAGAATCTCAAGATGTACTTGAGCAACTGGTACACAGTAATGATGACTGTGACTTAAGACTCTCTAGGGGCCAATCATAGGGCCATAAAAAATGCTTAAATCCAGGAAAGAAATCACAAAAGGAAGCCAAAAAGGCTGGTGAGGAGTCTGCAAATAAAGGTGCATAAACATTTTCTCTCTATTTTATAAAATCAACATATATTTAGCCTACACAGGTCAAAACAGAACTAACTCATTTTGAATCGTGAGAGCTACAGAAGGGGATTTGAAGTTTCCGTATCTTTTCTTGACTTTCAGACTTTAAAACCCGAATTACTTAAACTGCTAATGCAGTGCAAACAATCAGCATATATCTGGTGCATTGAATTTTCTTCTCTAATATGGAATTCAATTTTGTCTTCCACAGCACATCACTTAAAGTTTCCATAGTTGTATCCATTTTTCATTTGTCTCAGGGTCTCAAATAAGAAAGCACTTTGAACAATTATATAATATAGATTCCAAACTTCTATAAAGCTGCTTCAAAATGCCATTTTCAGATGGTTTCTATTGTACCTTAAAACTAAGTTGTTACAGTTTAAAAGTGTACAAGGGCAGTCTGACAGTTCTATATACTATGGAAAGAACTCAATGGACGATGATAATGGCTTCTTTCGGCCAGGAAACTGTACAATAGATCGTTCTTCTTTACACATTACTGAAGGTAGACTGAAAAATATAGCCTACGTGATTTTTTTTGGTTTCTGAGCCTCATTTAACTTGATGAATTGACAAAAGCCTCAGACAGTAGCTGAGATGGAGAAAGACTGGGAAAGTGTGTCCATAGGTGGAAAAGCATGACCCTGAATCAAACTGTGAACGAGACTGCGGGGGCAGCTGAGGCACAGGAGAATTCGGGAGCAATTTCCTCTTTAGGACTGAGCATACAGTCTATCTTCTCCTCAGTCTTAAAGGATTTCTAGGAGAAATACCATGAAGGGAATTGTATGTTTTTTCCCATAACACAGATGCTAACATTTCAAATTTCAAGGGCTATCATAAATGATAGGTTGGGAGAGAATGTGACAAGTCTAGTACACAGATATGCTAATGGAGAGAGCATGGTTATGTTCTCAGTCTTGCTGCTTGTATCAATGGCATGTGAGAGGTGGGGGGATCAGTGGAAAAACCTGTAACTTCACATTGTCTTCGGGGTCAGAAGTCTGCAAAGGGGCAGCATTGCCTGTTTGTAAAATGAGAGAAATTGGAAGGCATCAATTTCCTGTCCCATCATTGTGTGTTTGGTGGGATATGAACCAAAGAGAGGTGCTTATCTTGGGTTGTCCTGGAAACCTGCCAATCTTAAAAGTTTTCATGGAATAATTGAGATTTATCTGGCCATTCCTTCATCTTCTCTTTGGTTTTGTCCATAGCCATTATTTGGGCTCCGCTCTCTGTCTCAGGAAGCTTCCACTATTTCATTCCTGAAATTAACCTATGCCCCTCCATGGTTGCAGCGGAGGAACGTTTTACATGGGAATCCCCTTATTCTTCTTCCCTAGGAATCTCTTTGTCCTTGAGAAAGCACTACCCGCCTTTGATATGTTGTTCTAAGAGGAAATCACCTACGACTTCATGATTCAGAGGAAAATTATATATATATATATACACACATATATATATATGTGTATATATATATATATGTATATATATATGTATATATACATATATACATATATATATATGCAGTGTATTCAAGCTAAGTAATAAATGTTATCTTGCCTTTCTCTCTGAGGCTGTAGGCTTAGCCCCATCAAAGCGCTGACTTATTGGGGTGTGGTAGGGATTGCCTTAGTGGCTGCTTCAGGGAAGCCTATACCCACCCTCCTTGAAATCTACATTCAAAGGAGTTAGGCAAGAGAGATAAGACACCTCTTCACCAGCCTGCCTTGGACTCATGTTGTGGATTCCTATTTTTCTGTTTTTGGATCACACTTTTTCCTTGAATAATTGGCAGAGAATCTGGAATGATTCACATATGCACTGGAGAGCCAGGCCCCTACTCCCCAGGAATGTGAGGTACCCTGTTGCTTAAATAAGACAACCTTATTAGAATGCAGTACAACATTCCTAAACCAAGTGTATATATGTGATAGGGGGTTTACTGGGTGGGGAGTATCACTGTGGGTCAAACATTCCCTTCCTATGTATGCGAGAATTTCTCATTATTACTTCTTTGGAGACAAGAGATGAAAATAGAATCAATGAATAACCAAAAAACATGTCATCATCCTTGAGCTTTCTCTTAGCCATCTCTTTCCATCTCCGCTAACTACAAAATCAACTCCTCCACACCCAACAGATGTCATGTAATGTGCTCTAAAAATTGAAACTCAGTGTGAGATAGATTGAAGAATTGAGGATTTTCTATAGTGCCTCATATGCCTTTGTCCTGGCAACTATTTCTCCTACTATCTCTTGTACACGACCTCAGCTCCTAATGGCTACTTCGCACTCTTGACAAAAACCATACTGCATAAACAAGAGTTATCTGCACAAATAATTCCTTCCTTTTTAAAAATTTAAAATTTTTTTATAAGAAAGGCAAACTGCCACATGCAGCACTCATTTGGATATGTCTGTAGTCTTGGAAGCTTGACTACCCTATATTCTCCTACAAAAATGTACCTTGAGAGTCTGCTTGGAGGTTCCAGCAGGGAAGCTCTGCTACTCATATCCCCTTGACAAAAGAATAATTCTCTATCAGGAAGGTCGTCCTCTTCCACAGAGCACACAGCTTCAGGAGGGATGCACATGAAGTGATGAGGGAGGGAGGGGACACCTGCTTAGTCAGCCACATCAGCCAAGTCAACCCTGGTGATCAATGGGGTGACAGATGTCACAGCCAGATCGTCCTCACATGTGATTCCATCCTTTTCAAGAATCACCCTTAACTAACTATTCCTGAAATCAGCCAAACTGCCACTCACCCTGCCTGCTTAACCCTCCTTAAATCATTCCACCCTCCTGCACAAGGTCAGAGTGTTCCTTTGGTGATTTCTCAGGCCTGGTGTCTTCAAATAAAAGGTTATGTTAAAGATACTTGATGGACTTTCTTCCATACAGCATATAAAATATGGTTTAATATTTTACTCCCTTAGAATCAAATCATTATGACTTTGTAGATTTTGAGTGCCCCACTCTGTGTTCTTCTGAGGTATTTATTGTGATTTGACTCATTTTCAAGTGTATATCTGGCCTCTTTTCAAATGTATATCTTAGTTTGCTTTTCAAATAACCCTTTAAAGTCTATTTGCTGGAACCCCAAAGCAACTCTGGGAAAGAGGGGAAGTTAGGGTTCTACCTGTGTATAAAACAAAGGCTGTGAAAATGGTGTGTTTCTAAGAGGTGTATGTAAGATGCCCAATATCTGGCAGAAGAGACTCATTTTATCCTGCATGCAGGTCCTCGGCAAATACCAAAAGCCATATTTCAAAATTCCTAGTATGTGAAACTTTTTCCCCATAATTACCACTGCTGACTTTGTCCCAGTTGAAACCACCATTAATTTGAGCTACAACTATTGCCCACTAAGTGGTATCCCCGATTCCACACTAGCCCCCTACAATCTATTCATTGCATAGCAGTCAGATTTTTCTTCCTAAACTCATACAACAGAATGTGTCACTCCACTGCTTAAACCCCCAAGGCTTCATACCACAGTGCACTTTGTGTTTCCTGGGAACAACGAGCTCATTTTTTCTATCACCCTTAATGCATCCTTGGTGTCCTTGCTCTCTCACGATTGGCTTCTTCTCTTCATTCAGGTCTCTACTTAAAAGGCCTTGTGAGGGGTGTCCCCAGGAACATCAAATGTAAATTCTACCTCTACCATATTAATTCTCCTTATTTGTCTAGTTTATTTTCTGAAGTATGTATCAATATTTTATTTTATTCATTTTTACTTGTTTAATTCACTATCTCATTCACACTAAGAATTTATGCTAAATGGAGCCAAAAATTTGTCTTGTCTATAGTGGTAATCTCAGCACCCAGACCAAACTTTGACATATGGTGGATACTCAGTTGAATTTTTGTTTATTTTTAGTTTTTTGCCTAATCTTTAATTTTGCAGTAAGAACATACCCAATTTCTCTTCTCTCTAAGTCCCTTAGGCTGCAACTTCAGCTTTCTATGTGCTATTTATATCATTTTTTTGGCCATTGATAGAATTTTCATGTGTGTGTGTATTTATAATTAAACTTTTAATCTAATGGTAATTGTAGATTCAGTTAATTTTATTTGCATATTATTATTATCATCGTCATTATCATTATTATTAACTGCTTATATAGAACTTATACTATGCTAGGAATTATTTTAAGAAATTTGTAAACATTAGATCACTTACTAAAATCCTTGTGTGATCAGAGAGATACTATTATCCTTATTTTACACACAGAGGGAGGCACAAAGAGGAAAAGTAATGCTCATGTTCACACAGGTAGTAAACAGAAGAGCCAAGATTTAAACCCAATCCATGCAGTCTGTCTCCAGAGTCCAAGCTCCAAACTGAACAAATGGGTAAAACCCAAAGATGACATATACTTAAAATATTTCCACATATATTTATTTCTTTTCAATCATGCTTTTCTGAGAATTTCTAGCTCTTAAACAAAAGGCATCCATTCCTTCAGGGGAAGAAAAATATGACCTGGAATAAAAGAGTTACTGATCATTTTTGAATCTCTGACTTAACATTTTGGGAATAGCGGTAATTACAATAATTTTAAATGTAGGCCCTGCTGAGAAAAGTTTTTTTTTTCCCTAAATTCTCAAAGCTCATTTTTACAAAGATATCAAAGAGATGTTCAGTGAGCAATAACAAAAAATGGTTGGGGACTATTACCTAAGAATATCTCCTTCCAAAATTTTGTAAAGCCTCTAGAAAATTTTATCTTGAGGGATGGGGGTAGAAGAAATAGATGAAAATCTTAACATTAGGGTCAAGGGCTGCTACCCTTAGCAAAGTCCCATATCTACATGTCATTCTGAGGTATAGAGAGGCAAGGGTTAGAGAAGTTGACTAGATTGCTGGGCTGGAGAACAGCCCCTCAGAGTCTGCAGGTACCAACATGATGCAGACAAATGAGCCGAGATATGCTGCACTTTTGAGTCCATGGAATACCTGAAGATAACCGGTAGATCAGAAAGTCTGGGATTATAATATAGGAGCTGTAAAGATGGACTCCTTCACTGGGGTCTCTGAAGTGTGGCAACAAACACCCATAAGAAATAGGTAGCCAACCTTCAGTGGACACCAGACCCTGATAGGGATTGAAGAGGCCGAAGCAGACCTAGACTCTGAAGACTGTTAGAAGTCCAGAGGACAGCAGTCGTACCAAATGCATCTCTAGTCAAACACATAAAAACTTTCTCTTAGGGACAGATTTAAGGAGGGTGAAGGGGCAGCTTGATAGGGAGAAAAATACTCCAATATGATTTTAAACATAGACTGTTTTTACCTTCCAGTGACTTTCTATTAGGAAGAGGCTGAGTTGATAGGAAAGAACCGATTTTAACCTGAGGGATCTGGGAGACCTTGGAAGCCAAATGGAAACTTAAGGCAATTAGAGCTTTTTCTTACAAGAAATAAAGAGAAACATCGCTCTTTGTGCATACAAGATGTAGAGTATGTACATTTGCAATTCTGTTACCTAAGAGAAGACTAAGAACTCACAGAGGAGATGCAAGCAAAAGAGGAGGTGAACATCAAGGCTCCCTTGTGTATTATAATAAAAGAAACATTGAGTGCCTTTAGACACAGTGCAAAGTATTACAGCAATTTAAAAAGATCAATATGAAGATAGCAGTCATGCATGTAAAATCTGCTGAGATATATTAGCTATGTGATCAAATTCCATTGCTGTGTGAAAGAATATATTTGGAAAGTAATGAAAGTCCATAAATAGAAATAGTCATTTCCACTATAGGAGGGCCAAGGAAAAATTGATACCAAGGTTTGAGAAAGTGTTGATCTGCCATAGTCCTTTCCCCATCTCATAAAATGGCAACATGAATAAATTGTACATTTGGCTGGCATATTAGTGAATATCTTTACAACTGAATCTCACCATTGAGGTCTTTCTTAAGGGGACAGAATAGAGCAAGGTATTTACAGTGTTTTTGCAATGGGTCAGTGGAAAAGAAAGGCTGCATATCTTTTATTCTGCTTCAGAGAGAGTTCTATGAATAGCAAATTGGCTCTTTTCCTAATTACTCTCCTGGAATCAGCTGCTGAGTGCAACTCCATAACCTACACCATCCTACAAAAGACACGGCAGAGGTTAAGCGATTTTGTCCTACATCCAAGACAGCTTTCATATAGCTTCATTGTTCCTTCAATGAATTGAGTCATTCACTGAAAATACATACTTTAACTGTGTCCCCAGATATATTACCTAAGGTATTAATCTCCACCGCACCAAATTGAAATTGGAAGGAAAATGTAAACTACACCGATGTGAACGATTATAGAATCTGGTAATTTGGCCAACCACTTACTACGCGTGGCCAGAGGCATTGATGGAGAAGATAACAAAAAAACAAAACAAACAAACACCTCAAATGTAGTGTGGTATTAATGTAAATTAATGTCATCTGGATGGCATTCTTTACACTAAGTCAAAATGATGAACAGAAAAGCCACTTGAATTAGTGGTGCACACATTCATGTTTATCTCAGCATCCTAAGTGAAAGCTGATATATAAAACCTGTAATCTTGTTTTATTTATTTTTTTAAACAATTTTAATCTTTATAGAGCACAAGCAGGGGAGGAACAGAAAGAGAGGGAGACACAGAATCGGAAGCAGGCTCCGGGCTCTGAGCTGTCAGCACAGAGCCCGACGCGGGGCTTGAACCCATGAACCGTGAGATCATGACCTGAGCTGGAGTCAGATGCTTAACCAACTGAGCCACCCAGGCACCCCGTAATCTTGTTTTATTTTATAATCCAGTCGAATCTATATTATATTTTTCTTAAACTCAATCATTCCTAAGAGCAGAATCATGGAGATATCATAGAAGATAGAAGTTAGATTCTTCAACATAATGTAGCTTCACTCAGAAGCTAGTGTAACTGTGGGCATTTTGAACTCACTACTGAAATGATATTGGTTAAGCTTTTTGAATAAGGTTGCTGTTGTTGTCCCTATAAAACAATGTAAGGGCTGAAGGATTAAAATCACTGAATGTTGGCAATGCAGTGCCTAACAGCTGTGTATTTGAATAACATCTGGGTACCAGACTAAACTCTTGTTTTTCTTGTTGAGGTGTGCTTGCCATATAGCTCATGTTTATATCACTCGTCAAATCATGTACATTAACTCAGTCAATTTATTGCTTCTGCCTGGGACACAGTGATTTCCAAATGTACCATTTTTATAATTGTTTTCTAGGCCTGGAGGCATAGCAAGGCGTCAGCAATGCCTTTCTGGTAGCTTATTGCTTTCTCCTTGCAGGATTCACTGTTTCTGACTGGGTTAGCACTTTCTGTCTAACACTTTACTGTGTTGTACAGTATGCCAGGTCTCAAGCCACGTTGGAGCCAAGAAGGAAAAAAAAAAGAATGAAATGCAGCTAAACAGTTTTGCTGACATCTTCTTGTCTCATTTCATTCACAGAGTGTGAACCCCTGGAGTTTTACAACCATTTGAAATTCAAAGGCAAATGCTGAGAGCACACCATCATGAGAATTGGCACCAATGAAAAAGTTTGTCAAAACTGCTTTGGCACTGAACCACTGAATGTTTTCGGCACAAGTAGAAAGCTGACACCATTCATAGACAACTCATGGGCCAACCCGAAGGAAAGATGTCAGATCCACTGAAAATGTTTCCTTGCAATTACTGTATGATTTCAACATTGAAGTCTAGGAGAAATACTATTTTTCTCTGAAGTGTGTTGTGTGGCATCCTTTTCTTTACCCATCGAAGGTTTGTCCTCTCTCTTCCTTAGAACTTGAACATGCATTTTGGAAACCTGCTAGTGATTTTAAATTTCAAAACAGATAACAAACATGATTCATGTACTATGACTCATCCCTCGTAAATGTTCTAATTGTATAAACTACATCCTTCAAAGCATCCTACAGACACATTAAATGTTAATAAACACATTTAAAAGTGCCAAGAGGTATGATTCCTTCGTACTCACTGACAAAACTGTAACCAGTTCTCTACTTTGTGTCTACAATTCAAAATAAAGCTACGAAGCTGGTGGGCCTTGAATTTTTAACCTTAGGCTTGAACCCACCAGCTCTAAAATCACAGTAGCCATACCTGGAATATCAGTGGCAATCAACTTTACTTCCATATGCATGGTTTTCTATAATTTTTCCAGTTGTTTCTTCAAATAAATAATATTAAAACTATTTATTGTATTTTTGTACACTTTGTAAATCAATAAAGTCGTTCCTTTTAACACTATGTAAGCTTCCATCTTGTAATAATTTGAGAAAGAAATTATCATTGTTCAAACCATCTAAAGGAAACCATGTCCAGTTACTATCTCCCATGTTATATCTTATTTTGCTCAAGATCCACTTTAAACACCCTAGTCATTCTTTTGGTTGGCTTACCATCTGTTTCCCCTCATAAACTCTAACTTCCATCAGGACAAGACCTTTTGTTACATGTTCAAATCTGTATCCTTCCCCCACCTAAGACCTAGAAGGGTAACTGATACTTAGGTGTTATTTAGAGAATATTTGTTGAATGAATGACTAAATGAACCTACTGTTTAGAGTGAGGTTGGTCAACTGAAGTCTTATCCACAGGTGATTTTCTAAGTTGAGATTGATTGTATTTTGAGGCCATGGAAGAGAAAGCTACTTCACCATTCTCTCCATGTAAAAGCAACATTGAAACAGAATTGATCAGCTGAACATCAAATATCATTTTGGGGATTTTTGTCTAATATTAATAATCCATATAGGAGCCTGGGATATTAAAATTAATGACTTAGTTTTCTATGAGAGCATCAGAAGTATATGCATAGAGTATTATGATCTAATAGAAATAGAATGAGACTCATGCATTAATTTAAAATTACTTGGCAGTCACATTAAAAAAAGTAAAAAAAAAGAAAAATGTTATGGACTTAATATGTCCCTCACCAAAATTCATATGTTGAAACCCTAATCTCCAATACATAGTATTGGGAGTTGGGGCATTGGGAGGTAACTATATTTAGAGGAGATAATAGGGTGGAATCTCCCTAGAGCTCTCTGTCTCTCCCCCATGTGAGTACACAACAAGATGTTGGCCCATCTGCAAACCAGGAAGAGGGCCCTCACTGGACAATGATTCTGCCAACACCTTGATCTTGAGCTTCCTAGCCTCCAGAAATGTGAGAAATAAATGCGTGTTATTTTGGCTAACCAGTCTGAAGTGTTTTGTTATAGCAGATGGAATTGACTAAAACAGAAATGATGGAATTAATAATATATTTTATCTAATGAGATATTTTCAAAATATGATTATAACATAACCATATAAAATATTACCAATGAGATTACTTACATTCTGTCTTTTTTTTTTACATTAAGTCTTCAAACTCTAATGTGGATTTCATACTCCTCACATACCTCAATTCAGTCTAGTTACATTTATTTTATTATTTTAATGTTTATTTATTTTTGAGAGAAAGAGAGAGCACAAGTAGGAGAGAGGGACAGAGGATCTGAAGTAGGCTCCATGCTGATATCAGAGAGCCCAGTGTGGGGCTCAAACTCACAAACCATGAGATTATGACCTGAGCCGAAGTTGGAGGCTTAACCAACTGATACACCTAGGTGCCCCAACTAGTCACATTTAAATGCTCTGTAGTCACATGTACTAATGGCTATCATATGGGACAGAATAGGGTTAGAATAAGAGATTTACTTTTGGGGTTAGACCCTACCTAATTGTGGGAACTGATGAAGGAGTCTATGTTAGATTTAACTTCCATGTTTAATGTTGAGTTTGATGTCCCCAGAGGTCAGCCTGATTGGCAACCAGAATGGAAGCTTGTTTCTTTTTTTGTTGTTGTTGTTTTGTTTTTATTTTTGTTTTATTTTTTTGTGGGCAAGAATGAAGTAAAAATGGGACACAAAGGACAAAGTATAACACATGTATGTTTCTCACCACCCCCAACCTAGATGGAGGACAGGCTGGTGACTTTAACCATGGATCCACCCACTCATGTGATCCAAAAATCAGAGTTGCTGAAGGAAGAGAAGTGGTGGGAGGTGGAGAAGCTACGTGTTCAGCCACTGCCCCATACCTACGAGGTGCAATAACAGGTCAGTGAAAACATGAGCCAACTGCCACATTATTTGAAACACTGCATCAAACCTTACAGCATACAAGATGGCACTGCTTTACCACTGCCTATCAGATCTTATGCAAAATGTCTTTTGTGGGCAATGGAAACTCTGAACCATATATGGAATGAATTCTGGGAAGTGTAGATCCAGCTTAACTAAACTGATACAGTATGAATGCACCACAGGCAGGGAGGAAAGCTTACTCCAGTGTTTCCATGTCCTATCAAAATTAAAATTATTCTTTGGAAATATCATCTCAGTAGTAGTACAACACAGGGGTTTAAAACAGATGTTCTACAGAAACCTCCTATAGTGCAGAAAGTTTTACACTGAGAAATTTATGCCTACAGATTTTGTGTTGGTATGTTTCTCCTTTCCTCCTCTTCTTCCTCCTCCTCCTCCTCCTCCTCCTCTTCTTCTTCCTCTTCTCCTTCTCCTCCTTCTCCTCCTAGACCTTCTCCCCCTCCTCCCCCCCTCCTCCTCCTTCTTCTCTTCCTCCTCCTCCTTCTTCTTCCTCTTTTTGTTTTTTAATCTGAAACTGTAGACACTGACACAAAATCATTTAACTGCAGAGATCCTAGGGAATATAAATAATCACCTACAGAGCCCAGGCAGGACTGATCAGTGCTAATTGCACTTAAAGTAAAAGTTCTAATATAATTTTTAAAGTAGAAGTATCATAGGCTTTTAGAACTAGAAATAGTTTTTCGAATTATCAGATTGAATTTCTAGATGAGGAACTGAGACCCAGAAACATAAATTGAGTAAACCTCAAATCATTTGATTAGAGAGTAATTCAGCAAAAAGTAGGACTCTGTTTTCCAGAGATCTAATATACTATAACTGAAATAAAATGGAAAAGCAAATAAGGCTATTCAATCAAATAAGGATTGCTTTCCTGGTTAAGTCTAACTAACTCATCAAATATACATAATACCTATCTATAATTACTACCCATGGTACTGTTAATGATTTACCTATATAACTGGTGCAGGACATTGTTAATAAGTGGTAAGCTCAAGATACATCTCATTAAGGAAAAAAAAGGTATACTCTTTTTTATATATTTTTTAATGTTTTTATTATTTATTTTTGAGAGAGAGAGAGAGAGGCAGAGAGAGAGGGAGACACAGAATCCAAAGCAGGCTCCAGGCTCTGAGCTGTCTGCACAGAACCCAATACCAGGCTTGAACTCACAAACCACAAGATCAGGATCTGAGCTGAAGTCTGACACTTAACCGACTGAGCCACTCGGGAGCCCCTCAGAAGGTATACTCTTAATTGTAATGGAATTAAATAGAATATAGCATATATGATTAAGGTTAGATAACCTTCTCCTCATTTTCCAGCATTCTCATTTTCTTTTCCTTTTACCTTCTTTTTTCTTTCAGCTTTCCCATTGAGAAAGAATATCACACAGGGGAAGAGGCGAAACTATTCAGAGTACATAAAATAGAAGCAGAGAGTGGGAGAAGGTGTGTGCCTTGATTCTAGTTTGTTCTTTCTGCTCCTATGAGTTGGCTGCAGAGAACAGACGTGGTCTTGTCATACGTGTTGGCAAAGGCAGCAAGTGAGGAAGGTGCCTTCCATTCTCCCTCAGCTCCCAGGCATTTCAGAGGGGGTCTCCCTGTTGAGCAACCTTGCCTGTGAGGTCAGTACTGTGAGGAAAAAGTTGACTTAAAGTGAACATTGCCGGACAAACTGGAAGTCAAGTAGAAGTTCCAGCCAGACCTGAGAGTATCTGAAGCACTATTAAAAACTGAAGTAAGAATATCAGTATCAGTGGAGGCATAGACTGGCTCTTTCAAAACAACTGCTGAGAGCCTGTGCTGGGACAACAGAATATGAGTTACAGGAGCCCTTGGCTTCTCATCAGTGGTAACAGTAGGTAGGGGCTGACGTCAATGCCACCTCAAAGCCACTAGTGTTAATAATCTTCCCAATAAATTTACATACTCTCTTAGACAGAAGGGAAAGAAAAACTCTGGATGATGAAAGAAATAACTCAGACACAGAATTTGAACTTTGAAATAGTTCTACATTTACCCCCAATGAGATCATGTTAATGATAAAGAGGTTGTTTTAAACTGGGAGGGTCTGTTGCCTTCAAGTGAGTGGGTTACTTAACTTCTCAGTGGCTTGGTTTCCTCTGAGTAAAATGAGGATCATTGCACCCATTTTCCAGGGAGTTTGATGGTAAGATTGGGTTTAGTGATGGAAAATAAACCTATTTTTTTTAATTTCCCCCATGTGGGAATCAAAGTGAGTAAATTCTTAGCTTTGTGCTATGAGCATGATGAGGGAATATCATGAAAATGATAAAGCTTGATGGTGAGTGTGAATAGGAACAGTTTTTTTGTTGTTCCCCCTACAGGCTGTGGAATAATAAGGCGTGATGGAGAGAATTGATAGGAAGAGGTGTGTGAGGGTTAATAAGATTGAGAAGTCCAAATTAGGAAGAAGAAAAGAAAACTGGGGAAAAGCAGATGGTCAAAGGATAGCCCAAGCGTGAATGCAAGTATGTTTAGAGTGAGCATGATATGGGTAAACATTCTATTTATAAATTCAATATTAATTTATTAGAAAAAGAATAGCTTCCCACTGAAACACTTCAAAATTACAGGACACAAACAAGACCATCCCATTATATGCTATGAATCATTCTGTGCCTGTCTTCCACTAGAATTTTTACATAGTTAATAAACACTGCTTATATGATCCTTTTTTGATAACATTGCAGAAGAAGCATTTATGGCATCTTATAAAAAATTTTATAAACATTACTCTTAATGACTATAAAAAATGCTTATATAATGCTTGATAAGATAGTTTTATTATAATTGACTTTTATTTCTTTCAAAGACCTTCATTATTTGCAAACCGGCAGTCTTTTGATGTGTCAACTTGGCTAGGCTACCATCTCCAGTTACTCACTGCACACTAACCTAGAGTTGCTGTGAAGGTATTTTGTGGATGTAATTAAAGTCCATAATCAGTTGACAGGGAGAATATCCTGTATAATCAGGGTGGGCCTGACATAATCAGTTGATAGGTCTTAAAACAGAGCTGAAGCTTCCCCTATGGGGCACACACTTTGCCTGTGCCCAGAGTTCCTGACAATCTGCCCTACAGATCTCAGACTTGCCCAGCCAGCCCCTGCAATCATATAAGCCAGCTCCATGCAATATCTCTTAATAGCTACATCCTACTGGTTCTACTTTTCTAGCTGAAGCTTATAGGGAGGAAGTTCTATGTTTTAGAAACAATATTGCCAAAGAATGTACTCTAAAGTGGAAAATAAATGCTACCAAGAGAAGCTCATCAGCCTAGTGAATGAATGGAGTGCATAGAAAAACAGCAACAAAAGCCTGGAAATTTGAAATCTGTCAGAAATAACTGTAAGTACTATATCTGAAATGTCAAAGGAACAGAAGTGCCAAGGTGATTGCTAACCACGCTAACCTAGCCTTGTTTTGTGGGAGATGAGGGAAGAGTAAGAAACAAGGGGGAAAAGGAAACAAGTTATAACTGACGGATATAAACAAATTCTTCAAATTCAGAGTGTCTGTAACCAAGAGCTGCGATTTTCCTCCGGCACTATAAAGCCTAGCAGTGTAGCCATGCTGATGTGCAAATTCAGCTGGAAAGGTTCCACACCCATCTGCAACTAGATCACACAGATTCCCTCTCCTCTCATGCAAGGTTCCTATTTCTGATGAAAGACAGAACATTTTGCCCCTGAAAATGCAAATAAACTTACCCCCACAGAGGCACCTGCTCACAAGTGATAAATGGAGGCCTTGAAGTGTTTCCTCTAGTGAATTACATATTAGAATTACACTTTCTATTTCTGGGAACTTCTCATTCTCACCTATTGCCTTGTTCAACATTTGCTGCCTCTGGCTGCAGAAACTGATTAGGAAGCAAGGCCAATTGGAGATTTGCAATGATACTGTATTGACTTTTTTCTTTTTTCTTTTCTTTCCTTTTCTTTCTTTCTTTCTTTCTTTCTTTCTTTCTTTCTTTTTCTTTCTTTCTTTCTCTCTCTCTCTCTCTCTCTCTCTCTCTCTTCTGTGTGTGTGTGTGTGTGTGTGTGTGTGTGTGTGTGTCTTAATAAGGGAGACATAGCCAGCAGAGAAATGTGTAGTAGCACTCTATTTGATTGTAGTTAGGGTCATCTCTTGTTTTCTCTATTTCATAGTAGCAAACCATGAATACCCAACGCTTCTCAGTTACACTTAGCTAAAACACATTGGGTGTTATTCATTTTAAAAGCTTGAGGGATAGAAGCAACACTAGGCTGTAGGGACCTTGCCCTTTGTTTGATAGCCCTTACATGCCATCAGAAAGAATTCTCCAGGACAGGTATCATTATAGATGAGTACACTGAGGCTATAGAAATTAATATCCGAGGCAGAAACAGGATTTTATCGGAGACCTGCTCTCTTTTTGTTCTGCTGTGCTGCCGCTGTAAGTAGTACGTGTATCCTCTAAAAGTCACATTGAAATTAAATTCCATTTAGTAAATATACTTGTGGACTATCTACTGAAAATAATCATCTACTCTGGAAACTTCTTTTGTAGAACAAATATCATATGTATTGGCCTTACCCATCCTTTTTTCCATTTTTTTTCTTTTTAATTTTGAGGAAGATATAAAAGAATCTTTTCTTCCTAACATGTATTCTCTATTAGCTGTACCTCCTAGGGTTTGATAAATACAGGTAAAGAGACCATTTGCTGATGCTAAGTGAACGTGGTGCCCACAATTTGCATGTGCTGCAGAGAAGCATCTACAGAGGAGTAATTTCCTACCAGTAAGGATAGTTTGGTTAGATCTATGATGCATAGCCTACTTATACCAAATACATTACCTATGTAAGTAACTCTTCTCCATCTGCTCCTCCTCCCACAATCCCAAGAAAAAATTTTTAAAAAATCTAAAAAGAACAAATGATGAGTATAAAAGACAATTTTAGAAATAACCATATGAATAGTCTTCTAATCTCATTATTTGATTAATAGTCTTCAGAATATGAGAAATCCCATCTACTTATACTCACCAGGTTTGCATAAAGATCAAAAGAGTACATATCAGGAAAACTCTTTATTTTAAAAAGAAGTGCTAGCTCAATAGAGATAAGATGGGAACAGATAATCATAATGAAATGTTGATATGTAAATATATTTTGCATATAATTAATGCAAGCCTAAATATCCAGCATATCTCCATGCAAGTTAAACTCAATATATACTTGACTTTTACTTATAGATACGGTATACACATTGTTTAGTGTAACAAACAATTGAAAGACCTATTTTGCATTTTGATGTTTTTGAAGTCTAGTTTCTATTTCAAACATTTAATTTCTGTTATGTGATGAAAAATAGCCCCCCTACAGAAAAATACTTTTGTTTTCTTTGTTCAAAACTGTATTTCACTTAGCCATAGAGTTCTGAGCTCTCAGTTGCCTTTGTTTTTTGTTTTGACTTTTGTTCTGACTGTGAGCAGATGAAAAGAGACCAGGAGGAGTGTAAAGCCCTCTTTGATACCTGAAGGATTCCTAAGGGTTCTTTTATTTGTTGATAGCTGGGATTTTCTCATTTACATCATTTCAGAGAACAAACCATGTAGCTGCCATATCGTATCTGTGTCTGGGTAACGTTTTGCGCTAGACTGCTGTGTATGGATTAACTCATGATGGTTATTGACTCAGACTTCTTACAGCATTCCTCTGAGCAGAAGGCAAAAATCAGACTCTTCCATTCCTTATACAAACAGCAAGCATCCAAGCCAATTTCTAGAATCACTAGGTTTTGACTACGTTAAGAAATATGTACATTTTCTTTCCTGAAGAAAACTTCTGAATTGCTAATAGTTCAGAAGAAGTTAGGCTGAAGGTATACTTTAACTCAGATAGCTTCCTCAGATATTTTCTAAGTAGGAAAATACAATTATTAGGAGGAGGTTTAAAGCCCTTGAAGTCTTCTGATACAGTGCAAAAATTATAACTTGCATATAAACAATTGGTACGATAATTATAATTTTTTCCTTTCAAGAAAGCAAATTAATGACTCCTAAGCGAAGTTTTAATCCAATTCTAACATTGGTTTGTGCTTGAATGTGGCAAAGCATAATTTCTTTAAGTATTTTTAATTCTGATCTTTTTTATTTAACATATCATCCCCCACCCCCACCCTGCCCTGCTCCATCTATGTCTCTAAATGAAAAAAGAGGAAAACCTTGTTACAGAAATGTAGTGAATTTGCACCTCCAATCTCAAATCTCACACCTTGGAAGGCCCCAATCTGCTGTTCATTTCACAGTGCTATGTGAAAAACTTCTTGAATGAAATATGGAAACTGAATTTTTAGACATGTTATAGGCAGAACATAGCTCTACTGAACAATGGATGGTATTGATTTTCATAAAGTAGGATTTATTCAAGAACATACTACTGGATACTAAGCTTGACCCTGTTTCACAAATAAAGATGACATAGGGTACTGACCCTGATTATTGTTATCCCTTGACATTTTTAAGCCCCCAAAGATCTTAATTAAATGTGCAACATTTTAGGCAACATCGTGTAGTGAAGAGCATCATCTCTGCTATCGGAATAATAAGGTTTGAATCCTAAATTTATTACTTTCTATTTGACCTTGAGAAGGTTACAAACCTTTCCTAAGCCTCAGTTACCATGCCTGTGAAATGATACTATGAATCTCATTGAAGGAACTATTCTGAAGATATAAAGAGGAAATGAATTTAAATCTTTAGCACAATGCCTGGCACATTGTAATTATTGAAAAAGGGTTAGCATGTATTCATCCTGCTAACCTAGTGATAAAAATTAAATCAGTTGCAGATAAAGTCAATTTCTTGTTTCTAACACATGCAAATCAGTTTGAAGAGAGACAAACTTAATTATAATTATAGATTATTACATGAATGGTACTCATTATGCAGCAATAGAAAACTGACCAGAAAATTTTATTCAGAAGTAGGTCTCTAACGTAATAGAAACTTAAAAAGATGTAAAATTGGCTTTGGCACTAGGTAGTGAGTGGGCAAAGGCTAGGCAAGTGTCAAGGAGGCTGCTGGTGAAGTTTGGGACAATGGCACACAAAATATTAGCAGAAGCTGGAAAATAAGTGAAAAAATTATGATCAGAGGCTGAAAAAAATGGCGATCTGTGTTTTTAGTAGTGAAACAATTGACAAAGCTATATCCTATGGTTACTTGGAAACCATAAAATGTGCTTAATGAACTTGTGAATCTAAGACCTCCAAGCTCAATATTGTAATTTTTTTGGCTGCATGTATTAAAATACAAGAAGAGAAATCTGAACTAAGTTAGAATTTTTCTGTTTATTTGTGGTATTAATAGTAAATACAGAGGGCACAGGATGCAATTGACTCAAAAAGAAAACTGCATTTCCTTCAGTCTCTCCCACCAATAAGATTCTCAAAACGGACTCACAGTAAGAATTAAGTCAAGTGTAGCTTTAAGATCCTTTGTTGATACTGTAGAAACACTATGGGGGTACCAACTAGACCTCTTTGGCTACACAAAATGGTTTCTAAGAATTTTAAAGGCTTTATCCTCTTAACACTCTACTCCAAACAGAGAGAGGTTTATTTCAGAAATTATTACAGATATGGCTTCTGAGGTATGGAATAAACAACAGTTACAACAAACATATGAAGTGCACAACATTTTTAAGGGAGTAGTATCAGATTGAATTAAAATGCGCAGAAAGTGTTAAAAATGAAAAGATGCCTATGCCTACAGTCTTCTATGACCATCAAGTAGCCTGAGAAGATACTCAGCTTCAAACACTGCTAATTTCTTTTGGAAAAAAAAATGTCCGTCTCACAGGAAAGAGCCAAGAGTCACCACACACACACACACACACACACACACACACACAGTTTGAGAATCACACTATTGTGGCCACAGGGATATCAACACGCATGACACAAAGTCATGATAAATGATTATATATCTGGGCTTGCCAGTTGTCACTATGTGAACAAAAAGATTACACTTTTTACACTGTGAGTAAAAAGATCACATGGAAAGAGATCCTCAATTATTCCAGCCATCCCAACTAAGCCAGTCTTTAACCAAACTTGCCAGATGAATGCAGCTGCATAAGTAAAGCCATATGAGATCAGCAGAAGAAACTTTTCCCTAACCCACAAAATGAAAAAAAAAAAAACCCTTTTTTTTTTTGGTCTAATCCTCTGAAGGATAAGGGTGGTTATGCAGCAGAGATAACCAATGCACTCACTACTGCCATAAATTCTAACACTAGTGACCTATCACACAGATTCATGTCATTAGTCACTAGCTGCAAAGATTTTAGAATAAAAAGAACAAAACAATCCTCGTTCTTAAAAGAAAAAAAAGAAAAAGGAAAAAGTTGAAGAGAGAGGAAAATTAAAGAAAAAGGGAAAAACTCATTTTTTTGTTACTCATGAGTATGATTGCTACAAATAACCCATGTAGCCTCTTCACTTTTTGTTTTAGATCATTTTTCTCAACTAAGGAGTGGTAAAACATGTTCTGCTCATTTTGCATTTTTCTCATTTGCAGATTAAATGAAATAATATATACGAGCCACTCTGAAAAATATAAAACCTCCAGATTTCAGATGTTTGTAAATGTAGATAGTAGGAATTTCATTATTGGGAACATATTTTAATCCCTTAGTCTAGCACATTATTCCCTAAGGATGTTTGGGAAGCCAGTTAGAATATATCTTGTTTGAAATGTAATGAGTCTTTTTACTGATAATGCAAGCAGATAATGTTTTTTCTTTTGCATTTTTCCAATAGTAATCAATTTGGAAAATTATACCTTTATGTTTCAAATAGAATGAGAAAGACTCTTGATCCATATTTCTGAAATTCTAAGGCTTACAACTCAAGCATGTATATTTTCACATTTGATTTGTGATAAGGAAATCTGTCCATCCATAATCAGTGGAAATTTATGTCACATTCTAAAAGTCACTAACAAAGAGATATGTAATGCTTTATTTCCCTGGCAAAACCCATGACCCCTTAATAGATCACAATTATTTTCTTAGAAAAATACTATGACTTCTTTCAAATGTTTGTTACCAGTAATACCTTTCAAATAATCTCTTGAAACAGACTGATAACTACAAGATCCAATTCCCCTCTGTTTCTGATACCATTGTTTATCACGGTATCCCAATCCCCCAATCCCCCAATCCCCCAATCCCCCAATCCCCCTCCCAGAGTGGTGACCATTAATCTCTTCTTTCCAACAATACAATTCTTAGAAATGGCAAAGATTTTTCACCCTTCCCCTTCTTTTTCCCTCTCCCTCTGTTGATCCCTCTCCCTCCTCTTCCCATTTCTCCTCCTCTTCTTCCTCTTTCTTCTTTTTAGTATTCTGAATATGTGTTCCTTGTTTCCCCTTCACAATCAGAATGCAAATAAATTCCATCAATATTTCCACAGATCATATGTTTCAGAACTTGAGCGATATTGGGTGTCAAAAAGACTGGAGTCTACTCACTCTTCTCCATTGTATAAGAACTTTATGAATGACTAAAGGCAAAGGGCTGAGGTGAACTAGATTATAATACAAAGTAGATAGGCTAGATAAAGCCACGGAAGAATGTTGGTTTAAGAATTACATAATATTATGAAGACTTAACCACGTTCACTGCATACCACTGCAGGTACATGGTGATGATCCTTTCTTCCTTTCTTCTTTATTTTAGGTGCCATTTCATCAACAACTATTTCTACATATATTTGGCAGAAGACCCTATTTAGATCAGCATTTCAAAGATTAAAGTCAATTACCATTTCTCACAAATATTGATTACTTTTCTTGCTACATAAGCAAGCTATGACCACACATGCCCCCTACTTAAGTCAAAATATAGGGTATACAATGGGGGAACAACAAATGCCCAGCTCTAAAACTTAACTCATGCATTATAAACATTGCCTAAAACAAAATTTTATTTTCTTTGCCATGGATAAGTAATTTTACTAGGGATTAAATGATATTGTGCATACTCTGTGGAATGCTCTTTAGTAATTAGCACTACAAAAGAAAGAATCTTTTTATTTATTCTGACAATAATAATAGCTAGCATTTATGTTCTAGGGGCCATCTGAAACACTTTACATGCACCATCCTTTCCAATCGCCCCTAGCACCCTAGGAAGTAGATATTACATTTTCCTCATTTTACAGAAAGTGAAATGAGGCTCAGAGAGATTGCAAACTTTGTGCAACTTGGAAATTGAAACTAATAATCTTGTACACTAGATTCTAAATGCTCGAATTTAACCATATCCATGATGATGAGAGTAGTTGCTGTCCAACATATACATTTGGAAAAAAATTTTTAATGTTTATTTATTTTTGAGAGAGATATAGAGCATAATAGGGGGAGGTGCAGAGAGAGTGGGAGACACAAAATCTGAAGCAGGCTCCAGGCTCTGAGCTGTCAGCACAGAGCCTGATGTGTGGCTTGAACCCGTGAACTGTGAGATCATGACCTAGCTGAAGTCCAACACTTAACTGACTGAGCCACCCAGGAGCCTCTAACAGATGCATTTGAAAAAAATCTAAATTATTATAATGTTTTATAGCAAATGAGTTTTGCCACCTTTAAATTAAATTGTAAAATTACAACCAAACTAATTCTAAGTGCCTAACCTAATTTTAAAAACATTTAAATCAAAATCCATTTTAATTATTATGCCATATATGTAAATTATTCTACCAAACCTGAAAAGCAGTTTATTATCATATAAAAATTAAAATTTTGAATGGGTAAAGTTCTCTTTAAATTTTTGTTTGCATATTACACACACACACACACACACACACACACACATTAACCCAAGTATTGTTTAAAAATTATTGTCTGAACTAAATTATATTTTTGGGGAAGTTCACAATACAATAATATTGGAATAATATTGGAATAAAGGAAATTTCCATATTTGTATACAATGAAAATAAATATTAAATACATCAATAAATATTTGATAAATTATTCAGGGAATGTTAATTTGAAGGAAAATATATAGTATAACTCAATGAAAGGTAAGCAAAGGGGGAAAAATCACTCTCCTTTGTTAAAATTCTTACTTTGATCTTCTGATATTTGCCATATTACTGGAACTGGTGAAATGACAGTAATCCTTATAGTGTCCGTATGTCACATCTCCCCCATGCCTGTCCTTCCTTGTCTTCGACCCTGCATTATTTATAAACTGTTTACCCCACTAGATGTAAAGCTCCTTTTCTGACACAGACAATGTAAGGTCAATTCTTTTTATTCCCATGCTTCTTCACACTGAAGAAAACACTATGTAAGAGCAAGATTCAATTTTTAATGGGGGCATAGATGCTTTAATCTGAGGCTTTTTTAAAAGATTATAAAATTGGAGAAGATGAATTGAATATCAAAAGGAAATAATAAATCCTTTTAAAAATAGCTTATGTAATAGACTGAATAGTCACAGCATGCCAAAATTAATTTGCAATACATGCATGCATCTGTGATGAAAAGGTTTTAGAAGCACTGAAGTGCTCCTAATCTCAATAGCCAGGTGGCAGGAGTAGAATGGGTGGGTAGCCACTCAGGAAGCTCATGGTAAAAGCTATTTACCAACTAGGATAGAAGGAGTTTAATATTTTAACAAATGGCATGACTGTATCAATCCTACCAGTGAATATCAGCTCTGAGTACATAATGTGCTTTCTGAATCTCTAAGAGCCTTCTAAATGATTATAGTTAAAAGTAAATTGTCTAAAGGATCATTCCATCTAGCTTAATCTTTTATTGACTGTTTGTCTTTCAAAATAATATGTAAAAGAAACATTACAAATATCAAAACATTTGAATTACAATGTGCATTGCATTAATTTTAGCATGTTTGCCAATTCGTACCATGCAGATTTCATGTATTCTGTTTGCAATATCCAAAGGATCGCTCACTGAAGTTCTGAGAAGCAGCAATACCGCTCATGAGCAGAATAAAAATTGCCAATAGAATTAATGGCAAATTCATTTTTCAACCATTTCCCATATTTTTCCTCTTTTCAGTATGTGTTACGCAATATTAAAGAACATATGTTTGCAATAATGTAAAAATATATAAAACAAACTCTTGTTCACTTCACACCCATATCAGTTTTGATAAGGATCTACTCAAAATAAATAGCAATTATTTATGGTGCTACCTCTATTAAGCTCTGCATGAATAATTGGGGTGTTAGCTCAAAAAGTTTAGCATTCAGCAAGGAAAAGGAAAGTCAAACACACTTAAATCTAAAGTCCAAAGCAAATTTGAAGAAAGAAGAGATATCAGAAGGTAACATATGACTCACTGAGAAATGAAAAGGACATAGATTAAGAAAGTTGGCGAGTGTTCAATGATACAGACATAGAACATCAGAAGCCAAAAGTATGAATGGAAATCAAATGTCAGAAACCACTTAAAAACATTAATCAGAGGATTTCCAGGAAAAAAATGTTAAGTTGAGATCAACTGTCTAACCTTCCCCAACTCTATTAGAAGACTTCTGAAGAAGCCCAAGGGAACATAAGATAAAAAGGAACCATTCACATGACTAAATCTTCCAGAATTTTGCTTGGATACTAGATTCTGTGAGACATGATTGAGAGAAGATCCGAGAAGCCCCTCTCAAGTCATCCTCTCTGGAATTTCAGTGATAATGAGAACAACATAAATTATGAAGACAAGGAGAAAATACTGAAAATAGAAAACAATGACTATGATGTTAATCAAAAGAAAGCAGAGTGAAAAAGAAACACAGTGACACTTGGATGGTGATATAGGGAAAGATTAAAACAGAAGAAGACTACAGAGAATTAAAATATTCATAAGCAATAAAATCAGAGCCATCCATGCTCTGAATATAGACAGTAGAATATATGATTTAGTGTACAAATGTGATGACCCCACCAGTCACAGATGAAACTTCTAAGAGAGATTATTTGATAAGGAAGACAGAAAAGAGAAATCTAATATATGGCAATTAGACTTCCTGAAGAAGAGGATAAATTATAAACAAGCAATAACCAAAAACATAACAAAATGAAACATTCCAGAATGGAGGGAAGATTTGTTGTATCACCTACCCTGAAACATTAGCAAAAGAGGCCCACAGTAATAAAGCAAAGTCCATAAGATATAGCAGGTGTCAGTGGTGACCAGGAAACCTAGAGACTCGAGGGTGTGTGGATGGGTGGTGGGGGCACATCAAACAAAATGAGAAGATTAAAATGAACTCAAGAGTTGTAACATTATAGTATAAATATCTAATAATTAGTGCTATAATACTTAGAATTTACATACATATTCTACATAATACACAGAATTTAATATGTGAAATTTGTTCATAAAACAATCCTAAATTCATATTTCATTTTCATTAAAAAATTTATTTCATTTCATTAAAAAAATGTAATGTGAAACAATGAACGTTCATACACAGAGTCAAATATCACAGATTTAACAACAAAGCAATAATAATGTAAATGTTTGCTGAAAGGAGGTGGTTTTTATTACAATGTTTAGAAGTTAACTTTAAACTTATAAAATCTTAGGGCACCTGGGTGGCTCAGTTGGTTAGGTGTCCGACTTCGGCTCAGGTCATGATCCCACAGTTCACAAGTTCAAGCCCTGCAACGTGTTCTGTGCTGACTACTTAGAGCCTGCAGCCTGCATCAGAATCTGTGTCTTCCTCTCTCTCTGCCCCTCCCCTGCTTGCCCTCTTTCTGTCTCTCACTCACTCTCAAAAGTAAACATTAAAAAGTAATAAATTTATAAAATATTTTTAAAAAATTTTAACATTTATATATATGTATATATATATATATATATATATTTTTTTTTTTTTTTTTTTTGAGAGAGAGAGACAGAGAGAGAGAACAAGTGGGGAAGGGGCAGAGAGAGAGAAACAGAGGCTCGGAAGAACACTTGGCACTATGAGCACAGAGCTCAATGTGGGGCCCCAACCCATGAACTGTGAGATCATGACCTGAACTAAAATCAAGTGTCAGCTGCTTAACTGACTGAGCCACCCAGGAGTCCCATTAAATTTATAAAATTTTAAAGATGTTAAATATAAGTATTTAAAATAGGATGTATACTTTTCAATTCATAGACGATAAAAAAAAAAGACGAGTCCACTTATCAAAACATTTTTTTTAAATTTTTTTAAAATGTTTATTTATTTTTGAGAGAGACAGAGACAGAATGTGAGTGGGTTCAGGCACAGAGAGAGGGAGGCACAGAATCTGAATCAGGCTCCAGGCTTGGAGCTGTCAGCACAGAGCCTGACGTGGGGCTCGAACTCACGAGCTATTCGATCATGACCTGAGCCGAAGTCGGATGCTCAACCCACTGAGCCACTCAGGCTCCCCCTACATATCAAAACATTTTTAAAAAAGGAAACAAACAACCAAAAATGAATCCTTGATAATGAACAATTTGATGTTATGAAAATAAAATCAGATGAGTCAAATGCCACTATTTAAAAAATGACATTATTCCCTTGCTGTAAAATCCCAAAATATGTTTTCTAGGCCCACGATTGTTGGCAATCTTTAAAATTTTTATCAGTAATACCCAAATATCTATCAGAAAACTTGTCCTAATATACATGCCTGTAAGCAATTTTATAAACTATTCTTGTCACTCTGTTAAAGCTCAGACACCATCCAGATTCTAATATTGCCACTTTCTTATGTGACACCTCTCAATTTGCAATGTTTTGATACCTATTGATGTAAATATTTTGAGAGATTTATTAGACCGCGGTATTCATTTATTTCTTTATAAATAAACTACTAATGCTCTTTGGCCATATTTCTATTAGGATGCTTGTTTTTCCTCCAGATATGAGTGTAATTTATAATATATTATGTAGAATATATATGTACAAATATTATTCTTTTTCTTGTTTGTATTGTAAAGTATATTTTTCTAAGTTTGCCATTTACTTTGAATTTTATAGTATTCATTGATATGCCAAATTTTTTTTTTTCATTTTTTAATGTAGCTATCTACTATACCACTAATTTATTGTATCTTCCATTAAGGATAGACTTTTGAATGTTTTCACCACTTGGAGATCAAATAAATATTTTCTTATAGCTGTTCTATTTAATTATTCAGTCTACACAAAATTTATTTTGCCATAATATCTGAGGTAGGTATTGACTTCCTTTTCCAAGTAGATCGTGATTATCCTAGGGCCATTTGTTAGTTTATACCCTAATGTCTCCACATGGTTAGCACTAAATATTCTTATAGCAGAAGGCTTTGGGAAGATTATGATTTACTATAGTTCATGGATTACACAGGGGGTGGACATATTGCACAGCCCCATGGTTTAGTCCTCAACTTCGCTTTAATACATGTTTCTATCAGTGATCACATGTAGTCTTATGGTTTTAAATATCATGTCTGATGATCCCCAGATGAATGACTCCCAACAATACCAGACTCATTCCTAACTCTCTCCTTATGTGTGTGTGTGTAAATTAATGTATTATATTACATTTATTTATCAAAAATAAATGTAGAGCTATTTTTATCTGCTTCCATGACATCTCTACTGGGACATCTATCTTTTTCCTTACTTGGCCATATCAATTGTATCTCTTTACTTCCAGTTGTTCATGCCCCAGACCTTAGCATGATTATCAACCGCTCATTCTTCTATACCCCACATCTTATACCTCAGCAAACCAAAATACTTTTTAAAGATCTCAAGAACCTGGGTCTCTTTGTACTTTCTCTACAGCAACTGGCCTAGTGGAAACCACCATTACTTTGGGCCTCGAATATTGCATTTGGCTCCTAGCCCAGAGCCTCTCTACTTCCACTATTGTACTTTCTCCCCAACTCTGCAGTACTTTTCCTCACAGAAGCCAGATTGAAAGATGTGAAACATAAGTCAGATTGATACTGTATCCTCTCTTCCAAAATTTCCAACAGTACACCACCTTAATGAGCGAAGTCCAACTTTCTTAGTATGCCCCAGCACATTTGAGATCTGTCCCTCCCTAGCCTCATCAGTCATCATTCCATTGGTCTTCTCACTATCTATCCCTCTAATACTGCAGAGCCTTAGTTACCATTTCCTCTTTGAAGATTTTCCCTCAAGCCAAGTAGCTGTTCTTTCATTTACTTCAAATCTCTGCTCAGATTTCACCATATTAGAGAAGTCGGCCTAATCATCCCTTATAAAATAGTACGCCCTCCCCAACAATCCTGACTGATTTCTCTTTTTGTTTGCCTTTGTTTGTTTTTTCCATAGCACTTACCACCAGGCTATTATATATCCAGTTCATTGCTCATTTCCTTCTCCTTTCACTAGATTGCAAGGTCTGTGAACACACAGACTCAGTTTTGTTCACGTTGCCATATGCTACAGCAGAGACTGGAACAAAGTAGGAATTCGATATATTTGTTGAATTAATAAATAAATGATTGAATAAATGAAGGACAAACTGACTCACTAAGATCTGTTTGATCCTATTTTTGTTCCATTTCTTTTTTAACTGGTGTGCATATTGGGAGAAAGTTGATGATTCTTAAGTGTGTTTTATTGTCACATACTCAAGTGTTATTCCTTATTATGTGTTAAAGGGCTGCATTATAACCTTCTTAAGTCTTACCTGTTTAACTATTTTAAAGTTTTCTGATTTAGAGGGTAGTGGGAGGGGACATTTTTTTTCCTGATTTATGAATAGTATTTGTTTAGAGTAATTATATTTCAATAATGATACGTTTGAAAATACTCATTCATTTTTCACCAATTTTGTCATATTGACTTTCTGGGAATTTATAATATACAAGGTTATTTTCTTGCTGGGCTCTAATTGCCTATTATACCATAGAACATGTTTCTACTAATTGTACTGGGACCACCTATTACACATTTTATGCTTAATAATATGTTCAAATTCCCAATAGAACAGCATACAAATGAAAAAGAAGAAATATCTTGAGACAATCACAATCTATGGTTACCTGGTGTTTTTAAGTTGAAAAGTAACTGAAAGCTGTAACAGAAATAATGTCTTTTAGAAAGAAGGGCTTTAAATTTCAGCTACAATGAAAGAACAATAATTCCAAGGAACCAATAGAAGTTGTAATCTATTCAGTATTTAAAACTCATATTTTCTAAATAAGATCATTGTCACATGCATTTATTATTTTAAATGGGCTCTCTCAAGAAAGCATTGAATTTATATTTATGAAGACATTTATTACACACTAAATGCCAAGTAAAGATTATAAAAAATATCTTTATTGAAGTCTAACAGCAATGAAAGACATTTTCCATTAGTAGTATAATTAGCTCATAATTATGTAGGCAATAAATGCATAATTAGTTTTTTTATTCTTAATATATTAATATTGTATACAATATTGGCCATGGAAATGTAAATAATATTGACAAATTAAATCACCATTTCCCTGTGTACTGAATATCAATTTAATTGAATGAACAGATCTTTTTAAAACATGGAGAAGTTTAAGAATTCTTCCACCACAAACCTACATAGAACTCTTGTTCCTTGTAGATCTGAAGATACATTATACTTTCCTATATTTGAGTAGGTGGGTGTGGAGGATAATATCTAGGCTATGCAAATCAACATTAGAGATAGGGCTTATAATCCTTTTCATTTGCTCCTCAGCTCATTTCAAATATTAACAGGGCTCTTTAGTTGTATACTATAAGCTGGCTTATTGTTTGTCTCCCAAAATGTAATAATGTCTCATTAAGTAAATAAATACCTCCCCCTAAAAATAACCAACTTATAAAGTATGAGATGGATTTCTTAAATGTTAAACAAAGACTTACACTACAAATATTCAGATCATCACAGTTTTATATTTTCCTTACTTTGGGGGCAGTGGCAAGGACCAGCATGCCTGAGGTTGAAACTGTAACACAATCAATATTTCAAGATTATTTTATTATTTTTCTTAATTTTTTAAATCTTTATTTATATTTGAGAAAGAGAGAGACAGAGTGCGAGCAGGGGAGGGGCAGAGAGAGAGGGAAACACAGAATCCGAAGCAGATTCCAGGCTCTGGCTGTCAGCACAGAGCCTGAAACAGGGCTCGAACCCACGAAACGAGTTCATGACTTAAGCCAAAGTTGGACGCACAACCGACTAAGCCACCCAGGTGCCCCTCGAGATTATTTTAAAATAGAAAGTATGCTTACTGTACTTTTGTTAGTGATAATTAAAAACTGGAAAGAATGAAAGTGTCCTATTATAGCAAATAGTTATATGTTATTATTATATATCCTATTATGGTATATTATAAAACCTTTAAAGTAAGGATTTCAAGGCATTTTTAAAATTTGGGAAAATGTTCACTATGAAATTTTTCCGAGTATATTAAAAAAATTAAACAAAGAGAGGCACCTAGGTGGGTTAGTCATTAAGCTTCTGACTCTCGATTTCAGCTCAGGTCATGATCTCCCAGTTTGTGGGATCAAGTCCCCTATTGGACTCTGGACTGACAGCAAGGAACCTGAGTGGGATTCTCTCTCTCTTCTCTTTTTGCCCCTCACCTGACTGTTTACTCCCTCTCTCTCTCTCTCTTTTTCTCTCAAAATAAATAAATAAACTTAAAAAATAAATAAAACACAGAAAATATATGTAGACCTTAATGAAATATTATGAAGTGACCATCCTTGTAATGGTAACCCAGGTCAAGAACTTTGCCAATCCCCAGAAGTCTTGTCCAAGACTTCACAATTCAGTCACAACTCCCTCCTTCCCTGAAAACTTGAGTGCTCTCCTGACATTCATAGCAATTGCTTTCTTTATGAGTTTTTCTAGTTCTAATATCAAAGAATACTTCCCTAGACACCAAAGTTTAATCTTGTTAAATTTTTAAAAATGTGATGTGTCTTTTAATTCACTGTTTAAATCTGAAGATCCTCACGTTATCTTGTACTTTTCTGGGGCATTTGGGTCTCCCACAATCTAGATCTTGCTGATTTCATAATTATGGGGCCGTTCAACATTCGTCTTCTGTTCTTCCTGAGAATGGGCAGCTGAATCCAGAGACTTGATTAAACTTAGTTTTTAATCACTGTCAAGGCTACAGATGATGCTTTCTTTCTTCAAGAAGTGTATTATGTCTGCTTGCTTGACGATGTTCAAACTGCTGATATTCAATGCCTGGAATCATTAATTTTTTGAGTGTTGCAAAATGGTGACATTCCAAATCTAACTTTCTTTATGAGTTGGAATAATTCTGTAAATAAAAGTTTTTATTCTTCTACTATTAGGGTACCAAGTGTTATAGTTCATATAGTAAAGGTAAGATAAAGATAGTTTTTTCCCCCATTATTCATTATTTTAAAAAAATCAGTTCCTTTTCATCCTCCAAAGGTGACTAGGCTTTTTCTTCTTCTTTTTTTTTCTTTTTAGTAAACTTTTTATCTTGAGGTACTTGTAGATTCATATGCAGTTTTAAGAAACAATACAGAGAAGCTCCAGGTATGCTTATGCAGTTTTTCCCAATGGTATCATCTTGCAAAACTACAATGCAATATTACAAGCAGTTTATTCATACCCATAGAGTCAAGGTACAAAACATGTCCATCACCCCAAGAGTCCTTCTTGTTTCACTTTTAAAGTCCCGGTCACTTCTCTTACACTTCCAGCCTCTCTATAAACTCAATGATTAATCTGTTCATCATTTCTATAATTTGTCATTTTAAGAATTTCATAAAAATGTAATCACACAATAAATAATCTTTTGGAATTGACCTTTTCCATAGCATAATTCTCTGGACATAGCAGTTGTTGTGTGCATCAATAGTCCATTTCCTTTTATTTCTGAATAGTATTCCACATTACGGATGTACAATTTAACACTTTACGTGTTGAAGAACGTCTGAGTTGATTCCAGTTTTTAGGTATTACTAAGTTGTTACATTAAAAAAAATTCACCAACTACTAAATATGTATAAGCCAGTCTTATAAGATCAAAGTGCATCTTTTATTACTTTTATAGCATTTCAGAATTTTAATGAATATTAGGTATTAAATTTCATATCCTATTAGTGGAAAAAAACAATATACTATATTTTAAAAATTAAACTTATTTTGAGATAATTGTAGATTCACACGCAGTTGTAACAAATAATAGCAGACATCTAGTGTACTATTTTTCCAGCTCCCTCCAGTGGTATATTTGAATAAGGACATGAAAAGAATGTGTACAGGTTTTATGTAACATACATCTTTATTTTTCTGGATAAAACCCTAAAAGTACAATTGGTGGGTTGTATGGTAGTTTCATATAGATTTTTAAGAAATGCCAAACTGTTTTCTGGCATGGTTGTATCATTTTACATTACTATCCATTGTGTGACAGATTCAGTGTCTCCATATCCTCATCACCATTTTGTGTTGTCACTAATTGTTATTTAAGCATTCTTAAAAATATGAAGAAACATTTCATTGGGATTTTAGTTTGCATTTTACTAATAGCTGATCATATTGAACATATTTCATGTGCTTATTTGTAATCTGTGTGTCTTTTGTGGTGAAATGCCTCCTAATGTTTTGCGCATGCTCTAATTGGATTGTTTGCTCTTTTACTGTTAGTTTTAAGAGTTCTTTATATATTCTAGATACTAGTCCTTTGTCAGATATATGATATGAATATTTTCTCTCCTATTCTGTAGCTTGTTCTATCATACCCTTAATAAGGCACTTTACAGGCAAAGGTTTAATTATTATAAGGTCTAATTTGTTATTTTTTTTCCTTTTATAGATCATGTTTTTGTGTCAAGTCAAAGAATTTTTTGTCTAGAGTTATTTTCAAAGGACTCTTTCATTGTTTTTTCATTTTTTTTTTCTGTCTTCAACTTTATTGATTTCTGTTTCTATTTATTTTCTTTTATTTTTCCTTTTGGCACAAAAGGGCACAGTTTATTACACAGAAATTATTCTTCAATAAAGATAAAAAAATTCAAAAGGAGTCACTCAACTTCTACCTCTTGGTCTTTGTCTATAAGGAAAGAGCAACACTGACTGTAGTTTCAAAATATATATGAGTTCTTGCAAGATAGGACTCCAACACTTCTCTGTTTTCTCTGTATACAATTAAATCTTTACTAGGCCATTATATTGTTCCATCAGGAAAGTTGAGACCATGGGCATGAGTCCAATGATGCTCTTCTTTCGGCATGAAATGTAATCCTTTTTTATACACACACACACAAAATACAAAAACATTTGTTACAATTGGTGAATTTACACATAACATTGACAGTGATCATCCAAAGTCCATAGTTGTACATTCAATGAGTTTGAACAAATGTAAACAATACACCCATTGTTATAGTATTATACAGATTTTTTTCCTGTCCTAAAAATTCTCTCTGTTCTGATTATTTATCACTTTGCACAATTCCTTGCAGCGACCACTAATCTTTTTATTGTCTCCATAGTTTTGCCTTTTCCAGAATATTTTCCAGAATGTTGGAATCATACAGCATGTAGCTTTTTAAGATTAGCTTCTTTCACTTATTAATATTCATTTAAGATTCCTCCATTTCTTTTCATGGTTTAATAGCTTATGTATTCTTAGCACTAAATAGTATTTCACTGTCTAGATATACCACAGTTTATTTATCCATTCACCTACCAAAGGACATCTTTGTTGCTTCCAAGTGTTGTTGATTATTAGTCGAGCTAATCACTACCACAATGTGGTGGTGGAAGTCCTAACTCTCCCCTGGTCTCTTCTGATACCATGCCAGCTGGGAGGGAGAAAGAAACATAATTACTGTTGGGTAAGAGGGTAAGTCCATGTTGCCTACATGATCTCCATTGCCACTGTGGTCTAGAGGGCCTGTTACCTGCTGACAGTTAAGTCCTGGCTCCGTACTTTACTTTCTTTGACACTACCCTGCTGGGGCTGTTGAGGTTTCATTACAGGTGCAAGAAGACAGAAGTCTAACCTCCCCACTCACTGTTTCTGCAATGGGTGGGAGTAGGGCCATGTTTTTTTTCTGTGGTTGGATGCCATAGAGCATTTATCTTCTAAAGGTTTTAGGTTTTCTTAAATTATCTCTTTCCTGGTCCCATGGCTAGAAAGAGCTGATTTTACTGGGGCTTTTATTTTTTTTCTGTGTATATAGCATTTCTGAGTTACCGGCTTCTTCACCTTCAAGTTTGGGATATAAGAGACAAAAAGAAACTCGAAACTCATCACTGTATTGTTCCTTGAATCCAAATTCCCTACTTGGTGTGCTTTCTTCCTTCCAGTTTCCAAAGTCTTCTTACATTTATTTCACAGATAATGTCCATTATTTTTAGTTGTAATTAATAGAAAGGATAGGGAAAATAGAACTATTCCATTTTCTTAGAAGTCTCTTTTTTAAAGGTATACTATAATTGATTTAATGATGTTTGATGGATTTCAATCAGTTGCATTTTTTATCTTTAATGAAGTTCAAATGGTTTCAATTTCAATTATTAGGAGACTTGTTAAGTGTATACTGACTTATTTTAACATGACTTTAAAAGTTTGCTAGATCTGTGCTATTTGGTGTAATTATACTCTCTCTTTTAGTCTTAAATCTATTAATAACTGTATTTCATGTTCACCACAAGTTTTATGTCAATTTTTCTCAAATAATTTGATCATTTGATGCTTACTCTCTATTGGATTTTTCAAAAAAAGTTTTATTGGAACAATATTTTCCAGGTTCTTGCATGTTGATAACATTTAACAATGTTCTTTATCATTGAATGTCAAGATAGGTAAATACAAAACTCTTAGCTCACATCTTCTTCTATCACCTTAAGTATGTATAGCTTTTCTCATAGAATATAAGGTTGTTTTTGAAATTTTTTATGATAATCAATTTTTTCCTTAAGTTCATTTTCTTTTTCTGTCTGCATAGTGATTTTCTTCTTTTATCCTTTATTTTTTCTTCTCCTTTTATCCTTTAGAGTCTAGTGATTTTTTTTTAATTTTTTTTTTAATGTTTATTTATTTTTGAGACAGAGAGAGACAGAGCATGAACGGGGGAGGGTCAGAGAGAGGGAGACACAGAATCTGAAACAGGCTCCAGGCTCTGAGCTGTCAGCACAGAGCCCTACGCGGGGCTCGAACTCACGGACCGCGAGATCATGACCTGAGCCGAAGTCGGCCTCTTAACCGACTCAGCCACCCAGGCCCCCCTCTAGTGATTTTACTATAATTCTTTTGGTGTTTGTTGTTTTGAGTTATTAACCTTAGGCACATGATGTACTTTTTAATTTTGTGTGCTATTATTCATACATTGGATTTATCCTTTCCTCTCTTCAGTATTTGCCTCTTTATTTTAAATATCTTAATTTTTTTATCTTCTCTTGAAAATTTAAACATTATAATTTCTTTTTATCTTGCATTTCTCTTAATGCATTATTTGTTGGATTTATTTGCTTTTGTGGCCCTCCTATATTTATGAAGTGATTTTTTTTTTTGTTTTGAACTCTAATGCTTTTCTGAGTATTGTCTAATTTCTTTTATTTTTTCTAACTCTGACTTATAGTGTTATTTCATGTTGTGTGTGTGTTTGTCAAGTTTATCTCTTTTACTTGTTTATTTTTGAGGAAAGTAGTCACATGATGTTACATTTGTTTCAGGTATATCCCATAGTAATAACGTATACTATTAACGTAACATAGTAATAACAACCGCACATTACTATGCTCACCATACTTGTAGCTACCATTTGTTACCATGCAATGCTATTACAATACCATTGACTATTTTCTCTATGCTGTCCTTTTTATTCCTGTGACTCATTCATTCTGTATGTAACTGGAAGTTGGAATCTCCCACTCTTGTATATTTTCATCTTAATGTTTGACTCATTTGGAACAGGAGGCTGTAGTATTATATGGTTTTGTGGGCTGATCTGTTACGTGGCGATTTGGGAAGATTCTTCAACTTTTAAGAGGGAAAAGTGGTCAGGATATTTTTTCCTAACTTACTACTATTCTCTCCTCTGTTACTTTTCAGTAGCATTCAAGAATATGGCATTTCACTTTCTGAGCTTTCCTGGCTCTCCTCTAACCTCACTTTTATCTGAAACTCCCTTTTCTTCATTTCTATTTTCCTTGTCCTGCTCAATTATCCCTCTCTTACATAACCAATTTCACCAAGGGAAAAAAAGAGAAAATAAGATTAGCATAGGGATCATTCCAATCCTAACAGGTCTTTTCCTAAGAGAGGAATTATCTGTGAGATGAGGGCAAATGTGGGGTAGGGTTTCAGTGGGTGTGGAAGAGATGGTGATTTTTTTTTTTTTTTTTTTACAAAATATGGAAAAACCCAGCATTATCAGAATTAGTATGTTACCTTATACATTTGTGGAAATAAAAATCTCGCAATAAGAATATTTCACACAGTGATTTAAATATATTTTAACACATCAAAATTCAAAGCTGCAGGAATCAAAAAAACACACTGAAGTATGAACCAAGAAAGGAGAATGAGACTGTTTGGATTATCTTGCAGGCTAACTGTAGAAAAAGAATTTCAATTTCCTCAATATTTCACAATGGAGGTGAACAACACTGCATATATTATGCATGGTTCAGGGTTATAATAAATTGAAGGAAAGGCGTTTTTGTCAAAGAGCAAGACAGTAAAGGATTAGGAACTACTTCACAGTGCATGTGAGGTGAAATTAACAGAAAGCAGAGACTAGTCTAAAAAAATCAACTCCAATTTTGGTATGTTTTTTCCAGAATGGAAAATTGTTTGCAGTTTTGAAAGCGTGAAAGCACCAAACTAAAAAGGAATCCATAGCTTAATATATGAAGGGGTAGTAAATTGGCACCTAAACATTTCATGAGTTTTATATATGTTCAATAATTTTAAACGAATTTGCTCATTTAAAAAAAAAAAAACTTCCTTTCCAGAAATTGTAAAGTAGGTTAAATATTAGAAAACTGTAGATAAAAAATACTTTTTAAATGATTAAAAGTATAAATACTGGAACCAAGCAGAATATCTAGCAAAAGTTTAAATTGCATTATAAAATTGAATATCTCTCGAATCGGTAAAAAGTGCAAAGATTGAACAAGTGGGTAGACATTTGCTTAAAATAAGATAAGTAAATATGAATAATTTACTCTTCTGATGAGATTACTAGATTGATAGACCCTACCAAAAATGCCAAGTACACCGTGTCTTGATTTTATCCAAGTATGACAACGTCTGATATGTAAATTTCCTGGAAATAGGTGTATACCTTGTGGAAATGGTAGTGCACAGCTGGTTCAAGAATTATATACAGCTGAGTTGATTAATAACTTTGCAGCACTTTAAAGGGAGGCGTTGGGTGTCTCTTTATTAACGATTTCAAAGAAATTATAGAAGGAAAGTTTATCAGATTTTCAGTTGATAGAAGGTAAAATGATAGGACAGTTCACATAACTAACTCACATAAAAGCATACTAATGTGCTTTTCCATAAACAGGAAAATACAAATTAATAGTATAAACATTAAATTTCAAAACAGCATGAATAGAGAATAGGAGAGACCTAGCAGCCAGTAGAGGTTTTAGGTGAGCAAGAACTTGATAAGAATCAATATTATGATCCAGATTTTAAAACTGACTATCGATAGTGTCCAGTAATGAGAGAGAGGCAGCACCATAGACTCTACTGGCTAGACACATTCTGGGATGTTATGTTTAGATTAGGGATATGTCAAAAGAGGGACTACAAAAGCTAATACGTACCAAAATAAAACAACCAAAATAGTGAGATTCTGAATATGATGCAATACAAGAAATGGTTGGCAGAATACCTTGGTGCTATTTAACACATCTGGATATAGCAGCTGGTATATGCTATGGTCCAGAACAGAGGTTGGCAAACACACCCACGAGCTCAATCCAACTGTTTTGTAAAGTTTTCTTGAAATACAGTCATTCCTGTTTGTTTATGTATTATCTGTAGCTGCTATTGCATTACAATGGTAGAGTTCAGTTACTACTGGGACCACATGACCACATAGCCTAAAACATTTACTTTCTGGTCTTTCACAGAAAATTATTTGCCAACTCTTTGGGTAGGGAAAAAAAGTATAATGGGATACATGATTGCTGTATTCAAATATGTATGTTTGAGGACTATCTTTATATGTAAAAATGTATTCATTTACTTCAAAAACCACACATGATGGATATACCTGCTAGGTATCAGAATGCTGATCAATACTGTGATTCCTCTGTGGTCTCTATGGGGGAGAGGATCTGTTTGCTATGAATACAAGATGAATGAGCCAGGTAGAAACTCTGCTTTCATAGAGTTAACATCCTGACAGGGGACACCTATTATTAAATAAATAATTACGTAATCAAGCACAATTTTGGTAAGTTCTATTAAGGCAAAATAGAAAGTGCTAAAACAAGCATGCATTTCATTTATTCAAAGGTATCTTTTTCTGCTTACATTTTTAACATCTCTGAAATAGAAATATATATTTCAGACAATTCTGTCACCCTACAATATGGTATATAATTGGGGGAGTTGTAGATTGGTTGGGAAATGATAACTGGGAAGTTTATCTGTAAAAGTAGTATTTAAGCTGAACAAAGAAGATTTTCATTACCCAGAAGGCCAAAGCAAAATGACAGTGGATTTAGGCAGAGTTAGAATTAGCTGAGGAATTGTATCAAAACTATGATGATTAGTGGTTGTTGATTTATATTTTCCTCTTTGTCTTATCTTGACACACTCAGGGGAAAGATGCATGGCAGTGATGCCTAAGACTATTGACTTTACACTCTACAGGACCAAACTCTAGTAAAAATTATAATTACACATATAAAGGATGTTATCAATTGTCAGAGTTAAATTAATGTTAGCAATTAATTTTTAAGTAGATAGTTTTTATGTAGAAGATGGTTTATCTAAAAACACCCAAAGAACTTTTAAGCAAATGAAATACTAATGATATTTAACCCTTCTATAGCAGTTCCTGTGTCAAGACCTGTTACAAGTGTTGAAGAGATATGCTTTTTAGGTGGCTTGCTCATAACCACCTGAAGTGAGTGGTGGGTCTGAGGTGTAAACCTAAGTTGTCTGACAAGAAGTTACACTCTTCAGCGCTCTGTTGTACTGCCTCTCAAACAGGAACTATTCACAAATGAAATGAGCTAGTCCCAGATCCCATGGCTGTCAATAATTAAGTAGAGTATGAACTTTATCTTCCAGAATTACCTTAGACAAGATCTTTTCATTGAGTAGTTTGATTTTATGAACCATGGTGATCAACTCTAAGACATTATCATTCTATAAGGGGTAGTCCTTTTTCATTGTCACACATTGCAAACTGTAACTAGTAAACATATCCTCTTATTTTGTTACAGCTGCGTTCTTTCTCTGATGTGCTTTAGTATACTTTTTTTTTTTTTTTTGGTTTTGTGTTAAATCAACCTGTACTATTTTTAAAGCAAACAGATTCTACATAGTGCTTAGGAAAACGACCGACTATCTCACATTTTCATGCTGTGTTCTATAAATTATCATGAAGACGGTTAGGATACTTTATGGTTCCATTAACTATCACTTTTACTTTTAATTGTTTTCCTGGCATTTAGTGGTTCTGCCAAATTTTAATATTATCTCAGGGTTCCTGGACAATTATATTTGAGAGTTTCAGAGTACCCAGGTACTCTGATTTAGTGAAAAGATAACGTGAAATATGCCAAGCATATTAACAATTTACCTTCCCTAACAATGTTGTATTAAATACTACAGAACAAGAAACCAAGGATATATACATACCTCAGGAACTTCTACAAAGATTGCAACATACATATATACTTGTGTATATACACATACATATGTGTATAAATGTGTGTGTGTGTGTATGTGTGCATCTGCGTGTGTGATTGTGTCTCTTCCCATTGAGGAGGAGGGGAGAAAGTGGGACTGCTACTAACTTTATCAGTGCTATAAATTCTAAGGATATCAGTATTTTCCACATCCAACCATAAGTCCAAGGCATTTCTCAAAGTTAATTTTGGAGTTATCTTTAAAAAAATTTCATATGTCACTACTCCTTTTCATTATTATGGATGATTGAGAGTTGACTATATTAGAAAAGGGCCATGTGCTCTGAGTTCTTTCTTCTATTACGACTGAAGCAGTGCTTTCCTAGTAGTCTGAATAAGTCTGAAAGTAAATGATCACCAAGCGTTTTAATATTGAGTTTCTATATCATTATGCTCATATACATTTTCTAAGGCTGTTTATACCTTGCAATATTTGCTTACTATGCTATTGTTTTTAAAACCTGTCTATTTTAAATTTTTAAGCACAATTTTGACCCTTCTGTAACTTCCCAAAATTATATTTTGTTTTCCTACAGATACTTCACCTTTCCTTTATGTATAATGCTTTAAGAAAATACTGCCTTGTAAAATAAACATGATTTTTTCTTTTGTACCAGCAAAAAAAAAAAACCCACAAAACCACAAAAACACATATTTACATGTGTAAATGTAAGTTAATCCCCATGTCATTTCCTGTCTCTTCCATAAGCCCCAGAATCATATGGAAATATTAAAAAAGAATGTTAAACTAGAATATTAAACTAATAAAATACACCACAAACCTTACTATCTCTTACTCAAAAAGTATTTTTATCTATTTTTTTATGGTTTATTTTATTATTTACTTTTAGAGAAAGACAGCACCAGAGCATTCACCCGCAGAGGAGGGACAGAGAGAGAGAGGGAGAGAGACAATCCCAAGCAGGCCCACAGGGGGGCTTGATCACAGGAAACGTGAGCCAAAATCAAGAGTTGGTCTCTCAATCAACTGAGTCATGCAGGCACCCCTCAAAAAGTATGAAAATTTTAAAGTGTCCCATAATACTCATGAAGGTAATACATAGATACAAGCTGGTTCATTAGGTTAGTAATGTGAGAAATTATCTTCCATTTGTAATTAAAAACAGTAACAATATATACTAATAAAATTTACACCAGAATATGACTTCCAAATTACACAGAAAGAAATGAAGAAAGAGAGAAAGAAAGAAAGAAAGAAAGAAAGAAAGAAAGAAAGAAAGGAGAGAAGAAAAGAAAAGAAAAAGAAGGAAAGAAAGAAAGAAAAATAAAGGAAGAAAAATAGTGCCCACAAAAAAAGACATAGGACATAAAAATGGTATAGTCTCAAGATGAAATACAACGTACAAATTAGAAATCCCTTTGACAAAATGAACTACTAACCTAAGAAAATGTTCTTGATTTAATTTTAGGTAATAGAAATAGATAATTAGGCAGTATGTATGGTAGGAAACCTGAATATTTAAGAAAAAATAAATATGAACATAGAGAAGAAATACTCAGATTACATATATAAATCATTAGGGGAATTTTCAAAGTTTTAAACTTATTCTTTGTGCCTTTGTGTCTTTCCACATTGTGTGTGTGTGAGTGTGTACACATATTCATATGTATATAAAATGAATGAATGAACATACGTATATATTTTGTACAAGCCCTAATCACATTTTGGGAAAACATGAATAGTTTTACTAGTGTTTTATCCTGACAGCTTTTCTTTAAATGTAAATGTTAAAATTAACTACTTTTTAAATAGTTATTTTGAAAGAAAACCAACTATTTGAACAAAAGTAAATAATGTTAAAACAGCAGCTAATGAAGAGGTATGATTATGATATACAAGATGTTCTTGGAGGCTTTTCATAAAACATTAGGCTTATTTGTCATTTTGTCCATCATATGATTAGATGACAAACACTAATCAGGTTTATATCCATACCACATCAATCAATGGAGATTCATTCCCTCATGAAGAATACCCTTTGAATGTATTTACCTTATATGTCAATTTCAGGCCAAAATCTGATCTGTTTCATTTACTATTTTATTTCCAAAATTTTGTCCTATGCATGGCACAAATGAGGCTTTCAATAAATGTATTTAATTAAATAAATTACTAAGAGGTTTCAAGTTAAGAGATTAAGCATATAATCAAGGCATAACTGATATGTTAATAAATTATATGGTCTTTCAAAACTAGATTGGATAAGAAATTATAGGTAAGAAAGAGAAAAACAGGATCAAATTCTGAGAACTCATTCCTCTCACAAAATTAGAGGTCAATAAAGAGGTGATGTGATAGTAAAGGAAACTGAGAATTGATTTCTAGAACACAAGAGGAAATTCTGGAGATTACAGAGTTCTGGATTCAACCAGGGAAGAATGTTTCAAGGAGAGATGTCAGCTCTGATGAAGGCTCTGAGAAGTAGAGTAAAATCAGGACAGAGGAATGTCAATTGTATTTAGCCACATGGAGATTACTGATGACCTTGGAAAGGGCAAATTCTGGGAGATGATTGGATTATTTTAAATTTATTTTACTAGTGGTAAAGGTCATTTTCATCCTCCGACATGGTGGCTTCATATTTTTGGAAGCCAGATTTGGAATAGGTTAAAGAGTGATTAAGAGATCGAAAATAGGTTTTTTGTTTTGTTGTGTTTTGTTTTTTAAGTAAAATAACTTGGAAGGCTATTTTTAAGTTTATACTTTTCAAATTACCTAAACACTTATCTAATCCTCTAAAGACCCTTTTCAATTGAATGTCCAGATACATTTTTTTCTGATAAAAGGGATATCACACAATGTAGCACAAAAGAGACAAAATTCTAGCTTTTCTGATCCACAGCCCAGTGTTTTTTTCACAACAAAATATAATACAATATTCTCTGAAATACACCTATACAATGACATAAGTATTTAATACTTTACAAGAATCTGAATTGTTATCAGTTGAACAAATCTAATCAATACTGGGATCTTCTACCTGTTACCAGGGACTTTTTCAAAAGTTTTTCCCTTGGACTTTGATTAGATCAAGTTCTGTGGAACAGCCTAATGTTTTGAGATTCCATTCTTCAACTGTACCTCCTTAGGGTCTTAGAGTCTTATTCTCAAAGAATTAGTTTGGACTTTTATTAATTAGGACAAATTGTCGGGTGCCTGGGTGGCCCAGTTGCTTAGGCGACTGACTTTGGCTCAGGTCATGATCTCACAGTTCGTGAGTTTGAGCCCCACGTCAGGCTCTGTGCTGACCGCTCAGAGCCTGGAACATACTTCAGATTCTGGGTCTCCCCCTCTCTCTATTCCTCCCCTGCTCACGGTCTGTGTCTCTCTGTCTCTTAAGGATAAATACACGTTAATTTTTTTTTTAGTAAAAAAAAGACATATTTTCCTCACAGCAATGTAGGTGTTGCCACACAAAAGCTAAAGAACACAAACTGATAGTTGATTCATATGCAGGAGTAGAAATGGGTTACCAGCTTAAAGAATCAATGACAACCAGGGTACTTCGGTAGCTCAGTTGGTTAAGCATCTGACTTCAGCTCTGGTCATGATCTCATGATTCACAAATTTGAGCCCCACATCCAGCATTGTGCTGACAGCTCAGAGCCTGGCGGCTGCTTCAGATTCTGTGTAGCAGAATCTCTCTCTCTGCCCCTCCCTCACTCGTACTCTCTCTCTCAAAAATAAACATTAAAAAATTTTTAAAAAACTTAATGATAACTATAACACAGAAACAGAGGAAAGCACTACATTGACATGAGAAACCAAAGTGAGAGAAAACATTAAAGAAAAAAATGCAGGCGTGGGAGAAGACAGAAAAAATAAAATAGTTGAAAATGAAGTTCATTTGGTTGGAGGTAGCATTTCTGGTTTTGTGTACATTTCTATATACATATTTCATAATTTAAAGACTAAAGTGTTATTTTCCTAGTATAAATGCCTTTGTTTAGGCTGATCATCAACTGCTCGAACAGTATTTTTCTAGAAAACAAACATCTATCTTAAAAATCCTACTTTAAGGATCCTGCTCAGATAGCTTATTCTCATCCCTAAATAGCCCAACTCATGTGGATCTCTACCCATGCTTAGGTTCCTGATATCCTTACCATACATTGACTTCATGGCATTCTCTAAATGTTGTATTTATCTTTTCACACTAATTTATCTTATCTCTTAAAAACATGTATATGACTCTTGATTTCAACTCAGGTCATGATCTCAAGGTTCATAGGTTTGAGCCCTGCATCAGTCTGTGTAGCTGGCAGAGCAGAACCTCCTTGGGATTCCCTCTCTCCTTCTTCCTCTGCCCTCCCCTGCTGTGCTCTCTCTCTCTTATAATCAATCAACCAATAGCAAAAAACAAAACAAAAAAACCCCATCATGTATACCATGGAACACTTACATTATTTCTTTATAAATTCCTAAGCATTCAGTACAGACACTTTCAAAAACTGGGCTGGACCTGATAAGTCTGGCTTGTGACTAATAAGCATTGCATTGATTTTGCTGAATCTCTAGAAGAAAGAAGAGTTTTTTTTCCAGTTGACCCAACAATAATGACTGGAGCAGAAAGATAATAAGAGATGTTTTATCTAGGCCCCTCGCACCTCAACTAGGGATTTCTTAAATAAACCTTCAGTCAATCCATGGAAGACATAGAACTTTTTACTAAACTAAGATTGTGGAGGAATGATCTCAAAAGTTTCTAGACCTGGGGTGCCTGGGTGGCTCAATCAGTTAAGCTTCTGGCTTCGGCTCAGGTCACGATCTCACCATTTGTAAATTCGACGCTGTGTCAGGCTCTGTGTTGAAATCTTGGAGTCTGGAGCCTACTTTGGATTCTGTGTCTCCCTCTCTCTCTGGCCCTCCCCCATGCACACTCTGTCTCTCTCTCTCAAGAATAAATAAACGTAAAATAAATAAATAAATAAATAAATAAATAAATAAATAAATAAAGTTTCTAGACTTGATTAAGCCCTACCTAATGCTGCAGAAACTGTTGGTTAATAGATGTTTAGACTGTCTTAGGTCCTAGGGAACCCCTTCTAACAATCACTTGGTAGATCACTAGTTCAGTAACTCAATCACTAATCACTAATTTAATATTGTTCCTTCTCCCCCCAAATCAGGTGATGGGGACAGTGGGATGGGGATTCTATTGCTGGGACAGGGACATAAATGAGTTTATATTTTCTTCCCTATGGAAAGAGACCCAACAAAGGTCTTAATCCAATTCAAAGAAGGTTAAAATATCTTGTACAAACTATGTTAGAGATAAAATTCATAAAGTCATCTACAGTGTAGTCTCCTATTATATTTTATGAGTGTGTCTTGAATTTCTAAGGACCCCAGGAACTGAAATCTCTGGAGGCCATAATATTTCCCTTTATATCCATCGTTTAATTCTGCCTTGCAGGCAATTTCAAGCATTGCACAGCTCCCAAATGCTCTGTTTGTCTTTCAATGCTTGAAGCAATACTTGCAAATATGACCTCATCAATGACTTCTCTATGGCTGTTTTCTTTATTCCTAGACTAACCAAAGAAAAGCCCTACATTCATTTAACACATCGTGGCTCACACAAACTGGAAACACAGATCGCCATTAAAAAACAATGTGAAGGCTAAAATCAGGAGAAGGAATACTTTGTGTTTTAAGCATTCAATTAGATATCTATATACTCCCTAGTAGATATATTTCATTTATTTGTTTGTTTTCAGTTCAGAGCATCTAACTAGAGTTGAGTTTTGCTCCAAAATTAAATCATTGTAGATTCCAAATTCACTCTCAATTTTAATTTCACAATTTAAATTGGTTTCATCTTAATGTACTTAGTGGGGAGTACAAATTTATCTGGTCCACTATCTCAAGTACTTTCGGATGAAGTGTGCCTAGAGCAGGCCAGTGGCCAGTGAACTTGTCAGAATCCACAGGCTCACATTCTTTACTGAAGTCCAACAGAGAATAGTGGTCTTCAAAGTATCTATATAATCACAGCAAGCATATTTTCTCTGAAGTATCCATCTGTTGCTTTGTTAGACCACTTATTTTTCTTCCTGAATATTTATTGATGAGTATACACCATATTTCCAAGGAAAATCTCTATAGACCTTTGAGTAGCAAAATTGCAAGTACTAATTCAATATTGTTACTATGGCTTTCAATTATTCCTTACAAATCCTTTAAAAAGAGGCAAATGAAGACCGTGGATTAATTATCATATTGCATTAAAATTCATCATTTGAAATTTGCCTAATAGATTATTATTTGCCATGCACAGTAAGGCACAGATTTGCTATTAGAATTCACTTGACCTCAGGCATGTTAATTGCAATCCTAAAATAGCATCTATTTTATTTTCTTTGGGTTTGGCTTGTTTTTTTTAATAAGTTATCACTTATAATCTGATGGCTAAAGTTTTGTTTAAAAATTACAAAGTAATTTTTAGACTCTATGAAGTCACGTTTCAGCGTTCCCTATGTCACATGCCAAATGCTGAAGTGGTGAAAAAATGCTGGGCTCCTTTAAATGTCATTTCTACCATCATCCCCGCCACATTTGTATGCTGTTTATAACATGTATGATGCTGGTAGAACTGAGCTGTTAGCAAAGCAACTCCACACTCATCCACTCCTGGTTTTGCTGTCTTTCCACCTTTTGCAAAACCAGCCTTAAAGAAATCATCCTGTTGGTACCTGGGTGGCTTAGTCGGTTAAGTGTCTGACTTCGGCTCAGGTCATGATCTTGTGGTTCATGAGTTCGAGCCCCACGTTGGGCTCTGTGCTGAAAGTTAGAGCCTGGAGCCTGCTTCAGATTCTGTGTCTCCCTCTCTCTCTCTGTCTCTCCCTGCTCATGCTCTGTCTGTCTCTCTCTCTCAAAAATAAATAAAAACATTAAAAAAAATTTTTTAAAAATCATCCTGAAAATACCATTAATTAAGGGTCTTCTTGATGACCCAAGTTATCATGCAACACAATGTTAATAGGGTAGCCCATTGGAGAGTTTCTCTCTCCTTTGCCCTACTTTTCATAGTACTAACCATTTCATATTGCATTTTATTTCTTTTCCCATCTGACTCTCATATCAGGCTAAAAAATAATTGATTTTAGGGACTGCATTACATGCAGTATTGCTCCTATTACATCGTGAGTGTTTTAAAAATCTGTAAAATAAGTAGTATAGTATTTGCAATACTAGAGGTCTAATGGAGGTCAATAGATTTCTAAAATCCCATTTAGTTCATAAGAAATTTGAATTAGGCTATATATTTGCAAGATAACAATGAACACAATTAATGAAAAAAAATCAATCAAAATCTTTCTCTGCTCAAATAGAATAAGAGGAGTAATTAATTTATAAAAGAGTAAGGAAAACAAAGATATGAACTATTTAAGATTTAACAGATCCATCATCCTAGAACAAATGCACCACAAAACACCTTCTGAGGCTAAAGAGACTAATAGCAGCTAGGTGTTCTTTGTAATAGAGGCTTTAAGACCAAGCTTGGGGACGTCTGGTAGATTGAGCCAAAAATATTTTTCAACCAATTTTTAAAAATTATAATAATCATGACTTTTTTTGAAGCAAAGCCTCAGGATAATATGAACTAAGGTCTGGGTGTACCTGTTTTACCTGAGCTTTGTGTTTTCATCATTTTTGTTAAACGTTTATTTATTATTGAGAGACAGAGAGAGACAAAGCATGAGCATGGGAGGAGCAGAGAGAGAGGAGACCCAGAATCTGAAGCAGGCTCCAGGTACCGAGCTGTCTGCACAGAGCCCGATGTGGGGCTCAAACCCACAAACCGGGGGACCGTGACCTGAGCTGAAGTAGGACGCTTAACTGACTGAGCCATCCAGGCACCCCTGTGTTTTCATCATTAGTGTCAGTTCCTTCAGTAACCATAATATATATTTCTCCTCATATTCTGTCATCCACAAGTATTTCCTTCACTTTCAGAGAATGCACGTAGGGTTAGCAGTAAGGGCGATTTTGAAGTTAAATTATACTTGGATTTCTATAAAACAAAACACACAATGCTCCACACACAAATCTGTTCTCTCTCTCTCTCTTTTTTAAGGAAATCATATTATTTTAAAATAATAAAAAGAAGTCTGCTTTTTACATTGTATCAAATACTATTAATTTAATGCCATCTTGGGTTTACTTACATACACAGACTGGATTCTAGCATTAGAATATTCTCTCTTTTTCATGTTATTCATTTCCAAGAAACATTGTTTGATTGTTCTATATTTGCCTTAGTCTTTCTATAAGTCAAAGCTATTGCAAAACCCATTAGAACAACACTGAGTTCACAAAAATGAAGACTATCTTTAACTTAACAGAATAATTTTATAGAAGAAATAAAATTCAACATGGTAATTTTCTCATTAGATAATATTAATGAATTATTTTTTAATAATTATTTTCTTAGCTATTAATTACTTGAAATTACAACAAACTCTTTTTTATAAGCAAGAGTAAATGGATTTTTGTTGTGTCTTATTGTCTAAGTCAAATTACTTTGATGTTTATCTTGATATTACTGGATGAGTAGGCAGAGCAGCAGAAAATATAAAAATAGAGTGATCTGGCTGATGTCACCATAGATTATATTGTGGTCCAAATCCATGAAACCTCACAAAGCTATGGAGATTTTTTTCCATGCTTTTTTATCATTTGTTATAATACTAATTAAAATATAATTTCTCTTCCCTTAAACAAGACATATCTTGAATCCTCCTTATGTTCTATATGTTTTATATAATCATTATGTATTCAAATTATTACTTCACTTATTAAATGCTTGCAAAGATTTTGACAAATGCTAAACATGTAATAGCTAAAAATAAACAAGTCCTGTTTAATCTACTGAAACTGTAAATGAAGCTTGAATAAAGTTGTATCATATGAAGCCGAAAGAGATTGTCATATTGATAAATTTCAGCTAAGTGCAGTAAATTCAGTAAAAAGTTAAAAAAAAAGTCATCAAGTTCATGATTTGGTAGCTCTACCTAGAAGCACTATTAAATGAGCTTCTCAGCAGATTTAAACAGTCTGGAATCTTGGCATATGGCAAATGCAGAGGTTAAACACTCAAATGCAAAATCATATGCATTCTTCAGGACTCCTGGGTGGCTCAGTCCGTTAAGTGTCAGACTTTGGCTCAGGTTATGATCTCATGATTCGTGAGTTGGAGCCCCACATGGGGCTCTGGTGCTTATAGCTCAGAGCCTAGAGCCTCCTTTGCGTTCTGTGTCTCCCTCTTTCTCTGCCCCTCCCCTGCTCATGCTCTGTCTCTTTCTCTTTCAAACATGAATAAATATTAAAAAAATTAAAAAATATATGCATTCTTCAATGCAGGAGAGATACATGGTTTATTGGATAGAGAATGAGGTTAAGAAGCCAAAGAAATAGATATTTGGCTACCAAGCCAGTCATTTATTACTTTTGTAGTCCTAGAGAAGACAAACTGTGTGTTCACTTTCTTTGTCTCTGTAGTGATTATATCTGAGAAAATGTTAAAAAGACACCAAAGAGACATATCAAATGCATGCAGTGTATGACCCAGGATTTTTTCTTTTTTCTAAGGAGGAAATTATTAGAATCATTAAATTATTAGAATTATTAAATTCTGAATAAAGTCTGTGGCTTCGATAATAGAATTGTATCACTCTTCATTTCCTCATTTTCACAGTTGTACTCTGTATATATATAAGAGAATGTTTTTGCTTTGTAGGAAATACCCTGAGTATTTAGAGGCAAATAGTCATTATGTCTGCTATTTACCCTCAAACAGTTTAGAAAAAATAGAAATAAAGAGGGAAAATGATAAAGCAACTATGACAAAAGGTTAATATTTGGGGATTAAGGGTGAAGGATGTGTGGAAATTCTTTGTTCAATGTACTTTTCTATTTTCTATAAATCTCAAATGATATCAAATTTAAAGTTAAGAAAAAATGTTATGAACAAGACTATCTCTCCCTTTAATGAAATTTAATTTGATATATGAAACATAGTAGTTACTTAATATCTGTTATTATGAGTACTCAACCAAATCAGAATTATAGAAAGACTATAATTTATGTATAAGATAGTCTAGAATAAGTATGTGGGCTTTTATTATACAGGAAATATTTTTAAAAATACAATCTAATTTTATATAATCCCTATGATCACATGTAAATTATTTACTTGCACATCATATAATTTAACGTTATTCATGGAGCGTTTATAAACCTACATTCATCCAGGGCATTTCCCATGATGGAACCATAAAGACACTGGCAGCCAGAGGGGCATTAGACTTCTATGCCTCCGGCCCTCCCACTGTCCTCAAGCAAAGCCTTTGGAATAGACTGCAGTGGTGAATAGGGCTTTCTCTGTTCCAAGCAAAGGGATCAAAGCTTAATCCAGTGTTGTGGGCCAGGGGGACTTCTTTGGGCTCTGTCTCTTTTCTACCAAGGTGCTCCCGTTCTGTTGGGAGCTACTCAGGCTAGGAAGGCTTATGTATGGTTTTGTTAGGTCAGCTCTGCCCTTGGGCCTAGGAAATCAGCCTTTCTTTCCCATTCTCCACTGCTACACTTCTTGTCCTCACCTCTCATTGATATTGGTGTGTAGATGGGTGTGTTTCTGGGAGGAAAACAGGCTACTTTGTATATTTTGGTTGTAGGTCAATGGCTGCCTCTAGTCTAGGCATTCAGATTTAGGGTTAATGTTCCAACTGACAATTGACCTTCTGCATATTTAAATTTTCTCAGTATCTGTCAGAAAAGTTGTCTATAAGAGGATGTAAAAGTGAGGATTTAGAACTTGTAGCTTCCCAACACATCTTATCTTCCAATGCTAATACAACATACAACATTGCAACAAGAAGCACAGCTGAGAAATTTCTAATTCTCTGAAGGGTCTTCCTGTAATGTTTGCACAAGGGTATTTAAGATGCCTAAATTAATGCTGCTATGTTGAATTTATGTGGTCTACTGAAATCAAATTCAAGCTGTAATCAACAGTGATGTTGTGGGAAAGAAGAGAGAAAGGGTTAAGCAAATGCTGTCTTATTCGAAAGGGATGATGTGGGAACATTTAATCATAACTGGAATATTATCATATAAATGTGCAGATTACAGCCAAACTTTATGAAGGATGATGAATCAGGACCAGTCTAATGATCCTATAATCTGGCAGAATTCCTCTTGCAAACATTTTTCATCTTAAATTGATGAAGGATTTCCAATGGAATAATAACTAATGGATGTTAAGCTCTATATGTCAGGTAAAAAAAGAAATGTATTATAATTTATTTGCAATTAAAGTAGCAAAACAGTCAATTCTGCATCCTACAAACAGGCAAAAACAACTTCCGGCCCACATCCTGGGCAGGAGATTAGTGAATATCTCAACCAAGAAGATAACTACACACTTATTGCAGGATGCACAATGCTTTAATTGGGAGGATTTCCTCATTTCCTCCTTCATTTTTATTTGCTTTCTTCTACATCTTCTTCCCAGATAATTAAAAAAAAATGATGACAGAAATCATAAATGCATGAAACCTTTTAGGGAAGTTCCTGTAGGTATTTGAATGACTTCAATAGGAATTAGAATGTCCTTGATCAGTCCCTGCAGTATGGGAATACATACATAAAGGACATACTGTCCTTTATGCTTGAGGACCTTTAACCCATCTGAATATAAAGTGCATGAAATTTGTAAAGGCAATATTATTTTAATGGAATTAAAAGACATTACTTAAATAAAATGGTTCAACTAAAGATTATCTGTAAAATATGGTGCTCAGAATGTTTATTTGAAACTCTGCCAATTACATCAAACAGTTCAAATATTACTTTGCATGGAAAGCTCAAAAAATGCTAGCCTTCATTCTGCTCTCTTTGAGAAGAGAAACATTTTATAAGGGAAAATTTATACAGATCTTAAGGTTGAGATTAAAAATGTTTCTTATGGTAATGTTTTTTCTAAACAAATTCAGAGTGTGTGTGTGTGTGTGTGTGAGAGAGAGAGAGAGAGACAGAGAGAGACAGTGAGAGACAGAGAGAGAGACAGAGAGACAGAGAGAGACAGGAAGGAGAGAGAGAAATTTGGGAGTGAAAACTGGTCTATTTGATGTCCTTTCCATGATTAATACTATTTTGGAATCTCTCAATCTCTCTCTCTCTCATGCACACACACACACACACACACACACACACACACACATACGAGAAAGTCTGGCACAGCTGACACATATACCTGTGAGAATGTTTTAGTAGTGAACATGTGTGAATATAGTAATAGGTTAGCAAGCACTAATATGTTATGCACCTACCTTCTGAACATGCTACATGTAAATAGCCTTTACGTGAAAGGTAACATGGCAGTTTTAAACAGAACTTGAGAAAATGGTTGGAAGAGTTCCTAGCAAAAGCTAGTAAATGTGGAGGAAAAGGTAAATTTTTATTAAAAACTTTTAATGTTTTATTTATTTTTGAGAGAGAGAGAGAGAGAGAGAGAGAGAGCTTGAGTAAGGAGGGACAGACAGAGAGGGAGACACAGAATGTGAAGCAAGTTCCAAGGTCTGAGCTGTCAGCACAGAACCGTGGGGCCCAAACTCAGGAACCATGACATCATGACCTGAGCTGAAGTCAGATGCTTAACTGAGCCACCCTGGTGCCCTGGAAAAGGTAGATTTTTAACCCAGAAGTGTGGGAGTCTAAAGTTCGTATTCTTTCTTTTTTTAAGTTGGTATTCTTACTTTTTGTGTTAGTTCATAATTTTTGAAACCTCACAAAAAAGTAGAGAAAATTTCACAAGTGAACTCCAATGTGCCTGTTGCTCAGTTTCAACAAGTATCCAGATTTTTGCCTCATTTGTTCCATCTATCATTTTTTTAAATATTTATTTATTTATTTACTTTTGAAAGAGAGAGATAGGGCATGAGCGGGGGAGGGGCAGAGAGAAAGGGAGACAGAGTCCAAAGCAGACTCCAGACTCTGAGCTGTCAGCACAGAACCAGACATGGGGCTTGAACTCACAAACTGTGAGATCATGACCTGAGCTGAAGTCGGACACTTAACCAACTGAGCCACCCAGGCACCTCATCTATTATTTGTTTTTATTTTTGTTTTTTCTTTTTGCTAAAATATGACAAAGTTGCTTCCAGGTCTCATGTCATTTCATGGGCAAATTGCACCCGTATTCGTCTTTTTCAAAAATATGGACATATTTTACATAAGTCCATTTTTACATCTAACACAAAATTGCAATTATTTTTGTATCATAAATTTTCCCTGATAAGTTAAGAAATAGTTTTTAGCTGGTTTGAATCCAGATCTATTCTATATGTTGCATTTGGTTGCTATGTCTCTTAAGTTTAGTTAATACAGAATGACCCCTCCCTTTTTCTCTCATGTCATTAACTTGTTTGAGAAACATACTTAGCTCTCCTCTAAAATGCCCGACATTCTGGACTTGCACATTTGGTTCCCTTTAGTGTCATTTAAGTTGTTCCTCTATTCTCTCAGATTAGCTATAAATCTAGCTAAGTCTGGAGTTTTGATTTGATGGTAGTTGTTCAACCATTTAGGCAAAAATACTTTGTAGGTGTTCCTTTGTGCTTTACATTGCATACAGCCAGCCCTACCAGACTAGAAAAAAAGAGTATCTGATTCCAAAATGATGGTCTTTTCAACACAACACATCACATTCCTTTACAGAAGTCTATGAACTGTATTCCTGGGGTTAATTGTTATCCTAAAAGGCCAACCAAAGTCTGAAACGTGCGATGGACAGATTTTTTTTCCTAGGAAAATTACTATAACGCTTGGTAAATGGCAGCTTAGAGCCAACCTACATATTCATTCATTCCACCCGACAGTATATTCAAAAATAATCTGATATTCAATTGCCACAGAGCCCTGGCAGACAGTCTCAATGATGAAGTCCCTGGAGGAGCCTTTGGCAGAACGACTAGAGTAGACACTGCTCAGTAGGGAGACAGGGATGTGTCTGACACATGCACCCTTGAGGTTACAATATAAAATTATCCATTTTATTCCCAGGAAGAATTTGCCTCATTCACACTGTGAAAAATGGTTGGAGTAAGATTTTTTTATAAAAATGGAGCATAGGGAATGAAGCAGAAGGAGATTGGCTCCCTAGCTAGACATACACCACCCCCTCCCCACACAGAAAAACATACAGAATTTTTGTCATCTAGGAAAAGACAAGTTTGAACAGACTCGTATTTGCATTGGCGTTATCATCAAGCCAAATGAGGTGACTCCAGCCTGATGAATGAAAGGGAAACAGAGGCATATTTAGAAATGCATTCATAAGACTGAGAGATTTGTAGAAAGAGGGGCTAGAGGTTCATCCGTGGGTTTTTTATTTTGATCCCTAACTTATTCTGCAGAAAGATGTCCTGCTCCTATCTCAGAACAACCATCCAAGAAACAAGACACATTTTGTCACCATTCGTGAATTAAAATGTACTTAGCAGTTCAGAAATGTGTTACACTTCAGCCTGGAGAAAACTTTCAGAAGAAATCCTTGTTCTCAGCATCCCCACCGCATCTTGGCTCACCTTTAGCAAAAATATTTGTTGTCTTTGGTCTCATACATAACATTGATTTCAATTAGGTGAGTATACTGCTAAATGGGCTAAGCGTTGATCAGTCATTTCAGGCACAGCTTATCATTGTTACAATGTATTTTTCAACAGCTGTTCCTGAGCAGAATCTTCACTTAAACTGAGTAATAACAGAGAAGTTAAAAGCACAAGGTATTAGTTTGCTAGGGTTGCCTTAAGAAAGTACCCCAAACTGAGTGGCTGCAACCACAGATATTTATTGTGCCAGACCTATTGAGGCTAGAAGTCTGAGATCAAGGTGGCAGTAAGGCTGGTTCCTTCAGTGGGCTGTGAGGAAGAATCTGTTCCGTGATCGTGCCCTAGCTTCTGGTGGTTTGCTGGCAATCCGTGGCATTCCTTGTGTTGTAGAAGCATCACACTGATCTCTGCCTTCATCTTCACATGGTGTTCTCCTGTGTGTGTGTGTGTGTGTGTGTGTGTGTGTGTGTGCGTCCAAATCTCTCCTTTTTTAAGGAAAGCAGTCACATTGGATTAGGGGCTCCCTCGACTCCAGCGTAGCTTCACCTTAACTAATATCTGCAATGACCCTATTTCCAAATAGAGTCACAGTCTGAGGCATTAGAGATTACGATTTCAACACACAAATTTTGGGGGACACATTTCAACCCCTAAACCCAATAATATAAAATTCTAAAAAAGCACAACAGATCAGTCATACTTAGAAGATACACTATTTGGGTTTCTCAACCTCAGCACTACTGATATTTTGGACCAGCTGATTCTTTGTTAGATGGAGGTACAGGATGTCTGTGCATTGTGGAATGTCTTGATGAGCATTCCTACATACTAGATAGATTACAGTGGCATCCCCACTCACATTTAGAATAATCAAAAATGTCTTCAGGGGCGCCTGGATGGCGCAGTCAGTTTAGTGACTGACTTCGGCTCAGGTCATGATCTCACAGCTCACGAGTTCGAGCCCTGCATCAGGCTCTGTGCTGACAGCTCCAGAGCCTGGAGACTGCTTCAGATTTTGTGTCTCCTTCTCTCTCTTCCTCTTCCCTGCTCATTCTCTCTCTCTCCCTCTCTCTCTCTCTTTCTCTCTCTCCCAGAAATAAACATAAAAAACAAAAACAAAAACAAAAAAACATGCCTTCAGACATTACCATGTGTCTCCAGGGGGCAAAATAGCCCTAGCTGAGAGCCACTGAACAATTAATCAAAATCAAATTAATTCTGTATATCCACAAAAACCTGAAAATTATGATAACAACAGCAACAAGTTAACCTGACCCTCAGCAATAGCAATGAAGTAGGAGTTAACTCTTTTTTCAAAGTGGTACATTTGTGTATTTTTTAAAAGAGGTGAATGGGGTGCCTTGGTGGCTCAGTCATCTAAGCATCTGACTCTTGATTTTGGCTCAGGTCATGATCTCATGGTTCGAGAGGTTGAGTCCTTCATTGGGTTCTGTGCTGACAGCGCAGAGCCTGCTTGGGATTCTGTCATGCGCACTCTCTCTCCTCTCTCCCTCTCTCTCTCTCAAAATAAATTTAAAAAGAAGAAGAAATTTAAGAGAGGTGATTATTTTTATACATAGATACAAAGATATTTTGATATAAAATCCATTTCTCTATTGTCTCATGTTGTATCTCTCTGTATTTTTATTTTGATCTTTTATAAAAATGAATCAACAGTGAAGTCAGGTGCAGGCAATGGAAGGTAATGAATTAACAGGGAAAAATAAAGCAGTATATGTTTTGTTATGCACAAAACAATCATGATTCAAAATAGAGAAATCAGTGTGTATGTGTATGTCATGTGCGTGTGTGTGCTGTGTAATTTTCTTTTACATGTATACACTCTCTAGGGGCTTATTCAGATGAGGCTGCTAAAACATTGGCATGAAAATTTGTTTTTATTTTCAAGGGAGTCCACAGAGGTGGAACCATACATGTATTTGGATGTTGTAACCCTGTTTGGGCATGTCTTATTCTTTTTTTTTAAACACATGGATAGCCATCATCATTCAATTTTTAGAAATAGGTGGGGCGCCTGGGTGGCTCAGTCGGTTAAGTGTCCAAGTTCAGCTCAGGTCATAATCTTGTGGTTTGTGAGTTCGAGCCCCACGTTGGCCTCTGCCCCTCCCCTGTTCATGCTCTGTCTCTTAATAATAAATAAACGTTAAAACATTTTAAAAAAACAAATAGGCAATAACACTAGTTTGTGTTAAGGCTTCTTAAAACTAGAAATTCAACCGGAGAATTTCTGTATGCATATAATTAAAACTATGCTTCAAAAGACTGGTCTAAATAATTTCCACTGATTTGAAAGAAAAAACATCCCTTGTTCTTTGTACATTTGCTTTTGAAGCCGTTTTAAAGTAATACATTTCTTGCTAAATTTTGATGATGTGAGTATAATATATTCTTTGCTTGCCTTGAAAAGGTGCAAAGAAAGAAGAAATGTAGATATTGTATTACCAAATAGTCCCAGTATCTCTTATACCAATGACTTTCTGATGAGGAATATATAACAAAATTAGATTAGTTGGGCAAATATTAACTCTTCAGATGTCTTTTCTGTAAAATAAGCCTAACATCTTCTACGTTGGCAAAATTCTTCATAAAAATTTAACGATAACAGTTTTTCAAAAGTGTTTGGTAGATTTGTGTTTCTTCTAGAAATTATCAAAATAACAGTGAAATGACTGAAAGTTTTGGGTAGATATTAGAGCAATTTTCCTCCCTATCCCCAGTCATAAAGAATGGACCCTTTAGTATGCTCTAACTTTAAAGACATTTATTTGGAACAAAGGTCAAAAGCAATGCCCAAGGGACTGTACTTGTCCACAGCTGTGTTTTCTTGGAGCATTTTCCCTTTTGTTTTGATTTAAATTCATTACAAGCAGTAAAATCAGAAAATTTCATTTAAAAATTGGAGGGTTCTGCTTTTCCTGAGGAATCAGCAGCTCCGGGATCCCTGACCTTCCATTCTTGCATGGCTACCATCAGATGGAGCTCAGAGGTGTAGCCCCATTTTTTTCTGGCTACATTCTTCAGTAGGTGACTGGCTTCACCACTGCCACTTTTCTCTACTACGGTCTAATGCGAGATGCCATTTATGTTTGTATTTGTTTGTTTTAACTTAGACCCAATCCCACCAATGGTACAGCCCTATAGATAGCGTACGGGTTTACCATCCCCACTTAGTGAATCTATGGAAGGAAACCAACTAAGTTCAAAGAAACAGGTGTCAGAACACTTCTGAAGGGATAGGGCAAAAAAATAGAAGACATCATTATGAAGGCCAAGAACCTGAACCCGCAAGAACTTGTCACACATTCAACAAGTCCTTGTCACTAATTGCTTGGCACTGTTAGAAACAAACTAGGTCTCTGCCCTGTACTGATATCTTGAATATTGCAAAATGCATCTCTTACTTATGATCTTGGCATTATTTAACCCATCCAAACTTCACTTTCCACTTCCATAAAATGGAAAAATTGTATTTATGTCATAAGTGTAAGTGAGTAATTAGAAAGTTAATACATGTTAACTGCTTAAAATTATGTTTGCCAGGGCAACCCCTCATTAAATGTTATCTATTGTTATTTTCACCACAATTATTTTGATAACCCACTCACTCATTCTCTAAATAATCATCACGCCAATGTCTTATATTCTCAATTGACTCAAATAAATGCATAATTTACTTGTGCATACCTAGGTCAATCAGACCATGAAAAATTAGACAAAATTAAATATCAGAGCAAATATTAGCATAATTAATATTATATTAAATATATAATATTAACTATTAGACCAAAATTGGAAACATTAAATGTTAGAGCAATGGTTTTGAACCCTGGGTGATTTTGTTTCCCGTGGAACATGTGGTGATGTCTCTAGATGTTTCTATTATCAAGACTGGGGTGTATGCTATTGTTATCTAGTGGATAGAAGATAAGGATGCTGCTGTTAAACATTCTTCAGTGCACAGGACAGTGCCTTGCAACAAAGAAATATCTGGTCTGAAATATTAGTATTGTGGGATTTGAGAAGCCCTGCACTACAGACATTTACTAACATAAACTAAATAATCACTATTATGAAAATAAGAAAAAAGATAATCAGAAAAGGAGGGTATGTCAAGAGAAAGGACCAATAACAGTCACAGAATTGTTTCCACTTGCACCATATGCTCATCAAAGAAGGTTTCATTGTCAGATGAATTAAGTGCTTTTCTCTGAACTACAGAAGTTTGACTTTCAAAAGAAAGCTTTTAGGATCAGGATAAATCTATAATCTTAATGCCCAGGACTAAGATGTTGAAGCCAAAATAAATGAATTTCCCCAGTGGATCACTAGCCATGTGTGTGAGTCTGTTCCTAAAATTAATACATGTAACGTCATGGCTTGAAACTACTTTCCGTACCTTTTCTCTGGGATAGATAATACACCAAACTTTTAAAGGTCCCTAGACATCTATAAAACCAGTTTTTGTGTAAGGCTGTCATCTGGTAGCATTAACAATTTACATAAAGACTAAATTGATTATCAAATTTGCAATCTGAGCAGCACCTGGATAAAGACTTCACTTTTTTTCCCCCACTCTTTGTCTCACCTTGTCAAATAGGAAACTAAAAGCAGTGATGGTTTTCATGACAGTGGAAGCGTCTATGAAAACCAACCATCCATTTCCCTCCAGTATGCTACTGTTTTTAGAAGATGTAATTGTTTCTTGGGTCTTATGCTTTTATTTCCAATTTTTCCTCAAGGACCTGCAGTAATTTATATGAAGCAATTAAAAATGTAGTTTATTTGTAGGTGGGAGATAGGTTATGTTTGGAGATGTTCTTAACCCTTGACCACAAGAGAAATCAATGAGAGTGAACCAACAGCATTCACAGCCGGGGGTAGGGGGGGTTGGGGGGGATACAGAGCAAAATAAGGTTACATCTCCTTTTTCACAAAAGAGAGAATCACAGTTTTTGTTTGTTTGTTTTAATGTTTATTTATTTTTGAGAGGGGGGAGGGGCGGAGAGAGAGGGAAATGGAGAATCTGAAGCAGGCTCCAGGCTCTGTGGTGTTGGCACAAAGCCAGATGGGAGGCTCAAACCTGTAAACTGCAAGATCATGACCTGAGCCAAAGTTGGACTGACTGAGCCACCCAGGCGCCCCAGAATCACGCCCTTATAAGTGATCACTTGTTGCCATATTACTTATCTAGTAAGTTACAAAGTTCTCCTGTCTTCTACTTCATAATTATTTTTCTGAACTGAAAGAAGAAGCCATATGATGCTATGTTTTAATGATAACTGTGCTCAGAATCTATACAATGGATTCTATTCTACCCTTTTTATAAGCATTGCATTTACTTCTCTATAATTGGGAATTATGTGCAGGTGTGTGTTTGGGTGCATGTGTGTGTAAATATTCTTGTGAGAGATTCTATTAATTTTCTCTTTTAATTATTTTCTTACAATACCAAGGATGCTGACATAGGTATTTAAAATGAAAGTGAAAAATGTGCTTGATGTATAAAGCTTAGCCTCATTGATTTTCCTCAGGGCATATACAATAGAATAGCTTTCTATTTGAATTCACCAATCTAACAAAGTTTCAGGTCCCATTCAGTAATTTTTGAAAAGGAGCTAGGAATCCCAGTATAGAAGGTAAAAAAATATGAAGACAAAGGAGTATTTTACTAATATAGTTTAAGAGAAACAGAAAGCTTGTTTTGAGAGATGTGAAGAAGTGTCCTTGATGGTTATGTTTATAACCTCACTAGTTCAAAGAAACCATAACTAGAAGACAAAGTACAACTTTATTATTAAAATGGAATTCATATACTGCAGAAATGTGATATTACAGGAAATTTTACTTTCATTTGTATATTTCCATGACTGATCCCTGTAAATGCTTAAATCCAAATAAGATATTCATATTTAAAAATGAAAAATAAATGAACAAAACTTAATAGTTCAATAAGACAGCAAAACAGGGATAATGAACGAGAAAAACAAAGCAGACAGGAATTAAGCTTCAACAGGAAGCTTAGCAGGCCGAAATATTTACAAATCAATATATATCATCAGGAACCAATGATAATAGATCTGTGGAAATGGATAAGAGAAAGACAATCATAGGCATATGACTTTCAATATAAATAATACACTTAAAGTTTGCTTTGTGTTTTCTGTAGATTTATCCCAGGCCTAAAATGATTGCTTACAGCTGACAGCTTGCTAGTCTCCTAGTGATTTCAATAATTATCTCTATTGAGTTGGGGTATTGATCTGTAGCTGCTAGCCATTTCAAAATTCTCCTTTTATCCTGCTAGAGGTAATAGAATTAATGAGTCTCTTTGCCAAACATAGCAGGAACACTGGGTACACAATTAGGTCACAATATGAAACTGAAAAAACATAAAGGAAAATTAAATGGAAATTTTGAGCTAAAATAAATTTATATAAGGCCATTTTTTTCTGTTTAATTTACTTGTTAAGTACAAATATGATAGGAAAACAATAGCCAAAGTAAACCAAACAAACTGACTAGTGTATCTTCAGACTATCCTGCGTTAATATCAGTGGGAGAATGTTTAGTTCAAAAATAAGGATTTTGAATTAGAAATTTACATACTGATACATTTTACTTCTTCCAACTTTGAGTCACCATGTCTGAAACGCAACTGGGCTTTGCCCACCTATTAACTATGAGACGTTCCCTACTTTCCTTGTGTGTGGAAAGAGAATTGGATAGCATGTATGTAAGGAGGTTCTTCTGAAGAGTCGGTAGGAGGGCAGCCATGGGGAAGGTCAACACTGGGAAAGAATGCCTACATAAATTCCACAAGTTCTCATCCAAATGAGAACATATGGTTAGAAGCCACAAGAAATGGTGCCAAGGGAACACTCAAAAACTTGGTTGTAAAAATACATTGCACATTGTTTAAAACTACAAGGGATTAGAATTTGAATATTCCAATCACAGATTTTGGAACATTTTTTTTTCAGAGGCATCCACTTCCACTTTGCAAATAATTAGGCAAACCAGGGGATATGGACTACCTGATATAATGATCAATGAGAGGGATGTTAGACAAATATTTTTCACATAAAAATTTTTTGCCTTTATTTGCTTCACTAGACAATTTTTTATAAGACTTTATCAAAGATATATAATAGTAAAAGAACGAAAACCTATACAGGATAAATGAAGTAAACATGGTTAAACAGTTAAAGTAGGTCCTATTCAGGGAAAAATTCACAAACTAAATAGTTCTTATTAATTTGGCATTCCTAATAAACACTGATATTGTTACATTCTTTGACTTAAGTGCACTCACTTACACTTAGAGAGAGCTATACACTCAGTTTGAAGAATCATTTGGAAGAGTAGAGGGGTTACCACTGGCTGACCACTGTTTTTAAAAGTAGAAACAATCAGACTGCTATTTCTTTAGTTTGAGTAATTGCTGTTTTTAAAAGTAAAGCAGGCATCAGTGACTAGAAAAATTGCAAAATCAGTGACTGGAAAAATTCATTTTTGACCAATTTATCATTTCAACAAGTTTGTTTTTGACTTATTAATTTGCAACCTTCCCCCCACCCTCCCAATTTGTCTGCAACTAGATCACCTGATTTCTATACAGTAGAAATAGAAGAGCTGCATTTTTTTCTTGCTCCAATGGCAAGGCTGGGCCAAAAGCAGAGGCCCTAGAATGGCTTTGTTGGGGCAAAGGACCAGTGCTGGCAACAAAGGAGGACATTGAGCCCAGCAGCCTTGAACTTCTACAACAAACACAGACAGGAAAGGAATGACTCAGCCCAGAGGGGATCTCCATGCCATGACTGCCTTCTGTCCTCCTTTCCCTGCACTACCTTCCCATGGCGTCTAGATAACTGAAGAAGTAAAATAAAACAACACGACATCTAAATTGTTCCTTTTCTCTGTGACCGGGCCTGGGATCCCCAAGGAAGAACATTCCCAACTGTTGTTGGAAATCAGCTGTGCTCTTTTTTTCTAGGCACATATCTCGTTATTTGTAAAACCAAGCTGAGAAAGGAAGGAAAACCAGCCAAAGCATTTGAAAATATGTACTCCTGTGAAATTAAATTGCTTTAAGAAATGAGGTTTTTTGAAAAAAATCTTAAATTTATATTTTACACTAGATTCAAATTATAGCACCTATATACATCAAAAACTAGTAGCAATGAAATGATCATAATCCAATATCAAGGACAACTATAGGAATAATATTAAAAAATTTAAAATACAAACTAGGTGGGGCACCAGGGTAGCTCAGTCCGTTAAGCCTCTGACTCTTGATTTCAGCTCAGGTCATGCATGATTTGTGGTTTCATGAGTTCGAGCCACCTGTTGGGGTCTGTGTGCTGACCTTGCGGAGCCTGCTTGGGATTCTCTGTCTCCCTCTCTCTCTGCCCCTCACACTCTTTCTGTCTCACTCAAAATAAAAAAATAAATTAAAATAAATAAATAAAAATTAAAAAAAAAATACAAACTAGGCAGTAGAGAACAAATTAGCTAAAACAGAAAACAGAATGAATGACTTAAACAAAAGCTCAAGGTCAATAGAAATGAATAAAAGGAGTGAAGAACAGATAAAAAATTTTAAAAAAAAGACTGTCATTGAAAATTACATTGGCTAAGCTTTTGAATCTAAGAGAAAAAAAATCAGATTCTCCTCCCCCCAAAAATCATTGCCTATTTGGGAGGAAAAATTCCATTTGTTAGTTAAGTTCCCTCCACACTCTAATAAATAAAGACAAGGTCCAACATATACAAATCTTGGAAGATAATTATTGTAGCACAATAGCTGTTTACACAGCATTACTATAGCTCTTATAGTATAGAGTTTGTCAAACTACAGCCCATGTCCATATTTGGCCCACTACCTGTTTTAATAAAGTCAACATAGTCACATCCATTGCAACATAGTCACATCCATTGACTTACATGTTGTATATGGCTGCTTTCAGACTACGATGGCAGAGGAACTGCAAGAGAGACTGCATGGTCTGCAAAGTCAAATATTTACCATCTGGCTTTTTACAGAAACTCTTTGCTGACCTTTGATACAAAATTTGCTAGCCCCTGACCAAAAAAACAAATAAACACAAAACAAAACAAAAAACTATTCACAAAGATTACCACACATTTATGCTTCCCATAAAAGGTATTACATAAAACAAATTTTGGAAAAACTCTGTAAAATATGGGATAAGGTGCAGATAACTGTAATGTTATTACGAAACCTGTGTAAATGTAGATTTCTGAAGAACAGGGGTGGCTAACTGTGTAACATATACTTACTGTTGAAAGCAATTGAGATAATGTGTGTAGAAATGCTTTGAAACCTGGAAGAAGCTAAACAAATTAATTGGGTTATCATTAGCCACAAGAAGACCATTAATTAGAGGAATAACTAGTTCACAGTGGAGTAACATATAATTTAGTTGTTAAATCATAGTGTGACAGTGGCTAATTTTACCTTTCCTTACTATTAAAACATAAATTTTAGTCTGGCTGTTTTGATTTCAAGGGACTTGGAGCCAACCAAGCTAGTCCAGTGGTCTCAACCTGATTGCACATTAGAGTCATCTGGGGAGCTTTCCAACAAAATACCAGTACCCTTCCCACACCCCAGACCTATTAAATCAGGACCTTCTGATAATTTTCAACCCCCCCCCCCCAGATGCTTTTAATGTGTAACCAGGTTCAAGCAGTAGGAGCATTTCAATAAATCAATCAATACGACCTATATTTAGAGCAGATATGGAGGGAGGTGAATTTCATGGGAAGCTAAGAATAAGATTCATACTAGTTCAAGGATTCATGGAAACTGGAAGTAAGGAAGTTTCCACATGAGTGTATATGCACATAAATGTGACTCAGTCCCATCTCCCGTGTCAGCTTTTCAAAGTCTGCTACCAAACGGCTTCTGCAGGTTTCTGTTCATCCATACATTTTTGGTCAATGGTTTCGATTTTTCACAGGCTTCTGGCATCAATTCCTCCTGATGATGACATTTCACAGTAACATTTTTTATTTTCCCATCCCTAATTCCTTCAGTTTTCTTACTAAAAATAACCAACGAAAAATCTCAAGGAAACATAGTCTACTTGAACCTCTTCATATTTCATGGCAAATGGTAGGTCATAAACCAGAGGTTGTTAGTTACTGGGCATTGTTTTTAATTGTCTGTTTTTGGTCATGTAATAAGTGTTTCTGGCTGATAGGGAATAAATCAAAAAGTGCTAGGGTCAGCCAACAGGTGCATGAAAAGTTACTCAACATTACTCAACATCATAATCACCAGAAAATGTAAATCGAAACCACAATGAGATACCATCACCTCAATCCTGTTAGAATGGCTACTGTCAAAAAGACAAGAAACAACAGGTTTGTGCGCATGCACATGCAAACACACACACATGCACACACACACAGGAATATTATTCAGCCATAAAAAGTGGAAATTGTGCCATTTGCAATAACATGAATGGAACTTGAGGGCATTACGCTCAGTGAAATAAGTCAGAAAGGGAAAGATAAATACAAATATGATCTCACTTACATGTAGATTCTAAAATAAAACAAAACAAAAACCAAACTCACAGATGCAGAGAACACATTATTGGTTGCCAGAGGTAGGAGTGAGGGTGGTAGAAATGGGTGAAGGGACTCAAAATTATAAACTTCCAGTTAAAAAATAAACAAGTCCTGGAATTTAATTTACAACATAGTGACTACAGTTAATAATATTGTATTTTGTATTTTAAAGTCGCTAAGAGAGTAAATCTTGAAAGTTCTTAGCACAAGACAAAAATGTAATTAAGTATGGTGATGGGTATTAACTAATCTTAGTTAAAATGGTGATAATTTTGCCAAATATACAAATATTGAATTATTATGTTATACACCTGAAACTAATGTTATAACTCAGTTGTATCTCAAGAAAAAAAGAAGTGTAAGACTAGAGTGAAGTCAGTTAATGTTAGCTGTAGCTCATGCCTACCACCATGTCTATGGTGAGTAAGCCTTCCTTAGGGGAGGGAAGATGAGAGGCGGGGCCATTTCATCATCAGTAATGACTCTTTAGTATCCTAGGTAGTTTCAGTCCTTCTCTCCCCCTTTTTTCTCTCATCTGTCTTTTCTTACTTCTTTTCTGCTTCCTTCCTTCCTCATTCTGTATTTTCTTTCCCCTACTTTTACCCCTTCTTCCTCTTCCATTTATTCTATTGCTCTCTCTAAACAAACAACATTCTGTAACTATCTTTATATTTCTTTTTTTAAATAATTTTTTAAATGTTTATTTATTTTTGAGAGAGAGAGAGAGAGAGTGAGAGAGAGAGAGAGAGAGAGAGAGAGAGAGAGAGAAGGGGAGATGCAGAATCTGAAGCAGGCTAATAGCACATAGCCCAACACAGGGCTGAAACTCACAAAGTGCGAGATCATGACCTGAGCTGGAGTTGGACGCTTAACCAACCGAGCCACCCAAGTGCCCCATCTTTATATTTCTAATACATTTCAAGTGGAATTAAAATATTTAGTTTTCTTGAGGAAAACACACATTAATATAAGAAGAAATTTTAAATACCTAAAAATACTAGACTTAATAAAAATTAGTCTAGTTGTTGTTGTTGGTTCTACACATTAGGCATATGACCCAAACTTGTTTAGATAATTATTTTAGGTAGGATTTTTATATCCATTTAATATAGGCAATATTGCATATCTAGTTCCTTTGGACTTTAAGTCATGATTTTTACTACTTGATTTTTTTCCCACTGAATGCCTATAAATATTTAGGAATGAAATTTTCTGATTCAGTTGAAATAACCATTTTTCTAAACAACTTTTTAAAATGTATTCATTACTTAGGCCAGTCAAAAAGTTGTCCTTTTGAAAACAAAAATCCTTTTCTTCTCCCACTAAACTTTGTCAATCCTTTTTTTTTAATCTGCTAAACTTGGCAATGGTTTTCCAGATCTGTAGCTAAATTTACTCTTTTATACATAATTATTTAGCATACTTGCATCACGGGAACTAGACTATCATCCTAAAACAATGTACTACAAAATAAATATATTGTGTTTGTCTCCATTTTTTATTTCCTGACAAATGTCTTGGGATTTGGAAGACCGTTTGTCTTGTAGTAATAAACCATTAGCTTGTCACGGTAGATAATTCCTTCTGTAGAGTTGTCTAAATATTCCCAAGTCTTTTTCTTTACTTCACTTTTTTTTTCACTTGGGTAACTTTGGCACTTAGATATTAAAATGAAATAGCGAGAAACTAAACATAATGGCTCATGTTTTGGCCTAGAATCAACACAAGCCCTGCAAGTGAGGTGCCAGTTCCTTCTCAATCATTTGGAACACATTCCATATGCCTGACCGGAATAATTTCTTTAGAATCAAGTCACTGGCAAGAGACTCAGTCATTTTGTATCCTTCTCAAATGAATTACATGGGATTTCTTAAACCTGAACAACATTCTTCTTATCTATGGGCATGGTCTATACTAAGTGATTAACCCATATAGGGTAGCAGTACAGCAAGGCAATCATAACAGGGCAATACATTTTTGCCCAGTGATCTGCACCTGTCCCATTTGGGAGAAGTAAAAGATAAAGCAAAAGATATTTTGCCCATACCTTAAAGTCACTTTTATATTAAATGTATCTTTTTCTGCCTCATACAGTTTTGTTATACTCCAGATCATATCTCCCATTCTTCCAAGATCCCCAGGCTTGATATCTCCAATTGATTGTCAAACAGACATCTCAAAGAATAACACAAAATAAACCTCTTTGTTTTGTTTGTTCATTTTTGAGAGGCAGGGTAAAGTAACAGTCAAGAGCAGAGGTTGGTAAACTCTGGCCCATAGGCCCAATATGGCCTTCTGTGTAGGACACTTGAGCTAAGAGTGTTTTCTACAATAAATATTTGCAATCAATTTGATGATTGGGAATATTGGAATCAGTTTCTGTGAATTACATCTTGGTTTGATCATATGACCTAAAACCAGTCATGCAATCTCTTGGTGTCTGAAATTCCTCACAGCATGCATGCTTGTGGGAAAAAAAAAAAGCCTATGAAGACATATGCCTAAATATTAATTATGGTTTCTTTTGGAAATTTAGTGATGACTTTTTCTTTTCTTCTATTATGATTTTTTGGGGGGAGGGGCATTGTCAAAATTATCTGTGGTAAAGATGCAATTATTTTATAACAGAAAGATGCTACTGAAATTATTAGGCAGTATATGAGTTCACAGATTAAATGTCCTTGAAGAACATGGATTAACATCTTGGGAAAAGTGATTTAGGTAAACACATCTTTGGAATTTTAAAAAATATTACTTTAAGGAAATGTACCTATGTATTTTATTTATAGCAAAGATGATCCAAATCTTTTGGAAAAATCATGCTTGAAAACATATGATTACAGCAGATAACTTAATACTTGTTTTAAAATCATGGCAAAACAAATTAAGTCCAACGTTAAGGAAAGGGAATATGTATATATACACCATTATAAATGCTAAATAGTTCTAGATTTCGACTTCGTAATTCAAATCTGGCTTCTGCCATTTAACAGCTCTTATCTTGGATAACTGCAATTTATCTAAGTTTCAGTTTTCTTTCCCTCATCCCCCAAATCAGGGAAAATACAGTATTTTCTTAGTAGGGGTGTTTTGAAGCCTAAGTAAGATAATTCATGGAGAGATTTTAGCACAATACCTGGCACACTAATATTATCAATGTTTAATAAATTATATAAATTTATTGTATATACATAGAATCTGTCTCTGTTTTCCAATATAAGTGCAAAATAGTAGTAAATGATAAAATTACATCATTGAGGAGCAAACAATAATTTACTAGAAAATTATAAGGAGCATGTCACATAGAGTAAAAACTATCAACTCAAGTTCTAGTTTTGCACTTCCTTGATTTACAACTTTGGAGATACCGTTAGATTTCTTTTATCTTAGTTTCTTTAAATCTATAAAATGAAGGCATGTTAGATGTTCTTCCTTTTTTTTTAAATTTATTTTTTTTAGAGAGAGAGAGTGTGTGTGGGGGGGGGGAGGGCAGAGGGAGAGGGAGAGAGAGAGAGAATCTTAAGCAGGCTCTATGCTCAGCATGAAACTTGATGCAGAGCTCTATCTCATGACTGGGAGATTATGACCTGAGCCAAAATCAAGAGTCTGGTGCTTAACGACTGAGCCACACAGGTGCCCCTAGTTCTTATATCACAATGTCATAGTGAGAAGCAAATTAGATAACGCAATATCCTTTAGATTATAAATAGTAGTAGCAACTTTAATTATCATGATTATACTTGGCAAATCTGAAAAGTCAGTTCATATTGCTAATGTCAGTAATCCAAATGTTAAATCCAGGGTTTTAATTTACTCTAGTCTTTAATTTACTCTAGTCTACTAGAATCTAAAAAAAAAGTGGTCTTCAAAATTAAAATAATAAACCTGCTGAGATTATGAGAGCCAACACATTAATTGCTTTTTCACTTAATGTTATGCAGAAGCTTTCAGGGTGAGATCAATTCTGCTTTCGGTTGGTCTACTGCATCAGTCTGAGGGTTTATGACAAACATTCTAATCCCTCCAGGAAGAGAGTTCAGCATGGGGACCAGATGGGCATGATTAACCCTGCTTTGTTTATAGCACTGCTAATTCTCAGATTAATGTAAAATATTATGTTCTTTTATATATCAAACTAACTCCCAAGTATGATTTCCCATTATCTACCATTCTAATGATCTACCCCACAACTCCTATCCATTAAATTCTATGAAACCATGATTCATTAATGTGAACAATCTTGAATTAATTGAACTAGCTTTTTTCTCTCTTTATACATATACAGACTAGTCACTCAGTGTTATCATCATTGCCTGATGGATAAATTGAACCCAAGTTGACTTTCAAAGTCATCTACACCGTACTTAATAGTTGATAGCTTTTAATGAGTCAATTAAACAAAATATTTTATGCAGGCTCCCTGAGAATGTGTAAAGCACAAGTGACCTTATAAAGCATGGTAAATGAAAATAGCTAATGTTCCAGGATATGCCTGTAAAACATGTGTGAGGGTAACAGGAAGGCAAGAGGGGGTCCAATACATTCGTGTCATTGGTCAATTTTGGCTTAAATTACCCTTGGAGAAGACCTACTCCTTTCTTTCCTGCATAACATTCTTCCTGTTTACATTGTTGACCATACCTCCAATCTGGTAAAACTCTGTTTGCACCAGGCAGTACTTCCAAGATCTAAACAAAGTGGAAACATTAGTATTTGAGTTTAGTGTATCTTCTAAACTAGATTAATCAAAAAGCACGTGGCAAGTAGAAAAGTAGATAAGAATTTCTTCATTTAAAATACTGGAAATCTACATAACAGTTGTTATTCTCTACACAGCAGTTGTTCTCTGCAGAGAAATGATAAAACTCAAGATTTGAAGAAAGGAACTAATATTTGTAACTTAATGCAGTCATTTTAGACCTAACAATAATTTTAATCAGTATTTAAACAGATTGAGTAACCTGATCTGGCAATTATTATAAGTATTCCAACTCAACAAAGCACTATCTGGAAAATGACCTGGTTCTTCTGCCTACTCAATGTGTATAGTGAATATGCTGATATTTTAAAAACCACGGGTAGAGACAGGACTCAGACTGTAACTCAGTTATTCTCTTTGCTCTCTCCTTTCTCTTTGTTTTTTCTTTATCTGTCTTTCCTTCTCTCCCTAGCACAAAATAGTCTTGGATTTTTCATGATGTCTTGTTGCCTCCAATAACGTGTAGCTGGGGCAGGAGGCTTATAGATCACCAAAGCTTAATCACTCTTCAGCACTCTATCATGTTGGCACAAGATACAGTGATCCCCGACACAGATGTAACAAGGTAGAGGTGGGCCTTAATTGTCTGTGTGAATTTTAGGGCTCTGACATTCTGATAATTTTTCTTCTGTGTTTAGTTCTTCTTTGTCCTTTTTATGGTAGCATAACCTGCTGGTCATCATTGTGTTCACAATTTAAATCACAGTAAGATCTCAGAGGATTTGTTTTGCATCTGTTAAGTTCATTCTAGTTAGAAGAATGTAATGGTGCCTCTTAGCCTTGTGTGTTTGCTAACTGTGGGGCCATTATGTCATATGCTTCTACATTTCTACCAAATTATATGTACAATTACTGTTCTGGGAAGGAAAAATATAAAACAAGAAAATAGCACCTGATTTTTTTGATACTTGTTTTGTCAACAGAAGATCTGTGTATATTCTCTTCTAAATTATACTTTCTTCTGCAAAAGTCTTTAGAGGATACAACTAAACATAAAGGGCAAATGTCATTTAAGTTCAAAATCAAAGCAACCTACTTTATATCATCCTGAAGCATAATGACATTAAAAATTGCCCATTATTTTTGGTCAAAATTAAATTGAGCAGAGTTTGGAAACACTCTATTTTGAATACTGCCCATAATGTCAAATGCTTTATTTATTTGCTTGTTTGTTTGTTTGTTTTTATTTTTTTAAGTAGGCTCCATGCCCAGTGTGGAGCCCAATGCAGGGCTTGAACTCATGACCCTGAGAACAAGACCTAAGCTGGTATCAAGAGTCAGACTCGTAACCAACTGACCACCCGGATGCCCAACAAATGCTTATTATAATAAACTAAAAATTCTGAATTTATAACATGCTTAATGCTTCCTCTTTGTGTTCTCCCAAATTCAATCAACTCTATTCTACAGTTACTGGAAATCTAGCATATGTCCCTAAAATAAAGATTATTGATAGCCTGGATTATTTTTCTGCAGGAGACTAAAGCTCTTTGGGGAAATAGATTCTAAAGTAAGAGTGACAGGGAACATTAAGCTGTGTGTGTGTGTGCGTGTGTGTACGTGTGTGTGTTCATGTATGCATACATGTACATACTTACAGCATGACTTTTAAGGAACATTATAAATTGTTCCTTACTTTCTTTAAACTACTCATGAAATGTGGAAATGTAATTCAAAAGACATACACTAGGAAATATTTTCATCTTAAAATTGATTCAGCTTTGGTTAAAAAAAACGTTTGGGGAATTCTAATTTTATCTAGTAAGTACTCCAACCCTAGAAAATACTGTATAAGCTAAGAAAGTAGTTAACTAATATAATGTGTTGCAACAGTATGATTATGTATTATTTAAAATAGGCCTTCAATGGACAACCTCATAATTGTCACATTTGCTGCAGTATATAAAGTAGAAATAAAGCATTCAGGACTACAGAGGAAACTAAGAAAGGGTATCCTTTTTTTAAAGTTTATTTATTTATTTTGAGAGAGGAAGGGAGAGTGCAAATGGGGGAGAGGCAGAGAGGGAGGGAGAGAGAGAAGCCCATACAGACTGTGCTGTCAGCACAGAGCCAGACTCAGGGCTCGATCCCATTAACCATGAGATCATGACCTGAGTTGAAATTAAGAGTCGGACGCTTAACCAACTGAGCCACCAGGCACCCCCAAGAAGGGGTATCTTAATAACTTAATTTAAAAGTAGATTTCAAAGTAGATTTCAACTCTCCTTCCCTGAGAATTTCAGATAAATCATGACAGAAGAGATAGATATAAATCCTTTGAAAGGCACCTGCCAAAAATAATTTCAGAGAGCAAAGTCAGCCACATTTTTCAGGCCACTGAACTATGTACAGACTTTAGAGAATGAACCATCTTATCTTCAAACAAGGTTATGCTTGGTCACTCAAGCCAGAAGTGTATTGTTCAGCACATTTCTCCCACAAGATGAATGGCATCTTAGATTTGCTTGATGCCTTTTCTCATAATGCTCTAAGGAGTATATGCCCATAAGATTTCTAGCACTTGGAGGACAAAATTTGTCATAGATGGAGGGAACTTTTTGAATATTGTATCTGGGCTGTGCTTTCTTGGTACCTCCCCCTGCTTTTTCAGATTGTCAGATTTAACCCACTCTTGGAGAACCTAAGATATCACCTACATTCTGAAGCCATTTAAACACAAATGGTCCCAAGATATTCTATGGTCTGATAAAACTTTATAATTAATGTTGATTAATGTTATAACACCCATTGCACTGTACTGTGGTTCATTCAACACACACTGATTTAACACCTGCAGTAATAATTCATAATGTTCACATTTTATTGAAAAACTTTGTGTCCAGTATTACTGTGGAAGATTTTAAGCATTATTTCTTTTAATTCTCATCAAAATCCTCTCAAGTATTATTATTCCCATCACCAGGAAACTTAACTACTATTTACTGAGTACTAATTAGGCAGCAGAACTGCTTTCTACACAAATGTGCTGGAATTAGAGCCACAAATTTTTTCCCATCTTTTTATTAATTCCTAGTGATAGAACCAGAAGTTACAGAGATAAGACAAAGTCCTTGCCTCCAGAGAACTCACATGATAATAATGGAGATTAATTATGAAAACTATATTTAAAAGACAGTGTACAATTGTGTATCTTGCTATTTGTTGGCCTCTTTTTTTTTAATTGGGTTTTACAATATTCAGCATCTCATCTTTCCCATAGAGGATGCTAAATACATGTTTGTTGAATGAGTGAATAAATACTACTATATGCTACTAAATCACATTTTGTAACAACATAGTCTGACAGATGTTATTCACATCTGAAATTGTATATAATACTGGGAAAAGCCTGGGGCTTTGATTCAGGGGAAGAATACTTGGTAGCAAGAAGGGGGCAGGGCGGGAACAGGAACAAAGCATTTGGCTAAAACTCAGTGAATTCCTGGTCCAAAGCCAAGAGCCTCTGTTAATCTTATCATTTGATTCTCTTCCCATTTGATAACAGAATGGAATTTATTCCCAACTCACCTGTCAACCATTTACATGGGTGACACAAACCCTGAGCCTCATTGTATGTTAGTAAAAAGAAAAATGATGCCAGCCTTATGTATCTCATATAAGTTAAATATAAGTATAAAATATTAACCATAACTCCAGGAACATAGTTTGTGCTTAATAAATGTTTGTTTATGTGAAATGGGATCTAATAGATTCTTCCTATACAGTCTGACAATCTCTACAAAGTAAATCCTGGGTGGTATAAAAGAAGACACAGCTTTTCAAAGCCAAAGAAAAAGGGTGTAGTGTAGCTATCTCTCTTGGATTTCACACTGCAAATAGTAACAACATGCATTAGTGAAAGGCAGAACAGCACCCTGGTTAAGAGCTCAGATGCTGAATTAAATTGCTTTTTTCAAACCCTGACTCTATCAATTACTATTTTGTAACCTTCAATATGTTACTTAAATTTTTATATGTCTCAGTTCCTCCATCTATAAAAGCAGGTTAATAGTGTAGTACTGGACCTGCCAGGTCTATTGTATTAAATGAATAAACCAAGGCAAGGGCTTAGAATAGTACTGGCCTATAGTGAACACATTAAAAACAGAAGCCTAATGGGCATTATCTTCGTGGGGACAGCCACCTGTAGCCATAGATTCATGCTCTGAAGTTCAAGTTCTCTTACTTGATTCATTTTAAAGTTCAAGCTGCAACAAGAGTCACTAAGGTACAAAGGAAGTATATTAATGGATGGGAATCAGGAGCTTAATGTGAAAGCCTGGCAGTTACCCTTTATTGGCTCATTCACTGTGAATAAAGACTAACATGAAAAAAATTGGAAGACTCTCCTTGACATGTAGGAACATGATATGCAGACAAATACACAAGTAAGTATAAAAGGAATATATGAAATATTAAAATAATATGAGACTAATTAAGATTCACAATTTATTTTAAAAAAGAATTGAAAAAGATGTGATATTAGGTTGCATCTTGGGGAATTACTAAGGGCTTACTCAAACAAGGATGATTCATAACACTGTGCATGTATATGATGTCCATTGTAAATGCATTCACAGAGTGAATGGAGGCTGAAGTCCAACCCATGGTCTGATCTAATCACAAGCCTAAGGGCCTTCCCTGAGTTCTCCTGAGGAGAGTGCCAAATTCCAAATTTACTCAAAGGCAATGTATTGGGGTGGTAGTGGGTGGACTGCTGAAATTGCTGGGTCATCTGATAACTATGTTCACCTTTTTGAGGACCTGCCAAACCATTTCCCACAGTGGCTGTCCTACTGTATATTCCCCACCAGTAATGCAGGAGAGCTCCAATTTCTCTGCATCTCCACACAGGCAACAGCTAAAATTTTCCATTTTTTATTATAGGCATCATAGTGAGTGTAAAGTGGTGTTTCTTTGTGGTCTTAATTTTCATTTCTCTAATAATTAATGATGTGAAAATATGCTTTTTGGCCATGTGTGTGTCTTCTTTGGGTAAATGTCTATTTGAATCCTTTGCCCATTTTTCATTTGGATTGTTTGTCTTTTTTATTATTGCATTATAAAAGTTCTTGATACAATCTGGATAGTACATGTATCAAATATGTGATTCCATTTTAATTATAATTTGTATTAATAGGACTAGAAACATGTACCATTTTGGGTGCTTTTCATCGTGCATTGCATCACAAGGCTGGAAAATAAGCAAAGTGAATGTCTGTCAGGAGGTAATCTGAATTTAACACCATTGTTTCCTAATTCTTATTAATGAGATAGGAGGAAGAAAACAATAGAGAACATATAAATCTCTCAGAAAGATTAAGAAAAAAATCCTGAAAATGAGGGGAACTTCTAAAAAATAAAAAGGAGGTAAGAAAGGATGGAAGGTGGAAAGGGCTGAGGACCTCACCATTTACTGAGTAAAGAAAGGGACACTCAATTAGAAAAAAGTACCCCTTCATGCTAAAGCCTGGCAGTAAAATAAGCCAAAATAAGAGAACAACTTCTGATTAGGATCTTTGGCACCAACAAAAAAAGACTTCAACGTAGGTGATGGGGCAGTGAGGTGAGGGGTTATGTGGTGATACAACTACTGAAGTTTTAAAGTATCTCTTAAAGATCCAATGAAATACTGTAGAAAAAAAGGTCAATGGGTTAAATGACTGTTCACTACTGATGTGTAGAAATACAACTGATTTTTGTATCGTGATCTTATATTCCACATGTTTGATGAATCCATTATTTATTTACTTATTCATTTATCTAAAGATAAGAGGTGTGGGAGTGTGGGGGTGGGTGGGGTGGGTGTTTCTATGTATTCTTTAGGGTTTTCTATATATAAGATTATATTATCTGCAAATAGATGGTTTTACTTCTTTCACTGCAACTGAATCCCGTTCATTTTCTTTTCTTTCCTTAATGTCTTAAGTAGAACCTCCAGTACAAATTAGAAGTGAGGAAAGCAGACATCCTTTTCTCCTGATCTTAAGGGGAAAGCTCCAGTATGGTATTAGTCGTGTGCTTTTTGTAAATGTGTTTTATCAGGTTGTTGAGTGTTTATGAATAAAACTTGAGTAAGACAGGATGGTGGACTTTGTCAAATGGTTTTTCTGCTTTTACTGTGATGATTATATGGTTTTTTGCCCTGTAGACAATTATGGTAGTATATTACATTGATTAAATTTTAATTTATTGAGCAAACCTTGTGATTCTGGGATAAATCACATTTGATCATACTAGATGATCTTTTTATTTTGTTTTATTTTTTAAAATTTTTTTAATGTTTATTTATTTTTGAGAGAGACAGAGACAGAACACGAGTGGGTTGGGGCAGAGAGAGAGGGAGACACAGAATCCAAAGCAGGCTGCAGGCTCTGAGCTGTCAGCACAGAGCCCGATGTGGGGCTCAAACTCACGAGCTATGAGATCGTGACTTGAGCCAAAGTTGGACGCTCAACCGACTGAGCCACCCAGGCTCCCTGATGATCTTTTTATTTTATTTTATTTTTTTAATGTTTTTATTTTTGAGAGAGAGAGAGAGAGAGTGAGGGAAGGGCAGAGAGAGAGGGAGACACAGAATCTGAAACAGGCTCCAGGCTCTGAGCTGTGAGCACAGAGCCCGACGAGGGGCTCGAACCCACAAACCGTGAGTTCATGACCTGAGCCGAAGTCAGAAGCTTAACCAACTGAGCCACCCAGGCGCCCCATAATGGTCTTTTAAAAATATTACTGGATTTGGTTTGCTAGTAAATTGCTGATGACTTTTGCATCTAATGTATATTGGTGAGTGGTTTTTTGTTTATGTGTTTGTTTATGTCTTTGTCAGGTTTTGGTAATACTGGTCTCACTGAATGAGTTAAAAAGTATTCCCTCTTTTATTTTTTGGAAGAGTTGAGAAGTATCGGTGTTAATTCTTTTTCAAGTATTTGGTAGAATTCACTGGTGAAACCATCTGGCTCTGGGCTTTTTATTATGGAAAGTCTGATATCAAACTCAGTCTCTTCATTTGTTATAAACCTATTCAGATTTATTACTTCATGGGAGTGGTTTTTTGGCAGTTTGTATGTTTGTATCTTTTGGTAGTTTGTACATTTCACTAGGATGCCTTAATTGTTGATGTTTAGGTAGTCACAGTATTCCTTATAATCCTTTTTATTTCTCTAAGGTTGTAATTATATCCTCTCTTCCCTGACTGATTTTCAGAATTTGAGTCTTCTTTGTCTCTCTTTTTTCTTTTTTTCCTGGTTAATATAGCTAAAGATCTGTGAATTTGGTTGATCTTTTCATAGAACCAACTATTAGTTTTGTGGATTTCGCTATCATTTTCCTCTTATCATTTCTTTTTCTTCTTTTTTTTTTTTTTTTCTCCAATGTGTATTAGGTCTTTCCTACTATTTACTTTGAGTTTTGCTTACTACCCTTTCTCTAATTGTTAAGGTGCAAACATAGGTTATTGATTTGAGATCTTTCTTCTTTTTTAATGTAGGGATTTACAGCTGTACATTTCCTTCTAACAATGCTTTTGCTACGTAACTTTTGTATGTTATTTTTTTCATTTTAGCTAATTTCAAAGTATTTTCTTTTTAAGTTTTTTTTAGTGTTTTATTTATTCTTGACAGAGAGAGCAGAGCATGATCAGGGGAGGAGCAGAGTGAGAGAGGGACACAAAATCTAAAGCAGGCTCCAGGCTCTGAGCTGTCAGCACAGAGTCCTATGCAGGGCTCGAACTCACAAGCTGCGAGATCATGACCTGAGCCGAAGCCAGATGCTCAACTGACTGAGCCACCCAGGTGCCCCAATATCAAAGTATTTTCTAGATTTACTTGCAATTTCTTCTTTGGTTATTTGTTAATCAGTAGTTTGTGTTTAATTTTCAGATACTTGTGAGTTTTCCAAATTTCTTTATGTTATTCATTCCTAATTTCATTACGTTATGGTGCCAGAGCATACTTTGTATGGTTTCAATCTTTTAAAATTTATTGAGACTCGTACCATATTGTCTATCCTGAAATGTCCATGTCCGTTCAAGAAGAATATATATTTTGCTGTTATAGGATGAAGTATTCTATAAGTGTGTTTTAAGTCTAGTTGGTTTATAGTATTTGTCAAGTTTTCTATTTTCTTGTTGATCTTCTATCTAGATAGTCTCTTAATTGTTGACAGTGGTATAGTAAAGACTCCAACTATAATTAATTGTTTATTTCTCACATCAGTCTGTTTGCTTCAGACGTTTTGAGGGGTGGCTAGGTGAACATGTTTTTACAGCTGTTATATCTTTTTGCTCTAACAGGGTTTGTTGTTGTTGCTGCTTGTTGAAGTTGTTGCTTAGTGACTTTTCTGCACTAATTCTGCAAAATCTTTTTTTTTTTTTTTTTTTTTTTGGTCAGAAGTGGCCATTATTGTTTCTGAGTCGGTTAGTTGTTGGGTAATAAATAGAGATTTTCTTCTTTTTAATTTTTTTTAACGATTTCAGGAATAGAATTTAGTGATCCATCACTTACATATAATACTCAGTGCTTGTCCCAGCAAGTGTCCTACTTAATGCCCGTTGCTCATTTAGCCCATCTTCCCACCCAACACCCACTCCCTGCCCCACCCAGCAACCCTTACTTTGTTCTCTGTATTTAAGAGTGAGAGAGATTTTCTTCAATACCTACAACCAATAAACTTCCCAGTCTTTGCCAATCAATGGTCTCTATGTGCCTATTGGGGTTTCCATCTAATCATCACCTAGGGGCGGGCGCCTGGGTGGCTCAGTCAGTTGAGCACGTGACTCGATTTCAGCTCATGTCATGATCTCACGGTTCCTGAGATCAAGCTCCGTGTTGTACTCTGCACTGACAACACGGAGCCTGGTTGGAATTCTCCTTCTCCCTCTCTCTCTGCCCCTCCCTGGTGCTCACTCTCTCTCTCAAAATAAATAAATAAACTTAATTAAAAAAAATTATCCAGCAAGTTCACAGCTCTGGTTCAGCTTTTACTTCCTGGTTGTCCAGACCCTCATACTTAGTGGGCAGTGAGAGCTTAGGGCCTTCTTAAGTCTTCCCTGAGCATGTTCACGGTCCTATACATATGGGTGATTTCTGGATTTCCAGGAATATGTAGTAGTTTTTCAAAGCTTTCTTTCTTATTCTCTGCTTTGTCCCAACTATACAGCAGGCAGTTGCAAAGTTTAAAACAATTGTAAATGTTTTTGGACACACCCCTTGGGAAATGCTTTTAGTCTTGGCAAGCTGGAATGAGGGCATATAACGACTATCTTTTTGAGTAGAGACTCCTAGATAACCACCAGACAGATCAGTCAACAACAATTCCTAGGGAATGAGGCTTTGGAAGACCTCATGTTCTTTTCTGCTCCCTCCAGTTCCTGGAACACATGCTGTTTTATTTTTGTCATGACTACTGCTGAGCTTGAGAACAGGGGATGGGACCAGGGCATGATAAAACACCACAAAACTCACTGTAATTACTAACAATCTGCCACTTTTTCTTGAATAAATGCTCCATGACTTGTTGCAAACCTTTGTTTAATTTCAAGAGTCTTAAAAACATTGCTTTGAAAAAACAAAACAAAACGAAAACACTGCTTTGAATAATTTTTACATTGAGTTTTTGAGTTGATTTTACAAAAGGACAAATTTTCAGAGGTCCTGATGCTGCCATTTTCACTGATGTCACTCTAAATAGAATATTTTAAGATAAAATGAAAATGACCAAACTATATATTAAAAGTATTCAACCTTTCTATTATAAAAAAAAAAAAGAAAATTAAAATAACACTTAATTTATCACAAAGATTTTGGTTTTTATTTACTTATTCTACTGTTTTTTTACTACTTAAAAATATATACAACTACATCTTTAAAAACATTAGTAAAAAATAAATTTTTTAAAGAACAGTTTTAATATGCAATGTTTATATTCCTTCAGAATCTAGTGGCTTTAATACTATCCAGACCCTAGGGATTACTTTCTGTGCATGACTAATATTTCATTCTCCCTTTTTACTCTAGAGGTCACATTTACCATAGGAATAGTGTACATAGGAAAATACAGGAGCATAAAGAATACTTCACAAAAAGTCTTGAGGAGATCTATACCTTCAGGACCAAATACAAACCATCAAAATCTTACCAAATGATATAAAAATGACATGAACAATCCCACTGTGAACTTTAGAATCTACATAATAATTGCATAACCTGAGCTTTGATTTTCTCGTGATCAGAATGCTCCAACAATAAAAATCTCTCCAACCTAAAGATATCTTTGTATATTGCAATGGTTTTCTAGAAATGCTTATTAAATTTTTATCCATGTTATTTTACTATAATTCAATGAAACTTCAAAATTAATTATACACAAATTTCTAGTATATAAAATATTCATTTAAGTATTATTCCCAATCCTAAATAGTAAATGTAATGGAGTTTACTGTATTTCTCCTGAACTCCCCAGAAGACAAGCAATATGACAAATACGGAATCGGGTATTACTATGGCTCTTATAGTGGCAAAAAACAAGAAGCAGAGATTTATTCCTACAACATGAATTAAGCCTGAATAGGACTTTGTTCAAAATCTCAAGTTCCAACCATATAAAAATTATAGGCAGGTAAAATAAATCCAAAAGTAGTTGTTTATGATATTTATAACCCTTTACTGAAGATTTTTTCCCATTCATGAGAGAACATGCTATAGACTTTCACAAATAGCAGAGTTCAAGAATACCATACAATATTTGTTGCTGATAAAGAAAAACCTTCAAACAAGTTCTAATATCTAACTTCTCTAATAGAAAGTAGAAGAAGCTGGTGTCTATGCTTTGTGTAGGCATCTCTTATACTATATCCCAGGTAGCACTGGGCTGGTTGGTGGTTCAGAGTATGAGAACTGACAAGCATTTGGAATTTCAAATTGGTAGGACTTTGTCATTTTAGTTCATATCACTGAACTCTGCAATTGCTTTTTATACTCTCCCTAACCCCTCAAAAATAGTCACTTCCTTTGGCCTTCTCTGGAAAACTCAGAGTTGTAAAATGTTATTAAAGATCCAAATCTTTCTATTCCATGCCATCAATTAAAAAACATCAAATTGGGAACTAATGGCTCCTATCAACATCATAACAACAGAAAAATTAAATCAACTAATTACAATACAAACTATACTTAAAATTATAGGTTAATCTTTTCCAAATGAGTGGTCTTTAGCTGAAAACCCAGATGACTCATGTTTCCATAGTTATACACAATTATTCAGCAAGTTTTCATCATAATTGTGTCATTATTTCCCTGAAAACAACGGATGGCCTAAACACATTTATATATTTGATTTCAAAATAGATGAATTCAAAGATTTGGGACATATTATTTTTAAGATTCAAAAATCCCATATGGCTTACCAAAGACTGCTTTACCAACCTTTTCCAAAATCTCTAAAGTTTATATGATTTTCTCAATTATCCAGTTACTAGTGTTTGTCAGGTCATAGAAGATTTCGGAATGTGATGGTTTGTTAGTACAGAAACAATCGCTATTGGTCTGCACTAAAGATTCTAGAGGAGGGCAAAAAAAAAAAAAAAAGGATCACAAATTTTCGGGTTTATATTTCATTATGTATCCATTTTTTAATAATGAATAAATTCATCATAAATATAGAACTTAAATATAAATTTAATATGTATTTATTTCTGGATAGTTTATAATACAGAAAATCATAAAGAAACAGGAATATTACCCTTAAGCAGAGCATACAGGTCCCTGCTTCCTGAAGCGTGGTGCTTAGAATAACAGCCTCAGTGTCTCCTGGGAAATTGTTGGACATGCGTATCAGTCTACATCCCGGACTAGCGAAATCACAATTTGCTTTTAAACAAGGTCCCCAGGTGATTCATGTGCACATTATGGTTTGCAAAACATTGACATAGAACCAACCACTAGTGAAATTTTGGCAGGTATCTCAATGGTTTTCCCAACAAATATATTACAGTATACATATTCATGTAATTTTTTGATACTATGTTGTAAATATGTTCTTGTGCCATGAATACTTTATTGATATTATTTTCTAATTTTATTATTAAATATTACATAATTATTGTTAAAAATATTTAGCATAATAAGCCATAAATTGAAAGCTACCCAACTCTTCTCACCTAGTATAAAAGTTTGGTGCATAGTCTTCTAATCATATAAACATTAACACATTATTATATATTATACATAGAATATATAATTATATAGAATGTAAAGTCTTGTAACATATTCGTTTTGATGGCACTTTCCTTGAATTACGTACTTCATTTCTATGTTATATTATTCTATGTTCATTCCATGGACATGTTTCCAATATTATGATCTGCAGTCATTAGCATTTCTTAATATTCCTTAAGATTGAATCCTAGTGTATGAATATCAGTCTTTTCATACCAAAAAATGAACCATTATTAATTTTTAATTTTGATTTCCTTTCTCATTGATCTTCAAATGCATTGTAAAAGGAGGGTATGAAGGAATCAACGTGTATTATCGTGGAAAATATACTGATTCTAGATTCATGTTATCAAGGAGAACTCTGATTTTTTTATATACCACTTGTCTCTTTCTGCCTATATTTGTATATATTTTTTTCTTTTTACAATAATTAAAAAATAGCCATGGCTAAATATGTGACCTTCAGCAAAGATTTTTTTCTAGGAATCTGATGAACCATTTTTGTTTGTATATTCTCGTCTTTTTTTTTTTTTCAGCTGAGAGCATTTTATTCAATATAGATGACTTTATCTTTGATATTTATGAGAAATATATTCTTAACTAGCTCCACATTATTTTTCTTATGAATAACTTGCCATGTACATATTAGTACTTCTCTTCTTTATTCTGAAAGCCTTTACAAACCTTTGCCCTACATACCAATCATTCAATATTGTGTCTATTTTATCTTTCATTATCTTAAATGCAATTTTAAATGGTCTTTTTCTTTTTATTTTAAATGTTCTAATGCATATTTTAGTTTCCCCAAATTCTTATTAATCTCCTTTAATTTATCCTGTTGTCTTATCATGTCAACATTTATATCATATTCAAACATAGGTGATCCATTTCTAACAAACCTTCATTAACATTGTTGGTGTATGATTTGCTTTTGTTCATAAGATCTGTGTCCTTGGGCCTAGTTCAAATTTGCAGTTGGAAAGTGTATTTTTGTCCATAGTCCCTTGACTACTTCTTGCTGTTGAAATTGACTTTATCATGTGGGAATTAGCAGTAATGAAATGGCATGCTCTCTTTCCCTACTTCTTGGAATTATAGAAACTCAAGGCTAAATATTCTTCATTCCTGAATTTTTTATTTCTGCTTTTAAATGTACAGTACTTTATTTCTGGTGATTGAATTTCCAAGATTGCACTTTTCTGAATTTGTCCTACTCAATTGATATCTATCTATGTATCTACTTACCTACATATCCATCCATCCATCCATCCATCCATCCATCCATCCATATGGATGGATGCATTTTATAGCTCTGGATTATATTATAAACTGGAAGCGGAAAGAGAAGTCCTGATTTGGAACAGAGGGAAGAAGGGCTATCTTAAAAATTAGCCCTAAACATTATAATGACAGCACATCAATTGGTATAGATATGGACTTTCTAAACTAAGAGGTAGAAAAGCTGAAAATAGATTTTCCTAGAATTCGTAGTTGGTATTATAAAGGTGAGCTGGCATTTGAATTAATCAAATAAGTTCCATCAAGTTAGGTTCAAAGTAAAACCAAATACACCAGCAGAAGTTTGACTGAAGTATGACTTTTTTCAAAACCTAATGAGATTTTGCTGTTTTCTACGTTTTAGTAAGTATTTCAGTGAAAGTGTGGGTAACAACTTACCCAGACTGCTAACCAGTTGTCAGTTTAAAACAGAAATTATTGCTGGGTCATGGAAGCTAGATCAGCATTGTTGCATCAAAATTAAAGATTTATTTTATTATATAGTATTACTTTTTTTTTTACTTTTTTTTTTTTAACGCTTATTTATTTTTTGGGACAGAGAGAGACAGAGCATGAATGGGGGAGGGGCAGGGAGAGAGGAAGACACAGAATTGGAAGCAGGCTCCAGGCTCTGAGCCATCAGCCCAGAGCCCGACGTGGGGCTCGAACCCACGGACTGCGAGATCGTGACCTGAGCCAAAGTCGGACGCCCAACCGACTGAGCCACCCAGGTGCCCCAGTATTACTTTTAGTGATGCTTTTCTACAGAGTGGATTAGGTGAGTTGCCCCTGCCAATACATGGTAAATCTGAAGTTGAAACAGACTAACATAAAGTATAGATAGTATATCCTTCCAAAACTTTACTAAACTGAGATTTGAAAGAACAATGTTGGAAAGAAAAGTTAGGCTTAATCATAAATAAGCTAGATTCTCTGTCAGTTTATTAGTCTTGATAAGGAGATCAGCAATTGAATCGTTTTAAATTTCTTCAAAGTAAATACAGCCTTGGGGTTATATTTAGTTTTTGTTTCACAAAAATTGGTGACATGTTTCACAGTGAGTAGGAGGATAGGGCGAAGGTGGCAGTAACACCAAATACTACTTAAGATACTTTTGTAAACTTGTCATAAAAATAAGTTGTTGTGTATTATTTTCTCACAATGCAAACAGGATTCAAATGTGATAATAAAAGTCACAATTTAAAACTAATTTTCAACTTTGTTTTAAATGGAGTGGGATGAGAAGTTAAGGCGGTTTCTCATAGGGTCATTCTAAAGTCTGATTCAGATTACTTTCTAAGAATGGTTCCCATGTATTTTAGAACTTTTTTTTCTAGCACTATGTAGATGAGTGAGGCTTCTGACATTTACATAAAGCAAAAAAGGCATTTTCATTCTCTCAGAGCCATTCCTCAAAGAGAAAGATGCTGCAGCTAGGGGAAACATTAATTAAAAGCACATCTAACATAAATGGCTTGTCACTGACATACAATACTTACCAGAACTCACACTGTCCTTGGAAGATAGAAAAATTCCTTCAGTGTTTGGGGTTTAATATGAGAAGTTAACTAGTCTAATTTGTAGTGATACGTATTATGCACAGGCTGCAATGTATTTGTATATTTTAAATACTTTAAAGGATATTTCACTAAATGAATCCCTAATGGAATGTAATTTAATTCACAAGTTGAAAAATAGGATAACAGTTTCAGCCCCCATCACTCTCCTAATGCTTGAAGTATAGTTGGAGAATAAAACAAGCAGTGCATAAAGAACAGATATTATAGTAACAACTGTCATGATAATAAGAAGGATACACTGTAGTGTTTCTGGCTTATTTATAACAAATGAGCATGAACATCTTTTTGTTTCTTGGGGGAATAGTATTAATTCTTTTTGCTACATTGAAATGAAGCATGGGTAATGCCATTGAATGTGTGTCTAAATGACCTTAAAATGTTACATTAGTAGAAATGATAGGATGAAAGTCACACAAATGAACACAATGTTTATATTGTCCATATTTGCCAGATTTAAGTTGTATGATTTTGAGATAACTCTCTCATTGTCTAAATTATCTATGAATGGCCACTTTATTTGTAAAAAGGAGGCTTCAAGAAGATAGACTGTTTTCTTATTGTGTGACAGATTCCACAGTGGCTTTAAACCATATGCTGTATGGACACACACACACACACACACACATATATATATATAATAACTATAAATATAATAACTATATATATAATAACTATAATCAACCTGAACATATGAGATGAGGAAACTTGGCCAGTACTAGCTTATTTCCAGTTTGGGAACATGATGAGTGTTACTACATCCTAAAAGATATCACAGATGAGAAAGATCAGAGATGTATTTTAGTTCTTCCAAGAACCATGGAATCAGGTCAAAAACTTTGGAAAATTCTGGTATGAGATTAAACATAGATATTAGACATTTCTAATTCAAGAACCGTCTGTAGGCTAGAGTAGAAAACCTTCACTACATAAGATGCTTCTGACCTGGGTGTCCCAACACAGCCCATGATTTTGGAACTTACTGAGATCACTCCAGTGAAGAAGATCCAGAAGGACTCCCAGTAGCAAAAACATGGCTTTTGAGAGATTATGAAGACTGGGGTGATGAGTGATCAGCTTAATAAAAATTCCAGCATATGTTTTGGGGGAATAAAAAGCAAGTTTCTCAGTCTGTATATGTGTAGATTGTACTCAGTAGCCTCTAAAAACTGTACATTGACAAAGATTGAAAGACCTTGAATTTTGATTAATGAGAAAGTTACATGGAGCACATTCATAGTACTTAATATATGTCAAATAATTAATCTTCATAGCCCTCTGTAACAAAGGAAGCTCTGAATTTTTAAGTGAAGACAGAGAGACACAAATAAATAAAATGATTTGCTTCCTTCCATTCTCATCAGGAGGCTTTCTAATCCATTTTTTTCCTACACTTTATAGTTCATGATCTCCAAATTTCTTTTTTGAAATAGTTGAGCTAATCTTTTGAGTCTCTAACAGCAAGATTTTCTTTGTAATTTTACATGTTTACCTTTTGTTATAAGGCTATGAGTAACACTGGGATTAACTTTTTTTGTTGTTGCCATATACCCAAGAACCATCTGAGATTTCTTTAAGAATTCTGTCACCTTATATCTCTAAAACTGCTACAAACTAATCCAACAGGAATTGGCAATGTTGAATTAGTTCTAAATGACAGCTTCTTTTGTTATTTTCTTTTCATATCCAAGGTTCTTTGAAAACAAGAATAAGGAAAAAAGACTTTTCTTATTAAAGAATATATATATGCTTTTTATAGTATATGTTATATATATATATTTATATATAGTATAGTATACTATAGCATATAGTATATGCTTTATATAGTATATGTTATATATAATATACTTTGTATATATTCTTATACATTTTGTGAAAATAAAGGAAACTTCATTTAAAATGGAGTCAGGAAGGCCTGAGCTCTCATATGCTACCACTAACAGTAAGAAGCATACCTCACATTCCCCAACAGGAAAAAGCTTTCTTTACATACCCCAGACAGAGGGGAGAATTTCTCCTTGCCTCATAACAGCCTAGCCAGCTGCCACTGCCCTAAAATCAGTATCAACAGCCCCTCTCAGCTTCCTCTTTCTCCTATAAAAGCAAGTCCCTTTCCTCTGTTCTCTAGTTTGCCAGTCAATTGCAACTCATTTGCTATTGCAGAAAAAGTTCATTTTGCCACTCAGATAGCTGGCTCTTTTCTTAAGGTCAGCAATATTCATATCGTCTATCTATCTATCTCTACATCATCAATACCTATATCTCCTTTTGCAATGCTCTGTGGTCCTGCAAATGTCAAATGACAGAGGAATTAGTAACAAAGCAGAATAATATAACAATGTTGCCTGAGCTGGCCTTGTTCGTCATTTATAATAAACTATATATTTTTCTAATCAATATTTTATTAACTTAGCAAGTCAGAAAGTCTTTTGTATGGATGAGCTGTCATGAAATACGGTAAAACAATAGCCATTAATTTAGAGAGCTACTTATCTTTAGAGACTTTGCAAAAAATCTGATTATCTGATACCCATATAGTACAGTGGCAAAGCTTGTACAACAAGCAAAAAGGCTAGGAAACCATGTACAGACTTCTGTTAAAGTTGCCTCCAAATCGAGACATTTTGAACTGTTTTATTCACGACTGACACACAAAAAGCTGTATTTATTTAATGTAGACAACTTGTGTTTGGAGATAAGTGTATACCTGTGAAATCAATATCACTATCAATACCATTAATGTATCCATTACCTCTAAAAATCCCACCCTGTTTCTTTTTCTTTTGTGATAAAAGTACTTAGTATAAGATTTACACTCTCAGTGTAATAAAAAATTACACTGCAATTTTTTAAACATATAATATACTATTGTTTATTATAGGCCTTATGTTATACAGAGTTCCAAAACATTTATTTTACCTGAGTAAAACTTCACACCTTTGACCAACACCTCCTCATTTCCCCCTCACCCAAACGCCTAACAAACACCTTTCTCTGTCTCTCTATGCTTGACTATTTTAGATTCCACATAGAAATGAGACCATGCAGTATTTGTCTTGCTGTGTCTGGCCTATTTCACTTAGCATAATGTCCTCCAGGTCCATCCATGTTATTGTAGATAGCAGAACTTGTTTTTAAAGTTGAATAATACTCCAGTGTATGGCTAAAATGCATTTCCCTTATCCATTCATCTGTTGATGGACAGTTAAATTCCTTTCCTATCTTGACTGTTGTAAATAATGCTGAGATTAAAATGGGGGGGGGATAGATATCTCTTTGAGATTCAGATTTTAATTCCTTTGGATATATACCCAGAGAGGAGTTGCTGGTTCAAACAGTAATTCTCTCTTTAATTTTTTGAAGAAACTTTATGTTGTTTTTCATGGTGGCTGCTCTATTTTATATTCCAACCAACATCCTCACAAATACTTGTTGTTCAGGGAAATGCTTTAAAATATGTTATAAATATAGAGAAACACATTGACAAAAGGAAAACTGTCTTTTCTGTCAGTAATGGATTTGACCTTTACAAATATCAAACATTTCAACTTTTTTTATGGAGTTAAAGGTAGGGACTGCAATCTTAAATGCCATGACAGTCTTGCACAGGGACTGGCAAACTATGGCCGGCAGCCTCAATAGGGCTCAATGCCTGTTTTGGTAAATATAGTTTTATTGGAACACAACTTTGCTTATTGATTTACATATTGTCTGTGGCTGCTTTCGCCATACAACTGCAGAATTGAGTAGTTACGGCAGAGACTCTCTGACCTGCAAGCTTAAAATACATCAGATGGTCATTTTTACAGAAAAAGGAATTCTCACTCCTGGTCCTGCTGCCCCAGAAAGCTTGATAATTATCAACTCAAAGTTAGTAAAGTACTATTTACAGCATACTAGAGTAATGATGGTGTTGATTTCCATTCTTTTACGTTCTTCTTTCTACCTTTCTGTATGTTTCAAATTTTTTGAAATATTTATATATAATTCCTACATAGGAAACACATTTAAGTTTCATTTTATCTTTAACATGCATTTTACATACAGATATATTTTCAAATGCACTTTAAAAATATTATATCTTTTTGCTCTGTCAGCAACTTTTCTCAAAAGGGTTAATTACTCACTTCTATTCTTTAATTTCCATTCTCTCTGAACTCATTCCCATTAGCATTTCACCCACACGATGACTCTAAAATTACTCTCATCAAGGTCCTCAATGACCCTACATTGCTACATTCAATATTCACCTCTCCCTTCTTATTTTACTTTACCTATTAGCAGCACTTGAAAGGGTTGATCAGTCTATTCTACTGGAAGGGAGATCTGCAGCTGACTTCCATAATTCAATCCTCTCTTTTTTCCCCAATGGAACTGGTTACTTGCTTTCAGTCTCTTTTGCCCACTCCCTCTTTTCCCCAACCTCCTCTTAGTGGTGTTTCCCTAGGGCTCAGTCCTGATCACTTTCTCAGCCTACACTCACACCCTTGCACATATTCCAGCTCTGGCTTTAAGTCCCTTGAATGTGATGAAGAATATAAAATGTATATCCTCAGGTCATTCTGGAACACCAGAAGCAAGTCTCCTGCTATCTTGACTGCTCTACTTGGAAATCTAACAGACATCGCAAGTTTGACCTTCACAAAACTGAACTCTGACCACTGCTCTACTCTAAGTTGAATTAACCAGCATCCATTCCATCTCAGTTAATGGAAATTGTATCCAGTGGTTGGAGCCCAAACTATCCTCGACTGCTCCCTTTCTCTCACAGCCCATTTTATCTAATCATGTTAGCCCCACCTTCAATTTATGTCCAGATCTAAAGCCTCACACCTTTTACCACCAACACAGCCAACACCAGGGTCTGAGTCATCATCATTTCTTATCTGCAAGGTAATTACAATGCCTATAAGGCCTCTGTGATTAGTTCCCTGTTAACATTCCTCTACTATTACTTTATTCCTGTTTCATTCTATAAAATTGCCTCCTTAAAGTTCTACAACTAAATGGAGCATTCTCCAGCCTCAGGCCTTTTGTGTTTACCATTCTCTGCCCACAAATGGTCTCGTTGTGTTAAGTACTCTTTTAACAGAAATTTCTCTCCCTGCTCATATAAAAGATCTTCTTTATCCTGCTCTATATTTTTTTCTTTTATTCATTACATTTGTTATCTTCTGCCTCAGTCTATAATTTACTTTATGATTATTTTTATTTTTTATTATCTGTCTCTCCTATAGATGAGAAGTCACCAGAAGACAGTAATCTTTGTTTTTCACCCTGATGCATTACCAGCACTTAATACAGCAATATGCCCAAATGTATAAGAAATTAACACACATATGTGTGCACATAGAGACAAACATATTTACCTGCCGTTCATATTAGAATTTAGATATTCATCATTTTCAATATTTCACTGTAAAGAAGTGACTTTCTTCCAATAAATGCCAGGTACATTCTGAAGTTTGAGATTCTATATATTTTTTTGAAATCTTACATTTCAGTAGCAACTTATCAGTTTGGAAATGCATTCTGGATAGGTTTTCAAAAATATTCTAGACCTAATTTTCTGATAATACTGCACTCTGAAAACCTTCAACTTTCTTGCCATGGGCAACTGCTGAGTCAACTAAGTATCCTCCTGGACTAATCAGATATACTCATCCCTGGAAGCAATACTTGAATAGTGACAGCTTCATAATCCATTAGAAAATTTACAAAGATACATTTAGTCAGCTTTTTGGGTTCTGTTTTCAAATAATCAAATAAATGAAAATTATTATCCAAATTCCATCCTAATGGGATTACTATTGTTTTACAATCCATAATACTCCCTGAAAGATTTAAGGTCCACAACCTTAAATCTTAGTTATACCTATGTTTTACCTTTCTTTTATATTTTTATTTTATTGTTAATTTACTCCTTCCTATCTTTCAGAAGAGAAGTAGATCCTAGAAGAATACCTCTTCTCTTATAGGCATTTTCTCATCAACTTTCCTGCCCTAAATTCCACTTACCTTCAAGCTTCCTATAAATTTTATTCCTGTAAAATTCCAGGAATATTGGTGTGCCCTTTTTGACTTTGGTGCCAAGGTGCATCTCATTCTTGTTTTTCCCAGTTACTTGTGTTAATTTGCTTGTTTTTTACTATAATTTTATTTATCAACCACTTATAATATGACTAATAGTAGACTACATGCTTAGAGGGATCCAGATCACAAAGTCAGAGACCTTACTATTAACCTTTATTTCCTTCTTTTTATGAGTTTTGTCATAGAAACAGTTATTAGTTTGAAATACATTTAAGAACTCAATGTTTATAGTGAAGTTTTACAGTTTCTACTGTTGAAGACAACTTGACAACTTTCCTTAAAGACAATTTTACTTTAGACATCTATCTATTCAAAAGGGCTTCTTTCATACATGGTATATAGGTTAGTGCAGAATATTGCTATTCGTGTATTAAATTGAGGGCTGGTAAAGATAAACCAGTTGTGAACATATACACATGCACATATTTGTATTTCTTACCTTATATAAAAAAATCAATATAAAGTGGAAAAATATAAAATTACACTAGTTTTTGGTTCTGACATTAGTATCAGAGAAAAATATCTTTCTACTTTGAACATGTTTGCCCTTTTCGTACAAGAACTTCATTACTCCTGACAATATGTTGCACATTTGCCCTTTCACAAATACTATATATACAATACAAGCAGTATTTCATCATTTAAAATTTTTTTTTGTATATTCTACTGTTTTAGAAGACCAGCTTATTATACATCTTACATTTGAGGTAATTTGAAGAAGGGAAAACTAACTCAGTGATGTGTTGATACTGTGAAGGTTATTATTTTATTAATTTATAACTTTTTATAAGTATGCCAAAACACCCATCTGATATAAAAATGCTATATTTGTGCATATGTTTTTTTAGCAAATATGTCATTTGTTCATTATTTTCTCTATGAGCAGATTGGAAAATTCCAAGACCTTTAATTTTCCACAAACTGAAAGTAAGCATGGTGGAAATTTCAGATTGCACAACATGTAGTAGGGATGTGATAACGGTTCGGCTCCCGCGATGCCCAGTTAGTCACCCTAGGGAGCCAAGGATTTCATCAAGCTGAGGGTGTGGAGCCGTCTACCTGTTAGAGTCTAGAGAAGTACTTGTGCTTCCTTGAGATGCCCACTTCTAAGTAGCTCTGAAGGGTTTGTCCACACAGGCACCCAAATGACCGAAGATGTGCCACAGAACTGAGTCAAAAGTTGTAGCCAGTGGAAAACCTACCACACATTTCACCAACCATTTATTTCAATAGTGAAAGCCAGTAAAACAACCCCAAATAAGATGAAATCAGCCACACAGCATGGGAAGCTAGTTCTGGAAAACATTAGGTAGTCAAGCTCTGTAAATTCCTATTCTTTCCACCTCTTAATGAATACGTAGTACAGAACAGTGACTGTAATGCTTACTCTGGTGCTGAGTGTTGAATTCACTTCATTTTCTTTCATAGTAATAGAATGTCCCAATTTTTATCTGGACATAGGGATTTTCTTTTCTTTTCTTTTTTTTTTTATGTTTATTTATTATTGAGAGACAGAGAGAGAGACAGAGCACGAGCAGGGGAGAGGCAGAGAGAAGAGGAGACACAGAATCCAAAGCAGGCTCCAGGCTACGAGCTGTCAGCACAGAGCCTGACGCGGGGCTCGAACTCACAAACTGAGAGACCATGACCTGAGCCGAAGTCGGAAGCTCAATCGACTGAGCCACCCAGGTGCCCCTCTTTTTTTTTTAATTTTTAAATTTTTCTTATTTTTTTGGTAAGTAAAGAGTGTGACTAATCCCTCATCAGTGATATATAAACAGAAGATTATGGAGAGGATTTCCAATGAACAACGTTGGAAACAATGAACAACATTACTGATAAAACAATTACTTTGTCTTTTGCCAATCTCCAACTAGTTTTACATTCTGATGCCTGTAATTTTGTAAGCAGCAAGAATTAGGGGTCCCCAGAAACACAGACAAAACATAGTTTTCATGACACAAGAGAAGTCATTTTAGGCCCCCAGCTATTTTCTGTTATCTATGATCTACCTGCCCAAACACACTTCTTGCAGAAATTCCTAAGAGGTGTCAGAATTACAAAGAAATGCAAAACCCTCAGTAGTTAAAAATTTTAAGGGAACAAAGGGAATGCAAAAGCCAGCAGTCTTACCAAGCCAGGAAATAGCTTAACCATATCAGAGACAATAAATCAGTGGTTAAAATCTCCCAGTGCTGTTTCAAAAGTATGCCAGACCCTGCATTTCTTACCTGAGATAGGAGCCCAAGACCCCATCCAGTTTATACTGGCCATGGGAGTCTGTCCAAAGCCACTTACCCTACTCATTTACCTCTGCTTTATTAAAATGTTAAAGTCTCTGCCCTAGGAGGAACACAGGCTTTATTAACATAACGTAGGATGTATGTATAGCCATATTTTCTAAGTTCACCTGAGAAACTTTATGGTCACCTTTACATGTGGTGATAAAGCTCCCCTTTCTGAATATTCATCCTAAACCCTAAATAAAAAGAACCCACTCACCCCTGCTTGCGGAATCATGGCTTTAGAAGTTATTCCCTGTGGGGCACCTGGGTGACTCAGTCACTTAAGGGTCCAACTCTTGGTTTCGGTTCAGGTTATGATATCAAGGATTCGTGAGTTCAAGCCCTGCATCAGGCTTGGTGTTGACAGCATGGAGCCTGCTTGGGATTCCTTCTCTCTCTCTCTCTCTCTCTCTCTCTCTCTCTCTCTCTCTCTCTCTCTCCCCCATTCTGTCTCTCTGCCTCTCCCCACTCATGCTGTCTCTGTATCTCTCAAAGATAAATAAATAAAGTTAAAAAAATAAAAGAGGTCATTCCCTGCGATCTCCTTATGTGCTACAAATAAAGTTTCTTTGGTGTGACAACTCCACCTGGTGTAGTTTCTATCTGCAACTAACTCATGTTAATTTGGTTATAAGATAGATCCTAATGGCTAGATGACTAGTAACCATCTTGAACCCTGAAGACACAGAGGACTGAAGGGTGGAGAGCTGAAATGACCGCAGGTCCTTAGGACTTTGTGAACAGAATTTCCATTGCAGCCTCCAGAATTTTATATGAGAAACAAGTGCCTCTCTTGTTTAACAACGTTTAGTTGGATTCTAATAGCAGACCTAATTCTAACTATCACATTTTCTATTTGCAAATTTACTGTAATATTATTTATGGGAGAATTACTCTGTTTATTTTTTAACTTCATGGGTGTTTCATCAATGAAGTGTCTACATCATCAATCTTGTATCCAGAAGTGGAGTTAAAAGTATAGGCTCTGGAGTTTGACTAACTTTGATTCGTCATTTACTAGATGTGTATTTAACTTCTCCAAGCCTCACAGATGGTTTAATCACAAATAGTTATGATGATAGTACCTACCTCATACTGTCATGAAAAATAATTTTGATACTGAATATAAAGGCTTATCTCAGTTGGGAATACATAATAAGTGTCCCAAATTTATACTACAGATACATATGTATACATAAAATTGAAGTTTTATATATTTTTTGGATTATGAGCTATAGGATAAGCACAGGACCATTAATGTAGGCTGGAGTTTAATGCTTAATAATGGTGGTGATAATCTTATACAAACACATTTGTACACATATACACAATAAATTTTAAATTCCAAAATATTGTAAAAGTCAATGCTGTTTTCTTTTCCATGAGGAAAATTTTACAATGCCTGTAATATAGCAATGGGTGTCTATATATAACCAAAATTGAGCTGATTCTAGTAATATAATTTCAAAAGCAAACTTTTCTCTTTATTGAGGAAGAAATATTTTTATGTGTTAGATGAGCTAGATTTGAGAATTTTAGATATACCTAAGCTTAAGAAGAAATATTTCATGGGACTATTTTTAATATCACATTTTACTATTTTAATATATATTTATATAGCGTTAATAAATCACAAAGTTTTTTAAGCAAACCATAAAAATACTTTCATAGCTTTTTATTTTTGGACATTTCTTTACCAACAAGTATGATACACTAACAATGGCTTAAGAACCATTGTTTGAAAAGTTGAAAGAAAAAGCATCCTCACCCTCAACATGTGTTTTTCTTTTCTTTTTTTTTTCTGTTTTAAGAATATTGGTTGGAAATTTTTGGACGCTTTTGAGTCTGTCCTGATTCGGTAAAAGATAGATTAACTTAAACTAAAAACTATTAAAGAGTTATATAATTTCGTATTCTCTTTGAAACACCAAATTATATATTAAAGAATAGTAGTCTGTCTTTGTATTCTAGGGAAAAACTAATTGCCAATGTGCCATTTGTTCATTTTCAGCAAATACTATATGGAACACAATTTTCTGCCTGACACAATTCCTTTAATTTTTACCAAGAAAAATGTGTTCAGCTAAAGAGAACAATCAAATCATTTTCTATTTCAAATTGATATCATATTCTCTTTGTCTGTTTTCAGCACTTTGTACATCATATAATGATTTTCTGCTTGTTTAAATATGGTTTCTTATCACAAACTGATTAGCCAATGTAAAATATATGAGGCTAAAGTGGTTTCTAAATGTTCTCAGTACCTAAATCTTTTAAATATTTCCAGTATGCATAAATATTCCTATCTTCCCAAAACTTATATGGATAACAAAAAGCCAAAATGAACAAACTCTTTTATGCTATTGTTATTGCACTATATGTGAACCAATTTTTGAAAAGGGAGGAAAGCACATGAGTTAAATTCAAGTTTAAAAAAACAATCCTGTGAAAGACTGTCTTGCTCTTACTAATTAAGTAATTCAGAATTGCATTGAAGATGGGCCGTAAATGGAATAATAATCATAGAAAGTATTTAGAGCGCATTTTAATGTGCCAGGCACTATTGTAGACACTTTTCATATGCTCATTCATTTAATCAGTGCAATCATCCAAAGAAGTGGACACTGTTACCTGTGGTCCATTTTACAGATGAGAAGGGTATCAAGGAGAATGGCAACTGGTCCAAAGTCTAACATTAGAAAAGAGCTGGAACCAGATGTCAAGCTCAGGCTGTAAACCAAAATTTATGATTTCACCAACACACTTTATTATCTCTTAAATACTGCATTTCTTCTCATTTTTAAAGCATTTTTTTCACGTTTGGTTTTAAGAAGTTAAGATTAGAGGTCATACATAAAAATTTCAAAAAAACACTTGGTGCAAGGCTATTAAATGCTAGCATAGTAAATTAACACCACGCTTCAATGTCAGAGGACAGACTTTTGCTTCTAGCAGCAATGTTATCTAAACAGAAGAAGCAAGTGACAAAGCACACCTGGACATTCTGAGTAAAAGATACAAATATAACCTTCTAAACATTGTAGCTGACTGAGCTCACAATAGAGTAATGTAAATTACCCCAGGCCCAAAAGAAGAGGGCTTTAGAAACGAGAATGGTAAATTAATACTAAAACTGAAGCAACCAGTGTATAGTTGCTGATCTTGTTAAGCGAAAAAGGTTCTTTGCTGGCAGTTTGGGTTTTAATAATGGCTCTGTAGACAAGAAACAAGACCTTACTGCTAGACAGTATCAAGGAGGTGGGTGCACACACCTACACACACACAAACACACACACACACACACACAGCTTAAGTAGATCTCTCTAAAGCCTACCTCCCAAGTGAATTGGTAGGCTAGAAACTTTGTTTCTGTTGGCAAAGGCAAAGCTACAAGATAATTTGCCTATTTTGGCCTAGGACCTGGTGGGAGAAAAACCTCTCCCATAAAAATTCACAATCATAGCCCACTCTCAGGAGTCAGGAATTTGACTTCTCAATTTCCACATGGTCCACTGGAAAAAAAAGCCAGTTAATAACTTCACTTAAAACTTTCCCCAGTTGATAGTAACCTAGGCCTGGTGGAATTTAGCCCAAATACTCTCCCGAGGTACAGACCCTGAACCAACCATCACAGAAGTTAGACTCACAGATTAAATCTTGAGAAAGTTGAGCTCACTGTTTAAAATAACCAGATCCATGAAGACACAAGCCACAGTGAGTGAGAACCACCAAGGACATGAAGCATAGGGTAACAAAAATAGAAACAATTGATGGAGAATATACAATGAGTATGTTCAAAGATAGAACTGAGGACAATAGAAAGGCACATAGTATTATCAAAAGAGAGATTAGGCAGCTATAAAAACAAATCTACAAGACAAAAAATATAATCCCTTAATTAAAAAAAAAACACCCAATAGATGTGCTAAATTAAACCAGGAAAGAGAATAAACTGATAGGCATATATGTGGCAAATAAATAATAGAAGTTTGACAGCATGTAAATATATGTCTTTGCACAGGTCCTCCTTGTCCTTAGACAAAATATTATATGCTAACACCTGACTGGGGAGTACAGGCCCAGCGAAGTATAAGTGAATGGAAAAGGGAAGCTAAGCAGAGAAAACAAATGTGCTCAGCATGTTGCTGAGCTAGTCACAACTGCATGATGAATTGAAAGATAGGTCTTACCTAAACCAGGAGGAGAAAGAGATGAGCATTGGTCTGGACCACTGGATTTTTTTTAGGTATTTGCCAAGGTTTACTACCTAGCAGGTGAACCCCACACAGTTCACACAGGTATGAACATAAAGGAATCTTATAGTGTCTTAGGCCTAAAAAGCTACTGAAAGCTCTGAGGTGAAGGCAAGAGGCATATGGCACCGGCATGAAGCCAGGGCTAATTGGTACTGTGGGCTGGATTATTTAGTGACAAAAAGGCCGAGGTGTAGTAGCCCCCAAAGATCTCTCCGCCGACAGTGATGGTGGCTCACAGTGACCTAGCTTTAAGACAGAGAAGCAGCACAAACCATCTATAGAACCCTTGAACCAGTCAGTGAGGCAAAGCACATACTGAATCCAGCTGCCTGCAAATAGTTTCTTGCCTGGCACTATGCATAAATATGCCATGTTAGAGGACAAGGGAAGTCTAACATTCATCTACTTGGTGTCTCTCGGGGATATAACATAGAGTATGGAGGAGAGGTAATAGTAAAGAAGATAAGGACTAAATATTTTTAGAATTGAGGAATGATGTCAAAGTAGAGAATCAGAAGATTTCTCAACAGCAATAATAGACTGGGGCGGTTATGGAACAATGCCTTCAAAATGTTGAACAAAAGATTCCCAGCTTAGAATTCAAATGTGTTCATCTATCATAGAGTTATAAGGGAAAAAATGGCATATTCAAGCAAAGAAAGTTTACCACTAAAATATTTTCATTAAAGGAGTTCTAAAAGGAATAAGACAAAAAAATATCATAAGAAAAGATTGAGATGTGAGAGAACAGTGAGCAAAGAAATTGATTAACACATGAGTAAGTATAAGCCAAAACGGAGTATACAAAATAATAAAATTGTCTATAATAAGAGTAGGGAGGAAAAGACAAAATGAATACTATGTAAAATCAGTACCGTCAAATCAAGTATGAATGTTTGCATGTCACCATAAACACTAAAATAGATTTTTATAATTTCCATTATTGGGGAATATTGAATAAATTAATAATCAATCCTAGAGGAGGAAGAATTGTGCAATATAGAATTAAAATTTAGAAAAGCAGAGTAAACAGAAAGCCCATATTAGGTGACAGAAATAGTTACATCAGTTACCAGCTTAAGGTAATTAAACTAAACTCTGCAATTAAATATGGTGACTTTCAAGCTTCATTTAAAATATAAATGCTAATAAATAAAAAGCTAGTAGGGCTACAGTAATATCAAGAATGGAAAGGAAAGTAATGAATGGAAAAGAAAGTAATGAAAATAGAAAAATTAATGAAGTAGGAAAAAAAGACACAACTCAGAGGATTAATAAAGACAAGATATTGTTTTGAAAAGATCAAAAAATTATTAAATCTTCAAGCTCTGGATAGAGTATTCCTGATCCAAATAAATAAATAAATAAATAAATAAAAACAAAAAACAAAAAAAGCAAATAAAAATGTTAAAGAGTAAAAAGTATCAAAGTTACAAACATAATAGAAATTTAAAAATTGGGAAATATAATAAACTACATTGTGACAATAAGAGTGAAGACTCACTTTTACATAAAAGTAAACCTCTATTACACAAAAGAAAATACTTTCACATAAAAAAGAAAAATTGTTTTTTTCCCTAAAAAAATACATGGAAATCCCAAATAGATCTACACTTGAGCCTAGATATAGAATTTGATTCTAAAATGTATGTGGAAGTAAGGACCACAATTAAGTTAAATTTGAAGAAAAACAACTTGGAAGAACTTACCCTACCAAATATCATTATGGCAATGTGGTGATCATACATGTGGAATTGATAGAGGGATAGACAATCCAAAGGAAGTTTGAGAATTCAGGAAAAAAGGTACATATTTATAGGAACTTAATATGTAACATAGATGATAATGAAGGTCACTTGGGACAGAATGGACTATTCAAGTATAATGCCTAGGAAAGGGTATTCCCATGGGAAACAATAAAATTAGATATCTACCTCCTATTATACACAAACATTTATAGCTGTAGTTTAAAGACATAGATGTAAAAATTCAAGACTTAAAATGGGTAGAAGCAAATACAAGACAATATGAATAAGACCGCTTGGTAAGGAAACATTATTTAACAAGACAAAGAATATAAACCACAAAGTAAAGTATTGATAAAATTGGTCATTTTTAAGTTATAAACTTGTGTGATGCAAATGATTCTACTAAAAAGTGAAAATACAATTCATTTACTACAAATACAGAATGTATAACACATATTACCCACAAAAAGTTAGTTTCTAGACAATGTCAAGACTATTTACAAATCAATAAAATAAAGGCAAATGCATGGGAAAAGAAGTGGCAATTCACAAAGAAGAAACTGGAAAAGCCAATAAAAAAAGGAAAACTTATTAAAGCCCACTAATAAAGAAGTTAATAGTAAGACCATGATGAGATACCATTCACACCCACCAGGCTTACAATAATGTAAAAATCTGGTAAATTAAAATGATGGTAAGTAGGGGTGGTGGTAATTTAAATTCAAAGCGTTTTAGAGAGCAATTTGGAATTATCTAGTAAATAATGTCAACTCCTGGGTATAATCTAGGGAAACTGTCGTATAAGAAGACATTGATAAGAATATTCATAGTAGCAGTGTTATTTCTCACAGCAGAATAATTATGCACAAAATACCATCCCTCTACGGGTAGGGAGAATGAAAAAATAAACTGTGATGCTTTCATGACTGACTATTGCAAACATTAGACCTATACATGTCAAAATGAGCGAATCTCACAAATATATTGTTACGCCAAAAATTTGCAGACTAATGCATATATTCTGATTTCATTTGTATGCATATTAAAACTTGTCAATCAATATTATACATGGTTTAAATACATATACACATCTTTAAATATCCATATATCTATACATCTACGTCTGTCTATCTATTTATCTATCTAGCTATCTATCTAGTTACTAGGAAAGAGAATGGGATGCAATTGGGAGAAAACCCAGGAGACTCCAATAGGTTTTATAACGTTTTATTTTATTAAGTGTATACTGGTCACATGAATGTCGTTTCTGTGCGTTTTGTGTGCTGTAAATAATTTATAATGCATGTTAGATAACAGAACAATCAGACGCACACGTGCAAACGTCTGCTTCAGTCAAGAAGTTGGACAAACAGGACTTGGTATTGACTACCTAATTAACTGAAACCTGTGGAGACTTGGTACTAATATTCAAAGCACTTGAATATAATGAACTTTATTTAAATCTAACATTCATATGAACATAATTTTAACTAAATAAAATAATAAGATATTTTCACTGTCACTTATGTGTCTTTTATGAATGTTAGAATGCAAAAATGTACACACATAACTTCCTGGAGCTTATAACACGGGTATTTTATAAATAACATAAATGTTTTATAAATAGATGAATAATCCTTTCTAACAAATTATTCTTTTCTTTCCTTAAGGTACTCATAGATTTTTTTTCTCATCCTTTGGTGTCCTCTTGGTCCTTTGACTAACATGCAATGAATTTTCTGTCATTTCTGCATCATTTACACATTAACTTCCTTGTCAGCCTCATCACACTCTTTTGACACATTTGCATTAATAATGTTGCCTGTGAGAGGAGAGGGAGTATCCATCACTTTTTCAAGAATTTATGCTAACTTGGGTTAAGAATTTATTTTATACCATTAAACAGTTCATCAGTCACAATACCTTGACATGCTCTTCTAAAAACTAAACTTCATGGTCCCAATTGGAAAATCTCCCAATTCCCAATCATTAACACTGTAAAATTTCACATGATGAGTAGGAATTGCACAGAACCAGCATGAAGTGTTCTTGTGGCACAAGCATTGCTGCTGCATCATACCTTTAGCTTTGAGACTAGTTTAATACAGGAAATAACAGGGATAGAAGACCAAGTTAAACCTCACCACAAGAAACAATCAGCCAAATCCAGAATGTGGGACATTCTACAGGACACATATCCTGGCTTCTCCAACAATAAATATAAAAAAATAAAAGGCAGAGTTTCTTAAAATTTTTGAGATGTAATATTCAAATGAAATGGGTACCTATGTTAAGTTTTGTTTTAAATGAATAATATGCTAAGGGTGCCTGGGTAGCTCAGTCAGTCAAGCATCGAACTCTTGATTTAGAGTCAGGTCATGATCTCACAGTTGGTGAGATCGAGCCCTGCTTTGGGTTCTGCACTGGCAACACTGAGCCTGCGTGGGATTCTTTCTCTCACTCTCTTTCTGTATGCTTGTGTGTGCTTTCTCTCTCTCTCTCAAAATAAACAAATAAACTTAAAAAAATAAAATAAAATAAAATGTTGGGAAAAAAATCCCTGAAGCAATCAGGAAAAGGGAAATATGGAGTAAATATTAAATGATACAGAGATATTTTTATTTATTTTGTGAAATGAATAATGGCATAGTAGTTATTAAAAGTATTGATATCACCAGGAGGTAATACTAAAGTACATGCAAATGTGTGAATTGCTTTAAGCCCTTACTAAATTAGTTCTGATTCTTTCAGTTAATCCTATCATCCAGAAATTTTATTATTTCATTGCAAGTTTAAAATATTAATTTGGATTCCCTTAGGATACAGCATAGTGCTATATGCCTAGAAGACATTGAAAAATATTTGAATGAATAAGTATGGGAACTAATTCTGACTATTGGTAAATAAAAGATTTGTTTGTTAAACGAGAGACATGTATATAATACATATTTAGTAATAATATATATAAAATATATGCAAGATATAATATATATTATATATGATATGTAAGATATAATATATTGTAAAATCTATTTATGACCTTTGCTTAAAATATACATACTCATATATATGCTAATATAAGTATGTATGTGTGTATTCATGTATATGAATATCTGCATATATAAAACTTTAAGATCCCAGGAATCATGAGATTCTCAGTACCAGAAATCCTCATTACATGAAACTTAATTTTATCTAAAGGCATATTTTGCACACAAAATGTAGCAGTTAGGCAAGTATCATCAAAACTGAGTAATGTTAGCCTAACTGTAAAGTTTTTAGATTTTTAAATATATTCTGATAAGCAATATTTCTAAATATGACATATGTGCTATGCTCCACAGGCAAAAATCATAGCCTATTAAAACCTTAAGATAAAGATAGCTAAATATGGTTTGTGCTGGTAATTTACTATTGTTTGGAAGTCCGGAGCCCATCTTTATTTTAGAATCTACTTTTTCATGTGATTCTTCAGACTACATCTCTCACATCCCCTTAGTTAGTCTGCACTCTGCTAGAAAATGCTAATGGCAGGCATTAAGTGGAGACTGTAGCATAAGCAAAGAGACTTCCTTCCTGCTTTCCACCTACTTTGTTGTTGCAGCAGCAGACAACAAGAGGCTCAAGCCTGCAGTTTGTTTTTGCACTCACATTCCAGGTCTGCCGTGTCTTCTTAGCAAACTAGAGTACCAAGCACAATGTAGGCTCCCTGTCCACTGGTCATGCACTTCCTGTGGGTCCAAGTACCAGTCCCTGCTCTTTCCTCAGAAGCCTGAGCACCTGTTAAGCTTTGCTCCCTCTTACCACCCCCCCCCCCCCCCACGCCCCCAACATCAAAGCACAGTATTAATGGATCTCCATCTTGCTGCCTCTGGGTTTAGTTAATTCCATCCATTTTTTTTACCAGCCCTGGAGGAGATTGTGGCTTTCTGCAGTTGGAAATTTCTAGGTTACTTTGGACTTCTTTTTCTGCTCTTTAAAAATTCCAGTATCAGGGTAAACACATACACTTTATTTGAAACATTTAATATGTTTTCCTAACTGGACCCAAATGAAACCCATTCTAAGATGGGGGTTTTAGCACATATTTAAATCTTCCATTTATTCAGATTATTTTTCAAATGATCAAAGGAATGCAATAGTGACACAGGGTGAGTGACAAATCCTGTATGCTCCAAATCAAGGAAATTTTCTGTAAGATTTTGAGTGCCCAAAAAAGACTGAAGGAAGGGCTAAAAGCACTATGAACTTCTGGAGTTCTTGGGCTGACTCAGGAGACTCTGAATGCGAAGGAAATGCTTTCCAGTGTAATTCCTGTAATATCACATAACAGAGGTCAACAAACTGTGTGGCTGGTGTGACAAATGTATCTGCTGTCTGCCTTTGTAAATAAAGTTGCATTGAAACATAGTTGCACTTACTCATTTATGTATCCTCAGTGGCTACTTTTGCACCACAGAGGTTGAGGTGAATGACCTCTATGAATGACCTTATGGCATGAAAACCTAAAATATTTGCTCTTTAGCCCTTTACAGAAAAAGTTTGCAAATACGGCCAACTCCAGGTCCAAGGGTAAATATGGTATCATTTGTATTAAACAAAGTTTAACCCCAGCATTAATTCCAAATATTAGACCAGGTATAAGAATTCACACAGGTAAGATGTTACATTGTTTCATTAACTATGGGCTTCATTTAAGGCCCAGGGGCAGCAGGCTGAACATCAAAGGTAGAAGCACTGCCAAAAGTACCTTCAAAGAGAAAAGTCATGATATTTGGAGAAGGAAGGTATCACTAAAATAAAATAAATAAATAAATAAATAAATAAATAAATAAATAAATAAATAAAAATAAATAAATCATAAGACAGAAAATAAAAGAAACATTTTAGCCTCCAGAGATACCACAGATATGAGGGAGTGCACAGACAATTGAAGATTTAAATTGGCAAATTGAAACTAAACTTTTTCCATCTTGCCTGTCATAAAAGATTTAAACAACTCAATGCAACCTCCAAGAGAATTCCCAGTCATGTGAAAAGTAGCCATCCATCTGTAAGAATAAAAAAATATTAGTTCACTGGGCATATGAATAGACTTAGCAGTTGAAAAAAGGGGACCAGTCTTTGAACTCTATACTACTAATACTTCTTAGAAATGGATCTACAATGTAAAAGGCTAAAACTATACGGTGTTCTCAACTGGCATTCTCAGTGTAATTCAGGAGGCCATTATATACAGTACAACAGAATACACAGTTACGGAAAGGCAATACTCAGTGAGGAAAAATGGATTTAGAGGGAAAGATTGTACTGCATAAAAATCTAGTGGAGGCAGTAAGAGCAGATCACAAATTTCAGGAAACACAATCAATCAACCAATCAATCAATCAATCAAAGGCATTCTCCTAGAATTTGGATAGAAAAAATTCAAAGACGAGAAAGAGGAAGGATAAATCAAAGAGGTCTCTGGCCTTAATTGAACCTAGAATTTCAGGCTCAAACATTCATCTGCTTGTTTGACCATATTCTACTTGAACATTTAATAGTCATCAAATTTAACAAGATCAAAACAAGACTCTTTATTTATATTGTTCTCACAACTTCTCCTCTTATAATCTTCCTCCTCTTGGTTAATATCATCATCCTAAAATTGCTCAAGGCCCAAATCTAGAAGGTATTGATTGCTGTCTTCCCTGCAATCCCACAAGGAATCCATCAGCCCATTCTGCCTAAATGTATCCGTAAATTATAACCACCTTCTGTGCAGTCCCTCCACCTCTGCCTTGCTTGTCCAGGTCAGCAGTGTCTCTCACATGAACTGATAGAAAAGTCTCTTTTCAGAGCTCCCGGTTTCCACTCTTGACAGCCACTAATCCATTCTCCATAGGGCAATTAGTGGTGTTTTAAAAGTGTAAATCAGATAATGACACTTTCCCCCCAGAATCCTCAAATTGCTTCTCTTTATAAGAATAAACCAGGCACAGGGATGCCTGTGTGTCTCAGTTGGTTAAGTATCCAACTTTGGCTCAAGTCATGATCTCTGTGTTCGTAGGTTTGAGCCCCACGTTGGGCTCTGTGCTGACAGCTCAGAGCCTGGAGCCTGCTTCAGATTCTGTGTCTCCCTCTCCCTCTGCCCCTCCCCTGTTCATGCTCTGTCTCTGTCTCTGTCTCTGTCCCTGCCTCTCTCTCTCTCTCTCTCTCTCACACTCAAAAATAAATAAACATTAAAAAAAAAGAATAAACCATAGGAATCTAAAGACAATGATGGAATAGGCTTTGATTTCCATAGGTACCCTCTTAAAAACAGATGCGACAACTAGGAGAGCAGAACTTCAAAACCACATATATATCTGCAACAAAACTAAATGATAACACATTCCCACAAACCTCAAAATATGATCAGGTGGTAAGAAACCACTAAGAGCCAGAGATGAGGGTTTATCATCATTTGTGCAGAAGGGAGCATGGGATCAAGCAAACGTGACAAGAGAAGAACCTCCAAACAGTCAAGAACTTCTCACTGAAAAAGTTGGTGAGGCCAATTTGATGACAGTAGCTAAAATGGAGATGGGTTTCATCCACTCTAATCCGGAAGAGAGTGCCACAGCCCCAGTGTGAAGGTCTCCACCGGCCATTGTTCCCTTCGAATAATCAGAATATCAAATAAAGAATATAAACCAATATGTATAAAATTGCTAAAGATAAGAAAGAAGACTCAAAATATGAGAGCACCAAAAAGGCCAGGGAATTTGAGAAATCAAATAATCAAATAATAGAACTTTTTGAGTTGAAAAATACAAATTTTAAGTATTTTAAAAAACTAAAGGCCGAATTAGTAAATGACAAGACAGATGTGAAGAGATGACCCATGGTGCAGCACAAAATGGTAAAGATAAAAATTTATATATATTTAAAGATAAAAAAAAAAAATATATATATATATATACACACACACATATATATATACAAATACATACATATGTATATGTATATATATACATATATATATATGGAAAAATAAATATATATCTAACAGCAATTTAAGAAATAAGGGACAGAGGATGTGAGGGAGAGATAAATGCAAAGTGGCATGGCTTCACAGTTTTCATAACTGAAAAAAAAAGACATAAATAATTAGATGCAGACATCATGAGAAGACCTATATGGGATAAGGAAAGTGAGCTCCACATCTAATCACATGGGAGTCAATCTCCAGAACATGAAAGCAATGACTTACATGGATCAGTGAGAAACAACTAAGTACCAATAAAGAAAAGACAACTGGATTGACTCTTTAAAAGACTGAGAGAAAACAGCTTCAACTTAGAACTTCTATGCAGGGCACCTGGGTGGCTCGGTCATTTGGGCTTCAGGCTCTTGATTTCAGCTCAAGCCAAGATCTCACAGTTCCTGAGATTGGGCCCTACTTGGACTCTCCCTCTCTTTTTGCCCCTCCTCCAAATGCACATATCCATGTGCATGCATGCACCCATACATACCCTCTCTCCCAAAATAAGTAAATAAACTTAAAAACAAAAACCAACTCATACTCAGCTAAACTATCATGTAAAAACCAATAAACAACCAAATAAATAAAAATCCTCAGACAGTTCAAAATCAAAATCTAGTGACAAGAGTTTTGCTGAAGTATCTTCTATAACATATTATATACATGGATAATAAAATTGAATCCAGTAAGCATTGTTAATGAAAGTTTAAACTGATACAAACATAAATTGCTATTATACATTTTTAGAGATTGTTCATGATCTTTGTGCCAGGAATCCCTTACCTATAAGTTTTATCCTAATAATTTTGCTATGGATATTTGCAAAGATTTTCCCACAAGAACATTTCAAAATTTTTCATTATATTGAAATCAGAAACATTTTTCACCCTGAACAAAAAGAGACTTGTGAAATATATCATGAAATATTGAAATACTATGCTATCATTAATCATACTTTTATTTAAAAAAATCTGTCTAAAAGCATAATAGGTAACTTAGGTATATTACTGTTGAAAGCAGCCTATACTCTTGTACAGTTTGTTGACATATTACTAGAGACATACTCTCCAAAATATTTAAATTAGTTATCTCTGGTAATGGAATTTTGAGTCCTTTCAAATTGCTTTTTTTGTGTCTGACAATATTTTAAAATTATTTCTACACTAAACTTTTCCTTTTATACTCAGAAAAAATATTAATAAAAATAAATACTATCTATGGGTCTGAATGCATCTTCAGTGTTTGAAAGTTTGAAGACATAGAATTTGAACAAGGCATGGAGAAGCATGAAATATCTACTCCGATTAGCTTGTGAGTGGAAGGAAGGAGTTTTTCTACAGTAACTCACTACTTCTAGTCTCATGTGTTTAATGTAGAAAATGTCTGAGGCAGGAGAAGAAATAATGGAGGTGAAAAGTACTCATGGGAATACAAGGCTGGTTTCTAAGGCAACCAGGTACATTCTAACTAATCTCAAAATATGATCACTTTTCTAGGGGTGTGTAATGTAAGCATACAAAAACTGACTTTTAGTAAATGTGTTTGGTGATTGCTTCTGTTTATATCTATTTGTTTAAGTTCTCCTGGCAAATAAAACATGTAACTGGCTATTTTCTTGAATGACCAAGAAGGAAATTAAACTACCAGTTTCCACTGAGATTATAAACGGATTATAAAGTGGAAAAATACGTTGTATCATATTACCACATTTATTTTAAAGGACTCTACATATTAACACAACTCTAGGCATGGACATCATAGGGAAAAGTCATTCTTAAAAGAGCATTTTCCCTTTTACATGCTCGATATAGTTAATAAATCTGCAACAGTTTTTCAGTGTTATGTAAAACATTTTACCGATATTTAAGTGCAGTGTTCAAGAATCACTGATGAAGGGTTTAAACAGATGGAGATTTATTTATATACAAATGGTGCGTAACAAGCTTTTTTTGAGGTTAATGTCTACTGGGCTGAGAGGAAGAAGGGATGGATGTGGGGACTCTGAAATTATCCCATTAATCCTACTAAAACACATCATGAGAAAGCAAACCACAGATCCTAAGTAGATCATAGTGAGATTCAGCAACAATATGATTTATTAGGCAGAATGGAAGATGTCACTTAATTATTTTAAAATGTAATGTAACGCAGTCAATGTACAACACTGACTTTATTCTCTACCATCTCTAACAACAGAAATGTGAGAATAAATTCAAATTCAATACTAAAGCAGTCCATGTAAAGAAACATAAAGAAAAAAGAAACTAAATGCTACTAAGTATGTGATTATTGCATATATATTATTTCTGCAGTTCAGGTAAGGACAATCACAAAAACTTGAAAGTTATTTTTAGTAAATGAATATTTCAAATTTAGCGTAATTATCTACTTACTTTCTAGCCATGAGGAAAATAGTCAACTATGCTTCATTTCCTTTTATCCATATGTAGCATAGCATATCATGCTAACTCTTTTTTAGAGTATCAGAAGAATTTCAATGACTGATAATATAGTCCTCCAAAGCCTGACAAAATTCAGCATTCTATTTGTCATATAGTAAAGACTCTCATTTTTTTTTATTTCATACAACATATAAGGAGTGTCTTTCTGCCCCCATATACTAAGCCTCCCTTTCTGTTTTCAAAAGTAACCAAAGTTTTTATACATCACATCGTTCACCCATTTCAAGTAAAAAGTATAAAATTCAATGATGTTTTAGTAACTTCACCAAGTCATGTCACCATCACTATAAATCACTTTTAGATTTCATCCCCAATGTAAACATCTACCGTTTATATACACCCGTGCACACCTGCCCCAGGCCACCACTTTCTCCATAGATTTCCCTTTCCTGGAGGCTGCATATGTAATCAATAATATATGGTCTGTTATTTATGGCTTTTTTCAGAGTATATTGTTTTCAAGGTTTATCCATGTTTAATTTTTTTAGATATTTACTTATTTATTTTTGAGAGAGAGAGCAGCCAGGGCAGGGGAAGAGAGAAAGAATCCCAAGCAGGATCCATTCTGTCAGCACACTTTCCTAAGGTGACATCCTCCCCCCTCCCCCACCCACCCCACTCCTTTTTTTTTAACCATAAATCTCCTGCTCCATATGGGGATGACAAACAGATGAGAAGTAACTTCTTCTTTATATTAGCAATGTCCAAATAAATAAATAACGTTGTAAATTAAAATGTCATTACACAGTTAAGTTGGGGCAAAAATACAATCAGCTGATCCAATTTTAAAAAGTTTTAATCCTACCGGGAATTCACAGAGTATGCACACACATAGCATGCACACACACAGACACACACACACACACACAAATTCATGTTTTTGTACATATTTTTAAAAATCTAATAAGTGGTTTATTTTATTCAAACATGCTAAAGCTTAGGCCTGTTCTAGGTGCTGGAACTTATTTCTGCACTAAGAATTCAAGAGTTCATTAGCTCCACGTGTCTGTGTGCTCTTTAAAAAGATGTGATTGCAGCACCATAGAACTTATGCTCCATCTGCAAAACTTCAGCATTGTACTCAGAAAATTTATTGTTGTCAAAACATAGCATTTATTTCACAACAAATTTACTTTTCCCATGTTCATTGTATTTAGAAATTCATATTATAACAAAAAATAATTGCGTTGTCCTCAGAAAATGTTCCTCCTTATCGCAGTAACCTCATTTATGTAAGACCAGAACTTTGATCAAATGCTATCACTGCCAGAAATTGGTAAATTTTGTGGCAATACTGCCACTGGGAGCAAATGCCATTTCATGTCACTTTGTTTAAAAAAAAACTGATAGTCTTAAAATTAAAGTGATAGTCTTATTTCCAAATATTATTAAATTATAGGCTGGTTTAGGAACATTGAATGCTAATATTGATGTAATATCTGGAAAAAAATGACAATCTCAAACCCAGAGGAGTATCTACTTTCCTCATGAAGGAAAATTATTTAGTCATTAGGAACATGAGTATGGCCGGTAAGTCACTGACTAACTCCATTTTTATTATTTTGCTGTGGTTTATGGGTTGGCAGAGACACATAATTTCTTTTAATCCTACTTGTTCATTATTAATGCTCAAAATCTATCAGTGATGGATACAGCATGCAGCAATGCTGGACATCATTACACATATTTATTTCTGAGACACTTTAGCTTTCAATAAAGTATAATTCTGGAATCTAGTAAAATTGAATCAGGTAAAGTGAATGTTCATCCCTGAAGGCAATGGCCATGTTCCTAGACAGCAGTGGTTGTGGTAAGGCTTAGTGGTTAAGAACATGCATTATGAAGCCATCCTACTTGACTTATTTATGTAAATAATTTTTTTTTACTGTTTATTTTTGAGAGAGACACACACACAGAGTATGAGCAGGGGAGGAGTATAGAGAGAGACACCCACTGAATCCAAGTCAGGCTCCAGGCTCTCAGCTGTCAGCACAGATCCTGATATGGGGCTTGAACTCACAAACCGTGAGATCGTGACCTGAGCCAAAGTTGGACACTTAACCAATTGAACCACCCAGGTGCCCCTTGACTTGTTATTTATTAAACATGTGGGAGCTAGTGACAAGTCACTCAAATTTTTAAGCATCCATTTTCCCACCTCTCAAGTGTGGATAATAATGCCATAGAGATTCCTTGAAGACAAATCCCCAAAGACTACATGGATCATGTAAGTTTTGTTCTGATCAGAACTTTGAGGAGAGCTCCTTTTTTTTTTTTTTTTTTTAGAAAGAGAACCATTAATAATATGCTGGGATGACACACACACAAAAGATTTCCTGAACAAGTTGAGCATTTGATTATTTTATGTAATGTACACTTGGCACAGTGCTTGGTCCCTGGTAAGTGTTTAATCCAGCAAGGAAATATTAGTGTTATTTTAATTTTTATCTATTCACCTGATATTGGAGGATCGAATCCTCTTTTAAGATATTTTGATTTAAAAGCAACTAAGATAAATATGCAGTCCAACCATTGTCCTAGGGACTTTACTCATAGGCATAGCTATCAAGTAGCCACTTATGTAAGCCATGTTTACTTCGCCTACTCTACTCCAGATACTGTGGCGAATGATATAGTCAGACCAATGAAGAGACAGTTCCTGCCTCTTGGAGCCTACTTCCTAACAATACACTCAAGGGACAATAAATTTTTAAAAAGGGGCAACCAATGCTTTGTGGGAGAGTTTCAAAATGATAGAAGCTTCTCTTGCAAATAAATTTCCACAGAAAAACACCTGAAATGTTATTGTACAACCAGGGATTCATAAAGGTTACAAAGATTTCTTCTTTAATTTGAGAGCTTATTTTATTCCAGTTTCCCTGGATAAATATTAACCAACAACTTTTCTTGGCTTAGATCTCTAGAATTTTAAATGTCACTGTTCTGGGTAACTTAATCCTCTCTTCTGTGGGTTTTTTTTTCCTACTCCTCAGATCAAGACTGGAACTCAAGTCTGAGGATATTCTGGGATAGCTGGTCTAGGATCTACTAGGATTCACTTATATTAGTAAAGATAATCTACATTTATGCATAACTTCCCAAAATTTAATGCTTTAACAAATAAATGTCTACATTTTACTCATGGAAACTTTGCTATTGCCTGAGCATATCTCCCAAACAGCTTCCAAATGGTGACTCAGTAATGCAAGATATTTCTATCTTAAGAATATACCATCTCAAAAAAAAAAAAAAAGAATATACCATCTCTACACTGGCCTCTATAGTCATTTGGAAAAAGGAAGGGAGATACATGCTAGAAGGTTGAAAAATGGCTTTAGTCCAAATTGGTTTTGCATCATTTGTGTTCATATTCCATTGGCCGTGGGTAGTTACGAGAGGGCTGGAATATGTGTGTGTGCTGGGTGGGGGGCAGGAGGGGGGTGACGCATAGGGATATTCCACCAGCAGCAAATATATCATCCACATGATCCTACAAGTTTCTAAAATGACTTCGTATGAGAATTAAGAAATTACCATGTGGAGTGTAGGCTAACAGGAGACACACTAAATTCAGTTAAATTTAGTCTAGGATTTGAGCAGAAATTGAGGTGAAGGGTGATAGTGATAATTTCAAAAGATGTGCTTTATTAATGAGTGAAGAAATATTTCAGAAAGAAAGTTTTGAGAACTACTTAAAGCAGAGCTCTTCCCCAATATTAGTTCAATAACCTAAAATGGAATATTAAAATGGGTCATTTTTAAAAGATTCAGAAACTTGAGATACATAAGGTTTTCAAATACTTCACTAATTTTCTAGGTCAATAATGTAATTTCATGCTTGTGATGCTTCATTTTCAAAACCAGACTGAAGCATCTCTCTTTTTTCAAAAGCTCGCTTTCTTAGACTCAAGTAATTTGAGAAATGCCTTGACAGTGCTGGAAAAAAATGTATGTATTTGTATAAAGCACAATATTTATCTTGGTAGGAAAACGAAATCTGCACAAACAATATCTTTGGCATCTCTGATAGCACCAAACATTGCCTTCACTTCACTGAGGCATGGTATTTGTGTCAATGGCGGAAAACATTTTTTCTATCAACCCTTCTTGTTCTTTGACAATCTGAGAACATATAATTTAATTTGGCTTTCTAACAGCAGTCTACAGCTCTTCAGTGCAGAAACTCAAGTGTTCAGAATGATTTTGAAACAAATCTCGGAAAAGAAACACAGGGGATTGTGTGTGTATGTGTGTGTGTGTGTGTGTGTGTGTGTGTGTGTGTGTGTGTTGGGGTTATGTATGTGTAGGTGTGCTGTTTGGAAGATAATGACAAGAGAGATCAACAGGACAAGAAACAGAGTTTTAGTGTCAAACTTCCATGTCTAGGTGAAAGAATTAGTTCTTTTTGGAAAGAAGAGAAAAAAGAATGTGAAAAGACAAATTAGGACCTCACCATTTAATTTCTTGCTTCCAACAGATGAATCATGCTATATTTTGTTTTATATGAGAGAAATATCTACATTTTAAAGACCAAACTATGTGTATTGATTGTATTATCAGCTCCTCATCTTAATATCAATATGAACATCTTTTTAAATGAAACCAAACTGCACTTAAACAAGAACACAGCGCAATAAATTACCTCTCCCAGACAGAGGTTAAGTGGTATTGTGCTTCTTCAATTTAAAGCAAAAGCAAAGTGTTAAGAAAATATATATTTATTTTTATGCTTCACATTGAAAAAAAAACATGTATCTAAAACCTTAAAACCAAGATGCTGCTTTGGAAAATTCTGCAAAGTTTGAATTACAAGGTGGACAAGAATTATTTTTAAATAAAGAACATTTTTATGCCACAGAAATAAAAAAAATAATAATAAAGTAGTTCAGAAAATGACAGAAGGTTCTGGTACAAATAAATTTCCACAGAAAAATGCCAGAAATGTTATTATACAACCAGGATTCCTAAAGATTATAAAGATTTCTTCTATAATTTGAAAGTTTATTTTAGTCCAGTTTCCCTGGGTGAATATTAACCAATTACTTTTCTACCATTTGCTATAACTGAGATGATGTTTAAGGTTACTGTTTTTTTGCAAGGGTGATGAGAGGGTAGCAATGATTAAGGCTACCTGTGATGAGGTTCCACTACATTATAGAGTCCTCAGAGACAAGAAAACCATAAATCTAATTACCATCAATATTTGGAATAATACAGAAGACTGATGATTATCATGCACTTTTGAGAAAATATGCAAATTAATTATCAGTAATAACTTAATATGTTAACACTGATTATTTTTGCTTCAGAAGGTATAGACACGTTAATGCATAAATGTATATCCATATAGTATATATTGTTTTATAGACAATTAAATATAAAATGCATTTGTTTTAACAAGTTTCATGTTAAAATTAGAGATCTTAAGGATCTCTATTTCACAAAAATCACCTGCATAAACATCCCCTAAGTGAAATAATTGAGTTCAAGAAAAAGCTGTTCACATCTGGTCATATACATGGGCCAAATTAGGAACCTTAGTGCAAGGTCAAGTACGTTGAAAATATTTTTTTAGTATAAAAATAAGTGTAATAAGTGCTAATAGTACATTTTTGTCTGCAGTTTCCTTTTTAAGTATCTTACTTCCCAGAAAGCTTTCATGATGCAGGTTTCTCTCTCTCTCTCTCTCTCTTTTGGACAGGCATACATCATTCTTGCAATTTGCATATGCATAGCTCACAAAGTCTGACATTGGGCAACTGGATGTTAATATTCTATTCTAAAACTCTGCCATCCACCATCCATAAATGTACTTTTCCCCATGAGAGTCTGCTCACCGACTTAACTGAATAAATGCTAGAAAATCATCCAAGTAAAAAGTTCTGTCAAGTAATAGGGGACGATAAGCTCAAGAAGAGGCAAAACTCAGAAAATCCAGCAATCTGTGATGAGTGAGAAATAATTAATTTTGAAAATATTATTTGTGTGATTTTACCACTCCAAGTGATTCAGAAGTTCCTCAGGTTTCCTAAAGGCTTTTATTTATTTAGGGCATGTCAAATTTTATATGTATCCACTCTATGAATCAGAAAACATTGAGACTCTGTAATAAAAATCACTGGCATGGCTCAACGTGTTAAAAGCAACAAACAAAATGGATTAGAATCCATTCAAATACATTAAAAATACGTTCTTTTTTCTAACAGTGAATATCCAAATTGATTTGCATGTTGGGAACCAGTCAGTCATGGAAGCAAATGGATCAACTGAGGAGAAAAACAACATAAACAAACAACCACAAACTTTCCCCCTATTTGCAACTTCAGTCCCATGTGGAGAAAGAAAGACACAGAGAGAGGAAGTGAAAGATGGTGGGGGAAATGTAATTCATCAATTCAGTCTGTTTACTGGCTGTTTTGGCATATTTTTCATATTCCCACACTAAAGTATATTAACTTACCTGTTGAACTCCATTTAATTAAATAATGTGTGTGTGTGTGTGTGTGTGTGTGTGTGTGTGTGTGTGTGTGGTTTTTTTCCCCCTTATTTTCTGGCTTACAGCTTTAAGTAAATAAAAAAGAGAAGGAAACCCTGATTGAACCATGTAGAAACATAAGTGTTACTGCTGCAATATTTCTCCCAGGTTCATTAGTGTCTATGCATTTTGTGTGGGACTGGACCTTTGCAAAGAATAGAGATATGAAGAAACAGATGGGGGCAGAAAAATGTGCATAATGGCATAAGTTCATGAATCCAATATGAAATCTTTGACTTTAAAGATCATATTCAATACAGAGATACATGAAGGAAAAAAAACCATTTTGGAGTGAAATTTGGATGAGAAAAAGTGTTTTTTTTCTATTTTAGAAATTCCTAATTTTATCTCATTTTATTCCTTTGCCTTCTAACGAAACTGATGAAAACCATTCCCTACTGGCAGGTAAAGTAGTGATGCACTCAGTTCTCGAGATGTAATCTCAGGGAAGCCTGACATCAAGGAAGATGAAGCCACAGGAGGGAGAGCCCAGGCACAGAACTTTAATCACAAGAGAAGTGGATAAGTTTGAATCATAGTCCTATATCTGGAGGAACTGAGGCCAAATATAAAGAGAACCCAAACATGAGGACAAGGAAGAAGACAGGGGCAAAGAGTGATGGAATGTGGAAGGGACCTGGGGCTTGTTCAGAGCAACAAGAGCAGGAACCAAGTTAAAGGCCTTCAGGAGAATCTCAAAGCAAAATCAGAAGGACATAATTATCTGCATGCTATGACATTAAAGACAGAACAAGTAATATTTTAAGTCCTCTGACTTTAAGACAAATTAGTCATAAATTTTAGTATAAAACAGCATTAGTTTAGGGGCACCTGGGAAGCTCAGTCAGTTAAACATCTGACTTCAGCTCAGGTCATGATCTCAAGGTCTGTGGGTTCTAGCCCTGCATTGGGCTCTGTGCTGACAGCTCAGAGCCTAGAGCCTGCTTCGGATTGTGTGTCTCTTTCTTTCTCTGACCCTACCCCACTTATGGTCTCTCTCTCTCTCTCTCTCTCTCTCTCTCTCAAAAATAAAAATTAAACAATAATAAAAAAGAAGAATAACACTAATTTAGAAGATTAAATGAAAAATTAAGTGGCAATGAGAAAAATTTTGTGCTTGAAGAAAGCTTTCAACAAGGTTAAGATGGAGATGTCTTTCCCATCTAAGTCACAGACCTCACCAGATGGTCCATGCTATCTGTTATTCCTTGTCAACCTTTGATAAACTTGGCAACAGTGGAGTCACTCCTTGTGTTTCCAGTTCCCTGAAGGGAATGTTAATATTTTTTATTCAGTTTTGTGCCCTTTTAGCCATCAGTACAGATTTGTGTGGCATGATTTCCAGATAATGGAACATGGCAGGAAGATATTCTGCTGACTATACTGTTTTTTGTGTGTTTGTTTCTTGCTGTGATGTGGTTCATGACATCCATCTTCCTCATGTCAACGCATAACCTGTGCTGACTTTTCAGAAACATTTCTATTGTCAGGCATGTCTTGCAGATATGTCTTCAGGGAACAGGAATTAGCAAGCAGAACCGTTACAGCATTTTGGGCCTGGGTGAGCGGGATGTTTTAAACAAACAGCAAGTGTGTCAGTTGGTCCTCTCCTCATTTTCCTAATCAAAGCTCTTTAAAATCCACAAGTGACTGTTCAAATTGAAACAGGAATCTGATTGAACAGGATCCAAAATGGCTGCCAAATCCATCATGGATAGACCTTAGTAGAATTTCCTTAAAAAATTTTCACTGTACATATATGAAATCTGCTATAGTTCTGACTGTTTTATTATAAGTTTCTGCCCTCACAATAGGAAGTCATATTTTGGATATCATATGTGAAACAGTTGTTCTTGGTCCTAAGATGACATTTAAAGATTCTCTAAAGATTTTTTCTGTAATTTTATATGACATCTGGTATGCAGATGAATAAGATATTCTAGAACGGCTTTCATCAGAGATAGAGGAGAATGTGAACGCAGTCCCCACCAGAAAACAGCTCTTCTCCTTTTTCATAGGAGCGTGTAAAAACCAGCACAAATTTGGTAGACCAGGCTTTGCTTTAAGTCTTCTATTCTCTTCCATCCTAAAAGCCCTACTGAAGTCAAACCTCCTTTATCGTTAAGTTTGAGATTATGGATACAATTGAGACAGCAGAAGCAAACTAGGACTATCTTGCACTAATGAATTCATCCTATTTAGGATGGTTCTCTAAATGTTCTTTTTAAAAAATATTTAATGGTATTTATTGTCTACATGCCAGTAAAATGGAAGTATATGCATTCTTACATGTCTTTAATCTGTGTGTGTGTACATATGGGTATATGTCTAATTGAGAAAGTTATAAAGATATGGATATTTTAAATATCAACACTGAAAAACATAAGACATCATTATTTCTAGTTTACAGAATTTGAAAAATCATTGTGCCCAATGGAAATTTTACTTGAAGTTAGTAACTTCAGTGACTTAAATAATTAAAAGATTGTACACACACACACATGTTTTTGTGTGTGTGTGTGTGTGTGTGTGTATAAAACTGTATGTATAGGTATGTATATGTGTGTATATACACACACCTACATATGTTCTGGATTATATACATATATGTATGTGTATATACTGGGTGAAAATAAAACTAATCATCTGCAATAGGGAACTAAAATAAGTAAGCTATAGTCGCAATAGATACAAGTAAATTATACTTGTGAAGTCCTCAGTTGTTTACCGCCGTTGAATTGCTTTTCTCCAAAACACTCCATACATCCATATTGTAAAGCTAAATTGGCTTTTTGTTGTTTACTTCACTTTCAACAATAGCCAAATTATGGAAAGAGCCTAAATGTCAATCAACTGATGAATGGATAAAGAAGATGTAGTTTATATATATAATGGAATACTACTTGGCAATGAGAAAGAATGAAATCTGGCCATTTGCAGAAACGTGGGTGGAACATATGTTTTCACTCATATGTGGATCTTGAGAAACTTAACAGAAGACCATGGGGGAGGGGAAGGGGAAAAAAAAGTTACAGAGGGGGAGGGAGGCAAATCATAAGAGGCTCTTAGATACTGTGAACAAACTGAGGGTTGATGAGGGTGTGGGAGATGGGAAAGTGGGTGGTGGACATTGAGGAGGGCACCTGTTGGGATGAGCACTGGGTGTTGTATGGAAACCAATATGTCAATAAATTATAGTTAAAAAAAACACAAAAAACAAAAACAAAATTACATAACCTTAAAAAAACATGTATTAATAAATAATTTTCCTAGAGATTAATTCAGAATAGAATAGACAAAAGATTATATTTAAGCATCATTAGCAATAACAAGTTAGTGAGGAATAAATACAGGAATTTCCTTTTGAGGCCATAGGATATACAATGGAGAGAACCATAGAAATGGTTTGGATGGTGGAGGGGAATTTGGGAAGTTCTAAGTTTCTGTATCATTTATTGTGTCTTCTCTTTGCCTCTAGTGTGGTATATTTCTCCTTGTGCACTGAAAGGAAAAGATTTTGCATCCAGTATCCCAAAGGTAAGAAAATGGTGATTCCATTACAAGAGAGGCTATTTAAGTAAGAAAGATAGATTCCCTTCATGGAAAATCAATTCTCTCAACTCGCTTTATATGGATTTCTTGCATCCTACAAGTAAAATGTGGGATGTAGAGAGAAATGTGAAATGACATAGGGGTCTTGTCAGGTCATTCCTGGAAAGGTTTGGAGCTATTAATGGGATCCTCTGGGGGTTGACTTAGTAACACCTAAAAATGGAAGAACAAAGTTGATAAAGGTTATTAGGATGATAAAAGAATATGAAGGTATATAATCGTTGCAAGCTGTTTGCATCATTGTCTCCCCCTCCCCCCATCTTCCCGCCCCCCGCAGGAGAGGGCTGCATTCCTCTGAGTTCAAGGATATTTACCCACGATTTTTTTTTTCTATTTTTAAGACAGTACTTGAGAACTATAACATGCAATGCCAAGGGTTAGTAAGAGGTCCCAGAATTTATTTTTGATTCTGCTATGGATATATGAAGGTTTTTATATTTCCTATATGTACAAGTCTATCTTTCTCCCTTTTGCACCCTTAATATTTTATTATCCTCTACATATGTTGAGACGCTGACATGATATGCCATTGTTTCTTATCTCCTCAACATTGTTATTTTGATCCTCTCCTCCTCAGCTTAAATATCCTTTACTCATATGTCAGTCTTCCTTGACCACCCCAGCATCATGCTCTGAAAGAATTCTGAGCCCAGCCCAGATCTAGCTTTTCTCATCTGCTTCTTAAAACTTCCTGTTATGTAACTGTCTTGTAAATTCCTTATGGCTCATCATACGCATTTAACAAATGTTCAATGTTTCAACTAATCAAAGTTACTCACTTAAATTTAATTGCATAAATCCCATGAATCAATAAACTAATAAATTTTATTGTAGCTAATCCCCAAGATGGCCAACAATGATCTGTGGCTTTTGATATTCACCTTGTGTGTACTTCCCTTGCATATTATACCAGAATTGGTCTACAGGACCAATAGTATATTATAAAAATGATGACATATCATGTTCGAGATTAGGTTGTAAGTGAAAGCAGCTTCCACTGATCATTCTCTTTCCCTTTCTCCCTCTGTTATCACTTGTTCTGGTGAAGTAATGCTAAAGGCAACCTTACAGGAAAGCCCATGTGGCAAGAACTGAAGTCTCTTGAAATAAAAAGCACATGAGCAATCTTGAGCCAATCCTCTAACCCAGTTAAGTCCTCACAGATGACAGTAGCCCTGATGGAGAGTAACTATAGTCTCAGCAAAGACCTGACCCAGAACCACACAATTAAGAGGCCCCCAGATTTCGAAGCTTCAGAAACTATGTGAGACAATATAAAATGTGTTTTTCAAGCTACCAAGTTTTGGCCTAATACAAATAGGTTATGGGGGAAGTGAAACAGAAAATAAAAAAGTTCATGCATGTAATAGATGTCATTTTTATCCAATTAGTAAGGTTTGGAAGTTTCCTGCACTAGAAATTTGACATCTGGGTTTAGAGATATAAAACAACCAGAAAATAGACTAAAATATGAAATTCTGCAAGTTACAAAAACATGTTAAGCAGTTTGTCTTCAAATTTAAGACTAAATCTTTTCCCACTGATGTACTTGGCCCCTATGTGTCTGTGACAGACTCAGACACAATCAGCAATAGTACCTTAGCAGATTAATCACCCCAAAAAGTCCCAATCCAGTAACACCACATAAAACCTATCCAACCCTATGCCTCTCTCTTAAAGTCAAAAGTAATATTCTGCTGTGCATTATGAGAAAGGAAAATTGTGCTGACATTTTCATACTTGAAAATTGTACTAAAATTTATGTCTTTCATATTTTTATTCACATGTTTGATTTTCTACTTTGTCCTTGCAAACAGGTGCTCCCAATCAAAGAAAACATGTTTATGTCTCTGAAACTCCTTTGTGTTCTTGTGCTTCTCATCCTCAGTGCATGTTTTCAGGTATCCAGCTCCATGGCCATGGCCTGAAAACATTGATATAACCTAGGGGATAAAGCAAATAGTGAAAAAAAAGAGTAGTGAAAAAAAAAGAGTAGTGAAAAAAAAATGAAAAACTTCCACATAGCGTGGGACTAACTGATCTCTTGATTCTCCAGTGGTCTCACATAATGAGCAAATAAAACTTTCACTGAATGCTGATACCAAGCACTCTTGTGGGTAAGTGTGAGTGCAGGGTAATGTTCCCCTTCCCTCTGTACCAACAAATGTTTGTAATGCAGAGGTGGGCATCTTCAATGAGGAGGAAGAAGAAACCACTTAATTAAACCTGGGATGGTGCACATTTAGAATTATGTGGAGCACGAACACAAAAGGCCCCTCTGAATGAGTGGACCCAAGCCCTTTGTTGCTTTACTTAACGTGAATTTTCTTTGTTTTTCCAGCTGGTTCTCTCACACTTGTGCTATGTTTGATAGAAGCTGACTGATCCAAAATGTGCTTGGCCTGACTTGGATTTCTGGCTTCAGCAACAAGCCTCAAGAAAGTGCTAAAGTTACTCGTCTGTGGTAATCAAGTCTTCCCAAACATGAACTTAAGTAAAGGGAAAGATGAAGTGTCCTCCACAGATAAGCTGGATCCTAGTTACACAAAGCTTCCAGGGAATCTCTGTATAAAGCTAGTTGGCAGTCACAGAGCCTTGTTCATAGCAAGTAAGTGATTGCCTACAAGGTGTGCCCACAGGCCTTGTACAGAATTGTCATTCTCTACTATTAACCGAATGCAGTGGTTTCTCCTGTGAGGTAAGGCATTGCTTAAGCAAAGCAACTAGTAGGCACTTGTGATGAGTACTAGATGTTATATGTAGGTGATGAATCACTAAATTCTACACCTGAAACCAATTTTACCACATATGTTAACTAATCAGAATGTAAATAAAAACTTGAAATATAAATAAATAAATAATAAATAAATAAATAAATAAATAAATAAATAAATAGATTTATTAAAACCTCTGGTGATGGTTAACAAATGTTATTTAGTATGGATTTATAAGAATGAATCAAGAATGAATAAGAATGGGAAAAAGAAAAAAAAGGAAAGCAACTAGTAGCAACCCAGAGTGGTCATGGATAATTTTAAACTTCCTGAAATGTTCAGGTTGGAATTCAAAATTGCAATTGCATGAGTAGTCACAGAGATACACCTATCACATAGTCTTCCTCCAAAACTTTCTCACAGCACATTTTGAAGGCTCTTAATTATTAGGGTATGTCTTGCTTTATAATCTCACTGTAAGTTCTTTGAATCTACTAATCACTTTGCCTTCAGAAAAGGCAGTTACCAGAATCTCTATACTATGCCTCATCTATCCTCATCAGTGGTTTTAAGTGCCACATACTGTATATGTGAAAAAATGCACAGTATTTTCTAGTTTAATTAAGATACTTGCCTTTAGTTAACAAATGAAGATGAGGAAAGTGAGCAACAAAGCTCCAGTGCTTTGATACAGAAGGCTTCCATTTGTGTTAGGGAAACAAGATGAGGAGATGTTCCACGCACCCTATGTTTCAAACCCACATGGTGTATTCACAATTAAATTCTCCTTAAAACATTCTGACTTCTCCATGTATGTGCACCACATTATTCCTTCATCTGACTCTCTACCATGAAAGGTATAACTTTAGGAGTATCATAAATAACTGGACTTCTAGAAAAGGTAAGAAAGAGGGACCTTTGGTTCTTCATACTCAGTAGTGTGTATGTATATGCATAAGAACGAGGGGGGAGAGGCCTAAAACTACACATAAAAGCAAATTTCTTTTTTTTTTGTCTTTAGTACTTTAGTAAGTTAAATTCTGTTCCTGAAAATATTGCTTAATGCAGCTTTCAGTTTGTGATATACTAGAGTTGATCCATGTTTACTATCCAAAGACTATGGAAAGGAACACAGAGGTCTAAATGGAGGCTTAGGGCCAAGAACATGAGTTATTTGTCAGAGTTATTTTTAATGTGTGCTCTGTAATGGATTTATTACTAGGAAAATTAGTTAGAGGGAAAGACTTATTGAATTTCACAAAAACATGAGTATAATTGAATGTATTATTCACTTGGTGTAAATCCAACTTTATTAACAAGTGGGCATTATTCAAGTGTTCAGGTTTTTCAAAGGTCAATATACTTTCCTCAAGGCTGGTAAAAAGTTATTAGTCTACCATGTCATTATTCAGATTATTTAAGACTGTGACAGACTGAGAGCTTTGTTTTCTTTTTGATCATTATATATAAAATATGGAAAGTGTTGAAGAGATTCCTACAGTAAAAATAATGAAAATATTATTTTGAGTGTCCAGTATAAAATATAATTATTTATGTTTAATTTTTCTTTTGTTATTTTATTTCCCTATGTATCACACAAAGGAGGGAAGCCTGTTGGTGAATGTATGCTAAACAAAGCTGCAAGCAAATGTTTTATAAGTATTTGATCATCACAGCAAGCTATGAGGTAGTTATTAGTGTTATTCTCATTTTACTAACAAAGAAATTGAGATTCAGAGAGTTTGAACTAAACAGGATCACTTCCCTTGTTAGTGTCAAAGCTGGAAAGAAACATCAGCTCTTCTGAAATTCCAACTCTATTGGTACCAGTGTTTCCATCATTGACTAACTGGCCATGATAATCTGGTATGTTAAACATATAAAACTGAACTGACAGGGTTAGCTTATCTTTTGCTCAGTAATACAACTACCTGGTTTGGAATCTTAATGGAACCAAAGCTGTGGTTCATAATATATTGTATAGAAAAGTGGAGAAAGGCCAAATACAAATCTATTAGTTCATTTTGTCAAAGATTAGCCTAAGTGGGGCTGTATGTAACAGAGAGAATGTCGATGGTATGGACACCAGGGAGAAATTTAGAATAATTTCTCAAAGGTAGGATCTAATCCCTTATCCCCTTCAATAAATTTTCTGTGGATATACCCAACTTATAATTACTTAAGAGGAAACATCCCTTAAAGACACTGAAGCAGAATTTTAAGAAAAAGAAAGACACAGGGAAGAGAAAGGAAAAGAAGAAGGAGGAGGTGAAGAAAGAGGGGAAGAAAGTGGAGGAAGGGGGAGATAAAATGCATATAAGTATAGATATTAAGCCACTATTACCTGGCATTTATTTGCCTGGAGCAAATCTAGCAACTTCACAGAGAACCTACTTCAAGTTATTGAGCATAGCCAATGGCCATAATAAACATTTCGAGTATAAATTATGTCTTTGTTGGCTTTTATTTGTTTAGAAATGGAGCTAAGCTAGTGTTGGCAGCTTTGCAAATATCTAAGAGAGAGGCTGGCCAGCTCAGCAGTAACTGAGAGAAATATCAAGAACACTTACTGTGATATGACACAGCTTAAGCATCTCTTTCTTCATCATATTTTTCTCAGTTTACTCTATTTTCTTTCCTTCTTTTTTCCTGGAAAAATATTTAATGTCTTTGCTGCCTATGGTTAAATCTACCAGAAATATCCTCAGATCTCAGCTTATACTTGCCAAAGCAATACAAGACTAAATTTTGTCCAGTTGAATTAAGAAAACATAAACGAGCTACTTTAAGGGTCAGTTCCATATCAAGGTGAGTTAACTTTTACTAAGGGATAATTGGGGAAGATGTCATTCAGATTTCATCAACTAATAGGCTAATGACCCAAGGATTTCTTGTTCTTAATGTCACAGACTTTAGTTCTGCCATATAGTGAAGGCATACTAATTTATAATTAGATATCAATGACATAAACTATATCTCTGCATGGATGTGCATGCAACCTGGTCCCGTTAGTGCCATGAAAAAAAATAGTGCAATGTTAACTGCCACCTCACTATATTACCACTTGCCATTAAATGTCACCCTGACTCCTGAGGCATGGGTTATCATAGTCATTTGGGATAAAAGCAAGTACCTGAACTTTGTTTCATTTGTTTCCATACGCATATTTGAGGAATTATAAGCCACTCATTGTGTGAAACAGTAAGAAGAGATTTAAAGAATGAGTTATATTTGCCAAGTCTAAAATCAATGTCGGTGTATTCTGTCTTGGTAACAAACACTGAAAACAGCAAAGATTTAGAAGCACTAGAAAAACAATCATATTCACTGTAAATATAAAGTATATCTCTATTAACTTATATATGTATATACATATTCATAAATATACATATAGCTTTTGAGTAAAGATTTATAAGCAGGAATAAGAGATAATAAAGATGGGAATTAACATATTTTTGTTTAAAATTTTTTTAATGTTTATTTATTTTTGAGAGACAGAGCATAAACAGGGGAAGGGCAGAAAGAGAAGGAGACACAGAATCTGAAGCAGGCTCCAGGCCCTGAACTGTCAGCACCAAGCGTGATGCAGGGTTCGAACTCATGAACCATGAGATCATGACCTGAGCTGAAGTGGTACGTTTAACTCACTGAGCTACCCAGGCGACCCAATGAATTTTTGTTTTAAATTAAGGTGCTGGCACTTCAAAACTGACCAAATTAAATTTATGTGAAATTAAGATCTTATAATACCACGACTTGTTCATGATAAAGATATGTTAAGCAAGTGGCTTATAGACTGGGACACATTGCCCAGCTTGAGGTGATTGTTTTCAGTTTGATGACTCTGCCCAATATTTTCACACATATTTTTTTTCATTAGGAAATAATTTTCATTAGCTTTATGTTTAACACAAGAAATTCAAGGTTCAGGAGACACTCTTATGTAAAAATGTGTTAAATATGTTTACATTACTTATGGACTTTTTCCTCCTACTAAGGGACACCAAAATTGGACTTGATGCTTCAAGTTTCATATGACTAAGGATATCAAGTTTCTTATAGTTCACAAGTATAGTGATTTTTTTCCTTTCATTTTTAATGTTTTTTCTTTTTACAGTTTTAGTTCTTATATCTCTATCAATTGTCTTTGTAGACTTGAAAATATTATTCTTAGAGGAAAAAAATCTACTGAAATCTTACTGTAGCAGAGTCTTGATAGCATGTCAAATGCTCTAGGCCTTTTAGGTGAAGAAAACTCTTTTTTTCTTTTAATTTTTTAATGTTTATTCTTTTTTTAATGTTTATTTATTTTTGACAAGGAGAGAGAGAGAGACAGAGCATGGGGGGGGGGGCAGAGAGAGAGGGAGACACAGAATCCAAACAGGCTCCAGGCTCTGAGCCATCAGCACAGAGCCCAACAAGGGGCTCGAACTCACAGACCACGAGACCATGACCTGAGCCAAAGTCAGACGCTCAACCGACTGAGCCACCCAGGCACCCCAATATTTATTTATTCTTGAGAGAGAGACAGAGACAGAGCACAAACAGAGTTGGGGCAGAGCGAGAGAGAGACACAGAATCTGAAGCAGGCTCCAGGCTCTGAGCTGTCAGCACAGAGCCCGACACGGGGCTTGAACTCATAAGCTGTGAGATCATGACCTGCGCTGAAGTTGGATGCTTAACCGACTGGGCCATCCAGGAGTCTCCGGTGAAGAAAACTGTTGAGAATTTCTTTTTAATCGTGTAAGTAATCAGTCACAAATTGAATTAAATGGACATACGTTCTTTGCTACGTTTATGCTCAGGTTACAATGTAAAGGGGGTATATGTCCATTTGAAGACAAGACAGTAAATGACAAGTTCAGTTCTACAGACAAGAAATGATACCCTTCAAGGGCATTTGGAACTTTCAGAGGCACCAGTAATATTTATTTGAAAGGAACTACTAATAGAAATCCTGAAATTATTCTGACTGAAAATTATAGCTGAAACAACAACGACAATAATGAATAAAAATGGTCTGGTAATAACTTTCAATCCAAATTTTGAAGACTCTGGATAAGCAGTCCCCCAACTCTTACAGAATCCTGGCAGACATTGGCCAACATGTGGGGCTTATATTGCTGCTGCAGTCTTTTTTTTTAAGTTTATTTATTTATTTTGAAAGAGAAAGTGAGCTTGGAAGGGACTGAGAAAGAGGGAGAGACAGAGAGGGAGGGAGGGAGGGAGAGAGAGAGAGAGAGAGATTGAGAGAGAGAGAGAGAGAGAGAGAGAGAGAGAGAGAGAGAGAGAGAATCCCAAGCAGGCTCCACACTGTGCAGAGCCAGATGCAGGGCTTGATGTAACGAAATGTGAGGTCATGACCTGAGCCTAGGTTAAGAGTTGGATGCTCAACCGACTGAGTCACCCAGGCACCCCCACTGGCCACTGTCTTAATACTTGTAAAGGACTCCAGAGCTTTCTCTACAGATGCCCCTTTTCAGAGACATAGAGTATGCTGTTGCTTCTCTGAGGGACATTCATTATGTGCAATGGCACATGCATGCTCACTTCATCCTCACCAGTCAGGGTACACAGTCATCTGTGAGGAGTTCTCCACCATACTGAGAACAAATCCTTTCTAGAGTTACTTAGGATCTTCTGGGATTACAAAACCCTTGCAGTGTATGGAATTGACATTCATATAGTTAGGGACAGAACCACATATAAACAATAAAAGGGGTTACAGGAGAACTTGAACTAGAAAATAAATAGTATATTTACTTATTACAACAACACATTCTGATTTCTCTGCATCAGTTCATTTTACAAAAATCTTATAAACCTGCCATGAAGGAGAAAGTTATTGATAGTTTTTGAAAATTCTCAATAAACAATTTATTATGAGGAAGTCTTACTGTGGTGAATATTCTGATTATTTTCAATGCACTACTTTTGAAAGCCATATGTGTGTGTGTGTGTGTGTGTGTGTGTGTGTGTGTGTGTACATAATATGAGAACTATAGCAACTCAATGAAAAAATTAAAATAGCACAATGAGTAAATAAAATTTTATTTTCTAAAGTAGTTTGCCAAACTTACTTGGCATTTGTTAGTGGCTCCTAATGTTGTTATTATTAAAATTTTTTTTGATTATTATATGCTTATCTAATGGTTTATATTATGACACAACAGCCCTAAGGATATAAGCATCTCCAATCAACAGTAGAGGAAACTTAGGGGAAATTACATTGCAAAGAGCTAACAGGGAGAGGATACAAGCCCAGGGCTTCAACTCCAAAGCCTCTTATCTTAATCATAATTCTGTTCTTTGCTTGTTACATTCATCTCTAGAATTCATTTTTACTCTCTGTGCTAGAGCCAAAGCTGAAACAAACTGAAAAATATGCAGTTAGCAAAACACTGAATTATACACAGAGCACAAGAAATAACTGTACCTGACACTAAAGATTGTAGGTTTTATAGTTTGGTCACTGGCTTGACAGTTCTAGAAAATGATTTCTAGAAGTCTTCCTCAATGATTTCAACATTTAAAATTAATACCTTTGAAAATGTTTGAGGACATTTACAATATCCAATTGTTTTGCAATTTGTTCACCACAAACTTTTGAGAAGATTTTTTAACAGGCTGGAAATCCTCTATTGTACCCTGTGACTGAGTTCTTGTCCTTGTTTCCACGGTTTCCTGGGATGTTTACTCCAAGGGCTAGACTAGATCGAAAACATCATGAGCCATTCTCCCTTTTGTTGCTGCTTGCCACCATCTACACACACACACACACACACACACACACACACACACACACACACTCTCACATATTCTGTCTCTCTCAAAGCACTAATTAAACAAAAGTTGGTAGCTTTATTAATGAGTATATAGGTGATATTTACTTTTAATTTATTATCCCAGGTGGATTAACAATGAATTCTTAAAGTCAAAGGTTACAATCATATTCTAGATGTTCGTCTAGATAAATAAGTCAGGCAAATCAGTTTTGGTATAGTAACAAGACCTTCCTTGATCCTTGAACCCGATGGTGAGAACCTGCTAAAATACAAACTTCAGGAAATGCTACTGATAAAAATGGATTGAAGAAGAGAATCATGGTGATAATGTCTTTCATGTTTATGCTAAAATGTTTTCAAGAGAGTTTTATATGTATCTTCTAATCTGATTTTCATGGCACATAGTAATATATTACTTTTATTTTTATTTGCACTTACAAATAAGAAAACTGAGTGATAGTAGCGTTAACAAAATTTTACAAGGTCCTACTTTTTTTTGTGAAAAAATCATAGTATGGATCGAAATTTTCAGTTCATGGAATTACATCACATCAACTAAGTAAATTTTCCTTGTATGTGAGTTTTCTGTACCCACACTCAAACAAGATTAATACCAGCACCAATGCTACCAACAATAAACATCCAGGATTAAAATCCAGGTTGGATGATTTTTAAATCTGTGCTTCTAATTCCAGCTATAACCTCGATGGGAAAAATTTTGGCTGTTCTCTTATTTGAACGAAAAGTACTTTATAATCAAAGTGATTTTAAAGATAATATCTTAATTTGACTTTCAAATATCATGTGTGATATGTGTTCACTTTTGTTTTAATGAATTTCAGTGCTCTATTTCACTTTCCTTCCTTGTGGTGGTAAAAGAAATGTTAATTTTGATATCAAGAATATGCTAAGGACATTTGCCTTGAAATGGTGATCTGAGCTCATGCTTATAGATTTCCCTTCCCTTCAAAACATCAGTGAAAATAATCAATGATGTATAGAAACAGAAAAAGCGAACAATAAATGTGTGAGAATCTAGGACAACTGCTCTGTTCACATGCCAGAATCTTTTCAGAATTTCTGCAAGACATAAATAAGGAGAGGCTGGATTGAGGAACGGGCCAATCAATTCATTGTTTACAAAATGCAAAGAGACCAAGGAGGAAAAAAAAAAGGGGGCGAAACCACTAAAGGATTTTCAATGCCAACTGCTAGCTTAAGGGCAAGGGGTGGAATTAAAAGGGGCACTTGGGGCTAGATCTAGACATTGCATGTGCCTTTTTTAAATTCACTAAGTTAATGAATTTATACATAACCAAAATACATCCACTATCCATATAACTTACTGTCACAGGGTGGATTCTCTTAGAAGCAGAGTCAGGGACAGAGCTTAATACTGAGGAAATATTTATTGTTTATTAGAAAATGCTTTGGAGAGAACACTTGTGGAAGGGAAGAGGATGACAACAGAGAACAGGGAGAAGCTGCATTGTGATAAAGGTTCAGTTACAAAGTTTGGCTGACCCCTTGGAAGCCCTGGAGTTAGAATGGTCCTGAGCGGTCCTGAGATGAGCCAAGATTGCCAGGGCTTTATGACCCCACATCAATCAGTCACCACTTGTGACTCTTCCTGGGGAGGGTTGGGGCCTTGGACAAAGTGGTTTCCTGTAATTAAGACAATTCCTAAAGAAGTGGATACCTGAAGGCTGATTGTGGACAAGATTCCCAAGTAGTCTATAGGTCCTTCATTGAAGAGACACTCAGGAGCACATCAAAGTGTTCACCACACTTACTCAGGAAATGAAGATTACTACTACATGGGAATGAAAACAACACCATTTCCTGATGACAATAGTCATACTGAGTAGAAAGGGAACATAGAGCCGGCTATGAGTTACATGAAAGAGAAACTGGTCCAGAGAGAAGGCTGTCTGCCACAGGCACCTCCACAGGTGCCCTACTTGACTCTGCTGATAGAAGCAACAGGATTTCTGTTCTAGAAAAATAAAACTTCAGAAGAGCTAAGTTTTTCCCTTCTCTTTTTATGTGACTATAAGATTGGAATAGAGAGTTATAAACATGATAGAATTCCCCTTAGCTCCTAAACTGTATGATAGTCCATTGACTCATATGGCAAAATGATCAAAGACAAAAGAATAGCACAAGTGATAGAAAAGAGATGTGCCAGTTCTAAAGAAGAGAAAGTATCTGAGGGACAAGACCAAATACATTGTGATGCGAGACAGTTGCTGGGAGAACCACCAGAAAATTGTTATTCTCAGGGGGATTTGAGAGGACTTTCAGTTTATGAACTGGGGAAAGACTGAGATTGGAAATGTATGCTCTAATATGAAAGCATGGTTAGAGAAATTTAAAAAAAATAATACAAATAATGTGCAGCAAATAGAACATGTAGGAAATGAATTTATAGACCTGAAAGACCAAACCTATTCGTTTTAGCAAGAAAGAACAGCAACACAAACAGGAAGAGATAATAATAGGCATAGAGTAAAAAACTAGGAAAGATACCATATTCATGGAGTAAAAATACTCAAAGAGCAGAGTAACCAACAAAGAAACATTAACTGAAAAAATAGTAAAATGAAACAAATCAAAACAAAAACCCCAAAATCATATTATCTTTTCCTTTTTTTTTCTTATCTATATTTTGTAATTTGGTACAGTATACCTGTGTTGATTTCATGACAAAAGCAGTGAATGATATAAACAAGAGTACTTCAGAGAACTGAAACCTTAGTTGTCATCAGAGTTCTCATAAAATTTGTATATGTGCTTGGAAAGAGAAGGCAATAGCCTGAAAACATTGCTTTTACTGTCCTAGTATTGTGTTTCAAAGATTATCCTCCTGCCAAAAAAATTTAAGATCAAAGATTTTCAAATTCCATCACTGCTGCAGCCCATTCAGTATGTCACCTTTAATCTACAGTCGGCCATCTGCTTGGAGTTGTTTAAACAATATTAAAAATGTTGTCTTTAAAAATCTATAGTCAGACTTTCTCAGCTAATGGTATATATTTAACCTCTTCTTTCAGTGTATATTTCTTTTTCTCTTAAACCCTACTTCTAGAAATAACCTTCAAACACTATGTCCTTGGACACTTCTCCCCTAGAGGTATAAGATCTTGTTGTCCATATTAATCTGTGATGGTTAAGAATCTAAAGACAGGGAATAGCACTAAAATAGTGAAGGGTTTCATGTCTAATTTTGATGAGGATATTTATGAAAACTCTTCAGATACTTTGTATTTTCAACAGGCTTGATTTCTACTTAAAGCTTGAAAACATTTTCGGATCGAGATTACTCTGTTAGCCTTTGGTAATGTGCGAAGCATAGCAGAGATATTAGAGACACAGCACCAGATGCATTCATCCTGCTTTAACTTTTAGAAATGAAAAGGCAAACCAAACCAAGATACTGAAGTAGAAGTAATCCTGTGAAATAGAGGGCCCTGTTCCAACTGAGGGTCTTTGAAAATTAGGACTGGAAGTTTCTGAAGCTTTAGGCTTGAACTAGAATTACGACTCTTTCTGTAGTTACTACATTTCCCATTTAGTTTCCTTAAAAGCCAGAGATTTCTATATGGTAGAACCCAGAGATTTCAGTAACTAAAACAAGTGTTTCACCAATATTTTGGTATTTTACCCTACGGAGACATTCTATTTTAGAGTGGTAGAACCAATTCAAATCTCCATGCAGTTCAATCAGCCTTAAGGAAGTTCTGGTGCCCAGTTAAGTAACTTTGATTACAACAGCATAACGAATTAAAACTCTTCTCTCTTTCCTTCATTCTGCTTTCTTGCCAATGACTTACTCAAGCAATACCTTACTCTACACAGAAAAAAGAATTTAGAGGGAGCCAGTTTCTCTGACAAACCAATTTAAATAAATAATGAAGGTAGTAATTAGCTGATAATATCTGCTTCGTTATCATTAATAAAAATTTTCCCCTTTTAAAAACTATAAAACTTTCCCAGAGGAAAATAACAATGCTGTATCAATGTAAGGAGAGGTGGACTTAAGCTATTTTTTCCCTACACATCTAATTCCTTTTCCATGAAATCTACAAGCATATAAAGTTCAAAGGAATGGTTTCGATGTTTTTGGTTCTTATATTTACACCTGCTGTTTGTTGCCAATATGATATGACACTCAAACACCTCTGCTCAGGGAAGACATTGATACAGATAAAGCCTCCAAGAGGGATTTCCCATCCCAGATGACAAGACTCACAAGTATATCAAATCTAATGGCACAGCTTAGACAATAAAACATATGTTCCAGGAGCACATTTAATTAGGACAGGAACTGTTAGTGTGCAAGAGAGCAGAGCAGAATTAATGGCACACTGTTTCTCTATGGACTCTGAGGGGTTTGTTTTCATGTGATTAGAAAAGATCTGTCATGTACACTATGCCATTGCCTCTCTATCCTGTTACCCAGGCTCTATTAATTTGGGTTTGCGTTCTCACTCAGACAAGTTTTTCTCCCCTGGCTTCAGTACTTTCCCACCTACTCTTGGATTCTTTTTTATTTTATTTTTCTCCCAGATTCCATCTAGTTATTCCATTGTACTGCTGCAAATGTTAATTGCAGCAAAAGTGATTTGCAAGTATTGAAAGATTCAGTTAAAGCTCTCCCTTGGACTCAATCGAGAAATTTCAAAAATAGAAATATAAATTTTAAAAAGAGCACTGCTATGAATTGGGGTGATTTGTAAGGATCATACACTGGAAACAGTGCCAAATGTGCAAAAAAAAAAAAAAAAAGGAAAGATTAATCTACTTATGAATAGAAAAGGTTTTCAACTTTTTCAATTTTTACTTTTTTAATATTGAGGATTTCTAAATATTTATTCAAATAGAGTTCATATCATGAAGCTTTTAGTGATGTGAAAAACTGCTAAATCTATTATTATTTTTAAAAATTTTTAATGTTTATTTATTTTGAGAGAGACACATAAAGTGTGAGCAGGAGAGGGGCAGAGAGAGAAGGAGACACAGAATCCGAAGCAGGCTCCAGGCTCCGAGCTGTCAGAATAGAGCGCGATGAGGGGTTCAAACTCATGAACAGTGAGATCGTGGCCCGAGCCAAAGTGGGACAGTTAACTTGAGCCACCCAGGCATACTCAAATTTATTAATAATAGAAAAGAGTTGTAATTCTTCTTTTGATGGAAGATTTTGCCTTAATTTATGTAATCTGAGCATCCTTTGCACTCAATACAGATTTTTGTTAGCCATTTTTTACAACTTGGTGCTCAAGTCCATGGCTCCATGGTATGCGACCACTTAACTTTATAGAATCTACCTTTCTAACTGGTAGCTCACGAACACGTGTAATTAGCTATTCCTTTGATTGCTATTGATTTTAGCCTGGCAAAGACATTCTGAGAAGAGCTTGGATGTCTGGCAAAATAAATATTTTCTGGCATGTCTTCAAATAATGGTAGAAGATGAATTAAGAAATATATGAGAACTACTCTTGTAAATGGTTATTGTTTTGTATTTGAATAATGGAAATGAAGCAAAGCATCAACTAGCTGCACCTGCTGTAACACAGGAATCAGGCAGACACAGAAAGAACAACACAGGAGAGGAGGGAAGGATTGGTGTGGAATTAGAAAAAAGTGGACAACAAAACATCCACAATTAATGGTTTAGAAAACAGCAATGTTTGGGTAGATAGTTGTGGCAATACAGAAGCTGTGAGTGAACTCCAATCAAGGATTTTCTACAGTCTTAATTCAATGAGGGAACACAAAGTAGGAAGCAAAGGGTAACAGTCTAATAGCAGGAATCCTTAATACTGTCTGCCTTCAGTTTTTTATGGCTGTGTATACTTGGGAAGAATTTTACCATGCCTTCTTAAAGACATTTCTTCAATTTCTGACAGAAATATCTTTCAAAAAGAACAGTAGTTATTCAAACAGGAAATCTTAATTTGAGGTCCAAGGGCCATGTGAAATTTTAACAAAACTGATTTGTATATATCCACACAATGTTTCTCTGAACCTGGAATCGTGAGGCGTGTTGGTAAGTACTGCGGCCCCAGGGCACATATGGCTAGTGATGGCTTGAAACATGTACATTCTGAATTGAAATGTGCTGAAAGTGGAAAATATGCATACTAGAGTTCAAAAATGTAATAGGAAGTGCACCTGGGTGGCTCAGTTGGTTAAACATGTGACTCTTGATTTTGGCTCAGGTCATGATCTCACGGTTCACGGGATCCAGCCCCGTGTGGGCTCTGCCCCGATAGCACTGAGTGTGCTTGGGATTTTCTCTCCCACTCTCTCTCTGCCCCTCCCCCCTCACATGTGTGCACTCTGTCTCTCTCTCAAAGTAAATAAATAACCATTTAAAAAATGTAATATGAAAAAATGTAAAAGAACTCAATGATCCTTTTACTGATTGCATACTGAAATATAATATTTTAGATATACTGGGTTAAGCAAAATATATTTGTTACTTTTATCTTTTTCTAATGTGTTCAATGTGGCTATCAGTAAATTTTAAATTCTATATGCGGCTCACATGTATGCCTCCCATTATATATCTAGTGGACAGCATTAATCCAGATCCTTTACGAATTTCACAGATGGCTTGTTCTCTTAAAGAGCCAAAAACTCACAGGGTCCCTTTACGTGAAGAATGTGTCAGATGCCGAATAAATACTTGCTACATGCATCTAATCTGTAAAACATGTGGAAATCACTTTTTCAGGGAGCATTAAAAATCTGTTTGAGTTTTCACTAAGGAGACTGGTTTCTGACATATCAGGCTATTCTTTAAACTACCGAGGGAAAATGCTCTGTGCGAAGGGAGAATCGTTTGAGAACCTCTGAATGTGACTGGGTGCAGACTCACATTCATTAGGGGCTGCATGGCTCATTGGTGAGCACTGAGTGCCTACCTGCCATCATGTCACACCTCACCAAACGTGGACTCCCAGGCGGCCACCTCAATCATTTGCTGCCTCTCTCCCCCTCCTGCCTTGACAGAGCTCTCCTTGAGCTTGCCCAAGCGTCTATGTAGCCTCACTTACATACATTATTGACATGATGAAGACAGTGTGGTCCTTGGGGGCTATTATTTTCTCTAAGCAAGACTGAAAATTTGTATTTATTCCTGGTTAATTTGTACAGTAATGCTTTTCCTAGCTGCTTCTTGGATCTAATCTACTTAGTAGAGAAAAAAAGAGCAACTACTTTGTCACAGAATTTGAACCTTAAATAATGGAGCTGAGCTCCGTTGTTAGGTAAGGCTCTGAAAAACTGGAAAGAAAAATTCTCCTGATAGTTTATTAGGCTAGGTAATAGGGATAATAGGATACCTGAATTCTCTTTTCTTTTTGCATTCTTCTCTATGCTTCAAAATAGAGCACAAAAGGCCCTGGCTACCACAGTGTTACCAGGCAAACTTGGATACAGCTCCACTGTTTTATTCTTTCTCTCTTTTCTTTTTCCTTTTCTCCTCCCCTTTTTAAAAATAAGAACTGTTTCCTAACGAAATAAAGGTTTCAACCTCCTCCTAATAAAATGCTTCATTAGCAGTCCTATAAGCCTGCTACATAGCAGGAGCTCAGTCATGAAGAGACAGATTGATTGACTGACTATATTATAAGAATGAACCAGAAGCCTCTACTCGTTTTATTTATTTTTGAAGTTTAGTTATTTATTTTGAGAGAGAGAGAACATGGGCAGGGGAGGGGCAGAGAGAGAGGGAGAGAGGGAAAATCCCAAGTAGGCTCCATGAGGTCAGCATATACGGCCCCACACGTGGGCTCAAACCCACAAAACTGTGACATCATGACCTGAGTTGAAATCAAGTCGGACACTTAACCAAATGAGCCACCCAGATACCCCAGGCTGCACTCACTTTACATTCTCCTTTTTAGTGAATTATGCTTGTTTTCTAGTGGCATTTATATAATCACACACACATAGACACATTATATCCTATTATGCTGTATATTGCATATAGATATATACATATATATGTATGGATGCATAGATTTACACGTCTTTATATATATATATATATATATATATATATATATATATTTAATTGAACTGTATTATTAATTGTGTTATATTTTGTATTTATTTGTACAATAAATTGTATTTATTAATTGTATTTGCATTTTAAATAAGTTTAATTTATTAATTGTATTAAATAAATATATATTTTAATATATAAATTATATAAAGATATAAAAATCCTTTTAGAGGTAATCTTTTTCCTATATAATTGAAGAAGAATACACAAGAGACTATATTCTAATTGTCCGTTAAAAGAACAGCCTGATTGAGTCAGGAATAGAAGTGACTGGATATCATTTTTGCCTGTTAAGTTGCACATCATGTGCTGGTATTATTAAAAACAAATAATCCTATATCTTCTTCCATTGTCCTAAGCCTCCTTTATTGGAGTCTTTTTCCATTATTGTCTTAAAATTCATTTTCTCCTTGTCTCACTTTCTATTTATTCAACAATTTAAATACATCTTTACCCTTCTAAAAACTTCATATAAAGGAAAGCAGGTTGGAATTCACTCAGGTATTGTGTGTAAGTTTAGTAACAGAAAGTTTTTACTTTCTTTTTTGACTATAACACAGATCAAATAATTTTTTATAAAAGCTCTCTATCCCACTCACTACTTTCTTATATTGAGGTGCGTTAGTTTTCATTTTTTTTTAAATAGGAAAATGTTTATTGCAGTAATGCTTTTCATGAAATTTTACCCAATTGGGGAACTTAAAGGGATAAACATGTAGACAAGATGGATGGGAAATTTATCCATTTGGAACATGCAAAGAAGAAAATCAGAAATTAGGTGTCATGGGTTTTTATGCTTAAATTATTTAATTGACGTCCTGGCTTCATGCCACCTGATTCACCTAGCAATTTTTGGGGAATTCACCAAGGGTGTCTAATTTGAGCCTATAAAGAAACCTAACTGGTGTTTTTGTGGACATGATGTGGGACTGTCATTTGATCCCAGCAGAGACCAAGCGGCATTAACACTAGGAGTGCTTGCTCTGGAACCTCATGGCCAAGTGTCACCACACACTTGATGTGGAACCTTGGACATATGTCATCACTTTTTATGTCTTAGTTTATTCATTCGCAGAATAGAGATGGCAATTATACTTCAAGGATTTGCTGCGTAAACTACAAGAGCTAAAACATGAGACGCACAAATAATAATGAGTGAGTAATCACTCAGTAGGTGACAATTATTCATCTTCTTTTTCCTATTCAACCTCCATCTTTTTGCTTTGTTGTTTACTGTAAGATTTCCTGTCTTTGGATTCACACCGAGGTGACTTGTTACTATCGTTAATGCTCACAGAGGACCTTCTCTCCATTAGAAGCAATTTTGAGCCTCCTGGAGAAAGAGGTGCACAGGATTCTCAGATTAGCAGGGTGTTCTTCACAGTCTTCAATGCGCTGTGATGGTGTTGTCTGAAGATGTGGAGAGAATGCCTCCCTGCTCCCCTTTTCTGTAATAGTTTGTCACATACTTGAAAAAAGGGCTGCCTTGCCTTCTAAGTGCAGAGTCTTCAGTGAAGTTAACTCTCTGACAATTTTGCATAGCTCCCAAGTTTAAAAATCTAAGAAAGACTAACTCCTGTAAACTTAATGCAAAGAACAGTGACTCACTTTCTCCCTCTATATAAGTCAAGGTAAATAGTTTTTACCATGAAAAGGGATGCTGATTTCATTTATGTTATTATGTCTAAAATTAAATTTTTTTTTTAATGTTTATTTTTGAGACAGAGAGAGACAGAGCATGAATTGGGGAGGGTCAGAGAGAGAGGGAGACACAGAATCCGAAGCAGGCTCCAGGCTCTGAGCTGTCCGCACAGAGCCCGATGCGGGACTCGAACTCACGGACTGTGAGATCATGACCTGAGCCGAAGTCGGGCGCTTAACCGACTGAGCCACCCAGGCGCCCCAATTATTATGTCTAAAATTAAACAGACACATATCTCATTTGAAAAGCTAAATTTTCATTTCATGATGAAAAATATTTTTGTATTAGTTTTCCAGGTGGAATATTCCTTTGAGCCAAAGGGCATTTTTAGGGTTAATGGGATCTGTTCTCATTAATACTAAAACTTATGAATGCTTTTAGATTTCACCTAAGGGAAAACACAGCAAATGCAAACTGTCAACTCATATAGATGCATCCTAAAATCTCAATCAAGCACAGTGAAGTCTTGTCAGGAAAAATAATTATCCTCTTGATTTAAAGAGTGCATTTTTCTCTCCCTAGTGACAAAGGAAGCATTTAATTATTAAAAGCTTATAGTGGTCCACAGTTGACAACTAATTTATTTCATCATGCCAAATATGTCGTAAGACACTAAGTTTAAGATATATCTTAGAACTTTCAGAATTGTTTCACAGGAGGTTAGGATAAATTACTATTGTTCTCAATATTTTTCAGTTATAAAGTTTTCAATTACAAAAGTGTGGTCAACATCAATCAACACCAAATGCAAAGATGTTGTGGGACAGTGGGAAGTGTACTAAATTGGCTTTGTGATCATTTGGGTTTCATTCCTGGCACTTCGATGGAAGTTGTGACATTAAAGCTATTAGCTTCTTCCGTTTTTTCAGTCTGCGTGTCTAAAAACTATAGACTTTGCCTAAACATGCTTTATTGTCCATCCTAAAGGCAAACTATTTACAGTGTCGTGGCCAACCTTCCGTGCCCTTGATCCATCAACAAAAAGTTTACAAATTGCAACTGAACAATTGAAGTAATGGTCAACCTTACCAATAATGAAAAAAAACCTTTTAATAAAAAGTGCATTTCATAATTTCTGGGTTTTGACAATGTAATTGGTGATTGGCAAAGAAAAACAGTCTGCTCATAACTCATATTGGCATGAACATAGGAAAACAGGCACTTTCTTAAACTGAAGTAAGTGTGCATATTAGTAAAAGTTTTATGGATGGTAATATGCCAAAATGCATTAAAAGCAGTAAAAATAGCCATTTAATCCAACTCTTCCACTTCTAAGAATTTATACTGAGACAAAGAGCATATTTACAAAGGTGGTTTACATTTATACTTTGGAACAGTTAACATATAATTATATACAATAGAAAAAAGAAACCATGAAACTGAAAACTTAAATATTAAAGAATTGGGGATTAGTTATATGAATGTTGGTAAGACTCTGCACAGAGTAATATCAGGCATATGGGCTTTGGAATCAGAGAGTCTGTTTCACTTCAGGACTCTGAAATTTTCTAGTAGTATTTTCTTGTGAAAGTTCCTCACCACTGTAAAATTCAGTCTCTCCCCTTTAACATGGGAGTAATCATTGTGTCTTCATCAGAGGGGTGTTGTGAAAACTAAATTAGATATGATTTGTTTTGGGTTTATACTATTATACTCTCAATATTAGTATAAATCTATATGATGGGCACTCCTAGCTATCCATTAGCAATGTGGACGAAAAGCTATGTCAATTGATGTGGGACATAATTTTTAATTATGTGTTAACTTCAAAAAAGTAAGAAGTTACATGGCCGCAGAATAGTATTAAGTTGAAATCCTATTTTTAGTATAAATAAGGAAAGAGAATGAAAAAGCCAACATAAATTCTTTTTTTCATTTATATACGCTGGCTTTTTAAAATAATATTCAAACATTATTGTTTAATTTTTGTGGAAAAGAGTATTTTTGCTAAGTTGTAGGTAGGTCAAAGGTGGAGTACAACATTGTCACTGAGATTTAAAGAAAAATACAACTTTTAATCATACTTAATCAAATGAAAAACTAAAAGGTAAAGTATGTATTTGCTAATCTGAATTCCATTTATACAACTTGAAAAATCAGCAGAATGGAATCAAACAAATAATAAAATATTTAAAAAATTTTCAGACAATATGGGTATTGTAATAAATTACAATTATTCCAAATTTGCCTATAAAATCCATAAAAAATGTATATACTATTAATATATCTTTTAACAAATAGCTGACCTGTAGAGGGGTGGGAGGCAGAAATAAAGAAAGACCTCAAAGGAGGCACAAAAGTGGGATCTGAAACCAAGATGTTGTATTTGCATATAGGCCCAATTTGCTATATTGATGAGTTCCACATGGAAAGGATTTCCCTGTTTGCCAGATGCTGGAGCTGGAAAGGAGCCTCTTGTGTAAAGCACAAATTTTTGAAGGGTTGATGCATTGTTGAAAGAAAGGACTAGAAAAAAAATTCTATTAGCCACTGAAAGCTTAGCTTCTAAAGATACAAAACACCAGACTCCCTCTGTAGTGGATAAAGGACTCCAACAAGCGTGTGTGTGTGTGTGTGTGTGTGTGTGTGTGTGTATATGCACATGCATGTGCGTGTGTATGGGCACACACACATGAAAGAGTGGAGGGCTGTATTAAAGATGAGCACTCAGGTAAAAAGAATTATAATTTATAAACAATACAAACTAAAGTTCCATGAGAGAACAGGTTTAGCAAATAGGAAACACAACTAGGACATCGTAAAATCCTATTTTATTTATTTATCTAACCTTAAAATAATTTAGGAAACACAGATAGGTATAACAAGCTATAAAGAAAGGGCACTAAAGAGAAAAAGAAGAAGGAGGAGGCAGATTTAAAAGAGATAATTCCTATAAATAAAACAAAAAAATAGTCTTTGAAATTATTGTCCATTCATAGGAGAATGACTTAATAAACTATAGTGTATTCAATGAAAATTTGGAAAGAAGTAAAAATAAATCAGTTCAAGCTTTATACATTAAAAGGGAAATTGGGTCAAAAAATGATACAGATCATGTATATCCAGTATGGTACTATTAATATAAAATTTAAAACATCCAACACAATACCATAATTATTAGAAATATATGTTTAGTATCAAGGCCAATAAATGCATGTAAACATGCAATTCAGGCTGACATGGGGGTATGGAAACTGGAAAGGGACACAATGAGGCCTTCAACTATTTACTATATTTTTTTCTCTTGAGGTTATTAGTGGGCATATTACTCTGTACTTTTTGTATTTCTGAAATATTTCATAATAATCTTTGTTAAGTTATTATAGAGTTCAAAAAAATCAAACACTATAAAACAATAATTCAGGAACTAAAAGATGTATCCAAGAGGGGGTTGCTTAACATTAGAAAATATATATATCGTATTGTTCACTTCTTTATAATAAAGTCTAAGCTACAGTATGGTCTTTACACATATTATATAAAGACAGAAAAAAAAGAAGGTCATGATGTGGGGCAAGAATGGGTTTATTAATAATATGTTTATATATCTGATTAATATATAACATTAACTATAATTTATATTTATAATTAATATATTTAGTTATAATTTATATATAATTTAATTATAGTTAATATTATATATTAATCAGATATATATACAATATATTAAATATATTATAATATATAATAACTGTTTGAAGGGTCACATTAGTTAATATAACCTTTAGAGTATATGTGTATTACCAAAAGGCCAAGAAGATAAAATTTTGAAACTAAAAACACAAACACAGGTAAATTTGATACTATAAAAATTAGGATAATGAGTTTGTCTTGTTCTTGACTTTAAATTTAATATTTCTATTTGGTCATTGCATGGGATACTTGATGCATTTAAAAAGATAATCTTTTCCAAAATGTAAAAGTACAGTTATATTTTTGATACTGATATTTAGTCTGATATATTTGTGATCAGGGTAGAGCAGCATTCTATATCTAGAGAGAAGCCTGTGATGTGAAATTCCTGTCATCTTGCAGAATTTTTATCTGCCTCCTCTATTATTAAGAGATTGATGTCTGGATCTCACATTAGGGTAGTGGATTTTTCAATTTCTCCTTACAGATATATCAAATTTTGCATTATGTATTTTTAAATGATGTTATTAGGTATATAGCAGTTTGAAGGATTCCAGAAAGCCACAGCTACAAATGAGTGATTCACAGGTGTTCATGTAGTAGACACAATGAAACTTGAGAGTCTCACATAGGTCCACTGCTACCAACCTCAGCTAGACATTTTCAAAAACTTTATGTCTTTTTAGGTATCTGCCGGCAATTGTTACTAGAATATAATGCTTTCCCTTCTCTTACACTTTTGAAATTTTACAGGGATACTCTTCACTGATAAACTCCCAACTAGACCCATAAATATAAGGGAGTCCTGGAAAATGTCGTTCTAGGCTTCCATAAAAGATTGCATGTTGGGGTAACATTGGTGCAATGTTTACAACAGATAATTCAGTACCATGTACTCCTTTGTCTATTCAGCATCCATAGATATCATTCTACCTTAAATTTCTAAACTATAATAGACAAACAATAACATTCTTTCATGTAACTTGATGGAACTACCCATCACATAATCACACAACAAAAATTTGCTTGCCATCTCTCAAAAAAACATAGACAAAAATTCTCAGATGTTATCTCTGTGTGATATTTATTCTTATTCTAGGTCAGTCATGATCTCCCTATGATATATCAGTAAGGACAGGTAGGGTTATGGTTCAGTAAAAAATAAACCCCAAATATCAGTAACTTAAAAAATAATTTATTTCTAAGTCATGGTACATTTCCATGCATATCAATAGGGCTTTCTGCTCCTTGTCTTCCTCACTTCGGGAGTCACGCTAACAGAAGTTAACTCACGTAGGATATTGATAGTCAAATCATCCAGGGGAAAAGAATTTGGAGAATTGTGCACCAATTATAAATGATCAATTCAACAAGTTACTTCTGTCCATATTTTATTGGTCAGATCAAGTCCCATGGCCATGCCCAAGGTTAAGGGAGGGAGGAGTCTGGTCTTTCTATATTCCCAAGTATAAATGGTAATAATGTTAAACACAGTAATCTGTGGCAGAAAATAGAATTTTTTAAGTGATAATAATCAGAGAGGTAGAAGAGAAAATATCTTAGATACCTCCCTCCAAAACATTTTATTGCCATATGTTGTTTCATAATTCTTAGCATCATAAAATTTTTATTTTCAACTATTATTTATCTTCTCTAGTCAAAATTAGACATTTTGTTATGAGAGAATGTTAAAACATGGTTAGCTTCTTCAACTCCACTTTTGCTTACTCAATGTTTGATTTCTTTTTTTAATTTCTGTCTATTCAACATTATTGAGTAGAGCTAGAGATATTACCACTCCAACTATGGCATCAAGATATTGTGAAGGTAAAGTTATGTCTTAAGATATTTTCCATTAACAGATAAAATACCCAAGAAGTAAAACCAATTGAACATTTATTCAATTTCATATTGGTCTCTTATAAGACTTTACCTGAGATCAGTGATTTAACAAATGTCCCATTTTATGAAAGAATTTGGTAAGAACATTATAAAACTCTGAGGATACACTTGAACATTTAAATAAAGTTATTAATTTAAGCCAAAAAGGAATGAAATAATTAAAAAGTAGTAAAACAATGTGTTTAAAACAACAAAAGTTGTTGCCTGGAGGTAAGAACTGGTGTAGGTATATTCAACACGTATTCCACAAATTTTTATTGTGCAGCATATAGGGATTTGAGGAGCCATGAGAATATTCTTGAAGAAAAATAATGCTATCATAGTGTTTGTTTTTAAGCAAGATAACAATGTTCTTCAGAAAATGGAAGTGTATTCTAAAGCCCTGCCTTCATTCACAGTTCATGTGAATTTAACTATTTCAATTTCTTTGACCTTCCCACTTTACTTTCCTCCTTTTTTATTATACAACATATATCTCCAACTATTTAAGAAAAGGAAGAAAAACATCTTTCACATATTTAAACAAGAACAATAAATGGGGGGCATTTGGGAGGCTCAGTCTGTTAAGAGTCTAACTCTTGATTTCAGCTCAGATCATGATCTCAAGGTAGTGAGATTGAGCCCTACATCGGGCTCAGCTCTGAGCATGGAGTCTGCTTAAGATTCTCTCTCTCCCTCCACCCCTTTCTTTCTCTACTCTTCTCCCCTACTCAGGCTTTCTCTCTCTCTCTCAAAAACAAAACAAAACAAAAACAAAAACAAAACAAAACAAAAAAACAAAACAAAACAAAAAACAAACCTTAAATGGAATTTGTCTATGAATGTATCATATATCTTGCTTACCAACAGAACTATAAAAACAGACATTATAGACTTAAAGGGAAAGAGGAACCAAAATACACAATAATCTTATCTTTTTTGACTTTGCATTTCTTAAAGTGTAAACTTCTCATTCAATATGCTTTTTAGTGAAAGGAGTATAAAAAAATATCATAGGTAGATACAACAGTGGGATCAAATAGAACCCTTTTTACTCTATGCGAAAATAGTTTAGCATACTGAAGGCAGAGTGAAATATTCTATAGGCAGAGATACTTCAGATGCAAGAAAATTAGTGTAAATTTTGGTCAAGTTTTTTTACGTACTTGGTTAGGGGTGAAAAGAAGAAATGCCAGCCTGAAAAAGGGAAATCATTTTCTCTTCTAAAATGGAAGGAAGTGCTAAGAAGATAAAGAGGTAAGTATGTTGAAATAAAAAGAGCAAGAAATATGGGAATTCTTGTTATATCCTAAAAGTCTCTGTAAAGCAATACATTATATGATCCTTGGAATGTTGGACAACTTGTTCAATAAAGGACAGTACTTTATTGTCCTTTACAGAAAGGACAGAAAAAGGAAGTACAGTACAGAAAAGGAAGGACAGTACAGAAAAAGAAAGATATGATACTAATTAGGTAGAGAGAAGAGTTCACCATGGAAATAAATATAAATAAACCCAGGGATCAAGAGGCAACAGCATAGTCTCAATTGAGCCTATAGGATCTAAAACTGAATTTGGTGACAATTTCATTTCCTTTTGTCTGATCATAAAAGAATTAAAATTAATATTTTTCAATGAATTAAAAATAAGTAAAGTGTCATCCCAATAAAGAGTCAGTTTAAATGTGAAGGAAGAAAATGCTTCCATTTTACTCTTTTTTTTCCTGGTCTCTTCACAGAATTACAGAATGTCAGAGTTAGGGAGGATCTTGGGATCTAAGTATCAATTCTGATATCATCTATACAACTCCCCTGACATATATTTAATCTGTGCTTAGGAATTTCACCTTCATTATAGGAAGATTTCCAGCTGAGCTCTGAAGCTTAAGGGTAGTAGGTGGTAGGCATATTGGGTGTTCTGAATGATCTTCATTATCTTAAGCCAAAAATCTAGCCCACTGTCCTTTCACTGAGTTCTCTGCTGTAGTGACAGATTGGTTTCCTCCTCTTTGACATGAAATTTCTTCAGATGTTTAAAGTCAGACATCAGCTTAATGTTTCTAGACTTGTGAGACTACCTTCCAGTTTGTCAAAGCCTCTTCACATTTGTCACCCATCACTCTAGATATAATTCTCTGTGTGGAAGGTATTATACAGAACATACCATAAGGATGATCAAAAATCCCATTTTGCCTGAGACTAAGGGGGCTCCCACAATTCCTGACTTTGCCTGAGACTAAGGGGGCTAAATCTAGTTGGGGTCTATGCAAATTGGAATGATTTGATCACCCCTCAAGGTACACATTGCTTTCATCATCCATAAGAAAACAAATACCTCTATGTCTGGTTTCAATGTCAATGTCTTTCTCTTTTCCTGATAATTCCTATGGAAAAGATGCTGATGACCAAATCAACAGTCAGGCAGGAGGAGGATGATGACATGGGGAATAAACAATTTAAATCACTTACAGTTGGATTGTCAGGATGAAGGTGCTACAGAATAATAGACTCCTTTATATACTGTGCTATGAACCGAGGTGATTAGGAGACTCATTTCATATATTGGTTTTATGATATGTCAGGCTTTCTACTCTTCCAGCCGTCCCTAAGCCATAACCATCTGTATTACATTCATGATGCATGTTACACTGACAGTAACAGATTATTTAATTCATGTCTCTTGGAATAATCTCTTAGAATACTTAAAAAGCAAAAATATTCTCTTTATCCAAAATTAAATACTTTACAACTGCTTTCTTATCTTCCCATTATGTCCTAAAGTGCCTTCTACCTTCAAGTACTTCAAAGTTTTGTCCAATCTCTTAAAATGTCTTAGGGTACAGAAATCTATCCTTTTTAACAAAAGCATTCTTATTCTCATGTCTGCCCATTCCCATAAAGTACGGATTCTTAAAGATAAACTGCCAAGTCAAATGTTTTCTCCTGGCTTCCACTGTCTAAAGAATTTCCATGATTGAGGCCCACATTTTCAAATAAGCAGAAGCAGTCCAGGCCACAGGTGACACTGGAACTAGATTATTTATTAGGAACTTGATTCTTGCCAGCTAAAACTTTAGCTGCAATCTGCATGAAATCGCCCTCCACCATACAGGAAGTCAACTAAGTCAACGGACACTCCTGACCTGTCTCAGTCTGGCAGTTTCATTTCATTCCCATCCAGTCACATGTCTCCAAAACTCATGAGAAGATTTAGAGTCAGTTATAAGTAAAAAATTCCTTTTAGGAAGCTTTTACTACTGTGAGAAACTCAAAAGAGAAAGATTCTTATATATGCTTAGCAATATCAACAGCTCAATTCATACTAAATGAGTTAATACATGTAAAGCACTTAGAAGAGAGCCCGGTACACAGCAAGTACTCAAAAAATGTTAGCTTTTTTTTTTTTTAGGTTTTTTAATTTATTTTGAGAGAGACAAAGACAGCACAAGTGGGGGAGAGGAGACGGAGAATCCCAAGCAGGTTCTCTGCTGCCAGCACAGCACCTGATGTGGGATTTGAATTCATGAAACCGTGAGATCACGACCTGAGCCAAAACCAAGAGTGCATCGCTTAAGTGACTGAGCCACCCAGGCACCCCAAAAATGTCAGCTATTATTAACTGCTATATCTTAATAATATTATAATGAATGAGTATCATTAATATATAAATGGTTGAAGCACATTAAAGATGTGGAAACTGCATGTAGGACAATTCAGAAATTATCTAGAATTGCTCTGCTCAGTGATAATATTTATATATTTGAAATCATACTGTGTATAAATTGTAAAGCTTTTTTTGCTATTTCACAATTCTGTATATTTATTTAATGATTGCATAGTTTTCTATCATGTAGTAGTAAAACTGTATAATTAATAAATTCCTTAATATTTAACATCAAGTTTTCCTACAGTTTTATTATTCTGAACAAATTTGAGTACTGATATCTTTTCACATAAAACTTTCAGCAAATTATTAATTATTTCCTCAAGATCACACTCTAGAGAAGAATCTTTGGGCCAAAGAGTACAATTTTAACACATGTGATTTGTATTATAAAACTGATCTCAAAGGAAGTGTGGCTAATTTTTATTTACATTAGTAGTGCCAAATTTCCCACCTCCCCTCAAATTCTTATAAAATGAATGCATGCATGTATATGTATGCAAATATATGTATACCTATACACACATATATGCACACATACACATGTAGATTTATATATGTTTATTCGAGCTTTTAAAATCAGTATTTTTAAAATTATTTTTAAGAACATTTTGTATACTTCAAAATATCTTTATAATACTGTAATGAAGATAAGACATGAATAATTAAGTCACAAAGTGCTATGGCAATGTTATGGATAAATGACTCAGTCAGTAAGTGGTAAAGAAGCAAAACCTAGGCCTTTGTTGCCAAGTCTATAATTCTTTCCATTTTAGCAAGCAGAATTAACATGTCAGTAAGCAAATTTCTTGAAATATGGTGGTAGCCACTAGGATCATTCACTTTGTTTTAGGAAATCTAATTTGGCATTGTACCTAAAGTAAGTCAAAGAAGTCAATGAACAAAGCAGAATAAATGTACTTACAGATGTCCTGAGTCAGTGGTCTTTGAAATATTTAACTTTCCCCCTGTGGGATGCTTGGGGTTTTGCTGAATAATATGGTGTGAGACTTAGTAATTGTTTGTTCAGTTGATTGACAAGCATTACATCGAGTAAGTAATTACTTGTCATTCATCAGTATTTCAAGAAGACTGTGTGGTTAAATCGAGAGTAAGTCACTTACGGTTTAGGGGTTTAAGGTTCGATTTTCCATTGATTTATGTCAGGTTTTACTCTATTAAAAAAATTAGACCATAAAACTGTCCTAATAAGGATGATTCGGGCTTCAGCTGGAGGAAAAAAAAATGAGAGTAAGAGCCAACTCATTTTATTACTAAGACAAGACTGATTTCTTATCAGCATAATCACCTTATGCCCAGGATGTAGGTCTCAATGTAGTCAAAATTGAAAAGTGTCTTGGCTGTAGACATAGAAAACCAATTCTCTTAAATCACTAACTTCTCTGGTATTTTGGAAAACAAAAGGAAAAAATAATCAGCAAACAGAATTGTGGATCAGAAATATCTAAATGTGTTATATAAAGTTAACAGAATTTTTTTTAAAGAACTGAAGGCTTATATTCTATAGCTTAATTGAAATTATCATGAGAATGTATGAGAAATTATTATAAGAAATTATTATGAGGTAGTAAAAAACATGACAATTTATTAGATTGCTTATAAAATTAAGTCTAGTCAGATATCAAAGTATAAGAAGTTAGCATCTGAAAATTCATCACAAGTAATAAAAGGATACAGAAGAGTTTGCTGATACAACAGAAATTACCACTTTAACAGCACCAGGCAGAAATGACAGTACCTTAATTTTGATTCTGCCTCAGTATGTTGCTCTGGTAAGATAGGCTATCTCTCAAAAAATGAAGGAAACTAGTTCATGGCAAAATGAGACCCTAAATTATGCTTACTGGCTGCCTAATCTCTCTCCTCTCTCTCTCTCTTTCTTTCTCTCTCTCTCTCTCTCTCTGTCTCCTAGTTATATTTTGCATACACAGAAGCAATTATCACATTATTAATATGTTAAAGAATATAGCTATGGAATCTAATGGTGTAGATTTAAATCGTGGCTCTTCCACTAATTAGTTGTGTGACCTGTATTAGTGGTTAAACTCTCTTTGCTTTAATTTCCTCCTACATAAAACAGAGATTTAGTTCTATCTCACACACTTGTAGAAAAATTCATGTAAAATACTCATTCCAATAAAATACAACTTTCATTATTTTTTCCTCCTGAAATTTTGTGAAAAATCATGAAAATTATTTTTTAATGTCATGATGTTGAGCACATGCCAATTACATTTCCAGAAGAAAATTCTGATTGTCTCATTTATGCTACTGTACTATAAATTGATGATATCCATTTGTCATAAAAGCTATGTCAAAAGGATATCAGAAAAGCCAGTCAGAAAAAAAAAACAAAACAAAACAGTGAATCCACAAGGTTATGGAACAGTCTGTTCCAATCTCATCAGACAGACATATTGTACATATTCTCAGAATCGGGCATGAATAATAAATACTGAATTATGTGAAGTTTCAGTACACTTACATTTACAATATAAAGTCTACTCTCTATAGCTTTGTGTTTGACTCTGAGAAAGGTCTTTAATCTTTTCTTTTTAAAAGGTTTGTAAGAATAAACAGATATGAGGAATGGAGACTATGGTTTGAGCCCATGGATTAATCTGTTCATTATAATCCCAAATGATTTTACCAAAGAAATATAAAATTGAGAAGAAATTGATTCTAGCACAGGATGGCATAAATTAGATAAATGTTTTGAGAAATGTCTATAAACTACATTGCAGGTTAAACTGAGTTGAGGGCAGGACCTGTTATTTTACTGTTTGAAGGAAAATCCCACGTGGGTATAATGGGGAGTGTGTCAAAAAAAAAAAAACATTGACAAACCTAGCTTGAACCAGCAATACGACGTCTGATGCTGGAACAGATGAGACAAGAGGAATGGAAGAGAGGTGGACAAATTACTAATGATTTAGAGAAGTGGCCCAGATACCGGAAGCAGCACAGGACATTCTGATCCCAGGGCCAAGGATTTGCCTTTGACTGAATGGCTGGTGAAAAAAATGACAATGGCTAAAAGTGGATTCAAGAGAAAGGTACCAGACAGGAAAGAATTAACTATCATTTCGCTGACACACACACACCCAAAGGAACGCAAACTTTTAGGTACAAAAGTAAAGCTTCCTGTAAAAATAGCAAACAGCAACAACAAACAAAGACAAATTACTCAGGTACATATTTAACAACAGCAACAAAAAATGAGCCAGAGTATGAATGTTCATTTAAATACTACCAAATAACATAGAATAAGATGGACAGTCAGCTAAAAATGTTAGATGTTAATTCTACTTACATTAACTAATAAATGTAATGTGCCAATAAAAAAAAAAAAAACAGGATTTTTTGGATGGGGAGTAACGACTTATTAACATTATTTCAATGTGCACATAGAAAAAGTAATTAAAGGATATCTAGCAAAATTCAGAAAAATAACAATATGAGGCACCAGCCTTACTCCACGATACAATGAAAAATCTCAACAATTAGAGTGCAGTGCCAGTACAGAAATAGACAAAACTACCATCAATAAATATTAGCAAATAATGAAAATCACAAAGTTCCTAAGAAAAAATTTATGAGTTTGATATTGAATTATAAAAAATGTGTTATAAAAAAGATTATGGGGGCATCTGGGTGGCTTAAAAGTTAAGCGTCCATCTCTTGGTTTCAGCTCAGGTCATGATCTCATGGATCATGGGTTCAAGCCCCACATGGGGCTCCTTGATGACAGTGCAAAGCCTGCTTGAGATTCTCTCTCTCTCCCCTCTTCTCTACCCTTCCTGTGTGCTCTCTCTTTCTCTCTCAAAATAAATAAATAAACTTAAAAAAAGATTATGAACAATAAAACCAGTCATATCCATATTTAAAATCTAAATAATTACTGGTGACATGGCTATAAAGTATAATCAGTGAAAACACATTGAAGTAAGATATCTTTTGTACAATGTATAAAACAACATTATCATCTAAGGACATCTGGGTGGCTCAGTCGGTTAAGCGTCTGCCTTCAGCTCAGGTCAAGATCTTACCTTTCGTGAGTGAGTTCGAGCCTCTAGTCAGTCTCTGTGCTGACAGCTCAGAGCCTGGAGTCTGCTTCAAATTGTTTCCCTCTCTTTCTGACCCTCTCCTGCTCTGTCTCTGTCTCTGTCTCCCCCTCAAAAATGAATAAACATTAAAAGAAAATAACATTATCATCTAGAGCTAAAATCCATGGTGTCTCACCAAATTAACTGTGTGATATTTAATTGGGGGAGAAGTATCATGGGCAAGGAAGTAAAAATATGCTAAAGGTTTCTGCATAGGAAGAACAAATGATTCAGTGTTACCTATGATTTCAGTAGAAATTGATTCAGTGTTACCTATGATTTCAGTTTGGCATTTTGTTTTTTACTGAAATATAACAAGTATTCTAATGATTTTAGGATATACGGCTTCCAAATCCCTAGAAGAAACAAAAAAGGGAGAATAAAAATCTTTGTTTAACTCCAAAATTCTGATAGTGATCCAGTGTTAGGAAATGTGATAATAAAAATTCATCACATTATGAGGTTTAAAGTGAAAACACATATAATCTGGAACAATGCCTCCCAAAAGAATTTGATACATTGTAACATGTGTAGATTGCTTTTAACAAAACACAACACTTTTACTGAATAGAAACTGAAGAAGTTAATAACGTGATAGAGAATGATTATCTATCACAAAGAATGGCTAAAATCCTATATAATAGAGGCTTTCTCATTAAAATTAAGAAAAGACAAAGACAGCTGACTTTTCCATTTTTATGAAAGGACCAGTCAAGGTAATTGAATAAAAAAAAGTTTCTAAAAAGGAGTAAAAAAAAATGGAATAAAAAGTTAAAGTAATAATGATAGCTTCCTTGAAATCACAGAGGAGCAATTGTAAAAAGATCTGAATTATTCTTAGTATGAGTTACCAAAAATATACATAGCTACACAAATGAAGATTGAAAAATTAATGTTATTTTCTTTTTTTCCACTTTGTGCATCTACTTCTTAATTTTTCTCCTTAAAAATATTTTCTTAAAAATTTTAATGAAAGTTATTATGAAAATATATTAAAATAAACTATATATCTAAATAAGAAATTGGGGTTACTGCCATAACATGGACTAATGAAGCACTAAAATTAGATTAATGCCCACAGCCTTCAATATTTTCCTTGAATGTTTACAAGTACTATTAATATATTGTACCGCATTCCACATAATTTACTTATATGGAAATAGTAGCCTGCTTTTCCTTGGAGCTAGAAAATCATGATCTGGAATTCTTCAATGTGAGGGAGCTGATTAGAAATGAAACCTTATTCAAATTTATGTTATTCATATCTTTCCTCTCTTTCTTTTCTCCTTCCTTCACATACACACATAAACACACACATGTGAATTTTATATGCATTATTACACTTAATATCACAGTTTTTCCAAAATATGATTTATCATCTTCTTTTTTTTATTTTATTTTTTATTTTTTTAAAGTTACATCCAAATTAGTTAGCATATAGTGCGACAATGATTTCCAGAGTAGATTCCTTAGTTGCCCCTTATCCATTTAGCCCACCTCCCCTCCCACAACCCCCCCAGTAACCCTCAGTTTGTTCTCCATATTTATGAGTCTCTTCTGTTTTGTCCCCCTCCCTGTTTTTATATTATTTTTGTTTCCCTTCCCTTATGTTCATCTGTTTTATCTCTTAAAGTCCTCATATGAGTGAAGTCATATGATTTTTATCTTTCTCTGACTAATTTCACTTAGCATAATTCCCTCCAGTCCCATCCACGTAGTTACAAATGGCAAGATTTCATTCTTTTTGATTGCTGAGTAATACTCCATTGTGTGTGTGTGTGTGTGTGTGTGTGTGTGTGTGTGTGTGTATCACATCTTCTTTATCCATTCATCCATCTTCTTTTTTAAAATGGGAAAACACAGCCACAAAGAGGATAATCCTGACCTGCCATAAGATTCATAGGGAAAGAGCTGGCATCACTAAGACTCATGCCCATTACTTACTTCTTGTAAAGTCTCCACAAAGAGAAAGAATTGAAAATGAATGTGTTATTTCTTATAACAATTATATTCTGGTAAGACTATATTTGAGGAATTGACTTATATATTAAAGAAAAAAACACAATGCAAAAAGTTGAATTATTGTTCCCTCATCCCCCCCGCCCCCATCCCAGATGTTACTGCTAAACTTAGGAAAAAGCAACAATAATGTTCAGACCATTAGAATTATATATAAAACTTTTCCCAAAGAATTTTAAAAGCTTGTCCTAGGAGTGTTCCAGGTTCCCATTCACTCTAGTTCCCCTTCATTCTAGTTCCTTCTTATCCTAACCATAAATAATATAAGTGGAATTGGAGATGCCGATTTCCACATAACATGTTAAATTTGTACCACCTTATGTACAAGTGGAAATTATTTTCATTGGAGGAATATTCTAATATTTGCTTCCTTACTAATGAAATTAAAAATCAGAAAGATATTATGCAAGTTTTATATCCTATAGGTCAATGTATTTGGGGAATAAGACAGCACTTATTTGGGGGTAATTTACTCCCCGTGATCCTTTTTTCACATGAAGGAATTGCTGGTGGCTGAGCCTCACACCAGATTATGAAACTCTTTGTTGGTCAGTTCTACACAGTACAGCCAGGGATGGAAACCACTGACTCTAAACTAAACTTCTTGCCTTTATCTCCCTACCTCCCCACTTGTCACTCATTCTCTCCCATGGGAACAGAAAGGAATTACAGATTCAGTAATCTCTGGAAAAGGAACTGAGCATGCTTGACTCAGCTGCAGCATCCTTAGAAGCCAACCTGTCCTCATATCTACATGTTCTTGTCTGCTCCCTGTCTTGTGGTAAGGGGGCCACTGTTGGTGGGGAAAATCTATAGCTGTCCAGTGCTTATGGGATGAATTATTAGCATTCCCACTTGTCCACAGATCTAAAGTAATTTTCTAAACAGCTGTATCAGTAATAAAGGTCATATTTTGATCTATTAGTTTCATGTCTTTATTACACTATGGATTTATAAATGGATGAGTAGAAGGGCTATTATTTATATACCACCTGCCTCCCACAAAACTTCAAGAGTAGGTTTCCATTTTACTTTACCTTTACATAAGAGCTAAGAAAGCAAAGTGAGAGCTAAGAAAGCAAAGTGAACACATACACAGCAAATGTGGTATGTGTGCATGTGTGGGGTGATCACGGGTGTCATGGTTGGTGGTAGGGGTGGATAAATCAAACCAAAAAGAAACAAGAAGCAAACTTTAAATTATACACCGAGATTGTTTCTCATTCAAGATTAGGTATGTATCCACAAGCCATTAGTATCTTTTTTTTTTTAATCTTTTTTTTTTTTTTTTTAACATTTATTTATTTTTAAGACAGAGAGAGACAGAGCATGAGCAGGGGAGGGGCAGAGAGAGAGGGAGACACAGAATCTGAAACAGGCTCCAGGCTCTGAGCAGTCAGCACAGAGCCCGACGCGGGGCTCAAACTCACATACCGCGAGATCGTGACCTGAGCTTAACCGACTGAGCCACCCAGGCGCCCCCATTAGTATCTTTTAAAACTCTGAGAGTGAGACAGGATAGGTGGTTGGAGTGTAATGTCATAGGCCCATGGAAACTGATGTCAAACAGGCCTAGTTTTAAATCCCATTCAACCATATACAAGTGCTGTGACTTTAGGCAAATTACTAAACCTTTCCAAGCTTTAGTTGGCTAAAATGAAAGTCCACTATGAGCTTTGCATGAGGATTATATGAGATAATGTGTAATACCTTTAACACAGTGTTTGGCGCATAGTAACCAATGGATATTAGCTATTATTTTCATTACTTTGTAAATGAAGTCCTGACACCCAGAGAAAGATAGGTAATGTGTTTAATATCGCCAAGTTACAAAATTACAGAATGAAGCTAGCATCTACATTTTTTAACATTCTTCAACATCATACCCAACTTCATTCCCATAAACTTCATTCCCATGAACTAGTTCCCAGGAACTTAAATTGAGATTTAGTGCCTTGTTTCCTTAACATGTTCTTTTCTGTACTTGAGATGTATACATCCATTCTTTCCGTTCTGCAGTGCTATTTATCAGTTCTAATGTAATGTCACCCCTTCCATGAAGCTTTCTAGATCATCAGGGGGCACTTGCTCTTTTATTAAAAAATGTAGCCTGGGGGCACCTGGGTGGCTCAGTTAGTTGAGCGTCCGGCTTCCGCTCAGGTCATGATCTCACAGTTCACGGGTTTGAGCCCTGGGTCGGGCCCTGTGCTGACAGCTCAGAGCCTGGAGCCTGCTTCAGATTCTATGTCTCCCTCTCTCTCTGACCCTCCCCTGTTCATGCTCTGTCTGTCTCTGTCTCAAAAATAAATAAACATGAAGAAAAAAAATGTAGCCTGTGCCACTCATGTGGTATTAATCCAAAATTTCCTTGGGTTGAAATTAATTATAAATGTCTCTCAGTTATCTTGCTAGATTTTGTGTTCTTGGGTAGCAGGATTTGCCTTATTCCCTTGTGTGGTTTATTACCTTATATAGAATAAGCACTTAATATGCTTAATAAGCATTTGCCAAATAAAAGATAAATGAGAGAACCTGCCAATATTCACTTAGTACTGAATTTCTAAAAAAAATGAAATAACGAGATTGTGGAAACAATGACAATGTTAAATACAATTAAAATGCCATAGGTTTCATATAAGAAAGAAATAATTCTCTAGGATGAAAATTAATTGCCATGAAATAACTTCACACCCAAGTGGTGCTTCTATTATATTTGAGTATCAATTATATGATCCTTCCAACTGTTTTATAGAGAAATTTACATTGGACAATTAATACTTGATATCTAACTATGAGTCAAAGGAAGCTTGGTTTTCCCATATTATTGCTAACTCCCACAACAAAAACCCAAGGGCTACTAACAAGTTTTGGAGGAATCAGAGGAGCTACTTTTAAAAGGTAATACATTGTGATAAAGACAGAAAACAAAATAATCTACAGATCTACTGGCAGCAGGGTTGATAGATTTGCCTTTAAAAATATTACAGGGGCTCCTGGGTGGCTTAGTCGGCTAAGCATCCAACTCTTGATTTCAGCTCAGGTCATGATCCCATGGTGGTGGGATCAAGCCCTGGGTCAGGCTCCACACTGAGCATGGAGCCTGCTTAAGAATCTTTCTTAAGAGATTCTCTCCCTCTGCCCCTTTCCCCTGCTCATGCTCGCTCTCTCTCTCTCTCTCTCTAAATAATAATAATGAATAAAAAGCTATTACATTCCTTACTCCCTATACTGCTTCTTAAATAATATTGCATCAGTACTGACACTGGTTTAATGTAACTTTTAGTCTAAGTCTTTTTTTGATCCAAACTTATGGTTAGATTCATGGTACATAAATTTAATTCACATTGAGAAGGACATCACTATAAATAGTAAGATACTGAATTCATTAAATGAATAAATGACTGAATGAAACACTGCTATAGTTAGCCTTGCATCATGTTTTAGAATGTTTAGAGAAGATATTCGATTCACACTTCTCTGCAAGAATGCCTTCATCTCAGGATTTACACAATATTTTCATCTTTTTAAACATTTTCTAGACTAAGATCTAAATTTGACGCTCTCATTCTGCATGAAGGACAGCTAATTATTAACAATCATTTTCACAGAGGCCATTCTATTCTCCTGAGATAAGACTAATGTAAGATGAGTGAGGCACTCAGGTCTAATACACATTTTCAGGAGTGACAAAATACACAGTAATCAAGATAAATACTAAGTTAATGCAATATTTTAAAAAATCAAATCAGCGAACTATAACCCATAAATTGTCTGTTTCATTAGTGAAATTTTATTAGAAGTAGTAACACTAGGTAAATGTGTGTTCCATGTCCCTGGGATTTAGGCAAAAAATCCTTGTTGGTATTGATTAAATCACACCCTAATAGAAGTCAACATTTAATTCAGTCTTTTAATCTGCTCAAGTGGTATCTGAGGAATACAGAATGAATCAAAGTTTTTAAAATTGTAGAAAAACAATAGTATTACAGAGATCATAGTCTTTTAACACCTTTCTCTTCCTCCAACAAACAAAATATGTCAGTCATTACACTCTTACTTGGACAAACTTCCAATTTTATTTAGACTATTTTGACTGCTTTTAGTTATATGGGCCTCTATAGACCTATGTTCAATGATTCAAGAAGACAAGAGATGTAAACCCTTCAAATTTGATGAAACACTAGAAATGGTCTTAGCAACATACATATATTCAAAGCATACTAATAGTTTTAAAAGGTGAGTTTTTTTTTTTTTCCTGAACCACAGGGACAAAAGGTATATAAAAATACAAAATATATATTATTTATTTTCATATCATTATTTACTGATGATGACTATACCAAGAACATTATTAGATAAAGACACATAATATGATTTAGGAATGATCATTCATACTTTATAGATTAAAACAGAGACCTGATGTAAGCTAATTACTGGTAGACAACTATTTCAACAGATTTCTCACCCAAAAGTCCATGGCCTTTCTACTAAAACACATTGCTGAAAATAACCTTAGAAGTTATTTAACCCAACTTCCTTTATCACTCTGAAGAAAATTATTTTTGTGCTGATTGAAAACAGAATTGGTCTATGTATCAATTCTTCTGACTCTCCAGGACAGGGCTTTTCCATTACCCATGATAGAAGTGCAGCTGCCTCACCAGACGCATTTACTTGGAGATGCACCCACCCACTACGGTGAAAATGCTCAGAGCTGTACCTTTTTCTACATCAGCAGCCATCATACTCAGACATGCTGAGGGAGGGAATTGAAGCCTATAGCCAATGACTGATGTGGGGTGCTAAGTACCCAGCCCCTTACTTCGAAGTGAGACAGCTGAGGTGCCATTGATGCTCCACATTCTCTGTGAAATCATTTTGAACCGTAACTTAATACAAACCATACCTTTCCTTGGCTTCTTCCCGTCTACCCTCTACCTCACTGGATCACAGGTTTTGCTCTTGAGATCACTCCTGCAAATCACATCTATAACAATCATCTTCTCAGAGCCTGTCTGTATAAAAGTCACACTAAAATATCTGTGTTGACTCTTTTAGACATTTCTTTATTTTTATTTTATTTTCTAAATACCCTATCCTTTAACAAGCAAACTCTGTGACTCTTTTTAGCCTTATCACTGAACTGGGAAAAAACAAAAATGAAAAATATGACCTCCAGATAAACATGCAACTTTAAAGCTTTTGAAGAAAAAATCAACAGGGGGAAAAATACACTTGTCTAAAACTTTCTCTTCAGATTAAATAGTAGTCCTACCTCTCATGAAAGTATATGACTACAAAAAATTATTTTAAAAGTGCAAATCTTATCTTTTCTTAAATACTATGCATTTTCTTTGTGTTTTTATGCCTTTTATTTGATTTAAATTGTACCACATATCAAATATTATATTCAGCTCTTATTTCTTAAAAATGTTACCCTGATGACTTTGACTGAATTGACAGTTTACTCCCTGAAACGTGAAAAATGCTGTGTTAGCCCTTTCCATGTTTCCTTTCTGCGACAAAGGAGGAGGGGTACCCTCTCCTATCAAAGGCAATGAAAGTCTCAACATGGGCTCTGATCTTCATTCTTTCTTATATTTATAGAGGCTACATATGTCTATTTTTTTTTCTGCTGCATCTTCAGGCTGTAATGACTATTTCCACGGTATTTCCCATATATTACAAAAAAAAAAAAAAAAAAAAAAAAGATTCCAAAAACACTCTCTGGTCCTAAGCTTCCCCTAGTTACTTTTCTCTCTCTACTCACCTCATTTGATCCAATCAGTTCCAGTTTCAAAAACTTGCTTTCTGCTCTTGGTCTCGTAGACATAACATGTTCTAGACTTTTCCAACAAATATTTGGTCACTTTTTAAAAGAATCATTTTGGTTCTTCTTTCTGTTTCCACCTAAATATATATTTCTAGCACAACATGCTTTCTAGGCAGTAGATTCAAATATTCAGTCCCTTATTGGCATCTCCCTCTAGATTTTTCACCCTCATTTCAAATATGATCTATCTACGCTGAAATCTCTGCCTTCATCTGCGCCTCAGGAACATATGCTAGACACTGTTCTAAGTGCTATGAATATGTATGGTATCATACATGTGCACACAACACATAATCAACATACAAAACTTACAGATACATACATATAAATAAGGTCTTTGGCCTCATTGAGATTCTAACTTACTATGGAAAAATAAAACTACATATAGTTACCATTCAGTCTAGAAGAGTGTTTTGTAGAGGAATTAGGAGGAATTAGAAAGTAGTATGGTAGTGTGTAGCAGGCATACCCAAACTAGTCTGGGGTCAAGTACTATTTATGGAATGTTTTCCAGAGGAAGTTCTATGTAAGCATATTTGTACTTGAATTTAATTAATAAGATTAACTTAATAGAGGTGTATCAAACTTTGCACCTAGGAAATGGAAACGATAGCATGTATAGTATTAAGGATTTTTAAACCTGATTATTTAAGAGAATAAAATCTCAGTAAGCTTCCACATAGGACATACTTTTTCCACATAGGACACATAGGACATATTTTTTAACACCTTGAACTAAATAAAATAGAAATGAGTAATACAAGTTTAAACCCATGACAAAAAAAAATCAAGCTTCTGGGGCACCTGGGTGGTTCAGTCGGTTAGGCGTCTGACTTCGGCTCAGGTCAAGATCTCATTGTTTGTGGGTTTGAGGCCCATGTTGGGCTCTGTGCTGACAGCTCAGAGCCTGGAGCCTGCTTCAGATTCTGTGTCTCCCTCTGTCTCTGCCCCGACCCTGCTCACACTCTGTCTCTCTCTCTCAAAAATAAATAAACATTAAAAAAACTAAAAAAAAATCAAACTACTCAGATCATTTTATTTCAAAAAATATTTCTAGATAACTCCTTAATCAATGAGGAAATAAATCTAAAATAAAGCCAATAATAAGAACAAGAACATGACATAGAAATTTACAAAATATTGAGAGGTACCGGAAGATGGCGGCGTAGGAGGACGCTGGGCTCACCGCGCGTCCTGCTGATCACTTAGATTCCACCTACACCTGCCTAAAGAACCCAGAAAACCACCAGAGGATTAGCAGAACGGAGTCTCCGGAGCCAGGCGCAGACGAGAGGCCCACGGAAGAGGGTAGGAAGGGCGGCGAGGCGGTGCGCGCTCCACGGACTGGCGGGAGGGAGCCGGGGCGGAGGGGCGGCTCGCCGGCCAAGCAGAGCCCCCGAGTCTGGCTGGCAAAAGCGGAGGGGCCGGACGGACTGTGTTCCGACAGCAAGCGCGACTTAGCGTCTGGGAGGTCATAAGTTAACAGCTCTGCTCGGAAAGCGGGAAGGCTGGAGGACAAAGGGAGGGAGAGCTGCTGAGCCCCCGGGCGGCAGAGCTCAGCTTGGCGGGGAACAAAGGCGCCAGCGCCATCTCCCCCGCCCATCCCCCAGCCAAAATCCCAAAGGGAACCAGTTCCTGCCAGGGAACTTGCTCGCTCCGCGCAAACACCCAACTCTGTGCTTCTGCGGAGCCAAACCTCCGGCAGCGGATCTGACTCCCTCCCGCTGCCACAGGGCTCCTCCTGAAGTGGATCACCTAAGGAGAAGCGAGCTAAGCCTGCCCCTCCAGCCCCCGTGCACCTTGCCTACCCACCCCAGCTAAGACGCCAGATCCCCAGCAACACAAGCCTGGCAGTGTGCAAGTAGCCCAGACGGGACACGCCACCCCACAGTGAATCCCGCCCCTAGGAGAGGGGAAGAGAAGGCACACACCAGTCTGACTGTGGCCCCAGCGGTGGGCTGGGGGCAGACATCAGTTCTGACTGCGGCCGCCCCCACCAACTCCAGTTATACACCACAGCACAGGGGAAGTGCCCTGCAGGTCCACACCACTCCAGGGACTATCCAAAATGACCAAACGGAAGAATTCCCCTCAAAAGAATCTCCAGGAAATAACAACAGCCAATGAACTGATCAAAAAGGATTTAAATAATATAACAGAAAGTGAATTTAGAATAATAGTCATAAAATTAATCGCTGGGCTTGAAAACAGTATACAGGACAGCAGAGAATCTCTTGCCACAGAGATCAAGGGACTAAGGAACAGTCACGAGGAGCTGAAAAACGCTTTAAACGAAATGCAAAACAAAATGGAAACCACGACGGCTCGGCTTGAAGAGGCAGAGGAGAGAATAGGTGAACTAGAAGATAAAGTTATGGAAAAAGAGGAAGCTGAAAGAAAGAGAGATAAAAAAATCCAGGAGTATGAGGGGAAAATTAGAGAACTAAGTGATACACTAAAAAGAAATAATATACGCATAATTGGTATCCCAGAGGAGGAAGAGAGAGGGAAAGGTGCTGAAGGGGTACTTGAAGAAATTATAGCTGAGAACTTCCCTGAACTGGGGAAGGAAAAAGGCATTGAAATCCAAGAGGCACAGAGAACTCCCTTCAGACGTAACTTGAATCGATCTTCTGCATGACATATCATAGTGAAACTGGCAAAATACAAGGATAAAGAGAAAATTCTGAAAGCAGCAAGGGATAAACGTGCCCTCACATATAAAGGGAGACCTATAAGACTCGTGACTGATCTCTCCTTTGAAACTTGGCAGGCCAGAAAGGCTTGGCACGATATCTACAGTGTGCTAAACAGAAAAAATATGCAGCCGAGAATCCTTTATCCAGCAAGTCTGTCATTTAGAATAGAAGGGGAGATAAAGGTCTTCCCAAACAAACAAAAACTGAAGGAATTTGTCACCACAAAACCAGCCCTACAAGAGATCCTAAGGGGGATCCTGTGAGACAAAGTACCAGAGACATCACTACAAGCATAAAACATACACACATCACAATGACTCTAAACCCATATCTTTCTATAATAACACTGAATGTAAATGGATTAAATGTGCCAACTAAAAGACATAGGGTATCAGAATGGATAAAAAAACAAGACCCATCTATTTGCTGTCTACAAGAGACTCATTTTAGATCTGAGGACACCTTTAGATTGAGAGTGAGGGGATGGAGAACTATTTATCATGCTCCTGGAAGCCAAAAGAAAGCTGGAGTAGCCATACTTATATCAGACAAACTAGACTTTAAATTAAAGGCTGTAACAAGAGATGAAGAAGGGCATTATATAATAATCACAGGGTCTATCCACCAGGAAGAGCTAACTATTATAAATGTCTATGCGCCAAATACCCGAGCCCCCAGATATATAAAACAATTACTCATAAACATAAGCAACCTTATTGATAAGAATGTGGTCATTGCAGGGGACTTTAACACCCCACTTACAGAAATGGATAGATCATCTAGACACACAGTCAATAAAGAAACAAGGGCCCTGAATGATACATTGAATCAGATGGACTTGACAGATATATTTAGAACTCTGCATCCCTAAGCAACAGAATATACTTTCTTCTCGAGTGCACATGGAACATTCTCCAAGATAGATCATATACTGGGTCACAAAACAGCCCTTCATAAGTTTACAAGAATTGAAATTATACCATGCATACTTTCAGACCACAATGCTATGAAGCTTGAAATCAACCACAGGAAAAAGTCTGGAAAACCTCCAAAAGCATGGAGGTTAAAGAACACCCTACTAACGAATGAGTGGGTCAACCAGGCAATTAGAGAAGAAATTAAAAAATATATGGAAACAAACGAAAATGAAAATACAACAATCCAAACGCTTTGGGACGCAGCGAAGGCAGTCCTGAGAGGAAAATACATTGCAATCCAGGCCTATCTCAAGAAACAAGAAAAATCCCAAATACAAAATCTAACAGCACACCTAAAGGAAATAGAAGCAGAACAGCAAAGGCAGCCTAAACCCAGCAGAAGAAGAGAAATAATAAAGATCAGAGCAGAAATAAACAATATAGAATCTAAAAAAACTGTAGAGCAGATCAACGAAACCAAGAGTTGGTTTTTTGAAAAAATAAACAAAATTGACAAACCTCTAGCCAGGCTTCTCAAAAAGAAAAGGGAGATGACCCAAATAGATAAAATCATGAATGAAAATGGAATGATTACAACCAATCCCTCAGAGATACAAACAATTATCAGGGAATACTATGAAAAATTATATGCCAGCAAATTGGACAACCTTGAAGAAATGGACAAGTTCCTAAACACCCACACTCTTCCAAAACTCAATCAGGAGGAAATAGAAAGCTTGAACAGACCCATAACCAGCGAAGAAATTGAATCGGTTATCAAAAATCTCCCAACAAATAAGAGTCCAGGACCAGATGGCTTCCCAGGGGAGTTCTACCAGACGTTTAAAGCAGAGATAATACCTATCCTTCTCAAGCTATTCCAAGAAATAGAAAGGGAAGGAAAACTTCCAGACTCATTCTATGAAGCCAGTATTACTTTGATTCCTAAACCAGACAGAGACCCAGTAAAAAAAGAGAACTACAGGCCAATATCCCTGATGAATATGGATGCAAAAATTCTCAATAAGATACTAGCAAATCGAATTCAACAGCATATAAAAAGAATTATTCACCATGATCAAGTGGGATTCATTCCTGGGATGCAGGGCTGGTTCAACATTCGCAAATCGATCAACGTGATACATCACATTAACAAAAAAAAAGAGAAGAACCATATGATCCTGTCAATCGATGCAGAAAAGGCCTTTGACAAAATCCAGCACCCTTTCTTAATAAAAACCCTTGAGAAAGTCGGGATAGAAGGAACATACTTAAAGATCATAAAGGCCATTTATGAAAAGCCCACAGCTAACATCATCCTCAACGGGGAAAAACTGAGAGCTTTTTCCCTGAGATCAGGAACACGACAAGGATGCCCACTCTCACCGCTGTTGTTTAATATAGTGCTGGAAGTTCTAGCATCAGCAATCAGACAACAAAAGGAAATCAAAGGCATCAAAATTGGCAAAGATGAAGTCAAGCTTTCGCTTTTTGCAGATGACGTGATATTATACATGGAAAATCCGATAGACTCCACCAAAAGTCTGCTAGAACTGATACATGAATTCAGCAAAGTTGCAGGATACAAAATCAATGTGCAGAAATCAGTTGCATTCTTATACACTAACAATGAAGCAACAGAAAGACAAATGAAGAAACTGATCCCATTCACAATTGCACCAAGAAGCATAAAATACCTAGGAATAAATCTAACCAAAGATGTAAAAGATCTGTATGCTGAAAACTATAGAAAGCTTATGCAGGTAATTGAAGAAGATATAAAGAAATGGAAAGAACATCCAGTGGAAAAAAGACAGTCTCTTTAACAAATGGTGCTGGGAGAACTGGACAGCAACATGCAGAAGGTTGAAACTAGACCACTTTCTCACACCATTCACAAAAATAAACTCAAAATGGATAAAGGACCTGAATGTGAGACAGGAAACCATCAAAACCTTAGAGGAGAAAGCAGGAAAAGACCTCTCTGACCTCAGCCGTAGCAATCTCTTACTCGGCACATCCCCAAAGGCAAGGGAATTAAAAGCAAAAGTGAATTACTGGGACCTTATGAAGATAAAAAGCTTCTGCACAGCAAAGGAAACAACCAACAAAACTAAAAGGCAACCAACGGAATGGGAAAAGATATTTGCAAATGACACATCGGACAAAGGGCTAGTATCCAAAATCTATAAAGAGCTCACCAAACTCCACACCCGAAAAACAAATAACCCAGTGAAGAAATGGGCAGAAAACATGAATAGACACTTCTCTAAAGAAGACATCCGGATGGCCAACAGGCACATGAAAAGATGTTCAACGTCGCTCCTTATCAGGGAAATACAAATCAAAACCACACTCAGATACCACCTCACGCCAGTCAGAGTGGCCAAATTAAGAAATCAGGAGACTATAGATGCTGGAGAGGATGTGGAGAAACAGGAACCCTCTTGCACTGTTGGTGGGAATGCAAATTGGTGCAGCCTCTCTGGAAAGCAGTGTGGAGGTTCCTCAGAAAATTAAAAATAGACCTACCCTATGACCCAGCAATAGCACTGCTAGGAATTTATCCAAGGGATACAGGAGTACTGATGCATAGGGGCACTTGTACCCCAATGTTTATAGCAGCACTCTCAACAATAGCCAAATTATGGAAAGAGCCTAAATGTCCATCAACTGATGAATGGATAAAGAAATTGTGGTTTATATACACAATGGAATACTACATGGCAATGAGAAAAAATGAAATATGGCCTTTTGTAGCAACATGGATGGAACTGGAGAGTGTGATGCTAAGTGAAATAAGCCATACAGAGAAAGACAGATACCATATGGTTTCACTCTTATGTGGATCCTGAGAAACGTAACAGAAACCCATGGGGGAGGGGAAGGAAAAAAAAAAAAAAAAAATAAGAGGTTAGAGTGGGAGAGAGCCAAAGCATAAGAGACTGTTAAAAACCAAGAACAAACTGAGGGTTGATGGGGGGTGGGAGGGAGGGCAGGGTGGGTGATGGGTATTGAGGAGGGCACCTTTTGGGATGAGCACTGGGTGTTGTATGGAAACCAATTTGACAGTAAATTTCATATATTAAAAAATAAAAATAAAATTAAAAAAAAAAAAAGAAATTTACAAAATATTATCAGTGTTCTATCCTGATAGATATTTATATGTCAATAATTTTATTACATGAAGAAAAATTAGTCTGAATATTCATTTTATAAACATTAAAAAAACAATCTATATAAAGTAGAAGGCAAAATAAAGATATCTGCAATTCATTAAATGCTAGAAAAACAAAAATACGATTAAAGAATATAGTCAGTGAACCAATAAAATATATAATTTTTTTCACAAATTTCACTTGGAAAAGAACCACTAACACCAAAGGAAATTTAAAATTAATACTCTAATGATAAGTATTAAGGAGATATAAATTATAAAAACACTATATATGTGCTAGAAATTTGAAAAATATGTATAAAATGGGCAACTTTTCTTGGTAAAATGCAATTTGACTTAACTAACTCAAGAAGTAGAGAACTTGGATAAATAAATTACCATGTGGACCATCTGTTGAAAAAATTTGAGAAAGGTTAATTTATCTTTTTTTACAGTAGTTAAAAGAATTTTTCCTACATTTCTACCACCTGCATCTATAATCATAATTTTGGGAATATTAGGGACAGGCTCACCTATATTTTTTACAGGACAGGGACAATAAACATAAACCAAGCCTACCTACTAACCATATGTTTAAATATTTAAAAGGTAAAAATAAGATACCCAGCTGGAAATTAAGATATGGTATACCTCCTATTCACAACAGATAAAATTTCCAAGTATACGTACATGAAACTAAAATTTCATATAACTGCAAATAGGCAAAATAGTAAAAACAATTTAGTTGTTTAATTTAATTGTTTAACTGATATTATACATGTTGGTAGCTGATGAGTGGGATATTTATAAGAAAAATAAAACAAAGGCATTTTTTTAAATCTGTAAGTGTTTATTCTATACATTTATGATTCTTTCTTTCATTTCAGCAAAGTCACTAGTTAGGTTAAGTCAAGATTTTGACACAACTATATTGAAGTTCTCCATTATTTTTTAAATTTCATCATAAATTTTTATTATATTATTCAAATTTTTACTTTCTCATAAATTGCATCTATGGTACTTAATTTCTCTTTTTTTCAAAATTTTCTATGTGGCATATTACCAAAAAAAGAAAAATTACAAACAATAGCAGCATATTTTTCAGGTGCCTAAAATCAATCTTCTTTTGAAATTTAGAAGAATCATTTTTTAAAGATTTTAAGATAATTTAAATCTTTTCCAAAGTAAAATAACCAGATTTAAATCTGATTTTTTTTTGTAAACCATGCCAAATCACTGTCGATAGCACAAGTTGAAAATTAATTTGATTTTCTGCTAAAGATCCACAATTTGCTTTTAGTGTATGTCATGTCTTATGTTTATTAAATAAAATTGTTTTTACAGGATTTAGATGACATTATCATTGTGTTTTAAGGAGTTTTAAGGTCAAATTTTATGTGTGCTTCACATATTTCATCTTTGGTCAGACTCAGAAAGCATCATATATAATAGTTTAATTTTTCAAAGAATATCATTGCTATCAGCTTAGGCATACAAAGTATAGACTGTATGTGGAAAAAAGAAAGCTTTTGATTTTCAGTCAAAATTCTAGCCTGTGCATTTCCCTCTTGTTCTTGACAATATGTACATTACTCAAATGAAGCTAAAGTTTTAGTTTCTGAAACTAAATTAAATGTTAAATATTTTTATAAAATAAAAAAAATCATAATTCTTATATTTAAGAACTCATACTGTTGCCAGTATAAAATGACAGCATGCCTTACTCATGTTACTTGTATAACTACTTATATATAAATCTGAGAGGGATATGTGTTTTTAATACCACAGAATATTTTTCAGGACAGCGTGCAACTGTTGCACACCATCAGGACATGCCTGTATGAGGAATAGATAGAGAAGCAAGAAAATGGAAACTCATCCCTTCGGGGAAGTGAGTATGCCAGAATCCATGAGATTCATGCTAAGAAAAAGGACTTAGCAACTTGATTTATCTTCTTTCACATAAGCACTTCTGTTGCTTAAATTTTACTGTTCTGAAATAGTGGCACAACTCACACACCTTGCAGGCATGTGGCTATGGTTCCCTCCTGTTCTGAGGCTTAGGGTGAGAGATGCAGAGAAATGTTCCTCTCATGTAGTGATGGGTGCTCGCAAGAGATCTTCTGCCCAGGTCTTGCAATGCTAATGAGAGGAGGAGCCCATCAAAGCAACATGCCAATTATCCTGAGGGTAGCATTGAAGGAAATGGAGAGAACCGGGTCTCTAACAATCTCATTGAGCCCCTGAAATAATCACCCCGAGAACACGCCTACCTCTAGAATTCTTATGGGAGAAAATAAAAGTTCATTAATTGAGGCCACTTTTAGTTGGCATTATCAGCCAGGATTTGAAGAGCAAAGCAGAATCTTCTGGTATGTAGAATTTAAGAAAACACTTGAGTATGTGGGATAATGGAAGACCAGAAAGCCATCACTGAACATCAACCTGAAAAAGCTAAAATGCGAGGTTCTCAGCATTCACATGTAATGCTAAAGAATCTGTAGAACTTTCCACCAAGTACCCAGATAACACCAACAAATTAGGATGTTCTCAAGAGGTTATCGGTAAATTGCTATAAATTTCTGGCTACAATAGCCATCAGAGAAGAGCCTTCCAAATCTTGCATAGTGGCCTCTCAGAAGAATCTGATCCTTAACCTATGGGCAAAGGGACCCTAGGTAACATGTACTAAACCCTGTTCTTTGGCACCCACGGAAAACAGCATGGATACGACCTATTAAGATGCCAAGTTTATTACAGACAATTCAACATGTTTGGATTTGCTTTCATTTACAGTAAAAAAAAAATACCCACATCAGAGCACCATAAGCATTCAAATTAAGTAAAACAAAAAAAGAGAGACTGTGTTTTAAAGCTATCATAAATTAGGGGCGCCTGGGTGGCTCAGTCGGTTGGGCGTCCGACTTCAGCTCAGGTCACAATCTCGCAGTCCGCGAGTTTGAGCCCCGCGTCGGGCTCTGGGCTGATGGCTCGGAGCCTGGAGCCTGCTTCCGATTCTGTGTCTCCCTCTCTCTCTGCCCCTCCCCCGTTCATGCTGTGTCTCTCTCTGACTCAAAAATAAATAAACGTTAAAAAAAAAATTAAAAAAAAAACTATCATTAGTTAAAAAATTTAAATTTAAATTTTATAGTGTTTTCTTTATATACTATATGTAGAAACAATCAAAATGTTTGACAATCCATGATTAATATGATCCCCTGATATATCATTAATTAATTTCAGTAATATTCCATTTTGTTCTTATATATTTACTATGTATTCATCTGTATTTTTAAAATCATTTAAAAGAGGCATGTGCTGGGGCACCTGGATGGCTCAGTCAGTTAAGCACCCAACTCTTGATTTCAGCTCAGGTCATGATCTCACGATTCACAAGATCTAGTCCCATGAGCCCCACGACGGGCTCCTCACTGAAAGCACAGAGTGTTTCTCTCTCTCACTCTCTCCCTCTTTCTCTCTTTCTCTCTCTCAAAATAAATACTAAAAAAAATAGGCATGTGCTATATTTTAAGAAGTTTAATGGGTGGGATGAAGTAATTGTTTTTGAGAGAGAGAGAGTGTGTGCACACACGAGAGCAGGGAGGAGCAGAGGGAGAGGGTGAGAGAATTTTAAGCAGGCTCTGCACCCAGCACCAAGCCCAACTCGGGGCTCAATCTTAAGACCATGAGATCATGACCTGAGCAGAAATCAAGAGTTGCATACTTAATCGACTGAGCTACCCAGGTGCCCCGAGGAATTAATTTTTTATCCTACCTGTCTTTGCTATAATGATATGCTTCTGAAACTATATTAGGATTAATTTACAACTTGAAAATGCTTAATAAATTATTAACATTATTAATATTTATAAATATTTCCCTTGGCAGTGTTCTATAAAATATATAACAGGTTAATACTGAAGAGATAAGTTATTTGAAAATTTTAAAAAGCTAGGCTTTTATACCTTAAACAATTATAAACATATTTAATAACCTTTAATAACAACAAAAAGAAAAACTTAGCATTTACTGTAAAGAACTATATCTAAAACTAAGATCATTCTTTTTTTTCAAAATTTATCAAATAGATGTTTCAATGCACTGTATGCAAGTTGTGAATACAGATAATGTCAAATTTCTGTCTTTAAACTAATATGATAAAGATTATACATAATGAGTACTTACAATACATTATATATATTATATGTTTATAATGAAACTGTGGCAAACCAAACTCCAAAGTTAATAAATTCCAAAATATAATCATTAATATGATAAATTAATAATGATTCATTTCAATTCTAGTTTTCTAATCTCTAGGATAGGTGGGCAACCATACAATTTGCCATACAAACAGGACATGAAAACTCTATTAAGAGAGCATGGTTGCTGTTAATTATGGTGAGTCCTCAGGTTCAAACAAGAATATATGGCCATTGTATGGACAGGAAAAATCTTCATCGAAGAGGTGCTATCTAAAATGGATCTTGAAGAATGAATCTCATAGAAAAATTTCATATATGTGTAGAAAAGTTATTAACCTTGCAGGGCAGGAGGAAATCAGTTCTTCTTCTTATGGCTCTTGAATATTCATATTAAAACCTAATATATTACCTCAGAGAATGAAAATATTTAACATTTATTAATACATAAGTAATAATGGGGTATTCATTTAGCTATTGTCATTTTCAAAATGTTAGTGGCACTGAAGAGAGATTTTATTTTTAATAAAGGATAATATTGGCTGGAATTAATCAGTGTTCACAATTAAGCGGCAACATGAGAAGTCTGTAACACACAGACCATCAAAACAGGACAGGGGAGGAGATAAAACACTAATTTCTATTTAACAACTTTAACTTAAATTTTAATTTAAGTTGAACCTAAGATTTATGAGTCTGAGTTTAAAAGAAAATATATATGAATACTTCATACAAAAATATGTGAGAAATAAGTCATTTTAAAGAGAATTGGTTGAAAATTTAGAATAATTTAAGAAATAAGTCAAGGACAATACAGTCCTTTATTCCAGTTTTGAGTGTATACCAATTTTTTTTTCATTCTGTCATTTCCTTGGTCTCCTCCCTTTGGATTTATGAGATCCAGCTCCTAAATCTGTTGGTCAGTTTGGCAATATTTTTCTCTCTTGATATCAATATGCCTACTTTTTTAAAAATTAAGGCATCCTAAATTTATATCTCTAGTACAGTGTTGAATCGGAATGGAAAAAATGGTCATTCTTGCCTTCCTCATAATCTTATCAGGAATTTCTTTATAGTTTTCCCATTTAAGTAGTGGGAATAAGTGAAGACATCCCTCAATAAGTGTGTTCCAAGGAAATTACTTTTGAGAATACTGATATTATATAAGAAATTAGGTAAATAAACCTGATGCCATTGTTTACTCTATATAATCAATACATACCGTAAAGTATAACAAAATAGTAAAACCATCCTTAGTTTTTCCTTGTATCTACATTAGGTGAAATGAGAAACATTATCAGTTACTCTTATTGCAGGTTGCTGATACTGGAAATTATTAGACTTAATAACATAAGGACAACTGAAATAGGATAAATTTCTAGTCAAACACATTAATATAACTAATACAATCTTATTATTTGTAATAATTGAGGTCAATCTGTTATACCTCCAAAACACTGTTCTGTTCACCTTTATGCAATAAATCTCGTATTGGAACAATAAGTGAGTTGGGAAATAGCACACTGGAATGGGGTCTCAGTGAAGCCTCCTTTTTTTTTTTAATTTTCCATCTATTTTTTTATGAGGCCCTGGGAAATTAACTCATTTTAGCTGAATTTCAATTATTCTGTCTGTACACTGTCTCTTGTGCCATGATCAATTCTTCTCATCCATTTACCTAATATATCAACATAATAGGTTAATTATTTTATTTTCATTTATTGAAAACCTGCTATTTCCAAAGGCATAGAAAGTTCTAGTTCTATTCCTTTTCATGCCCTATATCAGCGAAGGGAAATACTGCATTCAATCCTATTTTCACTTAATTTTTCATTTTCTTCTTAAGAGAAAAAGAAATGCATACACAAATAAACATGGTTTTATGTTGATAGATACGAATTTCAGATGGACTAGACTAGATCATGTAGAACAGTGAGACAATCAAACCTCAATAGTTTACACAACCACCTTTCATCTGTTACTAATGTAAATTACACATTAACGGTTGCTTTGTTCATTGCACATTCTCTAAGACCAAGGGCAACCTAGACTTTATTTTGGCAGCCTCCAATTCACTGCCTCAGTGGGATACTACTTACTGAGTGCTAAATCAATAAATATTATTAAATATTACCTATAGGGACACTTCATAAATTGTCTCCTGAAGACACTTGGCTAGAAATTAAAGACCTGAATCTTAATAATAATAGCAAGTACTTATCCATCACTTGTTCATGTACCAGATAATAAAGCTACACATATTTTAGCTCACTTGGCCCCAAACAACTACCCTTTGAGGCGGGTATTATTAGTATGCTCATTTTCCACATGAGGCAGTTAAAAACACAACAGATGAGCAGCTGGCCCAAGATCAAATGGCTCATAAGGGCTAAAGCCAGGATTTGACCTTAAACGATCTGGCTCCAGAGCCTGGGCTGTCTCACTCTGCTACAATGCCCCCCTTAATGGAGGATTCCACCTTCACTAAAGTTTCTAACTTTGAAGTTTATTTATTTAATTTGAGAGAGAGAGAAAGAGAGAAGAGTGGGAGTGGGGGAAGGGCAGAGAGAGAGGGAAATAGAGAATCCCAAGCAGGCTCCTTGCTATCAGCACAGAGCCTGACGTGGAACTCCATTTCAGAAACTGTGAGGTCATGACCTGAGCTGAAATCAAGAGTCAGACACTTAACCGGCTGAGCCACCCAGGCGCCCCTAAAGTTTCCACCTTTGGAGCAGTCATTTTCCTTGTTTTGTTTTGCTTTGTTTTCCCTTCTATAAAGAAAGGAAAAAAAAAAAAAAAGATTGAGACCAAATGATCCCCAGATCACTTTCCATTTCATGAATCTATGAGTAAGATAAGGAAAATGTTTTGAAATGGCAAAACTCTAGATACAAGAATCTTCACAGTTTCTAAACAGATATAACTGACACAAGTGACATAAATCTCACTTGTAACATCCGATCCTGTCATGTTGTTGTACTTCAAAGACAAGGAACAATTATATCTGTTCAATAAAGGACGTTTATTCATTATAATTAATTAATAGCAAACATAAATCAGTTTCAAGAATGCCATGCCTAAGGTAAGTAGAAGCATCATGTTATAACCCAGAGAAATTTAGAATCAAAGGCATTTGAAACAACCACTGATTAAAGACATCACAAATTTCTCTAAAAAGTTCAAAACTTCTAACTTTTTTTAGCACTTCAATATCTCCAAAAAGCAGTTATAGAATCTTAACTTCATAGTCAAACATATGTGAGAAATGCTAGATTAAGCAAAATTAAGCAAATTTCTTAGAACCTTTACTATGATGATAGAATCACATACTTAGAAAGAACAGCCTTTCCCAATTTACTTAGCTGTGAAACTCCTATTTCTCTCATGAAGCATGTTGTGTGAATAATGGTCCCTGAAATATTCTTTATGAAATACTGATTTCAGAGTTCAGAGAACAAGAAATAGAAAATAATGAGTTTATTTTAAATCCCCAGGAACATGAAAGAAAAAAAATAAAATTTTAGCTCTTTTAATAATGTAACTTTCTGATCAAAAGTTCAATTTCTCTGTGGCTTGATATACTGATATATATATATATATATATATATACACACACACACACACACACACACACACACATATATATATATACACAAACACACACAAATTATCAAATCTGTATGTTGTCTACACATATATTATTTATCTCTATATATGTATGTGTATAATTATTATGTATATATATTATCATATATGCATAACATGCGTAAATATTTTCATATACACATAATATACATATTCAAATATAAACCCTTGTTAGTCGAGTTCTGGACAAAGTAATCAACTTTCTAAAACGGTTATTAACAACATGAATATCCATACTAGAAGACTCTATTATATGTATCCATCTTCTCAGAAGAACATTTTATAGGGTGGGAGTTGATAAGAATCACTTTAGCTAGGGTAAAAATGTCCAGTGAAATATAATCTTCCCTCATTTTTTTTCCCAAGCTACAACTCAGCTGCTACAAAGGTCAGCAGTTACAGTCCTCAGCGGATTCTTAGAATGTAGAATGAGGGAGTTTGAAATGATTTGTTCTGTCACCTGTTCCCAGAAAAACTGACATAATTTAATATGATGACTGTCTTTCTTTACCTCATTAAACTGGTAGGGGAGAGCTGGATAGAATCCTAAGTAATTTATGACTTACTACTTATAAAATATGAGTTTGGGATTTTCCCTCTACTTGGCCACAACTGCTTTCCTGTTCCCACCCACTAGCCAAAACATCTGTATGCATATATTAGCAAACCTGGAGTAAAACCCCTTCAAGTCAGTGAAGGCAGTGTAAACAAGCACATCATCACATAGATATACAACACCACCTATGGCTTTTAACAAGACAGTAATTGGAGAAGGGCTATCCTTTATACTACCATGGCTTAGAATCAGCGGGTTACAAAAAGAGAAAAGAGGAAACATTCAAAGTATGAACAACAAATAAGGAAAAAGAGAGAAATTAAAAAACCTTCAGATAGTACTCTAGTATAGTGGCTGATAGGCTGGTGAGAGGTTAACTACACAGGTATTAAGAAGGGTCTGCAAAGTATGTTTTCAAAAATAGAGTTTCTGAAACCAAAATGAGAGTCATCTATCACAGGAGTGCCCAAGAACAAACTGCTATCTTTCGTTGCTATTGCCTAGAATTAGTCTAAACCCATGTGCTAACTTTTGCTTTACAATGCTGATCTCTGGACATGGGAAGTTATATATATGTGTTTAATTGAATTTTTGGAAAAATAAATAATTATCACTTAAATATAATAATTTGGTTGACCAAACTTTTTCAGAAGCTCTGGCAAACAAAGAGGTTAGCATACATCATTAGCATATACAGGGTAGTATAATTCAACTCCAGAAACAGAATGCTGAGAAAGAAGTAGCAATTTTTCAAGCAGATAGACTATATTCAAAACGAAACAAAAGGTTAGTGTCCTTCCAAGCTCCTTAGTGAAATAAATGAAATGAGCATAAAAGCAAAAGTCTAATACATGCCAAAAAGGAGCAACATTCCATAGCATTTCTAATAAACCTCCTTGTAATATTAAAAAATCACAGCTTGCTAGGACTTTTATTATAAATAAATGAAATAGATTATAAATAGTTGGCCATAAACCTAATCTTCTTCGATTTGTAGAGTACTTACCAAATTTCTAAATATGATTTTTCATTATGCTTCTTTTCAGAGATACTACTAGGGAAGAATGTCATGAATGCTATTTCAGATCTGTCATATATAATCTTCTAATCTGCCAACTTTTTGCAACTAAAGATGAGTTCATGTACAAGCTGACAAGAGGTGGGGATGAGTCTAGGCTTTCTTGAAGGTTGTTAAAAGTTTAAGTCTCCCCCCCCATTGTGAAGATACTCTCTGAATTGGCTTGGTAATTTTTATAATGACAGCTGCTGTCAGGTGAGAGGGTAAATTATTCAGTTCAACTGGGAATGTTGTCAGGAACGCTAAAAAGGTGCTAGAAATAGAAGTGGTCGCAGATAGTGGAGAGAGTGACTTGTGTAAACTTATCAAATCTCTCTGGGAATCCTGGATGTTTCATTTCCCCCCAGGTATGTTTTAAAGTCATTGCTTCTGCTGAGGATTACCCTTTCTTTCCATAGAAAGTGAAGTGGAAAACTTAATCAGATTAGCTGAAATAGGAAAAAACTCAGACATGTCAAAAAATCTGGAGATTTTGGCCCTGACATCCCCAAGTCTGAGAACTCCTTACAAATGGTATTACTACCAATTACTATTATTAGCAGTGGTAACAACAACAGTACTACCAGGGTACTACATAGTTTAACGTATATATCCATAAATGTCTGTACCTTTCAATTCGCTCTCTAGAAGTGGTCAACCAAAACAGGTTACCGTTTCATATTGCAATCTGGATAATTATTTTCTCTAGACAAGACAGATTCGAAGACATACTAAGCTGGGTTCCTAAAGATCTTACAGGACTGTGGTACCCTAAACGAACAGGACTGGAATTATGTCATCCGTTGGTGTAAACTGAGCTATCAGGGCAATTTCAGAGAGTTGGTATAGCTGTTGTTCTGCTCTATTTCATTTTATTTTTTGGCTTCTCGGTATTTTTTAAATTTCTGACTTAGTTTCCAATTTTACAAAATTAGAGATTTCACATAAATATATAAATTTGTATCTTCTAAGGAAAAGCGGAATATATGGAACAATAAGGATCATGTTCAAATCTAGTAAGAGTGAGCACTAACGGAAGAGCTGCAGTTCCCTGGAAATGCCCAGAGGTCACCAGAATGCCCACCTGGCTGGCTTCTCACATTTACATTGCCTATCTGGTCTCTATAAACGTCTGAGACAGAAGTTTTCAGTAAACCATAGAAAAATCTAAGTAGCAATAGGTTCTTACAAGTGACCAGAAAAATCAAAACAAAAACAAAAAAACAATAGGCCATCTCAAACTGGTATAGCAAACTATTTGAACATTACTTAAGATGGGAGGTCTGGCAATAGGAATCCAGACCTTCCAGTAATGATTTTTACCCAGTTGCCTTTGAGGTCTCTGGATAGTGGCTGACAAGACCAAATGAGGTCTCCCACTATCAGGAGAGAAAGGAATAGGTTACTCAACAGCAACAATGACAAAGGCCCAGGCAAATGTTATGTTATACAACTTGAAGGTCCTGGAAATGGTCAAGGAATGGTAAACCATAAACGGAAATGATTCCAAGAACTAGATCACACTGTTATTGTTGGAAGAGCAGCACATATAACTACAAAGTGAGATCCAGTAGACATGGCTTATTTACGATCTATTGCTTTTAGGTCAAGATCGGTGTTAGAATCTGGCAACAGCCCCAGTGGGTGCAACACCCCATTACTGCTATGAGGATGAAAACGGTGCAAAGCCTCAAGTCTGAGTTATAATAGTTGTGTGTTTCTAGAACGGAGATCTAGTGTATTGGCTTAGCAAACACAAGTGATGACTTCATCTTGATGACAAGGTTTTTCAAGCTGTGGGGATACAGAAGGAATCATATATAGAAATTTCATTTAGAGGTAGTGGATATTATTCACAGGAGATGCATACTTCTGGTGTAGCCATTGTATGGTAACTCCCCTCTTATGCTCAAAATGTTACGTTATCAGGTTAAATTAAAGAAATATGTTGTTCCATCAAGATACCTTGAAGAAACTTAAAATTCAAGGCAGCACTGGTCTTTTGCTTAGTAACCTGAGGTAGAGGATACCTGCCTTCTCTTTAGGCTACAGAATAAGTCACTATGGCAACTCTGGACCTGAACTGAAGCTATATGGTAAGTGTCTGGTACCATTATCTGAAATGCCCTGAAATTCACAAAATCAGTGTCAAATATAAAGACCTGGGCATTACACAATGTCCTTTTTTTACACTGACATGTAACTCCTGTTATCACCCAAAACATATCCTTCTTGCAAACTAAGTCCATTGCAGACATCACAGGGTATAGCAGAAAACGGAACGACATGGTACTGACCAGCTGGATGAGCTGGGGTCAAACATTGGGAACTTTACTTCTTCATGTGTAAAATAAATATAATATTAGTACCATGCCAGGGTTGTTATAAAGATTACTTAAATAAAACATATAAGGTGTTTAGAACTATTCCCTGAATAAAGATTGTTGATGATGATTTTGAAATGGAAACAAGGTAGGCTACATTTAAAAGAAAACCACATTTAATACTTCCTGAAATAGAATGAAGCATTTTGAGGAATGGATTCTAGCAATTATTGCATTTGGTGGATGAAGCCAGGAGGTACTTCTATTAGTTCTATTCACTAACTCCTATTTATTCTTTTAGTCTCAGGTTTGATGCCACTTCTTCTGGGAAACTTTCTTAGACAGGCTAACTTGAGTCAAGTGCTTCAGCTTTGTGTGTTCATAACATTCTGTCATTCTCTGATCATAACGCTTTTTGTGATTCATTGTGAGGAACTGTTTAATTAGCCATGAACTCCATGGGGTCATTCATTCCAATTTATGCTGTATATCAAGCACAGTACTAGGCAGATAGGAGGTATTCAATAAATAGTTGCTAAATGAACGGATACATTAATCTATCAATTGCCATAGTGCACCTACCCACTCATCCCCCAACTTGGGTAAGAATGCTATAAGTAAAGCCATCAGATATAAAACCAGCAGCACCCAGAACTGGTGTGATAATTCCCAACTTAGGTCTAATGTGAAATTATTATGACACTAAAGCATAAGACTGTTGGTATTACATAAGTCCAGAACTAATTGCAATATTTAATAATTCCCCATGCTTGGAAATCAAAAGGGTGATTACTTATCCATTAGAAGGTTATGAACATTTTCCAGTCCTGGAATAAAGAAGTGTTTAAATGTTGTACATTACAGCAGTCAATTATTCATTCACACAGCAACTATTTGAGTAGCTCTTATCCTAGATTTGAGGGATGCAAAAGTGAACATGATAAATATGGTCTTTTGTTTTCATGAAGATTATATTCAAGAGAGAACTAGAGAAAACAAAGAAACAAGAAACCGGGAAAATGAGATAATATCCGATATTGAAAGGTGTCATGGAGGAGAGTAATATTGGATAACGGGAATCAGATGATTGAGAGGAAATGAATAGGCTATTTTGGATTAGACAGTCATGACTTTTTATTTCAGAGATGAACAATGAGAAGTTACTAGTACTGAAAAGATCTGGGGGATACCATTCCAAACAAAAGAAACAGCACAGAAAAAGGCTCTCAGGGTGTATATGACACAAGTAAAGGACCAGGAGAGCATAAAGGAAGATAGAGCATAAAGAGGAAGTGGGAGAATGAAGTGAAATAAGATAAAAGGGTTATGGGATGGGGTAAGATCCTTTAGGCTTTGTGCATCATGGCAATTTGGATGTTAGTTGATTGCCATGGATACCCATGGGTTTTTGCTTTTCAGCATGATTTAGGTTATTAAAAACCACCATGGCTGTTATAAGGAAAATGTACACATTCTGTTATGAATGCTGAATGAACACAATCTATATATACTTCAGACATCATCTTAATAATGATGTTGCTAGAGTTTTTGCTTCTTTTTCAATGCTGCATAATGATTTCAAAATCCTTCTGGCTGAACACCGCAGTCCAACTGTTCTCTATTTTCCAACATCCCCCAAATGATTTTGTTGACGTATCAATAAAAACAGCCTTAATTAAGGTAGTGCAGGTCACATTTCACATCAAAGATAGCTAATATTAACTGGAACCCAAGATTACTGACCTACAGAAAAGTCTCCTACCGACTATGTGGCACCACCACACAAGTTATCCTACACAGGTGGCAAGGCTAGTCATCATTTCCATGATGTCTCTTCGGAGTCTGAACCTTTCCACACAAAACGGGACTTGCCATTTTCTCTTTTGTATGCAACCAATTGAAATTCAGATTGAAGAAACTTAGAAAATTTTGGTGTTTTTTTTTCCTGATTTCATTTAGTTTTCTCACCAGAAAACATTTGGGACACACTTGCATGTTACCTTCTGTTCTCCTTGCTGCGTGTGTCATCAGGGTGAGGTTATAATTGATGCTGACTCTCAAGCTGGCTGTGACTTACTGTCCACAGCAGAGCTGAGCTCACAGCACTTGGCTATTTGTTATAAATCCGTACAAAGTTTCACAAGTAGGTCTCCTTGATTACCTTTAAATGCCTATAACAGTCACTGACAATTCTGAGCAGTGTGTAGATTTTAGCAGGCCTGTAGGTTCTTCTTACTATTTTTGGCTCATAAATAACTATGTATTGTATGTTCCATCAGTTATTTCAAAACAAATCATGCTCTATTTTTTTTTTCTCTCTCTCTAGATGGGAGTGTTCCTGCATACTCTGTTCCATGCTAGGTACTGGTTAGGGAAAGCTGAAGAAGACATGATTGCTCTTTTTAATGGGTATAGATATGGTTGTTTAACCAACAATTATATGTTATATCTGAGAACTAGGTGCTATAAGCATCTTTAGCTTCCTCCATCCTGCCCTCTTCCATGCACCAGTAGAACCTAAATCATTGGAAGCCTCCTCTCCTGAGGTGAAGTTTCAATAAAACTTTGAGGGACAAATGGAATTAATTCTGTGAAGAAGGTAACTGTTTGGATACCTAAGGGGCAGGCAGGACTGGGGATCCAGAGCAAATGTGAAGACTGTAGGAGGAAGGCAGCTTCCTCTCACTGAGTCAAAGGGAAGAGGTAGAGATTTCGGTAAAGATACTGGTCAACTATTAGAGAAGGAGTTGGGATGGCCATAGTTACCTCAGAAAGTATGAGGTTGGGTTATCTATGGAGGGAGAGGGAATGGAACTGTGGGTTTTACAGAGAAGCCAGATTGCTTGTGATTGCCAGTGTGGAAAATGGAAGATGGAGGTTAAGTGGAAAATGCAGCCAGGGGCAATTCAGTAGTCTTTACGAAATGCCAAGGTCAAGAGCCCAGGAAGTTTTGACAGAAAACTAGTTGTACTTACATCATATATTAAAATAATATTTGGGGGATGAATCAACACAATTCGCTGTTTGTACTACACAAATAAAAGAGTGTACACAAATAAAATATTTGTACTATGCCAATAAAATAGAATTATTTAAAAACTGGCGTGTTGTTTCAGGGATGCAGCAATTCTGTGATTCAAACCTACAATTTGCAATTTCACTTCCAAACATCAGATTTCTCCTCATGAGACCTCACTCCTTATCTCATCTCCACTCTGATATCTCCCTCAACTCAGCCTTCCCCACCCTACCTGTGTCTAAGACACCCAACCTGCCAGATCACCAGCTCTTTGTCTTCACATGGCTCCCTCCATTTCAATTTCCTGCAAAACTAAGATGTTGCTCATCAAGTTATTAAGGTTATAAATTCATTATAGAAGAAAAATCTTTACTTTTTCTCCCCTTCATTGTTCCCTCTACAGGAGGAACTCGCTGCGCATTAAACCACGCTGCACATTAAAACATACTGTTGTTGGGTGCCTGGGTGGCTCAGTCGGTGAAGCATCCAACTTCGGCTCAGGTCATGATCTCACAGTTCATGAGTTCCTTCCAGCCCCGCATCAGACTCCCTGCTGACAGCTCAGAGCCTGGAGCCTGCTTTGGATTCTGTGTCTCCCTCTCTCTCTGCCCCTCCCCTGCTCACGCTCTTTCTCTCTCTCTCAAAAATAAAATAAACTTTAAAAAAAATTTAAAACACACTGTTGTTTCATCTTCATACCTAAACATGAAATCAGAATTCTCTGGAAGTAGGGACTGGACATGGGTGTTTGGAGAAATTTCTCCAGGTGATTTTAATGTGCAGCTTTATCAACCATAGTGTTAGCACCTAGTTGGCAACTCAGAGGAAAGTAATGTTTGAGAAGCTTTTGTACATAAGAAGAAAACTAGCCAGTTGAATACCAGTCAAACCGCAAAAGCACAAACATCACAACCATTACTCTTCTTGTATTGGCAGGGTCACTGTCCTTTGAATCACAGATGATATTTCAGAGCTAGGTATTATCAACAACAGTGCAATTTAAATAAAGTTCACTTGTTGCAATACTCAAACATGTTGTCAATCTGACCATTTACTTACAACTAATTTATTTAGGAAAAAAAGGCAAGGGTTCTACTGAACTGTAATCTTCTTATGCCATTTTCTAAGAGGAATGAAAGGCAACAAAAAACAATTACATTGAAACAATGCTCTGACCTCAATAATCACACATTGAAAATACTTTTATCTGGAAAAAGCCATTAGGAGAAACTAGGAACAAGGTGAAAATAGCTTTTGTGTGTTTTGGATAATAGTAACTCAGCAGGACCACAAAAGTAAAGCCTTATTAAATCTACTTCCCATTCTACAATTCTCGCTTCTTCCCAGAGTAACTCTTTGACTCCTGGTTTCAAAAGTTTCTTTTCTCAACCCAGAATACAGTAATATAGCCATCTACCTGGTTTTTATGAGTATTACACTTTTCACTAGGATGTGTCAGACACGATATGCAAAGATTAAAAATATATATTAAGACGCATTTTATTTACAGAAATAATAACTAATTTTGTTGCTGATTATTTGTAACATGCCAAGGGACTGACTAAGCATTTGAAGGAGAGGCCAAGAACAAAGTTACTTTAGCCTGCCCCTTATCACTTCTGAGCCACACGGTGATCCCCCCACCTCTACTGTCCCATTACTAATAGCATCTCTGCTTATCTCATGATAATACAAAACTCATCCAGTCCTGCCTTGTCTGGAAAACTGTGGTTCTGGAAGTCTCCCTTTTCCTGTATTCCCTTTCCCCTCCCCCTTAGAAAGCTTCCCTTTAGCTGGCTAATATCTGGAAAGAATAGAATCCTTTAAAATGAAGTAAAATTCTTAGAAACAGTTACAAAACAACATTAAAAATAATTCAAGAAATGAAGAGACAATTTATATATAAATTTACTACTCTGATAAAGGATGGATTATCATTTTGTTTTGTCTTTGTGTCATATTCATGAATATTTTACATATCCTTTCAAATGAGTCTCCTCTCCCAGCAATCTTTCTTTATCTGTCTCTCTTCCCATAACTGTAGGTCACACAGCTGGTTAACGGTGAAAATAAAACTCTAATCAAGTTCAATTTGACTCCTAATCTGCCATTTGCTCCCTGCATTTGCAATATCTTGTTATGTGTTTGAAGTTACAACAGAAATTGAGAACTTGTTTGGAGGTTCGACCTGATGACATTCAGCAAATAATTTCCCTATATTGAAGAATTATGTCTCCTATCAGGCAAGTTCATCCTATTCCTCAAATCTGTAGCTTCAAGAAGGGGACACATATGGAGCATGGAGAGAAGTCAATGGCACTGCCTCTACTGTCTGGTAAGTACAGGCAACTGCTGAGCAAGGGAGTAAAAGATGCAGTAGCACACCCATTGCCTGGGAAGTGCAATGGATGCAAAAGTGTAGTCACTCTCCACTAACAACTCTATCAGAAAAAAGGCCCTCTGAATCGCTGTAAGTGCTCAAGGTCCATCCAGGGAAAGAGAGCCCAGGTAATTTCATAAAATAAAATGAGCAACTAGATAGAGATGTATTTAAAAAGATGAACACTGAGGAAGTAGGACAGTTCAAAAAGAAACAAGTATAGAAAGTACCCTTAGTTTATGGGGCGCCTGGGTGGCTCAGTCGGTTGAGTGTCCGACTTTGGTTCAGGTCATGATCTCAGGGTTTGTGAGTTCAAGACCCGCGTCCAGCTGTGCGCTGACAGCTCGGAGTCTGGAGCCTGCTTTGGATTCTGTGTATCCCTCTCTCTCTGCCCCTCCTCTGCTCCTGCTCTGTCACTGTCTCTCAAAAATAAATAAACATTAAAAAAAATTAAAAAAAAAAAGAAAGCACCCTTAGTTTTGAAGCTAGAAATACAAAGAAAGGATATAGCTACCAGAAACCAAGCACAGGGACCAGAAAGATAGCAAAGGGAATACCCAGGGAATACACAGGCAGACTCATGAAAGAGAAAACAGAGACTGCTCAAATCAGCATCAAAGCAGGGGAAAGAATGAGAAGTACTCAGGTTTCTCCTATTTTCTTAATCTCAATCTCTTGCCAATGCCTACATTAGTAGAAAGTAATAGGAAACTGTTGGGTGAGGGAACAGAAAGGGAAAAGAATTTAAGAAGAAATGGGCAAGTGATTGACCCAATCGCTAATCCACTTCCTACTTGATTCTAAAGACACTGTAGTTAAAGAAAATCAAATACTTTTTATCTGTATTCAGTGATAACCAAATGTATATATTTCTTGCTGATTTCAATAATTATCATCATGATCATTCTGATCCTACCACTAGACTTTTCAGCAAAGTACAGCAGGTAAATGAATTCTCTCTGACTAATCATGCTTGCTTTAATAATACTGGTGGGGTGTAAGTGAACAGGAAAAAAAGACACTATTAAGCATTACTGGAATAACTAAATGATTTTATTAGGTTAGAAATGTTCAGAGAAGGAGTGGCATAACTCTATTCACATATCAACATGTCTGTTGATACTTTAAAATCTACTGAAGAAGACATACATGTTAAATCTCCCATAGGTGTTCCTTAGGTAACTCAAATCTTTCACCAATCTTTATCTTATCCTAAATGTAATATGAATAAAATTTGACCCTTTAATTAATATATACAGATGTATTCCACAATTTCCCCATGCAACACATAAAATATTATTGGGTGCTATCATGAACATTTTTATGAAAATTTTCTTCCCAATTTAGTAATAAGCTCTTTGTGGATAGAAACAATGAGTTAATATGTCTGTTACTACTGACAGCACCTGACCAGTGTTATGCATAGAATGATAAATATCAGGGTTAATGAAATATACCTCCCTTTTTTCCTTTTCTCACAAATAAATAAAAATGCATAGGGTGTATGGGAGATGACCTCAGTGTATAGGAAACAAGATACTATGAAGCATTACTGGAATAACTAAATGATATTATTAGGTAAAGATGTTTAGAGTATAAGTGACATAACCAAATGGTGACTGGTTGTTCTTGACATTGTCCCCCTCACAAGAACAACTAACAACTATTTAAGAATAAGACATCACTGAAAGAATCCTAGAGTGTGGGTTTGAAGTACTACCATCCCCTTGCACTACACAGACCAAGACAGAATGCATTAGAAGAAAAGAGAAGCAGCTATACATTGACTGCACTGTCCCTCCCCGAGGCCAGCACAGCATCAGAGAGGTCTCCTTGAGCCTCCAGTTCCTCCAGTCAGAAAAAGGAGCCCATAGGGGACAACCAGCACTAGCCCCAGCATTGTGAGCACTTTGTGAGAGCCTCTAGTCTCATCTCACACCATGAGGATTTCTGGGGAGAGTACACAGCTCAACCACAGGGAATCTGTGATGGAGAAGTGGGAAGGGTCTTTCAACAACTAGCACATGTATCTGGCAGACAGAGTTCATACCTGCTCTGCCTCAGCAGTAACCCCAATCAGAGGTTTTGCTCATCTGCAGAACCAAGTCAGGCATCCATTATGACCAGGGAACTCAGCAGGTGCACATTTACCTGATTCAGATACTGAAGTTTGCTGGCATACAGCCCAGTTTACCCACCTCCAGGAAAGGAGTTGAATCACAGAACCATCCACTGTGGAGAGTACATTCCAGCCCCATCTGACCAGAAGGGCTAAAGACAATTCCTAGAAGCAGTGAAGCCCAAAGCTGATTGTCCCCAGAACTGAGCTAGTATCAAATGTGGATGTTCCTATGCTATGCACAGGCAGGGGTATTAATACATAGCCAATGCTGAGGGTGGCTCCCAGCCCCTTCCAACCAAAGAACCTATTCAGTAAATTGAAAATAGCCTGGAGTGGCCCATTCCTCCCATTCCCAGGCAAGGGAGGTGAGACATTGCCCTACCTACTGTAGAATGTGTCTTTCTGCTCCACCTGACCAGAAGGGCCAGAGACAACACCTGGACACTGTAGAGGTCAGTAGCACTCAAGCCAAGAGACAGAAAGGCAAAACAAACAGCTTGCCAAACAAAGCCAATGGTCTTATTTAGTCATGGAACTTGGTATGTGGGTAGGCTGGGGTTAAGACAACACAGAGCTTTATTGGCTTTAGAGCTGCATCTCCCACTGCCCCCAGGCAGGGAATCTAACTTGTAGTCCCATTCATTCATTTCTGAATACAGCCTTCAACTTATTTGGCCAGGGAACCTAACCAAAGCACATTGGAAGCAACATAGCCTGTTTAAAATCCCTATCCACAGTAGCACTTGAACAGAACACAGATGATGACTTTCCCCACCTTCAGAGTCAAACTGGTAGCTTCACCTGACAAGGGAATTCAATGCACACTCTGGCCTGATTCAGGTCCCCAAACCACAAGCTGTACAGGTCTGGGTTCTGTCCTGCTGTCCTGCCAAGACAGGGAAGCTAATTCACAGCTCTGTCTGGTATTGAATATGGTACCAAGTCCCGACCATCTAGTAAGCCAGAAAATCCAGACATACATCCTACAACCTCACTTGGATAGGGGAAAAAATTCAACAGTCTTATCCAACTATTTTCTGGAAATGTTACAACCCCCATCCCCAGCCTCAGAGCTGGAACAGCTGCCTCACCCAAAAATAGGCCATAATAGCAGGACCCACCTTCCTAAGGACATTACCAGCATCTATACCCAGAAACTTAAACTGAGCATGAGGTGAAGAAATGTCTCTTCTAAAGCAAACCTGTGGAAGAGGAGCCCCTTCACTCAAATGCACAAATACCAATATAATGAATCAAGAATCATGAAAAATGAAGTAAATATGACACCATCAAAGGAAATAAATGAAGCACTAAAAACTGACCCTGAAGAAATGGAATCTGTGAACTGTCAAAAGATTCAGAATAATCTTCTTATGAAAGTTTATTGAACTACAAAACACCGACAACTAAACAAAATTAAAAAGCAATGAATGAACAAAATGAGAAGTGTGGCAAGGAAATAGCAAACATCAAACAAACAAACAAAAAATACAGAAATTTGGGGTGCCTGGGTGGCTCAGTCGGTTAAGCGTCTGCCTTCGGCTCAGGTCATGATATCCCCAGTTAATGGGTTCGAGCCCTGGTCGGACTCTGTGCTGACACCTCAGAGCCTGGAGCCTGCTTCGGATTCTGTGTCTCCCTCTCTCTCTATCTCTCCGCCACTCATGCTCTGTCTCTCTTTCTCTCTCAGAAATAAACAAACATTAATAAAAAAAATACAAACAGAAATTCTTGAGTTTAAAATACAATCATTGAACTGAAGAATCTAATAGGATTTAAAAAGTAAACTTGACCATGCAGAAGAAGGAATCAGCAACCTGGAGGACCAGGACATTGGGAATTATCCAGTCACAGGAGCAAAAAGAAAAAAAGAACAAAAAAGAATGAAAAGAGCCAACCTATGGGAATTACAGAACACAATAAAAAGAAAACTCTTAGAGCAAAAGTAAAAGAATGCTAATTAACATTATGAAAACAAAAAGATAGTATAAATATTTGGTCATAGATTTTGCAATAGGGTAATAGTGCTGCATAATCATAATTACAATTCTACTTTAAAAGTTAGAAAAAGAACATAGTAAAAATAACCATAACAATAATCTATTATTACTCAGTAAAACAAACAAACATGTAAAATAACAGCAATAACCTGAAATGTGAGGCGAGGAAAAGTAAAACATTTACAAACTTTACTGAAGTTATCAATTTAAAATCAGGTGTTAAAGTTTAAGATATTTTACATAAGCTTTATGGTTACCACGGGGAAAAACCTGTCATAATTATATACAAAACACAATAAAGAAATCAAAGCATACTGAAACCAAAAGTCATCAAAACAAACAAACAAAAAAAGATAGTAGGATAAGAAACAAGGAACAATGGATCTAATAAACAACCAGAAAGCAATGAATGAAATGAGAACAGTAAGTCCTTACCTATCAATAATTACTTTAAATGTAAATGGATTAAATTCTCCAATTAAAAGACATAAAATATCTAAATGGATTTTTAAAAATCCAACAATATGCTCCCTATGAGAAATTCACTTTAGCCTTAAAGACACACACAGACTGAGAATGAAGGTATGGAAAAAGAAATTTCAAACAAATGATAAGCAAAACAAAAAACAAAAATAACAAATAACAAATGAACAAAAAAACCCAGGAGTAAGTATATTTATAAAAGACAAAATCAATTTTAAACTGAAATGGAAAAAATAGACAAAGAAATCATTATATAATGATAAAGGGATGAGAGCACCAAGAAGATATAACAATTATAAAAATGTACACACCCAACATTAGGGCACTTAAATATATAAAGCAAAAACATAGCTAAAAGGAGAAATAAACAGTAATACAATAATAGTTGGGGAATTTAATGTCCCACTATTAACAATGAATAGATTATCCATACAGAGCACCAATAAGGAAAAAATGGATTCTGTATCCATTATAGACTAAATGTTAGGCTACAAAACAAGTCTTAGCAAATTTAAGAAGACTCAAATCATACCAAGTAACTTCTCTAACCACAATGGCATGAAATTAGAAATCAATAACAAGAGGAAAACTGGAAAATTTATGAATGCATATAAATTAAACAACATTCTCCTAAACAACAAATTGGTCAAAAGAGAAATTAAAGAGGGAATAAAAAAGTTTCTTAAGACAAACAAAAATGAAAATACAACATACCAGAACTTATAGGGTGCAGAAAAGCAGTTCATAGTAATAAACACCTACATTAAGAAGCAGGAAAGATTCTAAATAAAAACCTAAATTTAGGCCTTAAAGAACTAGCAAAAGAATAACAAACTGAGCACAAAGAAGGCAGAATAAAATAAATAATAAAGATTAATAAATATAAATAAAATAGAGAACAGAAAAACAATAGAAGAGATTAACCAAACTAATAGTTGATTCTTTTTAAAGGAAAACTAAATTAACAAACCCTTAGTTAGATATAATGACCAAGGAAAAAAGAAAAAGGACTCAGATCAACAAAATTATGAATCATAAAAGAGACATTACAACTGATACTATAGAAATTAAAAGGATCATAAGATCATAAAAGGCTTCCATGAACAACTATATGCTAACACACTGGACAACCTAGAAGAAATGGAAAAATTCTTAGAAACATCAATTTAGCAAGACTGAATCACAAAGAAATTAAAAAAAATCTACATATATCAATTACTAGTAAGGAGATTGAATCAATAATCAAAAATCTTCCACCGAAGAGAAGAAAAGCCCCACACCAAATGGCTTCATGGGTGAATTTAACCAAACACTTAAAAAAGACTTAACATCAATCTTTGTAAAACTCTTTCAAAAAATCAAAGAGGAGGAAACATTCCCAATCTCACTTTACAAGGCCAGCATTATTCTGCAACCAAAATCAGAAAATGATGCTATTAGAAAAGAAAACTACAGATCAATATCTCTGATGAATACATATGCAAGAATTCTGTATTGAATACTAGCAAACAGAATACAACAGCACATAAAAAGATTATAAGCCATGATCAAGTGGTATTTATGCTTGGGATGCAAGGATGGCTTAACATATGCAAATAGATCAATGTGATATATCACTCTAATAGAATGAAAGAATAAAAAAAGAATCATGATCATCTCAATAGATGCAGAAAAAGCATTTGACAAAATTTAACATCCATTCATAATAAAATCTCTTAGCAATTTAGGCACAGAAGAACATATATAAACATTCTAAAGGCCATTTATGACAAGCCAACATCTAACATCATATTCAACGGTAAAAGTTTGAAAGCTTTTCCTCTAAGATCAAGAACAAGACAAAGGTGCTCACTCTCACCACTCTTACCCAATAAAGTACTAGAAGTCCTAGCTAGAGCAATAAGGCAAGAAAAAGAAAGAAAAGGTATTAGAACTGGTAAGGAAGAAGTAAAACTGTCTACAGATGACATGATTTAATATACATAAAATCCTAAAGATTCAATCAAAAAACTGCTAAATTTAATCAATGAGTTCAGTAAAGTTGCAGGATATAAAATTAACATACAAAATCCATGGTTTTTATACTCTTAACAATGAATTTTCTGAAAAAGAAATAAAATAGACTTTTAGAAAACAACATTATTCTGGGTTGATTATTTAACAAAATAAAAATAGTTAATGTAATGATAATAACATACAGAAGAGTATCTGTGAAAATGTAAATTCATTTTAGAATTTATGGAACTATTACTAAATTAATACTAAGAGGTTTATATTACCTTTATGTAATCCTGATAATTAACTTACATAATAAGTATGTGTATTCCTGTTTTACACGTGAGAAAAAGCCAACCTCCTTACATCAAATACCTGATAAATTATAGCACTGCAGATGGTCCCTAAGTTATGATGTTTAACTTACAGTTGTTAAGATTTATGATGATGTGAAAGCAGTATGCATTCAGTGGAAACAGTACTTAGAATTTTTATCTTTTCCTGGATTACCAATAAGGGATATGATACTCTCTTATGCCAGGAAGTGCAAGCAAGCCATAGTTCCCAGTCATCCTTACAGTCATGAAGGTAAACAACTGATACACCTATAGCCATTCTGTACCCATATGACCACTCTGTTTTTCACTTCCAGTACAATATTCAATAAATCACATGAGATATTCAATACTTTATTATAAAATACATTTTGTGTTACATGATTTGCCCTCCTGTATGCTCCCATCCAAGTACTAACCAGGCCCGACCCTGCTTAGCTTCCGAGATCAGACGAGATTGGGCGCGTTCAGGGTAGTATGGATGTAGACTGCCCTCCTGTATGCTAATGTAACTGTTCTTAGTATGTTTAAGACAGGTTATACTAAATGATGATGTTTGGTAGGTTAAAAGTTCTAAATGTATTTTAAACTTATAATATTTTCAACTTAGCATGTATGTATCAGGATGCAACTCCAACCATAAGTCAAAGAAGATCTTTACTCTGAGAACCCCAATCTGTTACTTTATTTGAGAGTATCTGCTCCTCACTATACCACACTGTGCCTGATAGAAAAACTCTAAAGTGGTTGGTGTATACGTCAGGTATAATTTACTTCTAGTACAACTGTTTATACAGTCTTTTTCTTGGTTAAAAAAAAAGTCTTGTATTTCTTTTGTGTACATAGTCTTTGAGAATAAGGAGAAATAAAACATTTTGGGAATGAGCTATAGTTTCCACACAAGTAACTTACTTCTTTGTACCCACTGATCACATAATGAACTTCACTGTGCTTCATTAAAAATGCAGAATATATACTATTTGAAGATTTTTATCTGTCAAAATTTAACTTCAAGGTTGCAAACTGATCTACTAATCAAAGTTAATTGTTCTGAATTAGCATCATAGCAACTCTCATCAACACCAGTTAAGACCTGCAAATGATACCAGGAAATAAAAGACACTAGTAGATGATTCTGTCAAGTATGACATTCTTAAATATCATTTTCATTTTGTTTTAAATACTGTAAACATCAACTTTATTTGCTAATTAGGGACATACTCTCTTCTCAGATTGCCAATCTGAAGAACATTGCCAATCTGACACCTAGGAGCCGGGGTTGTTATTAAGAATGGATGGATTTATATATATATATGGCACATGGAGGAGTGTCTGGCACATGGTACACTTTCAATAATGTTAGCTACTATTATCATAGTGTACCCGAATTTTCAAGCAGGCCCTAGATTATTTTCCAGAAAAAGGAAAGAAAGACTTCTTCATGAGCTGTTCTTTTTCAGTAGGTCCCTAACACCCAACCTCAGGATTCTTAGAACCCATGTGGGACTAAAGGGATAGGTTGAGAGTATCCTATTCTGACAGCTAGCTTCAGTTCAGATATGCTAGAGAGACTCGAGGGTTATTGGAAAAATGTAATAGATCCTTTGTTTTATGGAACTCCACCAGAGAGAGAAATGCTTTACTTCATCTATCCTAGTAATAGGGCAGACAGAAAGAGGTATGAAATGAATATGGAGCTAAAATGTCAATCAGCCATTAAGCTCCTGCAATAAAAAGCTATGTACTGAGTGTTAGAGAAAACTGAAATGTAGGAACTCAGCACAACATCATTCCTACAGTTAACACCCTTGTATTGTGCAGTTAAAAGTTGTTAAAGAGGGTAGAAATCATGTTAAGTGGTCTTACTACAGACACCTGAATCCCCCTGTGGGATGACCGAGGTTTCCCACTGAGCTTATACACTGAGTCAAAGTGAAAGTCTGATTTTCCAGCAAACAAACAAACAAAAAACCAAAAAACAAAACAAAACAAACAAACAAAATATTAAGTTTTGCCTTCACTTAAGAATTAATGATCTAGGGGCACTTGGATGGCTCAGTCGGTTGAACGTACAGCTTCTGATTTTGGCTCAGGTCATGATCTCATGGTTCTGGGATTGAGCCCTGCATTCAGCTCTGTGCACAGCCTGCTTGGGATTCTCTCTCTCCCTCTTCCTTCCCCCACTCATGGGGGTGTGCAAGTTCTCTCTCAAAAATAAACAAATTAAAAAAAAAAGAGTTAATGATCTTAAAAAAAAACAGTTAATGATCTGATGTGGAGGCCATATCACAACATAGTTTTAATGTGTGGGTAACATAATGAAAAGAGGGACCCATAAAAAATGCATGGGACGAAAGTGATAGCTTGGGAAGTAAAGAGACCCATGTTGGTGTCCTAACTATGCCTTACTATTTTGGTTGACATTCAGATTCTCTTTATTTTTACAGTAGGTATGATAATATTTCTTTGCCTAAGTGTGACTATTACTACATGATATGCTGTATGTATTGTCCAGTTCCACGCCAGATGCACAGCAGGTTCATAAATGAGGTTATTGTTTCTTTATTAGCTTACATCTTCAGCACAATGATAATTATTCTGTACAACAACAGAACTTACACTTCTCTAAAATTGGCTTCAAAATGGCAAATTACTTTACCATTTTCAATAGAAAATTATCTATGAGATGGTTTAACTCACTGCATTCCTGGTTTTTCATGCCACATGCAATGCTTGTGTTACTAAATCCTCCCTTAAGTACAATATGAAAAAGAGGTAAGTGGCAAAATTAATATTTTATAGAAGTATTTTTTAACTGTTGCTAACTCACTGATATGGACAATCATCTCCAGCCATCTGTTACTCTATTCTCTGCAAAAAGTATTTATTTATAATTCTAACAGAATATATTCCTTTCTTGAAATAAACAGGTATTGTGATGTTTGGCATCCTAAAGAAGTCTCTCATATTTACTCGAGGGTGACAGTACTCTGTGAGGTATCCACAAAATCTTTTACTAAATAATCTAGAGTCTGCTTTCTTTGTAATAAATAAAATCAAAGTTCCTATATAATTTAATCGGCTTATGTTATACCTAGTAACTTTCCAAAAGTCTCCTTTTAGTAGGCTGATATGGACTATCCACAAATTCCAGATGTGGATTAAAGTAATCAATTTTGCATGGCCACTACTTTATCAATTAACATAAGCAAATCTTATGTTTTAACAATATGATTCCTTCATTTAACAACATGAGCTTTAGAACTTCAAGCACTATTAGTTATGTACTAAAAGGCATATTTTAAGTAGGAAAATGCAAGGAAAGAAGAAAGAAAAAATGATTGCAGAAGAAGGTTTTGAAGGAAATTAGTTCAGGGGAAAAGGAGTCACCCTTAAAACCTGTGGCCTTCACGGAGTAGAAAGGTGTTTTTGATGCTTCATTAACGAGAAGAATAGTTTGCCCAAAATACACTTCAAAGTTATGTGGTACAATTGGACACTTCTATGACCAGATGCCTCACTTGCCTTTAAGAAAATGTCATGGGCTAATTAGGTAGTCTAACACCATATTTTTACAGGATAGAATTATGACCTACTTTTTTTTCTTTAACTATTCTTGGCATCTCCTCATTAAACACAAATTGGCTTATTCTATCACACTTAGAGCACAAGTGAATTGAAGCCTTACTTTTGGGGTAAAACTGATGCTCAGTGCCTATCATTTTCATGTGAAGCACTTATGAGGCATTTTTTCATTCATCATAGATGAAAACTGGTTTCAGAACTGGCTAAACATCCAGACTTCCTTTCTTTGAAAATTTAATTGAACTTTGGCCTGTCAAGTGTCTTTGGAATGACTAATTTTAATTGCCACTGCTGAACAATGTCAATTATAGTAAAACCTCATAGATTTTAACTGCTCATGCCGTCTTAATTAATGAAAAGTTTGAAATAATGGATATATCTTTATAACTGCCATTTTCCCTTAGAATTATTAATACTAATGGCAACATCAGCAAATCATTGGTCAACTCTAACATTCCCTTCCCCATGCATTGTTTGATCCCTATTCCTAGTCCTTGCTATGTTTCATGTGGACCACTGGAGCTAGTATGTAAATAAAGAGGGGAAGATTCTACTCCTTGCAGAAAAGCTGAGGACTATGATGCTTTGAAAAGCCTTCTCACAGAAATACGACTAGGACTTGGATAAGCAAGAACGACGATTTGTAAAGCATTTCTGGGATTTCAAAGAGGTAATGGAAATTGTCCTAGACAAACAGTGAGGTGAAATTTGCTTAATACCATTGTCAGAATATGACAGGGAAGACTATGGTGGACCTAGTTTGCAAAAGGAATCCCAGATATTTGAAAATAAGTGAGAGTTTATATTTTTTTGTGCATAGAGTAAATCAAAGGCAAGGCAAATAAAGAAGAATTAGAAGAAATAACAATGGGCTTATTCTAGGATACATATGATATATTTGTAAATTGCAGTATTTACTTAAAATTTCTCCCTTGAAGATAGCTTGTTCACCTAGCAGGTAAAACTGAGTCTTCTAAATTTGTGTTTTCTATCGGAAAAGCTAACATGTGACATAAGGCAGGCATGTTTCAGAGGTTTTCAAACTTACATGTGCATCAGGATCACATGAAGAGTCTTTTTGAAAAACTGGGAGGAGCACCCCAGGCCAATGAGTCAGGATTTCCAGGGATAGTTTTGGACTGGTATCCAGACATGATTGCTTTCTTCTTAAAAATTCTTCAAGTGACTTTGATGTACAACTATTGCTACCAACCATTTTATTTTTCTGTTGAGAGTTTTGTTTCCTTAATCTGCTTATTCTAAGTACCAGAATTTTGAAGATAACCTATTAGATATGTTAATATTTAATAACATCTATATGATTTATGTATCATTTATACTGAGAATAACTTGAGGTACATCACAGAATGAACTACATGTATTTATTAAGCCATTAATTTGAAGATAATTTGCAGATAATATAAATTGTGTTTCTTGAATTGAGTTCAAATTATTCCTAATTTAAACCAGAGCTAGAAGTGTCAAGGCAAACATGACTGTGCGTTTTTTGGGTCATGTTCGTTCTGCTTCATTTATTGCTCTGTTATAGTGTTCCTTGTCCCAACACACCTATTTTGAGATTGCTTCTTTCCTTTCTGAGTACTTTTATGTCATTTACAGAAAAAATTATAAGGCTTTTTATCTTCATCAACCAAAAATTAATAATTTAGCATAATCTTTTTCATATAGTAATCTGTTTTACTCTTTATTTTTAATGATGGCATGGAACATACATATCTTATATACCTTAATTCCCAAATAAATACAGTAAAGTATCACTACATTAGGGACCATGCCTCCCTTGTTGGCTACTATACTCATGCATAGCACCCAACATAGGAGAGAAGCTCAATAATGTTAAACAAAATTGACTCTATTTTTCCTAAAAAAAAAAAAACATTGCTCAGAGTTAGGCTAGTTTGGATATGTATTCAGATCTTTTATTTCAATATGAGCTTTCTACAAGGTAAGGACAAAAAGGGTAGGGGAAAACTTTCTTACCCCAGAAATTACACCTCCCTTAATTCTCTGTATCTCTACTCTGTGTTTTGCTTTATTTATTTATTTTTATTGGCTCTGTAATATTGGAAGTGGTTTTAAGTCCTGTTCAATATTTAATGAAGGACAAATGATATCCAAGGTAAAAAAAAAAAAAGACTTGGAGATATTTCAGCTATGTCTCCCATATATCTGAAACCATTAGTTTATTGCATTACCGAACATTTCTCCTAGCTGTAGCCACATAAGCAGTTAATGCTGTATATCCAGCTTCATGTGAACAACAATTTCAGTAAGCTTGGATAAGGTGGCTTTTGAAATGCTATTTGTGTAAAATATGTGATGCCTTCATTGACTAAGGAGCACCAGATACTGGACAAACCATTATTAATATTGAGATTAAAAAGAAAAGACTTGACCCCTGCCCTCAAGGGACACAAAACAAAGTGGGGAAGATGAGAAGGTAAAGAAATAAAATATAATGCCTCATAAGTGCTGGGCATTGCCAGAGTACCACAGAATTGTGGTGTGTTGAAATTCCTATGAATAATGTTAAAGTCAGATTTTTACCCAAGAATTCTTCTTTGTTTAATTTTTTTAATGTTTATTTATTTTTGAGAGAGAGAGAGAGTGTGAGTTAGGGAGGACAGAAAGAGGAAGACACAGAATCCAGGGCAGGCTCCAGGCTCTGATCTGCCAGCATGGAGTCCGACACAGGGCTCGAACTCACAAACCGTGAGATCATAACATAAGCTGAAGTTGGATGCTTAACTGGCTGAGCCACCCAGAAGCCCCAAGAATTCTTTCTTGATAAATAATTATGCATGGTGAAAATTCATTCCTCTTAGATGAAATATCATAAAAGAGGCAAGAGGAGTCATATAATTTTTAGCCAGACACTTCATTGAATTCTTTGGATAAAGATGAGCATCAGCTATATTTCTCTCAATGTATATGGATTTGGGAGACTTGATTTTGTGATAAGAGCAACTGAAGAACCATAGAAAGATAGGGCTTACATTGTCAGGTCCCCTTTGTATTTATTTTGCATACATAATGGTTTGGTACTCGTCACCATTTGGAATTATTGGTCAAAGAGCATAATCTGCCAAGTCTACTAGAATGAAAGATACCTGGAGCCCTCAAGTCCCTTCCCCTAGATATCTGAATTCATACAGCACTCTCTCCCAGTCAGGAAATCCATTGGAAAAAAGAAGACCATGATTTAACACGTGGGTACATGTGGTAAGCAAACATACATTACCCTTGTTTACAGTACTGATAACTTTTGATTATTTCTCATGTCTACAACAGGTCTAAGAAGAGCATGGGAAGATCCTTAATACTATGTAAATACTTCCCTAAGATTTAGTCATCTCAGGTTTGGCCATGATGGAAAGTGAAGTTTGCCAGAAAATAATATGAGGATGTGAGTCACATCTTTGCCACTTGGCAGCTGTGTGACTTCAGGGAACTCACTTTAATGACAATAACAACAGCTAATATTCCTAAATTGTCTATGGTGTGTCTGTCGCTCCTCTAAGTGTGTACACATATTTTCCCTTCTTTTTGTCCCTCAATGAATATTTATTGAGTACTTGCTAGGTAAACAGTAGGGAGCTTACTGTCTGTGGGGCAGTGTTAGTCTCACAATTCTCCATAAATGTATAGAGTTAATTAATAATGGTTATACACATTTTAATTATACACTGTCTGTAAATAAGTAATTACTATTTGCCTAGACCTATACATGCTACAGTGAAAACAGATGAAATACATAATATGGCCATGACCTTGAAGCTTACATTTATCTAGGGAGAAAAAAAAATGTACCTGAAACTGACTTCAGTTGTCTAAATCATTTTGTCTTTGCTTTTGGTACAAATAAGCATATTAAAACATAATATTTTACAGAGAAAACAGAGGTATATATTATTTATGTACAGAAATGACATCAAACAGCTCTGTGAAAATCAATAGTAACTATTACATTTGATAAGCAATTCATTCTCACTACATGGTAGTAAAAAAAAGAATGTGAAAAATGTATACTTGTTTTATTTAATATTTTTTAAATGTTAAAGTTATATATTTTATAATTATTTATTGTTTATATTTTCAAATACTTTTATCTTCTAAAGAGATCCATATTTGTTTACTCCAGATAATTTAGAAGACTCTTGAAATCATAAAGAACAAAATTCAAAGACCCATTGCAATTCTTATATCATATATATCATTTAAAATGATTTGAACAAGGCAATACTTTTAATCTTTAACCATCAGTGGATTTTTTTTTCCTTCCACTCTTCTTCTCTGGGTAAAATCAGGATTAAAGATCACAAAGCAAAAATTAAAATTAGGAATGATCAGACATAACTTCTACCCATTTTTAATATTTATATTAATAGTTCAATATCTTTGCCTCTAGAGCATAGAAATATATAATGGTCCATTTATGCTCCACATTCCCAATTAAAATGAATAAGCACACAGTTTTATCATTAGTGTTTGTTTTCTATCATCTAATATTTCTGCTGAAGTTTATTATAGATAGGACAATATATGTCTTACACAAGCCTAAAACAATTCCTTGGACTTAATAGTATTTAAGAAAAGTTTGAGAAGTGGTATAAAATTTTCTCACAAATCAAATAAATAAAATTCATTTGCTGAGCTTAATAAGCAAAACACTTGTTCTCAGAGAGTTTCTTCTCAAGGCACACATATATTTCATAAACCTGTCTTTTGACATACTTTGAATCCCTAAATATGAACACAACTGGGTAGAATATTATGCTAAAAATAGAATTGGTTGCAGAGGCACAGGGAGAATGTACTAATAACTTGAGTAATTTTAGGAGGATGATGGACTTCAGAGTGTGTACACTATGCTTCTAAGATCCTAACCAAATCCTCTTCTTCAACATCAATAATTCTTATCCTGTGCTCCAGCTTATATTTTCAATGTGTTGCCTTATACTTTACTGGATGGAAAGTTAAGGAATTATATTCTCCATTGACAGTTATTCCCAGCGATAACCAGGGCCAGGCTGACTGGGTTAATGGCATTGCCACCTGGTTTTCTGGTTCTCATTGCTAGCTGTTACCTGACTTCCTAGAGTAATGCCAGCATCACTTTTCTTGCCCCCAACCCCAGTTTTATAAGTGTTAGCAGCAATCTGCTTTACAAATTTAATGTACAGCCTCCAAGAAACAAAAGGAAAGAAAATTGCACTTTTATGAATTTCCAAATTGCCATAGCTCACACTCAATGTTTATTTTATTTTAATATTATTGCCAAGGGGTTTTTGCTGAGTGGAATAAATTTAGCACTAATGAGCATATTTTGAAAGTTTAAAAACATAATTTAATACATGATTCAATGTAATTTCTACAAAAAAGGACTCTAAGAGGCCAAGGAGTCATTGAACAGGAGGGAAACCATGAGGAAACAATGGAACAAAAAATAAATAGGTGAAAGCAATTGTGATTTTTACATTACCAATTAATCAAGTAGTCTTGTTTCTTTTTTACATCACAAGGACAGTGTTGTACAACAATAAAGGTAAGTCAATTTAATTATAAAACCACTCCAGAGTAGTTTCTTAGTGAAATCAATCTAATGGGGCCTGGCACATAGTAGGGCTTTCTAATCTTTATTTCCCACTTGTTTTACAACTTTAAGAGTATTTAGTGTGACATGGCAACTACTGGTTGTACTGGGGCGCTTGGGTGGCTGAGTCGGTTAAGCATCTGACTTCAGGTTTGGTCATGATCTCATGGCTCGTGAGTTCGAGCCCCACATTGGGCTCTGTGCTGACAGCTCAGAGCCTGGAGCCTGCTTCAGATTCTGTGTCTCCTTCTCTCTCTCTGCCCCTCCCCCACTCATGCTCTGTCTCTCTCCTTCAAAAATCAATAAACATTAAAAAAAAAAAAGATATATGGTTGTACTTTATTGTTTGTGTCTTATCCATATGCCTACATTATTTTTTTTTTACACATGGAGATATCACAGGACTACTTTGTTTCTTTTTAATGTTACTATTTAAATAGTAATTAATTTATAAGCATCATATGGGACTTATCAGGCAAAATAAAATATAAAGGTCATAAAGATACTGTTATTATTATTAAATTTAATATTAACTTGGTTTTAAAACAGTACATGCTTATAGATTCTTATAGCGCAATGCATTACTGGTCAGAGAAAATCGGAGAAAATTAAGAAAAAAAAAAGATTCAACTTTTTGTTCATGTTCCATAATAGGTCTAAGATTTTAACAAAGGTGGACGCTGTCCAAATCCATGATCCTTCCATCAAATTTCAATTTTTCCACATAATAATTTTATATTTACATTAAGTACTATCTATACTTTTTAACTGCACTTTTTGTCCTCCCTTTCTCTCTTGAACCCATTCCAATCTGTTTTTGTCCCATCTTGAGAGAGAAGAGTTAACCTATCCCAGAATGATCTCCTACAGACTGATCACTCAGGAAAAAAAAAAGAAAGAAAGAAAAAAAAAAAGGATAGTCTTTCTGTAAAACTGCATGGAAATTGGACAGAGCTCAGTGAGTAAGGTATTCAATCCTGGAGAGCCACAAAACTGAGATTCAGCTAACCTGATCATGCCAGAGGAGGATCTGATGATTTTCTACCTGCACATCCTAATGTGGGGAATCTTGCTGCCAACTTTTTACATCACAGCTACAAGCTCAGCACTTGGCACACAGTAGGGCTTTCTCACTGTTCACCCAAGGGAAAGAGCTGGTGTTATACCCAGCAATTAAAGCTGAGTTATAGCAGGAATGGCATGCAGCCAATTTCTGCCCAAATGTATTTGTGTCCTGCTCCTGTTCATATCAGAAGAACTAATGATTTCTTAAAGAAGCAGAAAATTCCCAAAGCCATGAGGCAGGTTTCCTCACTTGTAATCTGATGTCCATTCCTGCTGGCCTCCTGGGAGTCACTTTAGAATGAATGTGCATCAAAAGATCCATCTATCTGCTACTTCTCTTGTCTCCATGAGGTTTCTCCCCGTGAACCAAGAGGACTAGTGATGGTGCTCTTTGATTACTTAACTCTTTCCTCCTTTTAATGAAAATTCCCAATTATCCAGCAAAACTCCTTACTCATCACCATGTTTCCACCACTCCTCTATCCTTATATTACTCATCCTAGGAGCAGGATTGGACTGATCATGTCCTCTCCCTCTTTTGAAACCCTTTCTTAACTAGTTTCTGGAATACCACATTCTTGGTTCTTTTCCTACCTTACTCGTGACTCCTCCTTATTTTCCTTTGTTGGATTATACTTGAATTCATAAACTGTAAAGTTATAGTGTCCTAATATTTGATCCTTCTATATACTTCCCTATACTCATTCTTCAGATAATTTCAGACTGTTCCATGACTTTGAATTCCACTTGTAATCAATGAATAATGCCTTTGTATTTCCAGCCTCAACCTCTTCTGCAAACTGCATACTTCTTTATCCAACTGACTTCTCAACTTTGTAAGAGAATCATAAGCAAATGAGTTCTAACCATCTTTTTTCTATAAGGAATCTTTACCCAGATTACTAATCAGTACTTCACATTTAAAAAGTCCAAATCTGCCTCCCCAAACTTGTTTCTTCCCCAGTCTTTCCATCATGGAACAGTAACCACATTTTTCTAGATAATAAGACCAATTCACTTAGCATCTTTTTTGATCCTTCTCTTTCTCTAATACTCCACATCCAAACCATCAGTGAATTTTGTTGACAATTTTTCTGAAATATATCCAGATTCCAACCTCTGTTCCTTACTTCCACTGCTGCCTTCACAGTCCAAGACACCATCATCTCCTCCTGGACTAAATGACAGCTTCCTAGCTATTCTCTGTGCTTTCACTCTTGCTCTTCTGTGGAATATTCTCCAAACAGCAGCAGCAGAGCAAGAGTTTTGAGTAGTGGATTCATGTCACCTTGCTGCATGAATGTCATTAGTCTCGTGGTTCTCCATAGAATACCCCAAGTACACATCCGCTCAAGGATTTTGCACTAGATTTTCTTTCTGCCTGAAATGCTATTTTTTTAAATAGCTGAATGGCTACTTTATTTTCTTCAAATCTCTGCTCACATATCACCTTATCAGCATTGCCTTTTAAACATTTTCTTGTGTAAACTATCACATCCCCTACAATAACTTTTTATCCACTCATTTTGGTTTATATTTCTTCATTGCACTTACTGAAACTCTGAATATTATATCTGTCTGTCTTCCCCAGAAAAATATCCACTACAGAAAAGTAGGGCTATTTTATTCTTGTCATCCCTCTAATTTTTCAGTGCCAAAGTCCTTGTTTGGTGGGTCACAAAAGTCACTCTTTTGGTGTTTTCAGTATCTTGCTGTAAATTTAGTTTCAAAACAAAACTGTAATAGAAAAAAAAAAAACCCACACTTCTTGCATTCATTCAACAAATACACTAGGCAATCACATCATTAATTATTAACCTGTCATCATTAATTATTCAACACTAATAAATTATTCACCAAATATACTTTTAAACTCACATAAATATAAAAGAGTGTGCTAAATACTGTTGGGAATACTCATATAAATAAGATACCATTGTTCTTTTTAAAAACTATATAAATTGGTAAGCATCCTCACAGAAAAATAAAAAAAGATACAAAGAGAATAGTCTTGAAATGTTCCAAAGAGAGAAATAATCCCTAAATGGGCAAAGAATAGTAATATACAGCTTTGTTTCATAGCTAGCAACTGGACTGAGTTTCAATATAATATAAACGTAAAAAATCTGAGAAGAAATAGCGATTTCATCATTTGCTAATCATATGATCTTTGACATTTTGTTCTTAAATTTTCATTGATGTTTTGTTCTTAACTCTATGATATTTAGTATTCTCATCTATATGATGGAATATTTTGCAGGTATTAAGTGAGGAAAATGTTAGTAAACCATATAAGCTAATACCTGGCACTTAATAGTCCTCAATTATTATTATAATAGTAAAGATAATATAGCTTAAATGTATATCATGAATGATGCAGCCACAGAATGACAGGATTTGTTTTCAATATTTAATATTTGTTTTTTTTTAAAAATCCTTATTACTTAATAATAATGAAAAGCTATTATTAAAAAGTATATAAAATATTTCCATTACATATATGACCACCACATTTAATAGTTTTTTCAAAAGATCTCCAATGGTTGCAGATAGAGTTGCCAGAATTAGCAAATAAAAAACACAAAGTTCTCAACTAAAGTTAAATTTAAGATGAACAAAAAATTATTTTCTATGTAAGAATGTCCCAAATATTACGAGACCCGCTTATACTTAAATTTTGTGTTTGTTACCTGAACTTCAAATTTAACCTGAATACTTAAATTTGATGACAATTTTAAATATAATCTCTGGTTTTATTTTTTTAACTTAAACAGTGGTATGCTGATAAACAAGCTTATCACACACACACACACACACACACACACACACACAAACACACACACGTATACATAAACAAACAGACTTTATATGCTGTTTGCCAAGTTTGTCTACTGAGCTGATAGTGGCCAGCTCTGATATACCACTGAAAGGGAACTCAGGAAACTAGGAGTTTTAGAAATCAAATTTAAGATCCATTTATTTATTTTTTTCATTTTTTGTTTTTTTTAAATGTTCATTTATTATTTTGGGATGGGAGAGAGAGAGAATCCCAAGCAGGCTCCACATTAGCGGTGAGGAGCCCAACTAGGGGCTGGATCCCATGAACTGTGAGATCATGACCTGAGCCAAAACCAAGAGTCAGACGTTTAAGTGACTGAGCCACCCAGGCACCCCCAGAGCCATTTAATATAGAGATTAGGAATTTGCAAACAATGGTCTGAAGGCTAAATTTGGCCATGTCCTTTTTTGTAACTACCCTCAGGTTAAGAATTTTTTTTTATATTTTATATTTTAACTTACAAAGAATGATATACAAAGAGAACTTCTATAGCCCACAAAGCTTAAAATATTTATTATATGGCCCTTTATAGAAAATTTTGTCAATTCATGAATAGAGGAAGAAATTCATCATGATTCATTCATTCAGTGAATAATTATTGAGAGCCTGCTATGTTGCAGAAGTCCTGCCAGGTGTCTTTATCAAGCTGATAGTGTAATATGAAAAGTGAGAAAGATATTCAATTGAATAAGGGTTGAAATAAACCTATAAGCACTAAAATAAATCTATATGGAAATATAGAGCATTATGCAACCAAGTTATGATTCTAAAGTTAGGTATTTTGACTTTTTCATGATGCAAGCTAGTAAGTCAGCCCTGCCAACTATGGAAACCTATTTTCTGATATATATATATATATCAGAATATATATATATATATATATGTATATATATATATATGAGGAATATATATATAAATAATTATATATTATAATTATTATATTATATACATTATATCTATATAGTATATATATATTATATATATAATATTATATATATATATATATTTATGGTTAGTAAACTGCCATTTTAAATGCTTAATTCAAAAATTTACTTTTCATATACCTTTTGCATTTCTTCAGATTATTCCTTTGTTTACAGTTTTCAAAGAAATTTTAGCAAGGCAATGTTATTATATATGTATTAACCACAGAATAATCCTCGTGATCTTCCAGGTCAACTTCTTTTATCTAACATGCATGTCCCAGCAGGACACATACTGAGGGGCAAAACACTAACGGGAAAACAAACCAAAACACTCAGGCAGCCAGACCCATCAAATATACTCTGCTTACAAATGTGATGTTAGATATTATTGCCCAATGCACTTCATATCTGACCTCTGTCTTTACTCAAACTTAACACATTTTCCCAAGTCATATACTTTATTTTTTTAATATTTGATATTAAAGGGGAAGAATTTATTACATATATAACATTAGTGTTTCTGCCTCTGTACAGAATTTGAGTCCTAAATTCTACTTAATACATATTGTTCCATGTCTGTCATGAGAGGTATGGTCTCACAGAGTAACTCTAGAGACTTCACAGATTGATTCCAAATATTGTCCTGTTTATCTGGACTGGCCTTTTGAGCCTCATGTCTTTCTTTTGCATCTTTAGAACAAAGAAGACTGAGTCCTCCTTCCCCAGGCACCTAAGCCTATAATTGTGTAGCCATAGCCATAAGATTTTATCTATCTGTTTTCATCTGACCTGTTACTCTATGTGCATGGATTGAACATAAGAGAGGAAGTTTCTGAATTCTATTATTTTACCAGTGGCATATATGGCGTAATCTTAAAGTTTTATAAAAGGCAACATAAGGTGCACCTGGGTGGCCCAGTTGGTTAAGCATCCAACTTCAAGTCATGATCTTGTGGTTTGTGGGTTCGAGCCCTGTGTGAGGCTCTGTGTGGACAGCTCAGAGCCTGGAGCTTCCTTCAGAATCTGTGTCTCCCTCTCTATGCCCCTCCCCTGCTGGTGCTCACTCTCTCTCTCTCTCTTTCAAAAACAAATAAACATTAAAAAAAAGACAACATAAATATACTGTTACAAACATTCAATAATTACATGTTAGGGTCTTTTCCACTGCTAAATTGGAAATTTAATAGAAAAAATTAAGATGTACTTAATGTAAATGTTTCTTCAAGGCATGAAATCCACTTACATTTTAAAATTGGATTATTTCTCATGTTTGCAGGTGAATGAAAATTTTTCTTTAAGTTCTGAAGTGACTGTCAGATGAATATGATGAACTCAATTATTTGATTTCAGAAAGTATGGTGAAACTATAAAACATTTCTTAGAAAATTAAATATGCATAAGATAGATAAAGAAATTGCATTTCTTGAGAGTGTGAGTTTTCTAGGGTGAATCATAGGTGGGAAGTTTACCATTTGGGGGTCAAAAATCTTATGACAAATTAGTATCTTAAACTTTCTCCTTTTGTAGCAATAAAATAGTGTTTAGGAAGTATTTGGAAGCTTGGCCCTTGCTAAAAATTGTTTCAAAAGTATAAAACCTAACAATTTGCTCTCCTTTCTGCCTAATATTTAATCTTCCTTGGCATAGTCCTAAGTGATAGACTGGTTTTTAGCTACTTTTTGAAGCAACTTATAACTGGGCTTCAGGGGGCCTTCCCATTCCCAGCTGAGTTATAACAGAAAAGCTTGAAGTTACCTCTATAAAATTCAGAGGTGACATTTCTTAATTCTTCTCTTTATAATACAAATCCTGCAGTATTTTGGAATCACTCTTGTACCTATTCTTACTTACTATTTTGGTATTTCTATATATATTTTAATGTAATATTTTTGTCTTTTAATAGTATATATTACAAATTCTATCAAGCTTTCAATATCTCAAATTTTCTAAACTTTGCAAAATTTCAATGTTTTTGTTCACTAATAAATTTGATTGCTTAACGATCAAGAATATTTTATTAAAAGTGTTCTTTTGTAAGTCAAAACCCCAGAGAAGAGCTCTTGAAACTTTCCTGATAACTATTTGACTTCTTCAATTAAGACTATATTCTGAGTAGCAAGTATGTGTCAACTATAAAGTACAAGACATATCTGACAATCTAATAGCCACATCTATTGAACTGGGTCATGAAAAACCAGATCATATAAGGAACATATGGGCACCTGGGTGGCTTAGCTGGTTAAGTGTCTGACTCCTGATTTCAGCTCAGGTCCTGATCTCTCACAGTTTGTGAGTTTGAGTCCCGCGTAGCCCTCAGCGCTGACAGCACAGAGCCTGCTTGGGATCCTCTCTCTCCTTCTCTCTCTCTCTTCTCCTCCCCTACTCTTACTCTGTCTGCCTCTCTCTTTCAAAAATCAATAAATAAACTTAAAAAAAAAACATATATGTCCTTGTTTCCATATTTCTAACATTCTATGCAGACTATTCAGAGGAACCTCAGGTGATGGCTTACCCAACCATGATATTAGAGGACTCCAATGGGGGTAATTTAATTCCTTGGAAAAGACACTTCTCTTCTGAGCTCACAAAACCAAATCACTATAATGACTTCACTTAATCTGCGACTATAGTTTCGATGTGGCCTCAGGTAGAATATGTTTCTACAAATGTACAAAAGATGTGATCTAAATTTGTGGTTATAATAGATTTAAGAAAATCATGGTTCATGTGCTGAAATTTGTCACTTTACACACTTAAAGTACCATTAGACTGATTAGAACAGCGATCATAACCTTACCTGTAAATCAGAATCTACTAGGTAGATTTTAATAAATACCCATGGCTGAAGGTTTGATGAGACCAATTAATCAAGAATCTCTGGAGGCTAGGACTTGGGGCATCAGTATTGTTTAAAAGTGTCCTCTAGTGATTCTTACCAGTACTCAGGATCAAAAACCACAGCATTAGAGGCCATGCATGGTGTTCAGTTTCTGAGGTTCTCAACTGTAGTTGTATATTTTATATACCTGGGAAGCTTTTGTTCTTGTTGTTTAGTGCTAATTCAGGAGTTCTGCCTCTACCAAAGATACATAAATTTCTTGAAAACCTAACTCCCAATATAACAGCAACAACAACAACAAAAAATCAGACTACAAAAAATAAAACTTTCGTAAACCTAGATTGCTGAAGTCACAAGGCCACAACCCAAGAAATACAGAAATCCAAGAATCTCCTCACCACAACCCAATGGAAATGTTTTGTAAACACTGGCTAACTTATTGAAGAGGAAGAGGCACAGAATGCTGTATTAGCAGGTAAGAAAAATTCAGCTCCCAATTTTAATATACTTTTGAAGGCTGACCATGAGCCACAATGAGAGTATAGAGTAACTGGGAATAGTAGACACAGAGGAGTTCATACCCACTCTGGGGCTCTTCTCTATGCACCTCCTCACAGCATTCATGAATGAGATTGAGAACATAATAGGAGACTGGAGACAGCCATATTTAGTGAGGTAAAAATGGAGGAGGAGACCACTGCGATGACAGGAAAGGCACGGACTTGACTGAGACCCTTCTCCTCTACTCTACAAAAGCTCTAAGCTGCCTGGGCAAGAGGGGAGAATCCTGCTGCCCCAGACCACAGGTAAGTACCATTGTGACCCAGTGCAGACCAAAAGAAAAAATAACCCTATTACTGGGGCTGGGACATTTTTGGGTCCAGAAATTGTACCAAAACCATCAGCAGTCTCCTAACTTTGGAGGAAAGCAGGACATTCTCCTCCCTCAAAAGTACCAAAGAGGGGCACCTGGGTGACTCAGTTAAGTGTCCAATTCTTGATTTTGGCTAAGGTCATAATCTCATGGTTTGTGAGTTCAAACCCTGCATCAGGCTTGGCACTGACATCACGAAGCCTGCTTGAGATTCTATCTCTCTCTCTCTCTGCTCCTCCTCTGCTCACTTTCTATCTCTCTCTCTAAATAAACTTAAAAAAATACCAAAGAAACAAGACAGAGTTTATCTGCTACTGGGGGGACACGTAGCCAAAAAGCACCACTTCAAAGCCATAGGCAGAGAGTATCTGCCTAACACTGAATCTTGATCATGAAAATAGAGATCTCCCCTCCCCCCAAAGCCATAGCAAGTACCAAGTACCAAGCAATAGCAATCTACTGCTGGAAGAGGGTAAATAGTATGCAGAGAGATCCAAGCAGAATAAATACAAAAAATAAAATACTGCTAGACACATTATACTCAAACCACTTAAAATCAAAGATAAACAGTTAATCTTGTAGGCAGTCATTTAAAAAAGGAAGAAAGGAAGGAAAGAAGGAAGAAAGAAAGATAGATCATATACTGATTAAAAATCAAAGGCAAGAATTAGAGTCAGAAAGTATGCAAACCAGAAGACAAAAACTGACATCATTAAAGTAATTCCACAAGCAAGCAAAAAGTCAAACTAGGATATTATACCCAGAAAAAATGAATTTTTACATTAAGTATTTTTTAGACAAACCAGTGCTAAGAAAATTCATTACCAGCATATCTGCACTTAGACAGAAGGAACATAATATCAGAGAGAACTCTGAAATACAGAGTTCCAGAAATGGTCTCAAAAAAGAAAGAGAAGATATATTTGTTCTTATTTTAAATTGTTCTAAATATATTTGACTGTCCAAGCAAAATTAATAGCACTGCATTGTAGGTTTATTGCCTATGTAAAAATAAAATATATGACAACAATAATATAAAAGAGAAGAGGGAGGAAATATAACTATAGTGTTATAGGGGCGCCTGGGTGGCTCAGTCGGTTAAGCGGCCGACTTCGGCTCAGGTCATGATCTCGCGGTCCGTGAGTTCGAGCCCCACTTCGGGCTCTGTGCTGACAGCTCAGAGCCTGGAGCCTGTTTCAGATTCTGTGTCTCCCTCTCTCTGACCCTCCCCCGTTCATGCTTTGTCTCTCTCTGTCTCAAAAAATAAATAAACGTTAAAAAAAATTAAAAAAAAAATAAGTATAGTGTTATATACGCTTATGTATACTGTATGAAGTTGACATTAATATTATTTGAGTTTAGATTGATAAAGAAATAAATTAGGAGCCAATATTATAGTTAAAATGTAAGAATAAAACATATACCAAATAATTTTTTCATTTAAAAAATTTTAAGTTTATTTATTTATTTTGAGAGAGACAGAGACAATGTGAATGGGGGAGGGGCAGAGAGACAGGGAGAGAGAGAGAATCTCAAGCAAGGTCTGTGCTGACAGCATAGAGCCCGATGTGGGCTTGAATTCATGAAACCATTAGATCATGACCTGCATCAAAACCAAGAGTCAATGCTTAACTAACTGAGCCACCCACATGCCCCTTTCTTCAAGTTTTAATATAAATTCTAATTAGTTAACATATACGCTAAAACTGGATTCAGGTGTAGAATTTAGTGGTTCATCACTTACATGTAATACTCAGTGCTCATCAAAACATGTGCCCTCCTTAATACCCATCATCCATGTAGACTATCTCCCAACAAATTCCTACCATCAACTTCAGTTTGTTCTCTATAGTAAAGTCTCTTGTGGTTGGCTTCCCTCTCTCTTTTTCCCCCCTTCCCCTGTAGTCATATATTTTGTTTTTTAAATTCCTTGTATGAGTGAAATCATATGTTATTTGTCTTTTTCTGAGTTATTATGCTTAGCATAATACTCTCTAGCTTAATCTACATCCTTGTAAATGGCAAGATTTCATTCTTTTTGAGAGCTGAATAATATTCAAAAAAACCTAACAATACAGTTAAAAATGGGCAGGAGACATAAATAGACATTTTTCCAAAGAAGACACAGAGATGGCAAACAGACATAGGAAAATATGCTCGACATCACTTATCATCAGGGCAATACAAATCAAAACTACAATGAGATATTATCCTACACATGTCAGATTAACAACACAGGAAACAACAGGTTTGTTGGCATGGAAGTGAAGAAAGGGGAACCCTCTTACACTGTTGGTAGGAATGTAAATTTGTGCAGTCACTCTGAAAAAGAGTATGAAGTTTACTCAAAAAGTTAAAAACAGAACTACCGTATAATTCATCAATTGCACTACTAGGTATTTGCCTAAAGATACAAAAATACTTGTTCAAGGGGATACATGCACCCCAAAGTTTATAGCAGCACTATCAACAATAGCCAGTTATGGAAAGAGCCCAAATGTCCATTGACTGATGAATGGATAAAAAAGATGTGGAGATGTGGTGTGTACACACACACCATATGTGTGTGTGTATCTGTGTGTGTGTGTGTGTATATACACGATGAAATAGTACTAAGCCAAAATTATTTTTAAAATTACATTTTTACCATTTTAATCAATTCAATTTTTACTTCATTTTCCAAATAAAGTTATCCTTTTAATAGGAGATTTTTAAAAATGACATTAATTGGTGTGCACATAACATTTTGATTAACAGAAGTGCAGAAGCACATCATGCATTGTTTTTAATAATGTAATTACTTGATAATTCATTTCAAATTAATAGTTTTAAATTGATTAATTATTAATGGTATATGAAATTAAAATAAAATATAACTTAACAAGGAGTGGGAAACATGCAATGTACACAATTGAGTAGCTACAACTTTTATTCACTAAAACTTGATGTAGGTGAGTTGAAAGATCACAAAATCACACCAGTATATGACTTGTTAAAGCACTTCCTTTTTCTTTTTGTTTAGAGACCTGAAAAACCCTTCTGTTTTCTAGGTGCTAGCAATGGTATCTTTAGAACAGGTATTTTAAGAATAATAGGTCTATTTATTCTTCATATATAACACTCAGAATAGAATTACTTTGCAGAATTCATGGGTGTTTTGAAGATACTGTTCCTGAAAGTTATGGACCACCTATAAATCTAAGTGGGTTCTGATTTTTCATAACTTACATGCTCATATCATCTCCCAGTGCTCTTGTTACCCTGCCAACATTTTGTGATGGTGAAGAGGTTAGAGAGAAAATTTTGAGCAACACAAAAATGTCAGAATGAGGCGTTCTCCCAAAAATATGTGCATGGGCAATTTTAAAGAAAAACTATTAGGTTTACATCTGCAATTAAGAATGCTGCCCACAAAAATTGAAATTAATTAATATTTTGAAATTGTGCTTTTAAATTTAGCACTTAAAGGCAGGTGGTCATTTTAATATGATATTTTTTATATTATTACAAATAAACATACTTTGTAATTTATATCAATAATTGAACTTATATGAAGACACAATGTGCATTATATTAATATGAATTAACATATTAGTATAAATTAATACAACATTATGATATATAATATTAATTGTATTAACTATATCAATATGTTACTGGTAAATTATTTTAACTTTGGAGACTATTTTCTTTTGAAATTTGGCTATTCTAGGGCATCAGAAACAATTATCATTAGATATGCAAATATATTTTTGAAAATTGCTGAAATATTCTATAAATACATTATGTAAATATACAAATTAATATATAAATGTATATATACGTATCTTTCTTTGTATATATTTTATTTATGTGTTTGTTTATTATTTATATTCCTTAAAATTATGTATATGTGTATATATATATATATGTTAAAAAATGTTTTTGAGTATAGCTGACACACAATGTTATAGTGGTAATAGGTCTACAACACAGTGAATCAACTTCAGTACAATTATGATCTGCTCACCATAAGTGTATCTACCATTTGTCACCATACAATGCTATTATAATGTCATTGTCCATATTCCCTATGGTATGCCCTTTATTCCCATGACTTATTCATTCCTAATTATTTTTATGAATATATAAAATATACATGTATGTAATCATTTGCAAAATAAAATCATGAACAAAAAAAAAGTATGCATATGTATATATATGTATTTATATGGATTAACTACAAGTGAGAATATGGATAGAAAATCAGATTTATATACTTGTAAAGCATAGATAGAAAATATTGATACCTAATAAAGATAATTATTATAGAGTCTTATCTACTGGAATAAAAATGATCAATTTCTATGTCACCAAACCATATTTCCTAGAAAATCAATTCTAAGCACCATTTCAGCCTGAAATCCATGAAGTAAGCCAGAATGTCAAACTTTATATAACTATAGTAATATAAGTGCTATTAAGAGAAAATGACAAGTAATACGAAATTATAGACACATTTAATAGTGAATGAGTAAATCCAAAGTAAAAAGCTTGATGTATGCTTTGTTTTTAGTTTTCTATAAGTAGATTATATGCTTTGTCTATTTCCATAAGGTAGCAGACAAAGGAATATGCCCCCTCTCTATTCTGTATTACTATAATTTTATTAATATTATCTCATTGTACACATAGTAAAAACAATTTATCCATAATTTTGAAGAAATTATAAATTCTATAGGATTCTAGCTAGCAGAAATTAGATTTTAAAAAACCTGAAATTTTCTCACAAAGAAAAAGGCTTAAGCACATAGATTTAAATTCTAGTTCTCTCCAACATTCCAATAAATGATCAAAGGCTTAGCTCATACCTGGCAGGATAATATTATATGTTGACTATGGAGTTACCTTTCTCCCTCTGTTTCCAGAAAGTAGCTGTAATTTTTGTTTTTTTGTTTTTTGCCACAGATTTGGATGAGCAGAAAAAAAGCTAAAAATGCTTCTTCTCTTTTTGTGCAATTTTAAGCTTAGCAAAGAGGATTCCTAGGATTTTGAGGGAAATGATGGGAAAGGGAGAATGAAGAAGCAACTAAACCTACATGGGCAGGACTGAGATTGAGAAGGGGGCTGAGTAATCTGTGTCCTTTGGGAAACCATAGCACTCCAAATAGAAGGCAAGGACTCAGGGGAACACAATCTCCAACACAGGTCTAGAGCTTGCTGTGTGTGAGGGACTGTTTGGAGAACTTCACCCCTATTTATGTATTTAATCCTCATAAAAATCTTCTTAGGTCACATGTTAGAATTTACATTTTACAGATGAAAAACAGACATGGAGAAGTTAGATAATATACAATACCACACAACTAATAGGAGAGATAATATTTTACTCAGAACTATTTGTCTCCATTGTCTGCACTCATCCACTGTACTCTTTCACTGCTAATGGCTGTATGGGTACAAGGTATCTTGTTGGCAAATTCCTCAACATCATAGCACTAAATAAAACCTGGGAAGAGTTTGTCTCTCTTAGGTCATATTTGGGTGCCTGGTAGTTGTCAGAGTATGAGAATTTCTCAGATTAAATTTTCCACCAGCCTTGTAGAATGGGGGTTTGGAGGCATAATTAAGTTAATTTAAAACAAGTCCGGCATCAGAGATGAGAGGTTGCTGGGACAGATGGGAGGTATAAATCTTAATTCAACTACGACCTTGGGAAAGGTCACAGATGCCTGAGATGACAGAGAGTGGGGAACCTGTGCTGGCATCTACTGTTCCTTGCTTATACTTAGGGCAGCTGGTTTGGTTTCTTGTTTGTTTTTCTAATAAGTAAGGTTAAATGAGCCTCTGAGAGAACAGGAGCAATGCTGTAATCAACCAAGCGTTCCATGCTTGATGCTATGACTCCATGGTTATCTAGCTATCTCCTTAAGTCTTCAGATTTGAGGGCCTCTGAACTGGAAAAGAATATTAGAGTGAATATAAACATTCTGCCTCCTACTCCCTTTGGGTGTACCTTATTCAAACCAAAACAAACCCACTCTCTGAAATGACCCTTCTGCAATTTCTTTATTAGTATTATTATTAACATTTATTTATTATTGAAAGACAGAGAGAGTAAGAGCGTGAGCAGGGGAGGGGCAGAGGGAGAGGGAGACACAAAATCTGAAGCAGGCTCCAGGCTCTGAGCTGTCAGCACAGAGCCTGACGCAGGGCTCAAACTCACAAACTGCGAGATCATGACCAGAGCTTAAGTTGGATGCTTAACTGACTGAGCCACCCAGGTGCCCCAACCCTTCTGCAATTTCAGTGAAGCATAGGCACAGTGAGTTAACAAGGAATAAAAATGTCACTGAAGCTGAAAGTAAATGGGCAACTCTAAGGAGGAGAAATAATTGAGAACAAGAGAAAAACAAAAAATCATTACCGCATCTTAGATGGGAACACCCCCTTACCTTATTTTGGAGGGGATGTGGGGGCTAAGAAGTGGCTTAAACAGAAATTTGTTTTCTCACAATTCTGGATAACTAGAAGTCAAGATCAGGTGTTGGCAAAGTTGTCTCTCTTCGGGCCTTTCTCTTTGACTTGCACATGATCATCTTCTGCCTATTTGCATTTGGTCTTCCTTTGTATTGTTCCATCTCTGGATTTTAAGTCTTTGAAAGATTGCCTGGAATTTCTTCTGTGCCTGATTGTACTTTCCTCCCCACCAATTCCATAGTTCTTGGGAGTCCAAGAGTTTCAAAAGTATCTATGCCAATGCTAAGGAGACAATGTTCTCCTTGTTTTCTCTGTTACATTATTTACTTATTTACTGGTCTAAACACATTGGCCCGGACATAAAACACGATACTTAGTGCTTTCATTTTCAAACAAACAAAAAAATTAATCAAAATGATTAACCAAACTTCCATATGCGGAAAGTATGCTGGAGCCCCACCCAAAGGTCATCGTGAGTGCCTCAGATCTATCCAGAATCTCCTTGATTCGTTCCACCTCTCCTCTAGCAAATTACAACTCAGCAATCATCTTTGTTTCCTGAGCATTCCCTTAGCTTCTCACACACAGGCAAAATCTTTTTCAATAGTTTTCTCTCTAAGAGGAATTCTTATGCCAGCTGTTCACAGAAACAAATGCTTTACTTTGGATGAAAAACATGATAACTGATGTAAAAACTGTAATGGAGGAATGTACACAATATTGGATATTGTAGGAACCCCCATGAGTAAATTAGATGTCAATTTTAAGAAATCTTTCACAAAATACTTAAGCAAAAGAAAAAAAGAACATAAATAATGAGAGTGAGGAAGGAACATGGAAAGTACGCTAAAATACAATTTGCAGTCTAGAGTGCAGTCAAGAACAAGATGAAAATCAATGATCAAGAAGTAATAAAATGAATTTTTCTGGGGTGAAGAAACACTTGAAACTGGAGATCAAGATGGCTTAAAATCTATCATGTAACATAAATAAAGAGAGCACCTCAACTTTGTGATTATCCCCGTAGAAGTCGTAAATGTCAAGGGTAAAGAAAACAAACAAAATTTCTGAGTATTTTTAGAGAGAGAAACACACACACACACACACACACACACACACACACACATATTTATCCTTATGTAATATGTAAGTTGTGGCACCAAAAGTACATTGTCAGAAATATGAGAATTTATAAATATTTTTGCTTATGTATTTATTCTGAAAGAAACAGAGACAGCATGAGTAGGGGAGGGGCAGAGAGAGAAGGAAAGACAGAATCCGTGCTGTCAGTGCAGAGAACGATGTGGGGCTCGGACTCAAAAAACCGTGGTATCATGACCTGAGCTGAAACCAAGAGTTTAGCGAACCAGACGCTTAACTGACTGAGCCAACCCAAAGTCTTAGAGATGTAATCTAGACAACTTAGAAATTAATCACTTAAAACACTGGTAGCAAAATTAAAACAAATAAGCAAAGAGTTCTCTTTCCTAAAAAATGAAGAAGTAATCCTCTACTCTTTCGGCTAATTATAGTGGTAAAACACTGTAGAGAAAAGGGCAGACTGGCAAGGGACTTTGGCATCCAGGAAATAACACAATACCAAGCCTGTGGGTTTTCTTTTTCTTTATAAATTGCAGATTTGGTGTTATAAAAGCCAGTAACTTGTAAACACCAATGGGCACAGACAATAAAAGCCCTAACAAAAGCCTCCTCCTGTTTAGTTAAAGGACAAGAGGCAGTCTAACAAGATTAAAAAAACAAAAACAAAAACACACACAAAAAAAAACAACTTTAGAAAAGTTTAGCAAACAGCTACTTTACTCTATCTAAACATCACAGAAAAACTTTTGTCTCCATCTCCATGCACACCAGCAAATGCCTAGGGTGTAACCTAGACTTCCACTCTCCACTGGTTGTAAAAATTGGCCCTTCCTCTCTCCAGGCCTCCTTATGAGTGACATCATCTTTAAACCTTGTGAGGCAATTCCTGATAAGCTGCAATGGGGCTCAGGGAAGATGGGTGACCTGGAAGTCCAACTACTTCCTTACAATCATCCAACTTTTGGATGAATATCCAAAATGCTTCACTGTGGGAGCAGGAAATGTGGGTTCCAAGCAGATGCAGCAGATCCCCATGTCCCTCTGTAGGAAGGCTGTGGTGCTGATGGGCAAGAATACTGATACACAGGCTATCTGAAGGCATCTGGAGAACAACCCTGCTCTGGAAAAACTATCGTCTCACCTTTGGGGGAATGTGGCTTTTGTGTTCTCCAAAGAAGACCTCACTGAGATCAGGGACATGATGCTGGCTGATAAGGTACAAGCTATGGCTGTGCTGGTGCCATAATCTTATGTGAAGTCACTGTGCCAGTCCAGAACACTGTTCTGGGGCCCAAGAAGACCTCCTTCTTCCAGGCTTTAGGCATCACCACTAAAATCTCCAGGGGCACCACTGAAATCCTGAGTGATGTGCAGCTATTTAAGACGGAGACAAAGTGGGAGTCAGAGAAGCCATACTGCTCAACATGCTGAACATCTCCTCCTTCTCTTTTTAGATAGTCATCCAGCACATGTTTGACAATGACAGGCTCTACAACCCTGAAATGCTTGACATCACAGAAGAAACTCTGCATTCTTGCTTCCTGGAAGGTGTCCACAGTGTTGCCAGTATATGTCTCCGGATAGGGTATCTGACTGTTGCATCAGTGCCCCATTCTACCATCAATGGACACAAGTGGATCCTGGCTTTGTCTGTGGAGACTGATTACACCTTCCCAATTGCTGAAAAGGTCAAGGCCTTCTTGGCTGATTCATCTGTATTTGTGGCTGCCACCCCATGGCCACTAACACCGCTGCTGCACCTGCTGCTGCCACAGCCCAGCCAAGGTTGAAGAAATCAGACAAGGATATGGAATTTGGTCTCTTTCACTAATCATCATAAAGCAACCAATTTAGCCAAACTTATTTGTGAAACAAGAAAATAAAAGCTTACTTCTCATTAAAAAAAATGAGTGGGTGGCACAGTTGATTAAGCATTTGGCTTGGGCTCAGGTCATGATCTCGCAGTTCATGAGTTCAAGCTCTACATCAGGCTTTGTGCTGACAGCTCAGAACCTGGACCCTGCTTCAGATTCTATGTCTTCCTCTCTCTCTGCCCCTCCCTCACTCGAGCTTTGACTCTCTCTTTCCCAAAAATAAAATAAACATCAAAAAACATGTTTTTTTACCCAACCCTTCTGTCACTTAGGATGGCTCAAAGAAGTCTGAGTGGTGAGCTAGGACTCTTATCCTTGCAGAATGAGTGATAACTGGTGTGTGTTTTTCTACTTTGGCATCAGTGGAGACCATGTGGGAATCCTGCACTTCTATCCTTGACTGAGGGTAACAGGGTACCCCTCCTTACTCTTGACTGAGGTGGTATCAGAGTGGGCCTACTAGATAGTCACTTTATCACTACTCAGTAGTAAAGAGAAGTTACTTTCTCTAGAGCCAGAAAAGTGGGGAATCTGGACTTTCACTGTAACCTGGCAGAAATGAGCAGCACTTTACCTTCCCCTGCCACATTAGTAGCAAAGAAGGCTAGCTAAAACAAGATTTTAATGAGGTCAGAAGTCTCATACATAGTTCCCAAAATATCTAGGACTTAATTAAAATATCTCTTGAATTAACAAAGAGCCAGGAAGATCTCAATTTGAATAAGAAAAGGCAATCAACAGATGCCAACACTTAGGTGATACAACTGTTAGAGTATCTAACAAGGATTTTAAATCAGTCGTCATAAAACTACTTCCATGATTATGAACACATTTGGTATATTTTTTAAAAGAAATCCTAAGCAAATAAATGGAAAATGTAAAGAAGAATCCTGAAGGGAGAACAACAAAAATTACGCATTTTGAACAGAAAGAATATAATCTGGAAGAATAATGCAAAAGGAGGGACCCGGAGATCTGTGAGACGATTACAAGAGATCTAACATGAATGTTATCAGAGTTCCAGGAAAAGGAGAAAAAAGAAGAGTTGGAAAACATATTCAAAGAAATAAAGGTTGAAAACTTCCCCAAATTAGCAAAAGACATACATTTAGGAATTTAAGAAACGGAGCTAATCCCAAACATGGTAGTCCCAAAGAAATTCATGCCCAGACATGTAGTAAACTTCTGAAAATGAAAAGAAAAGAAAAATTTTGAAAGCAGACAGAGAGAAACAACACATTACCTATATGGGCAAAGTTTTCTAATGCAGGTGAATTCCTGATAAGAATTTGTGGAGGCCAAAAGGAGATAGCATGATTTTAAAGTGCTGAAATAAGGGAACTTCATTCCAGAATATACATCCAAGAGTAATATCCTTCAGAAATAAAAAGGAAATCAAGACAGTCTCAGATGAGTGAAAATAAAGCAAAATAAACAAAAGAGAAACAAAAAGCAAATAAGAATTGTTGCCAGATGATTTGCCCTAAAAGAATGCTTAAAGAAGTAATCTAAACAGAAAAGAAATGACAGAAGAACAAATTCTGAAACAACAAAAAGAAAGAAAAAAACAACAGAAAGTAAAATTATAGGTAAATACAACAGACTTCTCTTTTCCTATTAAGTTTTCTAAATTATATCTGACGATTAAAGCAAAAATTATAAAATTGTCTATTTTAGCTCTCAACAGGAATTATTTAAGATAATTATGTTATAAATTGAGTTAAGGTAGAATAATGTAAGGAGAGAAAAGTTTTTGTACACTCCTCAAACTGGTCAAAAGATGACAAAAGATGGCAAAAGACTGGTAGACTTATAAGTTATGTGGATACAATATAAAACCTAAAGCAAATAATTAAAAATTCTATACAAAGGGATACACGTACAGACATCACAGATAAATTAAAATGGAATTCTAAACAATGTTTAAGTAACCTACAGCAAGAGAAGAAAAAGAAAACACAGAAATGAAAAACAAAACAAAGAACAAAAAATAAAATGACAGTCATAAGCCTAAATATATCAATAACTACATTATATGTAAATAGTCTAATTACAATAATTAAAAGATAAAGATTGAAAGTAGATTTAAAAATATGATACAACTGTATGTTATCTATAAGAACCTCACTTAAAATACAGGTTTCCCTCAACTATCTGTAAGCAGAGCGTTCTTAGGAAACCTTTCATATGGTATGAAATGGTATCAAGTAAAGAAGCAGTTATCATTAATATATATGGAAAAAATTTTCCAGCATTCCCAGACGTCAAAATAACCTCTCTTAGGCTTTTCTGATACCTTAGGACATATCTTGCTGATGGATGCACAAAACAAATCCAGATAAAGCACAGATGCTCACAGATACAATTCAAAGCTAGGGAGGCTTGATTCCGAGATGCTGAGCATAGTTCCTGCGGAAGGAGCTAGGTGGTGACACTCTGGCCGCGACTGGTTGGTGCTGCCTCTCTAATGACTCACTGCAAAAGAAACACTAAGTGCTCTTTTTGCCTTTTTTCATAAAAGTAAAAATCCTCTCCGGATTATTTTAGATTAATGGAAAGAGGTACTAATGTAGATCTTTCATAAATGTGAAGTGGCATAATGCAAACTTTCAAAAAAGTGGGGAGTATCTGTATAATCATAAATAGAGTTTGAAAGTTAAAGTATTTAGAAAGAATATGCAAATAGCCAAAGGAAAACAGGAGTGGCTGTATTGATATATCAGACTAAGTAGACTTCCCAGCGAAGAAAATTACAAGGAACGGAGTGGGTCACTGCAGAGTGATAAAAGGGCCAATCCACGATACTAAATGTGCATGCATTAAACAACAGAGCTGCAAAATATGTGAAGTGAAACTGCTAGACTGAAGAAGAAATAGATCAACACACAATTATAGTTAAGTTTCCCACCCCCATCTCTCAAGTGGATAGACAACTAGACATAAATTAGCCAAATATAAAAGAACTGAACATTGTCTTTAACCAAAAGGATCTGATAGACATTTATAGGCTATACCATAAAATAAGCATAGATTACATATTATGTCCACAGAACATTTATCAAAATAGGCCATATCTTAATCATGAAAAACAAATGAAACAAACTCAAAATATTAAAAAGAATTTAAATTTAAATTTAAGAATTTAAATTTAAAAAGTTTGTTTTGAAAACAAACTCAAAATATTAAAAAGAATTTAAATCACATGCAGTGTATTCTCTCACCACAATAGCATCAGAGTAGAAAGTCAGTAATAGAACAATAATAGGACAACCTACAAATACTTGGAAACTAAATACTATATTTCTAAGTGATCTAGAAGTCAAAAAGAAAATATTAAAGGAAATGGAAAAGGATACATTCAACAGAATGAAAATAAAATTAACCTATCAATATATGTGGGATGCAGCTAAAGTAGTGGTGAAGGGACATACATATCACTAAAGGCCTATATTAGCAAAAATTAAAAATCTCAAATCAATAATCTAAGCTTTCATATCAAGAAACTCGAAAAAGAGGAACAAAAATAAGCTCAAAGTATGCAGAAGGAAGAAAATAATAAACAAACAAAACTAGCAGAAATTAATTATGTGAGAAAACCGAGAAACAATGAAGAAAATCAATATAACGAAATTTGGTTCTTGGAAAAGATCAGTAAAAATGATGAATCTCTGGTGTAACAGATTAGAAAAAAGGCGAGAAGATACCAATGTCATGAATGAAATAAGAGATATCTCTAGAGTCGTTACTTGCATCAAAAGGGATAATTAGGGAACAAATAAAAAATAACTCTACACAAATTAATCTGACAACATAGATGAAATGGACCAATTATTGAAAGCACAAATTAGCACTATCCAGCCAATATGAAATAGATAATAGTTATGGAGCTGCTTATATTAAGAAATTAAAGGGGCACCTGAGTGGCTCAGTTGGTTAAGCGTCCAACTTCGGTTCAGGTCATGATCTCACAGTTTGTGGGTTTGAGCCCCCACGTCAGGCTCTGTGCTGATAGCTCAGAGCCTGGAGCCTGCTACAGATTCTCCCTCTCTCTCTGCCTCTCCCCCTCTTGTTCTCTCTCTCTCTCTCAAACAATAAACATTTTAAAAAATTTAAAAAAGAAATTAAATTCTTCTGAAAAAGAAATCTCAAGCTCAAATAGTTTCATTGGAAAAGCCTACTACATGTTTTAAGAAGAACTAACAAAAATAACAAGAACTAATTTTAAACAAGATCATGTAAAAAATAGAAGAGGGAAGACTTTTTCAACTCATTTGATGAGTTAATATTACCCTCATACAAAATCCAGATGGTAAGATGGTAAAAAGAAAGAGAGAAAAGGAAGGAAGGAAGGGAGGAAGGAAGGAAAGAAAGAAGGAAAGAAGGAATACAGGAGTGAGTGAGTGAGTGAGTGAAGAAACAGATCAATATTCCTTATATATAGAGACAAGAAATTTCTTTTAAAATTTTTTTTAAAGTTTATTTATTTATTTATTTATTTAGAGAGGACCATATGAGCAGGGGAGGGGCGAATACAGGGAGAGAGATAATCCTAAGCAGGCTCCATACTGTGAGTGCAGAGCCTGTTGTAGGGCTTAACCAATGAACCCTGAGATCATGACCTAAGCCAAAACCAAGAGTCAGTCTCTTCACTGACTGAGCTACCCAGTCACCCCATTGACATTAAACAATAATCTTAACAAAACATTAGCAAATACAATTCAGAAAAACATAAACTAGTAAACCATAACTAACTAGATTTATTCTAGGGATGCAAGGCTAAAACAATATTCCAAATCTAAGAAATATAACCTGCTGTAGTAAGAGGTTAAGAAAGAAAAATTACATGATCTTATCAATGGATGCAGAAAAAGTATTTGGCAAATCTCAACATCCATTCATGATAACAATTCTTAGAAAACTAGGAATAGAAAGACTTCTTGAACTTGATTAAAAAAACTACAAATAAACTATAGCTAGTAGTAAAACACTTAATGCTTTTTCTCCATGTTTAGGAATAAAACAAGGTTATCCAGTCTCATTACTGCTATTCAACAAAGAATTGGAAGTTGTAGCCAACAGGATACAGTTGAATAAAGGAAATAAAGACATATGATTAGAAAAGAAGAAATAATTTCTAATTGAAGATGACTTGATTGTTTATGTAGACAAAGCCAAAAATCTATTAAAAAGTTCATTAATTTAGGTGTGAGCTCAGAAATGTCACATAGTGCAATATAAACATTAAAAAATCAATTGCATTTTTATATGCTAGCAATGAACACATGAAGATCAAAATTAAAAATACAACACCAGTTCAAACCCCTCAAAAAAAAGGTAATACCTAGGTATACATCTAATAAAATAAATACAGTACTGCTAGGTCATAAATTATAAAGTGCTAGTGAAATCAAAGAAGATCTAAATACATGGAAAGACATAACATGACATGAATTAGAAGACAACACAGAAAAGACATCAATTTTCATAAACTGTCGTATACACACAACATAATTCCTATCAAACCCTAGCAAGATAGTCTGTAGATATACACAAGATTATTCTAAAGTTTATATGGAAAGTCAAAGGAAGTAAAATATCTATAACATTTCTGAAAAATAGAATAAAGTGGTAGGAATTATCAGTCTACCTGATTTTAAGACTTATTATAAGCTACAGTATCAGGACTGTGGAATTAGCAAAAGCATAGACACATGGATAAAAAGAATCCAGAAACAGATACACAGATACTGTTTGTTTGTTTTGAGAAAGGAAAAAAGCAATTCAGTGGAGGAAGAACAGCCTTTTCAATAAACTGATGGAGCAATAGGATACTCATGGGCAGAAAAATGAATCTCAACCTAAGCCTCACAGCTTCCACAGAACTTAATTCAAAATAGACAGTAGATTTAAATAAAAACATAAAATTATAACACTTCTTAAAAACATAGGAGAAAATCCTTGGGGTCTCAGCCTAGGTGAAGAGTTTTTAAACATGACACCAAAAGATGTCCACAAAAGAAAAAAAAAAAAAAGATAAACTGTACTTCATGAAAATTGAACACTTTTGTTTGTGAAGACCCATTAAAACAGAATGGAAAGATAAGTTACAGACTGGGAGAAAATATTTGCAAAGCAAATATCTGATAAATGACTTGGATTGAGAATTCATAACAAACTCACAAAACACCACAGGAAAGAAAAACTAATTAGAAAATGGGCAAAAGAATTTTCCCTGAAGAGGATGCCATCCACGGAATGGCATATAAGCATGGAAGAAGGTGTTCAATATCAATAGTCGTTAGGGAAATGCTAATTAAGACCACAATGAGACATCACTACACATCTATTAGAACAGCTAAAATTAAAAACAGTGACAACACCAAATGCTGGTGAGAATATGAAGAAAGTCAATCCTTCACACACTGCTGGTAGAAATCTAAAGTGGCAGAGTTGCTATGAAAAATAGCAAGGCAGTTTCTTTAAAAAAATAAACCATACATTACCATACAACAGATCAATTGCACTTCTGGGCATTTATCCCAGAAAAATAAAAACTTATATCCACAAAAAAACCTGTGATATTTTTTATAGCAACTCTCTTTGTAATAGCCCCAAATTGAAAGCAACAAAAATGTTACTTAACACATAAATGGATAAACAAAATGTAGTATCTACGTATCATGTGATACTATTAATAAAAAGGAACAAACTGTCAATATATGCAGCAACTTCTATGGCTCTCAAGGGCACTGTCTTCAGTGGGGGGAAAAAAGGCAATCTCTAAGGGTCACATACTTTATAAATCCATTTACATAACATTCTCAAAACAAAGTTATAGACAGAACTGACTAATGGTTGTCAGGGTTTGATGAACAAAGCAGTGACTGTGAGGGATTTGGATGTGGCCATAAAGGGGTAGCAATCAGAACCTTTATGGTGCTACAGTAGTTCTGTATGTTGTGTATTGAAGTGGTGATTTCATGAATACACACACATGATAAAATGTCATACAAGTATACTTATACTTACATTTTATTGTATTATCAGTTTCCTGGTTTTGCTACTGTACTACACAGCTATGTAAGATGTAATGTATGGGCAGAACTGGGTGAATGGTATCTGAAAACTCTCTGTGTGTTCTTTGCAACTTCCTGTGAATCCATAATTATTTCAAAATGAGAAGTTTGCAACAAAAAGGATACCACAAATAATTAAATAAGATAAACACAGGGCATTCAGACAATAAACCATAAACTTTTGGTATTACCATTAGATTAATATTTACATTGTATTAAGGAATGTTATCAAAAACGTAAGTATAAGGCAAGTAGATGGTTGCATGTACCACTATATTCGCTTTTTATTTGAGTTTTATTTGAATAAAACTCAATGGGATTTTCATTGCTCAGTGGGATTTTCATTGAAATGACATCAAATCCTGACAGGTTCTACATAGAAAATTAGTATGGGCAGCATTTGCAAAAAGATATGGGGCAGAAATTTAAAAAAAGACAATAAAGATGTGGAACATCAGGAAGTTGAAGAAGGAGCCCTGGAAAAGCAGAAAAGATGGATTTTACTAGAAAACATCAAAATACATAGTAACATTATTGTAACTAAATTTGTACATGATTGAATAGAAATTAGGACAGAGATATGTGGCACTAATTAGAAAGTCTAAAAACAAAACAAAAAAAAACCTTAAAAAATAATTTAGTATCCTCTAACGTCATAATAGCAGTGACAGGATATGTCAAAGGTCAAGAACATGGTTTGGGCATCAAATAAGCTTAGATGTGAATCCTGGCTCTTACATTAACTGTCTATGTGATACCCAATGGCAATTTCTGGAAGAATACTTACGTCTCAAGGAATATGTACCACATTGATGAAACCATAATAGTCACAATATCATATTCCATCTTGTAAGGGAAACCTAAGAATGATATAGGCAAATGGACAAGTAGTTATGCAGTGATACACTCCGCCACAGGAAGTATGGGGAACATGGAGATCAACAGATAAGAGACAGGATAAGAATTAAAAACCGAGAGCACCCTTTCTGATGAAAGCAATCCTGGAAGTTATATATGAAGGATGAGTAAGAGTGGTCTAGGTGAAGACCCAGAAATGGAGAGAAATGGATTAAGATTATAAACATGACTCAGTGTCAGTGAAACATCATTTGCAAGACTGAGAGGAAATAATTTATTCAACGTTGATATAATCAGGTTACTTTTCACCTTTTCCATATGTAACACCTACACGTTTGATGAACAAAGAGGTTCAATAGAACAACCCACGTTAAGAGCATCATAGGTCAAAATAAACTCCTAACTCTACAGTTAATTGTGAGTATAAAGAGAAACACAGAAAGGAAAGGAGAGGGAATTCTATTTGGTGCAGCAAGCAAACCTCAGTGTTAGGAGGTTTAAGATGTGAATTTAAAAATCAGCCTAATAGATCATTGGGTTCCCCTTAGTACTAGAAGAAAAGTCTGTATTAAAAGATTATAGAAAGTCTGCTACATTTTTAATAGAGAGGTTATATTTCTAGAATTCACACAATATTCAGCTTTACAAATTTATGGGTCACAGCACAGTTTACAGAGGTAAAGGATATGCTCATCTGAAATTTCCTAAAAGAGACTGATGTGATTGAAAACCTGTAGAACGCATAAGTGTATATGAAAGTCTCCTCCACATTTCCTAAATTAGATTTTCCTTACTGTTTGACCTACAACTGAAGAGATTAAAACTTGGGCGCTTGGCTGGATTAGTCAGTAGAGCATGCATTCTTGATCTTGGGGTAGTGAGTTTGAGACCCACGATAGGTGTAGAGATAACTTAATAATAATAATAATAATAATAATAATAATAATAATAATAAAGAGATTAGAACTTCAAAGAAGTCACATATGTATATGTTGGTGTCTGTGCTTGCTTAGTTGAATGGTTCCTTTCTGTATCGAGAGAAGTGTAATCTGTATATCAGAGACCAGAATATATCATACAAAAATGAGCTTTAATGATTAGTTGTGATTTTAACACAACATTACACAAATATGTAGCAGTATTTAGATATCAAACCCCTTCTTGTCAAAATTTGCCAATATGTTTTTCTAATAGCCATTAACTACTACATCAAGAAAGAGATTCTAATTTGTCATCATTTAGTTTTTGATGTTATTAAGAAAGGTAAATATAAACTGAGCTTGTACCAAGAAGCACAAGCTAGTTCAACTATACACATAGGCACAGATGCACTAAGTGCATGTCAAAACATAGCATTTTCATAGGCGATTGGGCATTTACATTTCTGAGTGGGCTTTTAGAATTGTAATTATCCAATTTAGAAGGCAAGAGGGCAATTTCCTTATGAAAATAAAGCCTCACCAGCCTGATCAAAATGCAGTTGGGGACCTTATCCTAATTGATGACACTGGAATTGGAGACAATCTTCAAGTAATGATTTTAGGAGATGAACCATAGAATAACTTGTACTTTTCCCCATCACTAGGCAATAACTTTAAAATAATAATTTCCCATATTCACACGTACACTCATTTCATGTGTCTTATTATGATTTCCAATGATAAGTCTTAGGCGGGCACAAATTGGAGGAAGCATGAATATTGTGTGTAGTCCATAGGAGAGGATGGAAAATTCAAATCTGTATTGGGTTTCACAGTTCCTCTAGAGAAGGGCTTGAGAGTATTTTGAGTATCAAAGACTAAGCAAGGTTTATAAAAAACAGTGTTCTAAATACCTTGGAAGTAGTAAAGAATAGATAAAAGTAAGCCAAGGAATAGTAAAAAATGAGGAAATCGATGGTAAATTTACTACACACCGAATATTCCATTTCTTTTCCTACATTCTCCATTACTCTTTCAGTTGCATTGTCATATGACAAATTCTGGTGGGGGCTATGAGGAAATTCATTCATTTCATTTCTAGACTAAGGCAGTGAAATTCTTATATGAAATTATCCAGGCTGGGGCACCTGGGTGGCTCAGTTGGTTAAGCATCTGACTCTTGGTTCTGGTTCTGGTCATGATTCTCACAGTTTTTGGGTTTGAGCCCAGTATCTGGCTCTGAGCTCACAGTGGAGAGCCTGCTTGGGATTCTCTCTCTCTCCCTCTCTCTCTGCCCTTCCCTGTTCACACACGCTCTCTCTTTCTCTCTCAAAATAAATAAACTTAAAAAAGTTAAAAAAAATATCGAGGATATCTTTTCTTATCCTGGCGAACCTGGAAATATTAATTAAGTTGATGTTATTATATGAGGCTCCCATTAGCCTTGGTCCCTGAGTGTCCCAAGATCCCTTGGTGTCCCAAACTGGAAATGAAATGTGAGAGAGAAAATAAAACTGGATTACTTGAAGTCACTTAAAAAATATCTAAGCCTAGCCTCTCCTGACTAATATACATGGTACCTGGGGACAGAAATCTAGGATGTGACATGGATAAGAGTATGTGCAGCATTCCTAACAGCATTAGAACTACTGATCTTTGGAGAAAGTGGGCTCTCTATCCTGGTCTATGGGTCTTGCTGACTTTGGATAAACACAAATAAAAATATAGCATCCCTTACATATACAATTTAAAAATAAACATTATTTCCAAGTACTTTCAGATTTACTGAAAGGTTGTAGTATTGTACAGAGTTCCCATATGCACCTTACCCAGTTTCCCCTATTCTAGTATTAACATCTTACATTTTTAGGGTATATTTGCCTTAACTAACGAACAATCACTGATACATTATTATTCATTAAAGTTCATACTTTATTTTCATTTCTTTAGTTTTTACCTAATGACCTTTTACCTATTGCAACACCCCATCTAGAATACATATTATTTATTTTATTTGTCTCCTTAGACTCTACTGATGACTGTTGCGGTTTTGAGGAGTATGGGTCATGTATTTTTTAGGATAGATTTAAATTTGTGTTTGTCTGATAGTTTTCTCATAGTTTGACTATAATAGTGGATTTTAAGCAGAAATATCACATACCAAGGACTATCATACCAAGAGTACATACTGTTGAGATGACTTACCACTGAGGATGTTATCCTTAATGACTTAGCTGAGGTAATGTTTGTTAGATTTCTGCCATTGGAAAGTTACTCTTCACCCCCAACTTTTCACACTGTACCTTACAGAAGAAAGTCACTTTCATACATATTTTTATATCTAGATAAGTCTACCTGGAATCCCATTCTCCACTTGTAAAATGTTCCAATATTTCTTGGTACTTTGTCCTAATGGTATCTATCAATGAAGACTTTCAGATAATGAAAGCTCAAACTTGTAGAAAGATATGTTAAACTCATGCTTCTTTAATAATTTTCCTTAGAGTTGTATCTGACACTTACATACCTACTCTCACAGTAACTCAGAATATTAGCATTTCAGAACTGTATGTAAGAAAGTGCATTCGTCTGCTCAAGGTGCCATAAAAATGCCACAGACTGGGTGACTTATACAACAGAAATTCATTTTCTCACTCTTCTGGAGGCTGGAAGTCTGAGATCAGGATACCAGTACAGTTGTTTTTTGGTGAAGACTCTTCCTGGCTTGAAGTTCACAGCATTCTCTATTGTACAATGCCTCTGGCCTTACTTGGGTTCATTGATGTGGAGAAGGAGAGCAAGTGAACTTGCTGGTGGCTCTTCTTAAGGACATGAATCATATCAGGACCCCACCCGTATGACTTCATTTAACCTTCATTAGTTTTTTAGAGGCCCATCTCCAAATAGAACCACACTGGGTGTTACAGTTTCAATATAATGAATTTTTAGGAGACACAAACATTCACTCCACTGCTGAAGGTAAAGAAATAAAAGAAAAGCCAAGTAATTAACAGAAGACAATATGTGAAGTCTAATTTCTCTTCCACCCGATTCAAATAAAAGAAAAGCAAACTACTGGGAAAAATGTTTTTATTCTCTTGTTTTATTTACTATTTGTCTTTGAAAAAGCAGTACTATTTACCTCTCAAATGTGTGTTAGGTGTCAAGACACAATTAGATATAAATCTATTCAAACCAACCCTAAAATAAGGCCCCTTATATAAACACACAGCACAATTAGAATGAAACGGTCATCTCAATACTGCTCTACTAATGAGAATTGCCTCTATGAAATGACTATATTCATTTAATTAAAAAGCCCATTATGGATCTCATTCAAAATGCTATTCACTGAGCTCTTCAGAATAAATCTAATTTGTTTTAGTGGAGTGTTTAGAAGTGTCATTTTTATTTGTTTTCAAAGATGGTAAAACAACAGGGTCTTGGAAAATATAATGAGCCATTCACCAAAAGAAGTCACAGTGAATGGCTTTTATAAGTTGAGAAAGCCTTAAAATTAAAGGGAGTCATGTCATCATAATATGCTAAGAAAAGGACAAAGGAAAGGTTCTGCTTAATACAAGAGAGAAAAAAAAATGGAACAATATAAAATGCAAAGCTTTCTTCTACTTTCTACTTGTTCAGCATGTTTATTAAGTTGTATTTTAACTACTCTAATTATTATACTTGAGAAGGAAACAGTACAGTAATGCCTGTTGTATTAAGAGCATGTTCAAAATAACATGCTACATAGTTTTACATATAATTTCATTTCATTTAATACATACAAAGCCTTGTGAAAATCTTTTCAAACCCAAGGAAATATATAAAGTCTTTCATCTATAAAAAAGCTAGAATCATTAATTGATGAGAAAGTAATGGATAATTAAATATATTGCACTAGGACAACTGATTATTTTAGCAGAAAAAAAATGAAGATTTTTAGCAAATTATATTGTAAAATAAATTTCAAGTAGAGTAAGTTTTAAATGTAAAAATTTAAGTAGACACCAGGACCAAAATAACATTTCCAATTATTCTGGAAAACAAAGAAGACAAAGGAGTTGTAAATGATTTAGTAGAGTGGAGGAATTTACATTCCAAGGGTCTACAGAGGAGATTCAGCTAAGAAAAGGGCCTTTTTTTCCTACTGATCTCTTGAGAGGGTCCAGGAGGAATGATAGTGGACAGTGACAGACCGGTGCTAAAATTGTTTGAAAGGCAGAGTCAGTGCCTTCTGACTTCAGAAAGCAGGGGCATGATTCTGGAGATGGACAGAGCTGTGAAGGCTCTGGATGTGGAAGAAGTGAGTCCCAGTGGAATGCAGAAATGAGGCAGCAGGCTGAAGGCTGGGGGCGGGGGTGAGGTTGGGGGGTGAGAGTCAGCTGACATGCCAAACTCAGAGACCTCTCTCTTCTTTCTCAGTCTGCCCCTTAAAAACAGACCAGACATTGGAAGATGGCAGAATAAATTGTATTATCAAGAGGAAACAAACAAAAATACTGAAATACTGACATTTGGTAAGGGAAGGGGTGCCCCCACAAAGAGTCATAACTTGTAAAGTTGCTTTCCTCTCGATCTCTGCCCAGGAAAGCCATAGGAAACAAAAAGTCCCTATATAAACCTAATAACACGAATTTTTAGTGCTTCAAATATCACTGAAGAAATCCCCCAGAAAGTACAAGATGAAGCAATTGAAAATAAGAGAAAATGTAGTAGGAAACTTAAAACATATAGATCTAGAAGATCCAATATATGGCTAATGTAAAGAGACCATATATTCCAATTTTCCCTGGTAGGTCACATTTAGAACTGGTTTTCCAGCAGATTTCTTTTAAATGCCACTTTCAAGTTAAAAAAAAAAATCTTATTGTGGACTATGAATTATAAGAGCATGCTATTAGACAATAAGATTTTCCGAAAAGAGAATTTAAAAGATTAGAAACAGTTTCTATAGATGATAATAAAACATCAGATCACTGATGTTTTATAAACATCTTTAGAAATGGGAAAATAATGTTAAGTAAAAATCCATATGAAAATGATTAGGCATCTAAACGGCACTGTGTTTTTTCCCCTCCTACGTATCTATTCTTCTCAGTTTCCTTTATCAGCTCATATGGTTTTGCTGTCTAGTTTTGTTTCCTTAAACTAGTTCTAGGCCTTTTTGTAATCTCATTCTATACTTAAATCTTTGATGATTTGATCTATACACAAAACTCCAAATTCCATTAATAGGTCAATGACTTTCAAATTTTTATTTTTGACACATACTTCTCATCTCAGCTCCAGGGCCAAATATATCCAAATGAGCATTTGACATTTCCACTAAAAAACAAAACAAAACAAAACAACAACCAAAAACAAAAAACAAAACAAAACCCTCAATATCTTAAATCCACATTATATTTCCCTTTTCTTTTCATCACCTCCATTTCCAATCTGTCCTTTTAAGGGTCTTGTTCCCTGGAATGTACCACACACTATCTAGAGTCATTCTTAACTCTTCCCTCTCCAATACTCTTACATTGAATTTATTACCAAGTCATACTGACTTTTCCTACTGATTATCCTTCATATCTCTCTAAATCTTTGCACTGCCACTCCTATCACCCTGCCACTGCTCTCCTCTTTACTCCTGGAATAATCTCCTAAAGGCTCTTCTGGCATGCATTCTTCTTACTTCCCTTCAATTCATTCTGCATACCATATCCCAGGGATTTTTTAAGACAGATGTGATCATATCAGTTCCTGGCTTAAAATCCACTAAGGTCAGTCCAATTGCTCTCAAAACTATGGCAAAAAAAATCCTATAAGGGCTGAATTCATCTGTCTTCTCTCTACATTTCTGTCTTCTCAATCATTTGTTCCATAGTTAGCCAGGGACTCGTCATAGTGATCTTTCTCTAATTCTCTAATCCAGTAGTTTTCAAAGTATGTTCCCAGAGCTGCAACACCTGTGTCACCCGAAAACTTGTTAGAGGTGCAATATGTGCAAATTCTTGGACCCTGACCCAGGCCTTCTGAAACATAATTTTTAGGACAGGACTCAGAAGTGTGTGTGTGTGTGTGTAAATTTTATTTATTTTGAGAGAGGGACAGAGAAAGAGAATCCTAAGCAGGCTCTACGCTGTCAGCACAGAGCCTGACCCGGGGCTTGATTCACCAACCCTGAGATCATGACCTGAATCATATCAAGACACTTAACTGACTGAGCCACTCATGCACCTCACAGAAATGTCTCTTTTGACAAGCCCTCCAGATAATAGAGATGCACTCTGAAGCTTGAGAACCATTGAACTTTTGCATACACTGATCCCTTCACTTGTAACTGTTTCTCTCTTCCCTTTTCTTACTTTCTACTTGTTTTCCATGTTTTATCTCAAATTTTATTTCTTCTGGGGCATCAGGCTTGATGCTTCATCTTTCCCTTTAGTTTATTTAAAAATTTTTTTAAATGTTTATTTATTATTTTTGAGAGAGAGAGACAGAGAGACAAAGCATGTGCTGGGGAGGGGCAGAGAGAAAAAGAGACACAGAATCCCAAGCAGGCTCCAGTCTCTGAGCTGTCAGCACAGAGCCCCATGCGGGGTTTGAACTCATGAACTGTGAGATCATGACCTAAGCCGAAGTCAGCTGCTTAACCCACTGAGCCACACAGGTGCACCTCCTTTGGCCTAGTTTGGGTTTTCTTGTTATAAATTCTCACAGCTTCCAGCATTTTACACTCAAACCAACTGTTACAAGGTATGATTATATATTTGTATAAGTTGGTTAAATGTCCATCTCCCCAACTAGACTTTGCAAAACAGGACACCATGAATCTGGTTAGACAGATCCATAATTTATTAAGCATGGTAGCACACAAAAGAGGTTCAATAAATATGACTAGGTTAATGGCAATATGTTAAACATAGAGATAAAATATTGGTGAAAAGACAAGGTAAAGGAAGGCAATTAACACACTCCATTGTTAATGACAGGCGTTCACTGATTTAAGGAAGACAATAGATTATATGTCATTACACAAAACTTACTGAATCAAAGTGTCTGCCAGATATTCTAAGCTAGTACCATTTATAAGTATAAGTGAAATTCAAATATACCAATTGCTGATAATCACTAATGACTTTAATGAAAGAAAAAAAAATACTAAAGTTATACAGCACATGATTATACAGAGCTCACTTGTAAACAAGGTCTTTTGCCAAGTTCTTTCTTTCTTAATTTCTTTTTCTTTCAGAGCACAGGAAGTTTGTTAGAAATGTCTTTGTCTTGCATTTGTCTTATTTAAAATATTTACAATATTCAACAAAAATCAAATAAAAGAGACTAACTAGTTAAATGTTTTATCTTTGGGAACAGCAATTTATTAGAAATAGATTAAACTAAACTCCTGGAGCCTTGGTCCCTTAAATTCTGAATTATGTTTCCTGGTTACTAAGCAACATGGGTGCTTCATGGAGGACCCACCAATTCAGCTGTGTCTTTCCTACTCGTGATTGCTGGGAGACACAGAACTTAAGGTCATCTGGCCACAGCTATGCACTAACGTAGAAAGATGATGACTTAAGATCTGAACTGTGGCAAATGTCTGGATTGACTTGATAAGGCAGCTCTTGTTCATCTGCATCCCTCTGCAGAGGCTTGAGCAAAAGGAAAAACCTCTACCTCAATAAGTTATGTATTTGGGTCACTGGTTTTAAGAAAGAAAGGGACAGCTTAGAAAAGTGACCTAGAAAATTGAAAAGTTAGGGCTTAATTGGAAGAAAAAAATAAAAATGGTAATAGGTTTTGTTCCCGGTTTGCCAAGGAAGGTTGAGAAATTGCAACCTTTTGCCCTTCCTTTATGTCCACTAAAAGGAGATTATTTAGACGCAGGTCTCTCCATGATGACTGGTGTGAAAATAAGGTCATCCTTGCTTGGTTCTCCTCCAAATGCCCTTTTCTGTGAAAAAAAGATAATTCTAATTTCGTGTAGTAATAAACGTATAATAGAAGACTGTGTGGAATTAAAATTTATTTGAGTATTTTCTGAAATTCTGTTCTTTTTCATGAGCTGATCCTCAGGATCCTCATTTTATAACCCATGTTATTCTTCTACGTTGTTATCTGGCCACTTTCATTTCTGATACCATCCCCTTTTCTTAGTTCATGCCTCATTAGCTACCTAAAGTCTAGACCATGAAATAGCCTCCTAAAAGATCTTCCTGACTTCTGCTGACCCTCCTCTAATTCATGTGCAAGGCTACCACTCAGGTCGAAGTTTCTGCAGTATCATTTTGATTATGCTGTTTGTCCATCCTTCCCGGATTTGCTACCACTCATTATCCCCTGATGGCCAAATGTCTTAGTATAGGATCAAAACCGTTCTATGACCCAGTAACAGATTACTTTTACATTCTTACCAAAACTTGCTTCTACCATCAAGTGCTACGCATATATTCTCTACAAGCATAGGTAATTCAAACATAAGATATTATTTAAATTTCTTTGAGTACATCATGTTGTTTAACATCTCCAAGCCATTGTACTTGCTGTACTCACTGCTCAGAATATCCACTTCTTTCTCTAGAGTTTTCTGCCTGGTTAATTCTTCATCTTCCATCAAGTAGGCTCATGTTCTAACTCCTCTTTGAAACCTATCCTAGCTATCCCTCCCCTCTTCTCAATAAGCATATTTATCATTCCCTTTGTAACACTTATCTTCTCTGTGCATTTATCAATACGTGATATATCATATATATTCTATGGGGTTTTAAAATCAATTTTTTTCCCACTGATATCTCCTTAAAGACAGTAATGTTGGACAACTTTGCAGCCAGTGCCCTGTATAGGGAAAGCCCTCACTAAGCATATTATAAATGAATAATTGAAAATGTATTATTACCATATGATAATTTACATTTATAGTTCATTATTACATTAGACTGAACTAGGACTCTGTCATATTTATCTTCACGTTTCCAGTGCCTATACAAAGCCAATCAGATTGTAAGTGTTCAATAAAATAGTTTGAATAGATAAATCAGTGGATTAAGAAAAAAGACATTAAATTACATTGCTGAACCAGACATACACAATATCATAGAGAAGGATAATTTGTCTTTGGTTCCAACTCACCTTCCCTTTCGCCCTGTTAAGCCACCTCTTCCCTGCCCTATATTGTGCCCATTCACATATTGTGCCTTATATTTGCTTCTCCTTCCCCACCGTAGCTGGATGATTCTTGCCACCTGTGACTTTTATTGAGCGATTAGTTGCTTACTCAGGCATATTGGCACTTTAATAGGAGTGTCTTGAAAAACAGGAGAAGAGTTTCACGTCCAAAATAAATGAATCCTTAAAAAGGAATTTCAAGTAATCTGATGAACAAAATAACAGATATTTGTGAAGGTGTGGGATACAAAGAGAGGAGAAAGTGGGAAAGAAAAAGGGCAGCAATTGACCATGTCAGAAGGCACAGAATTTCCATGGAATGAAGTCATTAACAAGTGAATTTGATCACCATGTCCAATTCCTCAGCCATCAAAACAAAGTGAATCTTGTAGCTATCAAGGTTTTGTTTTTGTTTTTGTTTTTTGTTTTTTGTTTTGCAAGACACAGGTTTATCCGGAATTAAAGAAAGCCATATTTTTACTTAAGCTTCTATGATTTGACAGATTTTAAAGTCATGTATTTTAGACTACAAAGATCTTTCATTGGCACTATTTTTTAGTGAATTCCATCTTAATATTTTCATTCTATGTGGCATAACAAATTATAATGGGACCACTTTTAATCAACTTGTTTTTTCATCCTGTTAATTTTCATGTCTATTTGGGACATCCATTAAAGTCAATATCCTTAATTTAATGGAAGATTTCCTTTTGAAGTTGCTACATTTTTTTTCTGCCTAAATTAACACTGAGGATATGTAATGGATGTGTTAAATAGATAATGCTATTAATGGGAAAACTGCATAAATTAAATACAAGACTGATAATTTTCAGAGCATCTGCTTTATTTTCAACAGTTCAGATTCTCTTATGCAGTGAATAAGCACTCTGAAGAAAACAGACTGTATTATCTATTACCTAAATTTATAATCACTATAGCAAAATTTTAGTCACTAGACCTTATTTTCGTTTTGATATGAATTTAGCAGAAGGCAGAAATAAGCTAATACTTAATCTCATCAGGACAACACCTTCACATACACACAAAAATAACCCAAGGGTTTGGGTAAACTTTGGGTGGGAATCATTCTTTATAAAACTTTGTAAGATGAATAGTGAGCTTAGAGATTTCAGGGTATTAGATTTAAGGTTTTTAAAATGTTTAAGCAGGATAAAAAGCACAATGCTCTGTTCTAATTTTATACTTCTTCTTTAGAAACACTATAATAAGATTGATACATAAAAGAAGCAACAGAAATCTTTTAACATTTTTTTTTGTGGTTTTCTGTTTTGCTTTTGACATCCAAAGACATTTAGAAATAGATCCACCAGTGAGATTCTTAAACTGCTAATTACATATTCATTATGTACTGATTTGATATAATATACATACGGTTATATACCTTAATATTCTGTAAACAGCATCTTCTTTTTCCTTACTGGTAAATACAAGATGTCTATTTCTTTCTTATCTCAGTAATAAGAGAATCTTTAGGAAATGACCCTCAGAAAATATGTTTCTTCAGTCTCTCTTAAAACTAGAGGCTAATGTTGCTCTAGTGAATCAAATTCACTAATCTGATTACTTGGCAGCATTTATTTACGTTCACTTTGGGAAAATAATACTAAATTTTATATTTCCCAAGCCCTCATACCGTTATTTTCTTTTGCTTTCTCTCTTACATATGTGAATACACACACACACACACACACACACACACACACACACACACACACACTGTTAAGCTTTCTGGTAATAAAGCAGGAGATTTTTCTGTTGCCCATATTATATATTAAGAGACCAAACAATCTTACAGAAAGGTTAATGAACATCTAGATGAGATGGAACCCAAGGGTTTTAGTTCATTCAGTTATTTTAAAAGTGGCTTTGGCTTTCTGCTGTATCTGTACCTATGGAAAATATCTGAAACTACCGAGGAGCATGGTAAAATCACAGGTGCAATAAAGGTCATGGTGTTTGGATGATAAATGTGCTCACCTAACCATATATTTTATGGTTAGATATTTTAAAAAGAATTTACAAAAATGCTTCCAATTTGGTATTGGGGAATACTTTATACCTCTGTGGCTTCTTTTTCCCCTAGTGTATTCAAAGACTAAAATTTAGGTACTCAATCAGTAATTTCCAAGTGACATTAATAAACCTAAATTACAATGTGTCAAAAGGTTTTGACAAAAAAATCCCTATTATTGCTATTACTTTAAATGCATGATCTTAGGAATTTTTTTGGCTATATTACTATCATTAAAATGGCTTTTGGATTTTTAATATTATGACCCATTCACAACATCTATATAGTCCTGGGTATCTAACTGTTAAAATGGATATAAAGGGATCCACAGACTAGTTAACTAAAAATAACTATCATTACATCCATCCTTCTTCTAAAACTCTAAAACCAAGTAGCTTGACAGAGTGTATGGCAGAAAGCAAATGAAGGTAGAGTAATGAGGGTTTGGTGGCTTTCACTGTGCATGGGTTCCATTCACTTAACCATAAGTACCATTACATGTATAGGCTCTATGAGGGCCTCCAAGGACACAAAAAGGGGCATTAATGTGCAAGAATTCTAGAAAACTAACAGTGATGAAAATCAAATACTATACAAAAATCAAAATGTAAGTCTTTTTAAAAAAAATTTTGTAATGTTTACTTATTTTTTTTGGAGACCGAGAGAGACAGAGCATGAACAGGGGAGGGTCAGAGAGAGAGGGAGACACAGAATCTGAAGCAGGCTCCAGGCTCTGAGCTGTCAGTACAGAGCCCGACATGGGGCTCGAACTCACAGACTGTGAGATCATGACCTCAGCCGAAGTCGGACGCTTAACCAACTGAGCCACCCAGGTGCCCCAAAATGTAAGTCTTAAAATGAAAGAGAAGGGAAGGGGAGGGGAGGGGATGAAAGGGAAGGGAAGAGAACAGAAGAGAACAGAAGAGAAAGTAAAGAAAATGGTTGTTAGGGACCATTTAAAGCCATCCTGACATATGCATAAGCCACTTTGTCTACCTATAAATAATCTCTTCCCTTAAAACTTCCATAGCACTTCTCTGTGCCACACATTAGTGTCCACCTGCACTGATTTGCATTATTTGTTCCTGCAGGGATTTCTTTATAATTTTCAATCTGGATTATAAAATCCTATAATATAAAATGGAGGTGGTACTCTATAATGTTTTGATTCTCCTTTGTCTCCAAGGCATTGATCAAGCTCTTTCATAATTGGTGCTAAACTAATTGTTGTTGTTGTTTTTTATAGAACCAAATATAGCCTGATATAATTAATAGAAGCTCACTAAATGTTCTTGAATAAAGTTTAAACATATAACTGATAATCAGACAAAGTTAGTCTATAGGCTGTTATTCTGCAAAATGCCCCAGAAAATAAAATTGGGAGCATGCAAATCAATTCAAAGGGCTTACTACTATAAAATAGCATTAAACTATTTTATCGCTTGCATAGTTGCCAGATGATCTATAGGAGGAGATGGGCCTCTAAGCATCTACAAGTGCATTCCTCCCTATGCTGGCTCTCCTCTGTGCTCACCTCTATTCAACCTGAGTGACACTCAAGGTTAATGTGACACCAAATCAAATTGAATCAAGGTGAGAGATTTTCTTAGAGGTTGTGCCTGGGAAACAGAAAAACAAATTATTTATGTGTGTTCAGCTTGCAGGATGAGTTTCACTGGATCTCCCACACTAAAGATGACAATCCTTTTTGTGTTAACGTTTCAAAAAAGAACTGATTTTCAAAAACTGGGAGTTAAATGGAAAACACAAAAGTCATTGAGTTGAGAAAAGTTAACTAACTTAAATATAAGGGTATAGGCAAAACAACTAAAGCACAAAAAACAAGTATTAAATATGTCTTCAGCTACTGCTCCTAGAGTTAAGTCTATTTAGTTAAAGAGCTCCATATTGTCCTCTACACTTACCATGAAATTATAATTGTGTCCATTAAAATAGGCTGGTGTTTTATTTTTATTTTTTTGGATTTGCCAAAAAGCTCCCAAACTGACTATTTCAGAGTCTCAAGCAAACATTACATATTAAAATATATAATATGCTAAAATCTATAAAGAAAGACAGAAAGAAACAACAGGGGCAGGGAAGGAGAAGGAAGGAATCTTGCCATAGGGAGTGTATGTAGATATGCAATGTAACTACCATAAAATTTAAATACACATATATATTTTTTCCCTTAGGACATGTTTATCTCTCACTCTACCTGCTGGAGTAATATGGAAGGAAAAGGCTTAGAATCAAGAAAGAACATGGGGGACTGAAACAACCCTTGTCTTCCAGCAGTGAGGAGACAGGAGAGCTCTCTCTGATAAAGCATGGGGTGGGAGGACTCAACAATACCAAAGACAAGCAAGGAGAAGAGGCCAAATTTAGAGTCCAGGGAAAGACAGCGGGTGTGGGTAAGCATGTTAGTTGCCTTATTTCACTTCGTCCTTGATATAATAGCTTTATCTCCTCTATCAGTATTCTGTGCTCTTACATGTTCACCTTTAAAACAGAAGAGGCAAGCCCAGTGACTTACAACTGCAGAACACATGTCAGAACAGAAGGGATAATCCAAAATGTGCATTTTGAGATCGTTTCTATAATGTGGCACATACCTCATTGTTCTACACTTTCACTTTTTGGAAATAGTTACATTCAAAACCAATTACACATACCAACAGTGGCACACAGGGCCTATTTTCTGAGAAAATAAATTTTAGCATTTTCAGCTTTTAGTACCTCTGTATAGCATGAAGAATACTTCGTTGTAGTTCAGAATAAGTTTTAACCTTTTTCTGTCTGATCCAGTCAATCATATCACAAAGAAAAATCATTGCTTGGCTAATTGCATATTATTTCACAGAAAATTAGAATTTGTACATTATGAAAATTTATAGTATAGAGACATAAAATAGTAAAGCTAAGGCAAAGATATATCCATCTGTCTTTTATTCAGATACCCTTTCAAACACATAAAATATTAAAACATATTCTTCAGATTTTCCATTCCTTTTCTCTACCAGTATGTGTCAAGAGAAGAGTGAATGGGGAATAGCCTCATGGTTAGATTATTTGAACACAAACCACCGGGGAGTAGTAATTTGGACATTTTCTAGCTTGGACTGAGTTTAATGCACTGTTAAATTTCTCCTTTCATATGTAAAAGCAGATGATCTCATTTTCTTAAGTGACAAATGGATTCTGTGCAATATAGCTCATTCGTAGTGAACTTTACAAATGACTCACACCATATATGACTTGTGTAATTACATTTACATTTGCTTGTCATATTTACTCTAAAATGTCACTGAGTACTTTTAAAAGTAGCTCTATATGGCAAACTGAAGATGAGAAAACTATAGCTATTCATTTCAGATTAATCCCAACTCTGATTAGTTTCATAAGAAAAATAAATCAAATTCATTTGCTAGGGTTAACCGGAATGTTTCATTTGGGATTTTTCTCTTCTTCTCCCCCCACCTCACCCCATCCCTCTCTCTCCTCTCTCTCTCTCCTCTCTTCTCTCTTCTCTCTCTCTCTCTCTCTCTCTCTCTCTCTCTCTCTTTCTCCCTGGGAAGAATCACTGCCTCAAAGTCACACTGGAAGCTAATTATCATGCTGGAAAGATGTGGCATTTTACTTGGAAAGGTCATATGGCATAGTGAAAAGAGCAGTGAACTTATAATTAGAAGTCCAAGGTTCAAAGCCCGATTCTCCTGTCTGGTGCGATGAGCATGGGATAGTAGTAGTACCTCCAAAGCCTTGCTGACTTTTAACCAGCAATGTGACCTTGGGCAAAGAGAGTTGGATCTCCTCCGTTTCCTCATGACACATTTCTTTTTCAACAGCTCTTGTAACAATCAAAAATACTAAATTTATGCACAAATGAGGAATTTAAGCACCAATTATTAAACCAAAAACACCTCCTTTGCATGTAATACTGTCCTCTGACATCTGGAAGGAGCTTAAAAATTCACCATCTGTATATCTATGCATGCTTGATTGGCACCCCCCAAAATCTGTATTTCATTCATCACGTATCTCATAGCAAGAGCTAAGAGACTGCGATTGCTGGAAAAATCAGGGTGGTACAGCACTAAATGTCACTTGAGAAACGATTTTCCCAAAACTACATAAAGGTGTATGAGAAGAGTTGCCAAGAAAAGTAAAAAGCCAAAAATATGAATTTCAGGGTATGTTTAAAGGGTGCCAAGGGGAAGTTATCCCAATATAGCTAGAGAGAAAAGACCCAGATATCTGCAGGGGATATAAATACTCCATCCACAGTATCTTACTTCACCAGTTTGTAGAAGTCAGGTTAGTAAGCAGTGTATGCCATATGGACTCCACCACTTTCTGGCTCAATGTCATTTGGCAAGTATTGTTTGTTTCCTCCCACGACTACCCTTATGGGCTTAGTATTTCAGTACCTGAAGCATTATAACCCACTGCCCTTAGTCAGTAAGATGCACAAATGCCCTTTGCAAGTTGGCAAAAGCAATGAGATTTCACCTGTCTAAACACTTTGGTGTGATGATAATAACCAATGGTGATTCTGTAAAACTGAAAAAAATTAGAATGTGACACGTTTTTGGAGGCTATCACTAACTAAAAGGGGCAAAATTTATCCATTACCAAATTATAAGTCTAGGTTAGAAGAAACTACAAACATTTGAAATCTGTTGCTTAGATCATGGGGTTATTGAACTCATTGTCTTTCATGACAACTCTTTCACCTTTGGGTAACTTAAACTACCATAGGCTCCAAAAACTCTTTCCATGGATCCACTAAATATCTGTCTTCTCAGGACCCAGGGAAAATAAAACTACTTTTTTTAACCAAGATGATTCTTTAAATACCTGAAAATATTCCAGCTTTTTTTCCAAGCTAAATATTAATCTCTCAACCAAGTTTATGTAGATTTCTATGCATTGATCATTTTAACTACTCTCCTAGAGCTGTATCTTCATTTCTTTCCATTGTAGCACTCAAAAGTGGATGCCATAATTTAGTTGTTTTTTAACGATTATAATGTTGTCCATCACCTGCTCTTTTGGTCTCTATATTACACTTCTATTATTGTAGTATATATTGCATATGTTGCAATATATAAAAGTATATATTGCTTTTAGATTGTTCTTATGATGTGGCTAACTATTATACAGTCTAATAAAACATCTGAGTCTATTTTTGGTCTTTATTAGTAAAAAAATTAAATATATACAAAAGTAGACTAATATAACAAATCTCCTATATATCCATAATTCAGCTTCGATAGTTTTTTTTTTAAGTGTATTTATTTTGAGAGAGGGAGAGAGAGAGCATGCGAGCAGGGCAGGGGCAAAGAGAGAAACTCCCAGTCTCCGCACTGCCAGCGCAGAGCCCAACATGGGGCTCAATCTCATGAACCAAGAGATCATGACCTGAGGCGAGATCAAGAGTTGGATGCACCTGAGCCACCCAGGTGCCCCTCAACAATTTTCAACTCTCATGGGTCTTATACGCCATTAATTTGTTTGAATATTATTAAGAAGAATACAAAATTTTAAACAGGACATATTAAACTAGAAATTGCATTAGCAAGCTCATGTAAATTGTTATGGAAGGAAAAAAATCCTTATCAAATGGCAAAAACAAATTTCATTCTGTCATAAGATAGAGAATTAACTATAAGGAGTACTGTATACCATTCTCCTTAATGGCCCATGCAACAATGTTGACACCCTAATCCCCAGAACTTATGACTATGCCCGGTTACAAAGAAAATTAAATTTGCACCTGAAATTAAGGGCGTTAGCCAGCTGACCTTAAAAAGGTGATTATCTGAGGTTATTTGGGTTAACTCAATATAATAATCACAAATTTGGAATATGGAAACAGAAGAGAGTTGAGGGAAGATGTAACTGTGGAAGCAAGCCACCAAAAGATGCAACATTATTAGCTCTAGAGATATAATGGGGCCACAGCCAAGGAATGCAAGCAGTCTACAGAAACTGGAAAAAGCAAGGAAACAAATTCTCCACTAAAGCCTCCAGAAGGAATGTAGCCCTATTGACACCTTCATTTTAGCCCATTTAGTCTTTAGTAAGACCAGTGTTGGACTTCAAGCCTACAAAGTTATAAGATAGTAAGTTTGTGGGAATTTGTTACAGCAGCCATGGAAAACTAACTGAAAGATGCAATCTCTAATGTTTATTATACCATCCAGAATATTTCCTATTACTTCAGACACAGATTATGCCAAAACTGATGAATGTATCTTTTATATTCTCATTGCTATAATTAAGAAATGTTATGAACAGTACATGTTTTGAAGTTACATGTACTGAGTTCAAATTATGGCTTTGCCAGTTACAATCCACATGACCTTATAGTAAGTAATTAAACTTCCTTTGCCTCAGTTATCTAACTTGAAGAATGTGTATGATACTTCATAGATTATGAGGACTGAGAATGTTAGAGCATGCATATAAAGCAAATAGCTGTGACTTGCACGTGAAAAGTTGTAAATATTTATTAGTTTAATATTTTTAAATTCTTTACAAATTGCCGTAACTTTTCTTCAAGTAGAAATTGCTCCTAGATCCAGCTCATGTCAATTATCTTGTCAACAAGGAAAACATTAGAAGATTTGTAAAATGCCTGGCTGAAATGCAGACCTTGTCTTGCAGTGTCTAATACACCCTGATCTATTAAGCTACTAACCCTATTAAAAGAAGAAATTGAATTAGTCTGACATGACTTAGTTTGTGTGAACCCATATTGAAACTGAATGGTATGTGTTCTTTCTTTCAGGTACTCACTAATAATTTCCTTTATAATTGGTTCAAGAATCTCATCTGAAATCAATGTCAATCTCATTTGGCGAATGTTTGCACAATGTCTCACTCCTCTCTCTATGGTGTCACTCAGTAACCCATGCTCAGAGCTTCTTGTGATGTAAGATATTGTGAAAGTCCACGTAGGAGCTCACAGTTAGCAAGATCATCCTCAGGATTCCAGAACCTTTTGTCATCCATGATTTCCAGATCATAACAGTGTTTCCAGAGCTTAGAATCTTGAGGCTTTTTTAATGGCTTAATTATTTTCCTAAGAAGGATTTTCAGTGAGGCTAGCAACTAGCCAAGATTCTGTGTCAAGGGTCTCCCAATTTTCTAGCCCTCTCTTCACCTTCGCAAATTTCCAAAGGTCTGAATAAGAGTTGGGACCAACTTCTGAGACACCCAATATGTCTTACCTCTTAAGGTTATTTTTTTTTATTACTGTGGTAAAAAACACATAACATGAAACATGAAATCTATCCTCCTAACAATTTCTTAAGTGGACGGTACAATATTGTAATTATGTTTACAACACCATACAGAAGATCTCTAGACCATTTCCATCTTGAATGTCAGAAGCTCTATAACTACCAAACAGCAACTCTCCCATCCCCTTATCCCAGTCCCTGGCAACCATCATTCCAATTTTTTTGCTTCTATAAGTTTGACTACTTTAAATACTTCAAATAAGTGGAATCATATAACATGTAACTTTCTATGACTGGCTTATTTAACTTAGCATAATGTCCTCAAGTTTCATCCAAGTTGTATCATATGACAGAATTTTCTTTTTTATGCTAATATTTCATTTTATGTATATGCCACATTTTCTTTTTTTAATTTAGTTTTTTCCTCCTTCATTGAAATATAATTGAAATATAACATGTTGTAAAGATTAAGGTGTGCAATGTAATGATTTGATAGACATATGCATTGCAAAGTGATTACCACAATGAGGCTAGTTAACATCTTTCACCTTATATAATTACCATTTTAGTTTGTTGTTATGGTAAGAACATCTAAAATCCACTTTCTTAGCAACTTGCAAATACACAATTCAATATTTTTAACCATAGTCATCATGCTACCCATTAGATCTCCCAAACTTAGTCCTTTTATAATCTCTTATAACCCCAGAACATATTCCTCTTAAAAGTCTGTACCCTCGGATCAACATCTCCCTATTTTCCCTAACCCCTAGCCCCTGGCAACCACCAGTCTATTTTCTGTTTCTATAAGTTCAGCTTTTTTAAAATTCTACGTTTAAGTGAGATACTATAGTATTTATTTTTCCTTGTCTAAGTTATTTCACTTAAAGCCCTCAAAATTCATCTATGTTGTCACAAATGACAGGATTTACTTTCTCTTTCTCAGCTGATTAGTACTCTATTGTGTATATATGCCAGATTTTCTTTTTCAATTAATCCATTGATGGACACTTAGGTTGTTTTCATTTCTTGGCTATTGTGAATAACACTTCAGTGAACATGGGCATGCAGTTATCTAATCAAGATCCTCTTTTCAGTTCTTCAGGATAAATACCCAGACGTAGAATTGCTGGATCATATGGTGGTTCTATTTTTAATTTTTGAAGTATCTCCACACTGTTTTCCATCATGGCTACACCATTTTGTATTCTAGATTTCTTAACTGAAGCTTCCATCTATCGCAATTTGTAGGATATCACAACGTAGGATAAAGCAACGCTAATGCTTTCTCATGCTTGCTCTCCTCAAACATGTACTGACGAACTGTGACCCACCATGACTGAAATATCGATTCACTTATTAAACAAATGACAAATGTAAATTGAAAATTAGTAGGAGTGAAATAGGAAGTTTCACATATCAACCTCTTATGTGGTTCAGCTTTGACCATAAAAATACTGATCTAACTTGTGATTTAGGTAATAGGGTTGTCAATTTACAACTGTTCCCAACTATTAAATTCTCATTAGAAAAAACAAAAAGCATGACAGAAATGATGCGTATTACATTCAAACAGCTGCAACCTTTCAACTGTGGACAGGTACATGCAAATGAGTGAGATAGAACCCCTGACTTAAATAAATTTGTTTAGGAAAATAGGCAAACAAAGTGACAAAAACAGCCAAGGATAGAAAGAGTTCATGAAGCGAAAGCTTGACCACTTAGTCTATGTCAGTTCCCTAGCTTCTGCCATGTTACATAAAATAATTAAAAATAAAATGCAGGTAACTTATCAAACAACTTTCATCCATACTGTTTGTAATAGAGTATCTGTCGCTGTGTTGTCTCCTATATATGTAAAAACAGTGGCTTGCAGCTGCTTGGGCAGATTTTGAAATTGTATTACTGCAATTACAATATTTCTTTGTCCCAGAGGCAAAAAATCACTCTTTATTTAGAAGTTTGTAGATGACAGCTACTTATTGCCCAAGTTGTTCCATGGGTGGTATGTCACATGAGATGAATACATACCTTCAGTACTGGATATATTGAAAGTGCACAACATGATCTGTTAATAATTCTCATAGTGTACCCATTGTCCCAGGGAATAATATTCTATTAATATTACTTAAATTCAGATGATTGCACATACTAGGAATCCAAACTTATGTAAGCTAGTGAATATTTATATTTTATTTCAAATGTAAAATGCTTTTCTCTTTTAAGCTAATGTCTTTTCCTTAAATACAGAAAGTAGTTTAAAATGAAAAAGACAACTATGTGTAAAATTCCATATAGACAGGTGACATATTCATTCTTCTAAAGTGTCAGCAGATCACTGAAAATATGATTCGATACATAGCACCACACCAGGGCTCTGGTGCTGTCACTCCATTCTGCAGGTGATTAAGTACTATTTCTGAAGATCCTATTCAAAGTTAGTGATGAAGTTAGGAATGGAATTTGTTTCCTAAGTCTTTCTGTGTTCCTTCCACCTTAACATGGTGCTTGCTTACATGATTTCACAGTAGTGAGGAAGAGATGAATTTTAAGGAAATTAGAAAATGAAGAAATCAAAGGAAACTGAATGTTGATAATCTCAACAGTCCTTGAAGTCTGCTTATCTACTACTAAACAGGCAATTCACTCAGAAGCTGAGGAAACCTTAATACACTCATCAAAGTCCTCTTTACAATTACAGAGGTATTAAAGAAAGTGTCCAACAGTGAGAGGTGAATCTTAAGTAGTTTAAAGATTGCATTTAGATGATGAAGATAAGAGAAATAATACTTAATGCTACTATAGAGCCTTTACTCTTGGAGGCTCAGAGTATTTAACTAAAGGTCAAATGATATAAACCTCTGATAGCTACAAAACTGGGCTAAAAAACTTTATCCATTCTAATAATGTGTTTGTGGTTTTTCCTGCCCTTTTAGTTTCCTGCAGTAGGTATTTCCAATACCTATCTGTGAGCATTCTAGCACAAATTCTCTTGAAAAACCAGTGAGGATATTTTCAACTGACAGTAAAAAGAAATGCCTTAGTGCCATGTTAAACAATTGTTGAGGATAAATACATTTATGTAAATTTAACTCTACCCCTAACACAAAATTTTAAAAACAATTCTGTTTAGACAATAGAAATACAAAAACACAGAAGCATGAGCAATTGCAAGCAAGCGTTACAGAAATCCCCTAAGAAGGAGAAATATTAAAAAGAAATCCTGATAGTCTAAAACAGAAGAGGAAAAGCAACACAAACTTGTAGGTATTGTAAGCCATGCAATATTTGTCAATTAGATATATCTCCATCTTCACAATGTAGGATAAAACAAGCCCTATTGGATGGCAACACTATAAAAAGAATGTAAATCTAAGTTTAAAGAAGCTAAAAGTCTGCACTTCCAGACAAAATAACACAAAATATTTCTTTAGATATAAATAACATTATTCTTATATGTAATTATAGATGTCTATTGATAGTTCATGGCATGTTAAACTGCACTGGATGTGGCTGATGGGAAGATTATAATCTAATAAACTTTGGAAAGATTATAATCTCGTATATGGTAAATTTGTACACTTTCTGCTATTAACAGAGCTGCAAGAATACTGTGGATCCACTGAACTGAGTAATTGCTTGAGTTTTGTAAATTCAGCTGGAGTATGCAAATTGAAATCTAGATTTTTGAAGAGGTTAAGACTCTATTCTTCCTTCTGATTATAGTGAATAATTCAGTAAAATGAAAGTGTTTTTAAATACGTAAAATACAAGGTATTAAAAGTTTACGTTAATAAATCATTCTAGGGGCGCCTGGATGGCCCAGTCAGGAAAGTGATCAACTCTTGATTTCAGCTCAGGTTATGATCTCGCGGTTGTAAAATCGAGCCCCGGGTCAGGCTCCATGCTGAATATGGAGCCTGTGTGGGATTCTCTCTCTCCCTCTCTCTCCTCTGCTTGCGCATGTTTACTCTCTCTCTATCAAAATAAAATAAATTAACATTTAAAATCAGTCAATCAATAATTCTAAGTCACTTTTATGAATTGATTTTAAGAATTTTTAAGTTAAGAATTTTGAACTATTAATTATTCCTTTTATCTTTTTCAAAACAAAATATTTAAAATCATAATAATATCATAAGACTAACCTAACTGATAAAATCATACTAAATGTTACCTAATATTTTGGTCTTTAAGCATCTGCTACTTTAAGATTATATAAAATGCAAATAATTTTTTCTCTCAACTGGCAGTTTTCCTTCACTATACATCGCCACCAAATATATATATATATGAATGTATATATATATTCTGAATATATATTGAATATATATTTATACATATATTTTTGAATATATATATATATATATATATATATATATATATGAATAAAAAACTCTAGCAAGAAAGTCATTGTAGAAACTGCACAGTGATATAAAGACAGTTAAGAAGAGAGCTTCTATTTTAAATTGGTATCTCAATAGGAATTCCTAATTTAGCCTAGACCAGCTTTCATAAAACTACTCATTAAGACAATGGGAAAAATCATAACCAAAGGAATATCTCAGAATTGTCATACTTTTAGGAGTAAAAATGACATTAATTGAAGCCTATGGGCTACTTGAAGGAAAACTTATTCAAAATTAATCTTTTTGATTTTTTTTGGCCCAATCCTACCTTCAATTCTCTCTTTGCACAAGTGAGGAAAGTAGATAGAAACAATCAATTATAATGTTGTATTCATAGCTGCAATCTCCAAACAAAGCCCTAATGGAAAGAGTAGGCTCTGGTTATGCAAAGCAGCATCCAGTCACAGATGAAGCCTGTGAGGGTTACCCAGAAGACAAGAAAAGGGAAAGTGGGGCACCTGAGTGGCTCAGTCAGTTAAACTTCTGACTCTATTTTGACTCAGGTCACAATTGCATGGTTTCATGAGTTTGAGCCCGGATAGGGCTCTCTGCTGTCGCACAGAGCCTGCTTCAGATCTACTGCCTCCCTCTGTCTCTGCTTCTCCCCCACCCATTTTCTCTCTCTTTCAAAAATAAGTAAACATTTGGACATCCAGATGGCCAACAGATACATGAAAAAATGCTCAACATCACTCAACACCAGGGAAATACAAATCAAAACCATACTGAGATACCACCTCACACTGGTCAAAGTAGCTAAAATTAACAACTCAGGAAACAACATATGCTAGTGAGGATGTGGAGAAACAGGAACCCTCGTGCACTGTTGGTGGGAATGCAAACTGGTGCAGCCACTCTGGAAAACAGTGTGGAGGTTCCTCAAAAAATTAAAAATAGAACTACCCTACGACCCAGCAACAGCACTACTAGGAATTTATTCAAGGGATACAGGAGTGCTGATTCATAGAGGCACATGTACCCCAATGTTTATAGCAGTGCTTTCAACAATAGCCAAATTATAGAAAGAGCCTAAATGCCCATCAACTGATAAATGGATAAAGGAGATATGGTTTATATATACAATGGAATACTACTTGGAAGTGAGAAATAATGAAATCATGCCATTCGCAGCAACGTGGATGGAACTGGAAGGTATTATGCTAAGCGAAATAAGTCAGAGAAGGACAGATACCATATGTTTTCACTCATATGTGGAAATTGAGAAACTTAACAGAAGACAACAGGGGAAGGGAAGGGGAAAAATAGTTACAAACAGAGAGGGAGGAAGGCAAACCATAAGAGATTCTTAAATACAGAGAACAAACTGAGGGTTGATGGCGGGGAATGGAGGAGAGGGGAAAGTGGGTGATGGGATTGAGGTGGGCACTTGTTGGGATGAGCACTAGGTGTTGTATGTAAGCGATGAACCATGGGAATCTACCCCAAAAACCAAGAACACACTTTTATACACTGTATGTTAGCCAATTTGACAATAAATTATATTTACAAAAAGATAAAAACAAATAAGTAAACATTAAAAAATAAAAATAATAAAAATTAAAAAAAAATACTACAGTCAGTCCCTGACTTATGACAATTTGGCTTACAATTTTTTGACTTGATAAACTGTGCAAAAGCAATATGAATTCTGTAGAAACTGTACTTCAAATTTTGAATTTGGCTCTTTGCCCAGTCTAGCGATGTGCAGTATGATACTCTCTCTTGTGATTCTGGGTAGCAGCGGTGAGCAACAACTCCCATCACATGCCATCACAAAAGTCAATAACCCACATACTTAAAACCATTCTCTACCCACACAACCGTTCTGTTTTTTACTTTCAGTACAATATTCAATGAACTATATAAGCTATGCAATACTTTATTATAAAATGGGTTTTATATTACATAATTTTGTCCAACTGTGGGTAATATAAGTGTTCTGAGCATGTTTAAGGGAGGCTAGGCTGAGCTATGATGTCTAAGGTAGGCTGGACTGAGCTAGACTGAACTCAGTAGGTTAGGTGTATGAAATACATTTTTTTACTTATGATATTTTCACTTTACGATAGATTTATCAAACATAATGTCATTGCAAGTCAAGGAAGATCTGTATGCATGAACTGGACCTTGTCCAGCATCACCAAGATGTAAAAGGGGTTTTCACAGAGTGGTAGTAGCCTCACGCATTTTTTTTTTTTGCTTCCTTTCTTCAGTTCTTTATTTTTTCCTTGCTACAACATGTCTTAATTCACTTACAAGATAAGAGTTTTATTTTCAAAAGGAAAATTTGAAAGGTAATGGATTTATAGCCCTGACATTTCTAAACTGTGAGTATAAAAAGTTTAAGTGATTGTATTCTTCATTAACTACATATTTACACTTGAATTGGACATTTATGCTTGCGTTATATGCTACAGGATTACCATAATCCCTGGAGCTACTATCATAACCCTGATTAACATTTATATTAACCATGGGCTTCATAATGCACAGTTGACAAGGAAACCTGTTATTTTATCGCATGCCAACAATAACACTTGCAGGATAAAGAGGTATGTTTGTGTTTTTAAGAATTGTTGCTTGGTGGGCAATCTGGGTTACTACTGACAACTTGGGACTCTGGGGCTCATACTCAGACCAGCCTATTTTTGTCTCCAAAGTGGGAATGCTGATTGAATTTCATATTTAATGAGTATAGAGTAAGATTTTTTCTATTCAATTCTGTTTGAAATAAAAATATTCCAAAGTTTAAAAACTCTGAGATAAATCTTTGTTTACTATGAAGAACCACACATAATTAATTTCTTTTGTGATTTTCTATATTTCTCAAAATAGTGTTCCTTCATCCTTTCTCATGGCCACTCACTCCTAGCTAATTTACCTTTTAATCCCGGGGTTAAAACTCATGAAAAACACCCAGGAGGAATTACTGTCTGATGGTAATATTAGGAAGGGTTTTATTTCTTTTTTATCAGTTGACTTTGCTTCCTTATTTGTTAATGCTTTGTAAGCAATCTTAGATATTTTGTAAACTAAAACAGCAAAAATTAATGAAAACATATATAAGACTAGAAGGGGAATCTTAAACTGTGAGATTCATTAGACATGATGCAGCAGATGAAAATTCCAGTCCACACAATTGTGGATGCAATAATATCAGTAGGTGATACCTTTCCTAGACATCATCTGCTATGTTCAACAGAGGTTAACATCTACTTGACAATTTTCCTTGGATGCCTGAATTCATCCCCAGTGGTGTCCCATTGCTTTCAAAGTCCGAGCTCCAGAATCAGCACATAAGTCCCTTTACAATGTGGCCCTACCTATAATTCACGTTTCCTTTTCTTCTTGCCTTCCCTATAGTTTCAGGATTTTGTTAATGCTCCAGCCATACTCAATTACTTACAGTTCTTAGAATTTGTGTTTCATACTGCATTTGCTCCCCAAAATATCTATGACTACTGAGTTTCCGGTGATCAGGTAGCTCAGGCATCTTTCTATCTCAGTTCAACTCAAACTTGATACAGGAAGGCATTACTGCTTGACTACATGCCCCTTTTCTACTCTCGTGCCCCATGGATAAGTCCACATCAGTTCTACTGAATAAGGTAGAGACAATACCTTATTCAATAGTGTGTTCCCAGCAGATGGACTTTAGTAGCTGCCATAAATTTTCTTAATACTAAGAAAATTATTTGACATTTTATTACATAGGTAGGAGTTAGAAATAAAACTATAGTTGTGTGGAAATAAAACTATAGTTAGTAGGGACAGGGTTTTATTATACTTCTCTGTTAAGCATACTATGGTTAACTAAAATTATGGCACAACCCAAACTAGTTTGGTATAAAATGTAGAGTTTTTTGAGGTATAAATAGAGAGTACCATAAAATATATAGTGTTAAAAGAATTAGAAAATGGAAAGTCAACAAAGATCTTAGTATTAATTTATACTATTTGTTCCTTAACTTCTATCTTGTGTATTTTTGGTATGTTCTTAATTCAAAAAAGTTCAACTTTAAAGAATCCATAAAATTATAATTTTGTTCATATTTACATGGGTGTATCTTATTTATTTCCAATGATATAAACTTAAATTATTGCTGGTAAAGATCAAAAGCTTAAAAGTAGAATAACATGATTCACATATACATATTTAGCAGAGTTTCTGTGTGCTTCAGACTTATTTAAATAAGAGAAAAATTGGAAAGAAGAAAATAAACCTGTATCAAGTAGCCATTATATTTTAGTATGTAGCCCACATTTTTCTGTTTAATAACTCTTTAATAAGTTAAACTGTTATTATTCTCCCCCTTTTTTGAATGGTGAAATAAAAATTCAACTCCATTACATTACTTCTCTAAAACACATCACTAGTTAGTAAGAGAATTGGAAACTAAAGAGAAGAGGATAAGTGGAGAAAGTGGAGAATTTTTCCAGAAATCCATATAATGGAAAATTAGGGATCTATAAAAATGATGATATAGCTATCTGTTTATTTAAAATTTTTGTAATGTTTATTTATTATTGAGAGACAGAGAGAGCATGAGTATGGGAGGGAAAGAGAGAGGAGGAGACTGGAATCCAAAGCAGGCTCCAGGCTCTGAGCTGTCAACACAGAGCCCGATGCAGGACTCGAACCCACAAACTGGGAGATCATGACCTGAGCTGAAGTCAGACGTTTAACTGACTGAGCCACCCAGGTACCCAAGCTATCTGTTTATTAACATTAAAATATTAATACCATTATTGACACACTCTATTGATCGATATATAAATAAGCTAAAGGTTAAGTTTACTATATATGTCATCTGGAATTTTGAGAGGCACAAACAAGAAAGAATCAGAGAAGGAAGAAAAGAATGAATATTTGTGCAGAAGAACATCATGGTTGATCTTTCTAGTGCTTATTCACAGACATTTATCCTCCTTTTAGGCATAAGGGAGGAAAACACTTCATCACTTCCATCAGTTAGTCAGTGTTATGTGACTAACTGTGGCCAATGAATTATGGCCAAAGCATTTAGTTGCTGATGTGGATCCCTGCATCACCAGTCCTCTCTTCTCTTGCAGTGGTAAAATGTGATACCTCATGATGAGATGGTGATATACCAAGATGGTGGAATTTCTGCCAGCCTAGGTGTCTCTGAGTGACTAACGGACGCAAACCCTTCCACTGAAAAGTGTTGAATGTAAGTATAAGGGAGAAATGAAGCTTTATTGTTTTAACACACTAAAATTTTGTTTTGTATTGCATCACAGCCTAGACTAGTCAAGTAATATGTGTATATACCATATACCTGTATATCAGATATATGTACATATGTGTGTATTTGTGTGTATGTGTGTGTAGCAAAAACATTAAACTTCTTATTTCTGGATGGTAGACATTTATGCTACTTTATCATCATTCTTTGATTTCTGTTTTTAGACTGTTTCTTTGGTACATTTTCTACTTCAGAACACATGTACTATATGTGGAATAACTTAATCAGTAATTCAATTAGTAAATAGTGGCTGATTTTTGAGGAAAAAATGTCAGGAAATTTGCTCTTGAATATTTACTTTCAATTTATATCAAGAGCATTAATTAAAATAAACTTATCAAGTATACAATATCCTTGATTCCCTGTTATAATAAAAATTAGAATTTACCTAAGTTTCAGAGCTTTTAAGAATGCAATGCATTTGGGAAAACATGTTCATATAAACCAAATATTTTAACTAAGCGTTTGGAAAGATGATGACAATAAGAAATATTAGAAAAGGTAAGGGTTAATAAACACAACCTTTTTTTTGTCTGACAAGATGTTGGAGTAACAAAAGCAGATATAAAGCTTAAAGACAGTCTTATATATGTCTTCAAAACCTAACTACATGGGATTTATCTTTTGAGTGGGCAGGAGAGTGCACATTAATGTATACCACTGAGACACTTTTCTTGCCCTACTTGTAACAAGACTCAAGTGTGACCTGAATGGCTCCCTAGTGCTTGGATTTATATTCTTCTCAGAGGCATTGGATATTGTATTTCACTACAAAGAGCTAAAAACATTGCAATCATTATTTATAAATCTTTTAGAAAAATGCATTTTCTTAGCAGCAACTATGGCAACAGGGACCTGGAAATGACACTGGAAAAGAATTGAGCTCAGCTGCAGTGGGTAATGCACGCAGGATTTATACTGTACCACCATCTATATTTTAAAACTGGAAAAATCAAAACAAACATTTGCTATATATAATTATTTTCTATTTTTAGCCTATGTATTCCACTTACCTAACTTTTAAATGTTGTAATATGAAGTACATTTACTTCATCTTCATGAAAAAGTTATAGACATAAAATGACTCCAGGTGATTGAAATCATCTTATTTCTAAGGTACAGTCAAATTAACATATTTGTGATAATACTAGCATTTCTTCTTTTTTTAATTTTTAAAAAAATTCTTTTAAATTTTTAGTTTTTTAAAAATTATTTACTTTGAGATAGAGATAGAGAGAGCACAAGCCAGGGGAGGGGCAGATATAGGGAGAGAGAGAGAGAGAGAGAGAGAGAGAGAGAGAGAGAATCCCAAGCAGGTTTCATGCTGTCAGCACAGAGCCTGATGTAGGGCTCGAACCCACGAACCATGAGATCATAACCTGAGCTGAAATCAAGAACTGGACGCTTAACCGACTGAGCCATCCAGGAGCCCCAATACTAGCATTTCTAGCCATAGTGCTTATATTACTGTCACTCATGGATTTAATACATTATTTCTAGAATTGAAGATATGATCTTTTTTTATAAGTGCTTAATTTAAGCAAGTGTGATTTTTTTTGCTTTTACATATTACTTTAAGTACATATGCACAGTAACCTCTTATATTACATTAGACACAGAAACAGTTCATTTCTCAGGAATTGTTTTCCCCTATATTAAGATCCCTTTCTTAATCAGAAAAGTTTCTGCTTCTGGTAATTTTTCTAGGATATATATTTTTTCTTAAAATTTAAAGTCTACATTATTTAAGGAGTGAGATGGGAATTCTTAGGTGGATCAGCACTGTCGGGCCCATGTCTGCAGGTTCAGGCAAATTCCTCCTCCAGGAATAATACCGACAAATTAATATAACCAATTATATGACGTCACCATTATTGTTTTAATTGGCTAGGGCAACCATAACAAGTAGCACATATTGACTTAAACCACAGAAATTTATTTTCTAACAGTTCTGGAGGCTAGAAGTCCAACATCCAGGTGTTTTCCAGCAGGGATGATGCCTCCTGAGAGTGATGAGGATAAATCTGTTCCAAGGTCTCATAAAGTGACCCCTGGAATCAGTACAGAAGACAGGGTTCTCTGACATCCAAATCTCATCACAGATCTGCTAGGGAATGGAGATCCCTCTAGTATTCTGGCATTCAGCATTAGTAAGTCTTAGGGTTTGTCTGTTTGTTTGTTTTTGTTACATATTTCCTTTGCATTTATTTATATGGAGATTTTCCTCAAATATTTTATATGTCATAAAGGGGCATAGTAACACTTTTTATTATTAAAAATTATCTTTTGTATGAGTCTTACATCATAGTAAATAAGAAGAATGAATAGTCCACTCAACCAATGTAGGTCTATAAAAAGTTTGCTAAAATGTAATGAGACTGGTTACTTGATTTACAGAAATCACTCTAATTATCCTATTGTTACCACATTTTGTTTCACATCTGATAAGGTTAGTGCCTTCCATTTAGGGGTATCATCTATGAAGGGAGAGGGGAAAGAGAAAACTACAGACGGACTTTAGAAGATTGATCTTAGGGACCCTCCTCATATATTGACTAGTCAGTGTTTTATTCTCTCTTTCTATACCTTGAGACCCAGGGATTAAGCAAGCCTGGCTTGTTCTCTCATCAATTTCTAGGGTTCCTTCTACCAAGCTTGGCTATAGTCTTTTCAGAAGCCTTTATATGCTGTCCCTTGAAAGCAGTCATACCAAGGATTCTTAGACTTTTTTGCCTTAGTAATAAAGAGAATGGAACTTTAAAGCAAATTAGAAGTAATGTATTGAGGGAGATTTTCTACTTGAGTGTTATCCCTGTTCTTAGTTGATTAATTTTAGGGTATCCCAATTATCCACACTGGCAATACCTTGTGATTATAGTGTTACTTTAGGACTTACACAAGATCATGTGGTCAAAAGCTTACACATCTAAGAAGAAAATAAGCTACTTCTTTTTCTCTTTTTAACCTTGCCATCATTTCCCAAAGCAGGTGATATGATTTAAATTTCTAATGTTATGCAGAACCCTATGGAATTAACTATGATGGATAAGCATGTGATCTGTGAGAAACTCAAAAAGAAAAAAGTGAATTCTGCCTTTCCATAAATAATACAAGATCCAAAGACAAGTGGATTAAATGGTCATTGGGAGTAACATCATCTAGAGTTCTGTGTGGATCTATTATCAAATGAAGACAATCTAATTAAAATAGACAATTGATTCTAAAATGATTTTATAGGAGAATCACTAAGGAAATATTTAAAACATTTCTCAGATCTCACTCCAGACTTAATGGAATCCAAGGATGCATATTATCTAGAAATTTTGGAGATAATTTTTATGCAAAGCCAGAATTGAAAACCACCATGACAGATGCCAAAACCCAAATCCTTAACTAGTGATGCATTGGCCAATTGTCTCCACAATTTAATCTCATGAAATTTACAATGGACTAATCTTGCACTCATCAGAAAGTGTCCTGCTACCATCATTACAGAGGAATAAGAAAAATGCCATTTTTGTTTCCATTTTTCCAATAAAAATGGAAATTTCTTGGCACTTTTAATTATCATTTTGCCTTTCTATTAGTTGTAACTTTAACCTAATAGTGATAAACATTTATTATTGATTAAGGTCTAGGAGCAGCACCTAACACGATTTCTAAAATGTACAGAAGATGATGGGTAAAAATGTTTATATAAAACATTATACAAAATATTCATCAATATATAAAAATGTTCCTTTAATCAAATATAGGAAGATTCCCAATCTGACTAAAGGGCAACTTAAGAAAACAAATATAAAAATAATAATTAAAATTTTAACATGACACTCTATATGGTTGTTGGCAACAATACAGACCAGCTTTGTTGAGAAGAGAAATAGATGCACAATGGCCGTTCCTACTTGTGTGTGTGTGTGTGTGTGTGTGTGTGTGTGTGTATTATTTTCTTCATTACCACATTCTGAATGATGAAAGATGATTTCAACTTTGTGACAGTTCACAGAAGATTCCTAAAGTAAATCATAAACTTCAAAATTCAGTCTCTTGACTGGAAGCACAGGGACATTGTTTCCTTTTCGTGCAGTAGGAGAATATTTGCTACTTTTAGTCATGTATTTGTCAAATCATGTGCATGAAAAATAAAAGCCTATCTAAGTAAAACCCTCCCGTTATCCACTGTTAGATACACTAAGACTCTAAAAGGTGGGCAAGGAACCTACAGGAATATATTCATTATAACTTACTGAAAAGAAACACTTCTAAATCTTTCAAAGAAAACATGTTGACAGATATATGGAAACATAACAACACACTGTCACCAAATGTGAAGATATAATGTCAGATATTATTGATTTTCTAAAGTTTATTTGTAGTACATGTAGTTTATTAGACTACAAAAAAGTGATGTCTTCTAAAAAACGTGGGGTTGTTTTAACATCTAATTTGTAGAAATGATTATTCACAAGCGTTTTTCTTTAATTAGAATTGTTATAGCTGGAATACCGTACTAATCTTTTGGTGCCACTACTATATAACAGAAATATTTTAAATTTTGTTTGGATTTCTAAAGTATCTTTATATAAAAGGCAGAGGACAAAATAATTAAGTGTTAAGACAACAGCATTACAACCTAGAATTGTGGCTAAGGTCTATCAAAGATTAGATGAATAATTTGGGACAAATGTCTCAATATGGGGCTTAATACTTCATTTGTAATATAGAGTTTATACTAATTAGCACATAAGGTTGTAGTGAAGAATAAACTCTAGCAACATTTAATATAACACCTAGCAAAATTAAACTCTCAATTATTGGTAGGTACTCCCGTTGTATATAAATCAAATACATACAACATGCATGCATATCATCATTTGATTAAATACTATTTCTTACAAAAGGATTTGAGACATATATTTAATGTGCACATTGATATGTTTATTTTGTGCTTATCAATTATTTTCATCTACTTGATTAAGATAGCAACTTGCATTCGGTAGAATCCTGGGCTTCATAGTTATAGTTAAAAATAGTAATGCCTTTATAGTTAAAAATAGTAATACATACTGAGTTAAAAGGAAGATGTAAATCATAATGAAAACCCAGTTGTAGCAAATGGAAAAACACTTTGAATCTACATAGATGGACTTTTTTCCTTTTATTTTTTTAACAGGATATAAAGCCAAATAATTGTCTCTTTTAAAGCTATTTGGACTTTTTGGTTTGTCTAGGGTTAATAGTACAAATATAAACCTATCATAGAAAACACACTTTATATATTTTTAATATACTCTGAAATAGATAATTCATGAAACTTTTAAGATTACTTTTTCTTTTTAACTTTACATATTTAAACTAGTTTGTAGGAAAATTGATAAAGTTTATGGTTCAAATTTTAAAACTACTGAATGTTGAGAATTCCTAATTTTTAGTTTATATAATAAAGTAATTGAATTTGAAAAGCATAACACCATAGCTAAATAAATAAATAATTGCTAGGAAGAATTTAAGTAGAAACAACTACATAAAGTATTATTAGAAAATATGTAATAACTAATAATGATGTTCCAGGAGGTTTTACTCTGGAATGATATATGTCCCAAAAAGATTCTTTCAGGTCATTATGTCACATAGACTATATTAAGTAGTAATCACTACTAACAAAATGCAGTACTGCATAAATTATCAGAGCCATCCTTTTAATTAACATAACGTTATGAAAAATAAGAAATCTATAGCTAAAACTATCCCATTAATATCCTTTTGATATTTGAAATATAAATGCAGTCACTTTTATTTTGTCCCATGAGACACAAGAGGAATGTAAGAGACAGCTGGCAATCCACTCACGTAATTGTGTTTTTCCCTATGTTTGAATTGTTAGGCAGAATTTTTGCTAATAGAACTAAAAATGAATCCTTTTGCCCTTAATATTAAACTTGATTATTCTTGGGCCATAGAGAGATTCAAACACAAGGTAGACATGGCATATTGTATGTCCATGACCCCTATTCAAAACTTATCTGTAACATGGAGAAGCTAAAGAATCATAAGAAATAAAGAAAAGTTAAGACATTGCCTAGCAACACCTTGGAAAATGAAAGCTATGGACGACTCACCAGAAATGAGAACAGGTGAAATCATTTAAAAACCTATTTTAGACTTAGTTTCTCAGTTTTTAAGTCATCTAGGTAGAAAAAGAGAGCTAAGCAGAAATGGACTCATTTTCAATGCATCAGAGGAGCGACTGAGGAATAGATAAAAATAAAGACATACTTTTCTAGCCATCACTGCAAACTCACATGAGGGCTAAAATTTCCCTCAGAAATAATCAGAAATGAATTCCAAATTTAAAGCAATAAAATACAAATCGTATACAAAAATAATTTGTCTCACAATACTATTCATTTTTGATTCCACGTGACATTGTGAGATCACTTCTAGCTTTTTTAAAGAAATAGTAGGTAAATCTATTTATTTTAATAGTTTTGCTACATAAAAATGACTTATTTTTAATCACTGAACCTGATCATTCAGGTTTCTTTGCAAATAAGACTCAAAATCATTAATAGCAGGACTCCAAGATTTCCCCAAAGTAGCTTTGACATAATGAAAAAAATGGGATTTGAAGTCAGAATATGCTATTGATATTGTTGTGAGGATTAAATGAAACAAGTAAATACTAGTATCTGGCACTTTATGGGGGAAGGGAGGTATTCTCAAAAAATATTTGCTTACTAATACTGTGATTTGTAATATCCCATGAGAAGTCATTCGGTAGCAGAGGGGACTTGTGTCAGCAACAGCAGGTGGATGGCTATAAACTACTCCAAACACCCTTGATGAGATTTCTGCAGTAGTTTTGAGTAAAATGGCTATGCACACACCCCTTCCTAGGTCTGTGGAATGAGTTTGGAGGAATTACTACCAAGGAGGTATTAGGGAAGTGATGGGACAGGACCACTTTGTGTGGAAATCATAGTAGGGTAATACAGCCTGTCTTAACACAATCTAGGCTTTGGGTGAAAGCCATTGTGCACGGTAGGCATGGGAGGATAAAAGAGAGGAACAGCTCGCAGAAGCTTCTAGGCTGGGGCATCTATGCCAAGCTCTGCCACTCTTCGGGCCTGTTTTCCTGGATGACTGCAATGCTATATATCTGCCCTGCCCCCTTTATAATATTACCAGGGAAAGTCTAAACCTGAGAGTTTCAGCCACCTTCTTAAAACCCTCATGTATTTTCTTCCTCTTTGGAAAAAAAAAACATAATCATCATAGGTTGGTAAGTATGTATTCTAAAGTAGATTTGTCTGAAGTTATCAACTTTAAAAAAATTTTTTTAACGTTTATTTATTATTGAAAGAGAGAGTCAGAGTGTGAGCAGGGGAGGGGCAGAGGGAGAGGGAGAGACAGAATCAGAAGGAGACTCCAGGCTCTGAGCTTTCAGCACAGAGCCCAACGCAGGGTTCGAACTCACAAACCATGAGATCATGACCTGAGCTGAAGTTGGATGCTTAACCGACTGAGCCACCCAGGCGCCCCTGAAGTCATCAACTTTTAGAAGAGAAGGCAATTATAATTCACATTTCCAAGAAGACAAAAGCTTCTATATACTTCTTTTGATAGAGAAGAAATAAAAGTGATGAATAAGCATGCCCTGCATGAGTAGTGGGACCTTAGTAGGGTCTGATTATGGCACAAGTGCAGACTTTATTACACACAAGCTAGTGTCCTGAAGTCCACACCACTCTAACCTCAGTACTTCTTACCGCGGTGCTGATCTTGTGGTAAACACTCAACAGAATTTGTTGAATGAGTGTTAGCAGTTCCATGAGAAGTGAATCCCAAGTTTCTGAATCCAGAGGGAAGAAGTGCAGAGTTTAGTGGCAAGTGGTCCATCTTTAATGGAACTACTTTTTATCCATGAAATAACTGAGGATGAATGAAAAAAAAAAGTAATCAAACGATGGACCTGAAAAATTCTTGAGACTTAGTGTGAATAGAAGTCAGAAAAACTGGAGGGGGATAGCTTTTGCCTCTCTGGTTTATTACAATGGCTACCAGACCATGTGTACTAATGCCATAAGTAATAATTGTGTTAAAGTAATAACTGCCAGACATTGGGCAAATAGTATGTAAATAGGTATTATATTCACTATTTTCCCAATATTATCTCATTTAATCTTTAAAATAACCCTATAGAAGTGGTATTATTTTGTCCTTTTTACATATACATAAACTGAGGCTCAGAGTAATTACCTTATCTTAAATCACAAGTTAGTAAGTAGTATAGCCAGGATGTAAAGAATGTCTTTCTGACTCCAAATCGTCTTAAGATGGTATGCTAAGTTTTCTTAAAACAATGTCCTTTAAGTTCTCTTTATAATATGCCAAGAATTATGTAGTCTAAATTAACCACACTTTTATTCATTCATTATGGATCAATTCTTCATATTAGGAACATCATATCATGTACATAGATGAAAGACGGGAATATTTGTAATGCACATCAATCTCTGAGGACAATGAACCATATAAACAAAGGTTGAAAATATATGCATAAAACTCAGTTATTTGAAATTACTAAAAAATTTTCTTAATGTTTATTTATTTTTGAGAGAGAGACACACACACAGAGTGTGAACAGGGTAACGGCAGAGAGAAAGGGAGACACAAAATCCAAAGCAGTCTCCAGGCTCTCCCAGCTGTCAGCACAGAGCCCTACATGAAACAAGAATCTAGGAACCATGAGATCATGACCTGACCGTAAGTCTGACACCTAGGTGCCCCATATTTGAGATTACTATTTAATTGCTGTTTTAAAACACAAAACTAGTTAATTCAACACCAGGGTGACATCTGTTATCTAGTTTTCTTTGTTGACTTACATAGAATTAGACTATTTTGTTTACCCCTTATCAAATTTCTCATATTTATATAAATGCCAATCCTGTATACTAAATAAAAGTTGAATTGTAAATGCTTTTGAAATTATTGAGAACATGTTCAAAAGCATGCTTGAACTTAGTTTAAATTCTTAAACCATTCAAATACTAATTTGATCTGACAATCTTTTTTCTAACTTCACCCATCTTAGGGACAAAGTTTCAATACAGGTAGTAGCTAAATTAATTTATTGTAAAACCAAATATTTTGTAGTAAACTTCCTTCTCTATCTTGTTCCTCATTTATTAAAACTAGTGTCTGAAAGTGGCTTGAAAGTTTATACACATTATGCTGAATGAAATGTTTTAGGCACTAGCAATTTCAGGTTTTTAATATTCAACAAGCATAGTCCTAAAAGTCAATGCATGTTTTAAAATTTTCATTGCATATCCATGTGTTATTGCTGAGCTCTAAAAATCATTGCTTTGTTATGCTACTAAAGTTGGCAAGATGACTTTTTCCTATGATACCTTACATTTAAACCTGAAAAAGGTGGATGTTGTATTTTCCAAAAATTGTGCAAATTTATAAACGGTATGACCAGAATGATCTCTTTTATGCTCTCAATTAAGCCTGTACATTCTAAGCTTCCGAAAATATGTCTATGAAGTCATTATCACTGATTCAGTATAGATTATTCTGAAAATATAGATTATCAAAATTATAGTATGAGGATATATTTGTGTGTGGAAAATGGATCACATCATTTGAGATCTCTACTGCCCTTATACTTAACCATGTATGATGACCCTGTGTCCACATCAACAGCTTCTCCTTAATGGCTGCCTATGACCCATTGCGTGGATGCATCATAATTCGTTTATTCAGTCCCAGATATTTGTATATAGGTTCAATTAGGTTTGGTTATTCAATATTGGCATCAATTCTGTAATTTTTTATTATACCTAAGATAAATTATTTTAAGTGAAGTTGTCAGATAAAGGATATGATTTTTAAAAGAATTTTAATATGCATTGCCTTTGTGATATATTAACTAAAGCAGAAATATACCTGTGTGCCCTTTTGTATCCTGCATCTGACAGGTCACTTAACAACGACAGTTTGCAGGGACAATAGCTCACATCAGGAATGTCTGTAGCCTCCTTGCAATAGCTCTACTGCAATTTACCATGGCTTTCAGATATTGCTGATCAGCCTTATGTTGCAAAACCTTAAACTTGATAGTTTCCATTAAGTCACACCTGAGGCATTGGGAGCAGACATATCCCAAAATGGTAGGCAAATATGACACCACTAGTATTCAAATGACTATTCAGCTTTTGCAGCTGATAAATCCTTAATATCTTTCTCGTCCTGTCCTCCCCAAAGCAGTTAACCTGAGGCCAATTAGGGATAAATTTAATGCAATTTTCTGTGATGTGGTTACCTTTCTAAGTTGAGGATATGAGAAACAACTATATTTGGAGAAGAGTTCAATACATGTGAACCCCATCTTCAAATACAGTCTTTTTTTCTTGTTCCTCAATCAGATTATAAAGTAATAAAATTAAAAAAAAACGTTAAATGCCAAGCAGTGAACTGCAATTGATTAGATGAAATCCCTAATCTTCTAAATCATTTTTAAAGTAAAATTAAATACTATCTGTCATTTGGTTAGAGTAGGCAGTTAGTTAGGTTCTAATAGGATGCCTGGAGGCCAACAAAGAGGAAGTCACGGCCAGCTACCTGGAATGTCCGAGGCCTGTCCTGGCAGCCCTCCACAAGAAGCTGGACCAAACCAGACAGGTGCCAAGATGATGGGTGCCAAGACAGGAAACCTTTGACCAAAGAAGGAAGAAAAAGCAGGAAACCCTGCTCCCAAGAAATCCCCACATCAACTAATAATTATTCCACCTGTTTGTTAACAACTGTTGATAGACAGTAGAAACCTGAACCCCAGCATTGCAGGTCTCTTTCCCTCTCACCTGCTCTCTCACATCTCAAAAGTGTACTTCCACTTTAATAATGTCTCTGCTTGTGTTGCAATGCTGCATTGTGTGTATCCTTGTATTCTTTCTTGTGACTCAACCAAGGGCCTTTGGGGACATCTTTGGACAGGCTGGGTTGAAGCCTCAGGGCCCCAGGGTATTCCCAGTTCACCTGGCAATAATTCATACACTTCTCTAAAATAGGAGCTATATTCTGCTTTTATATATTTTGTAGTCTACTTTGGATATTAAAATCCTACAGAATAAAACATGAATGGGTGGCAGGCCAATCTGAAATTTTCTCTGAAATATGAATTACTAGTTACTTTTTGATTCTTACTATATTTATCCTTCTAGTACCTCATATTTCATTTATTAACATAATGCGAGATAGACTTTTTCTGTATGTAATGTTTATGACTTTACATTTAATAAGTAAATAAGTAAATTTAATAAGCCATTGTCATATATATACACACACATGCTATTTCTATTACACATACACAAACAGATGCACATGATAATATGATTTTGGCATTTTATTTACTTCTGTATAGAGAAAAGATTTAAAAAGAAAGAATAACTATAGTGAAATATATGATATTAAATAGGACATTTCTTTTCTTATTAAGCACAGTACAAATCCGTATTAACAACACAGGAAACAAAAAGTGTTGGTGAGGATGTAGAGAAAGGAGAACACTATTCCACTGTTGGTGAGAATGAAAAGTGGTGCAGCCACTCTGGAGAACAGTATGGAGTTTCCTCAAAAAACCAAAAATAGAACTACTCTACAATCCAGCAATTGCACTATTGGGTATATACCCAGAGTATACAAAAATACAGAACCGAAGGGCACATATACCCTAATGTTTATAGAAGCATTATCCACAATAGCCAAGCTGAGGAGACAGCCCAAATGTCCATCAAATGATAAATAAAGAAGATGTGATACACACACACACACACACACACACACACACTGGAATATTACTCAGCCATTAAACATAATGAAATCTTGGGGTGCCTGGGTGGCTCAATTAGTTAAGCTCTGACTTTGACTCAGGTCATGATCCCACAGTTCATGGATTTAGATCCTGTCAACACAGAGCCTGCTTTGGATGCAGGGTTTCCATCTCCCTGCTCTCTTTCTCTCTCTCCCTCTCTCTATCTCTCTCTCCCTCTTTCTCTCAAAAATAAATAAAATAAACATTAAAAAAAGAATGAAATCTTGCCATTTGGAAGAATGTAGATGGAGCTAGAATGTATTATGCTAAGTTAAATAAGTCAATCAGAAAAAGAAAAATACCATATGATTTCACTCATATGTGGAATTTAAGAAACAAAACAGATGAACCTATTGGAGTGGGGGATAAGAAGGGAGGGAAACAAACCACAAAAGACTCTTAACAGTAGAGAACAAACTGAGGTTTGATGGAGGGAGGTGAGTAGGAGATGGGTGATGGGTAGAAAGGAGAACACTTGTGATGAGCTCTGGGTATTGTAAGTGATGAATCACTGAATTTTACTCCTGAAATCAATACGGTACTGTATGTTAACTAACTCAAATTTAAATTAAAAAAAGATCCAAATGGTAAAGAATAATAAATGGAAATTGAAACACACTAATATGTCCCTTTCTCATTTTCAGTTCTGGACCTAAGAGGACTATTTCAACTCTATTTTGATTATTATATTGGCTACTGCTATAATTCTCAATAATAGGCTGATACCTCAACTTCTTGATTTTTAACCCCAGAGAATATGAACTTACTAGCCCCTTTTAATTTGAGGGATTTAGTCACATTTTCTGACTAATCACTTTCTTCCTGTGAGTTTTGTAGATAGCTATTACTTTGTTTATATCTCTATTTTTGTCATGTGGAAACAAATTTAATTTTTCTTTCCTACAACATATTCTTTAATTGAAGTATAATTAACAGTGTTATATTAGCTTTGAGTTGCTCAACATATTGATTCAACAATCCTATACATTACTCAGTGCTCGCCGTGGTTAAGTGTAGTCACCATCTGTCACAATATAACATTATTAAATAATATTGGCTATATTCTGTAAGATGTACTTTTCATCTCTGAGATTTATTTTGTAACTGGAAGTTTGTAGCTCTTAATCCCCTTTATCTATTTTACCCATCCCTCCACCCACCTCTTTATCATTTTAAATAATATACATAAATCCCTTTTGTTCTGTCACCTGGGACACTGCCTCTTAATCTACACTATGTAAGAGAGGAAATCAATGCCTTTACATTTTCCCACCTTTCTTCCATCATCCCTCCTTCCTGCATCTATCTAATCATAGCAGTGCATGTACATTGAGAGCGTTTGAAACAAGACAAACCCATTCTCTTGAGTCAAACTGTTTTCTTTTCTAGCAGATTCTATCAAATTATCTGTATTTGGGTATTTGGGGTATTGGTTAAGCACATCCTAAATCTCTATAGGATGTACAAATTTTGAGTCAAAGAAACCCTAAACCTACTAACATAAACTCAAAAATACAAAAGAATATAATTTCTAATTCATAATCTCCTGGCATAGATAACATTGATTATGAAAACAAACAAAAATATACATAAAAGGAAGGGAAACAAAACCCAAACATTTCTATTCACTAACAAATTCAAGAAAAAAAAAGATTAATACAAGTTAGAAATGACAGGGCAGAAATAAAACTGCTTAATGATGATTCTTTGTGCACCCTTTGCAACACAGAAAGACAGAAGCTGGAGTACAGTCCAAACAATGCACTTTTAAAATGACATTAGAATAGCAACATGTCCTGAAAAATCAAATAAACAGGTCTTGTAGGAAGGGCAGAATGACAAACATCTGACTCTCCTTTTCTTTCTTAGGACTTAGGAAATGTGAAAACATGAGAAATAAACTCTATTGATCTTCCAAGAAATGTAAAAGAACCATCTTAATACCGAAAATTTTGCAGAACTTCTATAAATTGAGGTGCAGATACGACCATAATAAAACAACATACTCATTAAAGGCTGCCATTTAACTTATCTGATAAAATACGACACATTTGAGACAACATAGCATAGGAAATCCAGACAACAGAAGCCCTCTGGCTGGGAAGGAGAAAGCCAGGAAGTCAGGTTAGACTGGGAGAGTTGGTAATTAATGGGAAAGCTAGTCCCTCTCCCCCACCCCCACCCGAGGGGATATTAACCACTGCACTGAGAGGAAAGCCTACAGTGGAATCTGGCAGTGTACGATTTTTTTCAATAACAAAAGGCTAAAAAACACACAGAATACCCCAAACACACAGCTCCCCATGGGAGCAAAAGGCTTAAGTAAACCCAACCACATTCATATTATGGAAGCTTCTTCCAATATTAAAATAATAGTGTAGGCCAGGGATGGGCAATTATGACTCACTCACAGGTCAATTCTGGTACACTTCCAGCTTTGTAAATAAAATTTCATTGGAACATAGCCACACCCATTTATTTAACTACTGCCTATGGCTACTGTTGAGCTACAATGGCTGAGCTGAATAGCTGTGACTGAGACCATTTGTCCAGGAATGTCTAAAATATTTATTATCTTGACATTTAAAGGAAAAGTTTTCTTGTTCCTGGTAAAAAAAAAAAAAAAGAAAAAGAAAAGAAAAAGAAAAAAAGAAAAAGAGGTCTATTTAATGACATGAAAACATTTTTGTGAGATAATACTAGGTGAAAGAGGAAATTATAAAACTACACAAAGCTCATATTTTTGTGTATCTAAAAATGTTTGTGTGTGTGTGTGTGTGTGTGTGTGTGTGTGCATACATGCATTTGGGAAAGTAGGGAAGGATAAACACCATAATGTTAGCAATGGTGATCTCAATTAGGATTATTGATGGCTTCTATTTTGTCATTATTAACTATTGTCAAAGTTTATCCATAAGAAAATGTTACCTACGTAACAAAGACAACAACAAAATATTTTAAAACCGAAAATGCGCAAAATCATTGAGGCAGGTTTTATTGGTGTTTGCATAATCATTGGTCCTAACAGCTGAATTTTCAGAAAAGGAATATGGCTCCTTCTTGTGTTTTAGTAACATGGAGCTTTGACAGCCTCAAGGACTATGTTGCTTCATTCTTGTGCAGGGCAGGCTGCAAATTATGTCAAGGTTCTATGAGTTTGATAGCTATTGTTTGGAAGGGGGACAACTGCTCATTTTCAACTGTGGTCTCACAAGCATGGAGAAACTGTTATTTTTCTGTGCTCCTTCAATCAAACATGGAACATCTGTCACAAGACTACTGTCTGATATGGCAGCAAAAGCTGCTCTCAATATAAGAGCTTAGCAGCTACTACAGGAAAGATCAGACAAGTACAACCAATATGTCGATACCTGTACCAGATGGTGATGATTAATTAATTTTTAATAACATTAAGCATTACAGTGTTGGGAATAATAATCATGACTATATTATATATGTGTATATATATATATATATATATATATATATATATATATATGTACACACACACATGTGTTATATGTGTATACATACGCTTGTGTTTTGTCTGTCATTTCACCTAAAATAGACTCTTAAAGTAAGAATGTGATATTTGAAATATTTAAGTCTCTCTCATAATTCATGATTTCAATTTTCAGTATAAACTTAAGCTTGTGCTACAGTTTGCTTTTTATTGTCAAGTAGAGGTTTGCAAATATTGCCACAGATTATCCCCAAATTACTTGAGGGTACTGAGGTGTTTTTTGTTTTGGTTTCGTTTTTGGGTTTTTTTGTTTGTTTGTTTGTTTGTTTGTTTGGCAAAAATTGAGTTGAATTCAAATGAAACTATAAAGCAGTGCTCAACATTAACAAATTAGAATAAAAGGCAGGAATTTGACAAACTCTGAATATCTGGCCCTTTAAAAAAAATTCTCTGCATATCATTTTTGTATTTATTGAAACTGTCCCATTTCCTGAAGACTACCAAGAATTTTATAAGTGAAATCTGGAGTTCACAAGGAATTACTCAATTTAGGGCATCTAAGGAGAGAGTGCTGATGTAGAAGAAACCAAGAGTATTTAGGTTAAAAGCATAATCTCTGCAGTCAGAAAAATTGGGATTGAATTCTGCTTATTAGCTATGGGAAATTGGGCAAGTTTCAAGTCCTCCATTTGCTCAAACTGCAGGCAACTATACTTCCTGTCTCCCTCATAAGGTTGTTTTGACAACTCAATGGGTTAATAATTGTAAAGGGTTTAGCACAGTGGATGGCATATATCAAAGACTGTATGTATTATGCATTGGTTAAGTAAATGGTGACAAGCATGAAGCTTATTTGGAAAGCCCTACGGTGGGCCATCACCACAGTCACCAAGAAGAGTGAACAGGAAAGATGCAGCGCTTAGGAAGGGAAGACAAGTTTGGTTGTAAGCTAAGGCATATGCTAGACACAAACTTTAAAAAAAAATTCCAAAAGACAGGCTGTTAAGAATTCCAGCCTTGGTAGAAAATGAAGATAGACTAAAAATTGGAAGAGAGTCTTACAATTACTGAGTTGTCAGTAGAAACATGAGTAAATTTTTATTCTTATCCTGGCCATTCTAAATGAATACGAAGCAATCCATGTAGGGGACACTGGATTCCATTTTTTTTTCTCTCTACTATTCCACAAATAACTTGTAGGCACAATATATTTTTATCATCCCATAAATTCCACCTATACCCCAAATCCCCACCTTGGACACCCAAACTATTGAAACTTCTGATGTTTCTTTTAAAAGTTGTCTGACTTCAATCCATTTCACTGTCCACATATCTCTGTCATTAATATGAATTTCTCCAATTGATTTCTCAAAAGTGTATTCTATCCTACAAAAGTATATAATTCCTCAGTGTTAATTAGATGTCACTTAAATCTTCCTAATGATGTACAATTGGCCTGCTTATTCATTTGTGTTTCAGCCTCTTCTGGACTGTGATTGTTTCAATCAGTGAAAAATGCTATTATTAATTCCCATTCAGTTACATCAACATGGTATCAAGTCAATTATGTAAATGTGATTTTATTTTGATGACATTACTGGATTTCAGATCAGTTTATAGAGCTTCAACTATCCACTTTGAACCTCACCTTAAAACTCTAGTTTGAAGACAAAAGTTTTTTCTCAACTTAAATACTTTGTTAGATAATAAATAAATATCCTCTTATTTCACTATGGTTTGTAAAACTTATATTTCAATTATATCAGCTCTGCATAATTACCTATGTGGTTCTTAAAACACACACATACATACATACACACACACACACACACACACACACACACACACTTCCATAATGTGGCTTAAACCTTAAGTCCTTTCTAAAATTTTATCTAACTACATGGAAATTCATCATCTAATCTTGACCTACTCTGGAAAAAAAAGGAAAAAAAAACCAAAAATACCAATTCATATAATTCAATACCAAAATAAAGATTTGATATGGCCCTTCTATAATCATATGATTTTTAAGGGAGAAAATTAAGTAGATGCTGAAGTCAATGAATAAGGTCAAATGAGTTAGTACCAACAACTTTTCTTTGATAAGAGTGTTTGGAGGAGTGCTTTGGCGGTTCAGTCAATTAAGCATCCGACTTCAGCTCAGGTCATGATCTCATGGTTTGTGAATTCCAGCCCTGCATCGGGCTCTTTGCTGCCAGTGCAGAGCTCATTTTGGATCTTCTGTGTCCCCCTCCCTCTGCCTCTGCCCTGCTTGTGCTCTGTCTCAACGATAAACATTAAAAAAAAAAAAAAAAGAGTGCCTATAAATGAAGAGGAAAGCTCATGGGAAAAACAATGATACATGCCTAAAGTTAGAATAAATAAATTGATAGAAAAAGTAAGCATCTCTTTAGATCGTTTTATTTCCTCTCATCATCAGGAAAATCGAACTCATATCCTATCATAGAGGTAGACTGTCAGACTGTTTATATCAAAACCCACTTTCAGTGACAAAACAGCCACAAGAGAATTGTTGCTATGATGATATCCTTCTCTACCTTGTCCCTTCATCTTGGCATCCTTTCTATCCCATATTCATTTTCATCTTATTTATCTATCACTATTCTGGTCATCTCTATGATATTCTTGCCCCCAAACTCTCCTCCACTTTGGTTGATTCTACATACTGTTGACAGTGTTCCTCCTGAAACTATGCCAATGCACTTCTCTTTGAATACAAAAAACAAAACAAAATAAAACCTCTAAATGACAATGATTCCTCAAAGCCTACCCAATAACATCCAAATTCCTTGGGAAACCATACTCCACTGAAAATCAAAATATTTTAATGTATTACTACATTCTCCTTTGAACAAAAATCTGTTCTTTATTTTTTTTTATTACAAAAGCCTAAAGTAAAATGAAAAATAAAACAAAACATTGTGTGGGGATCACTGTCCTCAATTTTGAGCCAAAGTTCCTTTGTTATGTATAAATTGTTGATAATGTAACTTAAAGTAGACACTGTGGCCAAAGAGGTACATTTTAGAGGATATCTATATTTCACATGATCATAGGAAACACAATTTTACACATGTTTTAGCTTATTTATAATGTTCAAAGCATCTAGATATTTATTTATTTGGTTTCCTTGAATTTTCAAATACTGTTGAAAGTATAACAGAGGGTCTCTATAATTATAGTACTTCTCATCTTCTAGGTACATTTTGTTAGATTGTTTTGTATTTTACTGTGTTTTAATGTTCAGTGAACGAAGTTTCATTAATCATACCTTTTTTGAGATAAAAAATTATTATGTAATATTATAAATGCAATCCATGCTCAAATATGGATTAACAAAAATAAAATAAAATCTAAAACAAAGGTAAGCACTGTTCTGATCATGGTTTATAGTCTTTTACATATTTTATACATATACCCGTACCAGTTTTCTAAGAATAGGATCACAATATATTTATTGCTTTCAATCAGTTTTTCTTCACTTAACATTATATGCTCTATGCTTGACAGGTTTACTAATTAAAAGTTATTCTGTAAGATCACTTACTAGCTGTGTGACCCTAAGGGAATAACTATCACTGTGATTAAATTTTCTTATCTGAAACATACAGATGAAATACAGAGAAAATAGTACCTTTCTCTTATGGGTCTTGATAGGATTAAATGCAAAGTACCTATAAAATATTTTGTACCAAAAAATAAGAACATATGTAAAAATAAACCATTTTTCTGGAATAGTATACTGCATGTGCACATTTTTATTAGGTTGAAAACAATCTATGTGAAATAGTGGGGATTTGCTTAAATTAAAAAAAATCTAATGAAGTCAGATAGAACTTTGTAATGATATTATAGAATGCTGTTATTTACAAAGAATACAGTTTAAAATACATTGTTAATTGAAATAAGTAGGCAACTCATTTACATAACATAGAAATAACTCTTGTAAATAAAGGTTTCCTGCCACTCTGTTGCTTTTTTTTTTTTCATTATTCTGCAAGAAATAGAGGTTGCTACTGCCATAAAATTTACTAAATTGTAAGTGAGATATAGTTGTCGAACATTATTTGCAATATGACTAACACAGAGTTAATTTCTTTGTATATCAAAGGTTTTTGTGAGTGACCCAGAAGGCTTTAACGTTTCCTGCAGCTTGACTAAACTTTAGACAAAGTTGCTTTCTGACTCTAAGCCCCTAACTTCCTTTTTCTTACAGCAGTTTAATTGTAAAGGCAATGGAAATGTGAATTTTTTTTCTCTGCCCAAAGCCTCTTACCACCTTTATAAGATGTGCCAGAACTGCCTTTCTCAAGACTCTGAGAACTAGCTCTTTGTAATGTAATCATCAAGGAAGATAGCATCCCTATCTGCTAGTTTCTGTGGGAGGGTAGGAGCCTAATTTGGCTAAGAGACTTACTCCAAATTGTAAAATTACTTCCTTCTGTGAAGAAGGAACAAAATTCGCTTCCTTTAGGCAAGGTCAATTAGCAAACAGAGATGATCTAGGATCCTCCCCAGCCCCAGGTGTTAAAACCTGTCCAAACTTTTGTTTCAGTAGAATTAGTTTATCTGTTCCATCTCTCCTCTTGGATGCAATCTTACCAGAATAAAATCAACTCCTGGCTGTTTTTCTTGTCCTGTGAGGTCAATCGACCGATCGATCTATCAATCTTCTATTATCTATCTATCATCTATCATCTATTTTCCTTCCTCCCTCCCTCCCTTAGTTTCTCCATTTCTTTAACAGAGGCACAGTGGTTCTGGATTCTTATAGCTTGTTCTATAATTTGGAGCAAGTTATATGGTTAAACTTCAATTTCTGATTTGTAAATAGGAATTTACAGCACCTCCAAAGCAGAGTGGTTGTCAGGAACAAAGAAGATAATGCATAAAAAATGCTCAGTAAAGGTTAGAAGTAAGGTAGTCCAAGGGTTTGAATAGGCAATTACAAAAACAGTCTGCCAGTTAACTCTTGAAAAAAATGTTCCATGTCAATTGTATTTTTTTTTAATGCAAGTTGAAACAGTGAAATGTTAGTTTCCAGCAATCAAAGTGGCATGTTTTTTTTAATGTCTCTACAGAGTTGGCAAGTTTTTGGCAAAGAAAATATTCTCACATACTAGGGGTAGAAATATAAACTGCTATTATCTTTCTGGAGGGCAATATGTAAATAAGTGGCAAAACTCTTAAAATTGTGCCTACCTAGCAATTCTGCTTTTAAGGTGAAGAAGTAGTTTGACATTGGTAAATATTAGTCAATGCCAATGTTTATCCCGGCTCTATTTCTAACATTGAAAATAAAACCAACCTATAAAACCAAATTATAGGAGATACTGTAAATAAATCACTGTGCAAGTACACAAGAGAATATACTATATAAACATTTAGAATCACATTTAAGAACCTTTTACCACTTGAGAAAATTCATGATAAAAAGGAAGCAAAAACAAAGTAAAGTAATTTATACATTGTAATCTGTATGTTTCATACCAAGTGAGCTAGCTTGCGGTCTAAAATATGTAATACAAAACATTCAATGGTGATCATTTTCTGCCATTTCATAACTATTTGCAAATATGCAAATATGATCAAAGTAATCACCTTGGTATTTATCCTCTAGTTCAAAAGCAGTATTTTTTTAGGCCATTATTTTTCTAATAGTCATTGAAATGAATATTTCTATACTGTCCAATATCTTTTTATTTTAAGTTTATTTATTTATTTTGATGGGGGGGCGGTGGGCAGAGAAAGAGAATCCCAAGCAGGCTCTGTGCTGATGGCATGGAGCCTTGATGCAGGGTTCAAACTCAAAAACCATGCTCATGAAACCGAGAGTCAGACGCTTAATCAACTGAACCACCCAGAGGCCCCTTGATGTCTTCTACTCAGGCATTCCTTACTGCTTTCTTTTAGCTTTTACTTACTTTGTTCCTATGAATGTTCATCAAATCCTTTTTATAGGTCTATATTAAATTATGGTATCTCCCAATTAATATAATACTCCTCACAATGTTTTATATTTGTAAAACTATTCTATACTCTAAATATACATTTTATTCCTTATGCATTTTCTTCATTTAGGCTTCAAATAATATTCCTAAAATTAGATAATACTATTTAATGTTTCCATAGAATCAGTAAACCACCAGACAATTTAACTAGTACACTGCTGAGGTGGGGGTTAGCAGGAGCCTGGAAGACAACCTTTTTTCATTTGACGCTTTTAATAATGCACTTGACTTATTGGTTTATTTCCATTCTCCACATAGATAAAATTTAAACCCACTGACTGCTTATTGAGAAAACCAAAACAAAACCAGAAAACCTCTCATCTAAGAACTGTCAAAATAACAAGGACTCACCACAGGTTGGTGATGATGTTAATGCTCATATGAAGGATTTTATTGCTCAGAAGACAAAATTAGTGTATTATTGCTTTCCTTTTCAAATTAGCATTTTCCTTTAAATTCCTAACACTGAGTTTTATTTAAAGCATGCTTATATGATTGAATTAGTTGACATAAATGGCATATGGCTAAATTATTACATGTAACTCATGTGGAGACACACAGGAAACTTTGAACATGGATAGACTGAAAAGCACCATGAAAAAGAGAACTCAGAACCAAAATTTCCATAGAAGTGCTGCAGATCACATTGCCTATTGGCTGAAAATTAAAATGACACCTGGAAAATATAACTACACTTTTCAAGGGATAGAACCCAAATCTAATAATCCTGTTACTTAATATCATTTTGGCTTGAAGTGGGATAGTTTATCTAATTTGGGTAAAGGAACAGGCAGTACCAATTCATTTACGTGGCATGTATACTATTTGCTCTAACACCATAGTGATAGTTATAATTTTAGAATGGGTAATTTGTTAAGTATGATAACACTTCCCCCCGCCCTCCCAAAAAAACCTCTCACTTGAAGCTAGATTGATATAAAGATTTCTAAGAATAAACACTTGAAAGCTAAGGTAAAGCTGATGGAATTACATAAAATTCTGAGTGCTGTGGATTAGATACCTATCTGATTTTTTATTTTGTAATGTGAGATTTATAGAACAATTGCAAAAATAATATAGAGTTCACTTATACTTTCACCCAGTATCCTCTATTGTTAACAGCTTATAAAATCATAGAACAGTGACAGAAATAGGAATAGGAAATTGCATTGATAAAATATTTTAAACTCACTTAACAGATACTGAATTTCACCAGTTTTCCACTAATATACTTTTCAGGACTAGAATCCAATCTAGCATCCTACATTGCATTTAGTTGTCATATCTCCTTAGGCTTCTCCAATCTATAAAAATTCCTCCAGCTTTCTTCTTCTATCATGACTTTGACAATTTTGATAAATACTAGTCAGTTATTTTATAGAATGTCATTCAGTTTGGGTTTATCTGATACTTTCTCATTACTAGATTGAACTTATGGATTTTTGATAAGAACAGCACAAAAGTGGGGCACTCAGTTAGTTAAGCGTCCAACTTCAGTTCAGGTCACCATCTCATGGTCTGTGAGCTCAAGCCCCATGTTGGGCTCTGTGCTGACAGCTCAGAGCCAGGATCCTGCTTCAGATTCTGTGTCTCCCTCTCTCTCTCTGCCCCTCCCCTGCTTGCACTCTATCTCTCTCTCTTATTTATTTATTTATTCATTTATTTATTATAAATAAACAAAAAAAATAGAACAACAAAGAAGTGACATCAAGCTATTCTCAGTGCATTCTACCATGAGATACATGACGTTATTCTGAAGTACTGTATCCTTACTTTTCAGAGTAGGTATGTCCTTAGAAACACTGCAGAGGTAACTGTTGGGAAGTGACTATCCCTGAATGTTGTTCAGACTAAATAATTCATATTTATGCCTGTGAAGCCTGATAAAAAATTACCAATAAGAAAAAAAAATCCATGTTTTTGGAAGTTAACTCATCATTTCACAAATGTAAAAAACAGATACCCAATCTTTCTATTAAGCTGAAAGTGAGGCTAATATAGGGTATGAATAAAAACAACTAGAATGGTACATCTTCAGTAGAGAAATCTCTGTATTGATATATGGGACTTTGGGGGAGGGGGAAACTACTAGAAATATGTATATTTCTGTTATCGAACAGTGTGAATTTAAAGCTATAGGGAAATTAATGTGACTAGTATTTTTATATTAATTCATAGCAACTCCAGGAACTATATTCATAATTATACATATTAAAGAAAAGATCTAATATTGAATTTGAAAAAATGTCTAATTTGGTTAAGTGAGTAGGGTACAAAAGAACCCATTTTCAAAATCATTTCTCCAGATCTCAAATGAAATATAAAGAACAGGTAAATCAAGGTAAATTGAAATACTTTTAGTATTTAAATTTTACTATCACTCTTACTATTGAAAGTCCCCTCATCCGCTATCTGACCTAAGGACCAGATTCTCTTTGTATACCTGAATGCAATTTATTTGTTTAAAATGGGGGTAGCCAGGTATTAATAGATACAACTTATATTTTTCATGTAGGGAAAATGCAGATAGAGTTTGGTACATTCATAAATTCCTGTTTTGTGGTGGACCCGCCCCAAGGCCAGGTAAGAGTCAAATAACTTAGCTAAAAGCCAGCTTCTACTTGATTCCAACCAACTGCCTCTCACTCTGTCACCTTTGAACTGTGGGTGGGTCCTACTAGTGAAGCTGGGGAAGTGATTCAGTGACTAACAAGAGTTTTTGAATGCTTTCAACTTGTCCTTATGTCCCCTTCTCCTATATCTTGTAGGGAAAAAGCTGATAGGGATTTGGGATTCTAGGATATTAAACATGTCTGATTTTATAGTGAGAAGCCTACAAATATGAGTGTAAATTGTCCAAGTGCAACACCTTCAGCACAGTTCACAATAAGCATAACCACTTCCTGTGTTTTAAACTAAGGACACCTACATTTTGAAATAACAATAATACATAGATTTTGAGTATACTAAAATCAAGATTTGTTGTCCATGAAAGATGTTTGCTACTAACCTTCCAAATATGAAAATCCATGTATGCTTTTAAATCAGGAATTTAAAATCTAGGCTTATACAATTTGCTGACCTTATGACAACCATCATAGAATATCCATTCTAGCACTGCCCACTGAGAAGGCATATTTCTTTTTCTTTTTCTCTTTTCTTTCTTTCTTTCTTTCTTTCTTTCTTTCTTTCTTTCTTTCTATCTTTCTTTCTTTTTCTTTCTTTCAAAAGGAAAAGGTAATGATATAATCTCCTCACTGTAGATTCTTCAGGGGAAAGTGTCCCAATAGCTACAGGCTCCCCACTTACCCTCCATTACTCCTACTTAGCTATTTTCTGAGCTTTTCTAGACACTGTGTAACCCTAGTGCCTCTGTCCTCCCTTTCTTTATTAATGTCAGATCAGCTATGTCTATTCATGCTCATGTCAAAAATGAAAGATAAAATGACCACCACACAAGGGCATAAGGTACTTTAACAAGGGACTAAAGAGCAAAAACAACAGTAAGAAAAATTATTGTTTTCCCATGTTTCAGCTGGTAAAAAAAACTTACAGGTAGTTGCACCAACACCCTTAATTTACCCACCTAATAGACATAGGCCATGGAAGAAGAAAGAAAATGTTCATACTATTATAAAAGAGATTTAGTCTTCCCATCATGATGACCTCAAATGTGATCTGCATGATTGTCCCCCAAACATTGAATTAATAGTGTTATTTAACTATTTATTTAAAATCAATTTCCATCTAAAAAGGATTTGAGGTGGCCAACTTGAAGAACATAATACAATTAAGTTGATATAAGAGAGAAGTCCAGAGTCAAAGAAAGAGACCAAATAAAACATGCCAAAAGCAAATGCTACTAAAGTTGTTGTTATTAGACATCAAGAATCTCATCTTCATGATAATTTTACCTAAGTCATTTAAATTTTCTGTTTTAATATTTAAAAATATTATAAACACAAACAAAAAATGTGTTACCAAATCAGCACAAATTAAAATAATATATATGAGTTTATTTGTAATTGGATTTATGCAGGCTGTTAAATACTCCAGCTACAAAAGCATATAGCATTTAAATAAACCACTGGGTTATAATACCTGTATTAACTTCAGCTTCTTTGATATTTCATCTCTCTCATTATTTGACTGATACCTGACAGGTAAATTGGAAATGTTGTGTTGAGATTTGTAAGCACATACATTAATAACAATAAAAAAAGCTTCATGTCATGGCAAAACATTACCTTGCCTCATTTTTGGTTAGTTTTATTAAAACAAAAAAAAAACTACAGAAAGGATATTCAAGTAACCTCCAATAAATTTATTACTAAAAGCACCATCTGCTGGTTACTAGAAATTGATGCATTTCAATCTGTCTTCAGATTCTTTGATAAAAGAATAGAAAAACATTTTTTTCTCTTGCATGCCTGCACGGATTCCCGCTGCATACTGAAGTTACAAGCCTAGAGAAACAGGAGGTAGATTTTATTGGTAAAATGTTTTAGTCTATGTGTGTGTATGTGCAGTGGAAATCAATTGTACAGCTTGCCTTTTATTGGAAAGCTTAGGTATATAAATGAGAGTATTTTTTCTTCTAAATCAGTCTTACATAACCAAAAGGCAATTGTTAGTTCAGTAAGTGTAGAGGCCTCCCCCACAGGAAACATTACAAAATCTAAATTGAAGTGTTTTAACTAGTTCAGCCTATAGCCTGATTCTAGCCCACAGTAGGTTCTAAATAAGTGTTGGCCGGATGAAGAAAGGGAAAATAAATTCGTGACTATGGCTTGATGTGAGATAAGACCAAATTGGGGGGAAAAACGCTCATATTTTATATTCATTAGATAGATATTTTTAACTATGCCAAAATTTGATGTGTGAATTTAACATTAGCAAGGGAGGAGTGATGCTTTTTATTTTTAAAGAAAGACAGTCATGCAAAGAATACATTTAGAATTTTTGAGATTTCATTAAAAAAAGGTATTAAATCTGGGAAGTATAAAAGACGTTTAGTATGAGCATTTGACCTCATGGATTATAAATATAGAACAAAGAAATCTTCTGTTGCTACATAGCTTTTTGTAAATTCAATAGAACTAAATTTCTACAGTCTCCTGAGAGGACTGAATTTGATTATTTCAAATTAAAATTTAAGATATGAAATTCTGAGTTATAGAAGGGATATTTTTTTTCCTCTTAAATTAATTTCTCCCCATTGCACATGAAAAAAAAATGAGTTTAATGGGTAATCAAGGTAAAGCGAAGTCACACAGGTATAATTGGTAGAGTTGACATTTGAATTTAGGCTCTTTGTTTATAAAAGCATTGTTTTTCAAATTTACGAAGAAGGCTCTCAATTATACTGCATTTTTTGAGAGGTGGGAGGGAATGGGTAAATGAGTAGAAACACAACTTACTCTCTAGGTGAGTAACCTCCTAAGCCTCACTCTGATGGTAGTTTTCCATTTCTCTTAGGTGATCCAAATATACCTCTTTAAGTAAAATAAATTGACATTAAGAACATTCACTAAGCATCTGGCTTCTCTAACCACTTGAGAATAAACTCCAAGCATTTCAAGATGTGATCCTGTATCATAGTTGAACTAAAAATGATTCTGTTTTCATTAAATGATACGGCAAGCTTAAGAGTTCATTCAACAGATACTTTCCCAAATGTTGGAACATTTCTGAATTCAATGGCAAGAAAAAAAATGTATTCATACCAATTCTGTAGTACATGATAAAAATAAGTGTTTGACATGGCTTTAGGGATAAACTGCCCCTGCTAGGAACACATACCTAGTGCTAGGGCAAAAATAACCCTTGCAAATCCTAATATCAATAAGGCATCTTCATCAAACAACCTTCAAAATTAGTTTAAAAAAGTAAAATATCTAGAGTTCACGCACAATTTTTAAAATCCATCCGATTTTGGTATTCGTTTGCCAGAGAAGGTCCAAGACTGAGAGTTGGCATTTTGGAACTATGAGATCTCCCCATCTCTCTCAAACAAATGATTTGTTACTGATAACCAGTTGTGCAAATTAGAAATGTTGGCATCCAATATCTGCTACATAGATATTTACATCAATAACAAAAACACCATAATAGTAATTTTTAGTGAAAATCATTGGTTGTCCATCCAACATCACTGTCTCTCAATAGCATCCAGAAGTTCATTGAGAGAACCACCCTTTGCCATGTGCTAAAGTCACAAGGTTTGGGTGGCATTGACTTCTGGGGAGAGCTCTGATTTTCACACACCATCTTGTGTTCTACCTGTCTTGCCACAATGAGCGGTAGCCCAGTTCTCGGCAATTGTCTCACAGCAATCTCTTCTCCGCTTTGCTTTCTGACCAAAGTTATTCTGAACAGAGTAAATCCCAGAACTTCCTTCCCCTGAATGTGTTTGGTGGTTGGAAGAGAAACATTCTCACTCTAAACCAGAAAGAGACCAGTACCCTCATTATTGTCTACAGCAGGGTGAGATAATGAAGAGATCTAGGCTTTAGATAATACTGCTGCTGCCGAAGGACAGAGAATTGGAAAAGTCCTGAGTACTAGGCTACCCTGCCCTAACCCTTGCTGGGATGTCTCTCTGTTGCATGAGCCAACCATTTCTCTTTATTGCTTATGCCAGTTTAATTTTTTTGCTGCTTGGAAACAAACACGTAATCACAATGGGAATGATGGTAGTTACCATTATTTAAGTATTTCCTAACTGAAAGGCATTGCTTCCCAAAATCCTGCCCTGGAAGGCAGATGCTTAATTATTACCTTCATTTCATTGATAAAGAAACAGATTTGGAGAGGCTAAATGACTTCCTTAAGATCACACATCTAATAAATTATCAGAACTACAATTTAAATATTATCTTTCTGATCATAAAGTCCATATTCTTTTTTAAAAACGTTTATCTATTTATTTTTGAGAGGGAAAGAAATAGAGCGGGAGAGGGGCAGAGTAGAGAGAGAGAATCCCAAGCAGGTTCTGTGCTGTCAGCACAGAGCCCAGTGTGGAGCCTGAACCCACAAACTGTGAGATCATGACCTGAGCCAAAATCAAGGATTGGATGCTTAACTGACTTGAGCCACCCAGGGGCCCCTGAAGTCCACATTGTTTTAAACCTTATACTATGGGTTTCACCATTATTAGCTGTGTGATCTTGTGTAAGTTATTTAACCTCCTGGGTCTCAATTTCTTCAAACATGAATTTAGGAAAATAATAGTTCCTAATTTACATGAGGATTAAAGAAGTTTACATATATGAAATACTTATCAAAGTATGTGCACAATAGTAATCACTCAAAAATATTAGAGCTTATTAAAATTACTAGTGATGCCATTCATTTGTACATTGGGGACACAAATGAAGTCTGCCCCAGTGGCCCAGCCCACATCACAAATCTAAACCTAAGTGAGCCTGCACTTATAGGAGGCACCCATCAAGGAAACCTAATTAATTAATCACAGTCCTAATGACAGTCCTGCAACTGAGCTTTAACTAGCTTACTTTACTCTAGAAAATAGGACCTGCTGGCTTTATCCAGAAATCCCCATCTACTAGTGAGTCATTCCCAGTGTCCACGTTGCCTCTTCCAAGGCTCAGTAAAACTCACTCTTGCCCAAAATCCCTGAGGAAGAGTGTTCCATTGTTTATGAGTCACTGTAGTCCCCCAATCCAGGGATTGTTTTCCCTTGAATAAAGGACATCAAACTTGTTACTAAATTGTTTTAGTTCTGCCATTTGATACCAGACTTACATTTATTAGTCTTCATGAAAAAGTCCTCAGGTTAAGTTTCCTAACCAACAGAATACAGATTTTTTAAGGCATTTCATCATTGCCGAAAACCCGCTTGAAACAAGCCTCAGCTGGAAACACTGGATTTTCATGGAGCTCACATAAGAATGGCTACAATCTTCCTGGTTTTATCTTTTTATCCCATGTGCATTTGACTTTATTGATTTTTCCTTCAGCATATATTTATTAAAAATTTAGCTTGTGTGAAGGGGTTTTGGAGCAGGGGATGGAATAGCAAACATAAAGCAGATAAGGTTTTTACTTTCAAGGAGCTTAACAGTCTTGTGGGGTACAGGGGATAAACACTTAAATAGGTAAGCTCACACACAATAAATATATTTCTGACAAAAGTGTTACAAAAAGTGTACTGTGATAGCAGACAAATGGAGGCTCAAGCCTTTGAAGCAAGGGGAGGGTCCTCTGAAGATGAAATTTTTATCTAGAACTAGCTTCATCTGGAGAAAAGTGTTTAGGAGAAAGACCACAGCAGGCACAACAGCCATGAAGCAGAAAGCAACTTTATGCTTTCAGGACACCCTAACATCCTCCTGTAGCTAGAATAATGTAGGGGACGTAAAGTCAGGCAAGTAGCAGGAGAGGTTGACACAGAACAGATCATACTGCATTTTGTAAGCCATTTTATAGATTTGCTCATTCATCTCAAGTGTCTTAAGACAGTGGTATGATTTCATTTTTTTTTAAAGAAGTCACTGTTCTGTGGAGGATAGATGTGAGAGGCATATTAGTAAATTTGTGAGGAATAATCAGGAAGATATATGTGTGATCTTGAGAGCAAACTATTGCCTTGAAGAGTGTGATAGTAAAATGACAGAGAAGAGTAGTTGAATCAATAATTACTTAAGAATTTGAATTAAGGGGAGGCTGAGTGGCTCAGTCAGTTGGGCGTCCCATAGTTGATTTTGGCTCTGGTGAGGATCTCATGGTTCGAGAGATTGAGCCCCACATTGGGCTGTGGGCTGACAGCTCAGAGCTTGCTTGGGATTCCCTCTCTCTCTCTTTCTCTTCCCCTCCCCTGCTCTGTATTTAAAATGGCTGCTAGGCTAACATCTAATCCCTTCTACAGAAAAATTCAAGAAGCTGCTTGCAAGTTAGATACCACTCTTCATTCCTCATATCTAAACCCCAAGCCAGTAACTGACAGTCTCCAAAGGACTGTTTCCCTAGACACAGAACATCTTTTGTATGCAAATCCCTGTCTCAGTCTCTGCCACTAGGCCACCTAAAATAAAATAGCTCATCAGTTAGCAGAAGACAAAATATTTCCAGGATGATTCTCATTTTTCTAGCCAAAGCAACTTTTACTTTACTCATACTGCATGTAGAGCTGGTTATGTAGATAGATTATAGATGTGACTTCAGTTTGGGACATGGGGTTTGAGACCCATTTGAGCCAACCAAGTAGAGATGTCAAGTTGTTGCTTAGCAGTGGAAAGCTCTGGACCTCAGAAAGGAAAATAAATAAAATTAGATTGTATGGATGTCATAAAACATAAATGCAGCATGGGCATGGGAGAGAGGATAGAATGAAAACAGGGTCAAGACTCCCCTCAAAGATTTGAAATGATCAGTGAGCCATTTGCTAACAGAATTCTCTCCACTTTTTCTCTGAGGGCCCTTTTCATGTTGAGGTTTGGGAAATGTACTCTGTTTTCATGAGGGTACTCTTTCTGAAGTGATACCAACTATTTTTACAGCTTTCAGCTTTTTGTATCATATATTGGAAAAAAAATTGCGTGAACATTTTGTTGTTGTTGTTGTTTTACCCCTAATCAGTACATCAGCTTTATTCTAACAGTAGGAATATTGGTGGTCATGTTTAAACCACTCATAATTTACCTTTTTATCATCAAAGTACTCCTCTCCCTTTCTCTACTTTGAATAGGATCTATAGAATCTAACCTCATTTCCAGCCAATAAGAGGAGAGATACTGCATTTTGTTGTATCAGACTAGTTTCCCTTTCTCTGTTGCCATCTTGTCACAAAAATCTCATGCACACCTTATGCAGATTTGAGACCGTCACTTGACAATTTTTTCTCACTTATTTTGCTTATGAGGCTCCATTTTCTCCCTCAGGCCTGTTTTAATTGCAGAACTTAAAATGTCTCCTAAACACTGGGCCTAAGCTGTCTCTGCTACAAGACACATTTTATGTGAATGTTTTTGTTGTCATTCCATTTTGTGTTTGAATCTATAGTTCTCTCCTCTAAGTTGGATACAGTAAAATAGTAGGGAAAGAATTTGCTTCCTAAATTAAATGTAGAGAACATCTCTATACCTGGAAGCAAGGATACCAATCAGGTTATTTATATTAATCTATTTGGACATTCTACAGAACCAAAGGGTAACAATGTGTGAATAAAATAGCTTGTGGGCCTAACTACACTGTACAAAATATTAAAAGTTATACAAGACTAAAAAAAGATGGAATAACCTCCTGAGAATAGGATACAAATTGTATTTAAATAAAACTTCAAGACTTTTAGCTCCTAGATCTCCCTAGTATCACACTCTTCTCGGGTGGGTGTAGAGCTCTTTTTCTCCAAGGTAATTAGTAACATATCAATAACAATGAAGTGCTATTTGGCTATATATAATCAAGACTGTTATGTAAAATGGTTCCTTAGTCATGGTACATTTTATATTTGAAAAAGTAATTTAAATTCTTTATAGGGTAGAGAGCAAAAGGAAGAACAATAGGTTCTAAATTGGCTGGGTAGGGATTAAAAAGAGAGGAGTTGAGGGGTCCTTTACCCTTCTATGTGATTGTAGTATTTTGGACTGATGGCATTTGCTACTTGTCTTCTATTATTCCTTTGTTTAATCTTGGGCAGGCCTATCTTCTCTGGCAGTATGTTTTTTGGGGGACAGTAAGCCCAGTAATATTCACATGGTTACGCCCTTCAAAAATGATCTCAGTAGCTGGGGTGTAGAGGGGAAAATGCAAGGAGAAATACAAGTATACATTAGTAAAAAGGGGGGAAAGCAGAATAAAGGAAAGTAAGAATTCAGCTAGACCAGAAACAAAGGAAGAGAAGAGTGAGGAGGAGAGCAAAGAGGAAGGTATTTTAAAAGGGAGCTGGAGGCAAGAAAGAAGAAACAAACACAAGAAAAGAACAGATGAGAAAGGGAAAAACATAATAGGGAAAGACAAGACAGGCTACTTGGTGGATCTGTCATCACAAGGATCTGTATCTGCCTTTTTAGCAAAACACATGTGTTAAGAGACATGGCATTGTATTTCTTACTACATACTGTGCTAAACCCTTGGTGACCTCTCATTTCTGGTAATAAAAGTTATAATTTCAGCAAATAGGTTTTATCCCTTAACACCATAGCCTGTTTGATATAACCTGAGATTAAGTTACATTTAAAGTCCAAGTGCACTCACCGATGTAGGTGAAGCTTGTTGCTATCAGGTGTAAATGAATGATAGCTCTCTGCAAAACCCCAGTCACATAAAACCCTTGATCCACAGTCAGAGCAACCCTGTCCACTTCAGATGAGTTTGTGGCCAGGGAGTTCACTGGTTTTCCCATGGGAACTCTTAAAGCTTCCTGTTTGGGTTGACATTTTTCCAACTGTGTAGTTGAAAAGGGAAATTTCTGCAATGGGGGTAAAGACATCATTCTTTCTCCTCTCCCTTCCTTCCTTCTTTCCTTTCTTCTCCCTCATTCTCTCTCATTCATTCATCAAAACTATTCCATTAGAACACTTTCAGGCCACAGTTTGAGGATATAAGGATTAGAGCTTTACAATGACAGTTTCTAAAACTATAACTTCCCAAATATATTATACATTCATAAGCAAAATGTGAAGCCCTGGGGGAGAGTGCAGTGAGCCATGATCTACGGTTTACAAGTGCTGTCATTGGGAGAAGTTACACAGGACTCTTCACATAACTTGGCAGGTGATTTATTCCTATTTAGGGATTTCAGGCTGCACCATAGGCACATAAATTGAAAAAAGCTGACGAATGGCTTCTATACTTTAGCCCTGATATCTCAAAAGGCACTGTACATGCTCTAGATATAGAATCCCTTCGAGCAGAAATCTCTTGAGAGCTAAGTGGGAAGTAACAGGCCAAACGGTCCAATGGCTACTTGGGACCTTGCACCTGGCACCTTCAGTATTTCCAAACTGAGTTTTCTCACTTGGAAAATATAGAGACTGGCCAGAATTTCACGAATCTCAGATGAGATGGCTACTAAATGTTAACATCAACAGTGTCTTCTATCTTCTCCCTATTTAGGGCCCTTAGTTTGTTTCAGGAGAAGACCAACCACAGGATAGTCATCATCAGAGAAGTATCCTGTTGCTCCACTGACTGGTTATAATACATTCAGCTATGTGTAACTTTACAGAATTCAGTCCAACTTCTCATAAAACTGCTCACATAAGATTGTATCTTTACTTCTGAGCCCTCTGACTTTCTAACCAAACATAGTTTTCATTCAATAGATGTTTAAATGAGCACCTAATATGTGCTGGACTGGGACTTCGTCTAGGTGAGGAATACTGGCATGAGCACCATAGAAACAAATTGTATCCTCAGGGAGTTTACATTCTAGAAGGAGTGACCAACATTTAAAAAAAATAAATAAAAAGAGGTACAAGTAAAAACTACACTGTGTTTAATAATGCTAAATACTCAGGGGAAAAAGCCAGGGAGGGCTCTCTGCATGATATTTGCTTTGAAGCTCTATTGCTGCACAAATCTTGGTCCCTGGACTGAAATGAAGGTGCTCAGATTAGTGAGGGTGTCAGGTATGCCAACAAATATGGTGCATGGGCCATAGATGTCTTCACAGCCAGATGCACAGGAGCTTGTGGGAGGGAAGTGGAGAAGACAATGTGCATGAGATGCAGATGAAAATAAGGAAAAGTTTCACAGAAAGGGTGGGCATTTGTTTGGGGTCCTGAGGGATGTGCAGAATTTGTCCAGATGGCCTGATTAGGCTGGAGATGTTACAGGGGTATATATATCGTAACTCCATTATCATAAGAATAAACTAAATAACCCTATTCCATCAGAAGTTGTGAATGTAGTTAGGCAAGGAACAGTCAGGAACCTGAAGGAACAGAGCTTGACCTTGGTTTGGCTCGACTGCTGGAGGCCAGCAAGAGGAGTAAGGAAGGCAGGATCAGACACACAGGCTCTTCTTCTACCCTAAGCAACAGACTTGATTTGGTTGGACCCTTAGGTGATTGAGTGATTGGTTCAGGTTTGTATTTTAGAAATGTCACCTTGTAAATGTCACTTAGAGGGGGCTGATGTGGAGGGGCAGGACTGTAGGTGGAGAGACCACTTGCTGAGTGTAAACCAGGCATTCAGCACAAGTTTGGGAATTGTTTTGTTATTTAATTGTTTGCTTCCCTAAACTCTGTTACTTATAATTGCCCACATGGTTCAAATGACTTGCTCACTACCCACAGAATAAGCTGACATGTATACAATTAATAGTGCTTTATTCAATAGTGCTGATTGCAATCAAAATAGTGGTATTTAAAATATTACTAATTGTTTATATTTTGTTGAGTGGGGAGAGAATTGATCCTCCAAAGTTTCATCCTACACTAAATGAAGAAAAATAAGCTGATAAACTGCCATCCAAAACTATGTTTAAAAAGAATTTTAATGATAAAAGGAAATTTCTATGAAACGTGAAATAAAATAATTCTTAAATATTATGTATAAAATGTTTTTCTATTTTACATGAATATATGTACATGCATGTTATATATATGAACAAAGTATGACAACATTTAATAGTGTCTATCCTTAGGCAATTGGATAATGGGTGGTTTGGCTTTTTTTTTTTTTTAACTTTTTTAATGCTTATTTTTTGAGAGAGAGAGACAGAGAGACAGAGTGTGAGTGGGGGAGGGGCAGAGAGAGAGGGAGACACAGAATCCGAAGCAGGCTCCAGGCTCTGAGCTGTCAGCACAGAACCCGATGCGGGGCTCGAACCCACAAGCTGTGAGATCATGACCTGAGCAGAAATCAGACACTCAACTGACTGAGCTGCCCAGGCGCCCTCTTTTTTTTTTTTTTTTCTTTTAAACTCATCCATATGGTCAACAAAAGTCTGTTCTCAACTTTCTATCAGTAAAACTATTTACTTGAAAAATTAAAATATAAGAAGCTCCATGTATTTTACCTTTCTCAATGGTGAAATCAATTTCAAAGCCCAGCATATCCTAATGCTTTTGACACCACAGGAAAAAATGATTAAGTTGTCAAAATATCAAAATGGTACTTTATCCATGATAGAATGAAAACAGTGTGACTCGTTTCCAGATTTTTCTATGTGTTTTTGTTCATTGGGACTCTTTAGAAAGCAGCAATGACCCATTTTTTAAACAACAGATGGGACGCCTGGGTGGCTCAGTTGGTTAAGCCGCTGACTTCAGCTCAGGTCATGATCTTGCAGTCCGTGAGTTCAAGCCCCACGTTGGGCTCTGTGCTGACAGCTCAGAGCCTTGAGTCTGCTTCAGATTCTGTGTCTCCTCCTCTATCTGCCCCTCTACCTCTCATGCTGTCTGTCTCTCTCTCAAAAATAAATAAATATTAAAAAAAAAAAACAGCTTATATAATTTGAAGGGGAGAAGGTACAACTGGTATATGGATCTAAAGATGCAAGGAAAGCAAAACTTCAAGGACTCTTAAGTCAGGACTTAAACACTATTTGCATACTGTTTTCTGTTAGTCCTCTCCTCTGTGGTTCTCTTTTCAGTTTGTTTCCTTCATGTTGAGATTATTCTCTTCTACTATAGGAGTCTTGCCATGATACAGGTTTAACAATCCTGCTAGGGAAAAGAAAAATCAATCTTCTAGGATTTATATATCCATTTCAGGAAAGATTCATTGGCTCTGTTCGGTTTACATTCTCTTCAGTGGGCCAATCATTATTACTAGGGCAGCAGGGTGGGGGGAATGATTGTCCAGGACTGTTATTAAAGTTTGGAGAGAGGAAGATGCTATAATTAAAAGTGTAAAGTAAATGATTAAGTAGCAGATCTACAATCTATTCTGTCCTTGTATTGGATGCTGTGTCTGGGAGGGAAAGGTCATATGAGTTATTAACATACATGAAAATAGAGAGGTTGTATGATCAAATCAACTGCTCTTCTGTAAGTTATGTAATTAAAAACAGTTATTAAGAACTTTCTATGGCACAAAAAGACACATAGACCAATGGAATAGAATAGAAATCCCAGAAATAGACCCACAAACGTATGGCCAACTCATCTTTGACAAAGCAGGAAAGAACATCCAATGGAAAAAAGACAGTCTCTTTAACAAATGGTGCTGGGAGAACTAGACAGCAACATGCAGAAGGTTGAAACTAGACCACTTTCTCACACCATTCACAAAAATAAACTCAAAATGGATAAAGGACCTGAATGTGAGACAGGAAACCATCAAAACCTTACAGGAGAAAGCAGGAAAAGACCTCTCTGACCTCAGCCGTAGCAATCTCTTACTCGACACATCCCCAAAGGCAAGGGAATTAAAAGCAAAAGTGAATTACTGGGACCTTATGAAGATAAAAAGCTTCTGCACAGCAAAGGAAACAACCAACAAAACTAAAAGGCAAACAACGGAATGGGAAAAGATATTTGCAAATGACATATCGGACAAAGGGCTAGTATCCAAAATCCATAAAGAGCTCACCAAACTCCACACCCGAAAAACAAATAACCCAGTGAAGAAATGGGCAGAAAACATGAATAGACACTTCTCTAAAGAAGAAATCCGGATGGCCAACAGGCACATGAAAAGATGTTCAACGTTGCTCCTTATCAGGGAAATACAAATCAAAACCACACTCAGATATCACCTCACGCCAGTCAGAGTGGCCAAAATGAACAAATCAGGAGACTATAGATGCTGGAGAGGATGTGGAGAAACGGGAACCCTCTTGCACTGTTGGTGGGAATGCAAATTGGTGCAGCCGCTCTGGAAAGCAGTGTGGAGGTTCCTCAGAAAATTAAAAATAGACCTACCCTATGACCCAGCAATAGCACTGCTAGGAATTTATCCTAGGGATACAGGAGTACTGATGCATAGGGGCACTTGTACCCCAATGTTTATAGCAGCACTCTCAACAGTAGCCAAATTATGGAAAGAGCCTAAATGTCCATCAACTGATGAATGGATAAAGAAATTGTGGTTTATATACACAATGGAATACTACGTGGCAATGAGAAAAAATGAAATATGGCCTTTTGTAGCAACGTGGATGGAACTGGAGAGTGTGATGCTAAGTGAAATAAGCCATACAGAGAAAGACAGATACCATATGGTTTCACTCTTATGTGGATCCTGAGAAACGTAACAGAAACCCATGGGGGAGGGGAAGGAAAAAAAAAAAAAAGAGGTTAGAGTGGGAGAGAGCCAAAGCATAAGAGACTGTTAAAAACTGAGAACAAACTGAGGGTTGATGGGGGGTGGGAGGGAGGGGAGGGTGCGTGATGGGTATTGAGGAGGGCACCTTTTGGGATGAGCACTGGGTGTTGTATGGAAACCAATTTGACAATAAATTTCATATATTAAAATAAAATAAAATGTTTCCAATCTACTGCCCTCATTAAAAAAAAAAAAAAAAAGAACTTCCTATGTTGGGGCGCCTAGGTGGCTCAGTCAATTGAGCATCTGACTCTCTTTGGCTGAAATCATGATCCCAGTATCATGGGATCAAGTCCTGCTTTGGGCTCTGTACTGAGCATGGAGTCTGCTTAAAATTCTCTCTCTTTCCCTCTGCCCCTCTCCCCTCCTCTCTCTCTTTCTCTCTAAAATACTACTACTACTACTACTAATAATAATTAATAATAATAATAATAATAATGATAGAACTCCCTATGTTAATCTGGGCCTGGATGTGGCAAGAGAGGATACGGGGAATGGTGTTTGAAGTTCTAGACTTTTTCCTGTTTTGATTCTACCTTATAATTGCTTGTACTCTCAAAAATTTTAATAAAATTGATACTGGGTAAGATCTCTAATTTTTGCAAGTACAATGGACAACCCAATCCTTTGTGTTAAGCTCTGCCAAAATAATATGGAATGGAAATGGGATAGAGCCCTCAAAAAATGAATGAACATACACAACTAAATTATTTTTCTGATAATTCTCTTCATACAAGACAGGTACTGAAAAACTTACAAGAAGAACAGTCAGTGTATTTTCATTAATTAAGGTCAACTTTAATATTAGGGCAAAGTCACAGATATTGTCATAAATAATAAAAATGCCAATATGTCTCTTAGGAAAACCTTGCACTCCTAGTTTTCCAGAAAAACACCTTTTCCTATTATAAACTGGCTATTTTCTGGGACTGAATTTCTTCTAACTGCAAGGGCTATCATACACATTGCCATTGCAATCTGGCAAAAACAAAACTATGTATATAAATAAATAAATATTATATATTATATATATTTTATATATTATATTATATGTATTTATTTTTATATAGTTATTTTGTTATATTCATATATATGCGTATATATACATACATATATATATGTGTATATATATATATATATTTACTATATATAAATATTTTTACTATATATAAATATTTACAAATATTTACTCTCATTCCTCCAAAAGGACTTGGAGAGTTGGAATTTTGACTTATAAATAAGCTAAACAATAAATATAGCATATCACAAAGTGCAATGGGTTGGATATTTGGGAACTTCTGTTGAGAGTCAAAGGAAGAAAGGAACCAGGAGCTCTGTAATTAGTAAATCACAGCCTTGATTATTAGTAAATATTTTAGAATAGTTCTTCCCCATAATTATAAACTTAGTTTTGCCTTAATGTAAAAATATTTTACCAGTGGTCTAGCAAAGGGGTGTATGTGTATATATTAATAATGTAAAAAAGTGTTCATGAGTATTTCTTCCCTTAGTGAAACTATTTATCAAGTTCTACCTGACCTCTGTGTTTAAATAGGCTTCAAGGAATCATTGTTCATCACATTTATTTTCAGAGAGGAATCATGGAAAGATCATAGGTTGAAATATATTTTCCTCAGTAACAATATTAAAATGCCTCAACATCCCTAAATTGATCTTACATTGTTCTTACGTTCAGTTGAAAGTATTTTCATTATAATATAATAGTTACTAGTTGTTGTAATGCATTATAACTTATACCTACACTATTTACTATTATATAGTTTTAATTATTCCCAATTCTACCTATTCACGTTTTCATTTTTGGAAGTCCTAACCTTTGGTTGAGTACAGTTATATCCCTCCTTGGTATGTTTATCTTTGTCCTTTGGTTTCTGTCCATATTTCTTATAGGATGGTGCTCTATTAGAGATAAACTATGTTTACTAAAGGATAGGATAATAGTCCTACTCTGTTAATTACAACTCTCTTATAAAAGTGTTTTGACCAATAACATATCTAAAATACTATTACAATGCCTGGAATATAATAGATATTTAGGAAATGTTTGTTTGTAATTCTAGTACTCCCCTTTCCCATTTATAGAGTCTTGTTATTTCTTTATTTAGCTTGCTTCTTTTATTCTCCCATCTTAATGGCTCTATGTTCTTACAGACATTAGTAATATATTACTTTTTCTCTAATAGCTTATATTAACTTGACTATTGTGTGATACTCTGCTTTGTTATGGAATCTACCAACTGATCCAACATGGAATTGGGACTTCCGGTTATGTTTCCAGGTTAAACGTGCTTAAAACACTAATGAAAACCTCCAAATCATCACTTTCCACTTCAAATTAAAAGCCATTGTCTTACAACAGCTATAAGGCACTGAACAATCTGGTACTCTCGAGTTTTTTCAAATTACTTTCTATAAAATGTTTTATATATTGTTTTCATGTCTTTATCTTTCCTAAAATTAACAGCTTAAAATGTGTATATATATCTATATATCTATATAGATATATATACAGCTTAAAATGTGTATATACATATATATATATGCATGTGTGTGTGTGCATATACACACACACACACACACACACATATATATATATATATTTATATATATATATATATATATATATATATATATATATATATATATATTTGTATATACTTTTTCTCTCTGCCATCAGTATAGTAGAGGTCATGGAGGTCATTGATCCTTATGCAGTGGTACACCAAGGCTTTCTCATAATCAGTCCCTGCTTGCAGTTGTAATCAAGGCTGGTACATCTCCTTCTTTGCTATTAAACTTAAGAGACTTTTAAAGCTATTGGAATAGAGCAAATAAATCCTCTCTTATAGAAACTACTTTTGCATGGAGGTCAAAGAAGAATGCCATGTATTATTGTGGTGATAATTGAAGTTCATATTATTTAAACATGGTCTTATTTTTTAGTCATCAATCTTTTTAGGGGAAAGACATAGAAAGCTTCTGTGACTGCCAGGACATTTTACATATCCATTTTATATTCCTTTCAAGATGTAGCCACATAAGGAATAGTTAACAGAACTAATAAGACGTAGCCTTGAAATGGCTTTGTGAAACAGTTTGGCACACCAAAATTTAATTGTGGCATCAACTTCTAAGTGCCCGATCATTTACATAACTGAAGGGATATCACATATAAGCACCATGACTATTTATAGGTATCAGAGAGCCCTGTACACATGCCTGTATGAACTAGAGGTTTCTGATAGGAATTGTTTACCCTATCCTAGTTTTCTGCCTTACCCATCTCATTATTCCAGGATTGGTCAGTTTTCCTCCTCTGAGACCCACACTCTAAAAGAATTTGAGGAGACTTAAATTAGCAAGCTCAAATATGAGCAAAGCACTTCGCAATTCAGAAAGCCATGGTTTGCTCCATTACTTCATATATACTTCGTTGAAATGCCAACTTCTCAGGAAGTTCTTCCCTGCCACTCCTAACTAAAGTGTGACCTCTTGCTTCCCCATTACTCCCATACTCCATTTTTTCCTGTTTTATTTTATCAAAAGCAATTATCTCTATGTGATAGTATATGTACTTATTTAATGTATTATGTATTTATGGATTTAGTATCCATCTTCCCCATGTAAATTCCATAAGGGCAGCACAGCCAGGTAGCAAATGTTGAATATTTGTTAAATGAATAACTAGATAAGCTTTTCTATTAGCAATACATGTATTAGTGCTCTAAATTAGAAATAAGGAAAGGGAGACTCTTGAATTGTACGTGAAGTGATCAAGCCCATATAACTCATCACTAATGTTTTCAGACACTTACTTCTTAAAAACTGCCACTGAATTATGTTGTCTTTGCTTCTCCAGTGTAAGATGGGTCAGAGGCAGATATATGGGGACTGGACAGTAGGTAAGAGAAGGTTAGAGACATGTTTCTTCTCTCAGAGGCTGGGGATAGTGGGACAAGTAAAGGAGAAAAATAGGCTCATCTCGTGAGAAGATAGCTTTGTCACCAGAAGCTCGGGTATTCTTCACCCTCAAACTTGATTTTATGCTCTCCAATGAACGTTGCTTCATTTCCCAACTAAGATGATACACATTGATAACTGTGACCAAAGAAGTGGGCAAACACTTAAAAATGCCATAAATCTATATTCTGAATATGAGTTCACACAGATTTAAAGGAATGCTAGTATAAAACAGATGCCCTAAGAAATGTGATGCACCACATTCTAATAGATTTTTATAAGGTATCAAGAGGAAATAGTTCATAAAATAACCTTTAGTCTTGTTAGGTAACCTAGTACATACACACCTGTTTGGTTTCACTAAAATCTATATTTTAAATATACACCCTTGTCCATATGTTGTTACCGGTGGTAGCATAAAACAGTGGTTAAGAACATGGCTTTGGAGTCAGAGGGTGTATGTCCACAATTCACAAGCTCACAGATATTGGGGGGAAGAACCATTCTAACTTGGTATCTTCAATTATAATATTGGGATAATAAAGAATCTACAATGTAAGACTGCTATGAAGATTATACAACTCAAAACTAATAAATATGGTATACTACCTCCATATCCTAAAGATATGGCATTCATATTCAAGATTAGTGAATGCCTAAAGATTAGGCATTCATATTCAAGGAAACATACATACTTAAATATTGAATATTGAAATAACACTAAACTAACCACGATTAAACTCTACACAGATTGTTGACCTTTTAAACACTTTCATTATCACATGGGAAAAATGAGTGCTTATATTTCGGGAAGAATTGGTAGGGATGGAATTATGAGTCAGGAATTCAAATTAGTGTAGAAATAAAAGAATTTATAGCACCACTATGTTTGTATCCTCTTGATTTATCATTTATTGAGCATCAGAAATGATTTTAATTTGGCCTCCATAACTCATGATTTCAATATTCTTTTCAGGCATTTGACGCTACAAGTTGCTTAACAGAATAAAAATATGGACCTTGCCCAGGGAGCATGATCTACATTTCAAAGTAAAAGAAGATTAAAAAAAAAGTTACTTGGTAAGAGTATAGGGAGGAAATTTAACAGTGCATATCACACAACCTCATAAAATACCTTTGAGTCAGAGAACATTCAGGCAGTGTAAAACTCTGATATAAAGCATTTTGCAATTCCAATTTCAGATGTTCTGCCAGTGAAATGAAATCTTCCATGGGCATAGTGACGTACAGTCCATATCTCTTACTATCCCATGGACTATCAAGAAATACTTCTTGAATAACATAAGTCAGGCACTCTTCTAGCCACAAGGGCAGACATGAAGACTAGGGCACAGTCTTTTACATATAGCTGAACATACCAGGTAGAGAAAAATATATCTGCATATATAATAGATTTCTCTTTGCATGCTCAAATCTATCATCAAGTCCTTTTTGTTTTTTGAATTTGATTTTTGAATGACACACATTCTCTCTTCTGCCTCTGAGTCTTGTTTTTATTCTGCCTGGAATACTCCTTTCCATCTGCTTAGCTTTGAGGTTTAAGTTAAGAAATTACTCCTTCATGTAAGCCTTTCCCCACCTTATCATAGATTATTTCAGCTACTACAGTTATATAGAACAATCCATACTTCCTCTAGAACAATTTTTGTCACAATGTTTGTCACACTTTTATTGCATGCTTTTATGTCCCCTGGTAACTTATATTCTCCATGGAGAAAAGAACTTTATATGTTGTCATTCTGCACAAGACAATGCATTTAATACATATCTATTGAATGAATGAAAAAATGAATTCCACCTAACGATTTGGGTTAAATGCTAAGAGCCCACTAAGATAAAATAATTTATTTTGGAGGAAGACTCCAATAATTAATTTTTGGAATTCATATTGAGTATTGACTCTTTCACATGGGTCTTTTAGACATGAGTAGGAGTTTACCAGGCAGGGTAAAGAGAAGAGTATTTATGGAGAAAGAAGGCATTTGTAAGGACTAAAGGATCTTTTCCAAGTTTGAGTTGGAAAAATTCCTTGTAAAGAGCAACAGTTTGTGAAGACAGATTATAAAGGGCTTAATAGAATATGTGAAGGCATTGGATCAAGATGGATGAAGCATCATAGTATTACAGAAGTTTTAAGTCAGTTAATGGGTGATTCAGAAAGAAGACAACACTGAAGTTAAATAAAATTTGGACAGGCTTCATTAATGCAGGATTTCTCAGAACTATTTGCTATATAAATACACTACCCAACGTAATTTACCATGAAGTTACAGTATAAAGAGAGTCTTTTTAATATGTTTGTTTATGAAACACTCTTCTTTTCCCATGGAGCATTATGAAGGATTTGTGTACACAGAACACATGTTGGAAATCCACAGTACAGTGCAATGATTCTCAACTGGGTAGTGTTTTTTACCCCTAAGGATATTTGGCAATGTCTGGAGATATTTTGAGTTGTCGTATCTCTGGAGGTCAGGAGTTGTTACTGATTTCTAGTGGGTAGAGGTCAGGAATGCTGCTAAAACATCCTACAATGCTCAAGACAATCCCCACAACAAAGAATTACCCAACCCAAAGTGTTAGTAGCCAAAAGTTGAGAAAACCTAGTGTAGTAGAAAGGAAAACAATTGGACTTGAAGTCTCCATTTTGCTGTTTAATAACTGTTGGTTAATTATTTAATCTGATTAGGTCTCATATTTTTCAATGAAAGAAAAGAAATGAAAGTTTTTAATTTGGAAGGTAAAAGTTATTTTAAAAAAGATAATGTATATGGAATTATATGGTGGAATATGTGTCTCAGACCAGTCATTGCTTCTGTTAACAAAGCAATGGACACACCAGTGGGATGTGTCTCAAGAGTTCTAATTTAGGAACCTATGTCAGTAGCCACAATTAGAATCCTAAGAATGGGGCAGATGATCCAAACTGGGTCATTAGTGTTTTTCCTAAGGATTCCAAACTTGATAGAAAATAACACTTTTTTTCGCCCTTGTCAAGAGAGCGTGATCCAGTTGCACTGGACATGCCTAAAGCTCTTCCACAGTAAGAGGGTTTGAAGCTTACATTGAGAATAAAGCAAATATGAGACATGTAGATGGAAAGACTGAGTTTAAGCCCTGTGGCCAGTCATCTCTGAAGCCAGTAATCCGAGGTAACCAAAGCCAGTATATCTTCTATTTTCCTTAGCTAGCTCATTGGTTTTCTGTCACTTTCAAGCAAAAGAGTCCTAACAGAGATACAATTATTATTTACTCTGTAGAAAATGGAGAGCTCTTATGTTTTCTAACATTCATTATAATAGAGTTATCCTAAGTAAATGTCTTGATCCCATAATAAATTAGGTTGCTCTAGGAAAAAAACATTTAAATGTTTCACAGAAAATAATACACATTGTATTATGGAATTAAAACACTAGGCTTCCCAAACCCCAAATTAGTTGTTGAATTTCATCCAATATGTATTAATTTTGGAAGACCAGTTGATCTCAAACTTGTAGTAATAAAAATATTTTATTCTGTATTCTATTATAAAAATTTAGTTCTAATTTTAGTTATTTATGGCACTAGTATGTAGGTAACTTGTACTGACTTGCCCAAGAAAAAGTCTTAAAAAGCCAAAACATCATATAAACAAATTGAAAATATAGTGACTATGACTGTTGCATAATCTAAAGATAGAATAATGAAATAATTTTAAGGTATATTGAGCTAATTTGTTAATTTACCAATTATTTGTTTATTAGGTTTGTGCCTACTTTGTGCCTTTTACTATGGTGAAAACCTGATATATTTATCTTAATGGTGAAAACAAATACCAGGTAAGACAAAATCTTTGTATTTTGTGCTATGAGGCAACAAGAAATTGTGATACAAACGTAAGTATAAAAGCGGTCAGCGAACAGTTCTCTGAAGAAGGAATATTTAAGCTGATATCTGAAAGTAGAGAAGAAGTTAGGCAGGAAGAATATTCCAAGATGTTTGAATACTTGATATAAAGGTCTTTAGGAAATTAGTTCGTTGTCATGGAGAAATAGGAAAAAGAAAAGGATGGAGTAGATAGAAAAAGGTGTGTAAAATCTGGATAAAAAAATAGATAATTTAAAAAATTTGTGCCAGTCTTGCCATTGAGTGGTAGTCACACAAACCACCAAAAAGAAGAAAAATAGGTAAGCAAGCAAGCAAAAATTCAGCATTCTCACTATGATGTACCAGGACCTATTGTTCTAGAACATAGTATTCAAAATATCCAGTATACAAAGCAAAATTACTCTGTATACAAAAGATATATATCACAATATATCATATTAAATATATTACATTGATATAATAAAAAAGACAAAAGATACCAATTAATTTTGAGATATACAGGTATTGGAATTATGTGACAACTATAAACAGCCATAATAGCAAAGACCCAGGAAGTAAGAGAAACACTCTTCAAGTGAACTGAACATGCCAAATCTTGGCATAGAAACAAAAATAAAGGAGAGGTAAGTGGCAGTTTTTGGACTAAAAATAATGGACTAGGCTTCATAGAAGAATGGGATTTGCCCTGGAAAATATGAGGGAACTTTAAGATACGGCAATGGAAATAATCCGATCTGAAAAACAGGAAGTGAAAGAGGAAAAAAAAGTGAACATAGAGCCATAGAGACTTATGAGGCAAAACCAAAAGCTTAATATTTGTGTTACTGTAGCAACAGAAGAAGAGTGTTGTACAGAAAAAAAAAAAATTAAACATAGTAGCTAAAAACTTCCAAACTTTGTGACAGTGATGAATTCACAAATTTCAAAAAGAATGAACTCCAAGAAATCCATGTCAGGATGTACTGCAATCATCAAACTTTGACTCTTAGAGAAACTACTAAAGAAGACTCTTAGAGAAACTACTAAAAACAATACCCAGCCAACTCAAAGAAGTAAAGAAACAAAACGGAATTATAAAATGAATTTAAAAAACAAAGCAAAAAGTAAACTCCCAACATAAATAACCGTATCAAATGTATATTGTGTAATCATACCGATTAAAAAAAACGGGCTGCCAAAATACATTTTTACAACGGTAAATTGGCCTTTATTAAATTTATTTTTTTTTTCTAAGACATGCAGTGGTAAGAGAAGGAAAAGGCAAGCCACAGGTTTGGAAATTTATTTTCAGACTATCAGTCCCAAAAGGACTTGTATCTAAAATATATAAAGAACTCTAATAAAAGCTCAACAATAAGCGACAAACAATCCAACATGAAAAAAGCGGGGGGACAAAAGATTTGAATGGAGATATCAATGAAGATATACAGAAGGCTAATAAGCACATTAAAAGATGTTCAACCTTCTAGGCTAATGCAAATTTAAATATCCTGAGATGCCACTATACACCTACTAGAAAGAAACAACTACAACACCAGAGCTTCAACAATACAATTTGCTGGTGAGGATGTGCAGCAATTGGAAAGCTCAAACATTACTGGTGAGAACGCCAAATGATAGAGTTACTCTGGAAAACAAGTTGGCAGTTTCTTTTAAATTTAGATATACATTTGCCATATGAATTTGTGATCTCATTCCTAGATATTAGAGAAATGAATGCTTACATTTACACAAAACTTGAATGTTATGTTTAGAGCAGATACACTGATAATAAAAACATAAATAAATAATAATAAAACCCTAAAACAATTCAATGATGCAAATGTCTGTCACCAAATAAATGAATAGATAAAAAAAAAAAACTATGGTGCATTTGTACAGTAATGAAATACTGCTCACCAGTAAAAAGAGATGAACTATAGTTAAACATAACAACTTATATGAATCTCAGGGGTATTATGCTGAGTAAAAGAAGTCATCCTCAAAAACTGCATAATGTATGATTCCTTTATATGACATTCAGAAAATGCCAAACTATAGGGTCAGAGAGTAGATTGGTGGTTGCTGAAAGTTAGGCATACAAGAGAATATTAACTACAAAGGAGTAGTAGTAGGTGACGCAATGAAACTGTTCTATTCCCCAGTCATGTTGGTAATTACACGGATCTAAATATTTATTAAGATTCACAGAGTGGTAAGGAAGACAAAAAAATCAGTTTTACTTAAAATACATGGAAAAATGAAAGAATATGAAAAAAATGTTCAGTTGTTTGTGTCAAGATCATACAAACACAGAAATTGTGCTAGAGAATATCAATTGAAAAGAAAATTGAAGTGCTTTGTGATAAATAAATGTAAAAAAAATGAAAGCAGATTATATACTTCCAGGGTAATTTTTTTTTTTTTTTTTTTTTTTTTTTTTTTTTTTTTAACGTTTATTTATTTTTGAGACAGAAAGAGACAGAGCATGAACGGGGGAGGAGCAGAGAGAGAGAGGGAGACACAGAATCGGAAGCAGGCTCCAGGCTCTGGGCCATCAGCCCAGACCCCGACGCGGGGCTCGAACTCACGGACCGCGAGATCGTGACCTGAGCTGAAGTCGGACGCTCAACCGACTGAGCCACCCAGGCGCCCCACTTCCAGGGTAATTTTGTAATGCACATGACTATAAAAAGTTTTAATTAACCCAAATTTATGAAGAGCTCTTGTTAACTGATGTTTTAAAAAATTGATACTCACTAAAAAATGTGTAAAGCCATTTAAGGCAATTCACAGGAAAATGAAATACAAATGCCTAATATGATCTGAGAAATGTTACCTTTTGCTAGCAAATACAAATTTAAGCATCATGAGAAAGTATTTATTCTTAACGAAATGACAGAGAAGTAAATGTGAGTGTCAGTACACACATCATGTGTATGTGTGGAGGAACATGATCTTGGATGTGGACATGGGCAACTGGGCTATGGAAAAACATACATTCCTACATGCTGTTAGTGGAATTTTTTAATTGGTACAATATGCCTTGGAATAATTATGATAAACTTTAAATTTTTTTTCCCAAAACGTAGAGGAACTCTACTTCAGGAAATCAAATTAAATAATCATGGATGTAGATGAAAATATAGCTATAGGGTTTTCAATTGTGGAGTTACATATACAATTGAATAATTCAATAAAATGTAAATAACCAATAATAGAGGTATGATTAAATAATATATAAGCACCCATGGAAATAATGCTGAGATGTATATTTACTTAAAAAGAAAAAACTGACCACAACAGATTTTTTAAAAATTAGTTACAAAATATAAGAACTGGTTTGATACTTTCTAAATAATATTCATTTATTTCTTAATTTGTGCACTACCTCAGATAGTCCATATCATGTACATTAGGTTATCCTTCACCATCCTCTACAGGTAATCTCTCCACCCTCTTCTTCCTGTTCTGGGGCTCCATCAGTGGGCTCCCTTGTATCCAGGTGTCTAGTTGATTTGGATGATATAAGGCATTGACAGAAGTGGAAGGACAGAAGGGTTCCTAGAGTGTTTATTCCTCAGCTAATTCCTTGTACACTGAGACCTGATAGTGGTTACATGACTTGACCAAAGGCCATAATTCTGTCAAATTGTTAAACCCTAAAGCTAGAGTTTCCACTGACTTTCAGTAACCATTGTCTCCACTTCAAACAGGAGATACAATGATTTCACACTGATGCAAGCCCTGGAAATTTTCAGCACTCCTTGTCATTATAACTTCATGCCTTTGTAACGAGTACATTTGTTGAATTCTCTCTTTAATCACCTCATTTTATTTACTAGGTATTTCCTGTCAGGATCCTCAATAATAATTTCACCAAAATATTAGAAGTTATTCCTTGCTATGGAATACAATTTATATATTTATGTTATTTTTATGTGGATTTACTTTTATGGATGTGTTTTGTGTGGCATTTACCTTTATGCCGATTTTTGTAATTACAAAAGGAAAAACAGGTAATTTACTGAAATAATGTTTCTCAAGCTATCTGTGGTGAAAGATTAGTTGTGTTTTTTATTCAGTCATGAATATACAGTTTTATAAATATAAAGGAAATGAATAGGAAAATTAAATTAAAATACATATACAAAACCAAAGTTTGTACATTTAAATTCAGCAGACATAAAATACTTGGCTATAGCAATCTATAAACTTTCTAAATGTTTAATCTCAATTAATGTAGTGTTTGTAAACCTGCATCTGTTTGTAGAACACACTTTTCATAGTACTGGTCTAAAATATGGTCAAGTGAATCATCAAATAAGAGGATATCCATATCCATATAATTGTATCTACTTACATATACATCTATCTATCTATCTATCTATCTATCTATCTATATCTATATATAGTTAGTGATGCCTAAACAGTGCCTTACCACCTATTAGGTACTCAGTAAATATTTGTTAAAAATATGACTGAACAAATTATAAAAAAATAAAACAGTTAACAAAATGCAGAATACACACAACCATATATGCAATCACTTTGACTACTAGAGTTGCAGAGTAGGACTCTCATACACTATCCGGGAGTTGACAATAGGCAAAACCTATCTAAATGTTTACATAAGCATATGTTTTGGTCTGATAATAAAGTTTAACAGTACTATTCACAAGTCAGGAAAAACTGGAAAAACACAAAAAAATGTCCAACCAAAAGGAAAAGTATAAAATGCTTTCATAAAACATGATGGAACACAAAGCAAAATTTAAAATTATAGAAGTATATATAATGTCATGGAAAGGTTGATTTTTTTTTGGCAAGTGAAATATGACTTACAAGTATACGGAGTGGAATGTCAAATTTTATATACATATTATGTATATATATAACTTGACATTATCTCTCTATATGGAAAAAATATAAAAACATTATATTAAAAGTTATTTTTGTTAGAGGAATGATAATATTTGTTTTCTTTTACTCTTTTGGTTAGATGCCATCTTGAAATTTCAATGAACCTATATTTTGAAACAAACACATAAACTATAGCCCAAATGTTACTTATGAACAGTTATCAAACATACAAAAATAATAGCAAATAAAAGACATGAATATTTTTAAAAATTATTTTAAATAGAATTTATTACATAAATACAGAGGTGGGTTAGATTAAGAAAATAACCTACTAACACAATCTTATATTCACTAATTAATGAGAAAATTAAATGAAAACACATTTGACAAAGTACAGCAGTCACTTAAAAACCCCAAAGAAAACAAAAATAGAAGACCATTAAAACTGACAGCAAATATGATTATAAATGTCAAACCACTAAAAGCATTTCCAATAATATGTGGAGGTGGACAGGGATACTGGCTAGCTCCATTTTTTTAAATCAACGATGTTTTGGAGGATCTAATGAATGCAGTAAGAAAATGAAATAACATCAGAAAAGTAGAGATAATACTCTATTTATGTTAATGATATTAAGAACTACTGAAAAGCCATTAAAATTGATTGACTTTTGTATTTTGGCTGCATATAAGGTAAATGCACTAAAAAATAAAACCCTAGATCTTTTCTGGTCTAGCAATAGTTTTGTGGAAAAGGAGATGGAAATTTAAAAAAATCTCCCATGCACTACTACAAAAACACCTAGATAATGCTTATGGATGAATTTTATAAGAATGGTCCAGCAGAAATGGGAAAGAAAATTCTAATCATATTTTTGAAGAACATAAATTAGATTTAAACAGATGGAAAGTGATACTAGGCTCTTAATCAGAGGTTTATTTCCCATAAATTAACTATCCATTTAAAACATTATGAAAGCAACCATTGGTTACATTTTTGTTGTTGATGCTATTGTTTATTGTTATTTGGATGGGGAAGATGGGGATAAGATGACTTTAAAGTATATAAGAAAGAATAAAAGCATTAAAAAAAAGACAGTTTTGCTAAAGAACAATGGAAAGAGAGGACAAACTTCACTAGGTATTATTAGAATGCTTACACATTTACTACAATAAAATATATACGGAAATTAAAAAAATTTTTTTTCAATGGACGTAGCACAGGAAATTCATAAAAATTAAATTCCGATATATACAAGAACATAAGTTAGGAAAGTTGTGTCATCCCAACTCAGAAGGTAACCAATAGATTATAAATTAATTCTATCATTGAGAAGGCTAGGTAGCTATCTAGGAGAATCTAGATCTTCTATCTTACCTCATATACAACAACACATTCTGATTACCCCTCTAGTTCTGGGTTTAGACTCTTCAGTGAAAGAATCCTTAATGTCAGGAACTTCAACTCTTCCCCTCATAAATATTCCCATGGACAGCTTAATAATGCTGAGGTGTCAGAGAATGAATTTAGAAGAATTTGAGAAAAGGTAATAAATGAGGATTTACATGTTTTTTAGAAAATTTTTTCTTTAAGACTTCTTTGAAACTATATGTCTAATCTATCATTAAGGGATAACCAAGACTTGAAACCCAAAACTATGGGGGAAAATGGAGATACATCGGAGTATAAAGATAATTTAAAACAGTTTGTAGAAATACCATAGACAAGTTAAAGGTACAAATAATACAGGTGGAAAAACTTACTCTGTAGAATTAATAACTACAAAATATCCAAAATACATAAAAAGTTGTTCAGACTCATGAGTACTCAGTAATATGCTGTGAATAAAATTATTTCACTACAGTGAAATAACACTTTAAACTTATCACTGAAAAAAACCCTTAAAGCCTGCAAGTCTCTCTCCCTCTTTCTCTCTGCCCCTCCCCCACTCATGTTTTTTTTTTTCTCTCTCTCTTTCTCTCAGAATAAAGAAGTAAACATTAAATAAATAAATAAATAATATTTTAAAAGGGTGCCTAGTAGCTCAGGCAGTTAAGCATTGGATTCTTGATTTCGGCTCAGGTCATGATCTCATGGTTTGTGGGATCCAGCCCATTCGGCCTGTACTGACTGCTGAGCCTGCCTGGGATTCTCTCTCTCTTTCTCCCCATCTCCCACTCACCCTCTCTCTCTCTCTCTCTCTCAAAATAAAGAAATTAAAATAAGAAAAAATAATAAAATAAAATAAAAAATAAAATAAAATAAAATAAAATAAATAAAATAAAATAAAATAAAATAAAATAAAATAAAATAAAATAAAATAAATAAAATAAACTGCTAACAACAAACAAAACCTTTACTGGTGAAAATGTAAGTTGATACAGTACAAGGTGAAATCAGGTGGTCAAAATCCATAAAATTCAGAAATACATACCTTTTTGGGGACAAGATAGTCCCAATGAGAGTACTTTATTTCTTAGAAATAACAACTATAGGGGCACCTAGGTGGTCCATTTGGTTGGGTGTCTGACTCTTGATTTTGGCTCAGGACATGATCTCATGGTTTATGGGTCCCAGCCCCACATAACTCTACTGACAGAGCAGATTGTGCGGCATGTGGCATCCTCTCTTTCTCTACCCCTCCCCTGCTAACTTTCTCTTTCTCTTCCTCTCAAATTAAATAAATAAAACATTAAGGAAAGAAATAACTATATTTAATGGTGTAATAAAATGATGTTCATTACAGTACTTATTACAGTAAAGTGGTGAAAGACTTGAAACAAATTGAATTCCCATAAGTAGTAGGATGGCTAATGACCTTAAAGTACATCTGTACCATGGAATATTAAGAGATCAACAGAAGTAAACCAACTGATTTGGGAACATTTGCATGAGATATATTTGAATAATAAAAGCAAGATGTAGAAAATAATATACTTTTGTGAAAGAAAGACATACCTTTATATATATGTGTTTATGTGTATGACTGAGTGCACACACACACACACACACGCACACACACACAGAAAAATAGACTTACTCATCTTAAGTCATTAACTCAGACTACTTGATGGACACTGTGTACAATGAGGAAAGCAGGAACCAAGCAAAGTAGAAAAGAAGATCACAGTAACAACAAACGGCAAGAAAAAAAAAAAACTATGAAAAATGTGCATATAAGGCAATAGAATTCCTTCATGAATGTGTGTCTATGTAATTTGTAAAAATATATTTAAAATAAAATAACAATTACTATAAAATACAGTTAGGAACAGTTGATATTTGTTGTCTATATTCCTCTGAATATTTCTTGATTCATTGCGTGCAATTTTATTAATGAACTCACCTTCGTTACATGTGTGAAATATGTGACAGTGTAAATTAAAATGAGAAATGAAGGATCAATGAGAATTGGGACTATGTCCTAATCCTAGTCAATCAACATGAACTTCAATCGGTAATGAGGGAAGATTCTATTATTACAGGACAACTTTCTTTTCCTCTGTTCAGCATTCATGAGAAGCTGTTCACTCTCCTTTTGATGCTGAGCCTGACCTTCCATTTTATGGAATAACAGTTTAAAGCTATTTGTTTAGTTTCCCTTCCCAATGTATGAATAATAATTAGACTTTAGGAGTGAAGTCATATTACTGATTTGATGTACAACTCACCAGATGGCCAGAGGAAAATGTGTCAGTTTTCAACATTTGATTGCAATAAGGAGTAAATTCTAGTCTCCCTCAGTGACCTAACACACTGAACACAGATTACTTTGGCAATTATTAAGTGATCTGCAGCACCCTTTTGGATCATTTTGCAAACTCAAGGAATTGCAATTAATTTTATGCATGACCCACCTTATTTAAAATACTCGGTATCCCAGGAAATTGTTTGGAACTGAGTTGTAATCAGAAGTTCTCATTGTTGTAGGTGTTTATATATGGAGAGAGACCAGGTTTGTCCCTGCTTGATAGAGCTATGGTTTAATGTGAATTATTGATCGAAACATGACAATACAGGGATCCCTTAAACTGCACAACAATTCCATCGAAAACCAAGATTTTATTGTAACAGGGATTGGAAACTCCAAGGAATTAAGGAGAATAAGAAAGAATGGTGATTTCTGTTGTGCCTTAGTGTACAACTATTACTCTTTTCAGAGTAAGTTGACTGATAAAGAAACAAAGAAGAACATAAACACCAGAAGCCTAATTGCAAGCATTTCATCAAGGAGCCTATTGGTAATATTAAACAAATCAAAACAAGGAGACAGAATTAATTTTATACATATTTCCTTATTAATCATTTTAAATAATTAAAATTCATGACTAACTTTATTCTATGAATTAGAATTGAACAATATTTAAGTTAAGCAATATAAAATGCCAATTCAAAAATGTTTAACTACTGGTTGAAAACAGATGTAAAAATGAAATTCAAACTATTTTATTTCAAATACGCTTTTATTTATATCACAACATATAGTTTAGATGTAGTAATACTAGGAAATGCAATAATTGAAATGAAAGGATCTAAATATGAGAGTCGGCAACACTACAGTTCTAGTGCCTTTAGTTAAAAGATGTTAACTTCTGATGTATATTTTTCAAAGCTTTATTCTTTTTTCCCTGCAAAATATAAAGACATGCATATTCTTGCTCACTGTATATTTTAAACATTTTTCTCATGTTTATAAACTTTACAGTGCCATACTTAAAGATTAAATAGTTTTCTGTTGTGGTTAAATCATAACCCATAAAGCTCATTCTTTAGTTTTAGATATTTATATGGTTCAACATTTTCCCTTATTTCACATAAACTATAATGAACATCCTTATACATTTATCTTTTCTGAATAATATAGAGATGACAGCATGTTGAAATAATATATTTTCATCTAGTTCTTTTATAATTTTTTCATTTCTTTTTACCTTGTGTTTATCTTGGTATAAGAACACAGCTTAACTTTTAAACCAAATTGTTATCTACATCTCCCAATATATCTTATTGAACAATACACTACTACTGATATGAATGTGGTTTTATCATGTATTACTTATGCATTTGTGTGCATACTTTTGTACTTATATTTGTGCATATATAGTTCTAAATCCAGGCAACACATATGTGTAAACATGTATGCATGTACATGCTTATACATGTGCACCTGTATATAGATATATATATACCATTGGCCAATCCATCCACTTCAGTATTCTGGTCCCGGATTGATTTCCTTAACTTATTGTAGCTTTGGAGTATATTGGGTATCAGAGCAGCAAATCGTTCTTCATTCTTTTTTTTTTAATCTAAGATTTCTTCCCTATTTATTCTGCCAATTTCTTAACTTTACTTTTCCCAATTAAAAAATTTTTAATGTTTATTTATTTTTGAGAGAGACACAGAGACAGAGTGTGAGCGGGGGAGAGGCAGAGAGAGAGGGAGACACAGAATCCGAAGCAGGCTCCAGGCTCTGAGCTTTCAGCACAGAGCCCTACGTGGGGCTGGAACCACAAACTGTAAGATCATGACCTGAGCCAAGGCTGGACTCTTAACCTACTGAGCCACCCAGGTGCCCCACTTTTCCCAATTTAAAAAATGTCCTTGGAGTTCTAGTTTTAAGTTCTTTAAAACTGTAAATGATCTTTTAATAAATACACAGGTTGGCCTTGCATGAAATTTTCTTTCTAACCTAGAGGCCAGTATAAATTTCATAAAAGTAAACGATTTGGGAAATTTACTTAATCCCTCATTATTTGAGCCTCCTCTTTTGTAAATGAATATTATAATAACCCAGATATCAAGGTTGCTACAAGGTTGCTATTGAGATAATTCCTGTGATAAAACACAGCACTTAGCACACAGTAAGTTCTCAAGATAGTATACGTATTATACATAAATGCCAAATAACTAAATATGACCAAATCAAAACTAATTACTAGTCACTTAAATCACTCATCAGTTGGTGAAATAATATTTGTCATCAATTATTACATCAAAATAAATTTAGAAGATAACTCTCATTTGAGTAGTTTTGCTTCTTAAAGAAAAAAAAAAGAGAAGAGTAACTAGTAAGCAAAAGCTACTTAAGATCTAGATGATCATAAGTGATATAGATGATTGAAAATCACATGAAAGGCAAAAAGAATCTTTAACTTAGTTGGTTAGAAATGAGAACAAGGATCAGTGTTGTCTTGAGAAATCCTGCTAAAAGGAATCAGTTAAGACAAGGTGTCCATTCGTTTGCTGTGCCTTGATACTATGCTATCATATCAGCATACCCATTCGCATAAACATGTATAATGACCACAGGGCTAAGAGTACAGCCTAAGTGCAAATTTCTACTTGAAATTATTACAAAATCCAGAACTTGAAACTCAACCTTAAGACTAGGACTAATTGTAGGGCTTTACATTTATCACTCAACCTTTTCATGTTGTCATCTTTTCTATCTGCAAAATAAGGGTATGTGCTACAGTCTAAGTATTACGATTTCCATGAAGGTCAAATTAATTAACACATTTGAATTTCTTTTGAAAGAGTATAATGTGCCATTTGACTTTCATAATTATGAAACACTGATCCCTAGTAATTTACCATGTTTTCTTCCTCTCAGTTTGTAGAGGTTATGCATCCTTAATTTTTAGTGACTTAAAATAATATTTAGATGTTGTACTTAACAGTCTGTGTTACATGATTGTGAACTAGAATCAGATTATTTTGCCTGAGATATTTTATTATATGTAGGTATTATATTCATATTCCTTTTTTCTAACTTCAAAATGTTTAAGTTGATTTTACTTTTGTTTAGGTAGTGGAAGAGAAGGCTAATTTCCAGTCTTTAAAGAAGAAAAACAAAATGAAAACTAAGAGCAACCTTTTACAAAAAAGTGTCATTGTAGTGTAGCAAAATGAGCAAAGATGATAGTGACCTTTTCCTATTTCCCACAGCACATTATAAATTAGCACAGCTGGAATATTCTATAGGAAATGAAGAATCATGGCATATGCAATTCCATATTGGTATTTTAATCATTGCTTAGTGAAATCTTTCTGCAATATTCCTGATCCTCCTGAATACTAATTAAATGGAAAATATCTAGTTAGGCTAAATGTCTGCTTCAAATCTTCCCCAGAGTTTTGCATATAAATATGAACTTCATTCATTTGCCAAACCAAATTTGATTGTTTGCTCTATTCCTGGATATGTGTTAGGTGTTAAGAAGACAAAAGACAATTAAAAGACAGTATGTCACCACAGCAAACTTGGAAACTTGAGTAAAATTTATATAAAGTTAAGATAAAGAAGATGATGTATGATTTATTGCATTAGACAATATTATCCTTCAAAAACCTTCTAATTTTCAATGAGCATAACACAGATGCATACCTCATTTTAAAAGTAATGAATATTTACTATGAGGACTTCAGAAAAACAGGGATGAAAATTAAATAAAACAATTAATTCATCACTCAGACATATTATTTTAATGTACTTCCTATATTTTTTCTGTTTATGAGTAGTATGTTGAAATATATAATATTTTAGACAAAAATGGGATCATACTTTATATACTGCTTTAGAATTAAAATTTTTCCCCCACTTAATATAAACTGAAATCATTTCCCTAATATTTTCCCTAAAAGATGATGTTTCATGTCAGGAAAAAAAAATCTAGTCTGTAGTTATTTTCAGTTTTTGAAAGTATTTATTTCCATACATTACTGTTCCACATCTTTGAATATTTTTCATTGAGATAATTACTAGATGTTGAATCACTATATTAAAGAATATGAAGCTTTACTGTATATGATAAATTTCATTCCTGAGATTTTTCTAATATGTATAACTAATGGCAATACATGAGATTGCCCATTGCCTTGTGGTTTTGTTAACATTTATTACCAACTTTGTATTTTTTGTCAATTTAATTAAAAATGTCTTTCATTTTAACGGGGAACAAATATTTAATATACAGTTGACCCTTAAACAATGCAAGGGTTAGGGGCACAGACCTCCCACACAGTTAAGAATCTGTGATTAACTTTTAACTCCCCCAAAACTTACGAGTAATAGCAACTGTTGACTGGAGGACGGACGTACTGATAACAAATAGTCGATTAACATATTTTGTATGTTGTAAGTATTATATACTGCATTCTTACAATAAAATAAGCTAGAGAAAATAAAATGTTATTAAGAAAATCAATAAGGGAGAGAAAATACATTTATAATACTGAACTCTATTTATTGAAGAAAATCTGCACATAAGTGGACCTAAGAAGTTCAAACCCGTATTGCTCAAAGGTCAACCTGCATACAGTGGTTAAGAAAAACCTTTTTGAGTATGTGTGAATTACCTCTGTGAATACTTTTTCCCTTTTTCCCACTAGGTGGTTCAACTTTTTCTTATTGATTGATGAAAGCATTTCATACTTAATTATACTAATCCCTTTTTATTTACTTAAGATATTTTAGTAGTTTATTACCTTAATTTTTGATGCTTTCAATAGTTAAATCTTACGTAATAAATGTAACAAAATTTTTGTATCATTTTGCATTTGGATTTAGTCATAAAACTTTTATAGCCCGGAATCAGTTAATTATCTTGATTTGTAAATATTGTTAAAATGTCAATAGCACCCAAAGCAAGCTACATTTTCAATGTTATTATATTCTTGTTTGTTTTTTTCAGCTTTAACCTTTTGATGTAAATAAAATTTATTTTTGTTGTCTGTTGTGAGACAAAGGACTTTTTTAGTCACGCCCTTCAATACAATCAAATAATTTAAATGATACCATTTTTGTCATCTATTTTCTCATATAAAATGGCATATATAACATTCTTGCAAGCTTGGGGGTCTCTTTTTGAGGTTTTTTGGTTCTATTTTAATCAATGCTACTTTAGGTTTACTACTATAGTTAAGAGAAATTACCATCTCATATTCCCCCAACTGCCCAGTTTCATTGTCTCATTGTTCTGACTGAGCATTTTTCTAATTAGAGAAAAATGTGAAGGTTTTTACAACATATGCTTACGGCTTATAAAACATACTGCTGTAAACTGTTTTATCATTAAGAAAACAATCGAATCTCTCTGCAAATTAAGGGCAAAATAGTAGTGGGGAAGGTTCACATTTTGAGTCATACATCTTTCATAGACAGGTTTGAATCCTGGATCCGCCACTATAAACAATTGCATTATTTTTCATTTTTTCAACTATGAATTTGGAGCAGTCATAATTCCATCAAATTATAATTGTGCAAAGTAAGACAGAAAGATATGTAAAGTATCTGGCATATAATATTTGCTTTATACTCTCCTTTGTACTTCTATTCTTTTCTATTAACTTGAAGTATTTATGGCCAATTTAAATTAGTTCAAGGAGACATTACTAATGTGAAATTTTTTATAAGCTTCAACTTAGTTACCATAATAGAATATAAATTCTGCTCTCTCTCTCTCTCTCTCTATATATATATATATATATATACATACATATGTGTATGTATATATATATATACATATACATATATATATGTATGTATAGATATCTCACTGGAAATGCAGTGTTTTATAAATGTGTTATAACTTATAACAACCCACTTTTAAATTCCAGTCTATTTACTAATTTATTCACTTGATATGAACTGAATCCTACCAATACATAAATAGTGCTATAATTTGCAGATAAATTAACCTAGCAAAGTTGAATGACTTCCCTAACTCCCTTTTACTAGAGAATAGCAGAGCAGAACTGGGACTTTGAGTTCTAGATTCTCCAATAGTCCAAGACATTGTGATATAATGTAATAGACTGAATGAAATTCAACAAGTAAATTGGGCATGTTAACATTTAATAGTACTCACTAATCACTTCAACATACTCTCATTCTATTATCTATTTTTTAAAGTTATATTGCAGCTTCCTACACCAGCTTCCCCAATCCATTGATTATTTTCCCTTAATATTTCACTCAGAATCCACACGTGCCACCATTTTAATCATTATCTTACCATTGGACTTAACTTTCTCGTTCAGTTACCCACATTTTATCTCAGGCTGGGATGAATCCTACCATTTAGCTTCTCTATTTCTGGTCTTGAACAGTTGACAATACATAAGAAAAATCTCTGAGTCTTGTTATAGCCTCATGAAATATCCAAATTCATCCAGAGTTTAAACTTTACCAGATCCTCCTCAATATGTTCCTGTAAGTTCTCTATGAACTCTTTCAGGTACTCTTCTAAATATTGATTTCCTTCCCCCAGGGCCATATGCCTCATCCCCTCTCTCCTCCCAGCAAATGATCTTTCCTCCTTCATTGGAGGAAAAAAGGCGGAGAGGGGGACAATCAGGCAAGAACTTTCGAAACTTCCACTTTTTGCCACAGGCAAATGAATCAACTGTGTATTCTTTCATTCTTCCCTGCAATTTTAGCAGTGGAAGTTTTCTGTCTAAACTAAACTTAATTCCTTTCTCCAGCTTTTTTTTCTCCCCTGTTAGTTTTTGAGACATTGTGCAATTTCAACCATCTTCATTTTTTCTATCCTCACTCTTTTTTTTTTCTTTTATCTTAGATAAACAATAATCTTCAATTTTATTTCACCTTAAAAGAAAATGTTTCCTCAAATCCACATCTTGGCTAATTATGGTTCTATATACTCCCTTCCCAACTAAGGTATTTGAAAGAATAATCTAGAATACACACCATTTACCTTTTGGGTGGACTAATTATGCCTGATATGCCTTCAAACTATATATTAACCTAACTATAAAAGACAAAGACAAACACATAGACACACACACGCACATGCATGCGCGCGCGCGCGCACACACACACACACACACACACACACACAAGATCAGTGACTAAGTCTAAGTCTGGTGTCATTTTAGGACCACTCCATTCCAATACCACTTGTTTTACCTCTATTTCTTCAATCCATCCTGCTTCTCCATTTTTATCATTATAACCATTGATATCTCACAGGTAAGAAAACTGTGGCCTAGAAGTTTAGTTACATTGCTGAAAGTAGCATTTCCTGGATTTCATTCCAGTCAAGCTGTCTTCACAGTTCATAGTCTTAACCATCTAAAGTATCTGCCTCTTACTTTACTGGACATTTCCTAGTCAGAAGAAGATTCTAGGATGCTAGACTGTTCTCCCTAAGCAAGGTAAGCATAAAGAGAACTTAAGATTCACACCACTCTGGGAAAACATAAATCAGAGATCGAACTGACATCTAATGCAACTACTCTAGGGGAGAAACTACTTGGTTTGAAAGACAAGAGCTAAGGACAGAGAGAAGGTTGAGTTTTGATCACAGGCTGACTTTATTGTGGCCCCTGTTACCTCCATCTGTTTTGATGCTACCCTAAAACTGACTCTATCCTCCTCCTTCCCAACAAACAGTAACACGGAGACTGACCTAATTCAGTTGTCATCCCCAAGGAGCCCATGTTATGAAACATACAATCTGAACAGTGGTGAGAAGAATAATATGACTGCTTCTGCCTTGGCAGATCCCTAAAATCGAAGATTATGACTGCTCCTTCTTCTGCCTTTTTTTTTTATCACTCTTTGTCCATAACAACCATATAACTGAGTCTATTAAGTGTCTGATTTATAGATTACTTAGACAAAACGGGATGGTAGGATTAAAACTATCTATATACAAAAGGTGGCCCAGAGTCAATATTAGCATATTTCTTAATTTAAAAAGTAAGAAAATTTTAACCAACTTTTTTTTATGTATTTAATGAAGGACCCTCATATGAATCCATGTGGGCACTATTACTGCCCATCATTTTACAAATGAGAATATTGAGGGGGCACCTGGGTGGCTCATTCATTAAGCATCTGATTTCAGCCTAAGTCATGATCTCATGGTTCGTGAGTTCGAGTCCCGTTTCAGGCCCTGTGCTACAGCTCAGAGCCTGGAGCCTACTTCAGATACTGTCTATCCTGCACTCTCTGCCCCATCCCAGCTTGCACTCTGTCTCTGTCTCTCTCAAAATAACTAAATGTTAAAATAATAATAAAAATGAGAATACTGAGGCAATAAGAGGTTAAGTAACTTATCCAAGGTCAATAAATAGGAAGTGGCAAAGAGCAGATATGAATCCAGGAATTTTGCCCCAGAATCCATGTTCTTGACCACAATGCTATTTTGTCCCATTAGAATTTATACTATTTCCATAGTTAAAAATCCACAGGAAACTTTATCTTGGTTCATAATAAAAAAAATTACACTCTGCCTCAAAATTTTTCCTTATGAAGTTGTCATGGGCTATTCACATATTTTTAGTCTTTAGAACTGAATGTTGAAAAGAAAAAAAAAAAGTAGGAGGCAAGGAAGAAAAATAATGAAACTGAAAAGTATAGGGATGCAAAATCAAAAGAAAAATATACTCCTAAGAATACACTGTATCGTCCTGAACCAACACAGACTCTAGAGTTGTCCCCAAAGACAGCATTGAGATGGAATCTAACAAAACCAGGTATTATTCCTGTCATCCTACTGAATAGGAGTAGTGGTGGTAATTTCCCTTATGTCCTTTAAGGAATCGGGGCCATGCACAATTTCATGAATTCTGTGTCTTGTCATCCTGATATGGTTTACAGAGCTTTGCATTCAATGCAAAATTCCTTTCTGACTCAAAGTTGTGACATAAATAGTAAGTGACTAATGAATGTGCTCTTTAAAATGCTGTCTCATTAACATCAGCTCCTCAATAAAAGGGGGAGAATGTATCATAAATAATTGCATCCCTTATGTGTAGACCACAGCTCTAGCTGAACACAAAGTGCCTATATGAGATTTATCTCCTCCTTTTCAGGAAGGTATTAGGAAGAATACTTCAGAATTTTAACTAAACACATTATATAACTCTTTGAATTCTAAAATGAAAAGAAACTCTTTAAAATAATTGAACTAGAGTATTTCTTGGTATAATGGAAAGCTTCAGTTACAAGTGACATATAATTCCACATGTGATTGACACATTTACCACAGATAGAAAATTACTAAAGATAAATAAGCTACATGTGTTCCCTCTAAACATAACTAAATTCAAGTCACAAAGGGAAACTTTTATTAGTGAAGGCTCTCTCACAAAGCATACACTTAGAAGCAGAGAATGCCACTGATGGACAGCTAGAGGAAAAAATTTTTTGTTTCCCTTTCTGTGTCTGCATGAACATTTATTTGCATTCAGCATCAGCACGCCTGCCACACTGTAGCAGGGTGAGTGGCTTCTGAGCACAAGAATGTTTACCTTCTGCTCCTTAGCACACATTTGTTTAAAATTCTTCTAAAAATTGAGTCTTCAAACTAACTGCTATTTATAGGGGCTGTATTTAGAGAAAGCTAAAAAAAATGGATTCCATTTTAAAGGACTAAGTGAGGGGCGCCTGGGTGTCTCAGTCAGTTAAGCATTTGACTTCAGCTCAGGTCATGACCTCCTAGTTCGTGGATTTGAGTCCCATATGGGGCTCTGCACTGATGGTGTGGAGCCTACTTGAGATTCTCTGCCTCCTTCTCTCTCTGCACCTCCCCCCACGCTCTCTCTCTCTCTCTCTCTCTCAAAAATAAATAAATACTTTTCAAAAATAAAGTCCAAGAGAAGTATAGGAAATTTTGAATTCAAGTCCAAACAAGAAAGAAGGAATTACCAGCAGAGGTCTAAATATTAACTTACAGACAAAACCTCTACCTGGATATATTTTCAATTAAAAACATTAATGTTTATTTATTTTGAGAGAGAGAGAGAGAGTGTGTGAGCCAGGGAGGGGTAGATAGAGAGGGAGAGAGAGAATCCCAAGCAGGATCTGCTGTGTCAGAGCAGAGCCCAACCTGGGGCTTGAAATCATAAACTGTGAGATCATGATGTGGGCAGAAATCAAGGGTCAGACGTTTAATGGACTGAGCTATCCAGGCACCCACCTGGATATATTTTAAAGAGACAACTCTCTAACAGCTCAGCAGCCATAATAAAATTGGGAGACACTATTTTCTGAATTTATTTACAGGGCCATTTGAATTCTTATTGCTCCCTCTGTCATTCCCATCATGCCCTTTCACTCCCTCCTTTCCCACACCATCTCCTGGCAGCTTACCTCACACTCAGTGAGTCAATAAACTCTAGTGCAGCCTCTATCCCTGGATGGAAGACAGGAAGACAACTAAATCCATCCCAGTAAATAGCTGTCTTTACAGTAAGGGAGACATGTAAACTGAGCCTCCAAGTCCTAGAATCACCACGATGACCGGAACCACCTCTAGTATTTTCATTATTATCATTGTTGCTATAATTTCCGTGTGGGAAAATCACTGCTTTTAGATTCACCAGAGTAGAACAAATCCCCAATAATCACATAATCCTACCTCTTAGCAGATAAACAAACAACATTTATTTAAATCAAACTTTTAAACCAACATTGATCCTTCCAGTGAGAAGGATTTCACTTTTATGGATTCTATCAACTCTTTCAGGGTCCAAACCCTTATCTCTATTTTCAGGGTGGAAGTTGAACACTAATTATATGTAAGAACCAACAGTCTTTAAAGGAAAAAAAGAAAGAGTGACATTTTATCTTTTTACCAGTAGGCTAGATCTATATTTATATTTTGATTCATACTAAAAAATAGTCTTTAAAATTTAAAAAAATTTAATTTTTTTAAAATGTTTATTTATTTTTGAGAAAGAGAGAAAAAGAGAGAAAGCAGGGGAAGGGCAAAGAGAGAGGGAGACACAGAATCCGAAGCAGGCTCCAGGCTCCAAGCTGTCAGCACAGAGCCCCATGTGGGGCTCGAACCCATGAATCACGAGATCATGACCTGAGCCAAGTCAAATGCTCAACTGCCTGAGCCACCCAAGTGTCCCTTTTTTTCTAATTTTTTTTTAATCTTTATTTATTTTTATGACAGAGAGAGAGAGAGAGAGAGACAGAGAGTGTAAGCAGAGGAGGGGCAGAGAGAGAGGAAGACACAGAATTGAAGCAGGCTTCAGGCTCTGAGCTGTCAGCACAGAGCCTGTCATGGGGCTCAAACTCATGGACCATGAGATCATGACCTGAGCTGAAATCAGATGCCCAACTGACTGAACCACCCAGGCACCCCTAAAAATATTCTTAAGTGGATGAAATTTACCAAGAACAGGTTTACTGAATATTGATAGTCTCAGAGAATTGCTAGAGTCAATGAAAAAAGTCTTGTTATCACCTAGTTACTTTCCAAATATCACTAAACTCAGTTGTATTTGCAGAATATAATGCTTAATTTCATCCTAAAATTCTGTTTTCTGCTCTATGAAACACTTAGCATTTTTTTTAATTACATGAGAAAATTATGAATGAACTAAGGAGTCATTCAGTAATCAGGCAATCAGAAAAGCTGTCATGATTTTTCTCTTGACACAGGTTTTTTCATAAAGGTAAGTAATTTAAGTTTTGGCATGTCTCTAAAATAAACTGTTAGACCTCCACCTAAATAGATGGAAGGTAAATAATGAGAATTTGCTTGAGTTACTTTATTAATAAAGTTGATCCTTAAACAACATGGGTTTGAACTGTTTGGTCCACTTACGGGCAATTTTTTTTTTTTCTGTCAATACTGTATAGTACTTGTAAAGGCATTTTCTCCTCCTTGTGTTTTCTTAATAACATTTTCTTTTCTTTAGCTTACTTTACTATAAGAATATAGTATATAATACTTATAACATACAAAATTTGTGTTACTTGACTGTTTATGTGATCAGTATGTCTTCCAGTCAACAGTAGTAGGCTATGAGTAGCTAAGTTTTGGGGGAGTCAAAAGTTATATGCAGATTTTTGATTGTGCAGGAGTTAGCACCTCTAACCCCTGCATTGTTCAATAGTTAACTGTAATATAAATATCACCTTTTAATATATGTAAATAAATGTGTTAGAGTGTTGAGATTGTGGAGGTTTTTATTTGCATCTTTATTTCCTCCAACTAATACTTTTTAGTGTAAACAATAAATTCCTACTTGATGGAACAATTTGACTATATACATATATTAATATACATATATTACATAATGTACATACACACACAAACACACACACACACACACACACACACATATATATGAGAGAAAGAGAGAACAATTTCTTATATATACATAAAAGAAAGTGTGCCAGACTGATTGATGTATCTCTTTGAAAGTTAAGGAAAAATTAAATACAGTGAATGTCCTCTTCGTGGCCAACTTTGTTAAAACATCACTCGTCATCTCTACGTCCATTGTTTTACCTCTCCTTCACATTTACCCAGACCAATCTGGCTTCTTATACTGTCCTCCTTCACAACAGCTCTCATCTATTGATGAGGCCCCTAGAGATAATGCTCATTTCATGGTACTCAACTTACTTAAATTCCTAGTTGGATTCACCTCAGTTGATCATTCCCTCCTCCAGGAAACATGCTTTTCCCTGGTTTCCAGGACATATCTTTTCCCTTCTATTTCTCTAGTTACCTTTGCATCTGATTCATATCTTTCAAGACTTATCCGGAGGTAGCTTTCTTTACTTCCTTAATATTCTCACTCTCTATTTTCTCCTACCTACCCCAAACTTTGTTTGACCCTAAATAAGCAGATGACTCAGAAATGTATATCTCTAGCCCTGACCACTCCTAAAAGCTCCAAGCAATTATATCAACTTTCTATCTGGCATCTCCAATTGCATGTGTCAAAGGCCAATCTCATAAAAAATAAATCAGGAATCCCTCTTACTTCTCTCAAACCTGTCCATTTCCAGTGTCCCTTATCTTAATGAAAAGTACCACCATCCATGCACAGAAAAACATCAATGCTGTTTAGCTTTTAACTAATACTTATCTACAATATCCAATATCCTCTCCAGTCTCAAGAATTGTACTTACTATTATCATTCTTATATACATTAATGTCTATCTCCACCAACATCCTAGGGCAAGTTATCATCTCTGCCCCAGATACTGCATTAGCCACTTAACTTTCCCCCAAAGTACAATAAAAATGACCTTTTAAAAATTTCCAATCTAGTCACATGTCTATTTCTTGCTCTTCTTCCTCTCTATCATTGATGACTACTAATCACTCTTACATGAAGATAAAATCCCTTGCAGCTCTCAGCCAAAAGGTATTTCCACAGAGAAGCCTTCCAGCCCTTCCAGAATAGGTCAATGCCCCTGCCCATTCACACATAGGTTTTCATCGCCCTTGCACTTGTTGGTGTCATTCTCTGATTATTTTGTGTCTGTCACTTACTAGACAATAGGCTATGTGAAGCAGGAGCTGTCTATTTTTCTTCAAGATTGCAACTCCAGTTACTACCATGAGAATGTGTACATGAGACAGTGATTGTGAATGCATCTCTCATTTTATACTTAAGATTGTAACCTGTTTGGAATTGAATAACTTGTCTAAAGGACTTCTGAACAGAATACATCTCACATGAAATTGTGCAACAGGCAAATTTTATTAATATGTCTGCTCTTTCCCCCCTTTCCCACTTCCTCATCCAACTTCTGGCAATTTCATCACCCTTAGAAACTCAGGGACTTTGGGGCGCCTGGGTGGCTCAGTCGGTTAAGCATCCGACTTCGGCTTAGGTCATGATCTCGCAGGGACTGTGAGTTTGAGCGCCGCGTCAGGCTCTGTGCTGACAGCTCAGGGCCTGGAGCTTGTTTCAGATTCTGTGTCTCCCTCTCTCTCTGACCCTCCCCCATTCATGCTGTTTCTCCCTGTCTCAAAAATAAATGTTAAAAAAAATTAAAAAAAGAAACTCAGTGACTTTGAGTGCAGACTTCAGCTATGTCTGCTCTCTCAGAACAATGCTAATACATCTTTCCCAGGATACTTCTCCTTATAGGTATCTAAAGAACAGGAAAAATTATAGAAAATATAAAAACTGCAGAAATGAATAATAAGAGATGACAGATAAGTGTGCCTTCCAGGTCTAGACTGGTCTAGAATGGAAGGGGTTCATTTACACATCCATTAAATAATTGTAAGTTACCTAATAGTAATAGCTTTTAGCTGTTGATTACAAGATTCTGTAGCTACACTGTCGGATACAATAGTCACCAGCCATATAGGGCTATGTAAATTTTTTAAATGTTGTATTTATTTTTGAGATAGAGAGAGAGTGTGTGTGAGTATGAGTGGGGGAGGGGCAGAGAGAGGTGACACAGAATCCAAAGCAGGCTCCAGGCTCTGAGATGTCAGCACAGAGCCCAACACAGGGCTTGAACTCCCGAACCCATGAGATCATGGCCCAAACCGAAGTCAGATGCTTAACCAACTGAGCCACTCAGGTGCCCCTAGGGTATGTAAATTTAAATTAATTAAAATCAAATATTATTTCCTTATTTGCAATAGCTATACTTTACATTATTGTTTCCATCATCATTCAAAGCTCCATTAGACAATATTGTTCTATAACCTGCCTTTTAATTAGTAAATTCTATATTTAGAAAATATTGTTTCCTTTGGCTTAATTTAGACTTTCTCCTGATTCTTATGTTCTCAATGGTGGATTAAAAAAAAAAAACAACAGCTTTCTACTATACAACCCTGCCAATATTCACTACCTCCTCTCACCCAGGAAAAGGTGTGGGTGTGTGCCTAAGCTAGGACAACCTGTCTTTTCCCAAAAAATTTGGAATTTGAACTGAGGAAGGGAAAGATCATTTTCTCTTCAGGTGATTCACCTATGTCTATCATGTGTTTTAGAGAGGAAAAGGAACTGGATTTGAGAAATAAAGAAGATAGCAGATGTGCCATCAACCAATTATGAGAAGGAAAATGAAGTTCATGGTGACATTCATATACACTCATGTCTTCAATCTTTCCTTTACCCTTGCCCTTGGTGTACTATGAACTATCCTTGAATCCTTAAACATAAGCTACCTTTTAAAAATATATAAGGTAGGGGTGCCTGGGTGGCTCAGTCAGTTGAGTATCCGACTCTTGATTTTGGCCTAAGTCATGATCCCAGGGTTGTGGGATCGAGCCCCGCATCAGGCTCCACACTGAGCATGGAGCCTGCTTAAGATTATCTCTCCCTCTGCCCCTCTTCCCAACTCACACATGCTTTCTCTCTCAAAATAAATAGTAAAATATTAAAAAAATAAAAATAAAATAAAAATAAATAAATAAGCTAGTTTGAATAGCTTTAACTTAATCTGCATAATAAACATGAGGTACATTTTAATATTTCTGTTTACAGATGAGGAGACTTTGGTACAATGAGTTCAATAAAAGTAATAGAGCCTGAATTAAAATCTATATGGTATATGTGAATTAAAAACATGTCATATTACTATTATCCTATAACATTTGCAAAGTGAAAGTCTTTGTACTAAAAGTTAAGGACAAAGGAATAAATACGGTATTGCCCTTGGTAAATTTTGTTTTTAATGTATTGTGGGTTAAGCTATAGGAAAGTAACAGAGATTAAAGACATTGAGGCAGGGCTGTGTGAGTAACATAGAGGAATCCCAGGAAAAGACTGAGACTGAGGTCCCCCAAATTTTCTGATCAACACAAGCAAGTTACCAGGAGCAGTTGAGCAGACTGGAGTTGAGAGACCCATAGAGTCTATGGGTCAGATATTAGGTCCAACAATTATTTACAAATAGGCAACGTACATGCCATTTCAAGAGAGATCTGCTCCCCACTAAGGCTAATCTAAATTCAGGCCTGGAAATAAGCAAGGGAAGATGCTAGGTTTGGATTGAGAAAGCAAGGGGAGAGGGATAAGAAAATGAAAGAAAAAAATCCTGATATAAGAAGACTACAGATACATACCCCATCAAGTTTCCAAGTCAAAGTATAATAACTGCTGCCTCTAGCAATGTTACTTCCTGAAGCATCAACCTTGGCATAAGGTTGATTTGAGAGTAATCTTTATGTTTCTAATTTGGGGGAAATAGAAAGCATTGTTTCATTTCTCAGGGGCTTCATTCATATTCAAACTGTAAATAACAGAATTTTCCCATGGTTGCTGAACAAAAATGAAAAGTAAAGAGGTTTGATTTGTTTTTGAAGTTTAGAAATATGTCTATGAATGACTAGCCAAAAATGGCAGAATTTAGATATGATGGGATGGATTGATGCAGCTCTCTGCCAAACAGCATGATTAAAACCATTCAGACCCTGGAAATGGAACAGAGAACATTGGCTTTATTTCTGTAAACTAAAATGTCACCATCATACTTAAGTGCTCTTGTCTTGTCAGAGGATTTATTATTATTAAGAATTTCTCTGACATGCATTTGCCAAATGCTTCATTGAAGTTTGCCATCACTCACAGCTCCTTGATGACACGGTTTGATTAGACTTCAATAATAAAAAGAACTAAGGCATCCATGCAAATTAGCTCTAGTTCCATGCCCAAGGCCTCTCATTAACACATGATTTCAAGACAAGGTCAATTTAATCTGTAATATGATTAAATGGATGGGGAGGACTGTATCATGTAGTAAAGAGGTATCAGAACATGTATGTTAGTTTCAACACTGGAGAATCAAAAGGTGAGTCATCTCTTGCTCCCAATGGTCACCTACATCTCTGGATGTAAAATTAGCTAGGACCTGGGACAGGCATGTAACTCTAAGGTCCATCCCAAGATAAACAATAATGGACATCATTCTGTGTCTGATTCTGCCACAGACCATTATGTCACAGTGTGTATTAAGAACTCTACAGATTTATATTTTCTGAACTCAGCAGGGCCCTTAGCACCACCTATCCATCCCATTACCTGTCTTTAGTCGGCTACTCTTCCCATCTCCTTATTGACATTTTCAGAACTATCCCCTTTTCTCAGACTTTCTCTACACTCCATTCCCATTCCGCTTTTCAACAGATAGCCTGACTACTTAGAAAATTGTGGCCACTGGGCTCGATTTCCCTCATCCTTCCACCTCTTTATCTATTAAACTTTCTACTGGCATCCCTTCTTTCTTTTCTCTAATCACATGGGATGAACTGGCCTCTGGTTGCTCTAAGAAACAATTTCCTTTTTGTGTTTTTGAGATTCTCCTGTCAATTCTGCTGTAAGACCTAACTACATCAGTCATGTTTCTTTCATGGACCTTGAACCACTCCTTTCCAACGGGTCCTCACTCTGAGGTTAATCCTCCGAATTCTATAGACTTTCCCTTTGCCCCATGGTCTCTCTAGCTACTCACAAAGTCATACTGTGCTCCATGCTAAACAGTTATGTCAACAACCTTGAAGGGAAGGAGACTTTACTCCACTTGAAGCCTAGCAAGTTACTCTGCCACAGTTTTATACATACTGGCAGGAGACAAAGCTCGTGGGTAAGAGACACAGAACAGTAGTATTCATGGTATTGCAACACGTGTGGGCTTTATATTTGCTGTGGTTCCTTGTGTCCAAGTCCTACAGAGGTGATGGGTATAACCAAAAGGATATTGTGTACACGGTGGACTTATGTTATAGCTAAGGGACCAACTTACACTTAGAAAAACCCCAATATTGTAATACGATGCTGGCAGATTCATCATCTAACTGTTCAGGAAGAAGACATTTTCCTTCTAATTCTGGTCAGGAAAAAAGTGCTCCATCCGAGAAGGAAAATCTATCTCTATTTTCCAAAGCATTCTATTGTGCAAACCTCCTTGAAAATGTAATCTGGGACCAAAGCTTTCCTCATACATATAGAAATGCCATAGAGAATTGCAGGTTGCCCTTTATTCATTTATATTCTTATTAGTGGAAAAAAAATCTACTGTATATTCTCTATATCCTAGCCAGTTTGCTCAGTGGGGAGTTACTGAGATGCAGATCACAGCACCAGATTTGAAGAATCCTATTGTATTCTTTTTTAAAGTTTACATATATATATATATATATATATATATATATATATACACATACATATACACATGTACACATGTACATATACATATGTACACATATATGTGTATATATAAACGGAGAGAGAGAGAGGAGAGAGAGCGCATGCACACACAAATGGGGGAGGGGCAGAGAGAGAAAGGAGAGAGAATCTCAATCAGGCTCTGCACTGTCAGCATGGAGCCCAATGTTGGGCTTAAACTCACAAACTGGGAGATCATGACCTGAGACAAATGGGGACACTTAACCAACTGAGCCACCCAGGCACCCCCCCCTATTGTATTCTTAATAGACACAATGAACTGCAGGGCACATTTTAGGAATAATGTGATTTTTAAAAGCCCTTAATTATAAATCATAAATCACACATAGTCATTTCATTATAAACTGCTGAAAGGTTACTAGGCATTGAGGTCTGGTAAAAAGTCTCCACATATATTAGTATTGATTCAATAAAGAAGAATAAATCGAAAATAATATTTCAGCATTAACAGTGTTTTCTTCACTCTGTAAGACACAAAAAATGGTGTTTCTTGGAAAACATACTATTGTAGTTGCTGTAATCCTCCATTTTGTTTTAAACCAACAGTTGAAATCACATTATATTAAATAACTGTGTGTGCTTGGTCTTTTGAGGTAGAGATAAGGAAACACATTTTGCCAAGTTTAGCCATTGTGAGTTCAGAGTTCAGAAGCAAATTCAATTCTTTCTGGAAATGAGTGCAACAGAACAGCTGGTCAAACACAATTTACTTGCTGACAAAAATAAACTTAATGATTTCTGGGAGGAAAAAAAAAGGCTTACTAAAAAGGGTCATAAGGAATATCAACCAGATTAGGGACACTTTTTCTTAAAATGGTATCCTCTCTTAGACCCTTATGCAACTTTCCCCAGTCCTCAAACACAAATAAGTAAAGAAAACAAAATTAATGAAATTTAAAAATTAAAAACAAAAACAAGGTAGATAGAGACTAAAAAATGAAGTTATTTAAAATTGCTAAAACTTAGACTTACAGACAACTTATAATGAAGATCTTTGGAGATATTTCATTAGTTTTAAGAGCTTATTAAAGGGGCGTCTGGGTGGCTCAGTTGGTTAAGCGTCTGACTTCAGCTCATGTCATGATCTCACTGTTCATGAGTTCAAGCCCCACATCGGGCTCTGTGCTGACAGCTCAGAGCCCAGAGCCTGCTTCAGATTCTGTGTCTCCCTCTCTCTCTGCCCCTCCCCTGCTCTCTCACTCTCTTTCATTCTCTCTCAAAGATAAATGAACATTTAAACAACAACAAACAACAACAAAGAGTAATAAAAAAGATTATAGAAGAAAAGAAATAATCTATTGAATTTTTGCATTAGACAAACCAGGATCTGCTTTCTGAAACAAAACTTACTTGGGAAAAAAAAAAGTTAGAAAATGATTTGTCTTCAATTTCTGTCTGTCTCCACCTCAGAAATCCAAGACTTGTACAACATACAAACTGGTACTGTATTTTGAGGTCGATGGGATACTCACTGCCTCACATCTTCTCTCCTTTCTTGCTTTTTTAAAATTTTTACTTTTAAAAATATAAGATTCATAAGAGGTTGCAAAAGTAGTACAGAAAACTCCCAGGTACCTCCAGGTAGCCTCCTTCAATGAAAACATCTAAGCACATAGCATCAAAACCAGGAACTGAACTTGGAACCATACTATTAAACTAAACTATTCACCTCATTTAGATTTCATCACTTTTACTGTCCCCCTTCATTTTTTTAAAAGTTTATTTATTTTGAGAGGAAAAGAGAGTGAGAGAGAGAGCACATGTGTGAGTGGGAGAAGGGCAGAGAAAGGGAGAGACAGAATTCCAAGTGCTGTCAGCACAGAGCCCAATGTGGGGCTTGAACCCATGAACCATAAGATCATGACCTGAGCCAGACTCTTAATTGACTGAGCCACCCAGGAGCCCCTGCCCTCCCCTTCATTTTTAAAGCTATATTCAGATATACAACCCACAGAAAATAACTGTCCAGGAAGCAAAGAGGGAATGGAGTGGGAATGGAGGTGGAGGTGTCCCTTGCGGGGGATACTGCTGTTAACATAGTGCCAGAAAAGTGCAGGCAGGAACGGAAACAGCCTGAGTCACTGCACAATGATAAGTCTACTTTGTTGATTTAATATGCTCACCAGTTGACAGTACCACACAAGAGTCTAGTGGAAAATGAAGGTGAACCTGGTCACCTGCAAGTCAAAGCCTTGCTAGAACTGAGAAACTAGACAGGGAATTTTCAACACACACTCTCCCAGTTGTGAAGATCTGAAGGTAGCAGGCAAGCCCATGTTCACATCCTGCCTCTCCACAGTTTCTACTGCTGAATAAAATATAAAATTTTAGGAAGGTTGGCATACTCAGATTACATGAAACTGTGATGCTGGAGGAAATCACTGCAGGAAAGAAAAGACTGAGATTAAAAATAAGGGAGCTGTGATGAAATGTGACATCAAGGGGCTAAGAAAGAATTCCAAAGCAAATGGAAATAAATACACTGATCACAGAAGAGGGGCAGACTTGCAGGGAACGAGGCAACAAACTTCCTCTTTCCATAATTTACAAAGACGTTAAATAAGAATCCAGGCACTAAAACCTAACACCCATTTCCCTATAGTTTCCATAGTAGACAGACATGGTTTTCTCAAACAAATAAACATACAAAAGCAAAAAAAATCCCCACTATTTCACTTCTGAAGAGTATTTGTTTAAATGTGAGTAAAACCACCATCTTTGCACATATTTTATCATCTTTTCTAATATGGAAATGAAGCTCATCAGATGATAATTGTAGAACTTATAGGGGACTTCTCTTTGGGATCAGACTCAATTTACTCCCTGGGGTAGGATGGTGCTAAAAGAGTGACTATTCTCAATGGCTATTTATTTTTATTATGAAATTTTAATGCCAATCTTAACTGCATTCAGAGTTCTTTGCTAGAGACCATCTGGTACCAAAAATTTATCTATATCTAGTTAATAAATGCAGCATCAAACATTTTATGGTTGTAGCACTACTTGATCTAATTGCTATAAATTTTAAATTCCAAAGTCATTTTGGACAGAAAAACTTTCTGGTTTCCTTTGGTGAAAGGGAAGAAAGTATTAATTTTCTTTTTGTATTATGAATTTCCAATTTCTAGAACTTCTGCCAGAGATTATTACGTGATGCAACTAATCTCTCAGTTTCTTCAGTTTATTCTAATCTTTTAAGCTTTCTCGGTTCCTTCTTTCCCAATTTTCTTCTAAATTTTAGTCAAAAACTCTTTTTTAATTTTTCATTTTTTTTAAAGTTTGTTTGTTTGTTTGTTGGTTTGTTTAGAGAAATTTCTGCACGAGCAGGGGAGGAGCAGAGAGGGAAGGAGAGAGACAGGACCCCAAGCAGGCTCCTTACTGTCAGCACAGAGCCCAATGGCGGGGGCGGGGGCTTGAACTCATGGACTGTGAGATGATGACCAGAGCCAAAATCAAGAGTCAGACACTTAACCAACTAAGCCACCCAGGTGCCCCCCAAATTTTTTTAAACAAACTTTACATGTCATATATCCATTCACTCTTCTCTCCACCCTGTGTTTTCTCTCTGTACAAACCTCATCGCTCAATGAAAGTTCAAATTGTACAAATTCCAAACTCAGGAGGAATCTTTTAGTTTTTAAAAAATAAACGTAAATGTCATAGGAAGAAAGGATACAACAAAATTAGTAAAGGCAAAAATAACTACACAGGAATCTTTTAGTTTTTAAAAAACTCAAGAGGAATCTTTAGTTTTTAAAAAATAAACGTAAATGTTATAGGAAGAAAGGATACAACAAAATTAGTAAAGGCAAAAATAACTAAACAAGAAACAAAAAGCACATTGTATTTGTAGCTAGACTCCCACATATAATCACTATCCTAAAGTTGGTGTGCTCATTCCAATCAATGCTCACAAGTGTATGAACACTAAAGGGATACAGTTTGAGTTGGAATCTCTGTCCACTGTGGACTATATATATGTGATCCTGGGCAAGTAACTATCTGACTCGGTACTTAGGTTTCTTTCTCTGTAAAATAGGAAAACATGGTTATTGCTTATTTTTAATGTTTACTTATTAATTTTGAGAGGAACGGAGAGCAAGACAAGCAGGAGAGGGGCAGAGAGAGAGGAAGGGAGAGAATCCCAAGCAGGTTCCATACTATCAGGGCAGAGCCCCACATGGGGCTTGATTTCCCCAACCATGAGATCATGACCTGAACCAAAATCAAGAGTCAGATGCTTAACCAACTAAGTCACCCAGGTCCCCCAACATGATTATTACTTTATGTAGTGTTTGTGAGAGGGGGAAAAAAAAGAGAATTAGGCAATTAGAAACTTGCTTGACATTTGCTAAGGGCTCTATACGTGTTCAATGCTGTTATCATCATTATTATAAACTTTTTCTAAAAAGGGCCAAATGGTAAATATTTGAAAGTTTGTGAGCCATGTTGTATTTCCTTCCTTCCTTCCTTCCTTCCTTCCTTCCTTCCTTCCTTCCTCCCTCCTTTCCTCCCTCCCTCCCTTCTGCTCTCCCTCCCTCCTTCTCTCCTCCTACCCGTCCTAATCCCTGCTTTTTCACCTAATCCTTAAAAATGCAAAAACCAAACACAAACCCAACCAACTTCTACCTCATGGGGCAGTATAAAAATAGGCCATGGGCTGGATTTGACCTGTGGGTCATAGTTTCATGACCCTTCATACAGGTTAAGTTAGGGATAGTTGAAGTTTTATAATATCGATGTGTCTCATCCAATAAAATAATAAATTTCTCCATTATTCAAGTTTTATTGTGGCTCAAAAATTTTTTATATTATAGCTATGCCTGTTTTTGTTATATTTACCCTTAGATATCTTATATCTTAGGTAACTTTTTATAAGTGATTTCCTCCTTTAAAAAATTATTTAAAAAATCTCATTTTATGGTAGAATACTTTTAGATTTATAGAAAAGTGGCAAAGGTACTACCAACAGTTCCCATATACCCCTCACCTAGTTTCTCCTGCCGATGTCTTCCTTACTTCTGTCACAAGAAAACAACATTGCTATGTTATAGTTCCTAAATGCCACAGTTTCCTCAGACTCCAGAAGTTTTTCTCTAATGCCCTTTTCCTGTTCATGATTCCATCCTCAGTACCACTTTACATTTAGTCTACATGTTTCTTTAGCTTCACTTGGTCTTTGGCAGTTTCTCAGATTTTGATTTTGATGATTGACCTTGGCAGTTCTGAGAAGAGTTGGTCAGTTGTTTTTTTGAATGTCCCTCAATGAAACTTTATCTTCTACTTTACTCATGATTAGATTGAAGTTAATGAAACATTCTTACATTTTTCCCATGATTAGACTGAAGGTATAGTTCTTGTGGAAGACCACAGGAATAAAATACTATTCTCATGTTTATCAACTATCATGATTCACCATGCCATCAACATGATTGATCTCTGAAGATGTTACTCTAGGTCGCCTGCCTGAGGTAAAGTTTGTGAAGTCTCTCCACTCTCAAGTTACTTTTTCTCCCCTTCACATACTCCACTCTTTGGAAGTAGGTCACTAAGCACATCTCATGGTCAAGGAATGAGGAATTAAGCCTTCTTTCCTTGGTGTGGGGGGAATGTCTACACTAAATATTTGGAATTCCTCTTTAGATTTGTCTCTTCTCACACACTTTTATATTTATTTATTGTATCCATTATTCATACCACCTTTGATTTATTTTATAGTTGGGGTTATGATGTAATATATTATTTATTTGGTTTTCAAATTGTTCCAGCTTTGTCCGTTGAAAATTCTTTCATTGAAAATTTAACTGCTGTGTCCCATTGAGATGCTTGCATTGTTTTGTATTTTGAGCACTTTCTTACTTTCTGGCATTAAAAGATGCTCCAGGCCTATTTTGTATATTCCTTCCCCAGCCCTAGAATCAACCAATTCCCTAAATATCTCTGATTCCTTTTCTTGGAGAGTAGTGTTAATAACCAAGATCTGGGCACAGGTTGGGCAATTTTTAAAAAATTAAAATTTCTGTTGATTTTAACACATTGATATTACAACTACAATCTCAGATTTAAACTGTTTCGTGTACATCATCCTGCAGATAGTAGTTGATTTACTACATGAATAGTATTGTTTTGGCAATTTTAATTCTGCCTTCCAATTCTTATACCATTTACTTTTTTTTTTTAAGATACATTGTTTTGGATAGCATCTCCAGGACAATGTTAAGCTGTAGCATCTTTGTCATATATCTGATTTTAAATGAACGTTCTACTGCTTCCTGTAAAGTGGTGTTTTCTGCAAGTTTTTGATAATGCTACTTATCAGGTTAAAGAGGAAATTTTCTATCTCCGATCTGGTAAGAAAAGTAAATAAATCTTATAGGCATCCTAAATATTATCACATGCTTTTCTGAATGTGTGGAGAAGAGCTCATGGATTTTTACTCTTTTTGATCAGTATGGGATGAATTATATAAATCGATTTTCTAATGCTAGGACATCCTTGCCTGTCTGAGATACACTCTTGTGGTCAGGATATATATATATTTTTTATTGCTTCATAGAACATGCCAACACTTTTTTTTGTAATTTTGCACCTGTGTCCTTAAAGTAAAATCAACCTACTAACCTTTTAAAAAATAATCTGACCTCTTTAATGTCTGTATTCCTATGAAAATTTTACATCTTTTAAAAATATTTTTATAATTTAGGTTGTTATATAGAAGTCCATTTGGCCCGATTTTTTTCATAATTACTAGTTTATAATTATTCATAATACCCATTTACAAGTTTAAAAACTATCTGTAGTTATATTACCTACTTCACTGAAATGTTATTTTGTTGAACTTTCAATCATTTATTTCTGCCCTTTGTAATTCCGCCACATAATTCCTTATTTTTTTTTCAAATAACAATTTTTGACATATTAATTTTTCCCTATATTTCAATTCATTTTCTGTCTTATTAAAACTACTTTTATCATTTTCTTCCTACTTTGGGGGTATGTCTGTCTCTTTGTCATAAATAAAATTACTTTATTTTTTATCTTTATTCTAATGTACTTAAGGTTATCATTTTTATCTGAAAGCCTGCTTTAAATTCACTCCACATCTGTAAATAAGTGGTATTTTCATTTTTAAATATGTTATTTCTATTATGATTCTTCTTACAGCAATTTTTAACTGAAGTGTATATGTATGTATATATGTTTTTCTTTTAAACTTTCTCTCTATATTATGTTTTGGAAGCTATCGTATCTTTTTTCTGAGTATGTTCATTGAGAATATGCTTTATATATTTTATTTTATTTTACTTTATTATTTTTGTAATTTCTTTTGTTTTGTTTTATATATTTTAAACTATTGTGTATTTTTCAGATTTTCTTTGTACCCTGGGACCTGATCAGGTGCTAAAAGTTCCATATATGCATGGATTCAATCTACATTCTTTCAGATGTTGAAGAAAAAGTTTCTTGCTGTAACTGTGGTAGTCTCTCTGTATGTTCTACACCAGTCCAGGCTTTGCAGCCAGGCTTACTGGTACATATCTGGTTTCATCCATGATTACATGTGTGAGCTCAGATTGAGCACTTAAACTTTCATCCACCTCAGTGTCCTCCTGTGCACAATGAACCTTCCTGTTGGGTTTTAATAAGTATTGAGCAAGTTAATGTGTGTGAAGTACCCATGGGCTTGCCTGGAATATATCAGGAGACAGTGCACACCATTACACATTTCAAGGGCTCAGAAATACATCTTCCTGGTGAATTCTTCCTTTTCTCATTGTGCATAATGATGTTCTTTGTCTCTACAAAATGCTTTTTTTCCCTCATTTTGTCTAGTGTTGCTCTCATTTATAAGTAACCGCTTACTGTATTTTCCCATTTTTGCTTTTAATCTTACATTGTTCAGAGTTGTCTGTTTTAAAGCTATGTGTATACATACACACATTTCAATTAAGCACGTTTTTTTAAGGGTAGATTTTCTTTGCCTATTTTGATTACTAATATTTTGAAATTTATTTTTGCTCTGTCTGTGCTTCTGTTGCACACGCTTATTCATTTTTCCCCTCTCCCTTCTGGCTATGTATTCACTGGTGACACTTTCTTTATTAACTTTTATTCGCTCTCTTTCTTTCCACTAGTTTAGAAGCAATACGTCATATTTATGTGACTTTAATGTTGATGTGTATATTTTTAACATGAATATTTGGCATGGAAACACCTAAGAGAACATACCACTCCACTCTCCTTTCTGATAACATCTGGCATTTAGATTAGTTTAACCCCAGTGGCTCTTCTCACATACAGCATGTTATTGTTGTCCTTCATTTTACCTCCACCTTGAATTTAATCTCCTCCACTAGTTCCTGCTATTAATATTGATATATACAGTTAATTATACATACATTTCCCTATATGACTATCAATTCCTTTGCTCATAATTGTTATTTTCCTGTGTTTTCTAATGAGTTTTATTTTTCTCTTCTTGAATTATAACTTTGCGGTGGTTCTTTGGAAAAAGGATAAACTCTATCTTGTTTTATCTTTTACTTTGTCATCTTTCTTCCATGGTAGTTAATATGGCTGGCAGTTATTTTTCTCAACAAATTAAAAATATAATGTCATTGTTTCCTGACCTTCATACTGAAGGTGGGGAGTCTGCTCTCAGTCTCATTGTTATTAATTTGTAGGGGATATATCTTTTATTTCTAGTTACTTTAAAATTTTCATTTAGTGTTTGATAGTCTAGAGTTTCATAATAGTGTGCTTATGTAGAGATAGCAAGAAACAAAAGGACATACGTGGCTCTCATTTCATTAGGTAGTATTTTTTTAAGCCAGCACACTATGAAGTTATAATTCTTGGCAATTATCTTTGAATTTATGGCTAATTAAGTAATATGCTTAAGGGTAAATATTCCATGGAAACATATAATTACGCTAAAAAACATCCTTTGTATATTAAATTTCCAAAGATTTTTATTGTTATAGATTGAATTTAAGAAACACTGCAGGCTGCCTGGGTGGCTCAGTTGGTTAAGCTTCTGACTCTTGACTTTGGCTCAGGTTATGATCTCTCAGGTCTGCAAGATCGAGTCCCGCATTGGGCTCTGCACTGGGCATGAAATCTGCTTGAGATTCCCTGTCCCCCTCCCTCTCCCACTGCCCCTCCCCCACTTGTGCTCTCTCTTTCTTTAACAAAATAAACACTACCAAATGTTGGCAAGGTTTCAGTTAAATATAAAACCTCATGTACAACTCAGGAGATAACAGTCATTAAAACATCTCTTTAGGGCAATTTGGTAACATATGGAAAAATCTGAAAATATATTCATATAAATTAACTGAGGAATTCAACTTCTAATAATTTTTCATAATGATAATTTTATTCAGAGGACTATGAAAAAAGATATATAACATATTTTTTAATAAAATAGCAAACAAATAGGAATTAGCATGCTTAAAACTTAATGGCATGTCTATATAATGTCTATATATAACCCTAAAATGCATTGCCCAACAATGTGATTTTTTTTTTTACCTAACAGTGTTTTCATTCTTCACTCATTGTAATAATATGGTTATTAAAGTAATGTTTTCAAGGAACTTCATGTGAGATGAAATAGTTCATATTACAAAAATTAACTTATAAGACAATATACACACAATGAGGTAAAAATGTAGTCCAACTGATTAAACATAAGAAGTAGATAAAATATACTAACTAGTGGCAGATTTAGTGTTTGGATAATATTATGAATATTTATAAAATTTTTTTTCTGAAGTTTCTAAGCTTATTACATGAAATACTCATATGATCAGGTAAAGCAATTATTCTAAATGGGAGGAATATAAGAAATGTAGCAAAAGTAGATGTAAACTAGATGTCTGTAGTATAGAGTATAAATAATAACAATTGGTATTATTAATTTCTGAGAACATCAAAGAAATAGAGATTTCTAAGTGACCAATTTCAGCCTTAGGAAAATATAAGAAGATTTTCTAAGTATGTGACATACACCAAAAGCAGAAAGGGAAATATTGATAAACTTGATTGCATGAAATTTTAAATCTCTTGTATAGATAGATAATATAATAAACGAAGCTGACGGACTAACAAACCAGAAAAAAGTTGACAACACTATGACAGCAAGAAGGCAAATTGTTTTAACATAAAACACCTCTTAGAACTAAGAGAAAGTTAGACCAGTAGTAAAATTGACATATGTAAATAGCCAAGAAGCATACAGAATTGCAATGCCACTCATCAGTAACTAAATGCAAATGATAATAAATACATGCCATCTCTCTCCATATGGCAAGTAAACTGAAAAATGGTATTAATAAGTAAATGTGGATAGGAATTTGGAAGAAGAGTTGATTCTTCCAATGTTTTGATGAACATGCAAGTTGCCATAAACTTTTTAGGTTGATGACTCAGTGGTATTTTGAAAAAACAATATTAAATCAACTGATTTCTGATAGTTACTCTACAGTCATGCATCCACATTTTGGCACAAAAAAAGAATGTTTAAGATCATTCTTATTTTCTTATGACAGGATGATGGACTTTTGGGGAAAATTACATAATTTATAATATAATATGTAACATACAATAAAAATATAAGGCATTTCACTTTCTTAGCTGGAATAATAAGCTATAGGATATAATTCTTGTGTATTGTTATCATGTGATATGAATATCTACTGAGATACTTTCAGAGTAAGAATATTTGTGTGAGGAGCACATTTTACTACTGTCTTTTAAGTTATGGTAAAGACTCAAGAATCAAATTTATTATATACTGTAAAGATTTGTCTGTGTTAAATCCGTGGCAAACAGGAAAATATGGCAGAATTTTCAAGCTAAATGTAAAATATTTATTAAAATATGTTTTGTTCTCTCAGCAGATATTTTATCACCAATTAGCATGCTTAATGTATTTGCACATTTTCTAACCTAAAGGAAGTAAAAGTAATTTATTTTTAGCCATGTAAGTTCTCCAAAAGCTCACCCTTGTGAGCATCAGAGAGTTATGAGCTCATAAGAAAGTGCCTGTGTTATCCCTAAAACAATGGACTCATGAGTTAACTCCCAGAAATTACAAATCAGTGGTCCTGGAAGATGCTCAAAGACCTAACTATTCACAAACACCCTGTGTGATTCTGGGGCAAGCACCCCTAGACTATACTCTGAAAAACACTGGCAGTAGCATTTGTCCTTTGCATAAGTCCTGGCAATGTTAATCCATTTTTATTACCCCATAATCTGCCTCATGAGGTAGGCAAAAATAATCAGGAACATATTCTCACAACAGTGGCCACAAAATGACCTTTTACCTAAAACGGTTTAAGTTTGAAATCATGTCATATATTCTCCTCACATCACTGTAGATTAGAATAAAGTTATCTTATTAAAAGCATAAAGGGATATATTTTTTTAATTGAAATCTAAGTATACAACAGATCTAATTTCAAGATGGGTCAACTGGTAAAGTACTAGCCATACCAAAACCTACATCCATTATACCATTAGACCTTATCCTATTACATGGTTGCTTTTGCTGTTTAAGAAACTGATTTGACTAGAACCCTCTGCTACAAAACATCCTGCTGAGAAAAAAAAAAGGCAGATTCTTCATTTGGAAACATAAACTGTGAAATTCCCTCAGTTTCTAATTATACTGGCTTGTGTGTTCACAAGGAATAGGGAGAATGTTTGATATATTTCTGTACTTCAAATTAAGTTTTGGAATATTTATCCTAATTTCATGTTTCATAACTTAATGTGAAATGACTGAGAAAATTACAGATCGTGTTAACTACACACAATGCAGTGATAGTTTTAAAAACCTTCAATTTAGATTTTGTACACTTCAGATTGGGTCCCATATTCATTAAAATTATTAAAAATTACCTGACTTTCTGACCTCTACTCTGTCCCTTTTTAAATCACCTTGCTTTCTCCCTCTTCTCACAGATACATTTTCCCTATGTGGCTCTCTGCATTCTTTGTGCTACTGTTGGGTTTTCTTTTTTTTTTTTTTTTCTTTTAAGTTTATTTATTTATTTTGAGAGAGAGAGTACATGTGAGCACGGTAGGGGCAGAGAGAGAGAGGAAGAGAGAGAATCCCGAGAAGGCTCTGTGCTGTCAATGCAGAGCCTGACATGGGGCTTGACCCCAGGAACCATGAGATCATGATCTGAGCAGAAATCAAGAGTTGGAATCTCAACCACTGAGCCATCCGGGTTCTTCTGTTTGGATTTTCTAGTAAGGCCTTTCATGCCTTTCTCATATGTCATTCTTTTCTTCTCTGCTATTCTGAGAATCATGGCATAGAATCTACTTCCTAATGCTTTGCTTTTTGTATTACAACACAAAAGGCAGTCAAAGAAAGAGCTGGTAATCTAGATGCTTGCAACTTCATAATTATAGTTACTACAAAAATAAATATGGCTATATTAATGGAGTCTGTATTACATATGTGTGTGTGTGTGTGTGTGTGTGCGCGCGCGCCAGACACTGTTCTAAGCAACTTATGTATGCTATCTTATTTACCCAACACAAAAATTCTGATATTCCCTTGACATAGATAAAGAAATGGAGGCCAGAGATACTAATCACTTGCTCAATAGATAGCATATAAGTGATCGAGTTGGGGCTGTAGCTCCACCAGTCTGATTCTGGAATCCCTAACTGGTGATTTCTCAAAGATTGGTTCCTGGAAGACCAGCATGTAAATGAGCAGATCCACCCCAGATCTACTGAGTCATAAACCCTGAAAGTAGAGTTCAGCCTGTGCTTTGACAAGCCCTCCAAGGGATTCTGATGCAAGATCAAATATGAAGACCATGACGGTCAGCTGTACTGTTTCAGTGCTTCATTTAACAAGAGCTGGTTGTAAATGAATGACAAGAAATATGCTAGAAGAAATAAGCTACTGCTGGCTCTTTTATTGTTACTCTTAATATTTGTATTTTGTTAAACAGCATGTTTTATAATTCACTACATCAGTTGTTCAACTAAGGGCTTAATATTCATTAAGACTTTTCAGTATACAAGAAATTAGACTGTACGAAAGAGCAAGAAACATATAAGACATTGTCATTTCCCTCAAAGATCTTGTGATATAATTAGGGAGATAAAATGATAAAGCAGAGATCACTAAAAACACTATATGAACTTTGATGGCTTAGTTTAGAATGTGACCTCTTGAATTAGAAAACTGGGCTTCAATCTCTATTCCAGCTTTGATTAGCTGTGTGACTTTATCTGAATTATCTTACTGTTCCAATACCCAGTTTCTCAATCTTCCTTAAAAGAACTTAAGAAATTAAGTCACTATGAAAAAGTGAGTGTTTTGTACAATGTCTAACATATATTAAACTCCCAATAAATGTTAATTATTGCTACTTCTCCCCCTACGTTCAGGAGACTGAAAGATCACTGAAGACTAGTGTGTTTAAGGAAAAGATTAAAGAAAAAATGGGTCCTAAGTTCAGCAATATCTATCTTTATCCCCCTTAGTGAAAAGCAAAAGAAATTGGTAACAAGAGGAATTTGAAAGAATATTTCTAGGAAAGTGGATAAACCAGTTTTGATGATGCAATAGACTGGTGAAGGGAATTTGATGCAGATAGAGCAAGCTCAGATTTAAAGCTAATATACATGGGCTTTACCTTACTGTAAAGTGAAATTCATCTCTACTAAGGACAAATTTCACATGTTATACACATCATGTATGCTACAGCAAAACTATGAAAATTATAATTCTCAAGTCATAGGCATTGACAAAGATCTAATAATCTCTCAATTATACTGGACTTCTTTTAATCCTCTAAATACCATACCCAGCAAAAGGGCTCATAGGAAGGAAACACAGAGTGAAGAATGAAAACACTGTTAGGTAAAAAAAAATCACATTGTTGGGCAATGCGTTTTAAGAGGTAACAATCACAGTAGGATCTCGGTAGGCTAAAATTTGAGCCTGAGAAACAGATCAAGGGATAACAGAAAATAGATTATTTCAAAAGGGATCAGAGTATATTGCACTCTAATGACCCATCTGGTTTTATAAATTCCATTAATAATTCTAACTGTACATTTCTCAACCTTTTATCCTTAAGGCTTAGGCAAAATTAAGTTAACTAACAACAACATTAACAATAGGAAAGGGAGTGGAATTGTGTTTACTGTGGTTCCAAAGAGATTTCTGAAGTAGATTCACTGGCAGGGACAAATCCTCTTAGCTATTGTTGACTTCAAAAACGTTTGTGTAGTGTAATTCTTTGCTCCTCGATTAACCCTCTCACTGACTACTTGGGCAGTTGTCCTATGGTAGTGATGAGCTTTAAAATAGGAGTAATTTTCTAACAAAACACTTCAGATGGAATAGGCACGATTTATGATATTCTTAAAATGATCAGAAAGATTAAAACAAGCTTTGAAAATGTATAGATCTCAAACTTTCTCATTTCACTCATAATACCAGATGAACCAAGGTAATAAGTAAACTCTATTAATCTTAAAAATAAAGATATAGAATATACTTAAAATATTACATAGAAAAGTTTTAGAAGGTCTGGTGTAGAAGATAATTTCCAGAGAAAGTATTTGAAGATATGCTACTGAAACTAACTCCTCATCAAATTGTCCTAAAACAGTCAAAAGACAAGAGAGAAAAAATAGCAGTTTTAGAGAGGTTATATCAGTAAGTTATCAGACATGAGTAAGAGTGACTGATTGCATATATCTATAGATCTATTTGATCTTAGCAGTTTTATATACTGAACGTTATTGACTCCTGACAAGATGATTATGTAAATTCAGTGCCTATAATAAGTCAATAGAACAAAGATATTTTGTAATTGGAAGGTGGTTATTATTTCCACTCCATTTTAAGGCCTCACTCATATACATTATTTTTCAGTGTGCTCTACTGTATTTAACTCCTAGTGGTGCTATGGAATGGTTTTATGACCAAGAAGCGGGTAATATTCCTGCACGAACATTAATTTTCTTACCTATGTAATTGAGGATAGTGTAGTATTCCTCATAGAGATGCTTTAGGAATTAGAGCAAAATGTATGGAAATGCCTGGACTATGATAAGCTTTTAATAGCTATTATATAGAACCAGATTTGGTTGATTATGGCATCTTTCTGCTTTTTCCTTAGGAAAGAAGAAATATATTAATTTTAAAAAATTTTTTTTTCTTAATGTTTTTATTTATTTTTGAGACAGAGAGAGACAGAGCATGAGCAGGGAAGGGGCAGAGAGAGAGGGAGACACAGAATCGGAAGCAGGCTCCAGGCTCTGAGCCATCAGCATAGAGCCCAATTCGGGGCTCGAACTCACAGACTGTGAGATCATGACCTGAGCCGAAGTCGGACGCTCAACCGACTGAGCCACCCAGGCGCCCCAATATATTAATTTTTATATGCATGTTGGTTTATATATGAAGGTGAATTTTCTAAGTTTTGTTGTTGTTGTTTTTGATTTTGGTTTGTTTATGAGGACTGTTGGGAGAGTATTCTCCATGGATCCCACATGTTTCTGCAGGTCTTCTAAGCAAAGGGCAGGTTTCTTTGCTGTCTAGGACGTCTCCATTTGGGGCAAAGTTGTGCAGGTCTGTAAGTTAGTCCTCTTTAAAACATTGGAGCTGCTGGCGGCGCCTGGGTGGCTCAGTTGGCTAAGTGTCCGATTTCAGCTCAGGTCATGATCTCACAGTTTGTCCGTTCCAGCCCCATGTTGTGTTCTGTGCTGACGGCTCAGAACCTAGAGCCTACTTCGGATTCTGTTTCTCCCTCTCTCTCTGCCCCCTCCCTGTTTGCACTCTGTCTCTTTCTCTCAAAAATAAACAAACTTAAAAAACATAAAATACAAGATTGGTGCTGTCTAAGCTTATTTCTTAAGCTGTCACACAAACTGATTGCATACTCATCATCAAACTGGACAACTCTGCATTACCCCATGGAGTATCGGGGGCAAGAGAAGCATACACAGTATGCTGTGTATTGTGCCCTGGGTCCTCATGCCCCTTCTGCCGGCTCCCACGAAGGTGTGGCAGGCTAACCTGTTAGCTCTCAAGCAAGGTAACTTCACGGGCCCTTCACAGTATGCAACAATGACTAGCTTACCTAAAGGTAAGTCATGCCACCTGATGAGATAAATTATGTAAAAACTAGGGACATGGTAATGAGTTGGAAAGCATAAGGCTAACAGTTAATAAAATTACTTCACCGTGTTATGTTTCTGAATAGAGATCATCATATTAAAATGTCCTCAAACTTGAATTTCATACCACTTCACTTGACAGCGAGACAAAAATATGATAACGGGATATTTACAATGGTTCTCTACTTGGTATTTTCACAGGGCCTGGGGTAAGATCAGGTCCTTGTTCTTTTTCTGCTCAAATTATTCTTTTGATGCAGCCTTTTTGTTCCTGACTGGATGAAGGCCTTTGCTGTAGCTGCGTGGTGAATTGATTTACCCGACGGTGTAATGGAAGACTAAGGGACATGCCCATGTTCAGGAAAGGAAGAGTCAGATTAGTAGCTTCAGTCTTCAAAAATAAAAAAAGTAAGGGTGTCTGAAAGTGAACAGTCATTCAGGTCCTGTGAGTAGAGAAGTGAATGAAATGAATCTTCGCAGAAAAGATGAGATTAGATATAGAATGTTAAAGCTGGATCAGACCATAAATATAATCTACTCCAAGTCTAGAGAGATTCGGTCACTTGTCCAAGGTCACACTGTGCAGTCGGTAGCACACAGATCTCATAGCTACAAGGCCAGCATATTATTTCTCTACACCAGACATTCAAAAATGTGACAGTAATACAGATGGAGTTTGCAGCCCCTGGACTGGGGAAAATAAATCTGAGAGAGTTTCTCTTCTTCATTCATTATCTCTTTCTTTCATTTTTGTGGGGCCATTATTTTTCATGCAGTTGTATTACAGGTTCATGTAATGTAAGCATTTTGAGATTTATAAATATTATTTCTCACCAAGGTCAATTTATAAAGTTCCATTTCTATTACAACTATTTATAGATCAAATAATTTATAGCAAATGTTAAAAAGTATTATTTATGAAATAGTAGTGAATTAGTTTGGTGTCAGTTGTATTCCAAATTTGGAACTTAGTTGGATGTTTTCTCTTTTGTCAACATTTCCCAAGGCAAGCATGTTGGTGAATGTTTTTTATGTCAGTAATTCATTTTTTATTCATTAATTCATTTCAGTGAAATAAATAAATGTTTCAATGAGTATATAAATGAATATGTAAAAATAGTAAATATTTATATGTGCTCTTTTATATAAATATACATAGTTCATTGTATACATTTTTAGTTTAAATTTCCATGTATAAACAGAAGGGTTTTGTAAACAGTCATTTGGGTAACACAAATACCAATTCATGTTATATAACCATTTCATTAGAAGTTAGAACATACTGCAAAGTTCCAAGGATATAATTGATTTTATAGAGTTAGGTACTGAGTTATGGAGAATTTCCCACAATGTCCATCAAAATGCTGGTGCATTCATAAGTATCTTAAAATTTATAAAAAGTAAGTGTAAATGAGCATGAAAAAAATACCAAGTAAACATTTCACTATCTTTCAAAGTATCAGTGTTTAAATAAGTGCCAATCCCATTGCCATTCCAAATTAGATGAACTGAACTGTTACTGTAACTGTATTTTAACATACTTAAAGAAGAATAAAGAATTCAAAGAGCCGAAAACTGCATGTTTTTGTTCCAAAATGAAATCTGGAAAATCTAAGGGACTGAATTACTTATCAAACTCCACCTGCAGGATAGGTACTAAAGATTTTCCTAAAACCGGGTCCATAACAAAAGGTGCACAGGGTTGTGATAAGGTAGAACCATTCAACTGTGTTAAAAAGCCAAAGTAACTAATAGGTAGATAATTTCAAACAGGTGATTATTTATTACTCCCCTCTTTGTTTAGGTAGAGTAACAAAACACAGAAGTGATTTAAAAGGCCTTGATATTTGTGAATCTTTAAATGCTATCTGGTTCGCAAAGTGAAGTGATACTTTATTTCCCAGGTGATCATCTTATAAAGACATATTTTTGGGGCACCTGGGTGGCTCAGACAGTTAAGCATCCAACTCTTGATTTGGGGTCAGGTCATCATCTCAGGGTGCTGAGACAGAGACCTGCATCCAGCTCGTGCTGAGCATGGAGACTGCTTGGGTACTTGGGATTCCCTGTCTCCCTCTCTCTCTGCCCCTTCCTCTGCCCATGCTCCCTCTCTCAAAAAAAAAAAAAAAAAAAAAAAAAAAAAAAAAAAAAAAAAGAAAGAAAAAAGAAAGAAAAAAGAAAGAAAAGAAAAGAAAAGAAAAAGGCTGATACTTTCCTAAACTCAAACCACCTACCACCAAAAGGAACCTAAAACTTCTATTACAAGATGGTACTGCCAATAAGCTAACAACCCCCCACTTATCCCATCACTCCACAAGAAGAAACAATTCTCTGCCTGAACAAAATACAAACAAGAGCTCTCTTTCCTATCCTTCTTTCCTTCTTTCCTTCTTTCTTTCCTTCTTTCCTTCCTTCTTTCCTTCCTTCCTTCCTTCCTTCCTTCCTTCCGTTCCTCTCCTAATACATGTCTGACTCTGTACTCGGTTTTGTGAATTCAATGGGGAGCCTTTATGGAAATCATCATTATGAAAGACAACAGTTCAATGACTATTTTGGTGCTACATGAGTAAGAGAGGCCCCTGCACTGAGTCTTGGGCTTTAGAGGGCTCAGCATATCCCAAACACATACACAACATGTACTAAAGAATATAGCTACCTTGTCACTCAAAATTTAGCATTAAGGTCCAGCACAGGAAAACTCTTAATTCTAAACATGCACTTTACAGTAATACTGTTTAGACCCCAGGGACCTCTTCACATTTTTGCCCAATTCCTTCTAACCATGGAACAACTGTAACTGACTGCTATAAAAATGTGTGTATTGTATGGCACTGGAAGATGGATGATGTTTTAGACACTGTTGAGAAAACTGAGCAGTGGATGGGCTTAGCTAAGAGGTAATGTTAGCATGAAGGCAATAGCTCCTTGCATAGTGAAATATCATTTTCCAGAAAGCAGAAAGGTGGAACATCCATTTTTCTCTTATTATTTCATTTTGTGCTTCCAGTATTACTCACACATTATTGCAATTTTCATATGAGCTGCAAATAGCAGTTGAGAATCATTTTTCAGTACAAAATAATTCATATCACTGGTAAATTAGTATATATGATGGTTCATACATAATATGTGTGAAGCATGATCCCTGTTCTTAACATTGGCAATCAGAATGTTCTTTATATTCTAGAACGCTAAAGTTCCAAATAGTTTTATTATTATAAAAATGTTATAAATTTGACATAAATTTTCAAAATGCTCAATAAAACAATCTTAATAAAAACATCATTTAAAATTTTGATTTATAGTAATTAAAATTAAGAGACAAAAATCATAAAATATTATTTTGAATAATTTAAAATAAAAATGTTATTGTTTTAAGAATATTTTTTGATATTTATATGTTTAATAAAATATATCCAATTCTATATACTTTGTAAGCAAATCCTATTTAAATTTTTAATCCTTTGGGGCATTGAAAATGAGTACAAAGACTGCTAGGAACAGGAAATTCAAATATGCAACACAGAGAAGAAAAAAAATGAAAACAAAAGGAAATATATAATCTTCAGAGAGGCTACCTGTTTAAATTTTTAAAACTTGAGACAGTGAAATGGAGCATATTTTTGTGGAACATGACCCACTTAAAATTGCAATCAGGACATTACAAATTCTTTATTAATGAATATTTAATTACTTAATTAACTGATCGAAACAGTGAAACTGAGCAAAAAAAAATTATTCTCATGAAATCCACTGCTTGAATAGGTCAGATGATAGCTTTATAACTTTATATTCTTTACTAGTTGAAGATTTAATTACCCATAGAAACAATGGAAATGTATGTGTGCTTCTATTTGCATATATTTGCTTGTGTATGCATAAAGTGTTTCTGGAAGAGCACAAGGGAAACTGACAATGGTTATCTTGGGAAGGGAAGTAGGTGACTGGGAGGATGGAGCAGATGCTTTCTATACTTTTTTTTTAAGTAACTTTTTAAAAATTTACTTATTTATATATTTTGAGAGAAAGAGAGAAAGAGAGAGAACGAGATGGGGGAAGGGCAGAGAAAGGGAGAGAGAGAATCCCAAGCAAGCTCAGCACCGTCAGTGCAGAGTGTGATGCAAGGCTCGAACCCACTAACTGTGAGATCATGACCTGAGCAGAAACTAAGAGTCGGCCACTTAACTGACTAAGCTACCCAGGCAGGTGCCCCTCTCTACACTTTTTGAACACTGTGTATATGTTATCTATTAAAACATAAATTGTTTTTAAATAAAATATTTTTTAAAAGACCTTGATGAAAGGTAAGGAAATTATTTCTCAGGTCATGTTAGTTCACTTCTGTCTTCGTTGCATATTAAAAAAAAAGATTATAGCCTATAATTCTGTACAGTATTTAAACAAATAATTGGATGTCATTTACCTAGCGCGTTAAGAACTGTGCTGCCAACGAATAATCAAAGGTGGGCAAAACATAAAGGCTGACTAAGAGCCTTACTTTAGTTTTGCTGCTATAGCTTTTCAAAAACACTCATTTCACCCGACCTGCTGCCCTGACATATTATTAAACTAAAGATCGCTGTCTTCATTCAACATACTTTAAAAATGTGTCAAACAGTGTGTATTAAAGTTAAAAAAGACACAGTCCCTTTTCCCAGAGCACAGAATCAACCAGGGATACTAACGGGAAAAAAAGGCAATTGCAGTATTATTTGATAATTGTCAGAAAGTGCTAAAACTGGAACACTATGGGATCACACAAGAGAAAGGGCATATAACTCAGACTGGTGAGCAGGAGCTAACCAAAGGAGGAAGTGATAGTTGGAGAAGATCTTTTCAGCAGAGGAATGAAGACAGAATGAGGTTGACTGTAGGTGGAGTTTAATTTACAGTGAATAAACTGGAGTGGAAGGCTGGTGCTAGATCACCTAGGGCTTTACCCTGCAGTGTTTACTAAGGAGTTTAAATTTTATCCAGAGGGCTCTGGGGAATCATTGACAAGTTTTTAGCAGGCAAGTCACTGCGATCAGATTTATGTTTTAGAACAATCACTTTTCTACTGGGTGGAGAAAAGATTGACCAGAGACAATTAGGAGACTATTGGAATTATTACAGTGGGAATGATTATGGTGTAAGGAGGAAGGTCCAGTAGAGACTGAGATGAATATACAGAATTACTTGTTGACTGACTTGTTTGGGGGTTGACACATTGGGGATTAGTGGGCTTCCTACAGTCCAGTTTGCCAGATTTATCAAGTAAAAATACAGGATGCCCAGTTAAATGTGAATTTTAGATAAACAGTTTATTAATATAATATGCCCCTTGCAAGTTTGGGGCATTATACCAAAAAGTATTCATTTTTTAAATCTCAAATTCAAATTTAACTAGGAGTCCTGTATTTAATCTGGCAACCATACTGCAGTGAAGTATTGAAGATAGTATCTCTATTTTTATAACATTCAGGAACTCTTCTATCTTCTATCATGTTTATGTTTATGTTTATGTTTCATTTAACACAATTCATAATTTTAAATCAAGAATACCAGAAAAATCAAATCCAGGGCAAGAAAAGACTAGAGGAAAGGAAAGCTAATTGTGTAAAAATAAAATCGATTTAAATAAAAAATTCAAGGAACTTATCTTTATTCTGTTATAATACCTCTGGATTCCATCCAGATTCTCATGAAGGAAAGTAAAGAATTATCATGATATTTGTGACAATCAATGTCCCCATATCAGTGTTTTCTTGGTCTCTTCCTTATTGCTAGTTTATTTGCTTTTGCTTTGGAGGAAAGAGTTACTGAGAATTAATATCTGAGAAAATGCTAGTCTTAAGCTTTACATGTATGCACTCATTGAATTATTAAAGCAATTAAGGAGGTAGGTATTAATATTATCCTAGCTTTAAGATATCTATTCTCTACGAAAAAGGCTCAGAAAGGTTAAAAATTGGTCTGAAATCACATACCTAGATCCCAAGGTAGCCAGTGCTTGAATTTAGATCATTTTGACTGTAATACAAATTCACTTGAAAATACCACCTCATCTATAACTTCTCTCAAGTTCCTTCAGTTAACTTACAGAATTTTGTAAGTTGATAATTATTAATAAGCTGTTCTGATACTTCCTTCATATTTAGGTTGTTCTCTCTGAAAATATATTGAATCTAACATAACCTTGTGCTGATATTAAAATGTATTTGCTCCATGTCTACACACAGACAAATAAGACTACCGGCTGGCACTGGTTGCAGAACTTAACTTCCATGCTTCAAGTCCACTGGGCCAAGACCTTATCTCGAATTATTTAAAGCACTCACAAAATGCGTGGATGCTTTAGTATTCACTTAATAAATATCCATTCAGTATCATATCAGTTTTTCTCATGTTGTTGTTGTTGTTTTTCCTCTTAAGTGATTTGGTTTCCCTCCTAATTTTTGCCACTTTTAAAATAATTAGATACCAACTGGTATGTTTCTATAATATTTGCTGAGAGACAAGAAGTCAATTTTGCTCATTATTAATCATTTTATACGTTTCATGTCTTGTAATAGATATTTGTACTGAAACATTTCTTTGAACATTATTAAAATCAGGATGAAGTTTTGAATCATTTAGATTCTATCATTAGGGCATGCATAATTTTGTTGGTTTATATATTAAAGCTACCAAAATGACTTATCCACATTAAAGACTGGTTAACATTTTAAAGGCTGACACATAAAAAAGTCTCACAAACATGTATAAGCATGTGTGTGTGTATACACACACCCACCCATCTATGAATACATATTCTACATTTACCTTCAGCAGGAAAGTAATCTCTACAGCTACTGACTCAATAGACTTTGTTTATGCTCTCCTTGTGGCATTCATCATTTTTTGAGCTTGTATTCAAGCTATTTATGCATATTTCCCATCTCCCCTAAGAGTTTTACAGGTAGGAACTGTGTTTAGTTCATCTTTATGTCTCCCACAGTGCCTACGCACAGCCCTGCATACTGTTAGCACTTGTTAAATGTTTGGTAAATGAATGACAAAAATAAATAAATTTAGTTTACTTGACCCCTCAGTCTAAAAAAGTTTTTTATGGAAACGCAATAAAGCTTGTCCCCATAAAAGCTTTTTTTTCCCCAGACCTTTTATTTCTTACAGTGTATTTCCCAGAACTAAACTTATTTTTTTAATCAATAAAGAACCACCTTTTACTGCAGATGTGAGGTTAAAAAGGGATTTAAGATGAAAATAGAAAATACGTGAGATTTTTTATCCTGCCTTCTGATTATAGGATCCTTCAGTATTGTCCAGTGAAGCATAACAGTATCGGTTCCTGATATAGTAACTTAACTGAATAATCTAAGAATGCCAAAGATCAAAGGCTTTTTCCATAGAATGTCTTCAGAGAATGGTGATAGCTTCACAATAGGCAACTAAAACTCCCCTTCCTTTGATATTAGAAGTTGACTGAAATGAACAAAGATTTATGAAAGTAGAGAAAACTTTCATCAGCACTACTAATAGAGAAGGAAGATAGCCACTTTTGAAATCTTCAAGGGATCTCTGCTTAATTCAACTGAAATGGAACCAAACTGAAGGGCAGTCATTTGCTATCTGAAAAAGCAATGCAAGCTACTGCTGAGTAAGTGGGAAAAAATGCCAAAAGAATACCTTAAATGTGCCATAATTTGGAAAGGTGAGAACTGGAGGGAAAGAATGAAACTACTCCTCTAGGAACTTCGTTAGCCATGTCAGATAAGGCAAAAAAAACTTTTCCAAGTCAGCTGAGCTGTTAGGCTCTAGTGTAAATGTGGCCACACTAAACTGAAATCAGTTAAGGTTCTTTTTTTCTACAGATTCCCTCTTTTGATACAGACCCCTCTCTTGATGCTGCCAGCATTAACAGAGAAGGAGGCAGGGCACATGACCCCTTATTTCTGGAATACAGATAAGTAAAACAGAAAAGCTGGTCCCTAGAAGGATAAAGATGAAAGTCAAGCTTCAAAGTACCCCTACTGGGATTGCCTATGGCAATCCTACTCTTGGTTTCCGGATCATTGACCCAACAAATAAAGTTGTATCAGTCAGTTGTGAATCTCCAAATGGAATATCTTAGCAACAGAGGTGTTAAGAGTGAAGAGATCTGAACTAGTTCACTTACACTATTTTCAGGTGAAAATAAAATCAATAAATATGGACCATTTTCCTTCTTCAATAACAACAACAAATGGAACCATGCATTTTCTTCTACAAAAAGAAAAGCCACATTCATGAAGTAAAATAGTATACAATATAAAAACATAGCACACAGACAATTTGTACAGGCTTGACTTCCATTAAAATTATTGAAAAATAGGGGCACTTCAGTGGCTCAGTTGGTTAAATGTCCGACTTTGGCTCAGGTCATGATCTCATGGTTTGTGGGTTCGAGCCCCACATCGGGCTCTGGGCTGGCAGCTCAGAGCCTGTAGCCTGCTTCAGATTCTGTCTCTGTCTCTCTCCCCTCCCCAACTCACATTCTGTCTCTGTCTTTCAAAAATGAATAAATGTTAAAAAAATTTTTTTAATTATTGAAAAATATGGTCTGTAAGCTTAGGAGGGAAAAAAAGTTTTGCAAACACCCTTGTGACATGCAAAAGTGCAGATATATTTTGTTTCCAGAAGGAAAAAGCCCAGAATGTTTTATTCTTTAATTTGATTCAATTTTAAATATTTTATTAACAACCTTGGTTAAATTATACCTGTGTCATTAAATATGGAAATCACAAGATTATACTTTCTCCTTAGATAGAATATAGATGATTACTGTCAAAAGTTGTAGGAATTATGGTCACAGGATTAGAAGGTTGAGATCAGCCTGGTGCTGAAAACTGTGAAGGCATAGTCTGTGATTGCAATGGAGAAAGCCACTTTGCTGTCTTGGTCAAAAACGTCCTCGGATAAAGATTTAAAACTTTGTTCCCTATGAGGAAATAATGAAACAGAGAATGCTCTCCCCCGCTTTTTTTCTTACCAGTGAGAATATTAAAGTCCTATCTTCTGATGTCCTTTGAATATTACTAAACACACACAGAAGTTTCCTCCACTGGATTATCTGTGTGATAAACTCAATTTTGGAAACATTCAAAAGCAACTGAGCTAGTTGTTTATTTAAATTAAATATTTGTTATTTTTCCTATTTCCGTAAAGGATATGATAAACAGCATATGACTACTACAAGTAACAACTTTCATTTCTAGAAACCAAGGCACTTTGCACCCAATATTAGCATGCAGCCACACGGGAAAATTAAAATTAAAAGCGCTTTAAAATGTTCTCCATTAAAAGGCACTTGCCATCCTCAAAGCTGCCCTGGGAATATAGTCTCTTGGGTTAGTTAAAATCTTTTCAGCCACTTAATCATATTAAAATATGATAATATTAATTCAATTCCCATACAAATAATTTCCTACTTTTCCTAGAACATAACTAACTGTTCCCTTAGCAAGGATAGGACAATGTTGGAGAGTGCAGAGACAACTGATCTCTAGTGATGAAAAATGTGTTAGAAATTTTCAATCTACTAACAACAGTATGTCTGTTGTCAATGTTTTGAAAAGCAAGAGAATCATTTTGGAGTCACACACGTGTAAGTGTCTGGGCCAGGTGACAGCTTCCCATCTCTTCTGGGTCTCAGTCAATTGACCAGGCTTTGGATTCTGACTTTCATTGCCTTCCTTTGGGATCTTGAGCAAGTTACTAAAACTGTGTCTCAGCCTTCTCTTTTGTAAAATAAACTTATTTATAGTGCCTACTAGATAGATTTATTTTGAATATTAAAGAAAATAATGCAAACTCTTAATTATCATTGGTTTTGCCATTATGTATATCATCTCGTGCTGAATGCATTTCTTTTTTTACTCTTAATGTTGGCGCATTAAGGAAAATACCACAGATCTTTTTGCTTTTAAATAAAATTTACCTATCCGTGGAAATGATGTAATACAAAATAGTTTGTAAGTCAACATAAATAAGAAATAAAATAGCATTTATGGAGCAACTATGATGTACTGTGGTCTTTACATGTATTACCTGATTTGGGTTGGCAGTTTTATATATTTTTTAAATATTTATTTTTGAGAGAGAGAGAGAGAGAGAGAGAGAGAGCGAGAGCACACTAACAGGGTAGGGGCAGAAAAAGAGGGAGACACAGACACAGAATCTGAAGCAGGCTCCAGGTTCTGAGCTATGAGCACAAAGCCTGACATGGGACTTGAACTCACAAACTGTGAAATCATGACCTGAGCTGAGGACAGACGCTCAACTGACAGGACTACCCAGGTGCCCCTATTTGTTGTTTGTTTTTTTGTTTTTTAAATTTTTTAATGTTTATTTATTTCTGAGACAGAGAGAGACAGAGAGTGAGTGGGGGAAGGGCAGAGAGAGAGGGAGACACAGAATCAGAAGCAGGCTCCAGGCTCTGAGCTGTCAGCACAGAGCCCTACGCAGGGCTCGAACTCATAAACCGTGAGATCATGACCTGAGCCGAAGTCGGTCGTTCAACCAACTGAGCCACCCAGGTGCCCCTGTTTTTTTTTTTTTTTTTATATCAATTTCATTTTTAACATTTCTTTCCCTCAGTGTTTACATCAACCATTGCATAACAGAACTAATGCTGCAGAGATCCTCATTTATCCAATATTCACTCAACTGAGTAGAGAGATTTTAATGAAGTATCTACAGTGATTTCTGCAAGTATTCCAGATGACTATGATACCAAGTCCACAGTCACTCCTGGTTCCTCACTTCATTCTACAGGTCTCCAGAGTCATCCAAAAGTTACAGATCTCCACAGTGGTTGCCATTTACCCTTATTTTCAGGTGACACTGGACAGAGCATGCAAAAGCAAGATTCTTTATTTAGAAGATGATTCTCTATAAATCTCAGAGATCCACACTGTACACTTCTTATGTCTGAATTTCTGAGTCGAATTGTCCAGGCCTTACAAAGTGTAATTTACTAAAATAAAATAATATACAGGAAAATAAATGAAGGAAAAAAGCCAAACAAAAAGGGAGAGGACTGAAAGAGAAAGAGGGAGAGAAAAAGAGAGAAAGAACAAAAAACTGAAGTGACAGCTATCTCTAAGGTCTACATTTTGAGGAAGTTTTTCTGAATAAATCACGGAGGATGCACACACGATATGGTCTTTCCTTGGGTAATAAGAAATAACCTCAAGTCCCCTTAAAACCCAAGATAGATTACAGATTTCTTTCTTCATGACAGAGCAAGATAATGCATAGTAGATTATGAGAGTTTAAGGAAAAAACAGCATCAGAGGTTTATGTGTCAGCGACATAGCTGATGGTAAGTTATTCACTATTGAGAACAAGCAACCTGCACACCAGGTGTTTCCAGAACAGCATATAGAACAGTAAAGTGATTAAGTAGCATTGTTGTTGCTAGAGTGTTGAGCAACAAGGTCAGTGGAAATTAATGAGTGAATGTATGTTTCTTAAGAGAGGGATATTTATACACAGAAGACAGAACATTGCTACTGTCTCATGGCTATTCTTTACTTTACCCATGGATAAGTTATACATAACAGGAACTTCCAACCTGTGGCTTTCAGTATAGCAAGACACAATGATTGACAGATGGATTGACTCTGATTTGCTTATTCATTCAGCAAAGTTTTGCTGAATATAGAGAGTATACAGTTTAAATAAATGCAATTTAAACAGATGTTTCATATTTCTCGTTTCTTTTTTTCATGCACTGTCTAGCTGATTACCAAAATAAGTATGTGAGGCCATACTAAAATATTTCCACTTGCATAATTAATGTGTAACAGGTGCTGTAAGAACCCTTATCCTAGAATAAGTTTCAAAACCAACATGGGAACACAAGTCCTCTGATTCCATACATCATGGCCTTTTGCTTATATTTTCAGTCCTTCCTCATTACAGTGTGCTAACCCTCAGGATCTTGGAAACAGGAGGTGGAGGGAAGACCTCTAAGACTGGTTTTTGCTAATTAAACACAGACATCAGCAGACAATGAATCAGAGAAAAGATAAGACATGGCATTTTAAAAAACCTTGATGACTTACAGTCCAGCAGGATGTGATTATAACTTGATCAAATTACTTATCATCTCTAAAAAAGAATCCACTCTCTAAGTGGATGTGGCAGTTTGCAGGGCCTAGAATACAAAGGGCCTCACATAGAAGAATCTATGTGACTCAATGGTCATTCCAGAGCTGTGCTGAGCTGTCAGGTGCCCCTGGCCCCAGACTTTGATTTTTTTCCTCTATCTCTGCTAAGATTCTTTGTATGAAACTATCCACAGTTTATCTTGTGCATATGCCACTAGACATTTATATTCAGACTATTATCCCTCTTCTTTCATCCTGATTCTATGCCAGATAAACAGAACTACGCATGTTATTGTCCTCACATGTGCTAGACTGAATGTGCTATCCCCTTATCGGTACATTTTTAAACGGACACCTTGAGTATAATTTGGCTTTCTACATTCCTTGCCTATAGGGAGACTCTGTACCAAGTATCCCTGATTCCATTGTTAGTGATGGTTCCCTTTGGAAATCACCAGCCTGGCATTATAGTTTACACCTCGGTCTCATGAGTTTCATTTCGGTGAGCCAAACCCCAGGTGACACATCCATTCTGAAAGAAGAGCTGACAGATTTCTCAAGAAGCAAGGCTTAAGGCCAGACTCAGGAATGCAGCAAATTCCTGTATATCATGCAACCCATCAGGCTTTAAGGGAGCCAACTAGCTGGCCTGACCCAGAAACAGCTTCCATTTCATTGTGCCCAATTTTAAACTTTCAATTCTTCTATTTCTGCATAAACGCTCGAAATATTTCTATCAGTATAAATCATATTCTTCTAATTGTGTTAGGACTTAAAAAAATCATCTTGCAAAAGAACTAGTCATTTCACATAATCATATCAATTCACAACATGTCCTGGTAAAGGATAATGAATAATGATGACAAAACAGGTCTAGAAAACAGTCACTGACTATGGAGCCAGATTTGTTTAGAATTTCAGAGAATTTCAGGGGTGCATGGGTGGCTCAGTCAGTTAAGCATGTGACTTTTGATTTCAGCTCAGGTCATGATCTCACAGTTCTTGAGTTCAAGCCCTGCATTTGTCTCTGTGCTGACTGCAAGAGCCTGCTTGGGATTCTCTCTCTCTCTCTCTCTCTCTCTCTCTCTGCCCCTCCCCTTCTCTGATGTGCTCTCGCCCTCTCTGTCTCAAAATAAATAAAGATTAAAAAGAGAAATTCAAGAAAATTTTGGAGATTTAGAAAAGTAAACATGTATTCTAAATATTGCATATTATACCTGGGGGGGTGTCTAGCTACACCCTAAAATCAAATGCATTAATATTTTTTAGGCAAATATATCAATGTCTACAGTAAATGGAACAAATAAAGGGTTAAAAAAATGTCCCAGGTAGATTTAGGTCAAGTTTTAACATCAAATGAATTACAAAACAGCTTTCAGTTCTCAGAATGTATGGATTTCAGAATTATGGACCTTTAATGATAACCAATGAGCATGTAGTGAGTTCTCATTATATTTTCACAATAATCTTATAAATAATTAAGTGGTTCCTTATTGTCTACATATAAATAAGGAGGAATCAAACACTCGAAAACATTTCAGCAATTTGTTTTCAGCAAGACACAGAGTAAGTTGCTGAGAACATAATAAAAATCAGTGCCCTTAAATATGATACTTCACTGACTCCAAAAGAGAAACTGGGAAAGATGTGCCAGTTGAATTCTTTTATGTATCCCCTCGTTGTGTCCGCTTAGATGTGGCTGAAAGTACAGATCGCAGAGTCAGACAACTTGGATTGAAGGCTATCAGAAAATCTGGGTAAATTCACTTCCAACTCCCTAATGTTAATTTATGCAGTGGCAGACTAACGATCCCAAAGATAACTAAAGGAGATGCCATGTGAATTGGAACAGAGCGTGCTCCCCAGTGACTCTCAGCTGCCTACACACTGCCCTTGCAGGATTTATGAAGCCCACCAGGTTCGGCCCTACACCTCATCACTGACCCCAAAAGACTGGTGGTAAAGCCACAAAAGTGTTCTTTCTCCTGATCAGACCACCACTCTCTCCAATATTTCAATATCATCACCACCCAGTCTCAAGAAAATGCAACAGTTTGAACTTGGGCACATATCCCCATTGTATGCTACACACAGCCTAATTTGAGCCCCTCTCAGACCCTTATTTCTGCTCTTAAAATATGTCCTCATTAGTAGACTCCCTCAATTTTTTCTCTGGATATCTCCTTCCTAAAACCAGGCTTCCCTTGAATAAAACGGATTCCTGAGAAATCCTTTCAAGAAACAGCTTTCTTTCCTTTATTTTCCCCCACTTAATTTGCACGACACTTGGAGACAGGTAGAGTTTCTCCTTGTCATTTGCAGGCCTCAAAAAATAGAAGTTAACGGAAAATAACACGCACATCCTCTCCCCACATTTACTATATCTGCACTGCATGTTACTGTCTCTTCTCTCCTGTTCCTATGATGGCAACCCTCCAAACATTAACAAGAAGCCATCTCTTCTAACAAACTCAACAATTTAAATCAGCAATTTCTCTCAATCTCTTCCCTTTCATCAAGTTTTTTTTTTCCTTTTTAATCCGTATCAGCATATATACATACCACAATATTCCCAATCTTTACCTAAAGTGGCAGGAGGCAGGGGAACGCCTTGTCTCTATAACTTTCCAGCCACTACACCATTCTCTGTACCCTATGTCAACAAAACTCTTCTAGGACATCCTAGTAAACACAGCATCTGCTTCTTTACTCCCATTCTTTCTTGAACCACACCCACAATTTCACAATTTAGCACCACAGAAACTGTCAATGTCATACCTGTGACAATTCTCCACTTTCACCTTTACCTTACCTCCCAGTGTCTGAACATGTGGACCCCATTCTTCTTGAAACACGTTCTTTACTTGATGATACTGTATTCTTTGTCTTTCTTCTCCACAGCATGGTGCTGTGTTCTTCATTTTCTTTCCTGCTTCATGACTTCACAATCTTTTTTTGTTCTATTGCCTACAGTTGAGTAATTGACCCCACAATCTGCTTTGATGCCTACATCTAAGGAATGGCCCTATAATTCACCTGGCTTCCAGACTAAAATGCTTGGAACTATCATTGACTTCTTTATTCCTCCTTTACTCACAGCTTATCCATCACCATGTGTAGGTGGTTTGCATTGTAAAAAAGCCTTTTTACCACCTGTAAACCATTGTCTGAGTTCAAGCCCAAAGTATTCCCCCGGATAATTAAGGGAGGTCCCTGATAATTCTCCTGCTTTATTTCTTGCTCCACATTCTCACCACTTTGTCTCATGTTTATGCAGAGCAGCCACAGAGGGACTTCAAAACTCTATCCAATTGTGCCATTTCTCTGCTGAAAATCCCCACAAATACAATGGGGAGAATACAGTCTGTGATGAGCCTATATGACCTTTCATGGGTGCCTATACATATTTCTTAAATATCTACCATCTTTAGGGCTCTGTGTTATGGTGATACGAAAAATTCTGTCCTTTTCTCATGAAAAGTGTTCACAATTTTCTGCTTCCTAATAGTTACTACCCTAATTGCAGTCAACGTTATTATGTCTTAGATTCCTATAAGAGTGTTTTCATGTTTCACTACGTTTAGGCCATTTCCACACTGAGCCAAAAAAAAAAAAAAAAAAAAAACATTCTCAAGTACCAATCTCATTATACCATTTTTGTGCTGAAACCCATGTAACATTGACTCCCTGTTAACCTCAGGTAAAGTTTAAAGTCCCCAAACTGATCACAGAAAAACTTGCAATAGACAGTTTGTTTTCTATCCTGACCTTTTGATACCATTTCTCTATGACCCATTCCCTTCCATTAAAACAAAATGAAGCAAAAAACAAAAAAAACAAAAACAAACAAACAAACAAAAAACAGCCTTCCACCTTCCATCGTCATCTTGGTTCTAGGGCTCTATTGCTACTGAACTGATTTCAGCCTCAGATTATTATCTATGACTTTAGATATCTATATTGATAATTGCAGTTCTCTCTCTACAAAATCCTTCCTACCCCCTTTTTAGCTTTTTTCATCCTAACCCCTGTCTTAAGGTCTCTTGTCAGAATTCCACAGCAGCACAAAGCTTATTGAGTTGATTGGTTAATCATACCCTGAGCATGTCCCCAGAATTACTTTATTAATTGCCACTCACTGGCTTATCATTGCCATATGATTGCAATTTCCTTTATACCAGGAGCTATGTATTGCCTCAGCTGGATATACAGTACTTAGTACAGTAACTATTTGGGGGTAAAGTGGGTTTTTTATATTTATATAAAGAATGGATGAATAAATGAATGAATGAATGAATGAATGATGAATAGAATGGAAATTGGGAAGACCCGATATATATAACTTCAAATACATGTATAATATAAATGTACTTATTATTTAAAAATTATTTAAAAAATTAACCATCCAATACCTTAACCTTTTATTTCTTCTTTATCTTTTCCTCTACTTGATAAGTATTTAATAAATGATTTCTAACTATTTAGTAGTGGGGTTGGCACTTAGTGGGTCCCCAATAATTCTAAGGTCATTGGCAGGTCTTAGATAAATCCTCCCCTTCAAATTTCCTCTGCCTGCTCTCAGATATATGTGTCATATTTTACCATAACCATCTTGAAACTTCCTCCTATATTAATCCTGCCTCTATCATCCAATGGCCAACATTAAATATAACCAATTTAATAGGTCACTATCTTTTTTTCCCACATTTTTATGAGAAACAGAAATTTTAGAAAAGGAAGTTTGGTTTAGAGATTTTCTTTTTTACTCACTAAGAGGAAGAAAAATGTTTATTACACTATTTTCATTTTATAAAATGTCTTATACATAAATATCATACAATGCAATTTATTGTTATCATTTTAAAGAATCCATCCTGGAATTCAACACAAATCAGTTGGAATCATAAGTTGTCTTGCTTGGATAAATAATACCACTTGTATTCTAATTTACTGTTTTATGTAGCAGAATAGTCCTTAGATCAGCTCTTCTTATGAGAAGGCTTTCTGAGGGTATTTTGGTTTCTGATTTCACAAGTCACTCTACTTTAAAATATGGTCACATAACCAATTTATAGAAATGAAAAACAAATTTGAAATTGTTGTAATTGCATGCTACAGAAAAAGCATGCTCTTCCGTTGTCACTATCTCTAATTTCCCCAGCATCTTTTTTCAGAAGGCTGCTACTTAACCCAGGCAAAGGGTTTTATTCAATTCGATGTGTCAGCATTTTATAATAGTAATATTGTGATTAATTTTTTTTTAATATTAGGACTTTCTCTACATTTCAGAAAATGACACATTTAAATTCTCTAAGAGAAAGAAAAGCATTTGCCTTTAAGTAAACTTAAGGAGACAAAAGAGGCTTTTAGAGGGAGAGAAAATACTGCGAGGGTATAATAAATAGCTGAACACACTGTTAACATATATATCAGGACACTTGTTCGGCCTCTGCCTCAGCTTGGTGAGTTATCAAACGGACTTGAAGAGATATGGTTTTTTTTTTCAATGCCATCAACACTTCAAAATTTCTACAAAAAGTAGAAAGCCAGATTCATCTAACTCAACATATTATGCAACCTGCCTGTCTCACAGGAGTGGTGGGAAAGCTAATTAAAATGGCCACAGGAAACTTCTACGTAGGTAGCTGCGTGGAATAATAGTAAAAAATATCATTTTTAGTTAAGCAACAGGAACCACTGGCTACCTTGAATTTAATGTCTTAGAGACATTAAATGTTTTCCACAAACCCTCACTCCCTCCTCCTCTTCAAATCACTGAACTTTCACATTATTGGCAAATGTGATGTCACTTTTAAGGTAAATTTATAAACTTACTAAACCCTCTGCAATCAGTGTTGCTAAATAGCAGGTGTAAGCCATGATTTAAATTACTCTTATAATGTAATTTTAAAAGTCTAATATAAAAACTCAGCTTCCACAGATGTTTGAGTTGAAAGCTTCCACTTATCAGTCTCACTCTAATTGCAACCAAATTAATACAATTTACTTTGATTTATGGGCAAAATGCTAATTTTGACTTGGCTGCCCTCCTGGGAATTACATAAAGCCCAACAGTACTTCTCCTTCTTCACCACTGAAAACTGTATGGGGGTGGAGACTGCTCCAGAACATGGTACAGACTGGTGATGCCTATGTAGTGGGCCACCTCTTACCACCCTAATCCTTTAAAGCTTTGTTTCTATCCTACTAAACAACACGTGTTTACTCAAATGTGATAGATCTTTCAGACGTGAACATACTTTTGTTCCGGGACTAAACATCACATCAGTCCATCACTATACCACTCTTCATCATCAGTATCTCTTCCTTCGCTCCCCTTCAAACTTCACCTGGCTAATACCTATTTTGTGTTTGATATTTGATTCAAAGATATGCCCTTCCAGGAATTCTCTTCTCATCAACTGAAATTAATTTAGCAACGAACTACTCCTAAAACAAGAGGTGTTGGCAGCTACAATTGGTAAGTGGCCTTGAAGGAGAAGGGGAATTTGAAGGCCAAGAGTCAGGACTTCAAGTCCAGCCATCCCACATTTACCCAGCATCTTCCTGCATTATCTGTTTGGATTATCTCTGTTTCCTCATATCCTCCTCAGTCTAGTAGGTCTCCATGATTGGTTTGCACAGTTCTTATTTTTCTCTCCTATCTTTGTGTGTTCACATGACTGACTCCTACACTAGCAAACGAGATTCTTTTTTTTTTTTAATTTTTTTACTGTTTATTTATTTTTGAGAGAAAGAAACAGAGTACGAGTGGGGGAGAGGCAAAGAGCGAGGGACACATAGAATCTGAAGCAGGCTCCAGGCTCTGAGCGGTTAGCACAGAGCCCAACACAGGGTTCAACCTCACACTGGGAGATCATGACTTGAGCCGAAGATGGATACTCTACCGACACTGCCACCCAGGTGCCCCACAAATGAGCTTTGGAGCAGAACTATCTTTCTTTTATCTCTGTAACAAAGCCCAACAGTACAGAACCAGTAGATACTGGATGAATAAATGAAAGAATAAATTATCAACAGATGATGGCGAACCAGCAGCACCATGCACCTTTTAATAGACTGATATTTGCCATAGTGATCTTCTTTCAGTGGTTGGAGGATAGGGATTAAACAGATAAATTAAATTCTACAAAAAGTATGGGAGTAATACCTAAAAACTGCTCATTATGGTTTGGACCAAAAACTCAAATTGAAACAATTTATTAATCAACTGCTAAACCAAGCAACCAATTAATTATATTGGGTTTTATAATAGGGACTTTTATACATATCATCTCTTTTGCTAATATTAGTTTAGTAGTAAGAAAATCATTTTTTACATTAAAGCAATAATATAGTTGCTACTATAAAAATTGATGGTCATCAGGCCACTTTGCACAATGCATGGATTAAACTCAAAGATCTTCCATCAGTGTGAAAAGAGACTATATCCATTTCATACAAAGACAAACAGTTGAAAAGAAAGTTTCTCTTGCTCTAAGTCCACAAATAACAAGAAAAGACCCAAATACAGTAATATCTTTAAAAAATATGACTATCAAAAATAGGTGTTTCCATTCTAATGGGAAATAACCGGGAAAACATACTGCCCAACACCCAGGGAGAAATAAATTGTCCTTCAGCAAGGTCCTGATGCATATCCTATGAAGTTAACCATTATAAAGTTGGTCAATAAAGCCAATCTTTTAAATATATAATTTCTAATTATAGAGGAAGAATTTATTCCTTAGACCTGGATTATTGAGCTCACTTGTAATTAAAAGTAAATCTTACCAAGAAATATCTCACAAAGAATTGCTATCTGCTTATTTGTTTTGTGGTATTTGTCCAGGCAAAGGAATTCATACACACGTATGTCAATCTTCCATGCCTCCATTTGAGAAAAACGGAGACAGGGACAAGGAAAATAATATTTGGGTAGGAGAAAAAGAATTTATATAAATCAAGTAAATTTACCTTTATATTATGTTTAGGATGTACCCCCAAAATATTGTTTTACATGTAAAAGATGTAATCCTTGCATGAAAATCTTGAGAGCTGACTCTAATCACTATGTGTTGATTCCAGACTAACAGATACCCTGCAGAATGAAGCTTTAGTTTTAGTGAAAGCACATCTACTTTTGAGTATATGTTTGTTTGTTTTTTAATTTTTTTGAAACATTTATTTATTTTTGAGACAGAGAAACAGAGAACAAGGGGGGGGTGCAGAGAGAGAGGGACACACAGAATCTGAAGCAGGCTCCAGGCTCTGAGCTGTCAGCACAGAGCCTGATGCGGGGCTTGAACCCACGAACCATGAGATCATGACCTGAGCTGAAGTCAGATGCTTAACCGACTGAGCTACCCAGGCACCCCAAGTGTATGTTTTGTTTTAAGTTTGAGTTTATTGTTAGTTTATGTTTTGGATTGTTTTGGCAGTTAGAGGTCATTGGCAAATCTTGACAACAGAAGCCATGGTAAAAATCATATATATGCATGTAAAATATTACAAGTGGATTCACCTACCACTCTTAGGGCTATTTAAATGCCTCCAAAATCATCTTTAAACACTAGCTCAGACCATTTTCCAAATCATGTTTGGATTATTCCTCTTTGATCTGGGTGTAGGTTTTAAAGATGTAGTGATCATCAAATAGCCTGGCAACAGGAAAAACAAAATTACAAATGCCTAACTAGTGTTCCTTTGGTCTAAACCCATCGCTTGTCCTTTTACCCTTAGTAAACTTCAGGAGGGAATTCATACATCAGAGTTTGTAGGCACACATATATAAGAATACTCTATTTTGACAAACATTAAAAAAACTTACCAATCCTTATTAGAAAACATATTCTCCATATACATTTTCCATTTAAAAATCAGTTTTCTGCATTGATGCTTTCTATCCCTATCATTTAGTCTCACTTCCTAATAACAGTGTTTTTTTGTTTTTCCCCCATTTAAATTTGTTTATTAAGGGTATGGCCTCTGCCATGCACCTGTTATCCCTTCATAATGTTTTCCAATCCTATGAATTAGGGTATTTGCTGTTGTATCTGCTCCTGAAATTTATCATCCAATTTGGTGATTCTTCGTTAATAGCTCAATATTTATCATGGTTTGAAATATTTTTCCAGACATAATATTTTATAGATATTTTATAATTTATAATTATAGTATTTTATAAATTATATCAGGTCATAAATCTCAATGTGAATTAGTCGTTAAAAGATGTTGCTACCAATTAGGATTTTCATCTATCTGTTAAGTGAAGAATTTAAGTCCCTAAGAAATATAATATAAAATCAATATTCAATTTGCGGCAATTCTGTTCACAAATAATTCTCATTGTGTGTTTTCTCATAAAAATAAGTAATTGTAGCACCTGGGCCACTGGCTTCTTGCAACATTTATCCAAATTGCCAGGAACTCTGAACATTTCCAGAAGACTCCCAATCCTCTTGTCCAAGTTAGATGTTCCTCCTTGTCAAACCCTGATTCCCCATTGTGGCCCCTTGTGGTTCTGTATTATAATTGCTTTTTCACTTGTCTGAATCTCCCAGTAGACTGAAGCTCTTCAAAGGAAGAAATTATGCCCATGGTTAAATCCCTAGTGTCTAATGCAGATGTTATACTTTCTGTTTAATAAATATGTTTCCATGAAAAAATGAGTATCAATTAAACAGTCAATTAAGAAAATGTGCAATGAATCACATGTGTATGTTCTACTGTCTACCACTATTAATGATTTTTTCATTTTTGAGAAAATATTGTAAGTGAGCCAGCCTCTACCAGAAAAAAACATAGCTGTTTTTATCTAATCATAAAAGTAACATCCTTCACTGAAAGTAGTTTTCTTGTTGTTGTTTTTCAGCAAACACTGAATCCTGCTCTGTGGGAGTTCCATCAAGATAGTTAATGGCAGGAAGAAAAAAAAAAAGACAATAGTTTGACCCTTCAGGATTACTACACAAATTAAGTATAATAAATATGTAAGAATTTCTGATACAGTGTCATTTAAATGATTGAGGGTTGTTTGTCTTCTAAGTTGTATAGTTTGTGTATTTGTGTCTGTGTGAACGTGTGCATGTGTGTTTTCACTGCCTTCAGAAGAAATGTTTTTTAAAAAATCAAATAACTGGCAAAGTTACTTTATCTTTATCCTATCTTTCCTTGTATCTTATCTGCCCTAAATTGATACTGAGATTGACTGAAGAAGTTCAAGCACAAAGCTAATCAAACCCAGAATAGAAAAGGAGAGGCAAGGAGCTAAGGAGGTAAGGAGAGGCAAGGAGGTAACCTCCTAGTGCAGCCCCCCTCCTCTGGTGGCAATGCTACCACTCCTTGTCCCACTTAACCTCACGATGAGCAATGTAGAAAATGTTTCCCAGCCAGAACATCTTGACTTGGCTCCTGAAAGGAAACAACTTAGATGAATCAAACTGCCAGTGCTAAACTTGTTCCACAAGTCATGATTTCTTGAATTCTGGAAAAATAACTTGTTATTTCTGTTAATAACACGTAAGGTTTCTGAAGTAAACGTAAACACATATCATAGGTTCTTAAAAATATTATACAAAAGGACAATCGACAAGTAAATGTTTTCTAACATTAGGATTTTACATTGCAATAGAAGAGTAATCACCAGAAACTTTTTGTGTCAGGTATAACTGGTGTCTGATATTTGGGGAAACGGGGCCATCCACATGAGTAGGGAGCCAGTTTTGTTGTGATTTTTAAGGTCTATTTTAAAGACCTTCCTGCCCTGAAATAGCTCCCACACTGGTACTTGAAACCCCTATTAGATATCTTAAGCCCTGAAGACTTTGGTCCCTCCCATTTCCCCATTAAATCGAAATTGCTTTACAGGATGTAACACCATAGGAAGCATCAGCTAACACCTGATCAGGGATTGCTTTCCAATCTGGCAGACAGCTAATTAAGTGAGATAGTTCCTATGGGAAAGTACATTGAGGATGGGGGGCCCATAAGGAGGAGAAGAATACTGACTGAGAAGGAGGATGCTAAAGAAAATTTGGTCCAATTGAAATTTATCCTAGGGATGCATGTATAGGAAATCAACACCATTTTCTTTTCCGCTCACTAAAACAGTGATTATAAACCAGAGCCATATATGAGAATCATCGGGGGGGTTATTAAAACCATGTTCTAGGCCCCCAAATTGTTTGAATGCATCAGAATATTTGGTGGATAGACCAGGTCTGCATATTTAAAATATCCCCAGATGATACTGTTACATACACCATTGCGGTAAAAACCTAGCAAGTTAAATATATTGGGCTTAATACTGTTCAACAAACTTTCATTGTAAACCTATTATGTAGAAGGAACAATGTTGAGGAAATGTGAATGGACTAGACATGAACTTATTTTCAAGGAGATTACAATCTACCAAGAATAATAAGTCATGAGCATTAGAAATGCAAGGAATAATTGAAGTATTATAAAAATGCTACAAATAAAAGGTAGACGAATAGATTAATTTTTATTTTTTAAATGTTTTTAAATTATTTTTGAGAGAGAGGCAGAGTGAGCAGCGGAAGGGCAGAGGAAGGGAGAGAGAGAATCCCAAGCAGGTTCTGCACTGTTAGCACAGAGCCCAATGTGGAGTTCGAACTCACAAACTGTGAGATCATGACCTGAGACGAAACCAAGAGTTGGCTGCCTAACCTACTGAGCCACACAGGCGCCCCAGGAATAGATAACTTTTGAAAAGAACTTTCAGGAAAGGCTTTCTGGAGCATAGGTTCAGGCCCTCTTCATTTCCCCTCCCTTTCCATGTCCCTCAACAAAGGACTCTGAGGGGTGGCTATCCCACAGCCTTTCATTTCTTTTGCGTCCCTAAACTATGTTAGGTTTAAGACTGCAAGTTAGCCTCAGTAAAATATGGAAGAGGGGGACCAAAGATTTCAGTCACTTTCCCTTACTCCTTGCCCCAGGATTAGGTACCCAGGCATTTGACCCCAAAGCCTAGCGTTTCTACTGCACTCACCCTACCACCACAATGTATGTACTTAGACAATTCACACAAGGCTCACTGCCATGTCAAGCAGTATTCATGGCTCTTTCAAACAGAAATAAATAAGACCCTTATCCCTGAGGAACACATGAACTACCAATAACGGGACATTAGTTTTGGGTTATGAGACCATGCTGTCACCATGTTTCTCTCACTTTGTTTTAGGAATGAGCTTCTGTGGTATCAGCCCAGTTACCTGCCTCAATCTTAATCCTCCCACGGGCACAATTGTGGTGGTTACAGGGGTTCTTTAAAGACTGACCAACTGTTCCGGAATTCCATAGCCTGAACTTCTGCCTCCCCTTGGCATTGTTCACAGGGACCTCCAAGTACTCCCCACATAAATATCTTCTCAGTACAAGGAATGACAGGTTTGTCAGTGGAGTCGGCAAGGGCACTAGGCATAGGCAGAGAGTCTGAAGTTTGCGATATAGCCAAGATTCTAGCAGGATACCATTTGAAAAAAATTAATTTATCTCTGAACAAAGACTAGCAAGACAGTGGAAGAAAAATATCCTTATGTTCTATTCCTAAATTTTCCCCAAATCTCTACAGCATTCTACAATTGCATCTGTTCAGCCACCAAGCAAATATTCCATATTTGCAAGCATTTTACAAGCAGCTACCAGTGTTTAATCTTGGGATAATGCCTTCTTGATGTGCTAACCCCAAGGGTATTTTTGAACAGCCTAAATGTGAATTACTCGTTGTTAAAAAAGAAATTTGGCTGCTTCAAATCATGTCTGTCTATACCAGAAGCCATGACAACATTGAAACACAAGGTCATGTCTGTGCAATCAAATCCCATTAGGGTAACTTTGGCTGCTGGACTATCAAGGGAGCAGTGCATACAAATTATTCAGAAATTGCCATTATTAATGAAATGCAATTTTGAAAATTATTCGACATTTTACCAGCAGCACAGCATGGCACAGATAAATTTGGATAGAAATTAAAATACCTTTTTTATTTTTATATGTTTAATGAATTTTGTAAGGTTTTTTATTTATTTATTTTTGAGAGGGAGAGAGAGAGACAGAGAGAGAGGGAATCCCAAGCAGGCTGTGTGCTGCCAGCACAGAGCCCAATGCAGGGCTCAAACCCACGAAATTGTGTGATCATGACCTGAGCCAAAACCGAGTCAGAGGCTTAACTGACTGAGCCACCCAGGCACCTCCAAAGTTAAAATAACCTAATTTAACTTTCTACTCTCTAGTTCTTGTACCCGTTTCGTTATCAGTAAGAAAAACTCGATGCTCATCCTTTGAGATATCAACAATAGTATCTTATATATATTTATTAATGTATTAGTTATGAAGTTTTTTGACATTCATTGTCTCTATTAAGACTCACAGACAGTATTTTGAAATAGGAAGAAAGTTGATTTTTGTTCAATGGTTTTTATAGTTCATTTTCAAACCACAGAGGTAACTGTCAACCAAGTGTGGTTGGTTAGTGGCAAGATTATTGACTCAAATACTGGTGTTATCCTAGTTCACCTCTTGCATCATTAAGGGTTCTGTCACTTGTTAAGTGGAAGAATCTTGATCCAAACTCTATTAAACTAAAAATAAATTGATTGGATCACAGAACAGAAAAGATTACGGGTAGGTCTGACTTTACTTGCATTCAAAGCTCACACGAGGTCATGGAGATCCATACCTCAAGTCCCCTTCCTCTGTTTCCTCGTCAAGCTATTTCCCTTCATGACAGCCAATTGACTTCAGCAACCCTAGTCTCTCAAACTCACACTACACATTCCAAAGACAGTGAGAGGTTTTCCTTCTCAGAAGTCACAGCAATGATCCACTTTGTTCTGAATGTGCTACTCTGAGCCAATTATTGTGGTGTGTGAGATAGATAGTCCAGTTGGTTTAACCCAATACAGCTCATGTTGGAGAAAATTCTACCCACACATGAGAATTGGAGGGATGATTTCTCACAGGAAATTTGGGAAACTGTCTGCAGCAGGAGAGAGAATTGATATTGAGAAGCAAAACACAAATGCCCACTCTAGGGATCTCCCTCATCTAACCCTCCACCCACTATCACCTCCTGGAATGAAATTACATGTTTATATATGAACCCATGTTTTATAAGTATAAAACACCAGACAAACATCAATACTACTTCTGTCTAATTACATGCAGGGTTATGTTAATTCCTTCAGAGATATTCCTAACCTATGTGGATGGCCAGGGTCCTTGACCCTAACTCAGCAGGTGACTGCATTCACCAAAAGTCAAGAAGGGCTGATCACAAATATGTTTAAATATACCAGAAAAATGGGGAAGTATTTGTAATACTCTTGACTGACAAGCTGCTTGAGGTCAAAAGAATATTAGACTACTCCCTGAAATAAAAAAATGCTCCAAATTTGACCTGATTATGTCAGGTCTCTTTCTTTCACTTTTTTCCCCCTTTCTTCCTATGGCTTTCTCCCATTTTTTTTTTACTCTTTTCCCATGTTCCTTCCATCCAGTAAGTGTGAGGCACTGAACTGGGAGCTGAGAAAATAAAGATAAGGGCAGATCCTTGCCTTTAAGGGAGATGGACAAGTACACAGATAATTATAATTCAGTCAGACAAATGCCGTGAAGAGAGATGTTGATTGAGAGTTATGTGAATAGCTTATCTGCTAGTTTCATTGTCCTGCCCAAGGAAGCCTTCCCTCACTCATTGCCCAAGCCTTGTCTGATTAGTGACCTCCTTCTGTGTTCCCAAAGAGCCCTTTTCATACTTCTATTTATCTCAGTATGTTTTAATTGTTTCTATTTCTTTGCCAACCATAGCCACTATCAGCATTAAAACCAATTAGAGACCATAAACTCCATAAGGACACATTTCTAAGTATAATCTGCTGTCAGTAAAAGATGTGTTTTTTTCTATTTCTCACAGTGATTAGGGATTGTTCTGATCCAATCATGCTTTCTCAGGAAGACAAAGACTATTAAAAAAGGATCTAAAGGAAAGTGAGCCGTGTAGTGTCATGCCAAGAAATTTATGCTTATTGATCCATGTGATCTATGAACAAATCTCCCAGTCCTCCCTGTACACACTTTATGCCCTTTCCCCCTCACACTTACACAACACCAATAATTCATTTTCAATACATGAGCTACCTGGCTGGAAATCAAACACCAAAACATCAAAATTAAAATCATATGTGGACAATTTGCTAAGAGAGTAGATCTCTTACTGTAATTGTGTGAGGTGATGGGTATGGTAATTACCTTCAGTGTAGTAATCATCTCACAATGTATACACTTATCAAAACATCACATTATAGGGGCGCCTGGGTGGCTCAGTCGGTTAAGCGGCCGACTTCGGCTCAGGTCATGATCTCGCGGTCCGTGAGTTCGAGCCCCGCATCAGGCTCTGTGCTGACAGCTCAGAGCCTGGAGCCTGTTTCAGATTCTGTGTCTCCCTCTCTCTGACCCTCCCCCGTTCATGCTTTGTCTCTCTCTGTCTCAAAAATAAATAAACGTTAAAAAAAAAAAAAAAAAAAAAAAAACAAAAACAAAAAAAAAAAAATCACATTATACACCTAAAATGTATACAATTTGTATTGGAAAAATATAGAAATTTACTATTTCCAATAGCTTTTTCCCACATATAATAGGAAGAAGGTAGATAAAATAATCTCTAAGGTACTATTGAAATCCACTAATTCCATAACAATTTTAGAGAGATTTAATGGAAATGATTTAGAATGAGGAAATATTGATTATGGTTGTTCTAAATTGTGCTGGCATGTTTGCAATCCAGTGTACTGCAAATCAGTGTCACCGCAAAATCACCAGACATAAGTTTCCTCACTCTACCCAAATATTTGATACACATTTCCTTTCTAAGGAAATGCTTTTAGTGAAATCATACTCCTGTACATAATAGTTATAATGGAAGGATAGCTCTTCTTAACTGTATGTCACCGACTTTGCTTAGAGAAATGCATTTCTTCATGGTAGTACTTACTCCCTTTTACTGTATTAAAGATTACTCTCTGTAATCTATGTCACTTAAAAACTGTTTTCCTTTTTAGGAGGTGCAAGAACATATTAATTCCTTAAATTCATTCTTTCTCAGCTTTGTAGCCAGTAAGATTTCCTGGTGACCTTCTTAAGTTCCATAGATCAACCATTTTGACCTACATTTACATTTTTGCAAAATATCATGTTCTCTTGATTCCATGTGGGAAACTTTGTGCATATGAGAACCTGTTTTGTTTGTATAAAACATTCTATTTCCCCACCTATTTTCTTGCTTAATTCTTCTCAACATAGAGCTTCATCATTAGTACTACAATTAAAAAGTACTACTTTTTTCTAGGAATCTCCTGTAGAATCCCTTTTATGACTATCTTTTTATCTTTCCATAGCACCTTGCTTTTCTCTCAAGATCTGCATTGTGATTGCCTATTTATTTTCATGTACCTAGTGGCCTTAATTCCATGAGATCAAATACAGTTTCATATCACAGATTTTAGCACAGTGCTTGGTACATCGGAAGTATTTCTTAGATATCTATCATATGTGCAAATAAATAAAAGCAACTGCGTTTCAGTAAATGCTAATTAACTAACCAAATTCAAACCACTGATTCATTTTTGATCACTAGATTATGACCAAAATCATCTATAGGCTATCTATATAATTGATGAATATTTCTCTAAATTTATACTTTAGAATCCAGGACTAGTATGACGATTTACAAGTATTTGTCTTTCGGGGCGCCTGGGTGGCTCAGTCGGTTAAGCGGCCGACTTCGGCTCAGGTCATGATCTCGCGGTCCGTGGGTTCGAGCCCCGCGTCAGGCTCTGTGCTGACAGTTCAGAGCCTGGAGCCTGTTTCAGATTCTGTGTCTCCCTCTCTCTGACCCTCCCCTGTTCATGCTCTGTCTCTCTCTGTCTCAAAAATAAATAAAAACGTTAAAAAAAATTAAAAAAAAAAAAAGTATTTGTCTCTCCATAGTCTGTGTAACATCTTTTTCTTTAAAGTAAAATATGCTTTGTACTTTTCCCTTTGAATGGTGAGTCCACTTTTCCAACCTGCATATATATATATATATATATATATATATATATATATATATATATAATATTTCCTTCATTCTGTGCTCTAAATCTTGTGGACTTTCAAAGCGTGACTGCAAAATTAATGACAGTTAGCAACTAATAAACATTAACCTCCATGAAAGCCCCCATAATGGGCCTACAAATGAGCAAACCTGCTGTTATTATACTTTTTGGCCTTAAGTAAAAGATAGTATTCTGTAGCTACTTACAAATTATTCAGTCCATCTAGAATTTTTTAATGAAATAAATCTATAACTCATTGTATGTACTCAAAACATGTATTTGTAGTAGTTGTTATCAAATGCCTTGGATTCATTCATAAATATAAACCACCTTTTACAAAGGCTTACAACTGTCAAACATTAAAATGATTACAAATCCGTTCTCAAGGAAAAAAGAAATCTGAGTTTTCTGCCTCACCTTAAAATGAACTCAGAAAAGTACTATTTCAAAAGGTTTCTCTTACTATGGACATTTATCCATGGAATAGTAGTAAAAGCATATCACTTCATATAAAATCATAGCTTAGAACTAGACTTCCATGTTTAGTAAAAAGGTCTCCTTTGTGGCAGAAAAACTGAAGAGACTGAGTCAAGAAAAATTAAAAAAAAAGAAATTAGTATACAACTCAAAAACTAGGTCTCTGAAATAAAGAGGTATCATTAAAATACCATTAAAATACTATATTTCTTTTATTAGACTTAGTTATGAAAAATATTTTAAAAGCCTTCAAAAATATTAGTTCACTAACCATTATAACTCTCTCCTTAAGATTAAACAGTGAACACACGTGATTATGGTGTTCTCTGTGCCAAATACAGTTTTGGGTGCTAGAGGTGAGCAAAACAACACATTTGCCACTTTTACATCTTCCCTTAAGTACTGACTTTTTCAATCAAAGGACATTTTTGGTATATGGATTTTCTTGTAATTTTCACATTAAAATAGCTTCAAAAAAGTGAGAAATCTATAATATTTATTTTCAGAATAGCTAATACAATATAAATGCAATGAAAGTGAATGCTTGCTTATTTTCATGCTATGGTACTCTTTTGTGAAGACAAGTGGGGCAGTACACACTACATTATTATATTTCTATTATCTTCACAACAGGGAGCAAGATTTTCAAGTAAGCATCGCAGTAACTAACATCAGATATATTTTCTCTTGCTCTAATAAATTATATTAAATGTGTAAAAATAAAAGCTCTCACCCAACCTAAATGGTTTGCAATTCTTAAAACACATAATCAAAAATATTGTCTAAAATCAATGAAAATTAACTTTGAAATTTGTAGTATTTCAAAAAATTTTGCTTTTGCTTAGGAAAGTATTTATATTAAGTTTCATTTTGTAAATAGCTTGCTAGTGCACTTTAACTCTCTAAAATGTCTTTATGAACAGATGTCTCTAAAACAGTAGGCAAGGGATTTACACATAAGAAGTTAACCATTAAAAAGAACTACTCTGAATTAACTTAAACCTCTAAGAAGTATTTTTAACTTAATAACATTTTTTTCACTTTAAACATTTATTGCATAAACCATCTTCCTGTTGTTTGTTTAATGGAAAATAAGCATTGCAAAATAATTTCTTAAATTGTCATTTTAGAGTGAAACATCCACCTAACCCTGAAATCATATGATGGAAAGATTGGATGTTCATATGCAGAGTCCTTTTAGAAGTCATTTCATATGCACAACGTGTGGCTCACATCTTATTAAAGCTGGATGGGATCATCAAGTAAATAGTCAACATCCCATAGATAGCCACCATTAGACTTCAGTTTTAGAAATTTGCATTTCAATGGTTTATCCATTTTGTATGACGCCACCATTTTATTAGGACTAGAAATGTTAAAGAACTCACCAGAGTTTCTGAGTCAGTGGCAATGAGGATCATGAGTCCAACATCTTTTTTTATATTTGTCTTTGTCATCATGATTTACTGGAGAAAGATATCAACAGCTCACATGTATTGGGCCAAACTAGTTTCCATCAGGCATATGCTAAAACTCTTGACAGCTACTTTTTCAAACTGTCTTTTGCATTATTTCTGTGTTTTAGAATACTTTCTATGAAGATTCTATGGCTCATCACTACAGAAATCCTTTCTCCCCAAGACTCATTCAGATTTTATCTGAGGTTGGGTCAGAGGAATGGATATGCATTTCTTATTCTTGTACCATTTCTCTGCAGACAACTGGTAAAATCAGAGAATGAGACAGGGATATACTCTATTTTCCTGCAATACACCTAATCACATTGTAGAAATCTGGTAATTATCATTGAATCTAGACTGGTTTGCACTTATGAAGTAAGCTTGAAATATACTCAGTTAAATCAAAATTGTGTTTACTAAATAAAAAAGAATACATGATAAAGCAAATTTAACAGTTTTTTTTTTTTTTTCTTAAGGCATACCAACTAAGCTATATTGGAACTTGGCTTACTTGAAAATCTTCGAATCCTCCTTGCACCTTCATTTATTCTCACATTTGCTTTTTCTCAACACAGGCTAGGTAACAATTTCTACCCACTCACATCCCTGACTCCCTTTAAAACTGCTTCAAGACATCTTCTCCAATAAATCTCTTGGTGAACTCTAAATTCATTCTGACCACCACGATTTTGTATTTCCACAGGACTTTATATCAAAGTCAGGAGAGGTTATCCCAGGCTTATTTTAATTATCTCTGTTTATTTAATCATGTCTGAGCTGCTAACTATATAATAAACTCATGAAGGTCAGGAAGACTCTTTCTAGTCAATTATTTATCCAATTAAACCTAATACAGAATTGTATAAACACCAACAAGATAGCAAATGATTGCTAAGTGAACATTTATTAAATGATTAAATTTGCTCTTTATAAGAGATATATAAAACAAGAACATAAGATGTACAAGACAAAATTTTTAAAGTGAGATGAACTCTCACCCCTGGAACAGTATGAGGGAAGCAAAAATAAAATCAAAGAGGTGTTGGGGGCTCTACCTAGGAGGATGTTGTCTCTGCTATGTCCCTGATCTGACTCAACTAATATAAATAACAGACACTGATAGGAGGGATTGGGAAGGTAGAGAAATGTGGTCTAATGGCATGCCACACACATAAATTCTTGGTACTGAGGCATATTTGCATATGTGAACCAGTGGAGTGTACCTACAGGGCACCAACGGACCCACAGTGTGCCACCAACTTTAGGGGATGAATTGCTTCTGCCTACACGTTATGCTAACATATGGGGAAATATTACTGAGCTTACAGTCCTGGCTGCCTCTAAGGGCTCTACTCAAAAAAGAATTATTTTTTTTAAAGTACAATTATTTTTCTATCATGTAGCTGAGACCTACCCCTCCTCCTTATGTCAAAGATTGAGAAGCAAGAGCCTCCCCTTGTTTTTCAGAAAGACTCAGCTCTGAAGCCCATTTATTTTCAGTCCACAGGAAAAGAATTACTTCTGTTCACTGCTTAATGAATCACAACTTCTTAGTCCCTACACTGAGAAGCCAATAATAAACACTCACTCATGTGAGGACTGGTGTATGTAAGTGGAATAGTATAAGTAGACAAAAGGAATTTACTCTTTGTTTAAGGAATTCAGTTATTTGAAGAACAGAAATCAAACCAACAAATTGCCATACATGATTTTCTCTGAAGAAGATTTAATAAGAGAGAATTTTAGGACAAAAGAAAAACCTAATATTTCAAATTCTTAACAGAAATCAAGAAGCCATTACAAAGAAATGTTCTGACATATATATCAGATAATATAGACAGATAGATATGCACACATATACACATACACATATATGTATGTGTTTCACACATGCACACATGTATATATATGATATGCACTTAAAAACACAAGAGAATAATAGAATATATAAATGTTGAAATAAAATTAATGTTCTAGAATACAATAAGAATACTTATTTAACAACCGTGCTATGAACTGCATTGTGTTCCCTCCCAATTCGTATGTTGATACCCTAATCTTTACTAATTCTATTTGGAGAAAGGGCATTAGGAGGTAATTAAGGTTAAATAAGGTCATAAGAGTGAAGTCCTAATCCAACTGGATTGGTGGCCTTACAAGAATAAGAGAGACAGCTCTTTCTCTCTCTCCACCATGTATGGACATAGAAGTTGGCCATCTGGAAGCCAGGAAGAAAGCTCTCACCAGAAATTGAACCCTGGTAGAACTCAACCATGCTGGCACCTGATTTTGGACATCTAGCCTCCAGAACTGTGAGAATATAAACTGCTGTTGTTTAAGCTAGCCAGCCTATGATATCTTGTTATAACCTAAGACAAACACTAAACAAAATTTTTAAAATAATGAAAAAGTAAGAATGAAAGTTTAAGAAACAAGGAAAATGTACCACTCTACCTACTATTTGAATTATAGGAGTTCCAGAAGAAGAGAAAGGAACAAATGGAGAACACAATCTCATTAATTACATGACTACTCCTTACAAATTAGTTTAATGGCATTGGATAATATCCGAAGGGAAAAAATATGGACTTGTATGAGGGAAGCTCTTAGGCATTAGGAAAAGGTACACAGCAACCCAAATCAGCATTTCTGTGCCAAAGGTTCTTAGTTTAGGCTCTAATTAAATTCTTGTTATGTTTCTTGAAACACAAACAATGTGGGTTTATGGAATTCTCTGAACTGACTCTGTGATGCAGGGACAACAGCATTTCTGATCAACATTCCTGATAATTAAAAAGTAGTAATATGTGATTTGATCGTGTTGATTGATATATTTTTATTCATTTCAATCTTTTGATGATGTTGTACGTTAAAATGAGAAAAACAATATGCTTATATATAAAAGTCACACGGAAATTTGAGATCAGGATAGAAAATTTTTAGATGACTTTCCATCCCCAGAAAATTCCTTTCTGACCACTGCAGCATACACTCTTTGCTTATTTTGAAAATCAGAAGTTGAAGTAAAACCTTGTTATCCTAACATTACTAAGAATTATCTTCTCAAACATTTCCAATGATTCTCAAATGTGTGCAGAGATAAGTACATAGTCCCCCCATGCCTATTTAGCCCTACACCAGACAGTGGCCCCCTCAACATCTCTTTGACTTTATCTTTTCATTCATTCTGTCCCAGTCACATGACTCCTATGTCATGGTAGTAATGCTCCTGCCCTAGGTCTTTGAACTTGCTGTTTCCTCATTTAAATGTTCTTCCCTAAGCCATACCCATGACTTTGCACATAGATTGTTAGAGAGTCCTTCACTATGCATCCTAGTTCAATTTAAATACATCTTTATGTATGTACTCCTTATCTCCTGCCCTGCTTTGTTTATCTTCATACCATTTACTAGTTTCCAATACACCATGTTATTTATTTACTATGGCCAACAGATTCTTATGGTGGCCTGTAGGATCCCTGCCTCCTGACGTTCACTTATTTATCATGTTTATTTTTTATATCTTCCTACTAGATTAAAGATTCATGAGGGCATGACATATTGTCTGTTTTTATTCTACTTTTTTTTAACTAATGTGTACATACGGAGTACTTAGCATAATACTCGGTATATAGTACACATGATATACACTGCATTAGTAAATAAATTCTTTTTGCCTGCCCTATCTGTGGACTTGTCTATTCATTTGTTTTGTAATACTCTATATGCTGTCATTACAAACATTGGAACCAAAAATTAATCCTGGGGCTCATGTGCCTGATTAAGAGAATTGTTACGAAGAATTAATGCCTAGCCAACAGAAAATCCTGTTTTTTGACAAGTGTTCTATTTTTTTGGGGGTCTATTATTAATTTATAAATTATAATTCTTCCCCCAGGGCCTACTACAGGCATTACAAAGCAAATTTTGGTGGGCTTAAAAATAAAAAGCACGTAAGATTTAAAAATGTAATTTCAAAAGAGACAAACAAAGACGAAGCAGGCTCCTTCCTCTCCTATATTTCCAGGAATATAAGGGAAATAAATAATTATCAATCATAGAAGGAATATGGTCAGTAAACATATAATGCAATAGCTTGTACTGTTGTCCTGCCTCTCCCAAAGGACATTTGCAATGTCTGGAAACATTTTTGGTTGTTACAACTGAGGGGAAGGTGTTACTGGCATCTAGTGGATAGAGGCTGGGGATGCTGCTAAACATCATACAATTCACAAGACATACAGCAAAGAAATATCTGGACTAAAATGTCAATAGCACCCAAGTATAATGGAATAGAGGTAGTACCACAGTTATAAGATGACAGCATGCAGGAATTTCACAGCAGAGCCCACATAAGCAAATTTTGAGTTAGCATTAACCATTAACAAAAACACCTTCAAGTTAAAGGGGTCGTCAGGGGAAAACACATGGTGACATCGGGGCTCTTTGGTGGCTACATAGGCACCACCCCCACCTGTGAGTTCCTTCTTCTCAAATCTGGGTTTCTGGCATTTATTAACAACTTTCTCTTCCTGGCTATAGATGTAGCCCTTTTATAGTATGTGGTCTTGAAAGAAGTTGTTCATTACAAGTTTGCTTTCACTCACTGTCACTACCTAGAGTCAAGAGCTGGAATTAAAAAAAAACAAAAAACAAAAACAAAAAAACCTTTTTAAATGTTTATTTATTTTTGACAAAGAGAGAGAGAGAGAGAGAGAGAGAGCGCACAACAGGGTGAGGGGCAGAAAGAGAGGGATGCCCAGAATCCAAAGCAGACTCCTGGCTCTGAGCTGTCAGCACAGACCCAACACAGGGTTCAAACTCACAACTGCAAGATCATGACCTGAGCTGAAGTCAGATGCATAACTGACTGAGCCACCCAGGCACCTCAAGAGCTAGAATTTTTATCATGGACTTGAAAGTAGTGCTAGGGGATGTCCAGAGATACACTCAGCATTTAAAGATTTTTAAAACATGCCATAGTTCTTTCACTTTCAATTTGCGAATGCTCACAGAAAATAACACACGACTTCCTGAGGTTCTATTTTTTTTTAAAGAACATATCCTTTCAATATAAATTGAACAATAACTAACCAGGTACATCAGGCATTAAGACTTTTATCTTTAAATGTGTCCTCTAACATTCATAGTTAAATAAAAAGAGAGCCAATTAATTTTAGTTTTAAGCAACTCACGTGAGAGGGACTCATCCTGTTTTCTATCAAAAAGCTACTCTTATTACAGCCGAAATTTGAAATTCCCTTGACTTGAACTCCAGGCCCAGTGATTCTACTGGTCTCCTCTGTTATAGGATCATTATTAATACTTCTTCAGTATTTTGTATGTTCAGTGATTTTATTTGTAAATATATTGCAGTGGCAAAGTATTTTATAAAATAAAAGCAAAGCAGTAAAACTAATAAATAAAAAATGTTTCTATGAAAATAATAATAAAAATATTATTAGTCATTAGCTGGCCTAATAAAAGAAAGAAAAAAAAACATGTGAGTTGTAGTTGGGGGAAGAAGGTTCAGATAGAGAAAATTTAAAAATAAAATAAAATTGACAAAGGTTAAGTAATTTTTAAATCAGATAATATTTTTAAAAAAGAAATTACCTTGAAAATTTGATGAAAAGTATAATTTTTTTAGAAGAATACAACTTAATAAACTCATCCCAAATAAACAGAAGTCTAAAAAGGCCATTTATGAAAAAAAAAAGTTGATACACAGCACAAAACCAAATCAAACACAAACCTAAGTCCAACTTGTTCTGTAGCAGAATTTTCTCCATAAGATAAAAATTGATGGATACCTCATGCCAAAAACTACAATTTTCTCAATGGGGGATTGTAGAAGCTTTGTTGATAATGTCACAACTAAAACAATGATATCCACTATCTACACTATTACCTAGATTTTAGTGGAGGTATTATCCAATCCAACTAGAAGAGAGAAACACAGAATTCTTAGAGGCATAAGAATTGAAAAAAAAAAGATATAAAACTTTTTTTTTCAGATGATACTATTATAGATCTAGAAAACCCACGAGTCAATGGGAAATGTACTATAAACAACAAGATAAATGAACAAAGTAGAAAAGTATAAAATCAAAACCAAAATATATAGCCATAAATAATAAAAAACAAAAGCTTACTGTAAGATGTAATGGAATAGAAGGCTACATTTAGGATACTTCACAAAACAGAAGAATCCTTTTGAGAAGACTCAAAATAAAAAAAACCACCCGAAAATATATGCTTCTGAGAGACACAAAACCAGTGTCTCTACGCTTGGAACAAGCCGAGGTTAATACCTGGTAAAGTTAAAAAGGTGTACCTTATTCTTCAATATAAAAGTTAGTATAATAAAGAATGCCCTCCCCCCTTCATATATATAATGTGATTTCAATTAAATTACTGTTTTCAAAACTGAAATTTAAACAAAAGAGCAAGAATAATCAGGAAATATCTCATTGAACAGTGGGTCTAGGCTTTCAGAAATAAAAGATATATTTTCTATAATTAAATTAGTGTGGTTTAGACACATAGACCAAAGAATAGAAAATCCAGGGAACAGTTTGTAAGTGTCTCTGAAAGTTAAACAAAAACTTACCATATGATTCAGCGATCCACCTCCTAGGTATGTACCCAAGAAGCATAACATATGTATTGTACACAGCAATACACGTAAGCGAATGTTCATAGCAGCATTATTCATTGTAGCTGAAAAGTGGAAACAATCCGGATGCCCATAAGCTGATAAATAAATACAAAATGCAGTAATATCCACACAGTGGAATATTACCTGACAATAAAAGGGAATGAAACATGCTACAAAATGGATCAACCTGAAAAATATTATACTTGGTAAAAGAGGCCAGAAACAAAATACCAAATATCATATGCACTATTTATATAATATTTCCAGAAGTTGCAAATCCATAAAGACAAAAATTAATTAGTAGTTTCCTGGATCTGGAGATGGAAACAGACAGTGATGGCAAGAGGGAACAACAGATCTTTTCTATGTGATTTTATTTTGGTGATGGTTGTATAACTCTTTAAATTTACTAAAAGTTATTTAATTTTGCCCTTAAATAAATTTCAAAGCATGTAAGTTATACATTAATAAAAGTGTTTATATAAAACATCCAGATAGACCCAATACATTTGAAAATGTATTATAAATACATCATCTCAAATCGTAAGGAAAAAGATGACGTTTTAAAATTAGCATGGTTGGGGGGCGCCTGGGTGGCTCAGTCGGTTAAACGTCCGACTTCGGCTCAGGTCACGATCTCGCGGTCCGTGAGTTCGAGCACAGCGTCGGGCTCTGGGCTGATGGCTCAGAGCCTGGAGCCTGCTTCCGATTCTGTGTCTCCCTCTCTCTCTGCCCCTCCCCCGTTCATGCTCTGTCTCTCTCTGTCTCAAAAATAAATAAAACGTTTAAAAAAAATTTAAAAAAAAATAAAATAAAATAAAATTAGCATGGTTGGGATAATTGAATAGACACACTGAAAAAGTTAAAATTGAAATTGTTCCTTTTATGGTATGCAACAGAAAAAATGAAAATTATTCAGAAACTATACAATTTCTAGGGAAAACCATGAGTGAATTCCTGTCTATTTGGGGAGGTGAGAGAGTGTCTATTACTCAAAATTCAGATGCAACACAGAAAAATATTGATTTTTTTTTAAAAGAAAAGTCTGGAGTGCCTGGGTGGTTCAGTAGGTTGAACATCCACCTTTGGCTCAGTCATGATCTCGTGATTTGTGAGCTCAAGCCCCACATGGGATTCCTGCTGTCTGTGCAGAGCCCACTTTGGATCCTCTGTCCCCCCTCTCGCTGTCCCTTCCCCCTCTTTCAAAAATAAATTAAAAAATTAAAATAAAAAATAAGAATCTAAAAATTTTTACATTGTAAACAAGTAAAAACACAAATGAGTAACTGGAAAAATATTTTCTGCTTACATTAAAAATGGTTAATACCTAATAGATAAGGATCTCCTAAAAGAAACATAACAAGACAACCGATAGTAAATGGGCAACACATATGCACAGATAGTTCACAGAAAATAAAAACAACAATGAATATAAATGTCTGAATAGTTGCTGAGCCTTGCTAATAATAAGAGAAACACAAGTGAACTAACCCTGAGATACCCTATCTCCCTATCATATTGGCACTAATTCTAACCTTCAACAAACTGTGTGTGAGGCCAGAGGAAACATTTTCACATTTGATGGTAGGAAAGTAAAATAGTGTAAACCCTAAGGGGTGAGGGGAGAATTTGCCATTATCTTGCAAAACTACACATGCATATATGCTTTGATGTAGCAATTCTATTGGGAAATCTACTCCAATGATACACTGGCAAAAATATAAAAAAGATAAAAGCACAAGATTTAATAGCAAAAATCTGGAAAAGACCAAGATGTCTATCAGTAAGGGGCTGGAGAAAAAAGCTATGGTATATGCACACAAATGAATATTGTGCAGCATTTTAAAATAAAAGGAACATATTGGGGCGCCTTGGTGGCTCAGTCGGTTAAGCGTCTGACTTCAGCTCAGGTCATGATCTCACAGCTTGTGAGTTTGAGCCCCGCACTGAGCTCTGCTGACAGCTAAGAGCCTGTAGCCTGCTTTGGATTCTGTGTATCCCTCTCTCTCTGCCCCTCCCCCATTCACACTCTGTCTCTCTCTCAAAAATAAATAAACATTAAAAAAAATTTAAGGGGCGCCTGGGTGGCTCAGTTGGTTAAGCTTTCCAACTTCAACTCAGGTCAGGATCTCAAGGTCTGTGGGTTTGTGCCCTGCCTTGGACTCTGTGCTAATAGCTCAGAGCTTGGATCCTGTTTTGGGTATTGTGTCTCCCTCTCTCTCAGCCTCTCTCTCTCTCTCTCAAAAGTAAAAATAAACATTAAAAATTAAAAAATAATCAAAATAATAAAAAAGGAACACACTATGCTTATAGCAAAGACAGTGGTTCTCAAAGGGATCGATATAGTTCCCCAGGGGATCCTTGGCAATGTTTTAAAAGGTGTTGGGTTGTCACAACCGGGCTGAGAAATGCTACTGGAGTTTATTGGATAGAGAAGAGGGATACTTCTAAATATCCTACAATACAGGATAGTGCCTCACAACAAAGAATATTCTAGCCAAAATTTTGATGGTATCAAGACAAGGAAATCTTGAAATAGGAAATATTGACAAATGAGCAAAAGTAAGGGGAAGAACTATATATATGGTTTGCTACTATTTACCTTATATCCCTAAGAGAGTCTATAAATATATAAACATATTTGATTATATTTTCTTGAAAAAATAAAAGGATACCCATGAGAGGTTTGATAAACAATAGGATGGAGAGATCAGGGTTAGAAAATAGAATTTTCTGAATATTCCTTGCTTGTGGATTTAACCTTAGAACTATGTAAATACATTCATAACTATAAAACAAAACAAAATTTATACTAAAGAAAAGCAAAATAAAGCAATGAACCTAATTTAGTATTTGGTATTGACCTAGTGGTATAATCACACAGATAGGAATTATGTTACGTGAGTTTAAAACAATAATATAGCTTCCATCTCTAGTAATTTATATACTATGGACAAAAATAAATGACCAGGAAACTTTTAACTATTTTGAATATATTTTAAATATTCAAATTGTTGGTGGCAAGGATGGTGTGTGTGTGTGTGTGTGTGTACATATCTTATAGGACTAGGCTGTATGTATTATATTTAAAATCAAGCTATTGGGACAGTCACTTAAGTATCCAACTTCAGCTCAGGTCATGATATCATGGTTTGTGTGTTCAAGGCCTGCATCCTGCTCTATGCTGACAGCTCAGAGTCTGGAGTCTGCTTAGGATTCTGTCTCCCTCTTTTTCTCTCTCTGCCCCTCCCCCATTCACACTCTGTCTCTCAAAAAATAAGTAAACGTTAAAAAAAATTTTAAGTAAATAAATAAATAAAATCAAGCTATTTCCTAGCTCATTTACATGGTTTTCGGCAGGATTTACTTCTTCCTTGCCTGTTGAACTGAGGTCCTCTGATTCTCTTAAGATGCTAGTGGGAGGTGTCTCTCATTTCTTGCCATGTGATGCTCACCCTAGGGCAGCTCCTAATAGACCAGATGGATTTCCGCAGAGCAAACCAGCAAGAGAACTAGAGGAAGCCCGCAAGACAGAAGTCACGCTCTTTGCAACCTAATCTGGGAAGTGATATCACATCACTTTTTCTAAATTCTATTCATTAGAAGTGATTCACTCAGTTCAGTTCACATTCAAGAGGATGGGATGACACTAGAGCATGACTACCAGGAGGTGAAGACGTAAGAGCAACATTAGAATTTGTCCTACTATGGGTATAAACCAAATAAGTAACTATGTTAACATCATTGATGATTGGGATTTGAAGCAGTAGAGAAAAGAGAAACAAGTATCAGGTTAACAATTAAGTAAAAATCCTGTGGATTTGAATTGGAAGTATGAATCCAAGTATACACACACAGACATGCACACACACACACACACACATGCAAATATATGTGTATGTATATATACATTTCCTATTTCTGTATGCTGAAAGGCCTAAAAAGTAATGCGCACCTCAAGTACACAGACTTCACTCTCCAAATTCTATATTTTACTACAAGAAACAAGGCTCCTTGGAGAAATAATGGATGCTAGGCCTTGACAAAAAATGGACAGAATTAACTTGGGTGAATTTGTTATAGTAGAAAGCAATGGCACTAGATGTGTCAAATGAATTCAGGAAACAACTTGAAGAGACTCAGACCCAAAACAAACAAACAAAAAATAAGCATAAATTGGAATAATAACATTTACATGATATAAATTATATTTAAAATAATGAGCTCATAATGATATTCAGAAAACATCTCATCTATCCCCGCTAAGGAAAGCTTGAGAACTAACTCATCATTTTGAAAGCTGACAAATAGAGGAAAGCAATCAAGTATCTATCCTGTATTTCATGCATAAACTTTAGGATAAACCAGTGATTCTCACCTGTGGGCAATTTTGCTTACCGAGGTCATCTGACAATGTCTGGAGACAGCTTTAGTTCTCATGACTGAGGAAGGGTACTACTAATATTTGGTAGGAAGAGGCCAGATATGCTACTAAACATGCAAAATGCACAGAACAACCCATCAAAGCAAAGAGTTACCCAGTCTATAATTAGCAATAGTACCTGAGTTGAGAAATCTTCAGGTAACCAAACAGTTGAAGAGATGAAATTTTACTCCAGTTAATAAACAATTCAGGAATGTTCAAAAGTAAAATACCACCCTTTTGTGATCTAATAAAAGGTAGATTTTGCCATTGATCACAAATGGTTGTTAGTATCACATAAACATGAAAGAGTACAACCATCTATATAATATTATTTTCAATAAATTGAATCCACATCTGATAAAGGAACATAATAAATGGCACCAGCTAGATGCAATTTGCTAAAGCCACACTTAAAAAAAATCTACTGTCAGATACCTGTTTCTTCAATAAGTGAAAAAAATAAGAGAAAGAGGAGCTACATTGACCAATTGTAATACATAGAACATATTTGGATTCTAATTAATACAAATAAGCAGAAAACAAGTTATAAGACAATCAGAGAAATTTGGAAAGAATTGAATATTTGGTTATCATATTATGAAATTATTTAAATCCCTGTAAGTGTGACAGTGACATGGTCGTTATATTTTTAAAAAGCTTTCTTATTTTGGTATTGGGGAAACTGAACAGCAACATGCAAAAGAATAAAACCAGACCACTTTATTACACCATACACAAAAATAAATTCAAAATAGATGAAATACCTAAATGTGAGACCTAAAACTATAAAAATCCTAGAAGAGAACACAGGCAACAACCTCTTTGATATTGGCAGCAGCACCATTTTTCTAGATATGTCTCCTGAAGCAAGGGAAACAAAAGCAAAAATAAACTATTAGGACTACATCAAAGTAAAAAGCTTCTGCACAGCAAAGGAAACAATCAACAAAACTGTAAGTCAACCTACAGGATGGGAGAAAATATTTGCATATGACATAACTGATAAAGGATCAGCTTCCAAAATATATAAAGAACTTATAAAATTCAACACCTCCCAAAAATAACCCAATTAAAAAATGGGCAGAAGACATGAACAGACAATTCTCCAAAGAAGACATACAACAGACATACGAAAAGATGCTCATCATCACTTACCATCAGGAAAATGCAAATCACAACTACAATGAGATATCGCCTCCCACCTGTCAGAATGGCTAAAATGAACAACACCAGAAACAACAGGTGTTGGTGGGAAATGGAGAAAAAGGAACATTCATGCATTGTTGGTGGGAATGCAAACTGGTGTAGCAAATGTGGAAAACAGTATGGAGTTTCCTCAAAAAGTTAAAAATAGAACTACCCTATGATCTAGCAATCACACTACTGGGTATTTACGCAAAGAAAACAAAAAGATTCATTCAAAGGAATATATGCACCTCTATTTTATAGCACCGTTATTTACAATAGCCAAGATATGGAAGCAGTCCAAGTGTCTATCGATTGATGAATGGATAAAGAAGATGTGGTATATATACATACATACATGAATATATACAATGGAATATTATTCAGCCATAAAAAAGAATGAAATCTTGCCATTTGCAACAACATGGATGGAGCTAGAGAGTATAATCTAAGCAAAATAACCCAGAGAAAGACAAATACCATATAATTTCATTCATATGTGGAATTTAAGAAAAAAACATCAGAGAGAGAGAGAGAGAGAGAGAGAGAGAGAGAAATGAAGTAACAGGCTCTTAATTATAGAGAACACACTGATGGTTACCAGAGGGTAGGGGGTGGGGGATGCATTAAATAGGCGATGGGGATTAAGAAGAGCACTCGTTATGATGAGCACCTGGTGATGTATGGAAGGAAGTGTTGAATCACTATATTGTACACCTGAAACTAATATAATGTTGTATGTTAACTAACTGTAATTAAAATTAAAAACTTAACAAAATCATTCTTATCTTTTAAGATATATATTGAAATTATTACAGAAAAATGATAAGATGTGGTAACAGCTTCAAAATAATCTAGAATGGAAAAAGAATACATATGTAGGAATACAGATGAAACAATCCAAAGCTATGAATTTATGATACCACTCTCACTTTTGTGTGTTTTTGGAATTTTGCGTGAAAGTTTTAAAACTTTACAAGTTCTATTTATTCATTACTGTACATACTAAGGGGAAAATATGATAAAATATCAACAAAATATTCCATAAAGTATACTAACTTGAAACAAAACTTAGCATTTTATTTACTTTAATATGCCACTTTAATCATACTGTATATAATTTTGAGCATTAATTTTTAACTTTCTATTTATATTAAAATAAATTTTCTTTTAGCATTACTCATTTTCAAGAGTCATGTCACTGTTAGATAATGGTCCATTAAATAAACATCACTTGTTTAATTTACTTTTCAACCCCTACTTACCATTTTATTTTTCTACTTTTCAGTATTATAAATAGTGCTGAAATAAACACTTTTGCATATAATATAATTTCCTATCCAAAATCATGCATTTTAGGGCATATAGGTCTGGTATAAATCCATCTCTTTGGAATAATTCCCAGAATTTAAATAACTGAGTATAAGGTCTCATTGTTCTAAAGATTATTGAGACATAAAGACAAATCACTATCTGCAGAGATTAAGAAAGCATCTGGCTGCAAAAAAAATGAGCATCCTATAACAATTACTTAAACAAGAAGTTATTTTGTTTGTCTCACAAAATAAAAAAGTTCAGTGTTAGAACAGTGGCACCATAGTATCATCAATAACACAAATTTTTTTCTCTTCTGTTCTGCCATCTTTAATGCAGCCTCATGGTAACAATTCATGTGCTATAATACCATATCTAGGGACCAGACTGGAATAGGGTCGAAGAAACAAGGCCTTTCTTCCTTAGAGGTTTTGTCTTTGTATGCAGATATGCAAGCAATTCCTTGTAGATTTGTTCTGACCTCATTGGTGAGAAATGTGCTTCAAGTTCATGCCTGACTAGAAGCTGTGTAAGAAAACAGGGTGTTTAATTTTCTAGTGTAAAAGAGATAAGGTAGTTAGGAATGGATGCCGAGTGAGCCAATTTGTGGTACATGAGCCCCACATTTCAAGAATACCAAAGTGCTAAATGACATCCAATTTTTGTTATAACTGTTCAATTTCATTTAATAATTACATAGAAGATGCTCTATTGTTTTTAAATTGCTTTATATTCTTTGCCATTACCTAAATATGAAACTATATATTTATTAAGCAATTTATATAAACTATTTTGGGGTAGACAGATGTTATAGTGATTGGGAGGGTTAAGAACCCAGAATCTTAAGTCAAATAGCCTAGTTTAGTGTATAAGGCTGAATTTGAGGAAAAAATCATCTTTGAAGTGATGTTTTTCCACCCATCCTCTAAGATTAGTGCTTTACCTCCAGACCTTTTTACTCCTTGGCCTTCAAAAGTTCTCATGGTATATCTCATTATATAATGAGCTGATAGAAGCTTACTGTCACTTTGTACAGGATCAGATAAACTCTTTATTACCAAAGCATTAAAAGTAGACATGAGGTAGTTCATTACCCTACAGAATATTTTTATTTTAACCAAGATCAGTTCTTTATCCCCATGAAATGCACATTTTACAATGTGTGATGTCTCTGTTAAAAATTTTCTGATCAGTGCAATATTTTAGAAAAGGAAAATTTACAAACCCATTAAATAACACCTTAGAGATGATTGTATAAATAGCCATCTCTGTTGATAAGAATATCTTGAGGTTATTCAACTAAATATGCATCAGAAAAAACAAATGTTTGGGGAATTTGCTATAAACTTGAGGAAATTCCAGCCTTAATTACCTACACACTCCTGGTAGAAGTCATACTATATTTGGCTATAGATCCAAGGATGCCTATAGATGGCAGAGGCAAATGTTAATGAGCCCATTATTAGTGTTAGCTGTTTTTATTAAAACATCTTAAAGCTCCAGGAGGTGAACTAATATATTCTTTTTTATTTTAGATGCTTGATATTTTAAATGGAATATGAAACATCTTTGAATCACAGTGGCAGATTCTTGAGGATGATTAAGCATGGTGTCTATTAAAAACCTATGCAAATTACAAAAAAGACCTGTGCTAAATAAAACTGCACTCATACAGTGAGAATTTTAGCATTTAGTAATCTTAAAATATTTTCGTTTAAATTTCTTAAGTTTTTCTTTTTCTTGTTTTTATTTGTTCAATGTAACACAATGTCTGAAAAGTAGGGACTAAGATCTTCTAGTTTCATAGTTAAATTTCTTGTGAAAGCTGTCTATATTCACTCTCTTCATTTTCTGGCCTTTTATACAATTCTCACCTTGGTCATAAATTTAGTCCATCACTCTACTTTAAAATTGTTCATGATGATCACCAATCAAGCCTATTTTTCTAAATTGATCGGCTATTTTTCAACCATCATACTACTTGGCCTCTAAACAGCATTCATTTTTGTTAACATATTTTCCCTTGTCTTCCTGGTCATTTCTCTTTTCTGTAGAAGAAGTAGAAGACTACCTCTTCTACACCTTCTTTGGTGTAGGCTCTTTGGAACCTCACCTTGTCTACTAATTAGAATTCTACTAATTAGAATTCTTCAAGACTCGGTCGAAAAATCTGCCTTCTTTTCACTCTCTACGATTTCCCTAGATAATTACAGTAATCACATACATACCAATTGACACTTAGAAGCAGAGACACAACACATTTATATCTTTAGGCCAAATCTCACTCTTAACTCTAGACATCTGTATCTGCTGGCTCCTTGAAACTTCACTTGACTATATCAAAGGCATATGATCTCTGCATAGTCTATATCTATGTCTTCTTTCAAACCTTGTTTTCTCACGTAATGGAACCCCTAAATATCTAATTACTCAAATCAGTAGGTAAGAGTTAACCATGACATCCATTTCCTTATTTTCTCTATCCAACTCATCAAAAATCCTCTTACATATACCTGTTAAATATTGTTCAAGCTCATTTACTTCTGAACATTGATATTGGTAGCACTGTTTTCTTAGTCCAATCTACCATTATCTCTGTTCTTAATATCCACAATAGAAATCTAATGCATTCCCCCCTGGCTTCCCTACAGTCTACTCTTTACATTCAACCAACAAAGTTTTTTCATCACATTAACCTGGTAATGATACAGTTGTAGACTTCCCTTTTTTCCTAGAAATATTGAGTTACTCCTACAAATCTTTCGTTGTGGCCATCAACTAGCCCCTCACATTAGTCTGTTTCCATTCAGTTTTGTTTCATTAATTTCTACTTATTCTTCAGATTTTCTCCAGAGATAGATAGATAGATAGATAGATGATAGATAGATACATAACTTTAGATATAGACATAGATATCTTCTTTTCTGTTTTCAAAGTTATAAAATTGTATTTTCTTTCAACACTATTGATGAATGCCTGTGTCTCCCATTACTTGTTAAGCTCCACAAGAAGAGGGACCAGATCTGGTTTTATTTACTCCTAGCATCTAGCAAAGTGCTTGGAACCTTGTTAGTATCTAAGAGATATTTGTCTAAAATATAAAAAATAAAAATGCTTTCAAGTCATAAATCCCAATCTTAATTCTATCTTTATGTATACTATCTTTTTAACTAATGTATTTATCAAGTTAAATTATTTTTCCCTTGGAAACCTCTTGGCTAACATGAAAAGATGTACATACTTCCACGCACATATAAATGCACGCAACGATGGATCTACCAGCAGAGAATACAGAGAAATTTATTTATTGGTTGCTTGAAATTAAAATTCTTAGAGCAGCATGAGATAATTAAGCTCTGTTTTGAAAATGAATCTTCCCTGTGAAGCTATTATGTAGTTGAACTGTTAATTTAACATATATTTTTACTTTATATTGTATGATATGGCTGCCAGTCTGCCATGAGGAGAGAATAGTAGGGAGAAACCTCTGTACTTTTTGGATTTACATAGTTTTTACTTAGATCCTGAAATGAAAGCTCAGGTGCATAGACAAAATTCTTTGCCTATTGGCATATAAATCAATGTCACTAATGTTTAGAAAATTACAAACCACATAATGTTTAAAAAAAGTAGGGAAGACAAGCATAAATTTGCCAAGTTTTTCACTTGCCAACTACTGATATTTAAAATGGCTACATTTCTTGTCCCATAACAACAGCAGGAGCAGCAAAGGAAAGTTATATTAACATTAAAAGAATCAGAAAGATATAAGGATAGGCTTTTCAATTATAAAAATGTTACTATTTGTTAAACTGTGGCCATTGTCCTTATTTTTATCATTTCACCTCAGTCTGTTAAAATTGCCATCAGGAGACTGGCCCCAGCACATAATTTGACATTTGCAAATCACTCATATAACATAGATGAGAAGGACACAACCCACAGTAAAATATTCCTATTTCCATTCTTAGGAATAATTCTATGAAATGTTCTATATTTTTCGGAAAGAGGTTCCAAATACTTTCAGTACTTATTGGATAAGTGTTTAAAACTGAGAAGAAAATTGAAATCGGCCTGTGTATTATCAATTGGTAACAAAGGTAAGGCCTTTCATTAATGAAAGAGTCAGAACAGAGAACACTGTACATAACTAATGCATGCTCTTAAGCAAAGTTTCATTGAAACTGCTTTAAAAAAAAGCAAATAAAGTTAAATTGCCTTGTGAATCTCTTTAATGTCTTTAAACTCATTAGTATGCCCCCAAACCTGGTGTACTTTTAAGCACATAGTGTGCTGCTTAACAAATACATATTGATTACTGCGGATAAAGAGTAGACACAATTAGGAGAAAAAGAACAGTTAAATTAATTCTCTACTGGGAGGGAAAGTTTAACAATGTCATTCCCCAGGTTTGACAGTAATTTTATTTAAAGATTTTTATAAATAACCTAAAAGTGGGAGTACACAGTAAGTTACCCAAGTTCTTCTAAGCAAAGGAATGCTGAGTCAGTGGGAGTAAAGTGCAGAGAGAACTCATGAAGCTGTGTGGGGTAAGACAAATGGCAATTGAGCTTCAATGTGGGCAAGTGTGAAGTAAAGCATTTAAAGAACAATTCCAGATATGGCATAAAAGATTATGAGATATCATTTATGATCCAGGAAAATGATCTAAGAATTACAATATGCTCTTTCATTCAAAAAGTCTTTGCCAAAACTTCACTCTCTATGGACCTCTCAAATGGTGGTGGTTCCGTCAAAGACCACAAGACTACAACTTTTCTTTCTTATACATTATCCAAGGTAATCTGCTTCCAAATTTATAGCTTTAATTGCCATACATAATAGATGTTTATTGTTTTTTGTTCCTTTAATGTGATTATTTTTTCATGGCCAGTATTTCATTCCCTTTCTTTGGTAACATATTCCAATTTTCCTTAAGGGAACCACCACCTTCTCTGCTCTTAGCCCAACTGTTTCCAGATGAATACAATGGTGCTTGTAGCTTCAATGAGACAAAATGAGCCTATGGCAGCCAAGCAAATCATGTACCCTGCCCATGGCTATCAGTTCAGGAAAGAGCAAGTAACAGAATAAAGGAGATGTGAGATGTTAGGTATAGCTTTTGGAAAGAAAAGCATTCTATCTTTCCTAGGTTTTGTTGACATGAAAATACGGGGTCGAGATAGCAGTCATGGCTTGAGAGAAGCCTGAAGCAGATGGAAGCATTCACAATATACCCTGAAAATGGAGCCAACCCAGAGGGAATAAAGAGACATGGCATCTTGGATGCCCAATGAATTTGCACCTAAAAATAACCCTATATAGTATATGAATGAAATTTTTTCTACATTAATTTGAATTGGATTTCTGTCACTTACAATAGAAATAAATGCTGACCAATATAGTACATTGTTGTTGTACTGATATACTGGTATACAATGGTGGGCTATTTGAAGTGAAAATCTCCTTTCTGAAATCCAGCCATGTTTCCAATTGAATGATTATGCCTATCTGGGTGTTCTTAGTAATTTCATAAATTATGCACTCAAAATTGAGCTCACTGTTTTGTCTCCCAAAGCACGTAATTTTTTTTAATGTTCTGTATTTTAATTAAAAAATTTTTAATGTATATGTATTTTTGAGAAAGAGAGAGACAAAACACAAGCAGGGGGTGGGGGGAGGAAGGGAAACAGAATCTGAACCAGGCTTCAGGCTCTGAGCTGTCCTCACAGAGCCTGACATGGTGCTTGAACTCACACTGAGATCATGACCTGAGCCGAAGTAGGATGCTTAACCGACTCAGCCACACAGGCAGTCCAATATTCTGTGTTTTAAGAAGTAACATTAACATAGTCTCATACATAATCCCCAAAGCCTTAGTAGTCATTTTAGCTTCTTCTTCATTTAACTCAACTTTTGCTGAATTATTAAATTGGAAGACTTTGTTTTCATAGTTGCAACTTCTATATTTTATCTGTTCCCATTGTCTAGTTCAGCTACTACTATTTCTTACCTCCCCTAACTGTTCTTTCTTTCCATAATTAGACTCATCCCTCTCCATACTATTATTGTGATTTTGACAAAACTATTATGTTACCACTTCCTTACTTGAAATATTTCCATGTGTTTCCTGGATATTTAAAAATAATTTTTCTGGTTTTGCCTAACACCTTTGGAACTGTATCCTTTACCCGTCCCTACTTCTGTCCAACTCCCATACCACATAACCATGCACCCTAATTCCTGGGCACACTAAGCTGCTTGGGGTTTCTAAAAACAAACAAAACTTTCTTGTACTGTACTTTTCCATTTAGAATTTTTGTTTTGTCCATCTGGAATGTTCTCCAATATTTCCACTTCTGGTAAATACCTTCATCAAACAGAACTCAATTTTACTGAACACTTACCATGGACTCCTCTGGATTTCTGATACTGTCATATGCTCCTCTTCAGGGTATCTATAATATTCTGTAAACCACTTTGTACTTCTAGGACACTAAAGTGTAATGACTGAGTTTCTCATGAATTTCAGCTATACACGGACTGTGTCTCATTCATTTTTAGAGTGGGTACTCACTGGTACTGGATAAATCCTTCACACATGGATGAATGAATGAGTGAATGGACCTTCCTTTTTCCAGCTAATCGTGTTACTGTTATATTAAACATCTCAACTAAACATTTTATTTTAATTCAAAATATAGGATCACATGCCCCAATTATGGGTCCAGAGACTTTGCTTTTTCTGCTATACGTGACTTCCTCTGAAAATAGGAGTAATAAAGACAAATGAAGCCTTATAGAAAATAACAAGTTTCTTAGAATCAGAAAGGAAATATTATTAAATATTCATTAAATTTGTATTTGGTGTAGATAAGGAAACATTTATTTTATTAAGAAACAAATGTACTTACAAATTTATATCTTGTATTCAAAACAGTTCCAATGTTTTGAAATATTTGCTTAATGTTTTGCTTTTTCCCTAGTTCATATTCTCTATTTATTATCTATCATCTATCTATACATCTATTTTCTATCTATACACCTATCTATCTATCTATCTATCTATCTATCTATCCATCTACCTATCTATTTGCAATTTCAAACCAAACATGTTAGGAGTGGGGTGCCTGGGTGCCTCAGTCAGTTAAGTGTCCGAATTCAGCTCAGGTCATGATCTCATGGTAAATAAAGGTAAGCCAATTCAGGGAAAGATATTTTGTTTGGTTGTTGTCATAGGATAAGATCAACTTGCATTTGTCACTTACAATAAAAATGGCTTGCAGAACGTCATTGTAACCATTTAATATTTTCAGTTTATTCCAGTGATATAGTAAAGCTCTCTCAAGCACTGGCCTTCAAAAATTTGAATCATATGCTCCGTAAAGGCTTTAAAAACTAGGTAACCTCTTGCACTTTTTAAGTTTATACCTAAGATTATTTTATATTCAAATCATTATGAAAGATGTATTTTGTATTTTTCCCTTTAAAATATATTTTTATTTAACTTTCAAGAAGAAAATTTATCTCAGTTTAGAGAAAATGTCTGTACTGGTAAAAGCTGATCCTCATTATCAAATCAATCAAATTGGATAACTTTCTCTCAGAAAAAGCAGGACTATTTTTTTAATGAAAATCAACATATGGCCTATATCCTTATGACAGTCTTCTTACTATGAATTCTAATTCTTATGCAAGTAAAGAGATTGAGAGATTAAGAGACACATGCACTCCTACGTTTTCTGCAACATTATTTACAATAGCCACAATGTGGAAGCAGCCCAAGAATGCATTGATGAATGCATAATTCTGTGTACACATACACACACACACACACTCAGTGTAATATTATTCAGCCATAAAAAGGAATGAGAGCATGCTATTTGCAAGAACATGGATGGACCTACAGCGTATTATACTAAGTAAAATGAGTCAGAGAAAGACAAATACCATATGATTTAACTTATATGTGGAATCTAAAAACAAAACCAAACCAGCAAATAAACAAAAAACAGACTCTTAAATACAGAAAACAAACTGGGAATTGTCAAAGGAGAGATTGGTGGAAGACTGAGCAAAAGAGATAAACGGGATTAAGAGATACAAACTTCCAGTTATAAAACAAATAGGGAGAGGAAAAGTACAGCATCGGGAATATAATCAACAATATTGTAATAGTATGATATTTTAATTGAATGGTGACTACACTTATCATAGTGAGCACTGAGTAATTTATAGAATTGTCAAACCAATATGTTGTACACCTGAACTAATATAATGTTGTATTTTAGTTACACTTCAATAAAAAATAAATAAAAAGAGATAAATACACATTTGCACATATATACCCCAAAACTGCTAGTAAAAAGTACTGAAAGAAACAGAGTCTTACTTCATTCTAGATATAAGCAAAAAGCATGTGACTAGGATGACATAAAAATCTGTCCCTTTCAGTATTTATTAATACTTTTTGTGCTTTGCTCCTGGAACTGTCCTTCAGAAGTAAAACATTCTTAACTGCCTCTTTGTTTGGTGCCAATTTTTTTATGGTTTTTGTCAGTGAAAAGACAGTAGCTGAGCAAATTTGCATCTTTCTTCTGTAAAATGGGTGAGGGACAATTGTGAGAGAGGAAGTGGATGAAGAAAATCTGTAGCCAGTAGACAGTTCTCAGGTACGTCAGTTTTTTAAAAAATACTATTATCTGGAAATTAAATCTCTTAAACCTATCCATACCCTGGGAACCCCTAAGCCTTCTTCCTGCACCAGTAAGAAAGGCATTCAATCCTTTGAAGGCTGATGTCTTGTAGAAAGATTCAGGAAAGCCTCCCCATTTATTTCCTAAAGAATGGGAATAAGAGAGAATAGATGAACAGAAAGTTATGAGTGCAGTATGAGAAAAACAGAATGTGTCAAAATCTATAATATTATATTTTGAGGAACTGAGAGAACTAGAAAAGATCAAATAGAATCAGCAATACCATCCTGAAATCAAAACAGGTTGCTTAGCCAAAAGGAAGATTACCATCCATCTCAACCCTGCACCAATGTCAACGAATCTAAGAATGCCTAAACTTGTAAAAGTCAAGGACTATACCTATAAAGTACTCTCGTTATAAAATGGATTATCTGTAGTAAAAGGAAATTATATACTGATTATGTAATACTTTGATTACCTATCAATTTTTAATTCTTCTCAGCCATAAGACCTTCAGCCATATTACCATCAATTAAGGGAAGCCATTAAAAAAACAAAAGAATTCCCTGGCTTCTGGATTTTCAAAAGCTGAAGTCCTAACACAACAACAGGATTGGAAGGAAATTACTAAGCCACTATGATGCTCTAGAATGAGTCAATAAACCTTTTTGTATCTACCTTTGAGCTGAGACTTAGGAGCAACAGAGAACAAAAGAATTACGTCAACTTTGGAAAAACTTCTCAAGAAATGGCCTTTTACCTTATGTTCCCACCCTCATCTGAGCTTCATGAGAAGTAGAACAGTAAAATCCCTAGATCAGTTTTGGTAGAATCCCTCCAGAGCAGAGGGCAACTTAGCCTGGTTTCATGGGTCTGCATGAGCATGAGGTTCTAGAGTTCCTTGTACATGAGTATGTTTTTGGAGCAATAAAGTTACACATAGCTGTCTTTCGTGTCTAGATATGAGATCATGCTACTGAGCTTACCACAGAGATAAAGTAATATAGCATAACATTCGGAAGTTCCCCATAGAGGATACAATGCTACAGAGAGTAGCGTCCAGGTTAGGATGCAGAACAGAGTAAGGTGGGTGGATGCTCTAACAACGCCTACATTGGAAATAATGTCTTCCAAAGGCCAGAGTGATACAACTATTGCTGACAAGAAATAAGGGAAATAAAGATGTTTCAAAAGATACCAAAATATACCAAAATAACCAAGAACCCAATCACCTTCCAAAGGCTTTAATGTAAGTCATAAACTTACATACAACTTTGGAACACAATAATCCATAATATGTTAAGAAACTCATGAATTACTTGATTTTATCAACAAATTTACTAATTTTGTTTCACCACTAGGCTAAAAAGAGCTGGTAGGAGAAATTAATTAGGGTTATTTTTTAAGTTAAAATATTTTGTACATGACAATTGATACATCTTCAGAGCTACTGGTACACAAAGTTAACACAGTTACTGCCATGTATTGAGCACTCACTCTCCAAGCTAGGTGTTTAGTGATTTCCCTGCATTATTTTACCTTCCAAACAACCCTACAACTTAGAAATTGTTAGTACAGCATTCTTATTTTAAAGGTAAATAAGGTTTAATGACTTGCCCAAAGTTAGTAAGCCAACTGGTAGTAGAATCAGGAATTAAACCAAAGTATACTCATAACAATTCTACTTCAAAAAAACATACCATATACTGATGAGCAGAAGGAAGAATATGGGTACTAGTGAATTAATATATATACTGAAGCTGAATTGAAGATTTTGTGTCTACCTCCTACCTCATGGGACCTCAACCTCCAGTTTAGGGATTCTCAGCCTTGGCACTATTGAAATTTTGAGCCAAATAATTCTTTGTTGTTATGAGATGTCCTATGCATTGTAGGATGTTTAGCAGCATCCCTGGCTTTTACCCACTAAATGCCAATAGAGCCGCCACCCCCTGTTGTGACAATCAAAATGTTTCCAGACATTGTCATATGTCCCCTGGAGGGCAAAATGGCATCTAGTTAACAACCACTGGTTTACATTTAAAGTGGCTGAGGGAGACTCAAATGATCTTTACCAGCTGTCTTGTTTCTAGTTTTGAGAGTTCTTCTGACCTTATAATTGATACTGAAAACTTGAATCTAAGTAATTAGAAGAATTGAAGACATTTATGCAATTCATGGAAAGAAACTGCATCATAAGACGTGTGTTCAAGTTTTATTATTCAACCATTCTTCAACTGAGTTGCTTTATTGTTCAGCTAAAATGTTTTAGGCAGGTCAATTGCCCTATCTATGCATAGTCTCTTATTTCTAAAATACAGATCATAACATCCACTTTATATAATGTGATTAGATGGGTAAAATGAAACAATAGAAACAAAATTTGTTTAACTGTAAAACTAGGAGACTAAAACTGTATTTACCTTGACCATAATCACAATGGCAAAAAAAAAAAAAAAACAAGGACCAATGCAGCTATTAAAGAGATGTTTGATCACGACCTTGAGTTATGAATTCCTTTATTTCCACCACATGAACATCTCTCTCAGGTAGTTTTGACTCTCCGTGTGTGTGGAAAAATATGTGATTAAGTGAGACATTGATAATTTCAAAGAAGGTAGAGTGTTGAAGGAAAGATACTAAAAGCAATCATAAAATTATTAAATTTTCTTTCAATGTGATGAAAATATGCTGTTATTTTTTATGAATTACTACAAGAAAGAATGCTCAGAACAGGAACTAAAATTATTCACAGGCTACACACTATTTACTAAGTCAAATACGTTGCAAAGTAATACAATATTTACCATGACATATATCCTGGCCTCTAGGCAATGTTACCTGTCTTTAGGAAATAGGAAAATCATCTGTCTTTAAAGATCAATGCTAACATTGTTAGATAATTATATAAAATCAATATAATAATTGATTTTATATAATTGTAAAATGCCATAAAAAGTGAGACAAAAATTAGACATTACTCATTGATGTTAGGAAGAAGCAAATTTAAGACCAATGGAAAAGAGATTAGTATATCATAGAGATCATTACCTTCAGAAATGACATGCACATAAACAAACAAAAATATCCTGGAAGGCTTTAGATGGTTTAAATAGGTAAGTCACAATATACAACCTTTAGATGATGAAATACAGTGAAAGAGAAAAAAAGTAAAAAACATTACACCTTCACTTTTACCAAGCTTTATTATTTGCTATTAGTCCTATAATGGTAATATTCAAATATTTTCTGTATGTAACATATTAGCTATGAAAGTAATATTTTATTGGTATAGACAAATCATTCTGTAAACTCTCTAATCTCTTAAAATAGCAAAGTTTAGGTACATAGAATTTCATATAGCTGGCGATCAGTTCTTGGTACAGCTATAACAAAGAGGGTTTTTTTTCAACTGAGAATCCACACATAGTATAGCAACTTAAATATTAATATAAATAATTAATCTATACTAATAATTCATACATCTGGTTTATAGGGTTAGGAAGAAAATTATGATTATCTGTTTTGACAGTGATCTGATTAGAAAGAACCCAGGGTATAATAATTTTGCTAAGAGTTTCCTTTTTAATTGAGATGACCTTTCAATAATACTGGCCTGTTACATTTCCAGCTGAATAAATGTGATGATTTTTATAAATTTTTGATTAAGCAAGATGTTTAGGATAGTTGAAGAAATCAGAAATATCAATGGTACCTTTGAACATGAAAAGTTGAGCTTATCACATATGCTCTTCTGAGCAGGCAAGCACGAGAAATTTGAGACACACTTTGTTTTTCACGATGGCTTCATATCACACAGAGATTCACCCCTTTAATGAACTCTATTTGTGGACTCATGCAAGAAAACAAGGTAATTGTATTATCTTAACCTCAATGACTTTTCAAGCCGTGGTGTTAGAGCCATTACACTCAATATTTGAAAAGAAATATATTAAAAAATAACCAAGTTGCTTTGAGGAAATTGGGACATAACCTTTTCATATAAAAGAATGAAAACTCACTGAACTGGAAAAAAGTATACTTCTGGTAGGGACATTTAACTCACTAGATAAATGTAAAACATTAACATTGCTCTTGTAAAGTTATCAAAGTGATTAAAAAGAACATTAAAAAGTACATTACAAAATTAATTGAATCGTGTTTGACAGAAAATGTAAGGCCAGAATATTTAATGAATATCTACTTTAGATTATTTTGTTTCTATGAACCATTTAATATTATCTCAATACCTGTTTAAATATTTTCTCTCCTGAAAAGTGAAATGTATAAGCACATATTTACTGAGCATTTATAATATACCCTTTTTCTTTTAATTTATTCCAAATGGGAGCGGAGGAAAAACTATGTTGGGACTATTTTTAAAAATTATAAATAATTCACAGTATACCTATGAGTATAGCTATGTGATATGCTTAGCAAGATTATTACCAAGTTGTTATGGAGATTTAAACTCATGTAAACTGATATCTTTTACTAAATTTCTTTAAATTCAACAAAGTTAGATCACAAGATTGTGATGAATATATTCTTATTTCTGAACCTGTGAAATGTTGACACAGTGTATCTACAATATATATAAAACATATTGCCAAACTATAAAATAAACAAAATTTATGTATTTCAGTAAAGTAAAATATTGTTATAGCACAATGTCAAAATGATCTTGACATAGAATGCAAAATAAATAAATGAATAGAGTAGTAATGTAAATTTAAAACAGTATTTTGAAAAATGATCACTTTGTGGGAATGGTAGACATAAATATACAATGGAATCTAAAAGCTACATTCTCTACCTTGATGATAATTAGAAAAATATAAATTAAAGAAATCTCAAAAACTAAAGGTTGTTATTAGCACAGGTACAAAGAAAGACATATCAAACTGTGATTCCTTCAAATAGAAAACGTTTCTTCATTCTAGGAAGTATGGAACATTTTACAAAAGCTGGTTTCGTTTTCAGCAAGGATATAGTCTGAAAACTTTCTGAAAAGCATAAAACATATAGACCCTGTTACGTGTGCATAATGCCATAGAACTGAAACTTAATAATGAAAATAAACCATGCGATCCTGCCAAGAAGTTAAGGGATAGTCCTGAAAGTTACTTCACAGAATAGCTTGTAGGGCTCTTTAGAATCTAAGAAGATAGAGCAGTGCTGTTGATAATCTTCAGACTCAGGCAAAAGTGGTATGAAGCTAAAGAAGTTGTTTGACCCTTTTAAATCTAAGATCCTGAACCTATAAAAAGGGCAATAAAACCAGGACCAAACTCAGGATGCTGAAAAAATTAGAGATAATTCACAACTTAAATCTCCTAGCAGTCTGTATCAAAAGAGTTATAATGCTAAACTCGTATTTGTCTTCCTTCTCCCCTTCTCCTCCCTTTCTCCTTCTTCCTCTTCTTCCTCCTTCTACTATAATTGCATGTTATGGATTAAAACCAAGTATGGCCAAATAAAGCCAAATATGAACATAATCATAGCTTCATTTATTATTCTGTCGTCTAACAAGAAAAACTAAAAATCTTCATTCGATTCAGAAGCTTAAGAAAAAAAAGTAACCATCCATGAGAAAGAAATTAGGAAGAAAGAAAGAAAGAAAGAAAGAAAGAAAGAAAGAAAGAAAGAAAAGACATATTCTAAGGATTACTATTTTCCCAAATTTATCTCTAACTTCAATGCAACAGCAGTCAGAATCCAAACAGGATAATATTTGGAAGTTAACAGTATTGGTGTGTTGAGAAAGATATGGACTTTCTTAAAATAGTAAAAGTAATAATGATAATAGCAATAGTGACACCACTATACCACATGGTATCTAAAGGCCAGCGATGTGCTATTTTGCATGTATTGTCTCCTTTAATGCTCAGTACAAAACTATATAGAAGGCAATATTTATTTCCATTTTACCAATAAAGCAACTGGAACAGAGAAAATTTGAGTATTATTTTGAATGTCACAGATAATACAAAACAAACAAAGCTGGCAGGTCCCAGAGATTGTGCTCTCAAAAATTATACTGTGTATCTAAATATAAAAAATGATATCTTCTCTATCAAACAAAAAGTGATTCTGCAGTACCGTAACTATAGTAATGTGGCATTGGCAAAGGAGAGAAGGGTGATATTGAATATTCTATAAACAAGCTTGAGAATGTATTGCAAATCATGTGTGAGAAATAGCACTGCATGGGAGTGCGAAGTCTAATAGGACAAAAGTCAAGAATAAATTTATCTTCCAAAGTTTACCAAGGAATTAAATATTTGCTATGAAAATAATTTTATTTGGGACATTGATTGCTCAGAATGTTAATGTCAAATAATCTAAAACTTAGCAGTCCCTGTGTTTAAGCTTTCAAATCAGTACCAATTCAGTAGCTATCAATTAATTAACTGATACTGAATGAATTCCTTCAAAAGCAGTGCAAATATAATTTCTTTCTAATGGATGTGCTGTCTTTTATTACATATCATTTTCAAAATACCAACCTCAGAAAAAAAAATATTTTAGATAAGTATGGTTTCAGTGCCCTAGAAAAATTTAGATATGTTTTCCTTACTTAGTCACACAGATTTGAATTTGTAGGAATGAGTATAATATTTTAATGGAACAGTCTGATTGGCCATTCCATATTTAACTTAAGAGGTACTCTCCCAAACTCAGTGAAGGGGTCTTGTCATTGCACAATTGTTTACACTGGAACTGCTCACATTACTTTCTCTTACAAAACCATTCTCACAATGAACGAAACCTGCTAAAATAATCTGCCTAAAGAACTTGACTTTTTTAACAAACTTTGATACTTTAATACATGTGTGTAAAGTCTATTTAATATCTAAACATCTCTATCTCACCCTGAACTGAAAAGGATCTGGTGTAATTTATTTGAACCAAGTCATTAGAATTGAAAAGGTTAATCTTTATTAATGACCTACTAGAATAAATGCTCAGGAGAGCAAGGACTGAGATTTTTTTTTTGAAATTTATTGTCAAATTGGTTTCCATACAACACCCAGTGCTCATCCCAAAAGATGCCCCCTTCAATACCCATCACCCACCCTCCCCTCCCTCCCACCCCCCATCAACCCTCAGTCTGTTCTCAGTTTTTAAGAGTCTCTCATGCTTTGGCTCTCTCCCAACTCTAACCTCTTTTTTTTTTTCCTTCCCCTCCCCCATGGGTTTCTGTTAAGTTTCTCAGGATCCACATAAGAGTGAAAACATATGGTATCTGTCTTTCTCTGTATGGCTTATTTCACTTAGGAGTGAGTTTTTTATAATGATTATTATGTTTTCATTATACCCAATAACTTGAGCAGTAACTTGCTCCATGCTCAAAAAATAGTTGCTGAATAAATGAATGACACAAGTAGTTAATATGTATTGGGTACTTACTGTATCCCAGGTACCATGCTAAGTACTGGTGTCATGTGATGCTCACAATCACCTAATTAGTTAACATTTTTGCTATCCTACCTTTACAAGTGAAGTTTAAATGTCAGATTTTTACTAGGTATTTTATTTTGAGAAAGTCAGTGAATCTCTCCCTCAAAGCCTCTCTCCCCTTACCTGTAAAATGAAGATAATAAGCTTATCTGTCTTGAGCTGTTATAAATAATGACTAAAAATAAATATTTTTCACAGTATTAGACACATAGTTGATAGTATACAATCATTAAATATATATCATAAGGCTTCAAGGCAATTTTTTTTCACATATTCTAATGACAGTCAACTAAGTGAAAGCTGGACATAGTTTTCCTGGCTTGAATAAGTATAAACATGTTTACTTCTTGGTGCTTAGCTAGGCAACTGTAACTGTTCAGTGTTTTAGTCAATAAACCATTTGAGGACTATTTGAGGTAGGGATATGCGTCCTCACTACTGCCTAGAAGTTTTCTTTCTATTAAAAACAAGAAAGTATCATTAACAAAATTTCAGAATAGACGTTACCAGCTTGGAAAAACAAAACAAGACAACAAGCAGACAAAACACAGAAAATTGTGAAATGTTATTTTCAGAAATTCTGCACTATAAACATTCCCAATGTCTGAGAGAGCAATGACATATGGAAAACATGGACACAGAGGACTGTGGGTTAAAATCTGATGCAGAAGAACAGGGCACTACATGTGAAGAGGTTTTAGAAATAACATAACCAATTTATTTCACATTTATTTTCCTTTAATCAATGTACATATCATTGTCTAAAGAATCTAGAATCATTATTTATATAAGCAAAATATACAAGTCTAACTGACAAGACAGCACCATGTTATATTTTCATTTTCTCAATCAAGTATATAAGATAACAGTGAGTCTTATAAGTGATAGCATTTCAGATTCCTAAACCTCAGTAAAAGGTCATGTATTTGGATGGAAGCAAGAAGAAATTTTACAATACAACTCAAAACTGTTCATCTTACAAAACCAAAATTTGTCAGTGATATCACCTACCGAGTAGCATGGTGATTACATTAGTGTTTTCTAGAAAACTTCCCTCAAAGCTGCAGGTGTGTCAAACTCTTCTGTTATCAACACTGCCTGCAGACATGACAATGTTTGAGTATATGTTAAGGTACTTTAAACTCAGCTATCAAGTATACATTATTATGAGGGCAAATATTTGTTGATCCTATCTGTGTTCTAGGCCCTATGAGAAACTCTTAGAATTTCTGATGGTGAGCAGCAAAATACACTTCCCTCCCTCATTGCATTTGGCACTCAGTACTATGTGAACCCTGTATTTCAAGGTGTACGTTAGGTAGATTTAGCTAAGCCAAGGAGGTCAAAGATGATATTCCTGAAGAATATCATTCCTGAAGATATCTGGGTGGAGGTCTGTTTGAGCCAAAAGCTTTTAACTCCATGGAGAGGGTAAGGGAGTTCATCCTAGGTGTTCATGTTAATACAGACTCACTCTTATGGTCATTGTGAGGATTGAGTTATATAATACATGTATACTGCTTTGGTCAGTTCCTAGAACATAGTAAGGGCTCACTTAGTATATGTTAACTACTTGTATCCTCCTCCTCCTCCTCGTTCTCCTCATTCTTCCTCCTCTCTTCTTGTCTTTCTCCTCCTCCATCTCCTTCTCCTCCTCCTCTTCCTTCCTTTCCTCTCCTCCTCCTTCTTATCATCATAATCATCATAAATAATAACGTACTCAAAATCTCTGTGTCATGAGAGATGGTGTCTAACAAAAGGGTTTCAAAGATAGGCAGTATGGCTCCAATGGAAAGAAAAACAGAAAAATTGTGTAAGACATAACATGGGGTGAAAGTATAGTAGAGCATAGTTTACTGTTTCCTAAGCATCAATAAAGCACATTTAGAAATAATCTTAGCTTGCTCAGGATGTCAATATATAATTTTATACCCCCAGAGTACCATTTGGCAAAGTTACAGTAAATTTGTGCTCTCTTAGTTTTAAAATTTATAAAAGTGATTTCATAAACCATCTCCATTCCTCATTTCCTGGTTCTATTACTACAAGCTGTACAACTCAGGTATTTAACCTCTCAGTTTCCTCAGATGTAAACCAGTGAAAAAAGTCTGAACTTATCCCATGGACCACTGTGGGAATTAAATAAAATAAAACATGAATATTATTCAAAACAAAGTCTGGTATTGGGTGCCCGGGTGGCTCATTCGGTTAAGCATTTAACCTCGGCTCAGGTCATGATCTCACAATTCGTGGGAATAAGCCCTACTTTGGGCTCTGTGCTGACAGCTCAGAGCCTGGAGTCCACTTTGGATTCTGTGTCTCCTTCTCTCTCTTCCCCTCCCCGCTCCTGCTTGCTCTCACTCTCCCTCTTGACAACAAATACATATTTAAAAAAATGTCTGTTAAGCAGTCAGAAAAAATATTTCTACTAATAGTATCACTATTAATTTTATTTTGCCAAATGAGATGTTGTTATCACCAAGCAAAAATTATGTGACATGTTATGAATTCCTCTGGGACTGATATGCAGCCTAGTGTAAGCACTTTCAAAACAGCAGCATCATCATATAACATTTATAGGCAGTGTGTGATAATCTATTTGTTTATCTAAATCAATGAAATGTTATGTTTCCTCCACATCACGTCTTCTCAATCTGATATATACAATCAGATGCTGTCCTGGCTGGGTGGTATAATTCTTTTTCTGTGGGAGGCTGTCCTGTGCACGGTAGGCTGTTTAACACCATCTCCATTCTCCCGGCCATAGATACTAGCTGTATGTCCCACTCCTCCATTGTAACAATGTCTTTGGACGATGCCAAACAGCTTCTGCCAGATTGCCAGAAATTACCCTTGGTTGAGAACACTACAACTGACCTACAGTGACAACATTATTAGTTGATCATCCTCAATGATAACACGTATATCTTACACTGAAAATTAAAAGAATAAGATATTCAGGTTATTCCAAATAACTCATTTAGCATCAGTAGCAAACTGTAATAATGAGCCCTTTGTGGGGCCTAATTTGGTCTCATTCCAATGTAAACTCACACCTTTTGTGCTTCATTAAGATTTAATATCAGCCACACTGTTTTTCCTCTTTCATTTTATTGATGTAAAAAAGAGTCCAAGTTTGGACTTTAGCCACAGCAAGACAGCACTTTAAATACAGTTACTGTAAAATCACAATGCCCTTGCTACGTGAACTTTCCCAATAAATGCAGTTTTTCTCTATAAAAAGTACTCTAGCAATCTCTATAACCCATATTTGGCAAAAAGTATCACCTCCCTCTACTAGTATAGAAAAACAATGGGAATAACAACCCAGGCTTTCAGGATTCACAAAGGCACCCAAATTTATAAAAACATATTTGGGAATAAGCTTGAAATTTCTTTGATGAAGGAAGCATTTGTCATTTGAGAGTTTACAGTTTCCAAAATAAGAATAAAACTAGTACAAAACAAAGCTGAAGGGTACATAAACTTGTGATGCAAAAAAACATGTAAACCATGGTACCAGAGATAGAAATCATAAGGAAGGGAAGGAGGGGAGAAGATTCACATCTTTAATGAGATTCTCCAATGCTTTAATAACTCCAAATACTTCTACTATACTGTATCACTTGTTTTTCCTATATGTAGTTTTACCATAACACTTATTTTGAAAGTGTAAATTTGTTTCAAGGCAAATGACATGTATATATGTATTTATGTATGTATCTGTGTGTGTGTGTGTGTATAGTATAAGCAAATATACCTATAAGGAAATAGATATCTGTATCTAAATATGAATAAAAACTTGTATGTGCAATTGTGTCTGCAAGAACACAAGGTAAATGTACAAAACTGCACCCACCTGAGGGGGGGGGCGAGGTGGGAAACACATGTCAAACATCCACCAGTTACCTCAATTTGTTGTGCTATTAACCATGCCCGTCCACATCTAGTGTCCAATTTTAGTAACCCCCCTTCCATCACTGTATAATAATCCATAAATGCCCAATCATTCAAAAGTCCCATTCGTAAATGTCAGATATTTTTCAAGTTTATCTGCCATATTTATTGTGGTATTTGTGTATTTCTTAACCATTCAATATGTAACAACTGTGTTACACTTTTTATTAGGTTCCTATGATTATGTTTTTCAATATGTCACTGACAAAGTTTTTGAGTGTTGTTCCCTTAACCCCATTTTTCCACAAACCCTATGGATTTCATTGCACAATTTTTCATACCGTAGTGGTTTTTAGGTACACAGATGTCATGTTATAACAGACATAGTTTAATAAAGTGACATGTTCTGACCATAGTTTAATAATGTCAATAGTCCTACTGTTGTTGGGTTTAGCTCATTCCACACAAAAGTTTTGGCAACTAATGCTGAATGTGGAAATTTTAGCATTGTATTAGAACAATTTATTTCTTAAACAATTTCCTTTTTATGTAAGAAGCAGAAGGGGCATTGTTTATTTAAAGAGCAGATTAAATGATTGAACCATATCCAAAACAGGAGAAAGGTGCAAAAGAGAGAAAACAAATTATGAAAATGTTGCCTTTCCTTAATCATTCTATAATTAATTTCTTATCCACTCTCAAGGGACTAGAAAGTAGGACATGTGCCATATTACACAGAAGGTGGCATTAGCTCTTTTGTCACTGTCAGTAAGGTTTTGCATAAGAATCAACTGCTATGATGTGGATAGCTCAGCGTGTTCTGACCTCCCATCCTGCACTGTGGCTCAACTACAGACAACCCCAGCTGATGGGCAAGGGCTGAGCATACCTGGCTTCTGTTAGAGGTCAACCCCTTATTTCAATGATGAAATAATTACTCATAATCCACACAGGACCTTCCCTACCCTCATCTTTAAATTATTCATTGGCCTACAACAAAAATGACTAGATTCCTGGGAGGAAATAGTTTATAATTTTGCATCTGTACCATTCTAATTTTGTTATAAAGAAAAGCAATTGTTTTTAAATGTTTATTTATTTTTCAGAGAGAGAGAGAGAGATAGAGCGTGAGCAGGGGAGGGGCAGAGAGAGAGGGAGACAGAATCCAAAGCAGGCTCCAGACTCTGAGCTGTCAGTACAGAGCTCAATGCAGGGCTTGAACTCACAAACTGCGAGATCATGACCTGAGCTGAAGTTGGACACTTAACTGACTGAGCCACCCAGGTGTGTGTCCCAGCAATTTTTTTTCAAGTAACTTTGTTCATTGCTGCAGCTTGAATTTTTTTTTCCATTTTCTAGAGAGACTGTGTGAGCAGGGGAGAAAGGCAGAGAGAGTGAGAGTGAGAGCAAGAGAGAAAAGATCTTAAGCAGGCTCCATGCCCAGTGCAGAGCCTAATGGAGTCTTGATCCCATGACCTGAGCTGAAACCAAGAGTCAGACACTCAATGGACTGAGGCACCCAGGTCCCCCTATGCAGCTTGAATATTAAAGTTACCATTTCCTAATGTTTTCTAATGGGAAAAGAACTGGAAAAGGTGTCCATATATGTGATTCTTATTCTCACTCCCCTCCTTATTCCTTTAGGTCCTTTTTTCTCCATAAAACAAATGGGGGCAATATTTTCTTACAGACACACATACATATATGTATATAGATATACATATATAGGTAATGTGATCGCTTGGATATGTTACAACTGCACTTCCTTATATTTATTTTAGTGTTTCTTTATTTTTGAGGGACAGAGAGAGACAGCATGAGCAGGAGAGGGCAGAGAGAGAGAGAGAGAGAGAGAGAGAGAGAGAAGGAGACCCAGAATATGAAGCAAGTTCCAGGCTCTGAGCTGTCAGCACAGAGCCCAACGCGGGGCGCGAACTCACGAGCCATGAGATCATGACCTGAACCACAGTCAGACGCTCAACCAACTGAGCCACCCAGGCACCCCACTGCCCTTCCTTATATTAACAATAGAAAAACATGAGGCTTGGGACGCCTGGGTGGCTCAGTCAGCTAAACATCCACTCTTGATTTTGGCCCATGTCATGATTTCAGGGTTTGTGAGATGAAGCCTTGTGTCAGGCCCCATGTGCTGACAGCTCAGAGTCTGCTTGGGATTCTCTCTCTTGTTCTCTCTCTGCCCCTCCCCCACTCATTTTGTCTCTCTCTCTCTCTCTCTCTCTCTCAAAATAGACTTAAATAAATAAACAACAACAAAAAAAGGAAAACGTGGGGATCGAAATCAATGATATCATAGCTGTGGAGAGACAGCTCCCACTCTCTTTCAACCCTGGGCCCCTTTCCTCCTTCTTCTTCCTTTTCCCTCAAGGGGAAGAAAAAGTACAGTATTTTTTACTCTGTTTAGAGAATTATACTAGCAAATACTTACAATACACTAAGCAGTGTTCTAAGCACCTCCCAGGTATTAGGTCATTATCTCCTCACTGCAGTATTAGTTTTGTTTCACAGGCGGGAGAGCAGAAGCACAGAGTGCTTAAGTGATTTGCTAAATAGACCACACATCTTACCATTTGTTATGATGCCATTCTGTGTTACATAAATGTGGAGTGATGCCAAGTTTCTTACAATCACAATCGGGAACTCGGATTTTTGGGTGAGGAAAAGAATTCTTATCCGGATTTTAATATCTCTTTGTGGTTACTGAAAATTGTAGGACTCCATACTGCTCAACTGTAATGCGTGTCTCATGGTTATTTGCATCATGTTCTCATTTGGATTCACAGTATAATCTCTAGAGAGTCAGACTGGACAGTTGTGACTGTCAATTATTTGAGATGGGAAATACAATCAGGGTGAATTTTTACATGGGACATATGAGGCCACAGGTTTGTCTTTCTCAGATTTCAGAAGATTATAAGGAAACTTAAGTATTTGAATAACAACCTCAAATAGAAGAAAGCCAGATTCTCCCCATAGCTTTTTTCTTCTCTTTAGAGGGGGAGAGTATCATTTCTCTTGTCCATAGCCTTAAACACTGAGTCCAGAGAGAAAAGACAAAATGAAAATTGGAGAAGGAAGAAGCAGCAGTGTACGTAGGTTTAGAACTTATGAATGCTTTTTCCTATTCCATGGCCACTTCCACCCTTTTCTATTATTCACCAAGGAGGAGAAGATGTTAATCAGATAGTTTAAAATATTAGACATTGATTGAGCTATGATTACACTGAGTGTCTTAAAATATAAGAAGCCATTCTCTCCCTCTGTTTCCACTAATCCTGCCTGCTCCCATTCCCACCTTCCAACGTGGTAGTCTTTAAACTTTCTCTTCATCCATCTCCTTGGATTTAGATGGCTGGGAAAATATAGATGATGACCTGAATCAGCCTCCTCCACAAAACCAACCCACACCCTCAAAAATGGTCACTTCCTTCTCTTCCCAATTCCATGTTGCTAAAAGAATAGCTTGGGTCAGGCCATCTCTGAATATCCACAGACATAACTGACCCCAGGTGTTCTAAAATTAGAAACAGAGGGGGCACCTGAGTGGCTCAGTCAGTTGAGCATCTGACTTCTGCCCAGGTCATGATCTCACGGTTTGTGAGTTCAAGCCCCGCATCAGGCTCCGTGCTGACAACTTGGAGCCTAAAGTCTGCTTTGGATTCTGTGTCTCCCCTCTCTGCCTTCTCTCTCATTTTCTCTCTCTCTCTCAACAACAAACATTAAAAAACTTTTAAAAAATATTAAGAAACAGAGGATCAAGGATACCTACATAAGCCTAAGTCTAAACGGCCTGCTCTAATTCAGCCTTTTCTAGAGCTCTGCATCTTAGACAAGGCTTGCCAAGGGTTTCTCTAACTTCCTTCCACTCTGTGCCATGGTGTGTGTGTGTGTGTGTGTGTGTGTGTGTGTGTGTGTGTGTGTCTACTCAGGAACCCAAAGAGAAGGAGGCATGAGAACAGGAGATCATTCATGTCTATAAGCCTGAGTCTCCTGTAATAAGATTAAAACCATATCCTTAATAATTAGCAGGAGTTTTAATCCTTATTATGTCACACTTTCCATTTTTCACCATTATGAAATATCTTAGGTTTTAGTCATAAAATTGTACCACAGCATTATAAAAATTATTTAAATACTTTTGGGGGATGGAAGTATAGGGAAGAATAAGCAGGAGGAATCTGAAATGTGTAATTCATTTTTCAATTGGCACTCACAAATAGTTTCATTTCACTTTCTAATTTTCTTACGGATTCTGAGGAAATAAATTTGATATAATGGCACTAAGAAGAGATTGACACAGGTCCCATGCCCATGTAACTAAAGTGCTAGCAGTTAATTCAAAACTCTTTAAATGAGGTCCTGCACAAAACTAATCACACATGTGATACTTTCTTGGCACTTAATAACTTAGAATAAATTCAAGAAGCCTTAGTCAAGGAAGCTCTTTAACTGGTTAGATTTCATATTTTCAGTGCTTTGCATGAAATCTGTTCTTTAAGAAGCTGTCAACATTGCCTTTGCAATTATAGCCTTCTCTCCAGGTGGAGTTCCCTCAACACACTTGACTGAGTTCTGAACCTATTGATTTATAAGTCTAATATTGAGATTGATAAAAATGTTATTTTTAAGAAAATACACGTGGGATCAAGCAAATGGCAAAACTATTAGACTAAGTTGAACACACAAATAAGATGAAGAGTACATCTAAATAGGCTGGAATAGACACATTCTTCCCAACAAATAATAATTTATGGTATGGTTCTTCAATTTCAATGGGTATAATAGTTACCCGATATAGTTGTTTAAAATATAAAGAATTCAGAGCCCTGCCTCCAGAGATTTTTTGTAAGTAGGTTTGGTATAGAGCTAAATTCCCAGTGATTTCAATGCAATTGGCTTACCGACCCCTTTGTGGGCAGGATTGGGGATGTTTTAAGAGATGGTTTTGTCTGACTCTACTGAAGACTGAGAAGATAGCAAGAAAATGAGTAGTGTTTGCAACTGAGTGTTTTAAGAATGGAAAGAAGATGTTGATGTAATTAGACAATAAACAAAGCTGGCAATGATGCATGTGGTCAAAGAATGCACACAGTGCTCGAACACTAGAGAGTAGGAAGACCTGACTCTGCAGCAGAGGCTTGAAGTTAAAGACAGGAACTGAATACTGCAATTCCTGTAAGAAATAACTGGGAAGAGACAGAAGCAAGGGTGGTACAGATAGAATAGGCAGCATATACAAACACCCCAAAGCAAGAGATCCTCTAAGTTCAGAAATTCCAAATAGTTTTCTGAGACCAGGAAGGAGTCTGAATGTGGGAGAGTGAGGTAGCAGATGCAGCTGTGGGATCAGATAGTACCCACCATGAGTGTCCCTGTCCCTCTGTCTGTACCACGATCTAAGATTTGTCCCCAATCCAATAAAGGACTTTTTTTTTAAATTGTTGTTTTGGGGAATGCAATCACATTTGATTGGAATAAGGAGATACTACAGGCAAAAAACAACAACAACAACAACAAAGATAGGATATATTGCTATAATGCAGGCAAGTGACAATGCTTTGGGGATGAAGAGGCCAATTAGATTAGAAAGATTCTTAGAAGATAAAGTTGACAACATTTGTGAATGGCTGGAGTGGAAGAGGGGTCTGTGACTTCAGGCTTGGGGAGGAATATCCCCAACAAGTTGAAATCATCCACAACGAGGCATAAAATGCTGGATATCCTGATTTTTAAGTGAAAAACTTAAAATCTCAAATGTTGACAAGTAACTCAAAGCATTTTAAAACATTATAACCAACCAGATAAAACATAGCTGTCAAGCTCATACTCTGCAATATGCACTCTCTGATTCAGTTGAAGGAAAAAACAAAACTAAACAGGCCCTGAGTGATAAAGCAAACTGTTCAAAATTATGCAGCTAATTAGTGGCAGAGCTAAGGCAAGAATGCCAATTTCCTTTCTTTTCTACTAATGATAGTAACACTTCAAAAAATTAATTTGAAAATATTTGTATGTGTAGAAGTTGCATGCTGCTCTATGTTCACTGCTGGGTTATTGATTTGGGAAGAGGAAAAGTAGTTGTGTTGAAGAGAAGGAAATAGCATGGTTTCTGTAGGTGCATCCAATGTTGATTCAACAGCATAGTGAGTTTTGCAGGGAAAGGGAACTAAAATTAATGTATTGTGTATTTAGAAATTCAATGTTTTTTGTTTGTTTTCTCACTACTTTTGTGCTTTGGGGATACTGGTTAATACAATAATATAAAAAGAGTTAAATATGTTGTGTCCAAAATCCTTTGGTTGGTTGTGCTATATTGTTTGTTTGTTTTAATTAAGTGATCGTCCAAAAGGTTAATATTAAATCAGTTGAAACTAGCATTCTAAGTAGTTTCTGAATCTAATAGTCAGGTGAGTCACGTCTAAGTGGAATCATATGAAGAATATGAAGAATCATTCCAGGATTATTATTTATGGGCATGCTAATATGACATTCTTGGGAAAAATTAAAGTATTCGTCAAAAATTTATAACATATTTCATTCCCAGAAATAATCTCTAATTAAAATAACCTATTTTATCATTGTTAAAAAAAAAGCCAACGGGGGCACCTGGGTAGCTCAGTCAGTTGAACATCCGACACTTGATTTAGGCTCAGGTCATGATCTCATGGTTCATGAGTTCAAGTCCTGTGTTGGATTCCGTGCTGACAGTGCAGAGCCTGCTTGGGATTCCCTCTCTCCCTCTGTCTCTGCCATTCCTCTGCTCTCTCTCTCTCTCAAAATAAACTTTTTTAAAAAGCCTATGAATATCCAATTACTAATATAATAATTAGTATTTTAATTAACTAACATATTGCTAATAAATGTACAGTTATGTGTTCTACCTGAACTAACCTATCCCTGCTTATAATCTAAAAAAAGAGAAAGACATAAATAAAAGAAATATGGGAGATGGATAAAGAAAGAAAGATCAAAAATAAGCAATGTTGTTGGTACTTTATTGGCTCCTATAGAGCACACTGAAAACAAGCGAATACTTTGGGAGACAGGAAGTGAGGTAAAAATCTTTGGGTATTACATTTCCTTTAGGGACAGGAAAAGAAGATAAAAAGGATGGATGTGGAAAGGGAAGATTTGGACAAAATTCAAATCTCTTCCCAACTATTTAGCACAGAATTAGCCCTGTTTGCATTCATGGCCTCTAAAGGACTCCAACAAAAGCAGTCACCTAAAATCAAGGGATGTTAAACCTGTAGATTCTGGCATTAAGTAAGGAGTCATAGATATGTTACATTTCTCTGTCTTTTTTTCTTAAATGTGATTATACTATGTAATTAATAGTGTCTAAAACTTGTATATGTTGTATGAAAGTAATAATAAAGCAAAACAAAAACAAAAGCTACCCAGGTTAAAATATTGAGCATTGCTAGTATCTTCAGAGACCCCCTATTACTAATTTCTGATCATATCTTCTCTTTACTTCCCAAGACAGCACTACACTTACTCTTATATAAACAGCTTGCTTTCTTTCTGACCCTACCATTATGGCTATATTACAAAATAACATATTATTTAGTATTTAATTACTTATTTTTTTATTTTATTGCTTATTCTATAATAACTAGGTTTTTCCTGCTTTTAAACTTCATATTAATTGGGGCATCTAGGAGGCTCAGTCAGTTAAGCGTCTGACTTTGGCTCAGGTGATGATCTCACATTTCGAGCCCCGCATCAGGCTCTGTGCTGACAACTCAGAGCCTGAAGCCTGCTTTGGATTCTGTGTCTCCCTTGCTCTCTGCCCCACCCATGTTTGTGCTCTGTCTCTGTCTCTCAAAAATGAATAAACATTAAAAAAATTTAAACTTCATATAAATTGAATCATTCTATCTATCTATCTATCTATCTATCTATCATCTATCTATAGTATTTGTGTGTGTGTGTGTGTGTGTGTGTGTGTGTGTGTGTGTGTGTATGACTTCTTTCATTTAGTACTGTGCTTTGGAGATTATTTCATCTTGATGTATGTAGCTATAATTAATCTATTTCTACTTTGGTATAGTATTCTATGGTATAAAGAAAAAATCTATTTTCAATTCTCCTCTAAATGGACGTTTGTACCATTTCCAGTTTGGGCTACTATGAACAATATTACTATAAATACTTGTGTGAGCATGAGCAAGAGTAGCTTGGAGTAACTCTAGCAGTGAAAATAGCCAGTTGCATAGTGATCTCTTCTGTAATATCTTACTTTTTTACATGGATGCTCTTTGGTGAGAATTGAAAGGGTATATTACTTTTGAGTCTACCTAACAAAGTTAAGAACATGTTTTGTATTTTTAATACATGTTTTCAAATTTGACCATACTAGCAGGCAATGATCCTCACATAAGATTCATGGAAAGTGGCAGGTTCAAGTCACTTTAATATATATGCAAGTGATATTGGAATATTTGAAATTTGATGATCTTGAATATAGATAAGTTAAACATATTTTGACAATTCCTTCCAACTGTGTGACATACGTTACAAGTCCTAACATAAGGAAGAGCAATCCTAATATAAGGAAGAGTCTCAAACCACAAATTATTTTTTAAGTTTATATATCTCTTTCTTGTCATTGCCTATAAATTTTAGGTTAATAAGCAATTTAAAATTTTATGGAATCTGACCACTTCAACCAACATGAATATATATTAATATAATCTTTTATTGTACATCAAGTTATCCCCAAAGTATGCAAATCCAGAAAAGTTTTGTGGCACAGGGTCATTGGCAATAGGTTTTAGAATCCGACTTGGTTAAAATGTTGGGTGTTTAATGTATTAATCAGAATCTCTGCATGTCAGTTATCTCATGTCTTAAATAACTATAATAATACCAGAGTTGTAGTAGGTCCTAAATTAGATAATTTACATGGAGTTGATATTTGTCATTTTTGTTTCTTATTTGTTTGCCTCTTCAGAATTTTGAACTGGCATCCTTTAATTAGGGAATATCCTACCTCATGAAGTAAAGCACTCCTGCATCTGTAGAAGCTCAAAATATCAAGCTCATTTCCCAGCCCCCCTTATTACTAGAGTACAATCATGTGACCTAGACTCTGCCAATTATATGTACCCTCTACAGACCTTGAATCAAAAGCCACTGATATAAAGCAGCAAGACTACACAGAATCCATTGTGGAAAGAGATAGCCATTGGCAGCAGCGACATCTAATTCCCAGAAGCAGCAGTTCTATGGTCCAGTGTGTTGTGTTGCTGGGGTCAGTGCTGCCAACTGCCGTTTTTAGTACCCAGCGTGACCACAATGTAACTTCACTGGATCGTTTCATTTGGCATAAGTTTGGACAGTGGTACTGGCCATGTCACCTCAGATCCTGTTCTCAAGCTCCACTGTAAATGAATTCTGTGCAAACTTAAATCAACCAGTTACTATTGCTTTGGGCAATAAAGCTTGACTGATACAGTATGTTAAATACTTAAGCAGTACCAGGTCTATAGTAATGATGGATATCACCTCCAAGAGGTCAGGAATTATGTTTCACTTGTTCGATGTTAACATTTCCAGCACATAGCTCAGGTTAGTAGATAGTAGACACTAAACAAATATTAATTGGATAAATTCTTGCTATTATTATCTCAGAAATAATTGTTAGATGAAAATGTAGTCAACAATTAAAGATTAAAATTATTATTTTAAAAATTTAATGTAAGATTTTGATGACAGTGCCTAGTAGCTTTATATCTGCTTTAGAGAGACATTGTTCAACAGTTTGGGAGCTATGTAATATTAAGTATCACTGCCCCCTGCCACCAGACTCACACACACACACACACACACACACACACACACACAACACACACACACACACAATCTTACCAGGTACAAAGTTACAGGGTAAATAAAAAAATCATCTTGTTTCATTCTCAAAAAAATGTACTTCCCAAAGTCTATGAGTCTAGAGCATAAATCTAAATTTTAACTTAAACAAATAATACAGTAAGGCATATATCGTTGATTCTGTTTTTAACTACGTGTTTTTGGTAATAATGCTAAATTTAAAAAATTAAAGCTAAATAAAGAAGATAGACCAATGTATTTATTCTTAAGTGCCAATAATCAGCAATGTAATTGACCTATACTTTAAGAAATTAGAAAAAAAAGAAAAGAAATAAACATATCTATGTAAGCAGAAATCAACTTTTCCCAGGGGTCTCTATTCTTGCCTCCTTTCACCTCTTATATGGCAGAGTTGAAACAATACCCAAGAATTTGATCTCCTTTTTTCCAAAATAACTACATTTGGTCACATTCTAAAGGCTTGCTATTTTTACCTACCCAGTTCAATGTTCACTGTAGACCTTCTAGATGAAGCACTTATCACCTTATATCTAGATGATTATAATATTCCAACTTTAATTCCTATGTAAAGTGGCGTAAGATGGTGATAATTATTCCAAGTTCCTGCTAGTCCAATAAATTCTATAAGTTTCTACAGATTAATTCCTAACATACTACTTCCCCACTATTACTCCCCTGCCAAAAAGGCTTTATGAATCTTCATTGCCTACATTTTAATTTTTAAATGCACTTAGCATCCAAAGATCTCCACAATCTGAACATAACTTTCTAATTTATCTTCCACAGATTCTATATGTAAACTTTTGCAATAACCAAAATAGTTCACATACTATCTCATAAAATTATTTGGAAAGGATCATAATTGCATTTGCAAGTCTTGTTCTCCAATCCCAGTTCAGTTTTCTTTTAAAGACTGATCTGAAGATTAGCTCTTCCTGAAGTCATCCCTGGGTGTCTCAATCCCAATCTGTTCTATGAATTTCCTTTAGGTTTTTTAATAAATCCCATGGATCACAGTGTTAGATAGAATCCAGTCCCTCTAACATTGTATGTTATATTTTTTAATTTCTCACATCATCGAATCCTGCTCAATGCATATAAGAAGCAATCAATGAATGTCTGTCAATTGATTTTTAGATGCAATCTGAGCATCAGTGCTATTCTTCCTAATGAATTAGAAAATAAAACATGGAGGTTCAATGGACTTGAATAGAGACAAGACTCAGAATACAAAATCAAGTATGGTGCACTTTCGTCTTATTTTGGATGTGGGGGAAACTCTGCTGTATGCTTGCTCAATATTTTATTAATAGTTGTAATTTTCTTACAGGAGTTAGAGAGAATTTCCATTTGTAATTATTCAATTAAAATCTCTTGAACATCTTCTAAATTCTAGGTATTATTCTAAACACTGACAATACAGCAAAGAGCAAGACACTTTTCTTCACAGTAGTTAAGAGAAATAGCTAGCTAAATAAATAAGGTGATTTTAGATGGTGATAATTACTCTAAATACAACACACAGGGTGATAGGCAAGAGGAGAGAAGTCACTTCAGGTTACAAAGTCTTGGATGCAGTAGCTGAATGAGACAGAAACGGGAAGAAATAGTTGGCCATGAGCTGTGAAAAGGTCTCCGGACAAAAGGATCTGTAAAAGTTCAAAGGCCTTTAGTTACCAAGCAATTTGGCACGTTTAAAGGTAAAATTCCTGCTTCTGGTAAACTTCTATTTATAAGATACAGGAAGGGGTAGGCAAGTCGGGAGTTTTGAGAGCTAAGCAAGAGAAGATGTGAGTTATCCTTGTAGACCAATGTTAGGAATTAAGATTTCATTTTACATGCAGTTGAAAGCCCCAGAAGGTTTTAATCACAGGAGTATTATGATCTAATTTATGGTTTAAAAGTTATCTTCAATTATGAGCAAAATGCCTTACTAAAGGTAAAAACAGATACAAGGAGAAGATTCAGAAAATTATTATAGTGGGCCATGTAGCATGGAGTAAGATGACAGCAGTGGAGTTGTAGAGAACTCGACAAATCCAGAATATATGTGGGTGGTAGAACTGACTGATGGATTTGATGCAGGGAGTAAAGGGGAAAAAGTGAAACCAAGAAAAGCAGAGGTCTGATTACTTAGTAAGAACTTTGAATTTTATTCCAAGTGACATAAAAATATTTGCAGGGTTTTGAAAATCAATGTGTCTTGAATTCATTTTAAGGATGTTTCTAACAAATACAGAGATTCTGTATATGCAATGGGGGGTGCGAGATAGCATGGGATCAACTGCAGCAGTAAAAATAGAGTAAAATCATTTTAATGGATCACATTAGGAGGCAGAGGAATGAGCTATCAAGAGAGACCAGATGTGCAATCTGTGTAGTGACACAGGGCCGTGAGCTCAGGAGGGCTCTGGATATGGTTTAATGTTCTACTGTCATTGTCTTGAAATTCTTAATAATTTTTTAACAAGGGGCCCTGCATTTTCATTTTGCACTACATCCTGCAAATTATGTAGTTGGTTCTGATAGTCACATTCAAGAATAGAAAGTGATATTGGGGATGAGTTAACAGTAGCTAAAACGATGGCTTTTTCAGGCAAGATTTTATGACTTAGATTCAGTATACCCTGGGTCACCAGAAGAGTTAAGATTTATATTTTCACCTTCCAAGTCTTTATCCAATGCACTTTTTCACAAAACTAATTTCTTCCTATTGGCTCAACCAAATCTGTTGATGGTTTCTAAATGATATTGTAATTGATCTCTTAAACGTATTTGGAAAAAATTTCTGATAACAAAGGAGAAAGTTAATAGAACTCCTAATCCAAAGTTGTTAATATTATTAAAGTCAGACATCCCTGTTTTTGTGATGTTTTCTGTTATACCAAGTACAGATACATATATTAATATATTCCACTATAATTTTTATTTTATCAGTTTTGCTGAAGTTTTATTTCCTTTGCAAGCATTCATTCTAAGATACTGACTTATAAAAATTCATTTGTGGTCTTCCCTAACTTAGATTATACTTTTGACCCTTGTCAAAGTATTGTCAAAGACAATGATCCATATTATCTGATAACTGCTTTTAGCCTTGAATTCCACTTTTCTTGGTATTAATATTCCTATTCTACAGTAATATTATTTTTGGCATTTCTTTGTCTTATCTATAGTTCTTTATCTTTTTGTTTTTGATGTTTCTGTGGAATTTTGTTTTTGGTATATCTCTTGTAAAAGGCATATTGTTGAATTCTCTTTTGTATATTCTTTCATCCATTCACTCTTACTATGACAGATTTCATTTAGACTTTTCTAATTTTACTTACCATGTGTTTCCCCTTGTTTTCTTCTTGTTTCCTTCCTTCTGTCTTCTGCCATATTAACCAAATTTTCTCAACACTTCTACTCTCCAGAGTAACATCCCCCCTGGTTCATCTAGTTAGCATCTGCTTATCTTTCGGATCTCAACACAAAGTGTCTTTAAGTACTCCACATAACAGATACCCTCCTCTCTTATCTCTTCTTATAACACCTCATATTCTTTAAAAAAATAATGTTTATTTATTTTTGAGAGAAAAGAGAGAGAGACAGAGTGCAAGCAGGGGAGGGGCAGCAAGAGAGAGGGAGACACAAATCCAAAGCAGGCTCTAGGCTCTGAGCTGTCAGCACAGAGCCCCATGTGGGGCTCGAACTCAAGAGCTGTGAGATCATGACCTAAGCTGAAATTGGATGCTTACCCAACTAAGCCACCCAGGTGCCCCACACCTCATACTCTTTTTAAAAAGCTCTATTATAATTTACTATTACATATTTGTGTGACTGTAACAGGAGGAATGTATAAAACATACAAGAAAATATTTTAAAATTTTAAGGTAATTTAAAAAAATTTAACTTAAGACTTATAAGTGTAGTTTCATTTATCTTCTGATGAAAGTCCATGTTTTATTTCTTCAAAGTGGAGCAAGAATTTACATACACTAGCCAGGGAATCTGAAAGCAGTATTTGCTTTTTTATTACATTTTCCCAATCCCTTAGAGTTGTCCCTTAGACACCTCTGATTGCTTCAATGAAAGCAATCACTGAATTGCTTTCAGTGATTTTCCCTTACCACATTTCTGAAATCATTCAAGTTAATTTTCATAGAAGAAACAACTCTCAGGGGTGCCTGGGTAGCTCAGTCGGTTAAGCATCTGACTCTTGGTTTTAGCTCAGGTCATGAACTCTCCATTTCGAGTTCAAGCCCTGTGTGTGGGGCTCTGCACTAGCAATGCAGAGCCTCCTTAGAATTCTCCCTCTCTCCCTCTCTCAATGCCTCTCCCTTATTCATTCTGTCTCTGTTTCTCTCAAAATAAATAAACTTTTTATAAAATTTAAAAAAGAAAAAATAGAATAAACAGCTCTCAGAGTTTATCTAACATTTAATTAAATTGCACCATTACAAAACAAGCACAAGGTAGAAACAAGTTTGAGAACAAACTCAACAGACTCTAGTTAAGCATAAAATCCAACTGGTTGAAGAAGAAATTCTTAGCGTATACTGAAAAGTAGCTACTGCAACTATTCAGAATGCTATGGACACCATCTAGTTAGGGTCACAAAGAGAAGAGACCTTTGTTTTTTGTTTTTTAATCTTGCTAATTACTTAAATTCAGAAAAGTTAGGAGAGCTAGACTAGTAATTGAGTCAAATCAGGAAGCATGCTGTTTTGCTCACAAATAAACTGCCAGCACCTGCATTGGTATCAACAACATAGATGCTTCATAAATATCTGTTTAGTGAATGACAAGTTTTCTTCTTCCTATTTTATCCTAAAAGATCCACGAGTTTTTTAAATGATTTAAAATTTTATGCGATCCCAAGCATTGAAACCACAGAGACTATCATATCTTATTTTCAAAAGATTGCTATTAACATTTGAACATTTTCATATACATATATTTTCTCCTATGAGTATCTTTATGTTAATTTTTAAAGTATCTCAGTGTTTATTTCAGATTTAAAATATGAGGATACAGAACTCAGGGTCTGACATCAGCCAATTTTCTTATGTATTCAAACATCTCCTCTATGTAAACAGTTGCCCAACCTGAAATGTGACTGGCCCCAGATGACATTATTTCCAGTGCAGGCTTTCCTCCATTCAACACACCGCACATGTCCAGCTTAAAGGTGAAGTGCACATACCTCATTTCCCATTTCACTTCCACACTTTTTTCCCCCTGCCCCTTAGTTCCTAGATATCTTACACCCCAAATACTCCTTTTACCATCTCACAGAAATTACATTTCCAATAAAATCTCTATTACAAACAGCCACTGTAAAATGTCACTCTCCACCACTCCAGGACACTAACTCTTAGGGCCTCACTCCAATATTCCTTTGTCTGCAATCCACTGATGTTTATGAATTTTCCTCATCCATTACCTCTTCATGACTTCACTTTCCTCCTTACCTAATTTACTGTACATTCTCCATAGTTGGTAGGCATACTTGTCAACATGTTTCGATCCTTTCACTTCCCCCACCATGAACTTTTTTGTCAAACTATCAAAACTAGTGACTGATACTAATACCCAACCAGCTGAACACTGCTACAGAAAATAATGAATCCCTAGTGACTGAATTCACTTTACACTTGTGCTCACAAATTTCAAGTGGGTACTTAATCCAGAAAATCATAGTGCATTCTACTACTTACTATTTACTATGCCACCCTAAAACTTCTCTGATATGTCCAGTATTTTCCCCTAAATCATACTCTCAATTACTGATAATGCCTGATAAGAAACTGTTTTAGTTTCCTCTTATAAATATGTACCCATTTCTTTCCACAAATGCTCTGCATTTTCAGACTAAAGCTAGTTAACTATTCATGCTCCTTAAGTAAGTTCAATTTGTCCCTTGGTAATCTAGTTTCTATCTCTTTTTACTCACCCTTTGAATTCATTCCTGAAATTATCCCCTTTTGCTCTAACATCGTCAATCTCCCTCTTTCTATCATTTTATTCCATCCAGCCACAAACATGTACTGTAATTTATATAAAATAAACACCTCCCTTACCCTTATGACCAACATCTGTAACACCATCCTTTTCCAGCTTCTTACACTAAAGCTTCCACCCCTTCATTCTTGAAAAGGTTCTTATCAAGGTCACCAGTGACCTCCATCTCTCAGATCCATGGGATATATACTGACTTTATCTTATTCTCCTTTTTTAGTATTTATCACAGTTATTTAAACCCTCCTACTGATACTACTTCCTTCTCCAATTTTCTGTAACACCATCATTTATTTCCTCTCATCATTCCCCATGGCACTCTCCTGTGCTGAGTCTTCATTCTCTGAAAAACTCTACTGTCTCCCTCGCCACCCCTCCCACCCTCCCAACCCTACCACCCCTGCACTGGACATTTTGGCAAGATTTCTTCGCTATTCTCTTGATGACTTCTTTTTGTCCTGTGGTTTTTAAATACTATCTATATGCTAATTAATTTTTAAAATTATATCTTCAACTTAACTCATTCCCTGGAGTTGGAGATTTCAATATTTCAATATCCAACTGTCTAATGCTATATTAAACTTAAAGCTATATGAGCGCACTTTACTCCCTACTCTCTCACCACAACCACAAAATCTGTTTCCCTTCAGAATTTTATTTTATTTTTTATCTCAGTAAGTGAAGTTGGCTAGGCTAAAATCCACTCTTGATTTTTTTTCTTTCCCCATTACCCCCCACCTCTCAACAGACAATCTAAAAACTCATCAAGTTCTGTTACATCTCAGCACATAATCCACCTCTCTACATCTCTAATCGAATCACCTTCCTTCTCAGCTGGACTGCATACAGCAAGAGCTTCCACGGCAACCTCCCTGCCTTGATTCATTTTCCATACAGAAGCCAGAATTATATTTTAAAAGATAAATCATATACATTATCTCTTCTGCTTAGAAACACTTAAACAGCTTTCCATTAAAAATTTTTTCCTAATGATGGTTCAGATACTATAGGACCCAATGAGCTCTTCCTACTGTCCATTTCCTAACAACCCCATATCACCTTTTATCTTTCTCTTCTACCATCAGTGCACTGAAGCCATCCAAGCTGTTTTTGTCTCTCCACAAAACCTATTTCATTCCTGAATTAATGCCTTGACCTTTTGGTTCCTCTGTCTAGAACAGTCGCCCCAAATATCATCACCTGGCACCTTCTTCTCTTCATCATGCATCAGCACAAAGGTCACTTTCTAAGAGATGCAGTCCCAGATGACCCTGCATTCCTGACACAGTTTTATTTCAGAGATCACTCTGGCTGCAGGGCATACGTGGATTTAGAGAAAGGAAGTTGGGATAGAATCAGGGAACCCACCTGGATGATGGTTAAAATTATCCTGGTGAGAGAAATGCCAAATCTGCCTCATAAGTAGCACTGGTTTGATCTTTAGATTGATTCTCTTCTTCAAACCTAGTCCTTACATATATCCAATATTTTCCACCCCTACATAGTGCAGATAGTCAATAATTCTTCTCCAGTTTTGGGATTTGAGATGGGATCTATCAGAGATCATGCAGATCTCTGTTCAAATATTTCTGGACCAAAGGAATAAAAGGGGAAGTTTTAAGTTGCTCTATTTTCAGTTGCCAGCATGGAGTAGCAAGGGAGCTATAGCCAGAAAGAGCAGAGACATAGTGCTTCACCTTTCTGCCAAATTGTTTCTCTTTGTATTTCTCAGAGCAGCAGGCATTAGCTGGGTCAGTGGCACTCTTTAGAGCTGGCACCACTCCTTTCATTTGGAGCCAGCTGTAGTACTGCCCTGCTTTCCTTAAAAAGCCATACATGCCAAATGTAACCTAGGAGGCAGCACCACTGCAGGGCTGTCCTATGGAATGGACTCATTATTTGGTAGAAATCTGGGGGAATAATGAGATCAATTTGTACTTCCCATCAACTGCCCAAAGGCTATTCTTGGCTCCAGCTTCTACCGCTGCAAATGAAAGAAGGTTAGTGGGATTTCATGTGCAGCTCCCACCCTTTCTATCCAGGTGGGCTTCTCCATCCCTGCAGAGACTCACCGAATGGCCAGTGACTGGACTGTCTGTCCTATTATAATGTTCACTGCTATAATTTATTTTATAGAAATTCTTCAATATTTCCCACATTTGAGTGGCTTCTTACATTTCAATGTTGATGGGAATTTTCTCTTTCATTGCCATATTTTGTCATTTCAGTGGAAATTCAAAAATGAGGGAAGTTTAAGTCTATGAGCTCTGATTTTTATCATAAACATATATTGATCTGACCAATAACTTTGTAATACTGTATCCATGGGCTCATGACACCATGCCCTTTGGTTCTTTTTCTATTCTGGTATTACATCATCTATGTATTTTTTTTTTTAAGTTTATAATGCAAACTATCCAGATTTTTAAAAATCTGGATTACATCACAACCTGTTACTTATATTTGTTCAAAAAGTTCAGCTATATTCTTCTTATCTAAAATAACAGTAAATAACTAGTATGATAAACTCTCCATTCCACAAAATGCGTGAAGGAACTATTGTTTACCTCTTACAAAAAGTAACTTCACCTTCACCTTATTTCTGGAAGAGGCGTGCTGGGTTTTAACTTAACTTTTGTTACGTTAATATTAAGCTATATGGATTTCAAGAGAATAAATAAAAGTGAAGCCTATTGGATCTTTTGGATGACACAATTAAGGTGATTATTTCATAGGTAACTAAAACTCAGCATGTTCAAGTTAGGATTTTATATATATGTGTATACACATATATATAACTATTAAGAGAAGGGTCCTCCTATGAAACACATTGTAAAAGCCCTTCTCAATGACATACAAATTCAGTTGTGTTCTTTTTTTTTTAAATAGGGGTTAGCCTTTGATTATAGCCCTTGTATAGCCCTTGTATAGCCCCTTCTAGAGTATTTCCATAAAATATTAGCCCCTTGCAAAACATCATATTAAGGCATCCATGCCATTTATAAAAACATCTTTTATTAAATATATTTATGCCTGACGTAGCTGAAGCTTCAGTGAAATAGATTTCAGGCAAATATATTTTAATAAAACAAGGGACAGAGATATGAATTCTTTTTCTATGACACACTTAAAAAGCTTTACACTCTTAGTGTATGAATTTGTCTTGGTGGAAAAAAAAAAAAGAAAGAAAGAGCTTACCACCAAACTGTGTGGCTCTTGAATAATCATTTGTGCTTAGGGAATCTCAAATGCTCATGAGCTAATCTTGCCTTTTAGAAATGAGTTTCTGCCTTGTATTATGCTTAGATATATAATTCTTATTATTACAATGACCATCTCATCAAGTCCCAATCTATTCTACAATCATGATGAAAAATGATAATCTTCAAATTACATTTCTCTTTCCAACTGAGTGAACTAATTGAAAGAATTCCACATCTGCATTCTCCATGGACACATGGAAGAATGCAAGAAAACATAAGGAGAATTGATGGAATACCTAAATATCTACATAGCTGCTAAACAACATACATACTTTCTCTATGCATTTAATATGATAATTCTCTGATACTCCCCCACCCCATAATCAGGCTAACATAGGCTGCTTCTTAGATCAGAAACAAGTTTTATTTTCTTTCTTAAAAAAATATATTATTAACCAAATTTAGTTCTGTGTAAGAGAAGCATTGTGACTACTGAACTGAAAATGTGCACCTTTGATAGCTGTATGACTTTGGTTAAGTTACTTAACTTCTTTGAGCTTTCTGTTATAAGAGAATAGCCATTACAGCCGCTAGTCTGAAGTTGAGGATGACAAATCTCTTTTGCATATCCATTTGTATCGGGCAAGAAAAAAGTTTCCCCAGGTGGTTTACTTCTTGAGGTCATTTTAGTAAGTCCTGACAATGATAAGAAGCAAATTTAAAATGATGATTTATATAGCTCATTGACCAAAATAATTATTCACACATAATAAGATAATTAATCATGAAAGAATTTTCCTTTTGAAATGATGTAGACACTATCTCAAATGTAGGCTAGTTGGTAAGATAAAAATATTTTAAGTGCTTGATTGGTAGTTAGAGAATGTATTTTGCATTTCTTTTTTTTTTTAACATTTATTCATTTTTGAAAGACAGAGAGGGACAGAGCGCAAATGGGGGAGGGACAGAGAGAGAGAAGGAGACACAGAATCTGAAGTAGGCTCCAGGCTTTGAGATGTCAGCACAGAGCCCGATGAGGGGCTTGAACTCACAGACTGTGAGGTCATGACCTGAGTCAAAGTCGGCTGCCCAACCGACTTAGCCACCCAGGCACCCCCATTTTGAATTTCTTAAAGAAACTGGTTCTCTGTACCTGAACTGAGAGCGCCAGGAAGGAGCACCACTATAAATGTCCCCAGGAATGTGGCTCTTTTGCCCTTCCCCTTCAGGTTGGGGCAGTAACTTCCAATAAAGCAACTGCATCCTAGTAAACTGTTGTGACACTGGGAACTCCAACCGACTTCCCCTATCCTCTACCAAGCCTGACAGACATTCTTAAAAGCAATGTTTGCCCCCATTTAATATTAGAAATGGAATATAAACTAAATTTTAAAGAATTTGAAAATGACCAAGGAATTGAGAAGAAAAAAAAATCTTCAACTCAGAGTCAAGCATTTCTAATTAACCCTTTGGCATACTTCAAAATTTTCTCTTTTTTAAAATGTCAATGTATTTTCGCATACATACACACATGCACACACCAGGTTGTGCAACATTTTCAATTTGTTTCTTACTTAAAAAATATACACTTATTTCATAAAACATGAAAATACATAAAAATAAATTATAAGTCCCCCAGAGGTATCCACTGTTACCATGGACATTATTTTCTGGTTATTGTACACATTCTCAAATGTAGTGAAATTTATTCAGACTCAATACTTGCCAGCAAGAACTCTGGTATTTGGAGTTCCTTGGCTCTGCTCATTTGAGTGCTGATTAAATATCTTCTCAGATTTGTCACTGAATGTGCATACCTTCTTACTATCATGGAATTAAGAACTTCTGAGGCCATATGGACTGAAAATGTCAAAATATCCCATTCCCCACTTCTAATTATCTCTATGCAATGAAAAATAAGGATAGTACAAACCTGTAGAACAAGCATAAAGAGTATCATTTTACTAATGAGGACTACTAGCATGATTATTTTGAAGTTAAAAAATATCTGTTTTTTACAATGCATGCATATTATTCTTTCTCTGGGGATCTAACCAACTCCTTCACAGTTGATCAATTCATTCTGAGAATTTGAGATGCTTTTTACTCAGCATCCCCTGCTCTGTGGCTGATTTTGGTCTCTTACCCTGGGAGTACTGAATTATACTGAGCAACCAGTAGAATGATTTTTCAGTCAATTGCCTCAAATGGTTCGCTGAACTGCTATTTCTTTCACTGATGATTTGTTTTGTTTATTTGCCTTTAGTAAAAACTTGCCGGTTGTTTTTATCTTTCTGTAATAACCCTTGAACATTTAAATAAAATGGGATCTTGAATTCACTTCTCTCTGAGAACAAACTGAGAACAACTAAGAACATCTTTTCTCTTTTTCCCTAAGTTATCTACTCACTTAACCAACATCTCAACCGAGATGCCCCACCTACTCTGTTCTCACAATATCCTGTGCATACCTCTACCAAAGCACTTCTTATGCCTTTATAAAGGTCAGTTTGCTTGTGTCTTCCTCCCGGTGCTGGAATAAACCATGATGTGAGCTCTGGAGTATCCACCACTGCATCCCCAGTATACAGCAAAATATGTGACAGAAGTCATTATCAAAACAAAACCTAATCTCTCAAAGCAATGATTATTGTTGCAAAAGGAAAGCGATCAGTCCAGACATTTGGAAAGTCTTCCTTTACCCAGGAATTACTGCAGCGTAGCATTCTTCCATGGTAGAGATTTGAGTAAGCTCAGTGGAGAACAGCAGCAAGGGTTATTTAGAGCCCAGCGTCCTCCTCACACTTCCTGACTCAGCCCTACCCTCACTCCTGACCACCGCCAATCAGTTAATAAAATGCCTGCCTTGACATAAGGAAACCTTACAAGGAAATGTTCTAGCATATGGAAATGCACTACCAGCTCACCAGGAAAAAAATAAAAAAACAAAAACAGGTGGCAGGAAGATCTACCAACAGCTTTCTCTTTGATATTCATGTTGTTGCTGGGTTCACAGATGATGAAACACTCACAAGCAAAAGCTTTTAAATGGAAACAAAGTGGGTCTTGCATCCACCCTAATTAGCAATCAGCATAAGGAAAAATAAAATCACAAATTATCTACCTGTGCAGAAATCATTGCACATATGATTTTGAGAGTAGGACAACACTTCTTGTTTTCAGACAGCCTTCTAGGAGCATTCATACTCATGCATGTGCGTGTTTACGTGTGTGTGTGTGTGTGTGTGTGTGTGTGTGTGTGTGTGTGTGTGTGTGTTGGGGTTGAGAAGCAAGGGCAATCTAATTTAACAGGGGAGAATCTAAGCAAATATTATGAAAATCTAAAAGAAGAAATGACTATGGAATCAGAGAGGAAAATTATTTTGATTGTTAATGCTGGATTTAATTATTATTTGATTATATCATCTTAGTGAATAAAAAAAAATTTCTTCTAGATGAAGGCATTTTCATGAATAACCTGCACATTGTAAATCTCAAATAGTAGTACAACTACTCTCTTTAAACAATAAATCAAATGGCCATAATTACTAAATTCATAATAGTTTTAGATACCTATTTTGCAACACAATACTAGAAAATGTTTATAGTTTCTAAGTATATATTTATGACTGTAATTATCCTCCAAGAAAATCCACCCCAAGAATAGCAGCTATATTTTGTATGAATGAAAGGTCATTACATATTTTACAGTTCTGACATGATTCTAAGATTATATTTTTCTCTCTCACAGACCTTATCTTCCTCCTAGTCAAATACATTTTTTTTACAAGCAGAATAATGGTGATGAAGTAAATGGACATATTTTATCATAATTGCACTGCAGCACCATCTCTAGAGATGTATTTTGTAATAATAGTGTGGCCAGTGATTGCACATCTCCCATCTCCTCTGGAAACCACATGATTGGTAGCTCTACAGTACACAATGTTAGGAAACATTACCATTGTACCATTTTAATTATTCTCTGAGTGAATCAATGAGTTGATGAATTCAGAGTTACACAATAAATGCTGCAGGTAATGGGAATGCTTCTTAGGGAAGATGGGATTTGAACTAAGCTTGACGGATTGTATAGTAGTAGAGATGGATTCTTGTTTGGCAGAAAACGGCCTGGATGAAGGCTAGCACAAGACACAGCAAGTAAAGACAGCATATAGGTCGATGTGGCTAATGCCTGGGGCGAGACTAGGAAAATATCAGAAAGACCTACATATGCCACAGTAATGTGATCATGGGAAAGAAGTTTAAGACAATAGTGCAATCATTTCCATAGTTTTAAATAAACAAGAACTCATAATTCATCTAACAGAACTGTAATGTGAGCCATATGTATAATTTTTTTTAATTTTTTTTTTAATGTTTATTTATTTTTGAGACACAGAGAGACAGAGCATGAACAGGGGAGGAGCAGAGAGAGAGGGAGACACAGAATCTGAAACAGGCTCCAGGCTCTGAGCTGTCAGCACAGAGCCCGACGCGGGGCTCGAACTCACGGACCGTGAGATCATGACCTGGGCCGAAGTCGGACGCTTAACTGACCAAGCCACCCAGGCGCCCCTGTATAATTTTTTTTTTAATTTAAAATAGCCACAATAAAAAATGTTTGAAGGCAAAATTGATTTAATAATATGTATTGTTTAACCCAATATACCCAATATATCACAATTTAAGCATGTAATCAACATAAAAATTATTAGTGAGCTATGTTACTTTTGTTGTTGATGTTTTTGTTTCTGGTTTTTTGTTTGTTTTTTTGTTTTTTAATGAGTCTTCAAAATTCATTGTATATTTTGCATTTTTAGCACGTTTCAACTTGGGCCATGCCCATTTCAAGGGCTCAAGAGTCACTTGTATTGTACAAGGCAGCTCTCAGGTATGAATTAGTCTTAGGCACATTAGTTCTTCAGAACCCTTATTAGTATGGCCTGATATCATGGTAATATATTAATTTCCCATTCTTTGGGATGATTGATTCTCAAAAGATGGCCAATGGACCACCTTCATCAGATATTTATTAAAATAGTTGTTCACCAAGGTTTATTAAATTAAAACCTGTGGGTTGGGCAAAAAGAATCAGGATTTTTTAGAAACCTAGCCAAGTATTTCTTATGTAGATTAATATCTGAAAATATGACCTTTAAAACCTACTTTCCTGATAAATGACACAAGGAGAGATACTACATGAAATCATTAATATTTAAGATCCAAACCAATTCTACTCATCTTTACCATGAGAGGAAGCATAGTAGAGAAAATAAAATTATGAAATACATAGTTATCATATTCTCAGAAGCTCAAATCCTTAATTTTTGATCATAGAATTTATCAATGCCCACACTTTCTGCTACCACTAGTATATGATCTTCATGATGTTTGGGACTGATGTACAGTATCTGTATAATATACAGTTTTTATTTTTTAAAATAGTAGCTAGCAAAATAGTAGCTGTTCAGCAGATATTTGATCAATGAATGAATGAAATATTTACTTCTTTTAACGAGTTACTTAATGTGAACTAAAAGTTTGTCCATCCAGAGGTGCCTGGGTGGCTCAGTCAATTGGGCTAACAACTCTTCAGGTCATGATGTCATGGTTGTGAGATGGAGCCCGGCATTGGGTTCTGTGCTGAGCATGGAGCCTGCTTTAGATTCTCTCTCTCTGCACCTCCACCACTCTTTCTCTCTCTCTCTCTCAATAAATAATACATAATAAATAAATAAATAAATAAATAGCTTGTTCATTCTGAAATGGAAGCTAGTTATGTATCTTGAAGGATTGCATGAAATGAAAATTGACAATACACACACACACACACACACACACACACACACTTCTTCATTTAACATAACTTTTCCCCAATGTTTGGTTATTTTTCCTGAGCAGGGGAAGAGCGAATTCATAAAATTGCAGTTGTTAATAACTTGTATTCCCTCCCTCAAGGACATTTGCATTTTAAAAGCAAATGTCTGAAGAGATCCTCTTCAGTCCATAAGGAGTTGCTCTAATAGCTGTTATTCTGTCTTGTGACCATAGTGGGGGACAAGGGAGATGATCTATAAATGTATCATAGAGGGAGGCATCTAAGATTCTCCCCTGCCCCTTAAACCTGGTTCAACCCAGTGATTACAAAATGGAAAACACATCTGTTTCTGCCAGAGATTTTACCTACTGGTTGTCCCACAAAGCACTTTCTTTTAGAATACAACTGTTCCAATATTGTGATTTCTGTTTGGATTTATTGTTTTTAGCAAAATTTCTCTGGTTTTCACAGATATTGTGTTCCTGGTCTCTGCTCTGATTAGACTAGTATAACAGAACAATACATAGGGGCAGCTGGTACCTGAGGTAATGATAAAAACAGCAAGCTTCTCAAACGCAATATAGACTATTTTTCCTTTGTGCCTCTATTTTGCTTAGTGATTATGATCCATTCGCAGAACATAAAACTTGTCTATCTCAGGCCCTAAACAACCATGACTTTTTTTATGTAAGGAGGAGATCTTTGTTTTAGAGAAAAACAACAAGACCTTAACTATGGGATACATTTCTTAGAAACAATAGAATTAAATTCAGATCAGCTCTCCACAGAGTTACAATTCTGAACAGAGCTTATCAGAAAGGGGCATATGGGGACAGTAAAGGCTTGTGAATTTAATTGGATAGAAGTGAAAAGAACCCTGCTTCTGCAGAATTCTGATTTTTAAAAGACCCCAAATTAATTACTTCAGAGGAGCCGGAATTAAATTGGTCTTGGTTACCACTGAGCAGGAAAAAAAAATAATAATGAGAATATCTGGCAGATAAGCTAAAGTATTTTGAGTTTTATAATCTCAAAGGTGAGGTTAATGGTCTAGGAGAGATGCCTTAATGCAAGGAAGTGAAGTCTGCTGATGGAATGTACTAGAGTCACTAATGAAACAATCCAATCCATCAACTATTTCAGGTTCTAAAGCGTCTCTTCATTTTATATTATTATTAACAGTTAAATGATAATATTATGCTTCTTAATCACTGTTTCTCTTTGTTAATAATCAACAAAATCAGATCTCGAAGGCACCAACACAACATAGTGCCTTTTCCAATCTTTTGTTTCTGGAGAAACCTGTCTCCAATATAATATTTGATTCTGTGATCAAAGCTTCCAAACTATAGCAACTTTCACTTTCTGCATGTTAATTTATTATCACAACTAAAATTAAGCATCACATTTTACATGGTGACATTTTTGTATAGCTGTTTTACTTTTTGTTGTTCTGGGGTTTTTGGCTGGTGGTTTGGGGGAGGAGAGGATAAGGAGAGAAAGAGGGGTTTGTATGGCTGAAAGATGTATCTTACAGGCATCTCTGAGCTCTGAGTTTTTTATAGGATCTGGTTGTCAGCACATTAAGTTTCTCTGTTTATTCATGTATCCTCAGTTTTGAATGGCCATCCTGACATATAATAGCAAGACTCTGCCCTCTCTGCAGACACTTCCAGCATGATTTCTCCATCTTGCAGGCATCTAAGAAAGACAAAAGCCATACTCCTGCTGCTCTAGATTCTTATCCACCAGAGACTGTACTTATGAGCACCTAGTCATCTTACACATCCCTATGCAGAGTCTCAGTGCCTGGATACAATTCCACTTCAGACGGCCTAAGAATGGATATGCACTCATTTATACATTCATGATTGCATGTGCATATGTATAGGCTTGTACACTTGCATTCTTAACCAACAACATACAGAGGGAACCTTTTGAACATATTCTAAGAATGATACATGTCAAAGAAATTAGGCCCAAGCACAGTAATTTGGTTATTAGTTATTCTGAGATTGAGTTTATAAATAATGTAACAGTGATTTTAGACACAATTTAAATTGGCATTTTATTCTGAAAACCACACATTTCTAAGAAAAAAAAGTAATAAAGTGATTTTAAGTTTGGATAGTAGGAAAAATGACAAGACCTTTAGAAAAGAAACACATTTTTGTGCTATAAAATCAATGGGTGTCAACCCTGAAAAAATATTTTGAATAAATGTCAGAGGTTATTTATTGATTTGTCTTTTTTTTCCCCACTACTGTTTACTTTTGAGTTGCAATCAGCAGCTCTCATATAGTCTCTATGTCAGCCAAGTGATTAAAAAAAAGTAATGTCATATGGTTTCTGTTTATTTATTCTTGTGTTTTGCTTTTATTTCATTAATTTTTCTTTTTTTTCTTCAACATGTCTATGAAATTATAAATATCCATCATGAGTTATCTTGCCAACAACTCAAATATTTGTTCTATACCCATCCTCTGCTTTCTCTCCAGAGAATAAAACCCAAAATCAGAGAGTATCAAGGAAAAAAATTTTTTATCAAAACCACATTAATTTGGCTATCACTGACTTTTTCAATTCTTCTATTTGTGTCCTCATCTGACAAGTATTTAACTCTTACTATGAGTACAGTACTATGCTATGCTCTTGGGAAGCATATGAACTAAGAATCATTATTTATTGAGGATGCAAAAATACTTCATACACATTCCTTATCCACAGGAAGCCCACAATCAGGCAAACTATTCATTCTGTTACAATATGCTATAAGATCGAGGCATGTTTAAAATATTTTTGGAGTAATCTGTATTTATTCTTTAAATATAAAAAAAACCTGTTCAGTCCTCCCCGGCCTTAGAGTCTACGGCAAAGACAGACACATCAAAGGGGATTGCCAGGTAGTGTGGTGAGTGCCAGAACAGGGCTCCTGCAGAAAGCTCTGGGAATATCATCTGCACTCTTTACCCAGATGTGGGGACATAAATTTTGACTGGAGGAGTCTGGTAGTCTTTACACACTCCCTGGCTCTCTTCCTGCTCTCCTCCTGGTCCTGTGTTCCCATGCGTCTCTACACATGCATCCTCCCATGATGTGATGGCTACAACCACACAGGCCTTACCCCTAAGATCCAAATCGATCCTCGCCCTTCTCTCATGGGAACAGCATAAGAGCCCTACTATCTGTCACTGAGGACACAACTGAAATATCTGTTAAATGGGCCCACCCTGATTTGTAATCCTTTAAGAAGTACTAAGTATGTTGCCTCGTTTTGCCACATTTGTGCTGAAATTGAAACGTAATGCAGACCTTCACTCAGGAGGGTCGGATCATGCCCTGTGGGTACAGATGTTACCGTGCTTCTAGAACACAGAAACAGTCCTTTCATGTCCAATGTCAGCTGCTATCTTAATAGGAAGGACAGAAAAAGGAGCAAGGAAAAAATAAGAGGGAACGAGGTTAGCTTGACTCTCACCTAAGCATTTACGTTTGAGGAAAGTAGTTAGACTGCAGTGGTGGTCTGTGAAATCTGCAGAATCGGCCTGGGCAGAGGAAACAGCAAGGGTTTGCCTCTGAAAGCAGGGGCAGCAGGGAAACCACAGCCCACACAGAAGCATCTTTATTTCACAGAAGGCCACTAATAAACTACTCAAACAGAAGCCTGTTTGATGGAGAGAGAGAGAATGTGTCAGGGGGCAGGAAAAAAATCCTACAAAGAATTCAAACTGAATTTTAGTAATAGAGAGCTAATGTACTGAAAAAAATAAGCTTGCTGCTAACAGTAAAGACACTGCCAAGAAAAAAATGGGAATTAGTGCCAGGTTAACACATAAATCAAAATTTTGCAATTATGCAAATGAGAAAGCCAGAGACTTTATTTCATTTCCATCTGATTCCAGAATAAAGACCCTAATTTTGATGAATATATAAAAAGATTTTAAGAAAGTGAGATGATGAATTATAGCAAACTAAAGATATGAATCTCACTCTGGAAAAGGAAGATGATTAAAATTTTTTATGTATGTATATCACATATATTTAAAACATACATATGAATGCATATATTGCTATAAATATATTGAGTATTCTAACTTATACACATTCAAGGACTTTTTCTTTTTCTATAGCACTTTATATGCTTTCTGACATTTTCACCCAGCTCTTAACGGTGAATAAGGCTGCTATAATTATCTCCATTTCAAAGTGATGATTAGTTTAATGCCATAATGAGTAAAGTTTTCTTATTTATAACAGTATAGTGAATCACAGTAAACTTACATTCCTGGAAATGTAAGATTCCACAGTGTTTTAGAGGCTGGAGTGGGTCAGCTAAGAAGTGAGTCACTCAGGATCAATTTGTATGATCTCTATTAGGCAGGCTTCTTTAGGAGCAACAGAACTGCTATGAAAAGCACAGACATATGTTTAGGCATAGGGAAACACATTTTAAAATACATAGCACTAGGCAACCAAGTTGTATGTGCCATTCATGATCACATATCATATAGCAAGGTAGAATATTTCATTACAAGTAGTCCAATTATTCCCTTAAGAACTAAGGATTAAGAGCCATTTATCTTGGTTTTTGGCATATGGACAAGCAGATGGATGGACGTAAGAATTTTGGAAGGCACACCAAGTTGATGCCAAATATATTGAAAATTACATAAAACACAGACCAAATGACACAAAGCAAGGGTTTGAAAAGCATGAAATGCTTTTGAAAAGGAAGGCATGATAATGTGCTTTCAAAATAACACGCAAAGGCATTTGGTTCCCTCCTCAATGAAGCTCTAAAGAGGAGAAAGGTGAGTGAATTGGACAAGAATCAGGTAGACCCAAGGACTGTCGCATCAGGTAAGGTAAGAATATTTGTGGCATAATCACAACCTTTGGCTGTTGATGATCCATAAAAATGTGCCTCAGGATCACAGGGAGACTCCTGGTCAGAATCAGCAATTCATCTGGTATTTTATGATATGTTCACCTTAAGATTTTGCTTATGCAATTATAGAACAAAAAATTGCACTCTGGTACTGTTAACATAGAACCCAGTATTTCTTTAAATGTACAACTTTTCCTTTCTATTTAGATTATATACACAATGTTACAACAGGATCATATCAGCTGTTTCAGAAATCATGAGAAATGCTGTGGGACTCAATTAGTACCAAAAAAGTAGGCAAAAAACTTATTAAAACAACAATGACCTAGTAATTTAATGAGTAGGACTCAGTCTTAGCACCTCTTTCCTGTATTCTTCTTGCTCACTGGTCCCTTCCAGTCTCTCGGCTTTAAATACCCGCCGTGTGTTTTGGACTCCTGACACACAGCTCTAGTCCAGGCTGTTATCCTAAACTCCAAATTCACACAATAGCTATGGACTTGACATTCCCACTTGCATTTTAAATCTCTGTCTGAAACTTGGCATGTTCAAAACCAGATTCCTGGTTGTCCCTTCCTCACAAGCCACCTTCAAACAGTTTTCCTCCCCTTGTTGAAAGCAATCCCATTCTTCCATTTACTCAGAGACATCATGGAGTTACCATAAACTCCTCTTTTCCTATACCCTATGTGCAACCAGCAAATCTTATCAATTATATTTTCCAAATATATCCAATATCTGGTCACTCCCGACCAGTCCAGTTCAAAGTACCATCATCTCTCAGCCAAACTATTGTAATAAGCCCTGGAATTGTAATAATATCCTAAATGGATCTTTGATTCCCTCCCATCTACTCCCCACAAAAGCCAGAATGATCCACTATAAAGTGTATTTATTTATTTTCAGACAGAGAGAGAGAGAGAGAGAGAGAGCGAGGGAACATGAGCGGGGTAGGGGCAGAGAGAGAAGGGGATAGAGAGAATCCCAAGCAGGCTCTGCACTATCAGAGAAGAGCCTGATGCAGGGCTTGAACTCATGAACTGCAAGATCACAACCTGAGCCAAAATCAATCGTCAGATGCTTGACTGACTGAGCCACCCAGGTGCCCCGGAATGATCAACTTTAAATACCTCAGATTACATTACTCATCCTCTTAAATACCCCCTGACTTCCCATAGCCCTGTTTCATGCCTCATGCAACCTGTCTCCTTGCAATCTCTCCGACCCCGTCTCCTCCACAGACTGTCCCTCTCTCACTTCAGCTCTCAGGCCTTCTTGCCGATCCTTAAACAAATCAATTATGATACTGCCTCAAGTCATTTGCATCTTGCTGTTCTTTGCCTGGAAGACATTTCTGATACATATGCACCTGGCACCTTCCCTAACTTTAAGATTTTGTTCAAATGATGGCTCATCATAGAGGTCTTTGCTGACTATTTAGACATACAACCCACACTCCCCTCCATCAGCAGCAGAATTCTCTAAACCCTATACCTTGATTTATTTTTCTCCATAATACTTTTTACCACCTGGTATGTCTTAAACACACACACACAGACACACGCACGCATGCACGCACGCACACAAAGTCTGTATTCACAATCTGTATTCACAAATTTGCCCTACCACTAGAATTTATGTGTAATGTCAAACCTAATACTTGCATTGTTTTCAGAGTCAGTCATGGCATGTGCACAGCTGTGAAAAATCTGCCACTGAGGGAGCATGTTCTCATCTGAGGTTGGACTCTGCCTTCTTGTTCTCAGCTATCATACTACAAACAAGTGTCTTTTCTACAGTCTATTTTGTGCCATGTTTTTCGCATTTTTTGTGTGCCTTTTGTTGGTGATTTTTCTGTTTAAAATGGCCCCAAGTGTACTGCTTAAGTACTGTCTAGTGTTCCTAAGTGCAAGAGAGCTATGATGCGCCTTACAGAGAAAATGTGTGTATTATATGAGTTTTGTTCAGGAATGAGTTATAGTGCTGTTGGCGGTGAATTCAATGTCAGTGTATCAACAGCATATATTAAATGAGGTGTTTTTAACCAGAAACACACAGGAAACAAGGTTATGTATTGATCAGCTGGCAGGAACTGTTGTGACCGAGGCTCACAGGAACCCACCCCTAGGAGCAGTGGTTTAGTGTGTGCTAATTCAGAGTTCGTGGTGACTTTAGAAAACACGACCGTTGTGAACAATGAGATGTGACTATATTTGTTCTTTTTTTTATTGTCAAATTCTTCCCAAATGTAGAAGATTCCATAAAAGCATGGCCTTGTTTATTTTCCTCACTGACACTATTTCCAGTACTTAACCCTGTGCCTGGAATGTAGCAGGTGCTCAGTAGGAATAATATATCTATATGTCATTTAATATTCCTAAATATTCAGTGTGATAGGGTCTCCTGCACCCGTTCTACATATAAAAAAGCTTATATAACAAGGGTACATAGGTGTACATAGGTGGCTCCATCGGTTAAGTATCTGACTTCAGCTGAGGTCATGATGTCATGGTTCGTGAGTTCATGCCCTGCGTCGGGCTCTCTGCTAACAGTGAGGAGCCTGCATTAGATTCTCTGTCTCCCTCCTTCTGCTCCTCACCCGCTTACAATGTCTCCCTCTCAAAAATAAATAAACATTAAAAAAAACTGTTATCTCAGTCTCATTTGTAAGTGCAGTTCCATTAAAAACAAAACAAAACAAAACTTAAGAAGTCAATCACTTGCTTAATTTACTCAGTGGTAATTGTTGGTGTCAAGATGTGAAACCAGGAAGAGTATCTGTGTTCCTATCCACCTCAGTATTGTTCAAGATGAAGTTGTGGATACCTATACAGTTGATGAAAGAAACTAAGGAAGGAATAAATGAGTTAATTAAACACCACATGAATTTCCAGAATATCTAACTGAATATATCATCTTTTGGAGACAGTGAAGCCCACAGCCCTTGTTATTAAACTAATTATGATTCGAAGATTTATTACTGTTCCTAAATTTAAAAAGTTAAATAGATAAATGCAGTGACTAAACCAGAAAGAAGTCTAGAGTGGACAACAGATTATTTAAAGTCAGAAAATATGGACTCTATTCCTGGATCAGGCTACTCTCTTCTGAGTGTTAGACACACACACACACACACACACACACACACACACACACACACACACACATTCATACACATAGAGTTCATCCTCATTATCAAGTTATTAAGACTTTGAGACTCAGATTTTGAGACTGTTGTATACATATATAAGCATATTTTTCCTCCCCAATTTTTGGCTTAAGGGAGGAATCAAGGTGAATGATGAGTGTGAATTTGAAAATGACTACATGTTATATTATTAAAGTAATGAATAAACATTATGTAATAAACATTAATCACTCTTCTAAGTATTTGAAACAAATATTTATGAAGTAATTCATAAGGAGGTAGTTTTAGAATAAATATGATTATTGTTATAATACCAGAGCTTGTAAAATCAAAGACATAGACACAAATTAATGTCACTCAGACACGAGAGTTTTGCTTTTCCTTCAGGCTAATAGGATTGATTTTATGCACAGTGCTCACCTGATAGCTCTATTAGCCTTTTTTTTTTCTTTGTAGAAATGAGTGGGTCTGATGTACAAGTAAAATCAAATAAAGAAAGGACCATTGACCCGATTGTAGCCTGACAACTGTGACACAAAACACCTTCCACTCACAGACCTTGAGCTTTGGTTTTCGCCTCATGAGGCCTTCGGAGCTGTCACTTTGACTTAATTGTTTCTTTGGGGAGTAAGAACTGATAGTTGACCATGATTTGTGTTGATTTTCAATAAAGTTACTGCCAGGGGTATTTAAGCCCAAACATCTGCCTGACAGCTTTATTGGCATCAGTGTATGTGACACTAATAAAGAAATGAAAAAGAGATTTTCTTCTATTGTGCATTTTCCCACTTTCTTTGGCAGGTGGAATTCTAAACAATGCAACAGTCAAGCCAAGACTGCTTGTATGTCATTCTTACAAGTAACCATTTATTCAATTAGTCCTGGCAATTTGGAAAGTGTTCACTGTCACTTGTGTTCACTTAGAATGTGAGCCAGGTGGATTTGTCTGCTTTGTCCTTGTTTGTTATCATCTCTCATTGGTATTACACTGAAACACAAACATGACTTTGTGTTATTTCTGGGTCAGTGATGCAGAAAAAAATTCAACCATGGGATTCACATTTAAAATGTTTGTGTGTATGTGTTTTAAATTTCAGAGAAAAAGTATTCAAAAGAAAATTACTTTAAAAATTAACATGTGTGGAGGAATAGGCTAACAGAGGAAGGGAGGGAGAAAACGAAGAAGAGAGAGCAAAGGAAAGAGACAGCATCTGAAAAACAGAGAAGAAAAAGACACTGAATAAATTTTGAGGTATTTGCCTGGGACTTCAGCTATCTGAATAGATTGGTAGGACTTTTTTATAAATTGTCAGTCCAATTTCTTCTTTTGTTGACTTAGCCTTATTTATGGTTTTCTGACAGAGCCAATAGGGGTGGCTACAACAATGGCAGGAAGGATGCAACAGAACCATTATGGTAGCTAGTTTTGGTTTAGACTAAAAAATATCAAAATTAAATCAAGATTATAAAATACTCAAAAGTCAAATAAATGTTACAGGAATTCTAGCACCAAATTATTGAGAGAAAATTATAAACTCCCAGTTTTCCTTTAGTTTTCTTCATTTTGCTTTATAATTGACCCACATTGGCCTATTTAAATCCAGTACGTTTAGGATTAAGGGTCAAAATGAGTTGTTTTCTGCAGATGTAGCAACAATCACCTTCGATTCAACTATGTAATGTGTAACCAACAGCAATTCTTTCAAACTGCAGCACTTAACAATAATAAAGGCACAATAGGACAAATTTTTCAAATAATCAACACCTGCCTTTGTAACAGGAACATCATTAAGGCTTTCACAACAGAGTTGTTGACTGAGAGGCAGCATCACAGCATGTAAACATAAATCTTTGTTCATCCAGCTGATAGCCAAACGTCTATATTCCATTTTGTGAAGTTTAAAGTTGGGCAAAGGGAAGGTTCAGTATGTTGCAAGCAAGTGATTGTGTGAAACACAGACATATGGACATCAAGAAAGATTTGTGACCAAGAGAAAAGATGCACTTTGATGGGAAAACATTTTCTTCTAAATATGTAATAGGAGGGAAAGTTGTTCTTTCCCTAATACCACCAACTGTGTGTTGTGGAGGAAACAACTCCAATTCACGCCTACAAAGGAGCACAGGTGGTGTTGCTTTTACAACTCAGTTCATTCATAAGAATCGATTTAGCTTACTTTGTGGGACACATTAATCATATTAGAAAAAAATTTAAACCTTCAACATCATACAGATAGCTTGCATCATTTTAATAGCCAGTTGCATATTATCGCCACTATCACAGGTTACTACCATGATGGGGAATGCTCAAACTGTTTTTCTTTTTTTTTTTTTTTTTTTTTTTATTTTATTTTTTTTTTTTATTTTTTAATATATGAAATTTACTGTCAAATTGGTTTCCATACAACACCCAGTGCTCATCCCAAAAGGTGCCCTCCTCAATACCCATCACCCACCCTGTCCTCCCTCCCACCCTGCCCTCCCTCCCACCCCCCATCAACCCTCAGTTTGTTCTCAGTTTTTAACAGTCTCTAATGCTTTGGCTCTCTCCCACTCTAACCTCTTTTTTTTTTTTTTTTTTTTCCTTCCCCTCCCCCATGGGTTTCTGTTATGTTTCTCAGGATCCACATAAGAGTGAAACCATATGGTATCTGTCTTTCTCTGTATGGCTTATTTCACTTAGCATCACACTCTCCAGTTCCATCCATTCAAACTGTTTTTCAAAAAGGTATCATTTGTTTTGAAGGGACACATAGTATTTATGAAATATACAGTAACCTTATATAGAATTTGTTTCCCTTTCTGTAGAATTTTTTCTGCATACATGGCCAATATAAATGAATGTCTATTTCTTTAGGCCAATTTCTCAGATATGTATTTTTTTAGATTATATGATGTGCATGTTTTAATTTCATACATATTTCTCAATTGTCTTCTAGAAAAGTTTACCCATTCTCCAACACTAGAGTTAATAATTTTTAAAATATTTACTAATCTGAGAAGAAAAAAGGTAATTTTTAGGGTAATTTGCATGTTTTTTATTTATATGTGAAGTTGACGTTTCTTCAGAATTGGCACTTTATATTTCTTTTTCAGATTACCTTTCATATTTTTTTGCCTTTTTCAATTCAAATTATATGACATTTTGTTTTTGATTGCTTTGCTTGAAGGTCTACTTTTCCTATTTAATAAATTATTTTTTCCCACCATAGCATCCTGCACATTATCTCTTTTCTCGATTATAATTTTTTATCACACACACAAAATAAACTTTTATATTTCCCCATTAATACTGACCTTTTATTTTCTTTATATTTATTAATTTTTAAAGATTTATTTATTTTTGAAAGAGAGAGAGAGAGCACGAGCAAGGGAAGGGCACAAAGAGAGAAAGAGAGACACAGAATCCCAAGCAGGCTCCAGGCTCTGAGCTGTCAGTGCCCAACACGGGGCTCAAACCCAGAAACTGTGAGAGCATGACCTGAGCTGAAGTCGGAAACTCAACCGAGCCACTCAGGTGCCCAAATACTGACCTTTTCTAACACAGACACAACGGAAAATGTAATAAAATATATGAGGTCTTTTTTCAGGGAAAAAATTTCAATGGAAACTTTCCTCAGGGGAAAAATAGTGCCAAGAACACTTTGCTTATAGATGTAAAAAGAAGTCTCATAAACTACCTAAATTCATTCATGGGGTCTGTATGCAAAAGAAGAATTCCCATCCTTCTTGTCATTTCCTCTGTGCCAAATCCCCAAACCCTTCTCCCAGTTGGCTTATATAAACATACACCTTTATATTCTCTGGTTCTTAAATCATTTCGTTTGTTTCCATATGTTCATTTATTAAGAATATGATTACTATTGCTACATGATGAGAATAAATTACCTCTTTCCTTCTAAAGTAGTTATCCCAGCTCCATTAAGCTAATATTCTATTTTCTGACTGAGAAGAAACACTTGATGAATGTGTGAGATGCACAAATGTATTACCTTTGATATAAGTTAATTTTCCCACTTGTGGGGGAACAAAACTATAATATGTCTAAGTCCCTGATATCAAACTTGTAGAAAGATAAATAAGATGATCATGAAATGGGGTGATGTAATAAAGAGGATTTATTTCGGAACTATGTACTGAAATATTTACAATACAAAGGATGCACCTTTCTTATGTGCTCATAGAATATTTACAGAGCATGATCATATTATTTTTTTTAAATGTTTATTTATTTATTTATTTTTATTTTTTTTTAACATTTATTCATTTTTGAAAGGCACAGAGAGACACAGTACGAATGGGGGAGGGGCAGAGAGAGAGGGAGACACAGAAACAGAAGCAGGCTCCAGGCTCTGAGCTATCAGCACAGAGCGCGATGCGGGGCTTGAACTCATGGACTGCGAGATCATGACCTGAGCTGAAGTCAGCCACTTAACCAACTGAGCCACCCAGGCACCCCTATTTATTTATTTTTGAACGAGAAAGAAAGAGAGAATGAACAGGGGAGGGGCAGAGAGAGAGGGAGAGAGAATACCAAGCAGACTCAGTGCTCCATGTGGAGCCTGATGCAGGGCTCGATCCCGTAACTAGGAGATCATGACCTGAGCTGAAATCAAAAGTCAGATGCTCAACCGACTGAGCCACCCAAGCACACCCAAACATGATCATATTCTAAATGAAAATTAAATAAAAAAACTGAAATCTCAAAGTATCCAATATTCAAAACTCAAAAAATTCAAAATTATATATAATTACCTGAGCATAATGCAACAAAAGTCACAAATTAGCTTCAAGAATTAAAAAAAAATTAAAAATTTAAAAGTAAGCAGAAAATATTATTTTTAATAACTCTTACATCAAAAAAAAAAAAAAAAAGGAGGTGCCTGGGGGCTCAGTTAATGTGTCTGACTTTGGCTCAGGTCATGATCTCGCAGTTTGTGGGTTTCAGACCCACATGGGGTTCTGTGATAACAGCTCAGAGCCTGGAGCCTGCTTCAGATTCTGTGTCTCCCTCTTTTTCTGCCTCTCCCCTGCTTGCTCTCTCTCTCGAAAATAAATAAACATTTTAAAAAAATTGAAGAAAAAAAAGAAAAAAACCCAAAAGTATCATTTAAACAATTTAGAATACAAAAAAAAAGTAGAAACTATGAATTGCAGGCTAAGGCTTTAAACAGAGCTAAATTCATTTTGAAAAATATAATGGTAAATAATGTAATCTAAAAACACTGTCACAATAGAATATTAAATGCCATGGAACAATTGTCATGCTAAAGCCAGTTAGAAACATTATTTATAGTAATAGTCCAAACTTTTGAAAATGAATAGTCTAAGTGAAAAATTTACTGTAGTATATTTTGCCATAAAAATAAGCGAATGATGGTTTTCTTTAAGGGGTAAGATTACAGATGCTTCTCTTTGTTTTGCCTTAAGAGTATACTATTAATTTGTCTTGCAAAAATGCTACTTTAAAAAGTATAAATAAATGTAGGTGTGTGTGGAAGAATTAATAATAATTAATTCTGAAGTGATGGGTGTGTGTGTGTGTGTGTGTGTGCATGCGTGTCTATGATTTTCAATACATAAATGTGATAAAAGGATGATAAATGTTAACCTCTATAGGGATGGTTTACTGAGCTTTCCAATGTCTCTCCAGAGAAGCAGGTGGGGGGACAGGAGCAAGAGGACAAAGACAGAGAGACAGAGAGGAAGATTGAGTGTAGACCACATTAGCGTAGACTGCATGGTGAGATCATTAGCATTATGTACAACTCAAGAAGAAGATCTGCTGAGGATTCAGAAAAACACTTTCTAAAAAATCAAGAGCTACCATAGAAAATAAAAGTAATATTTAGTGAGATACATCTAAAATATTCTGGGTGAATACTGGATAACACTACCATGGCAAAACAATGAATTTCTGAATAAAGATGTCTCTCATCTTGACTAAAGGAAGTCCTAAGGAGGGAATTTGGTACTGTAATGGCCCTATTCTGCAGAGTTGAACCTCTATGTTAAATTCTTCCATAAGTACCCACGAAAATATTACATTCCCATTATCTTACTTTTTAAAAATTGATTTATTTTGCAATAGATATCTGTGCCATACAGTATTTGAAATGTATTTCTGCATTCCACAACCACATGACACAGATATTGCTAATTCTCTTTTAAGAATGAGGGAATCAGGCTCATAGACATTCAGTAACCTCTTCAAGGTAACCCAGACTCTAAATTGCAAGATGAATTCAGTTAAAATCCGGTGTTGGCAGTCTTAAGAATCACTGTTCTTCCTGCTGTGACTTCCTGTCTCCTAAATATTTGTCTTGTCCTGTATATTCTTTTCTCACATACTATCAAAGTTGATCATGACTTTCATGGAGATAATGGAAACACACAAGTTCAAACTTAGCTCATAGAAGGCCATCTTTATTTTTTTCATTTTTAATACAAGATGTCATTTGAAATAAAAATTTAAGTGAAAATTTATCTTTACATCTACCCAAATGTGGCATACCATTCCAGACAGCTCAGCTTTCAAAATTTCCAGATGAAATGCTACAACTAATATATGTGACTTACTCTTTCATGTGTTTAAATTATTAGGGTTCTTTGGGGTCATTTACAAAGCTTTGGGTATCTAAACATACAGTTTCCATATCAACAGTTACTATTTTAAACTTTTTTTTTTTGGGGGGGGGGGGGTTATTCCTTAAGGAAAGAAACTTTGCTTTTGTAAGCACTTAGTTCAGTCCTAGGCAAGTTTCAGACTTGTAACAACAGCCCGTCAATTGAGAGGTGTTTGTCTCTATGCATATACTGGCATATATACAATAATTCCTTTCCTGGAAAACAATCTGGATTTCCAAGATACTCAATTAGAGAAAACAGACTTCTATTTGTTCATGTCATTTCAGAGGCATTTACTTCTAAAGACCTGTAAGTAGTCTCTAATGTGAAGATGACGTCTGCTATAATTGCCACATAAGAGTTCAATTTTTATCTTTTCCAAAAAGGAAAAAAAAAGGGCTAGTCTTGATCAGTCTCCTTTGGCGAAGTATTTTTATGCAATTCCATATTTATTTTTACATGAGGACTTTTCTGTCTCTTAAGCAATGTAATTTCCTTCTTGACCTTTTCATTAATGTCAATGTCTGCTTTTTATATATATATGAAAGTGAATGTGAAAATCTTTCAATGGGCTCTCTAACACCCATAATAAAAAAGTATAAGAAGTGACATACTCCAGAAATATATGTTGTTTCTGTTAACAACATATATCTGACCAAAAAAAAAAAAAAGATCAAATAGGCAGTACAGTACACTCTGTAAAAGCTCTGGAGGTTTCAAACAGCAAGTACTCAGAGTTTATTGGAGAATGTGCACCTTTGCAGGGTACTAATCTCTGCAGACTTCTAAACAAAGCTAACTAACAGGAGGTGACTTTGACTGTGAAAGTGAACTGACCTACAGACAGTACACTGTGCATTATTTCCTTATAAGTCATCCTGAACCACAGTGGGTCTCAGGGTTAGAGGCGGATTCTTGACATTCCTTCCTGCCATTTCCTGCGCTCTCTCTCTCTCTCTCTCTCTCTCTCTCTCTCTCTCTCTCTCTCTCTCTCATGTCCCTGGATCCTCAGATCCCTTCCAAATGATTACACACTTCTTCTCACAAAGGCTGTAAGCCACCTAATAATCAAATCATAAAATGCTAGGAAAAGACTAAGGAACAAAACAAATATATATTTTGAATAATACATATGACACATATTTTCTCATCTAGGATCTCATTTCACCCTTATTCCAAGCTTAATTTGGCATATTATGGTGAGGTCACCAGCATCCAGATGAATAAAATGAACTTCCCGGAGCCAGAGTGCTCAATCAGCACTGGCAATGTTAGAATTTGGAGTAAGGAAGAGATGGGGTCTGCTTCAGCCTAATGTGCTTTTCTTTAAACTACATTGCCTCTGATTATCAACCTCAGCAAATCCTGCCTAATCAGTAAAGTTGATGTTTGTGGATTTTTGCTTTAAAGAGGAAACTATCAAGTATGAGGAGCCACAAATGAGTCGAGAGACTGTGCTCTTGTAAAATATCCCCAGCATTATTGCCTGGTAGCAGATTACTCTCAGATGATTCAGAAGGTGTTCTCTCTTCTTGAGAGATGCTTTGTGATCATTCTTATCCTATTTTCTCCCCAAAATAGTTTATTCATTTAATATCAATATATTAGCAAATGCAGAGAGAGAGAGAGAACAGGCCATGGAAAATTAGCAGCTACCTCACCCAGGGTTAATATCTAGCTACTCATTGGACACTCATTCAATTCACCACTGTGAAGGCAAACAGTCTCAAGAAAATCAATTAATATATCATTTCAATTCCTAGATAGATCATTCTCTTTCTACTTCATATTGCCACTATTAATAAAGCAGGCAAATTAAACACTGACAGCAGCAGGGGGTAAAAGGAAAGTGCAGGCATAAATACTCACAACTTACAAAAAGAATAACCATATGAGCCATTCAGCATCACTCTCCCAACATTCTGATGCTCCAAAGTTGCTATACGTGACTGTTTTAGAAGCGTGTGTGTGTGTGTGTGTGTGTGTGTGTGTGTGTGTGTGTGAGACAGAGAGAGAGAGAGAGAGAGAGAGAGAGAGAGAGAATGTACAAGTGAGTACCACAGTGACAAAGATAGTAAGACAGAAAGAAAGATTGCAATAGTTCTTTTTCTCTTTTGTTTCTTCACGGTTGAACCCTATAACCAGATGCCAAAGATTCACTTAGCATATCCCAAATGGCCATATCTGAAAAGTCCTTCAATTGATGTAACATTGTTCAGATACAACCTATATGGAAATACAACATTCATCATCCCTCTATTCACTTCCTGCCTAGAAAATCCAATTCTTCCACCAAAAGTATTCATCCATCTCCCACTTACAGACACTTTTCTGAAAGAATCAACATGAATATTAACTATAATTATTGAGAAGCCCTGTTCCAAACTATAGGTATGTTAGCTCATTTAACTCTCTTCACAATTTTGTGAGTCATGGGCATAGTGTTGTTTCCATTTTACATAAGAGAACATTTAGGCTCAAAGAAGTAAAGTAACCCGCCTGGGATCACAAACTTAGGATAAGGCAGAGCTGAGGTTTAAATGCAACAATCTGGTTCCAGAACATGGTTTCTTAACCATGACCATTATCTGGCTTTGGCAAGGCAATCCAATAGTTTCCCCCTCCTGTTTGCACATCACGGACCTAACCAGAATAGAGTAGATTAATTCTGTCTTTGCCTAGGTACACAAATACAAAGGCTTGATAGAATTAAAATCTTGCAAGAATAGTAGTTCCATAGCTATTGGAGGCTGTTCATCTTCTAGGTTCTAGATAAAGCCAGGGGAAAAAGTCAAGAGCTGAGATTATACCATCCCAGGTCTCCTCATGCACTAAGATGTACCCTGTTTCTTTTTCCATGTTCTTTGCTTTTTAATGTAAGATTATAAAAAAAAAAAATTTTTTGAAAGCATGTGGTATGTGGTATGTGTCTCAGGCATCCCTTGCCAGTTTTCTTTATGGATACATAAAATTTGGAAAATCTCTTTTCAAAAGAGGATATTTATCCAAGGAATGAGGGCAACTGCCCCAGGTGAACTTACTTTAGGAAACTACAGATTAGCCTAAGAAGAGGGGAGAGGTGGCTTTTTCCCCCTATTTTGGGACCAGTTTTCCTAACAGTCCTGGATTGCTGTAAACTTCTGTTGCAATGTGTATGACCTAACACTAGTGTACAACTCTAATATCTAATCGACTGTTTGAAGATACTGAAAAATGTTCTAAAATTTCAAATCAAATGTGTTATGTTTTTGGGTCAATGGATAGCTACACTTTCCCTGAGTTTGAATTAGTGACTTCAATAAAAAGGAGATAATGGATGGGGGAAGCATGTTATGAATGACCATAAATGATTCTCACTAATTTGAAGTCACTGGTGCTTTTTTCCAGTATGATATGGCAAATCTTTATTCCAACTGTGAGAGGATAAGAGGAACCTCCATTTCTCATTTGAATTCCGCAAGGCATTGGCTAATAAATTGAATGCCCTACATGAGATTTTTGATACTTCAGGAAGTAAATAAAAAAGCAAAGAAAGAAAAAATGAAATGCAAATTACCATAAAAAACAATGAATTTTTGAACACAAAAACATCCATAGAAATATTTTTTAAAAGACACATTAGGACATGTGATTAACTTTCCATTCTACTTGAAGATAATGAAGATAATGAAGATTAAATTTGACACAGATTCCAGAAAGGTCTTGATCCAGAGAGGAAGAGTGATTACATGATAAATTTAAAAGGAGTTTAAAATAATTACATAACATATTGATTTGTACATTTTTAGATATAAGACAACATGGCAATATCCACTTTATCTTACTGTAATTTTAATATAATTTAAAGTGATATGTATCACTTTACAAGTCTGGTTTTAAAATTTTACCCTCTCAGTTGCTTAGAATTTACTTTAATTGACAAACTAATTAGTATTAATTGCCAATAATAAGCCTTGTTTTTCCATTGCCCAAAAATACTTTTCCATCTAATCTATAACTTCAAGTTACTGGGTTTAAATGCCATGAGTTTCCAAGTTATAATGCACATATATTGTCTAACAATTCAGGTACAATAAGTGAGTTCTTCCTCTTAGATGAAAATCTAAAAGACTACTTGGGACATTTTTTTTAATTTATGTGGCAGACAGACGAGTATAGAACAGAGGAGGACAACATCCTGAGAAGAAGACTGCATGGAGTTTCCTCTTAAGGGAAAAGCTCGAGGCAGCAAGAAAATAAAAATGACCTTGAGTGCAGACTGAAATCTGAATGAATGTGGACGAAGAAAACCTTGGGGGATTGGTACGAAAAAACTAATTTCACCTATCTAATGAATTTACTAACACTATTTTGGTTAATGTAACAAGCTGACCATCTAAGTATAGCTGGGAGAGTAAGTATCATTATTAATAGTTGGAATGTATTGATTGTGTATTGTATGTCAAATATTCTTTTTATTTCAATATTTGAAAGTAGGTTTGTTTTTTTTTTTACAACGGTGTTAACTCAGAATGTTAGTCTAAGGCAAATCATGTGTGTCACCGTGTTACCATTAGACCACAGCTTACTGAAGTAAAAGTTCAGCTGCATTTATCTGGCAGGTTTGAGTCTTACTGAAGGGTAAGACTGTGTGTCTAGACACACATAGGTTAAGAAACAAATTGTGTCATTCATGGGCAGGCAGTGGATAATGTTTGAGAAATTAAGTCAGGGCTTTTGGCCACTGGGAAGCCAACCACCTCAATTAGTAATAGGCAATTTCTTAGGCAGTTTATTTGAATTGTTTTTACAGTTCAATGCCAGTATTTCTAATAATTTAAATATATTCTCCTTTTGTTCCTCTAACACATTTAGATGGTCTGCCCCTTTGAGGTGGCTTGTACAATTTAAGGTCCTGAAATCACATTTGCAAGATTAGTTGTCTGTATCTGGAAAGATGTCTCCATCTTCGAGCTAGACATGAGACTACAAAGGGGTGCCTATGGATTCGAGATTAGTCTAGAGTATGAGGACTTTCTTAAAAAACAACTGTATATGTATGTATATAAATATAAGTATATAAATATATAAATATATACATGAGAGAGAGAGAAGTGTGTGTATGTGTGTGTGTGTGTGTGTATATATGTGTGTGTGTATGAATAGTTTCTTTTTTAAATGTTTTATTATTTATTTTTGAGAGAGAGAGAAACAGAGCATAAGCAGGGGAGGAGCAGAGAGAGGTGGAGACATAGAATCCGAAGCACACTCCCAGCTCTGAGCTGTCAGCACAGAGCCCAATGCGGGCGAACCACGAAATCATGATCTGAGCTGAAGTCGGACGTTTAACCGACTGAGCCACCCAGGCGCCCCTTGTATAGTTTACTTTTTAAATAATCTCTTTCTCTTTCTCAAGGTCAAGAACACTACTGAAAACCAGAGCATTAGTAATTATGATTAAATTTGTTTGGATTTATAAATGTTAGCATATTAAATAGAAACATGTTTTGGACATCCACAAAATGATTTTGACACTAGTAAATATAACTCTAATTTTGAAATTATTTTTATTTAAGTACAAATGCTTGAAAGTTAACAAATTTTCAGTTTTTTTTCATTATATTGATAAACTCACTTTCCCTTTATTGTTTTTAACAGTTAATAAAGAATAATCTTGCAATCACTGAATTTAATTACTATAACCCAAGCTCATCCAAGCACAAACAGAAGTTAATGACATGTTTATTAATAGAATATCTAGGCATAGAATCTTTGCAGACAGACTAGGAAAACACAGGTTAAAACAAAATGTTCAATGAATCAGGATGCCAATTAGCATTATAATAAATTCCAGAACTGGTTTCTGTTCAATGGGTTATTTGTAATATTTAATACGTTCTTCAGACCATCTTTACTTTCACAATTTATTTTTGAGAAACTTCTATGTATCAGACAATTAACTATAAAGACTCATATATAAAAGGTAAATACAATAGGTTTTATCCCAAGGAACTTAAATTCAAATATGGACCACAGTATGTGAACAAAAATATTTTTTAAAGAGTGTCATGTAAAATAAATGAGGAAAAACAGAGAGAACATGCAAACCTTGGGAAAACATAAGGCACCACTAAATTGGAGAACTGAAGAAGAAATTTGAACTGGATATTAAATGAGGGCGATTTCTAGTAGATAAAATAGGGCAAAGTATAGTCTGCATAGACAGCAAATGATGAACAAAGTCCCAGTAAGTGAAGAAAAATGTGATGTTTCTGTATAGTTGTGGACCAATGGGACCTGCTACAAAAAAATAAAAATTAAAAAAAAAAGTGTAATGGGGATTAACAGGATTTTAATCCAGAGAGAAGGTTTGAAATCAGATAATAAAGAGATTAGGAATTTAGATGTTTTCTGGAAGGGAAAGGAAATCAAAGAGGTTTTCTAATCAGAAGTGTAACATAAGATTTGTTCTTTAAGAAGACAGCCCTGGAGGCACTCCAAAAATAAATATTGTCGGTTTCATCCATATACTTCCTCAAAGGAGATGGTACATTAAAAAAACAAAAAAACAAAAAAACAAAAAACAAATTTAAAACCTCTACCATGTTTTTAGGGTAATAATAAATACTCAGTGATTATTAAACATCTATGCTTCCACAATTAAGTCAGAAGACTATTTTAATTAGCTATTGTTTCACATTGATTAGGATATCCATTTCCTTTCAACTCAATAGAGCAGTTTCATCAGAAATAAACAGCAGCTATTCTCATGGAAGTTGACAATATATTAACTAATGGGTTTTGGAAACAAATTTTAAAAATTGACTATACTATCTTTTCTGTCTGTTCAAAAGAAAAAAAAAAGAACGGAAAAGAGGGAAGAGGGAATGTTGCCTTCCATTATGATATATTTGTCTGTTTGGGGGAAAAATAAAACTTTTTTCTCATTCATTCTGTCAATTAGAATTTGTGTATAGAAGTATAATGTACTTACTTTGTGACTACCTTAAGGAAAGGCATGGTATATTATGGATTCCAAGAATGAATCCACTAAAATGCATATTTCTTATGAAAAAAACCCCAATATTATTAAGCAAGTTAAAAACTTTTTTTTTTTAATTTTACACATAAGGCCTGATTGATCAGTGGTCTATATGTATACTTTCAAATAAGTCCACTGAAATGAAAAAAATGAATTAATGCACAGATATGCCATTTGGTGTTTCACAAGAATGATAATGTTCATTTCCAGCTCTTGTGATAAACATCTAAAAATGACAGATCTATATTAGGAATGTTCTCCTCTCATGTGAATGAAAGAGCACCATCAGAGATCACATAGTATACAGTAAGAATGCAAAATTAAATAGTCAAAAATTTCTGGTCACTAATTTACAGAATATTAAAAGATCATGTCTTATTTTCAGCTAAATATTAGTTAAATAATGAAAATTTAAAAATTAAATTGAAAGAGCAACATGTTGAAACTTTTATGTTATTTTAAAGTGACATATTTGCAGATCAATCAAGTGAAATAACAAGCTGTTCTTTAGTACAAGTACAAACAAATATGAATTAATTTCCAATATGAAGATCTAATCAATTGCAAAATTTAATAAACTGATGAACATCCTCTTTTCTTATCCATTCAACTTATAATCTTTGCCATGTTTGAACCTGGTGCTAGAATGAGTCTTACACACAGCACTGAACTATTTAGTATGGGGCAAGGGGATTTATTAATCCAAATCTCCTTGTGACCACATAAAATGTTATAAACCATTACCCATCATCTACTATCCTAACAGGTATATATTAGTAATACATACAATGATGATCAAGTGGTCTCTATATATCTTCATTTTGCAATTCTATTCTATGACATTTATGTGTGATCTCCCCAAATTGCCTCTTGCCCAGAAGACTATAATCTGTCTGAACCTATGCAAACATTATCCTTTTGTAGCAGATAGCACATGAGTTATATCCACAGATGGTCGGTCCTTCAGGTTTTCATTTACAGAGAACAGCAATTTACCTACCACGTACTGGTCTTTCTTAGAAGTTGTTTTCAGTATTTGCAGAAGTGGGGACTGACACTCAAATTATCTAAACAACCATGTCTAACATAGTCTCTGATTTATGGTCTCACAAATCAATAAAGCAAATAAACAAGAATAGTTTGTTTGCAAAATTCAACTACTTTATACTGGATAATCCTGCTGAAGGAAACATATTCAACATTTAGAACAACATGCATCTTTAAGAGTTTTTTATTTCAAAACCACGGACTTCAGTGCCTGAGGAATAATTATCATAGTTAGCCTTAGAGCATGCCTAAATAATTTAGCATGAAAAAAGAATTAGTGTCCTCTCACAACCTGCAAGAATTGTAACTAGATGAGCTAATATGACAAAACCTTACTCCTAGACTTCTAAATTATAACGATCTTCATGTACTCTTCCCATCCTTTATATTCCTTTGTATTCTCTGTATGATATTTAAAGAAGATTTAGTGTGACACAGAATATAATTGTGTACAATAATTATTCCCTTGCTAGAGAATGTGATGTCTATTTTGAGTTTTAGATTTGTTCATATTTTGTAAAATGTGATTGAAATTATTCAACTGCTATCTAAAGACAAAGAAATTGTATTTAAAAGATGTTATATCTATTACAGTAGATCTGGTCAATCAATTTACTTTAAAATTGGGAATGTCAGGCTTACCTAGTGTAAGGGAACTAATAATACTCAACTATGATATTTATAGATATAAAAATAATATGCATGGGGTTTTGTAAATATAAAATGGCATACAGCTAGCAGACTCTGATACATATTCTCCCAATTCATCATTAAATCATATACAAATAAAACAGGAGGAAAATTTAAAATAGGATGAAAACTAAGAGAGATAATACTTTTACAGATATTAGATGACCCTCCAACACCATTATTAGACAAACAAATTCTTACTGAGACCGTCTTACATAAATAAAGGGGCATAATATCATGAAATAGTGGTTCCTGAAAATTGACAAACATTTAATCCCTCCTCTACTTTCCAACATAGTTTCAAAGACCCAGGATCTGCACCACAAAGAAAAGTGGCCAGCCACCTTTCATTTATGGTTCTCACACAGGCTATGCAGGATAGAAAAATTAATATAACAATTCATAGAACTTAGGTAAAAAGTATTTTTATAGACAAGTATCAACATATATTTCTAATTGCTATTTCCAGGGGCCGTAAAAATTCCTAACACCTAATGTGTGAAATGATAAGAAACAATGCATATACACAAACTTATTCATACTACAAATGGAAGGGATCAAGACATAAGAATCCAGTATGAAATTTAGGATTGACATATAGAAAACTCTGAAATTAATATATAGCTTTTAGTTTTGAGAAATAAATAAACTCAGGCAAACAATAAATTACATAACACAAACAATATCATTGAGAGGGCTAATATTTGGAAAGTTATACCCTAGAAAGAAATAGTACATTTTCGTACCCAAGGCCCACAATCCTTACACATTTCTGTGCAGGTCAACGTAGAAAAACCTTATTAGTTTATCTCACAAAGTAAAAGTAAGTAATGTAATGAAATTAGAAATTAACTACAATTTCTTTTAATAGACTTAAAAATCAACAGTACAAAAAACCAAGCTTGGCATTCTCCCTAATAAATCTAAGGAATCTAGGAAATAAAATAGCAAATGAAATCTATTTGGAAATGATCAACCATCAGACTGTACCCATCAGAATTCATAAAATGTAACCAAAACTATACTCTGAAGAAATGCCATAGACTTAACTTCTTTCATTATGAAACAAGAAAAAGGATGTTAAAAGCTAAACTTCATGCTTAATAATATAAATGGTATAGGAATATATATTTCAGAGAAGATGCAAATTAATAAAGATAAAATGAAAAAATGAAACAGCAATAAGAAATCAGGAGACAAAGTGGCATATTCAATAAATACTTCTTAAAGCCATTTTAGTAGTAAATATGTATGAAAACTTATTAAAAACAAAATCAAGAAAAAAGAATAAATAGGTATATTAGACACCAGTATTTGAGAATAAAATCACAGAAAAGTGTACAATTTCAGAATTATAAATAAAAAAACTGCCCTTTACTTTCAAATTTCAAAGTTCTATTTATATCACTCTGCAAAAAAAGTTGAGAATCTCTTAAAAATTAATTTCTAAAGTAGAAATTTTCAGTTGTTTTATGAGGAGGACAATATAATAAATCCTCAACTATAAACGTCATATAAAAATGAGCTAAGAAATCTTCCCCAAAAGGCACAGGATCCCCAAGAATTTTAGGGATGACATAAATGAAGTAAGTATCCATTTTTATGTACTAAAAACTATTTGAGAATGTAGAAATTATGGAAAGTTTCACAATTCATTTAACAAAACAGGTTTAATTCTGCTAATAAAAATGACAAAGGGGGAAAGTACTAATTAATTTTCTTTACAGATATAGATACAAAATACTTAATATTTTATAGCCAAATTATTTCAGCTATATATTACCATGATATTCCATGATAAAATAGTTTCTACTAGTACAGCAATGATGGTTGAAACTTACAAAACCTCATAAAATGAGTCTACTTTATTAATGAGTTAATAGAAATCATTTCCATAGATACAGCATACCTGTATGCTAAACTTCAATATGCATTTCTAATAAACCAATCACAAACTATGAAGAAGAGTATTTCTTCAACATGGTAAAGAATTTGTGACTAAGAGCAACTGCTGTTCTTGCTCAATGATAATAGACAACAGGAAATCTGCCAAACTTTTTTGCCTAAGAGTATAGAGAATCTAAAAGAGGAAAAATAAATAAATTTGAAAAATTTATAGACAGAAATGCTTTTAACAACCTCATTTGGTTTTGATTATTTTAGATTTTTTAACTTAAAAAATGTTTTTATTATTTATTTATTTTGAGAGAGAGTACACGCAAGCAGGGAAGGGGCAGAGAGACAGAGGGGGGCAAGAGAATCCTAAGCAGACTCTGCACTGTCACCACAGAGCCCAATGCAGAGCTCAATCTCATGAACCATGAGATCATGACCTGAGCTGAAATGAAGTCAGACACTTGACCCACTGAGCCACACGGGCATCCATAGATTTTTTTTTATTGAAGTATAATTACTGAAATGATCCATTATTTCTGTTTTAGTTATATTCTCCATCTGTCATTTGTATTTTTATTCCCTTAAAAGTGCCTTTCCAAGAGCAGAAGCTTTAATGACAATGAAGTCTAATTTATCACTTTGTTCTTTTACAGATCATGCTTTTGCTATCATATACAAGAAGAGATTTTCTCCTGTATTTTACTCTAGAAGCTTTATAGTTTTCAGTTTCACATTTAGGTCTATGATCCATAGAATTAAATTGGTATCAGGTGTGAAGTGTTATTTATTTATTTATTTATTTATTTATTTATTTACCATATTGATGTCAAGCATTAATTGTTGAAAAGACTGTGTTCCTCCCCAGAACTGCCTTTACACCTTTGTTAAAGAACCACTGCCCACTTATGTATAGGTTTATTTCTGGATTCTCTATTCTGTCTTATTGATCTATTTGTCTATCTTCCTGTTTAATTCCACATTGTATTGAGTACTAACTTTATGTCTTGAAATAAGGCAACTTGCTTTTCAACTTGTTCTTCCTTTACACATTTGTTTTGGTTATTTTAAGTCTTTTGCATTCAGTATTAATTTTAGTATTTCATTGTCAATGTGTCATTTTCCACTAGGGGAAAAAAAGCCTGCTGTGATTCTGGTTGAGATTGTGTTAAATCTATACATCAATCTGAGAAGAACTGACATCATAACAATACTGACTCTTCCAATTTATAAACACCCTGTGTCTTACGTGTAATTAATGCCTTTTTGAATTTCTCTCAGCAATATTATGTAACTTCACATAGGTTTAGAGCACTCTTGTCAGATTTATTTCTAAGAAATTTATATTTTTTGATGTTATCATAAACAGTTTTCATTTCAATTTTTTATTGTTAACACAGAAATACAATTGGGGACTCCCGGATGGCTCAGTCAGTTCAGCGACAGATTTCAGCTCAGGTCACGATATTGCGGTTCTTGATTTGGAGCCCTGCATTGGGCTCTGCGCTGACAGTGCAGAGCCTGCTTTGGATGCTCTGTCTCCCTCTCTTTCTGCCTCTCTCTCTCTCTCTCTCAAAATAAATAAACATTAAAGAAAAAAAAGAAATACATTGTTTTTTTGAGTAAAAAATGTACCCTCTATCTTGCTAAACTCACTTACGCTGGGAGCATTTTTAGCTATTATTTTTGTAAATGCCATTAGGTTTTCTATATGGATGATCATGTTATCTACAAATAAAGGTAGTGTGTGTTTTTTTTTTTTAATTTACTTTGAGAGATAGAGACAGAGCAGGAGCAGGGGAGGGGCAGAGAGAGAGAGGGAGACACAGAATCCAAAGCAGGCTCCAGGTTCTAAGCTGTCAGAACAAAGCCCGTCTTGGGGTTCCAACTCATGAACCATGAGATCATGACCTGAGTCAAAGTTGGATGCTCAACCGGCTAGCCACCCAGGAATCCCAAAAATAGTTTTTATTCTTCTTTCCATTCTGTATGCCTTTTATTTCTTATTCTTACCTATTGCACTGGCTAGAATTTACACATTTTGAATAGATGGTTAAAACAGCCACCTCTGCCTTCTTCCTAATCTTAGGATAAAAGCATTTGTCTGTCACTAGTATGGTGTGATTGTTAGTTGATTTTTCATAGATGTCCTTTATCAGGTTGAAGAAGTTCCCTTCTATTTTGCTGAGTTTTTACTAGAAATGTATATTTAATATACTCAAATGCTTTATCTGCATGTACTGAGACAATTATTTGTTATAGAATAAATTACATTGATACTCAGATGTGAATATCAACCACACATTCTGGAATAACCCTCATTTGGTCATGATTATGTATTTTTGGGTATGTTTTGCTAAAATGTGTATAAAATTTTTGCAGATATTTTTATTTGGTTTATTTTCCTGAAGTTTTCTTCCTGTAATTTATTTGTCTCCTTTTGGTGACAGTGTAATGATGACCTAATTGAATGAGTTGGAAAGTGTTTCTTCTTAATTTTCTGTTTAATCTTCTTCAACTTGTGTAGAATTTGTATTATTTCTTACTTCAATATATGACAGAATTTACAGTGACACCACACATACCTGGAGTTTCACTTGTGGGAATAATTTTAAGTACATATTTAATTTATTCAATAGATACCAGGATATTCTGGTGCTCTATTTCTTATTCAGTAAACTTTGGTAGCTTTGTGTCTCTCAAGGAGTTTGTAAGTTATGTGTAAGTTATCAAAAATGGTTTTAATAGTCCTTTAATATGCTTTTAATATCTTTAGAATCTGGAGAAATATTACCATTCTCATTTTTGATATTGGTATTTGTGTATTTGTACTTTAGTTTTGGTAGATCAGTCTGAATAGAGTTTAATCAATTGCATTGCTTCCCTCATAGAATAAGTTGCACTAATTTTATTATTTTTCTGGTTTTTGATTGATATTGATTTGCTCTTCTTTTTTCTATTTTTTTAAAGTAGAAGTTGAGGTCATTGTTCTGAAAACTTTCTTCTTTTTTTTTTTTTTTCAAAGTTTTTTATTTATTTTTTGGGACAGAGAGAGACAGAGCATGAACGGGGGAGGGGCAGAGAGAGAGGGAGACACAGAATCGGAAACAGGCTCCAGGCTCCAAGCCATCAGCCCAGAGCCTGACGCGGGGCTCGAACTCATGGACCGCGAGATCGTGACCTGGCTGAAGTCGGACGCTCAACCGACTGTGCCACCCAGGCGCCCCAACTTTCTTCTTTTCTAATATAGACATTTATTCCATGTAAATACTGACTGCAGTGTGCATTTTTTACCAGAGCCTTCTTCCACATCTCCCTATGTCACACTTTTCAAATAGCTCAAGAAGTCAAGAAGACAAATATTTTAAGTCCAGGTCTACATCCATATTTACATGCACACACATACACACACACTCACACAAACATGAGATATGTAGAGAGGTAGACAGACTCATATGTTATTTTAAATATGTATATAAAGAAAAATTATAATGCTATCTTATATAATTATAATCGTATCTCATATATATATATATATATATATATATATATATATATATATAATCCAAAATAATACATGTTCTATTCCATGCTTCATACGCTGGTAACTTAATAGATATCACTGAAGATTAGTGATATCTGGATAAAGAGGTAAGCTTTCACAAGCATAATAACAATATCACAGCAATAGCTAGCCTTTGTTAAGAGCACTCACTGTGTGCCAGAGACTATGTTATGTCTTTTACTACATTATGGTTGCATTAAGTCCTATACACATAGTGGCACTATTTATAGTTAAGAAAATAGGTTGACATATGCTAAATAATCTGCCCATATTTCTAGAGCTAAACACGGCAGGGCTAGTGTTTTAGCTGAAGTCTTTTTGACTCCAAAGTGTTTCTAAAGAAAAAAAAAACATTTTCTTTTTAATTTCAGCCTCTCTGTGGTACCAGTCAGTCTATGGCATTTGTTCAGATTTCATTACTTGTGAGCCTATAACTCAATTGGAAAAAATCTTTCATCAGGAGTTTAACCATCTCTCTCCCATATAATAGGAGGAAACTCTACCATCCGTGAAAATTGCTTCCTCCAATAGAGCAAGTCATCTGAGAAACTATCTTCCAAAAGATTGCAGAAAATTACAGAAATGTCTCTGTCAGTCCTCAAGTTCTTCCTGAGGCTAGTTTCTTCCTATACATTTTCATTTTGTGTGTTCAAAACCTTTTATTTGCTTTTCAGTTTCCCCCTTGATTCTTGCTTTGCAGATCTCCTAACATTGAACTGAGTGTAGGAACTTTACTAGTTTTTTTTCCCCTCTCCATACATATAAGAGACAAACAAATATAGCCATAGCCTTAAATTCACTGATGGTTAACAAATCATTAAATATCCTTGGGCCTGATGGGTACTATTTGTGTTTCCCAAACCCAATTACTCAGAAATTTTGTGGGAAGATACACATTTTTTTCTACAATGTACTAACTTCACCCACCATTGCCTTTCCTCATGCAAAATTCTCTAAATCATACTGTGTGGTATGGTCTTTCTTTGCTAGACTATTTTTACCTATAGAAACTTGTCTGTACTTTAACCTTGGCTACGAGTCATGATAAAGCAAAGCATAACACTCTTATCATCAGGAAAATCCTGACACCACTTTATTAAAATCCTATACACAGACATGCCCTCAATTTTGAAGTGAGACTGAGATTACAACCAAACTCTGCATAGATTACCCCTTGTTCCCTAGATATGACATCCAACTCTTTAAGTTTTAGGATCACTAGTGAACCTTCATAGGCTACAGAAATCCTTACCTCTCCAAGAACAGATTATTTGTACCAAATCAGTGGTTCTCAATCGTGATCGATTTTGCTCACTCCCTCAGAAAGTTATTTGACAGTATCTGGAGACATTGTCAGTTGCCACAACTGGAAGATGGGGGTTGCTGCTGGTATCTAATGGAGACAGGCCAGTCATATTTCCTACAATGCTCAGATCACACCCCATCTCCCCACCACCAATTATCTGGCCTCAAATGTCAATAGTACTGAGACTGAGAAACTTTTCACTAGATTATTTCCTACATTAGGAGTTTCAATTTGTGAATGGAAATATGTGCATGCAAAGTAGAGCTGCCTCAGAATTTATACAACACTGAGGGAAATTTTCCTGGTTGTGGTTCTCTACACACTTGCCTCAGTCTGCCCAGCTATGCTAGATGTTAACTGTGTCTCTGAGATGTAGAGAGGTAAAGACATGATGAGAATAAAGAATTCAAAAAAAGCTTTATCAGTTGCCTAATTCTGCCATAGCTTTAGTTCTTAATCCTAGCTTTGGTAAACTGGGGTGGACAACATGTAAATCACAAAGACTGCTTTCAACCCTTTAAAGCTCAGAATCAATCACTAACTAGATAACCAAAACAAAAAAAAAAACAAAAAAAAAAAAAGAAAAAGAAAAAAGAGAAGATAAAGAACTTTGACTAAATCTATTTCATCTATCCAGACGTGTTAAAATTCTGAAAGCCTCCATAGATATTCTGTAAACTGTAGGTTTCCATAGTCCCATTAATTTCTAATGCTTTATTTACACATGCTGTTTCACATAACCTCAGTTAGTTGACTCTCTTGCTCTTGAAGGCATAGGAGTCTGCCTAAGCTCCTTTAAGGGCAACCCATAGAACAAATTTAATAGAACATCTTCCTAACATTTTCCCCAAGCTCACAGGCTTATTTTGGCTTCCTTGGTCTCTCAAAATATAGTAAGAGCTAGAGGAAACCTAATAAAAAATACTACAGAAGAAAATGATACTGCTCAGAGCACCTTGTCTAAGTCTACCTCCCCACAGTAGGAACACTCATTGGAGAAGTGCTCCCAGGCTACTTTGCTGCACCCTCTTCCCCCAGAAGAGCCTTGAATTATCAACTATCAACGCTTCTCAACCACTTTGAATGTTCCCTGATGTGGGTCCAAATTATCCACAGTAATGCTTTTCCTCCTCAAAACTTGTGAAGGTGAGAGAGGAGAACATTGCAGAGCAATCTCAGAGGCTTAACTGGTCAACGTCATTTTAAAAAATTGACTAATAAAATAAAGTGAAGCATGTGAAGTTTAACAACTGGCAAAGTTGAGAGATAATGGATAAAGAATATCCTATTTATCAGACCAAAGAAAATATACTGAAACAGAATCAGAATATTTTGAATTGTTTCTGATTATATATGCACATTAAAAAATACATCTGCCCAGCATATACACACAAATCTGCATTTAGATGGGTGATAGCAAAACACATAGGAGAAAATATTAAAATATAAACATTCATTATATTAGAAACAAAAATAATTATCATATATATGGAAATACTCTCCTGTGTGCAGAATATCTTAGTATTTTAATGTACACTTAACTCACAAATAGAAATTAGAGTTTTAGCGTATCCCAAGATTATACATTCAGAATTTAAAAGATATTAATTCACTCCAAATAATTTTTTAAAAATAACACAATTCCAATAAATGTATCAAAGAAATTTTATTAGACTACTGAAATAATAATTCTAAAGTTCATCTCCATATCCTCAAACATCTCATTTTTCTACCAATAAAGAATCATTTTAAAAAATTAAAAACAAAGAGGTAGATTTTTATTTGGTGTCATGGGGAAATGTCCAAGATATGTCACATTAAACAAAAGTCCAAAAGCATACAAACAGTATTTAGATAAGTACAGCTAGTATAATATTGAGAATAAAAATGTAATCATTTATATATGCACAGAAAGTATCCAGAATAATACAGAGCAAAGCACTAACAATGATTTATTTCTAAACTATGGTTCTGGAGAGGATAAAAGGCAATAGAAAACAAGATAGTGGAAAGAACCACGTGTGTGTGTGTGTGTGTGTGTGTGTGTGTGTGTGTATGTGTGTGTACAGTGCCTTTTATAATTAGAAACTGGATGAAAATGATAGCAAAAAATATTTTTTAAATATAAATAATTTAACATAATTTAACCCATTATATTAATTAAGCAGTGTGAAAAAGGATTAGGAAAACAAAAAATTTAACACAAGAGCAAGTGTGTTCATATATATTTGTATATATGGAAACGTGAATACATAATCCATGCAAATAACACATAAGTATATATGCATAAAACAATATATGTGTTATAAGTATTCAATGCTTTGTAAATTAACAAATACAACATTCCATAGCTGTGAGTAAATGACAAATGAGTTTGGGGAAGTGGTAACATTTTTGATAACAAAAGTTAGTTGAATTAATGACTTGCATGCAAAAAATAAAACATGTAACTATTAGAGGAAAACAAAAATGATTATTTATTTAATATTTTCTGGAGATAACCTTTGCACCATACAAAAAAGGCAGAATCAAAAAATAAAATATAGAATTTAAATATATGAAATTAATTTTCTAATGATACAGTCAAAATTCCCACCTAAAATAATTAAAAGACAAATGAAAAGTTCTGAAAAAATCATCTGTGATGTTATAGAAGCTAAAGCATTAATCAACTAATTTAAAATCAATCAATAAAATTACGAATTGGCAAAGAACATGAACATAAAATACAGAAAGTAAACTATACACAGGCCAAACAAATGTAAAAAATTATATATGTCATTAATAAAGTGATGGATATTAAAAGAACAACAAAATACCTTTTGATCTAAATTGGAAAATATCACTGCCAATTTTAAAGTATTGAAGTGGAGAAGATGAATTTAAAATATTACAAATTTTTAATCATTAAGTATATTTAGATAGACATAGTACAACTGTGGCCATATTTATTCCAAAAATGTTGAAACAACCACCAAAACAAAACTAGAACCCATGTACAGCAAAGTAATATATATTATCATCCACTAATTAAAATTATGCTGGAGATGAATATTTATTTATGTGTAAATATGCTCACAATAGAGCAAATAGAAATAACAGATTATAAACAATTTGCTTCATTAATTTTATTTGTGTAACAAAAATACAGAAATATTTAGGAAAATGATAAAAGGGTTATATGGAGGTTTCTTTCTAATTTTTGTCCTTATGTTTTGTCATATTGAACATGAATTGTATATTGGAATGACATATTAATGAACAAAGTCAGTAAGGAAAATGTATATTAAAAAGCATACATCAAATCTATATCCTAAAGTTAATCCACAGTCTTAAATATCAAATCATGAAATAAGCTTACTAATTTTTCAGACAAAAATTTATGAAGAAACTTTTCAAAGAGAATCTAATTATTTTTAAAAGTTAGGAAATAACTAAGAGATGTAAAATGATGGAATTCCATCATTTATTCTTTCAGTAAGTATTATTTCAGTAAACATATAAGACATAGGATGAGGCACTAAGATATAAAATCAAACAAAAATTGTCATATATTATCTGTCCTTGAGTAGACAGAATTGGAAGATATTAACCAAGTCATTATTAAAACACTAACAAAAAAATATGTGGTGATAAGCAAGAATAAAATACTATAGGTTTGACAAGGATTTCAGCAGTGGCTTCCTGAGGCATTGATGAATGGAAATTAAGGAAGTTGAGTGAGGAGTACTTAGGGCTGGGTTTATACAATGATGCTGTCAAAGAAGAAAGCATGACCAATAAAAGAGAAAGGAAAGGAGGCCAGTATACAGCAGTGTGGAGGCCTTCTGTTGAAAGCAAGAGGAGTGTGATGTGAGAAGAATCTGTAAAGGCAGGGCCAAGTTTTTCAGTGTTTTTAAGGTCATGTTAAGAGTTTTCATTTTCATTCTAAGAACAGGACTCCACTAAATTGCTTTAAATTAAGGAGAGGATGACATGATCAGCTTTCATTTTAAAAGATACACCACTGTGCAGTGTAGAGAATAAATCCAATGGAGCAAGAGATCATTTAGAGAGACTAAACAGGACAAGAAAGGTGGCACTCAAGAGATACTTAAAAAGTAAAATCAACAGGAGTTCATGATGGATTTTTTTATGGAGTGTAATGGTGAGGATGGGGTCAAGTATGATTCCTTTGATTCTGACTTGCAGAAATGGATAGTTTCATTCACAAGACAAGAACCACTGAAAGAAAAACGGGCTTGGAAGGAAAGACCATGGTTTGGTTTGAAAATGGGTTACAGGATCATATATTTGAATTCAGATGTCAAGTAGAAAATGTTTATACATGTGGGGAACTTAGAAGAGGTCAAGCAATAAATAACTTTATTAGTAAAAATAATGGTAATATATACTGTTTATGTGAATGTGATCATTCAGAGAGAGAAAAACAGAGTGAAGGACGGACAGGGAGAGAATGAATGAACACAGGGGATTGGAGAAAGTGTGAGGATGAAGCCATAAGGGAATATATTTAGTTTACAAAGAGGATATAAAAAAGGAACACTATAAAATGGAAAAGGAATGGCCCCACATAGAATTCCAAAGAGAACATTTGAAGAAGAAAAGACAAAGTGTTGAACATTAAGATATCGAGGTAAAGCAAAGAAAAACAGTAATCACATTTAGTGTTCATGAAGTCAGTGGCAAACTTAGCAAGAGCTGTTTTGATGGCTTCAGCTCTGATGACAGATTATAACAGGTTGGAGAACTAAATGATGAGGAAAGGCAGAGTTGGGTAGAGTCTTTTAGAAACATTTTCTGTGAAGAGGAACAAGATAGGGCAATAGAGGAGGAAGATACCACATAAGGAGAGAATTCTACACAGTTTATTTTGAGGGGTAAGACTCCAGTGTCTTTAAAAACCTATGACCATGATCTAGATTAGGAGTCAGTGAACTGTAAAATATGAGTTAAATCCAGCATGATGCCTGTTTTTGTAAAAAAATGTTTTATTGGAACACAGATGTGACCTTCCTTTACATATTTTCTGTGGTTGTTTTCATGCTACAATGACAGAGTTAAGTAGCTGTGACAGAGAGCATAAGGCCCACAAAGCCTAAAATATTTACTATCTGGTCCTTTACAGAAATATTTTTCTGACCCCTGATTAGAATAAAGAAATAATTTCGCCTTAACGATCAGGTAAAATTACTTAGGATGCTAGGGCGTGCTGGTGGAGGCATTCATTCAGAGGTCAGGTTATACCTTAGGAAATGGAACACTAATAGAATTCCTTATAATTTGAAGGTGATTCTCCTCCAAATTCTTTTAAAATTAGTAATAAAGCTGAAAATCTTTAGCAATTAACAAAATAAACAGAATATATAAAAATCAGATTAAATAAATTTTATATCTTTAAGGAATTGACATTCTTAAGGAAAAAGTGCATCTAATATCTAATGATCTAATGGTTTGATTCTGGGTTATAGGAGTATAGAGTGAAAAAACTCACCTGCCTCGTTTACAATTTCTAGTACAGTGGTCCACAGAGACTGAAGGAAAAAATACATGACTAGAGAAGTTGCCTAAGCCTAAAAAATTATTACATAAAATAAAAATCATCATATATGTTAAATTTTTAATGATATTAGTATTTTTCTAGGAAACTGTAATTCAATATTCTGATTCAAGGACAGCAAAAGGTGAACAAATCTGAGTAAAATTTATAATGTTTTCTCATTATTATATCCACAAAGGGACAATACAAAAGGAGTTTTCATTGGCTGCTTTACAAGTTTCAAGGAAGAGATAATACCTGTATTATTTTAACCATCTCAGAGCTAGAAAAAAGATATTAATAAATATAACTCAACTTTTGATAAAGAGAGAAGAATATTGGCCCTCCTCCCTAATTAAGAGAAATTTAAAAATTGCAAAGAAAATAAAAGTAAATTCAATCAGAGGTGATCTAGGAAGAATGTTATGAAAAAAACTACCATAATTAATTCCAGAAATGTAAATAACATTTAAGAGTAGGAAATAAAATATATAATTCATAAAATCAATAATAGTGAGAGGGAAAGATAGGCCGTCCAAAGAGAAAAAAACACAATTCCAAAAAGTCATTTAGTAAAATTGAATGTCCATCCTGATAAATATGTATTTTATAATGACACTATAGGTATAATGATGTGATAAATAATTTTTACCTAAAACAAAGTATTGCATCTGCTATTGTAAACACAAGCACTGAGCCCAGTATTAACACCTACTAGTGAAAGTAAACAATACATTTTTGTAGAATAGAAAAGTGAATGAATATAGAGTTGATAAAATGGACAAAAACAGAAAAGGCAGTCCCATCAAAATAAGGAACAAAAATATTGCTTAAAATCACTGTAATTGTTTGATATTATTCTAGAAGATTTAGTCAATACAAATAGAAAATAAAGAAATGTTAACTATGAGAAAGTTAACACATTTTGTATTTTATAAACTTATTTTTGAACTAGAAATTTCAAAAAGAAATCAACTTAGTCTCCTGAAATTAATTGCTTTTGTAAATATGTTGATAGTAATTTTTATGCATCTATACACTTAGGATCTTATATATGCATTAGAAATTTAAAGCAAATCAACTCATCATTACTGGGGACACAAAAGACAGGTAATGCAAATTGAGTTCTATGCCATTTTTATGCTATCCATAACATTTCCTTTGACAAGTGTAGAGATTTCCATTATTTCCAATTTGATTCATAGATCCACATAATGACAATCAAAATACTGTGTGTGTGCGCGCGCGCATGTGCATGTGCGTGTGTGTGTGTGTGTGTGTGTGTGTGTGTGTGTGTGTTCCAGAAGGAGAAGATTAAAAAGAGGGAGAAGGAGGAAGAGACACATACAAAATTTTATTTCAAATGAAAATAGCAAGAAATAACCAAGACAGTTTTTAAAAATCTATGTGGAATTTAGAAGAAGACACCTTTATAATCTAAAATGTATCTTAAAACCATATTAAGGTAAAAATATGTTTTTGATACAAGAATAGAGAATAGATCCATGGCAAAATATAGAAACCAGACATGAATATATAGTTTTACATTAATGTTATGTGAAACACAGTGACAAAATCATAATTCTTTAATGGGGAAAAAACAAGTTCAGACCATATTTCACATTATATTCTAATAGATAGTTTAGGTAGATTAAAAAATTAAATATAAAAATATACCTACAGAGGAAATGATCGAAACATAGTGAATATTTATCTACATAAAGGATGGGAAAGGCCTTTCTAAAAATAAAAGCAATGTAAGAGAACATAATGAAAACTATTATTGACCTCACGGATTGTTCATACATCCTATTTCAAAATAAGAAATCCAATAACACAATACTGCACACAAAAAAAATCCTAATGCACTAAGTTAAAAATGTAAATGTTAAACACCAAAATATAATGTGTCAATTTGTTTAATAAAAGATAATAAATAATGTTGGTGTATATGTAGGGAAAATGTTAAATCTTATACAATGGATGTGTTAACACAAATAGGTATATTTTTTGAGGGAATAGTGTAGTAGGATGAATTAAGGAGTTTAAAGTTTTCATTCTTTTGGCTATGTATTTTCTCTTCAAGGAATTTACCTAAAGGAAGAGGTCACTGAAGAACTATCCTAACAGTGAAACGACTCAGCATAAATGTCCAACAAAAAGAAGGTGTAAGTAAGTGAGTTTCAAAATACAGTATTTTTAAAAGTGATTCTATCCATCACAAAATCTGAACTTTAAAGTAACAGTAACATATATCTATACATAGTTTTCAATAACAAATTAACTTTATGAACTCCCACATACATTACCTGTGCACATAATAGAAGTGAAATAGCAAAATTTTTAGTGTTATCACTGCATAGTGAAAATTGTTGACAACTGTTTTATTTTTGTAAATAACCTGTTTTCAACATTTTCTAAAGAAGCATTCATGTATAATTAGAAAATAATGGAAAATAAATAAAATACATCAGGTTAATGTACAAAACTGTACATGTTCATATTTCAAAGCAATATTTATCTAATAATTGGTATCTATAAAATAGAAATATTCTGAGAGAGCATTGATTACATAATATATTTTCATATGTAATTAGTAACCATGTTCCAATAAATTTTCAGTACGAAATGCAATGTGAAAGAGAATGGATAGTATTGTCTATCTAGGCCATGATCTTTGCCAATCTTCATGTTTTGGTGGAGAGTTGTATATACATTTTCAAGAAACAAGGTATGCCAAAATTAAAGGAGCATAAAGTTGGAATACTGATTTAAACTAATTTCTTATCATCCAGTCATTTGAGAAAACACAGACCATGAGTGGACAGAGAGTCAAGAGAGATTAAAATTTGTAAAATATTAAAAATTTATATTTATAATAGCATTCTCTCATCTTTCAATTTTCAAGATTGGCATCTAAGCAGTGATGCTCAAAAATAAAAACAATAAAAAAATCTGGTCAGAGTCCTCTAGACCAAATTCTAAGAATATGAAATGGGTTGACTACCTGGCAACTGGGGAGGGAAGTTTGGGAAGAGTAAGGTCAGGGCTAAGGTCTGGTCACTCTTTGCTGCAGGTCAAAATCACAGTGGGAATAGCTACCACATAACTGGCATTCCTATTTCAATGGGAAAGATGCAATCCCCAGGTGGTATGGGCCTGTCAGCACTTAATTGCCAAAGACAAGATAGACGTAGTTACCGTAAGAGACAGTAAAGTCAAAGCAGCAATCAAATAATTTGACTCAAGAGACCCATGGTGTGGTCTTTTTGATCATGGTATCCTTAGGAAAAAAGTACATGAGTACTAATTCTTACTTGATCTGTATAAGTAGGCCAGATCTAGGTCAAGTGAACAGAAGTATACCATGAATCACCAAAATAGAGTGTCAGGGCACCATAATCAATTCCCAGACTTGAGTCAATTTAAGACCAAGAAACATTTGAATGAAAGGTCAGATCCCACTGAGGAAAAGACAGAGCTACAGTGTCAAATGTATACTCTTAATCTTTTTTCCATCCTTTCCCAAAGGGACATACAGTTATTTACCAAAGTGACTGTGCATTGGGTTAAGTGATATAATCAGGTTTGGGGGCTTACTGGACATTGACTTGGAAGTGACACTAATTCCTGCATACCCTAAATATCACTGTGGTCCCAGAGTTAGATTAGGGGCTCATGGTGATCGATGGAATTTTAGCTCAGGTCCATTTCATAGTGGGTCTAGTAGGTCCAGTGGGTCCATGGCCCCATTCTATAGTTATGTGCCTAGTTCCAGAATACATCATTGGAAGAGACACTTAATGACTGGAAGAATCCTCATTTTGAAATAATACTGCCTTTGCAATCACAAGGAAAATAACTTATCGTCTTCTCCAGAAAAGATAATTTTTTTTTCTTTTGTCTGTAGGGTATTTTTTTTGTTGTTAAGGACCTGTACTAGTAGTACCCTCTATTTCACAGCATACAACATTATCACAGGAGGTATTCCATGGGGAAACTTAAAATATAAATATACTTCACATTAAAATATATTACAAGGATGGGGACAAAAATAGGATGTAAGAATCTATTTGTGCAAAAATAAGAACTCATATTATCCTCAACCAAAATAAATACTTACACACATGAAAGCATTAAATATTATATATTTTTGCTAGAGAAATACCAGTTTTTAAAAATACATATTAACTTGTTATTCATAAACAATTTGGAGAAATGAAAACTGCCTCCACTTATTAAGAAAATGAACTGAAGGGTAAACTCGATCAGAATGGAAATTTGTAAGTTGTTTCTATAACCCATTTCTTCCTTAGAGTTAATACTAATAAAAGAAGTATAAGTGCTACTGTCTTTGAAACATGAATAAAACGTTCAGCCAAGGGAGTATTTTACAAATCCTGAGGTATTATTTATATATTAGCATGTCTGGTACCCAAACTAAATTACAGCTCAGACAAGGGACTGAAAGGTCAGGTTTATTATTCACTTTAGTAAAAATGTAACCACAACACTTGTTTCTACATCAGGGAGTATTATAGCCATCATTATAACTAATAATAACAATGAAAATAATACAGCTACAATGTATTTTGCATTTTTCAGTAGACAGTAGGGCTTATGGCTAATAATCATTTATATTTACACTGAAGCTTTTTATGGAGGAGTTCAGAGTGGTTTTCGAATAGTAGCTCATTAATCATTTCAACAAGTTAGTTGGAAAGTTATTATCCCAGTTCAATAGATGGAAAAATTATATCACAGAAAGGTCAGATACATATTTACTTGTCCAATATTACAGAAGTAAAGTGAGTGAGTTTCAAGTCTCTCAGGCCTTTTTTCACCCTTTGATCTAACCACTGGACCAATGCAATTTTGGTTCATACTATGGTTTGACCATCAACCTAAAGTACTTGAAGGCTGACCTCTCTGCTATCACTTTTACAGACCTATAAACACAGAAGAAAATAACAATTTTTCATCTGTGGAGATCATACTAAAAAAGACTCAGACACAATTAATTTCTATTTCTTTCTTTTTTAAGTCTTATTAGAAACATACAACAATGTTGGTGTCGATTTAAAATTGTAAATACCAAAAACTTAATAGTGTAATGCATCATAATTAAATTTATGCCGAAACAGACAAGCAATATTTTCAAGGCTTCATGTGAACATAAATGTATTTAATAAGAGTTACTTAAAGGAAACAGGAAATCAACTTTTTATAATTCTCACCCCCCACAAATAATTAGATCACTGGGAAAAAAATGAAAGAACATATGTTTCAGTAAACGTGACTTGAGGGACGAGGGAGGAATTAAAAACAAGCACAGAATTTAAATTCAAATACTGTTTCTTATTTGTTTGCCTTAATAACCAGTGTAATTTCAAAGCTTTATCTGATATTTAAAGACAGCAAAACAAAATTGTTATCCTTAAAATGAAAATATACCGTGAATATGAATTAAATAGAATTGAATTTCTAAAATAGAATAATTTCAATTATTTTTCCTCTTTGTCTATATCATTTGCTACTCCAAAATTAGTGTCTATAAAGTTTTGCATTAACCTTGAAAATGATCCGAAAATGGAATAAATTCATAACCCTGCACATTCCTATTTAGAAGGACCTATTTGCTTAGGAGATCCTAAAAAAGAGTTTTCTTAAACAAATCTATCTATATTCACTGTAGCTTGTCTGCTTTGAATATTTATATATACTATGAAGTTTTTTTTAAAGTTTTAAACTCAATAAGATTTGAAGATTTCAACCACTGGAATAGTAAGTAAAAATGACAATTATAAATGAAATTTTGTTTGAATATTATAGTTACTGCATTTACCTTAAATATTTCCTTCAAAACCAATGTGATAAAAATGTTTAATGTGCCTTATTTCCTTCTACTAGAAGAATTTACGTTAAAAAATCATTAAAGAAAAAAAAAGATAGCCATTCTTGCTAGGTTTAATGATTCTATCTGTACCCTTCTGAGGTCTGAGAATTGAGTAAACATATAAAAAACTGAAGTAAAAAAGAGAATAGAACTTTCCAAGAGATGGTGGTATGGACATTCCAAAATTCAGAAAACAATCATGCTAAAATTGAGACAGTGACAGAAGAAACAAAATTATCTCAATGTCTTTACATTTTTTAATATCCCCCAAATATTTACTTTTGAGGCAATTCATGTGAATTGGACAAGTCAGTAAAGAACAGGGTTTATTAAAAGGTATAATATATATTACTTTAATATCTGCAATATACATTTTAGCATTTTAGAAATATTTATATGAAATATGTGGGCGTTTAATTGCAATGGTTATTTAAATACACTTTTATTTCAAGGTTACTTTTGTACTTATATGTAAGAATACCATTTATATAATATTAAATATAAAAGTCTCACTTCCATGTACAAACAATAATGCTTAATATCATAATCGTATTTAGTATGCATGTATTTACTACTCATATGATACCCAGGCATTAATTTTTGTTCAATGTTTCCCTCTCAGTTAAACTTATTAATAATTTTTGGACATGATTTTTTCCGATTTTTAAAAAATATTTTCATGATGACCTTAACCTTTTATTAATGCATAGAAGTTTTGCTGTCCTTCCATGCCCAAACCTTAGGTTTACAAGTATTATATAATATCTGACATAAGTCAAACATCTTACTCTTAAAAAACAATTTTCCCACATCTACATTTGTTTAAACCTTAATTTCTCTTAACAATGAAAGCACTATTTTCTGAACTATTTAGCAGGAGTATGAATCATAGCCTTTGCATATATTGAGGAGTTTCAAACATACTGAAGCAGTTTATTTAAAAGCCAGTGATTTTGATGCCACAGGAAATTCTGTGCTTCGCAACTTTCTTTAATGTACAGTAAAATTTTTAATGGCTTATGGAGTGCCCAAGAAAAATACCCTCATAATTTCTCTTTCATTTTAAGAATATTGAGATTTTATTAAATTGACCTGATGGATGATGCTTCTTTCGGTACTATAAAAAGCAATTTTAATTTTTAAAACATATTTAACATCACTTTCATGCTCTTCACTGCTCCAAAGACACACCAATTTTTCAAAACTCCCAGTGTCTGATGATATACAGGTTGCCAGTGTACCACTGTGATTTAGTGATTCAGGAAACTCTAGAGACATGAAAATTTTGATGAGTCACCATGTCCTCAATGCTAATATTACGAAGCAACTTCCAATGCATAAAGTTATCTATAAATGTAATTCCTGAGAACTAGGATGACTAGATTTTATACAATATAAAAAAATCCCAAGAAGAAAAACTCTGAAATCATATGAATATTACTGGGGTGTCTCAAAAGATGTACATTCCTAAGACCATAGTCAGACGTTTTCAGCTTGGAATCTTATTAAAACTTTGTCCATGAGGTGCTAATAAAAACTTATTCTAAAAAAGGTAATTGGACCCTTTATCCTCAGTTTAAAATCTTTCCTAAATTAATCATGTCAGGCATTTTTGGAAGCTGTCATTCCTCACCATTGCCATTTGCAGATTCTACTAAAAACTCTTTTCACATTGATTTTAATTGAATCAAATTCAGACAACAGATATTTTTAATAAACAGTCATATTTAAATGCTTTCAAAACAACCAGTTACTTGCCAGAATTTGAAAGATACATAAATCTGCGTGTGTGCTTGCATGCATGTTATGTGTACCCATGCGTGCGAGTTACATATGTTCTCCTCAAGCATAAAGGAAATTATAATGTTCCTCACCTGAGCATGCCGTTTGTTTTTTTTGTTTTTTTTGTTTTTTAACTCAAAATTTCTTTCATTTCTCATTGACAATGAATACCAATAGCTCACTTTTCCTCTAGATCCCATCTTGCTTTTGCAGTCCTGGGAATGACCACAGAGTTTACAAAGTTTACTAGTCTGAGCAAAGCTTTGAGTTAGGATATATTGTGCTCATCGCATATACTCATTTAGTAATGGGTCACAGGGAAACTAGTGACGAGCCCAAAGTCACACCAAAAATGGCAATGTGTAGTTTAAATTCTGCTTTTTGAAAGAAAAAGAACATTAAGAAAGACGGTATCTAGACAGGAGATACCTACAATTTTAGAGAGTTTTAAACATCTACCTTAAGAAGTATGTTCCTAACAAATTCTGATAACTAGAACCCAAGTTTCTTTCAAATGTCCAAAATACAGAAGAATTTTAATGGAAATATATATTCTCTCTGTACATGAACACATACACATGCATATATACAAACACATACACACACACACATACACACATAGATATAATTTAAGTGGATTTACAAAGTAAAGTTTCAATTATAACATTCTGACATAACACAGTGGGAGTTAGCCCCCAAATGAAGTTTATTTTCTATAGTTTTGTATTGATAAGGTGTAAATTAAACTCAAGGATATTGGGCCTCCATCACTTAGAAATCCTCTTTGAACATATTATGCTTTTTAGTTCTCATAAATTTACTTAGTATCCTTTAAAATGTCAATATCTAAAGTGTAGAAAGAAGTTAATAATCCCTCCTAAATCAATAGTTTGGACCTGACATAATATATTCAATAAATATAAACTGTTAGAAATGGTCTATACCACCCACTGCATAGCAGTGAAAGAAATAAAGTAAGCCCAATTGCAACCATTGTATTTTACTTGATTTTGAAGAGTTATAACTAAAATATCAAATATCTGGAAAATACATATCTAGTGTCACCTATAGTCTCATTTTCCTAATGGCAGCACTCTTAGCATTATGGGATCATTAAACTTTATATTTCAATTAGTTAACTTTTAAAATACTTGGAATGGAGAATTTCTTTAGAGACCGCTTTCATTTATTCATTCATGTTAAGGTTTTACCAATTTCATGTTTTTTAATTCACAAGACAAACTTGAAGTGTTCTCTCTTCTCCCATACTCACAATAATTAGTTTTATAAAGGTCCTTGCTAATTTCAGTTAATACAACATATCCTAGAAAAAACAGGTGTTCAAAATTGTTCTGTATAATTATCAAGTAAAATTTTGGTATGCAAAATAAAGTACCTTCATAATTCTTGTAATATTTTTAATGAGATAAAGCTATGCAAAGCACCACAAACTATTTTCAAAAGTACCTATTTGCAATTTTCTCTTTTAATAACACCTTACTAAGCTTCAGGCAAAGCTGTATCCTTCTGGCTTGAAGTACTCCTTTCAGAGCACATATTGAGGAGAGACAAATTTTTAAATGATTCAGTTCAACCAAGCACACTGCTCCACTCAAAGTATTATGATTGAGATGTATGTATCTATTAGAATTGTGCCATATATCATATTAATTATTCACTACTATCTACTCTATTCTTCTTTTATAGATATAAGAGAGTTTTACTGCCTAAGGTATTATAATATCCTTCTTCAATGTATTAACCTAGAATGTGCACGTGGACTTTTCAAAAATTAAAACTTATAAAGAATAGAGCCAAAGTTATTCACTTATTGAACTGCATGCTATATTTTATATTTGTATGTTAACTCAGAGACACCATTCTAATCAGAGATCTTAATATTTTTATTTTCTTCTTAAAAGAAATACACAAAACGGATATTTGAACTATATTTAGATCACAATAACTAAATATAACAGTTGTATAAGTGGAAGTTTCAATTTAATGCAGTTTGTTTTCAAGGCACTTAGTGCTAAGTTTTCTAGTTAAGTATTTATGGCTTTATTGGGTAGAGTTTGGTGTTCTGAATTTAAAAAAAGACTACCTCACAAAATTGTATTGTAAATATATTGATTCTTTATTTTTCTAAGCTATTGATAGGTGAGGTTTATAAAAGCAACAGCAGACTATAATTCAGCACACCTCTATAGTCCTAAAGAATTGGACATATCACTCCTCTCTCTTGGCTTCATTCTGTAGAGAAATTTTCTCAACAGGAGAAATTTTACTCCATAGTGACAAAGACATAAGGGGAAATTATGGTTCTCACCACACTTTCTAAGAATTTGCTTTTTCTCATTTCTTATATCCACCTATAACTGTAGTAGACTGACTATCCTGTCAAAAAGGGGGAGTGGTGGCTGAAATGTTTGTATGTGTTTGTGTTGGAAAACAGGTTCATATTCACTCAAATGCAGCTTCATTAGACCCTGTGAGTTAATGGTCTTAAATGTATAACCTACCATTTCCCATGTTTTAGGGCATGGAGAGTTTGATCTACTTCAGCAGAGTTGCCATTTCAACTTTCTTCATTACAACACTTAATTATGTACTTCATTATTTAATATGTCTTAACACCACATTCAACTCCAACAGTGCCACTGCAATTTCATGACCATAAACTCCCCTCTAGCTAATACACATAATATCAAAATGTGATTTGAAACAGTCATGTTTTTATGGAATAAAACATGTTTTTATTTTGTTCTAATCATGGTTAAAGTCAAGGGTCTTTAAAAGAATAATCTCTGGAATTTAAGAACTCAGGAAAAGCTTTAGAAATCACTATACTCAAGTCCTAGTTCTTTAAGAATCTTTCTTCTTTCTTGGTGATTATAATAAATAAAAATCACCTCTCTACTACAAAAGTCCAGAGAAAATGAATGAATGGACTTGGATTCTCCTTTCCCTTTTGTACTACTATGCTTTAAGAGGATCTCAAAATACAAACAGAATCTAGAATAAAACAGGATGAACTTGTTTTACTAATATTCATGTACATTGTATAAATGTCAGCCTGCAATAAAATCATCAAGTCTTGTTAGGACTCATATAAAATATCTCATTCTCCTTAATTTTTAAGGTTAATTGTTTAGGCAGGTTTCTTTCAGGGATGTTTTACTGGGATTACTATTCTTATTTTCAATCTACACAAAAAGGAGAAAATGAACTCTGAAAAATAGTTCAGTATTCCAAATTCTACTCAGTTGGAGAATATTTCAAACTCAGTGCTTTGTCTGAAAACGTTTCCCTCAGCATCTGCCTTTAGAACTATGGAAACTTTGGGTATATATTATCATAGAGCAAATTATTTGTTCCAACTGTTATAACTAGTAATAAAAAGGGGAAAATACTCATTAAATACTCATTAAAACTTTCCTTTGAACAACAAATCATCTAAAATTAGATATTAAGACAACATTGTGCCAGAACTTACTTTCTCTCTTTGCTACTCTATTCCAGCAACAAGGCCTTGGCAGTCATGATCTTTGTACTTTTTGATCAACTTTACCAAGCAAAGAATAATTTGCATCCAGTACTACTTATCAACAAGTTGGAAATCTGTGACTATTTTCTATGCATAAGCAAGTTCCTGTAAGTAATCTTTAAAATTAAATAATCAGAAACTGGATCCAAACTTCAATCTCATGAAAATGAAAATAAGGTAACATGGAATGCCTTCATTTGAAGCTAATGTTACAATAAGGGAAAATACCCAGAACTCAAATCTCTCTCTTTTTATTTGTAAATATTTGCATCACTTAGTTTTGGATAAGTTTCACAAGAATATACATAATTTTTGTTGGGGATGACAGCAACATTGACAAACAGTCCCTGTTATGCCTGTCATTATATTATTGCTAAATCATCCACAATATCAGGACCTGATTTTAGTTACCAGGGACATAGCCAAAACATGGAACTTAAGTTTCATTCTGATTACATACAAATAGCCAGCACTTAAGAAAACCTATGAAAAGTGATCTATGTCCAGTAAATTTAAAAAAAAAAAGAAAAAAAAAAAGGAAGGCAGGAAGGAAGGAAAGAAGAAAGAAAAACATCTTTAAAAGCCTAATACAATTACACAGTAGGCCTCTGACATTCTCTATGCTGGTATAATAACTAAATGGCAAATAACACGGAAAGTTATCCCTGTGAGATCCCTGTTGCATGCTTTAATTATAACTAAAAATTTACAACAAAATCAACCCTTGGGTAAATTGCTCTTTGGTTTAAATCTTCATTACCTCCTGGAATTTTGGTAAAATCACTTTGTTTTTAAATTAAGCTGGTCTCTCCTTCTTTACTCCATTACAGAAGTCAAACAACAAGAACCAGACGTTAATTTTAGAATGAAAAAGTTTTGTGTGTATGTGTGTTTGTAAGTCCAACCTCTGTATACAAACTGTTAAAAAAAAAAAAAAAACAGATGTTTTAACATAGTGCTTTATTCCAACTTAATCTCATCCTTGAACGAACTTCCTTCAAGTTTCAACCATTTAAAAAAAAATAAAGAAAACAGTCAATTTCCTGGTGGTTGTAATTTAATTAAGTAACCTTTCACACTGAGCAAAAACCCAAAAGCAAAAGGGTCATTAATCTTTCTAGTGATTAGAGACACCTCTAGGGCTTCAAACATTTACCTCTCCTTCCCCGCAGCAGAAATGCTTTTAGGAGGATCATGGTTCATACCTCGCATTCCCTGGAGCCAGAGATGGTATATGTGCAGGGCCCAGATCCATTAACGGATATATCCATGGTCTCAGAGTTTGTAGGCTTGTAGTCCACATAATACTCCTGTAAAGGGGAATTCATTTGTCTTTCAGATTCTCTGGTCTTTTTCCGCCGCCTCTTCATAAGAGAATGTTGCTGAAGTTGTTTCATGCTGGCTGGGTAGCGTTTCCAAGACACATAGATTACCAAGAGGATCATGGCCACTGAGAGAAACAGAGCCACACTCCCTGCAATAATTTTGTGAAAGGAAACATGCTCATACTCTTGCTCTGTGCCAGGAATCTGAAACCCTGGGGAAGGGCTTGGTGTTTCAAGGGTGGGCTGGGTGGGGTCAGATTTGGAAAATGTAGGTTTAGGGATAATCAGAGGCTTCTGGGGCGTTTGGGGTACCAGGTGTGATTTTTCTGTGTTGACCACCTGAACTTCAGAGCAGATATTATACGTTTCCACTGCATCACTAACCTTCTCCCCCTGGATATGCTTAGGTCCTGCACATATCATGGTGCTTTCCTTATTTCCTTTGAAATTCTTAAGCCAATAAAATAGAGGACAAATGCTCCGACTGCATTCCCACATATTTCCAGACAAAGTGATGGATATTAACGATATCCACGCATTGACAGTTTCCTGTGAGATGTTGGTAAGCTTGTTGGAATCCAAATTCAATTTTTGCAAATTGGGTAGACATTTAAATGTGCCCGGCTCAATTCCTTGGATGTCATTCCCTGATAAATCCAAGTTGTGTAAGGAACTCCAAGTCCATGTCAAGCCTTGGCTAATGGAACGAATCCTGTTCCACTGTAAGTAAATTGAGCGGAGATTGAAGAGACGTGGAAAATGAGCAAAATTGATCTTGGAAAACTGATTGTGCTCCAAGTGGAGCTCCTTCAACTTCAAGAGGCCAGCAAAAGCATTTCGGGACAAGCTTCGAAGACGATTATAACCCAAATCCAGAAAGTCAAGATTTCGACAGTCTTGAAACACTCTTATCGGCACAGTCTTTAATGAGTTAGATCTCAAGTGCAAAATGATGAGTTTCCGAAGACCTTTAAATTGTTCCGATTGCAATGTCTGAAGTTTATTGTAGGAGAGATCCAGATTGCGGAGATTGGGAACTGGGTGAAATGTTTTATTGTGCAGATAGGTAATTTTGTTGGAGCTTAGAATTAATTCTTTCAGTCTACGGATCCCTTGAAAGGCATCTTCATCCACTGAGCTAATGTAATTATGGTCAAGATAAAGCCATATAAGCTGGTTAAGGCCAGCAAACTGATTGGATTTGAGTTTCTGAATGCTGTTGAACCTTAATGATAAGCCTTGTGACCCTCCAGAAATGTTCTCAGGGATATCTGCGAAAGCATGAGACTCACAGTATACAATTTTGCCATCACATCTGCAGTTCTTTGGGCAAGCTCTCTGAGCCCCCGTGAGCATAACAAGCAGCAGTGTAGGAAGTAGCACTAGCACCACACGCATGCCTCTCAGCTGCGTAATTAAACGGAAACCTACAATATTAAAAAGAAGACAAATGCACATTGTAAAGCTATTAATATAAATCACCGCCAGCTTACCGATATCAGGGGCATCCCATCTAGTACAGTCATGGGACAGTTGATTTAAGAACAATGTATTCAACATCTGAAGTCTTATTTTCTTCAGTGTTGCATGTTTGCTATTCAGGTTTCCTTCTTTCTTCCTTGATTTTCAAATCACCACAGTGCCGTGGAACTAAGAAAATCTTTCCCGAGTTTCAGGAGTTCATACAGTCATCAACACTGAAAAGCACACAGCCTGTCTTATCACTTAACGCCAACATTTTAATAACAATAATATTTGGGTAGTCATTCTGTTGAACATCAGCACAAAAATGAAGAGTACTGAGTCTTCCGGTAATGGCAAAACTGTGACTTAGAAAACCCTGTACTTGGACATCTTTCCTAGTTGAGCAAACAGACTTTGATTTGACAAAAGAGGTTCAGTAAGCTGTCAAGGTAACCCAAGTTTGCCCTGCCTGAAACTGTATCCTTATTGCATAATGGAATAACAATACATGAGCTCTGAACAAATGGCATTGGGACTAGTATGGGCAACCAGTGAAGCATGGTATGAAGACTACTAACAGTGTGAGGTACTCTCAACGTGTTAATAAGCATATATACTCTCAGCATTCAGGAGGACCTGCCTACCGTGGCTCTCTTGCCCAGCAATAGATACATCAGCCCAGAGCCCTAACTACTGATAACACAGAACATGTCAAAGTTAAGATTGTCAAATTCTTATTAAATATTTGCATAAAATGAAAAATAATTTTGTGTAGTATTAGTTTTGCTGTTATTTTTAACATAGTTGCTTTTGCAAATTTGGGGAAAAAACAAGAAGAGAAGCAATAGACTACTACCCCCCATTTCCAAACCGACCTGCTCAAATTTCTCAGACTTTTTTTTTCCTCCCCTACCTCCATTAACTTCCAAAAACCTGCAAAGTTGCAATGTATTGGCACTTGTGCTGCATTTCCAAGTCATAGCTTGTTAAGGGACTTCTTTCCTCTGTCAACAGTAGATTTATTATTTCTTAGCGGTAAGGGGGGGGGGGGAACCCTGTGTGCTGCAGTTTCTTTATTTATCTTAAATATTCATATTTTAAGCAAGAGGCAATCAGCCAAACCTCTAATTAAAAAGCTCTCCTTCTTTCATTCAACCAGGTTTTTTGTTTTGTTTTGTTTTTTTTTAATTTGAAACCCGATCTTGCTCTCTGTCCTTTTGCCAGTTACAATCTCATTGAAATACATTCCAGCTCTTCCAGACAGGGGAAAGGGGGGAAAAAAACCAGTCACACTTGAAAAAATAAGACTGGCAAATGACTGCTGGAAATTTGGAAGCTGTGTTTAGGATACAGCTTCAAAGATAAAACAAACCCTTGAGCGACCTCTGATAAAGTAACGACCCCACCCCTACACACACACAGTAAAGTGTTAACATTCTTCCTGACCGCGACCAGAAATACAAGCGTGGTTAATATTATCAAGAAATAGAAGCAAACACAATATTTATCTCAGGCTCAATTCCCAAGCTGTAGAAACGCATACAGAAGAGACAGTCTTAAAGATATTTCTCTAGAGTCTGTTTGAGTCCGTGTTATGCATTTACAGATTTAAAAAGAAAAAACTACTAAAAGGAAAATGATCTAAAAATATAATAGCAACTATACTGAGTCAACTGGCAAACTCAGAGGCTGCTGCTTTTTGCCTGTTTCCCCGTCTTTTATCAGCTAATGCCACGACTGAGAATAGGAAGCCAAGAGGATCAGCTTTGCTAAGAAGGAAACAACAAAAGTTCACTTACCCATCCTTTGTCATCCAAAAACGGTTCCCCCCTCTCTCAGCTTTCTTCTTATTTGGTCTCTCGTGCTGAAACCACCACCACCTTCATGACACAGTGCGGCTGTCATTCACACCATTCTGATCCCGCATGTGAGCTAGTAGCCCCATACAAACTTCCCCGGAGAGGACAGGCAAAAAATATATATACATATATGAAAAAAAAAATCAGCATGGGGTGGGATTGGGGGGGGGGCAGGGAAAAGGAAGCCAGTGGGGGGGGGGGGAGGGGGAGGGCCTCTAAGCTCTGAGGACCATTGTGTAATTCACCAGAGACCCATCAGCAGTAATTGGCAATCTGTGCAAAAAAGCTACAGCCCATTTCGAAGGTAACCAACTTCTCTGTAAAAAGAGAGGTAAAAAAAAAAAAAAAAAAAAAAAAAAAAAGGAAAAAAAAAAGAAAATCTTCAGAATACCTGGCATTCCTTATTGTGCTGGCTTTTGCCATTCCCAGATAAAGCAATTCATCCTCTGGATTTTCAGTTCTTGAAGCAAGTAGGCCTCCTGTGCTGTATGAGACCCCAGTTTAAAAGCTATGCAGGCTAGGTTTATCCATTTAGCTGGTCAGGTTTAAAGTGTTTTGTAGCTGTGCTGAGAGGCAGCCCTTGTCTAATTCAGAAGGCTTTCCAGAGACTGATGATGCTCAGAGCTTGTTGGTGCTAATGCTTGAGTTTGTGATACACTGAGTGCCCTCCGCTGGAGAAAACAGATTGCACATTAAAGACGGGAACAAGTGAGCCTGTCAGTGGTGTGCAGCCTTCCCTCTCTCAGAAAGGGAAATTAAAGGCACAGGATCACTTTTTTTTTCTCTCCAATAATATATATATTATGAAAGGGTTATGCCAAGGATTCCATTCAGTGATATTAAATATTAAGTAAAATACTGGCTAAATATTACCCAATTAGCAGTTTTTAAAAGTTCCCTGGGCCTTTTTTTTTTCTTTGCACAGATCACAGATTTATTATCTTTTTTCAGCAGAAATCATTTGAGCTTTTTTGTTGTTGTTATTGCTGTCAGTTTGTTTTATTTATTTATATTTTTTAAGCAAGTCACAGAGAGATGCAATCTTAACTCAAGGGAAAAATATAATGAGATCACTTTTAAAGATAGTTACTTAAAATTTTTAGATCTAATTTTTAAATTCCCAACTTTTGATCATTAAATACACTATGCAATTTTGCACATCTTATTAAACAGTATGGATCATTACTTTCTTGAAGTGTACGTTCTTAGTCTTAAAGTAGTTATCTTTAATACTATATTAACAAATGTGCAGGTAACTAAGAGAAACTAAATGTTACTTAGATAAGAGTTTTATTCCAGAGTATAATTGACATCCTTGTGCAGTCACCATATTTTAAAGTTGTCTACATTCATAATGCATTTTTTGTGCAAGTTACTTATAATGTACAATTCCAGAAGAAAAAAAGTATGTGAGTTCTGTATCACTGTTGTATTTCTCTAAAATTTGCCAAGTATCCTCACAATTAGGAAAGACGAAATGATGAAACACCTGCAATATATATTTTTAAAAGCCTATGCTTTCCATCAACTTGCATTGGACTTTGAGAAAAAAAAATAATGATGCATCACCTTCCATTTTGTTTCTCCTCTTTACTTGTTTATTTCATAATCCTCTGGCAGAAGATTTTTGGAACAATCCAAAAGAATGAACTAATGTAACACAGAGAGAGACTGCTAGATGAGATTACTAACCAAACTGCCAAAATATTAATAAGGAGGGCTTATCATATAAATAACATAAATAATTTGACTCAGATTTATGTGTAGGCAGTAACAGGCAATTTATCTAATTACCAAGATTTTTCAAGGAACAGAAAGAGATAATATGTCCCCCCAAATATATCCCTTTCTCATTAACTGATACTTGAATTTCTATTTTAGAAATGTATACTTTTGGCTTAAGGCTTAATACCTATTGAAATGCAAATGAACACCCAAAGAGGGAATTTTATTTGGTTAATGAAAAAGGTATACCTTTCTAAGGAAATAAACATAAATGATACACATATAATTTGTTCGTAGTATAGTTTACATAGAAACAAACACCCTACCCAAATATTCAATAATAGAGGGTCATGTTAAGAAAAATTAATATATTCATGATTAGAACACATGCTGCCCTTAAAATTAAAATAAAATTACTTGTATTTGTTGACAGGGAATGATGACCACAATGTATAAAGCAAGGTGAGTAGAGGCAGAGAACACAGGAAAAAGGATGATTAGGGAGTCTACTTTTGTACATATTTTTAATTGTACATGGAGGCAAAATAAACTGTACAGAGTAGATTTTCCTGGGAGATGAATTTTGTATGGATTTAATTTCATCTTTTATGGGTTTTTTTTTTTGTCTATTTGTACTTTCTGTTTCTTTTAAATATGATGACTATGTGGTACATATAACATATATGCACATATACATATGCTTGTGCACATATGTGTACATTTTCCTTTGTTTGAATATAAGATATAAGAAAGAGCAGCTTTTGATAGTGGATTGGAAAAATCTAATGGTGTTACCCACATTGATGGTGTAATAACCAACTAAAAAGCAAGCTTTCTTTGAAGTACTAAGATCTAATAGATGCCAAATTCCAAAGCAGACACTAAATCACATGCAGACTTTACAAAGGATTTTGTCAAAAGTCAATTATACACTGTGATTCTTGAACACACTGTGAGGGCACAAAAGGGCCAAGAGAGTTAAGAGGGACAAAAGATGTTGTGAGAAGGACTTCTTTAGAATGAGTTGTCCTGGTATTACTTACATGTACACACACACACACACACACACACACACACACACCCTTCACCGAAGGAAATGAGGGTGGTATACCTACACCTTAGCTTATTTGTAGTGTGTTAAAAATAAGACAAAGGCACCAAATGGGGTTACTTATGTTAAGCCTCATATTGACAAACCAGGATTTAACTTAATTACAGTTTGGCCACTCCAGGAAAACAGAATCTTAAACCAGTCAATAAGGAATCACCTGGTCAACACTAGTAAGGTCATCTGTCTGATAGCTCCCTTTATTCCCTGAAGGAAAGTGACCTTGTCACAACCAACCTTCCTTGTTCTAATATAATATCTTTGTCCTATTCCCTCTGGTCTATAACAGTCTCTCATTTTTATGGCTTCTTAGAGCCCCTTTCTATCTGCTAGATGGAATGCTCCCCAATTCATGAATCACTGAATAAAGGCAATAAGATCTTTAGAAATGATGGAGATGAATTTTGGTTTAACTGTTTTGGTGGCAGTGATGGAATTCAAAGGAAATGTGTGTATTTGAGGGGACAACAAGAAACACAGGCACAATTACTCATGAATCCTTTGAATTCTTTGTCTTTCTTGCCATTTCTTAGGGCCACAGGTAAGTTCCTCTGAGTTCTGAGTTCTGGTCTCTTTGCATTGAACTCTTGGTCTAATCGGCTTTCTAGGGACACCTAGGTCGCTCAGGCAGTTGAGCATCTGACTTTTGATTCTGGCTCAGATGATGCTCCCAGGGTTATGGGATTGAGCCTTGTGCTGGGCTCCACACTGAGCGTGGAGCCTGCTCAGGATAACCCCCCCACTCCTTCTGTCCCTCTTTCTCTCTCTCTCTCTCTCTCTCTAAAATAAATAATCATAATCATAATAATCATAATTGTCTTTCTAGTCCAGGGCAGGTCAGCTTAAGGTAACAGTTGTACCAGAACCTCAGCCCCTAGACTTTGGTTCAGTCCCCAGACGCCATATTGGGAACTCCTGGTGCTTCATTCTGCAGTTTTTCATTTGATTGGAATCCCAGTTTGCAGTCCCCATTTGTTGGGTCCTCTCCTCAGTACTCAGTTCCACGTTGGAAACTGTTAGCAGGGCACAAAATGCCATCTCTTGTCCAGGCTACTGTTGATTTCTGCTAATAGGCACATAAGGTAAAGGCCATTGCTAATGGGAATCGTGGAAGCCAAAGCTACAAAATTGGTGGATGGCACGGGTGGAACACTTAAAAGCTGTTAAAGCACTTGCCACCTAATTCTAAGACTTTCATGTTAGGATTAGGTGGCTACAGAATGGGTTAGACTGACACTAGGTCACATGCAACCTCAAGAAAATTTCCAGGTAATGAGGAACACTGTAAAATGTACATAATCCTCAAGCCACTGACACATCCCTGTTAGGTATTAATTTTGCTCTGGGACACCAAAGGCATACCTAAAAGAAATAGGATCCTTACATTCCAAAGATTTGAGAGTGCCACCTTCTGGCACACCTGCTTATTTTATGGCTAAGTAATGTGGGTCTCAGAAGCTGTACATACCTACAAAAATGGAAAAACTTTACTAAAGGCAATCTAGAATTACAGCGGCCATTATGGGGAATGATGTGGGAAACAAAGGCAGAAAGAAATGACAAAATTACATTTCCTTATAACCTGCAGCTCATTGACAAGTATTTGAGGCACGCAGAGTACAGCATTCCTCCAGGAACTCCCAACTGTCTTAATATGAATGCTTTGCAAGAGGGAAAAACAACCTTAGCTCGACAATAGTTAGGTTTCCAGGATCCTGAGAGTCTTCTTTAGCATATGGAAAACCCTCTGTAAACTTCCCCTTGCCTTTACCTCCCCCAATTCCCAAGTATATCATCAATCACTCCTCACAATCTCTGGACAGCTTGTTCTGCCCACTGTTCCTGTCCCTGTGCTTTAATAAAACCACCTTTTTGCAACAAAGACATGTCACAAACTCTTTCTTGGGCGTTGGTGCCAAACCCCAATAGGGAACATTCCAATTAGACAAGATTGTTCATTTTAGAAGTGCATTTGAAAGCAAGAGTTCCCAAAACAAATAAATACAATGGGTTATCAATTTTAATTGGTATTCATAAGTCTCCAAAAAGTTTCAAAATTCCAAAATAGCTTCATTGACATATTTGCTAAAAAGCCTAATGCCAAATTAAAAATATATTAAAAAAAAAAAAACAAGATCATCAAATAGAGCTAACTCCTATTGCCTCCTATCTACCCCCCACCCCCCTGCCTTTCATTATCTGAGTACTCAGTCTACTAATCCTCTGTCTGAATTGTCTTTCCACTATTAAGAGACAGCAGGAACATAAACAAAAGTCTACCAAATTAGTGGCCTTACAGATACCTCGGTATATACTCTGGAAGGAGGGCCCCCATAAGAACCCTTCACAGCGTTACAGAACCATGAGAGATTTTGTGATAAACTGCTACATTATTCCCTTAAACAGAAAGAAATGTCTCTTTCTTCTGGTTATCTTTGGGGGTGGCTTTGGATCTTGGGAGGGTAATATCTTCTCCACCCTCTTTGGGGATGCCTCTTGGTTTTACAGGTCAGTGGTTCATACTTCCAGGAATATTTACTGTTTGTAAATGGCTGAAACTAGTCCTGGCTAAAAATGATGATTTGTTTTTTTCTGGCAAGATATTTCAAATGATATTTTAAGCATCTCAGTGGTTAGAAATTGTTCAAATTGAAAGCTGATATTCAGAGCCTGATAACTTTTTTAGGCCTCCTCCTCTAAGCTAAATGGACTCAGAGGGAATGAGAAACAAGTGAAAGACAAAGCTCTAATCTAGAATACAGGAATATTTTATTTCCGTTTTAGGTGAAGATCTTCTCCCTGATATAAAGAAGCAAACGAGGATAATTTAATTGAATGGGTAGTTCAACCTCTTGATATCATTGGGGCTGCAAGCCAATTCTTTGAACAATTAAAAGCAACTGTTCTTATCTTACAAATGTTTATAAAACCAGAAACAGCTCCAGAAACAATTCATAGTTCACCTACCATTTTAACTAATCCCAAACCCTCCACTACTTATCTCAAAATGAAGGCTTATATTGAAAAATTCTGGCCTTAGGGAACAAAAGTGCTACTTGGAGGAACAGGCATTCTTTCTCTATGCCTTTGAGATGTAAATATTCTACCCAGTCTTCTCTGGAAGTTCTTATCTAAACCATCTCTTTGAAATGCAAACTTAAGAGAGCAACTTATTCAGAAAGAGAGCAAGAGAGAGGCTGTTTGGGAAACTGGAATTAAGGGAAATGAAATAATGTTTCTTCTCCACAAATATTAATAAAAAGGTTGAGCCATCTGAGCAGGTAACTTTAACTTATTCCATTTGCCAGAGACATGATTTGCATCCAACTGCTCTTCTATAAACTAGTGAATTAAAACAGTGTTGGAACTGGCTTTTACTTTCAGTGGGTCTGGATAAAAATATGCACATGTGTTTTCCACACAGGAGAGGACTATATGACAGAGAAAGTGTCGGCCTGAAGCCATTTTAAAACCTGGTGATACCCCCAACAGAAAGGGTTTGCAAACTCTGCCCCTCTGCCCAAAAAAACGAACAAACGAACAGACAAACAACAAAAACAGAAACCAATCAAGTTTGGAAGGTACTAGATAGATGAAGAAAAAAATATGTCATCCCTGTCAAGGGAAATTTGGTCCAATGGAGCTATTAACGATCTAGCAATGTGTACATGAAAAAGAGAAATATCTTTTGACATCTGCTAGGACTAGAGATCAAAAAACCTTTTGATAATTGTTAAGTCAACCAAGAAGATTCCTGGGGCAGTCTGAAACAATAGTAAGTAAGGGTGAGAGGAGGTAAGAGAGAATGAGAGAAACTGACCATACTTTTTTTATAATTCCTAGGTAGCAGACGTTTCCACCCACAACTGGTCCTACACTGGAACAGGGGGACAGTGCTTACGTGTGAGCTTTATATAACATACAGTATTAATATGGCAGATCCAATATTCCATTTACAGATTTGAGACTTTATGAACTAAGGATATAATATGAATTTTTGTTATCTCAGAACCATTTTGTTACACACAGAGCGTTCAGTGACCTCACCTTAGTAATATGGAACTGACCATGGTAGGAGTTTTCACACCAAGGAAATCAGCAAAAGCTGAAGTTCAAAACATGATTTATTATTTTATTGAATATCTACACTTAAGAAAGTGATATAGAAAATATTAGTAACACAGATTAAACTTAAAAGTATACTGTTTATAACCATTTAATTATAAATAGGTTTTATGTAATTATAAATAGCTATTATATAAATATAAATTATAATGTATATAATTTCAAATATGTAATATTTGAAAACTATGATCTGATGGGGCAAAAAATTACCATGTCACTGATGAACAAGGAAAATTCTAATATATGTATATACTGTTTCACTTTTGTCTTACTCATTAATGTAAGCAAAAATATCAGACAGTATTCATGCTGGAATAATACCTGGAGAGCCAATTATTAAGCATTTACCAGTAAACGACCATGCCTACAAGTCTACATCTATATTGTTCCAAAAGTGAACTAGTTTAAACACATAAATGGTACTGATGACCTGGTTTCAATATCTAAATCAAAATTCAGGGCGTCTGGGTGGCTTAGTCAGTTGGGTGTTCGACTTCGGCTCAAGTTATGATCTCACTGTCCATGGGTCCAAGCCCCGTGTCGAGCTCTGTGTTGACAGCTCAGAGCCTGGAGCCTGCTTTGGATTCTGTGTCTCCCTCTCTCTCTGACCCTCCCTGGCTCATACTCTGTCTCTCTCTCTCTCTCAAAAAGAAGTAAACATTAGTTTTTTCTAATTCAATATTATTACATAACCGATGTCACTTCCAATATCCTCAATACTTTTTTCTTTTCTAAAATATCATTTGTTCTCCTCAAAACTTAAAAGCCTGTATCAGTTAAGAACTTTAAAAGTGAAAGAAATCTCAACTCAAACTGAGTGAAAATAAAAGGGAAAATTATTTTAGTTTGTGTAAATCAAAATTGTATACTCAGATACAGGTTGACTCAGAAATTCAAAGTATCGCTGGTATAACCAGTTTCTTCGGTCCTTCTCAGGCCTGATTTCCAATGTGTTGTTTCCAATGTAATTTTCGTTTCAAAACAGCTCTAGTAGCTCCAGCTCCATGTACAGTAAGATTCAAGAATAAATGTTTCATTGCATGAAGTAACTCCAGTACTCTAGTGGATTTTGTCCCCCCTATTAATAATTTTCTGTGACTAGATGATTGGGATTTCCTGAGTGGTGTATATAAAGGTCATGTATTCTACCACTAGGTGTGCTGGGAATAGCTTCTTCTTCTTCTTTTTAAACATATTTTTTAAGTGTATTTATTTATTTTTGAGAGAGAGAGACAAAGAGAGACAGAAAGAATGAGCAGAGGAGGGGCAGAGAGAGAGGGGGACAGAAGATCTGAAGCAGGCTCTTCTCTGACAGCAGAGAGCCTGATGTGGGTCTCAAACTCACAAATCATGAGATCATGACCTGAACTTAAGTCAGAAGCTTAACTGACTGAGCCACCCAGGTGCCCCTGGGAATAGCTTCTTAAAACACATGTACTGGGAACAGCTGAATGGCTCTGTAGGTAGAGTTCAAGCCCCATGTTGGATATACAGCTTACTTAAAAAAACACTCAAAAACAAACCGAAACATGTACTAAAAGGGGGAGAAAAATGGTGTGTGCATCTCTTCCAAAGTATAATGCCATCACCAAAAAGGGGCTGCTGCCCTGCCAGGGTATACCTTGAATCTAGGTGGGGATCATGTAACTAATCCTCACCAAGGACTATGAGCAGAATTGATGTGTATTATTTCCAGGTCACGGTGGTCAAAGAAAAAGGGTCCATTTCTTCTGCTTCTAACTAGAACCCAGGACTCTAAAACCCTGTTAAAACTATTACACTACAGGGGACTGTTTATCTTGCAGTATAAAAGGGACAAGGTGTAATGATGGATATTGGGACTAAAAATATACACCATGCAAATAAATATGCAAACCAAACATAAACAAAAAAACATTTAAAAATACAAAAACAGAAACAAAACAACATAATAAAACATAACAACATCCCAGTAACCTTTTGCTCTTGCTCTACCCTGCCATCAGGATGTCATGTTACCTATGTTTTCTTTATCCTCAATATGTAAAGTTCTTCATACCCTGACTTACCAAATATTTCCAATCCTCCTCCTAACTTCACGCTCAAATGGCATAAAAGCAGAATTACATTGTGCCTGCTTCTCCTACACACATATGCGTGCATATGTGCACATACACACTGAAAAGCACATCATGCATGCATGTGCTTAAAAATAATTTACTCATCAGACACATTTTAATTATGTACCTAATTGAATTTCATTCAACATAAAGAAGAAACTTGAATCCACTTTTTCAAAATTAATGACTTTTTCTCCCTTTCCAATTTACTTATCATGATTTAACAGTGCCTCAATTCTGATAGTAGTGATAATTAGTCACTTAACTTGTTAAAATTTAAATAACATTTTATAATACATGTTCAGCTGAATTTAGGAATCTCGATGTCCATACTCAAAACATTTAATCCCAATGTGTATATTAAGGTAATTTCATATTAATATATTCACAGAAAAAGTTGTATTGAAATATAGACACATACAAATGAACTCGATGCCTCATTTTATAAAATAAAAAATTTTAATAACATAGGATATTAATGAGTAGTAATGATAGTGTAAACATAACAAAATGGGGTTTGGGGTGAATGGAAATTGGGCATTAAAACAATAAAAATGAAAATAAAGGACTTACAGTTTATGATAAATTAAAATTTTTTGAAATGTTTGAGAGAGAGCGTATGTGTGCATGAGTGTGCATGAACAGAGGAGGAGCAGAGAGAGAGAGGAGGAAAGAGAACTGTCAGCAGGCTAATGTTGTCAGTGCAGAGCCTCACAAGGGGCTCCATCTCAAACTGTGAAATCATAACCTGAATGGAAATCAAGAGTAGCCCACTTAACTGAGCCACCCAGGTGCCCCCTAATTATGATAATTTTTTTTTAATTTTTTATAATGTTTATTTATTTTGAGAAAAAGAGTATGAGTGGGGGAGGGAAGAGAGAGAGAGGAAGATGCAGAATCCAAAGCAGGCTCCAGGCTCTGAGCTGTCAGCACAGAGACCAATGCGGGGCTCGAACTTATAAGCCATGAGATCACGACCTGAGCTGAAGTTGGACACCTAACTGACTGAGCCACTCAGGCACCCCTATGATAAATTTTAATAAATAAAAAGGAAGCTGTTATGAAAAATAATGGGAGATAATTTGTTTTGGAGAATGAGGGAAGGAATCTTTAAAAATAATATTTTAATGGGCTTTCAAGTAAAATGCTCTCATATATTTGTGAAATGGAAAAATTACCAAATTTTTGAGACTAAAGGAATGAGTAAGAGTGAAGTAGGTGAATATGAAGGACAAAGAGAGAAGAATACATTAGGGAAAAAAGATAATAGTATGTGAAGAGGTGAATGCTTGGCTTATTTGAATAAATAATGGGAAAAAACAAATAATACAAACAGACTCATAGATGATTCAATATTAGAGTTACAAGACTTAGACTTAAAGATAATTTTGGTTACTATTTTAAAGAAGTACATATATCACAAGATGGGGATTCCAGCAAATAAATGGAGTTGTAAATAAGAATAAAATCAAAATTATTGTTGCAGGGAGTATGGCCAGAGTTGCAAAAGATGAGTCCACAAACAAAGTGCAGTTAAGTGAAAGTCCTCATATTTGAGTCAGAATGAGGTCCCTGACTCCAGAATGAAGCTTCTTTTCATTAGGATAATTGCTAAAGACTATGTGCATAAAGTCAGCTAAGCAAGTGTGTTAAACAATCTAATGGTTTAGCTTTTCAGGGTTGAATTTCAAGTTAACTGGTTTCTGTATCACTAGGAAGGGTCAGGTGTGAATGAGGATCCAGCCCTGGACAATGTTAAGGGCTCTAGGCGTTCCTTAGGAACCCAGCTGAGTTCAGCTGTGTAAACATGTCCTAAGGCCTTGCACCTTCTCCAGCCCTTCCCTTTTGAAGTCTTTCCTTTGATGTTTCTCTCCTGCATCTCCTACAAATTTTAAACCAAAATATAGAATAATTGAAAATAACTGAAATTAATTAATCAAATTTAAGTGGAAATTGGGCACAGCTGAAGAAGATTATGTAGTGAACTTGATACAATAACAAAATGTGAAATTTAGTTCAGGGACTTTTGTTTTATATATGCATTTATATTTTATTTTTACTATCATACATAGAAAAGAATATATTTTACTAAACCAAAAATATTTTACTCAGAGCAATATTACTCTGGTATTTTTTTTTACATTATTGAATTTTACTTAATAATATGCTGATTGTATATTTAATTGATGTCTCAGTGTATATAGTTTAAACACTGATATGAACAGAAATAGAACCTAAAATTAAGATAAGCTTAATAGCCTTTTCAAAATCACAAATGTTAATAATATAGCTATGAATAGAACTAAATGCATGTACAATGACATCATATGGTTTACATAACATGAGCATTTTGTCTGTTAAGGCCAACAATGGCAACATCAACTGGAAATCCTGGTAACTCTTGGTTCCATCTTTTATAATCATTTTTGGTCTTCAATGTCTGTCATTTTCATAAATTTTGAGATGATATAAAAACTTGCACAAAGAAGGATGAACAAAGTCTTACATGAAAATGCAAACTTTGCTTCAGTGAAAATTTTAAAAAGAAAGTGAAAGCAATAGAACAAGGCATTGTTTCCACATGATATCTTAAAATGCTTATAATAATGATAAGAGTAATAAGCTATCAGAAATTCAGGAAGTCAGACCAGAAAAAATATAAAAGACATATTACTAACTAGGAAAATAATTAAAAGTTAAGCCACATATTAACTGTATTATCAGATATTACATTTAACTTTAATTTTTTAAAAAATGTTTATTTATTTTTGACAGAGAGACAGAGCATGAGCAGGGGAGGAGCAGAGAGAGAGAGGAAGACACGGAATCCAAAGCAGGCTCCAGGTTCTGAGCTGTCAGCACAGAGCCTGACGTGGGGCTTGAACTCACAGATCGCGAGATCATGACCTGAGCCAAAGTCAGGCACTCAACCAACTGAGCCCCCAGGCGCCCCTCAGATATTACATTTTAAATAATATTGCAAATGTTTTTATGTTTGCTCTCAATCCTATATCTATAGCAGAAATGTGAATTAGAATAATTATTTTGTCATGTATTCAGCAGTATGTATCAAGATCCACACAAATGTACCTAGCCTTTAACCTAGTGTACCCATTCTAAAATGTCTCAAAATAAAAAAATATACATTAAAATATATGCAGTACTGTGTTATTAGACAAGGAGAAAATAAGGCACACAATAAACTTCAAAAAAACTAGATTTTTTTGTTTTACTGAAACATGGCACATTAATCTATAAAATATTTGCAACCACTAAAATATGAAAATAATTTTATGATGAAAGCAAAATAGTATTCATTTTATTAATTACAATCATGAAAGAAAATCTATACTCATACTGAAAAACACAGGAAAAAAAAACTGGCTTGATAAATATGTAACTTTTTGGTAATTTCTTTATGGTTATAATTCATTTTCTGCAATACATATGAATCAGAAGAATAGAAGATGATACCAGAAAAGAGTTGCTTTTTACCCTAAATTATGCCAAATTAATTTCAGGTATCAATCAAGTTTCTGACTTTATTATAAAATGGTCTGGAATAGTTTGTAAATGATTTTAAACTAAATGTCTTCCCTGGCTACATAAACATATCTAATCAGGCATCTGTTACAGTAGGCTGATTGATTAGTATCAATATTTTACACCCTACTCTTCTTTTTGTGTCTGAACCATGCTGATATATCTCTTTACCTTTTACATCTTGTTTATCTTCTAGAAGGAAGGGGATGGTAACACAAAATTTTATAGAAGAGATATTTTTAGGGTTAAGTAATGATGATAGCAAAACACATAAAGACCTATAAAATGCTTAGTTCTGGTATAATATAGCTAGTAGAATTCAGGCTGTGTATCTGGTAAAAAATAGATTTAGTATTTGTGTTTACTATTTTCTGCATATTGTCCTGACATATCTAGCAATTATATTTTGGTAACTGTCATCACACTGCTGTTGTTGATTGGCTTTGCCCTTCCATAAACGAAAGTTTTATAATTATTCACTAGCTATATTCCTTCTCAGCATATGGTAGTGCCTATTTGTGTATGGTCTTCTATGAAGTACAGAATAATTTTAATTGAAATAGCCCAACCAGATATTCTGTATCAACTAATGCTCAAGTAATACCATCAGTCAATATTCTGTCTCTTTCTGCCATATGGATACATACTTTTCAAATGAAAGTAAGACGGTATATTAAAAAGTACATGAATATTGAAGTAAAAAGAATATAGGTTTACATTCTAATGCAGCACTATTAGCTGTTGCTCCATTTAAGAAATACCTACTGAATATGCACTGTATCAGTAAGCAAAAAATATCTGTCTTTAGCTGGATATAAAAATTTAAGTTAACCTGTCCTTAAGTTCTTTATCTATAAAATGAAAATAACAGGATAATAGTATATAATTTCTAAGGTTTTGAGTATTAAATATATATATCTGCATATCAGTATCCACATATGGTAAGTATAGCAATATATTTGTATTTAATTAATGCATGTTTAGTGTTTTCCCTGATAGATTTAATAATATTCAGCTGAGCCTATCTGCATATATTTTTGTATTTTTTACTATCAAGTTTTTTCTCAAAAGAGAGAATACGTTTTTTATATATATATATATATATATATATTTGTTTTTTTTTTTTTTATTGATCATCACTGCCAGTACATTACCAGGCCTGCTCAAGTCCTTTAGTTAAACATGTCTTATTGCATTGGTACTCTCATTAAGAGCACCTGTGTCATGGTCCAAGCTCAACAACAAACCAGCAAAATGACCTTAGTAATATCACAATTTCCCTAACCATTTTTTCCTGTAGTCTCTAAATGAAGGCATCAAATTGCTTTATGTGCAACCAGTCTCTGATTAAGTCATACTAACTGAATTAGAGCAAACAAACTATAGGTTATAAATATCAAGGAAATACTAGAGAATATTTAGTCATCTTTTTTCCTTAGAATCCCTAACAAAATTAGATCTATTGTGGGCTATTATACCAGCCACTAAAAACCCCTCCATCCATCTCATATATAAAATAAAAATGTGTGAAAATAACTTTTTAGTGAATTAGATGAGAAAATGTTAAACTGCTACCTGCCTAGATTGAAGTCTTCAACGGTCAATTCATGACTTTATAAATTAGCCCTTAATTTCTAAACAACAACAACAACAAAAAAGCCTTTCAACTGAAAAAAAATTATTTTATTAAACAGGTCCCAATATAAACTCTCCTTATTTGTAGCTATATAGAGCCCAAGTGGGGGAGAAAAACAAAAAGCTTAAAAATTCAGCTTATATGTAATAGTAGCACCTTTGAGTTGGTTTTGCATTTATTCAAGGAAGTGAGATGTTTTTGTTACAAGGTCCCCAAATGACCCTGAGTCACTCTCATCTAAAGTAGACAGCATAAAGTTAATAGTGAGTGACAATAGCAAATGAAAAAAGGAACATGCTTCTGCAGCATAGAGTGGATTTCATTCCATTCAGCAGGAATATAAGTAACAAGGCAACAGGAGCTTAGATGCTTATCACTGCAATTCCTACACCCTCTGGGTTTAATGATTAACACATAATTAGAATGTAAATAAGAACTATCTGGATATTACCTTGAAACGCATGTCCCATCAGAAAATATTTCCCTACTAGAGTTGATTTTATATATATTTATATATATATATATAAATATATAAAAAATATATATATATATGTACAGATACAAACACGTGCCCCACCACACAAATATATTTGGCTGATTTATGCAATTTACTACTTACTGTACATTACTGCCTATGAAAATATAGTTGTATATAAAACATTTTTCCCAATAGAAAATTCTCACATTTATAATTGGCCATTGCAGTAATAAAACTCCAAAGAAATCTCAATTTAGCAATTAATAGAGGAATTTGAAAGAAAATTAATAGGGACATTGAGAGGAATTTGGCAGGATTCTAGTGCTATCTAGATACCAGCTATGAGTAGGAGTTTAGCATCTTTTTAAAAAAAAATTCAGAACACTGCTTTTCATATCTGTATACAGTCTTATAAAATTTAATACATTTAATAAAGGTAATGGCAAAAATGAACAGATATTAATAGTTTAAAACATGTAGATACAGAAACTATACAGGCTAACTAAAACATATTTCTAGAAAAACATGACTGAATTTAAATTTAGAGGGGAGCCGTTGACACAAGCCTTGTAATGGTCACTAGAGTAAAACCCTTCAGAGGAGCCTACCTTGTTTGCCAACTTTGGTGCTGTAACCCACTAGCTGTGTGCCCCAGCAATGAGAGACCTAAGCTAACAGCTGATACCGAGGTTTTAGCTGGAAGGACTACCTATACCAAGAACCAACTCATAGAAAGGTACTCTTTAACTAAATTTGGACTTTATTTCTTTCATCTCCCCTTTCCCTGAAACAACAGTATAATCAATCTATCACTGTTTGGAGTATGTTATTTCTTTATTGGCTTATTAACAGACATTATCCTATAACTACTAGCTTATAAAATATTATAAATTATATTTCCTACAGTAAACCTATATTAAATAATTTATTGGAAAAGACTTTTTAAAAATTCCAGAACTAGAAAAAATAATTCTAAAATTTATAAGGAACCACAAAAGCTAGAGGTGTCACACTTTCTGATTTCAAACTGTATAAAAAGCTAGGGTAATCAAAACACTATGGTATTGGAAAAAAAAAACAGACATGCACATCAGTAGAATAGAATTGAGAACCCAGAAATAAATTACACATATATTTATAATTAATCTACAACAAAGGAGCCAAGAACATACAATGGAGAAAGGACAATCTCTTCAGTAAATGGTGTTTGGAAAATGGGACAGTACACACAAAAGAACGAAAATAGACCATTATCTTACATCATACACAGCAATTAACTCAAATAAAGAGCTGAGTACAAGACCTGAAATCATAAATTCTTGAAAACAGGTGGTAAATTACCTGACATCAGTCTTGGCAATTCCTTTTGGTCCAAAATCAAGGAAAACAAAATAAAAAAATAAACAAATGGGACTACATCAAACTACAAAGCTTCTGCATAACAAAGGAAACCATCATGAAAATGAAAAGCAACCTACTGAATGGGAGAAGATATTTATATCTGGTATATTATATAGCAGTCATATATCTGGTTTGGGATTAATATCCCAAATATACAAGAAACTCATACAACTCAACAAAAAACAAACATCCCAATTAAAAAATGGGCAGAAGACATGAACAGATATTTCTCTAAAGAAAACAGAGATGGCCAACAGGCACATGAAAAGATGCTCAATATCACTAATTATTAGGTAAATTCAAATCAAAACCACAATGAGATGTCACTTATCAAAAAGACAGGAAATAATCAGTGCCAGAGAAAATGTGGAGAAAGGGGAACCCTAGTACACTGTTGGTGGGATTGTGAACTGATGCAGCCACTATGGAAAACAATATGGAGATTCCTCAAGAAGAATAGAATTACCATATGACCCACCCATTCCATTTTTGAGTATTCAACCAAGAATTCAAAAACACTAATTTGAAAAGTCATATTACCTGTGTTCATTGCAGCATTATTCACAATGACCAAAGTACTTGGCTATAAGAATTAAATCTTGCTATCTGTAACAACATGAATGGAACTTGAGGGTATTATGCTAAATGAAATAAGCCCAATGGAGAAAAACAAAGACCATAAAATTTCACTCATATATAGAATCTAAAAAAAAATGAACAAACAACATTAAAAACAAATTCATAGATACAGAGAATTGACTAGTGGTTACCAGAGTGAGAGGGGTTGGGGAGTGGCCAAAATGGATAAAGGAGGTCAACTGTATGGTGATGGCTGGTAACTAGATGTGTAGCAGTCATCACTTTTGTCATGTACACAGATGTAGAACATGCTGTACACCTGAAATTTAGATAATTAAAAAGAGAGAGAGAGAGACAGAGACAGAGAAGAGGTTGTGTTCCCTCATTAAAAGAGAAATGGATTTCAGCTCAGGTCACGATCCCAGGGTTGTGGGATCGAGCCTCACTTCGAGCCCTGCGTCAGGCTCTGTGCTGAGCGTGAAACCTGCTCTCTCTGTCTTTTCCCCTCTCTCTCTGCTCTTCCCTCACTTGCATGCTTGTGCGTGCTCTCTCTCCCTAAAATAAAATAGTAATAATAATAATAATAATAATAATAATAATTAAAAAAAAGAGAAATGATTTCCACTCTGATTAGGCAAGTACCTCATTTCAGCAACAGGGACATGAGAGTTTTTTTTTTTTCAGAAGACAAATAGACTGGGGAGACGCATGCTCTATACCTCAATACAAAAGCTAAAACAAAGATAATTTATAATTTGTTCCATCTATTGGTATGTGCAACTCTAGGGTTCAGCTGAAGTGCAGCTGGCATAGAAGGGGTATAGAAGGTCAGCCCTTCATTGCCTGTGATAAGCTACACATCAGAATTGATAACAATCACCAAAATGAAAAAAAAAATCTACTTAACATTTACTTTACTCTAGTCACAACTCTAAACAGTGTATTTTTTTTTTGTTCCAATATATGCTTATAGGTACTATTTTCATTTCACAGATGAAAAAACAGAAGCATGGGATTTTAAATAAATTTCTTAAGATTGTACAGCTAATACAAGATGAAACCATTATTAGAATCCATGGAGTTGGGACTCCAAAGCCCATGCCCTTAGCTACTAGGCTGGCCCACCACAAGATTATCTAGACCAACTGCTCCTGAGAGTGTGGGGAAACACAAGCAGGAACCCTAAGTCCGCACGATCCTGGAGGTAGATTCCATCCTGACCAGGTTTGACTTTTACACTGAACTAAAATTTTATGGACAATGACTAATCTGCTGGACTAAATTAGGCAATGAACTCACTCTGAGTCAAAGAAAGTGTGGGAGCTGTAACCTCTGGGCATCTCTCCCCTGACAATGAGTTTGTGTAGGCTGAGATCTCCTGCAAGGGGACAATGGAGAGTACTGAACTGCTTCCAACAAGGACTGAGTACATTTCTAGTTCCTGCAGAGGATGGTATCATTCATACAAAAACTGCACCGAATAATGGATACCACATGACAGAAGGCTGGTGGGCTGAGGCCCACCATTTCTTTTTAACCAAGCAATTGACTTAAAGGTAAAATTAGAACACTTAGAAGAAATTTCTCTTTTTGTTCTCAAATTCTGTTCTCTCCAGCCACATATCTTACGAATGCAATTTACTGACTATAAGATGCAATATGCAAAGTAAGACTATTATTCTATGATGTACCATTTACCATTACTTGTTTAACATGATGTTAGAAATGGGTGTACAATAAATATACATATCCAATTTCAAGGTATTTTCTCTTTCTAAAGGAAATAATGCATACATTTTAAAAGCCAGATTACAATATTTAAAAACTTGTAACAATTAAGGTAATTAAACAAGGGGGACATTACACTGAGGTGGTTCTAATGCCTTAGCAGCCTATGTAAGCAAACCAAAATCCAAGCCAGAATCAGTGCATTCTAATCCACAAATATTAAACTTAAGAACAACCAATCACAAATAGCCAACCAGGTTTTCCCAAATAAGGCATCCATAAGCTTTAGCCAATCAAATAATTTTTTGGCTTTGCTTCCCTGCCACCTCAATAAAATCTCTCCCTCTAGCTCCTGCCCATGGAGTATTCGTAACTACCCAATTTTGTCTTGGTGCTGATTCAAATTGCTGCATGCTCAAATAAACTCTTAAAAATTTTAATGCCTCAGCTTATCTTTTAAAACAGTATATGACAAAGGAGTGTCATAAACTTAAGTGTTAGCTAAAAGTGTAGAACCTGAATATGGTGGATAACTCCTGTGGCTCAGGAAGCTTTTGACAGAGAACAAACCGGTAAGGCTGGAGTCATTTGTCTGTTAACAGAAGTGTCAGCAAAATTCTTGTCATTCAAGTCTTATTAGGCTGTATAACAACTCATTTATATTAGCATTTTAGGTAAAATTGTGAGTAAATCATGAAATGGAGAATATATCTGAGCTTTAATTGGCTAAATTCTTATCCAATGTAAGCATTTGAGTCATGAGGTTTTTCCATCGTGTTATTTGCCTATCGATATAAACACATAATCATGTGACTAGAAACTGCATGATATATATAGAGATGTATATAAGTACAAAAAACTAGATATCATTTAAATAACTCACATTATGCATTGAATGCTATTTTCAAAATTCCATGGTGATGAGAAGATTGCTAAATTGAGCAATTATTTAGTGTCTTATTAATATAATTGTTTTTACTGGACATTACCTACGTGTAAAACCCATGTATCAATTTCAGAGTCCAATTCTTGAAATAATAAACACTGCATTCAATAGGGTTGCCTGGGTGGCTCAGCCAGTTAAGCACCCAGCTCTTGATTTCGGCTGAGGTCATGATCTCACAGTTCCTGAGATAGAGCTCTGCATCAGGCTCTGTGCTGACAGTGGGGAGTCTGCTTGGGATTCTCTCTCTCCCTCTCTCTCTCTCTCTCTCTCTGCCCCTCCCCTGCACTCGTTCTCACTCACTCACTCTCTCTCTCTCTCTCTCAAATATTAAAATAAAAACACTGTGTTTTATATTTCTATTATATAACAAAATTGCATATTATCAGTATCCAGTTTTTACTTTTTAATACCTGCACCCATGGCATTATTTCTACTTGCATGATCTAGCAAACTATTCCTTGGAGAAAATGTTAAAGTTAATGAAGCTTATTTTATTATTGATTTGTGACTTGCGGTTGATTGACTTGTTAACTTAATAAGTGACTTGACTCCATGCAACACTTAAACACTCTTTCTTGAAATAGACTTCACCAATGATGCCAAAGCTGCTGAAGCTACTTTCAAAGGAAATGCTGGGCTCAGTGTTTAAGAGTGTGTTTTTCACATGGAGCCTAATACTTTAGTGCTGAGTTTCTCAAGGTCAGCACTACTGGCATTTTGGAATGGATAATTCTTTTTCTGAGGACTGTATTGTGTATTGTAGGATATTCAGCAGCATCACTGGTCTCTATGCACTACATAACCAATAACAACTTCCTGTCTTCGTTGTGATGATCTAAGGTGTCCTCAGATATCACCAAAATACTGAGAACCGCTTCTAAAGTAGAAAGAGAGCAGGGTAAAGGAAATTTAGAGATCGCACATCGGGGGCAGAATCCAAGAATAGGAACTTTCCTAGAAAAGTCTTGAGGCATATAAAACAATACTTAGCATAAACTAAATGGAAGAATTAAAGTCCATAGGTTTCTTTATGTTAAAATTATTAAAGACGAAATGATTCTTTAATATTATTAAAGATGAAATGGTTATATATATATATATATATATACATATATATATATATATATATATATATATATAAAAGTCAATCAGCTTTAAGACAAATAATTTGGTTTCCATATAATTTAAGATAATCTGAATTTCCAAATTAAGAAAATGTAATATTTGGAGGTACTGTTATTCTTGCCTTTTTTTGTATGAACTATTAGGCCCTAAAAGTCTGTGTTTCAGAATTTTCAAAATGGAAGTGTGGAATAATTTTGCTTCTGCAAATGACTGGCATTTTTAGGATGAGGTATTTCTTATATCATCTTACCAGTGATGGCATACTTTAATTGCTAATCATTTTAAATTTAAGGCTGAGAAAAAATGTATCTTGAATAAGAAAGATATTGTTATCTCAAAAGATTGGTGGACACTAAATTAGTTGTTAGAATAACCATTTTTTTGAAACTCAAAAAACAACAATTATGACAAAAAAATTAGAAAGACAGCTTTATTAATATAACTTTTAATTAACATTATCCTTAAATAAAAATTACATTAAATAAGACCTGCATTTACTAGCACCAGCTCCAATTCTTTCCTTAGACAGTAAAAATTATCATTTATATTGAATATCAGCTTAGAGTTAGTTAATTGTGGCTAGAGTGCTATAAAAATAATTCAAACTTGGTAATCTTAATAAATTTAAAGTCTATACTTTGTGTCAGCCTCAGAACAATTCAACAGACTAACAAGTCACTTGTCCTTATTCTTAGTGTAATTAAGAAGGAAACATATGAAATATGCAGTATTCAATTACTACATTAACATGTGCTCGTTTATACTTTGGAGTAGAAAATTAAACTTCCAGCATTCCTGCAAGCCAAAATGTGTCAATTCTTAAACCAAGACAAGATTTATTAAACATGTCTGTAATGTATTGCAGACCCTCTTACAAATTTCACACTGTTTTCCCATGGTGCCTTAATTCCTATAAATAGAACAGCTTAATAAAACAATAGAATATTACAAACCACATCAAGAAATTCAAGGGATTTCACAGACAAAATATCCACACACTGCCAGTGCGTTTTCTGCCTTATGGCACCATTTATTCACCATGTGAAGCTAATTCCAAGGCTGCATGTATACACATATTCAAGTTGAAATCAGCAGGTGGGGTAATAATAAATATATTAAGTGGGCTAGATTTCTACAGGAAAATGCTATTTAATAAAACTCCCCCCCCACCCCCCCGGGGCTTTCAAGTTCTTGAAAGCTTTGTTCTAGGCTTTTATGTAAAAGTAAAAGTAAGTTAAAGTCCAGGGGTCTTTACAAAAATGGGAAACTCCTGTATGCCTAAACTGGTGCTCTTACTGAGGCTGTATCATGCACTTCATGAAAGTTATGGCTGCACTTATGGCTCTAATGTATGCATATAATGTTTCTTTCACCAATATTGGGTTTTGCTTGCATTTATTGTGAAAACTGTTCTTTGTTTAGGGAAGATCTGTGTCCAGGTAGTTAACCAGAGGCGATCTGATCCAAAGCCTAGGGAAGAGGAGGAAGAATATCTTAATTTCACACTGGCAGAAAACCCGAAAGGGGAGCTGAGAGAGACAAAGACCAACCGGGATCATTTTGCTTACATGCAATTTAGATGGAGTAAGTGAGTGTTTGGACCTAAACTGACTGGGACTGTTGTATTCTGACATATTGTCTGAAGGTCTCAGGCCCGAGGCCCTCAGAATCCCAATGGAATCAACATCCATTGCAGAGATTAGAATGAAAACAAGAAAACTCTAGGGAGTAGGTGGCTGGACTCAGAGAGGGGACAACTATAGTGGAGGTCATTCTTAGTGGCTGAGATGAGCTTGCTGTTGTATGGTGGTGACTCTGTGGAATAAGAACAGAGGCCACACATGTAGTAGTCATGTCTGGGTACAATTCCCTTTTGTTTTTCACAGCCCTTCAGTGTAATCTGTCTAAAGTAGAGATTAGTTTATGTCGTAAATGTTAAAAATTAGGGCAAAGTCTGAGTTTTGGATGAATAGAACCAACTCATGATAGTGGCACAAGACCACCAGGGCAAGCTTACTGATTTCTGGACTACCAGTGAAACAGGGCACTCTCTCTGAATTTTTTTTTTTTCTTTGTAAACATTTTACTTAAAGTAATCTCTATACCCAATGCAGGGCTTGAAGTCACAACTCTGAAATCAAGGGTCACATCCTCCACGGACAGAACCAGCCAGGTGGCCCTGAAATTTAAAATAATACTTGGGGAGGAGAAACTGGTTTGAAAAAAAAAGAAGAAAAGAAAGATAGAACAAAAGAAAGAATGAAAGAACGAAAGAAAGAAAAAAGGAAAAAAAAGAAAAGATAATGAGAAAGACAAAGAGAAGCAGAGAGTGGAAAAAAAACTGAAATCTGCAAAATTCAGACAGATTATCAAAGGATTATAAACTTGAGTAAAATAGCAAATCCTGTCATATACACCCAGGATTCCACAAGCAAAAGGAACCCGTGGAATTAAATGGTCTATGATATACCTTTCCTTTTAAACACAGCTGCCAAGGTAAAGTTCCCACTAAATAAAATATAACCCTATACTTAAAAGCTCATTTACCTAGATCTGTCAATATCATATATTAAATCAGGCACAGTCACCTTTATACACATTGATCATCAATTCTCATTCTTTCCTATAATAACACGACATTTTAAATTTGTATAGGATTTAACTTTTTGTTTCAAGTAATAAATACTCAAGATGTGACTTGAAAATTTTCAAAATAGATATTTTGTATAATACTCTCCCCTAAATATCTAAAGACACCCACTATTAATGTCTTCGGTAGAAACTTCTAATCATATTATGATTAGATATATACAGACACATGCCTATATAATTTACAGAAACACTAAATTGTAAGTCTTTATGAATAGGATATTTTACTAAAATATTCATGTCAACAGATATTTTCCTACAAAGTTTCTTTAACAGCATATACCAAAATCTATTTAAACGATTCTCCGTTTTTAAATTTTAAGTGATTCTTCAGGAAAACATACTGCTTTGCAAGAGTTCTATTCTACTTCTGATTTTTTGAAAAAAAGTAAAATCTGATTGTTTTTCATTTTAATAATCAAAAATTACAGAAAAATGTTTAAAAACTATGAGTGAGTTGTTCAATTCACAAATTGCCTGTATGCCTCTGCATTAAGTTCAGTGTTGGTTAGTAGAATTAAATAGCTTTAATGCAAACTGTTTAGTGATTATACTATTCATACATTGCTAAGAAATTTCAAATACTGGTGTTGAATTTTTTAAATTATCTTTTGCTTCAATAGAGATAGCCAAATGATTTTTTCTTACATGAAATACTGATGTGGTGAATTATATTTGTAAGTATCAAATATTAAACCATATTTGCACTAGTGGAATGCTAGTGCATATAGCATTTAGCATAAACCCTACATTTAGCGTTGTCTTATTTTCTTAAGTTATTCATGAAATCAATTTTGTCATATATTACTTATAATTTCTTATCTGTAATTTCCTCTTTTGCAAATTGTTAGGTTTTTTTTATCTATGCTATTCCTGTTTATTTAATTACAAAACATTCCATCATTTTCTAAACTCTACATGAAGTGAAAAGGTATTTTAATTCTATAAAATATCTATTGATAAAATAAATATTTATAAATCTCTTTTACTTTCAGGAATGCCCACTGTTTTCTCAGGGTATTTTTTATTTATAGTATTTTTTATAATAATTTTACTAATTAAATATAGCAAAGGTTCTTACTGGCCTTTTCAAATAAACGTGCTCTAATTTATTACAGAGTATTTGTTATTTTGTTGAATAAAATCATTTTACTCACTTAACCTATTATGTTTCTTATTGTTGCTATTTCTATTCTAAATTTTAAGTGAATGCTTTTTCCGTGTTTAAAAAAAATAAAATTTTTTCATTATAGAGAATCATTTTTCATTATAACATGGTCTTAAAATATCCTAAATATTTTAAATAAAAGCCATTATTTTCATTTTTAATTTTAAGTTATATCAATATATTTTTAATTATTTCCTTGACAAGGCATTATTTGTGAAATTTAAATTTTCCCAAGAGATTTAATGTTGTCATTTTATTATTTCATACTTTTCATAAATTATGATAAAAAACTGTCCACATTTTCAACTTTAGGGAAGACGTTAAAAGGTTTCTTTAGAGTTTGTATATAAAATATAAGACTGAACATATATACCACATTAACAATTTATAATACTTTGCCTTTTATCATACGTATACAAATACAGCAACATTAATATTTTTAATGGCTTATTTTCTTTATTTTAGCTGTTAAAAATGATAGTGATATTTTAAAATTTTCTCACTGTAATTATAATATTTATAATTTTTCTGTTTTGTTTTCATAAAATAATGATGCTAATAATACCTATATGTTTACCCTAAACATTAGATAAAAGCTGAGATAAAGAAAAGCAACTCTGAGTTGTTCCAGTAATGAGGCTTTGACTATCTTCCTTTATGTTTTCACACTCACCCTGTTTCTTTTCTCAAGCACACATTTCAAATCTTCTTCACTTGGGCTCAAATTATTTAGAAGTTATACATTCCTTTTTCAGGCTGCCATTCTTGAAGAGATGAGGTAACTTGTGTAACCTATACTTTAATAGATATTTCTAAAAGTTTCATAATAATATGATTTTCTTCAGGTTCACATTCATCTACTTTCTACAAAATATTTCATCTTATTTTAATTTTTTGCTGCACCCTAATTTATAATTACACAATACCATGCTTTACTAGCACCACTTTTGTTGTCCTTTTTTTTTTTATTACTGTTATCCTTTTTCTTATTATTTAATCTCACATTCATATGAAATATTTCCAGAACTGGTGTGTGGGTGGCATACTGAATGAGTCTCTGCCTGTCATATAATCTGTGAGGTGCTTGTAGAAGAATGATGGTTTAGCTGATTTAAATACCTTCAGTCACAATCTTTTAACTTCATATTTTGCATTCATGTTTTATTGCCTTCCTGCATAGAGAGAAATTTGAGTTCAACGAGATTTTTTTTTTCATCTTTTAGAGATGATATATCTTTTCAGCATGGATGTTTGTGTGATTTTTTTCCATCATTAGTGCTCATGAACATTTTAAGCATTTCCTGAACATATAGAAACACTCATAATGTAATAAAAGCAATACCTAACTTTTACAGCTATACGTATACTAACAGACAAAAAGGAAAAAAAAACCATAGCCCATGGAAAATGATTAAAAAGTTTGCTAGTAACAAGTAATGAGTTTATAAAAAATAAACTTACATCCTAATAGTGTAATTATTTCAGAATATCTGGAAATATGTATAAACATGCATTCTTTTATACCCAACAATTCCATTTCTAGGTATTTATTGCAAGGAAATAGTTCAGCAAATGCAACAAAGTTACATAGACTCTAGGATTCCCAAAGATTTAATCAGAAGTATCAAGAAATTATGCCATATATATATATATATATATATATATATATATATATATATATATAAATAAATTATGCTATACAGACCAATGGAATAAAATCAGGAATACAGAAATAAAGCTACACATATATGGTTGAATGATTTTCAACAAGAGTACCAAGATTTTTCACTGGGGAAAGGACAGGACAGTTTTCAACAAATTGTGTTGAAATACTGGATATCCACATGCAAAAGAATGGATGTGGAAACATCATACATCATATATAAAAATTCATCAAAATGGATGAAAGACCTAAACATAAGACCTAAAATAATAAAATCTTTACAAGAAACAAAGGGGAAAACCTTGATAATGTTGGATTTGACAAAGACTTAACTATAACATCAAAAACAGAGGTTACAAAAGTCAAAGTAGGAAATTTGGATTATATCAAAATTTAAAACTACTGTAAATCAAAGGACACAAATAACAGAGTGAAAAGGCAACTTATGGAATGAGAGAAAATACTTGCAAGTCATATATCTGATAAGGGGTTAATAAGCAGAATATATAAGAGAACTACTACAAAAGTGTCTCAGCATAATAAAGGGTGTTTATGACAAGACCACAGCTAACATTATACTCAAGGTGAAGAGTTAAAAGCTTTCTTTCTAAGACCACAAATAGAACAAAGATGTTCACTCTCACAACTTCTATTCAACCTAAGACTGGAAGGCCAACCAATAGCATCAGGCAAGAAAAAGAAATAAAAGACATCCAAATCAGAAAGGAAAAACTCAAATTCAAATAATCTCTGTTTGCAGATGACATGGTCTTCTATACAGAAAATCCTAAAGACTCTACCAAAAAAATATTAGACGAATAAAAATAAATTAAGTAAAGTTACAGGATACAAAAACAATGTACAAAAATCAATTCTGTGTCTATATACTAACAACAAACTATCTGAAAGAGATATTAAGAAAGTAATCTCATTTATACTAGCATCAAAACCAGTAAGATACTTAGTAATAAATTTAATCAAGTAGATGGAAGATCTGTACACTGAAAACTATAAGATGTTGATAAAAGAAATTGAAGACACAAACACATGGAAAGACATCCAATGTTCTTGGCTAAAAGAATTAATATTATTTAAATGTCCATACCACTCAAAGAGTTCTATAGATTCAATTCATTCTCTTTCACAATTCCAATGGTATTTTCCATAGAAATAGAACAAAAATTCCTAAAATGTATACAGAACCACAAAAGACCCTAATACCCAAAGCAATCTTGAAGAACAAAGCAGAAGTATCATATGTCCTGATTTCAAACTGTATTACAAAGCTATAGTACTCAAAACTGTATGGTACTGGCATAAAAACAGGCACACAGAAAATGGGAATAAAGAGCCCAGAAATAAAACCATATATAAAGGTTAACTAATTTTTGACAAAGGTACCAGTAATACATAATGGGGAAAGGATAGTCTCTTCAATAAACTGAGAAGGGAAAACTGGATATTTGTTTGCAAAAGAATGAAATTGAACCTCTATCTTACACAAAGTTAACTCAAAATGGATTAAAGACATGAACATAAAACCTGAAACCATAAAACCAAAAGAAAGCATAGATTTAAAGCTCCCTGACATTCTGTTGGTGTTGGCAATGATTTCTTAGGTAAGACACCAAGCCAACAGGAAACAAAATCTGAAATAAACACATAAGAGTAACATCAAAATGAAGAGATTTGCACAGCAAAGGAAACGATCAATAAACTGGAGGCAACTTACAGAATGGGAGAAAATATTTGCAAATCATATATCTGATAATGGGAATAATATACAAAATACATAAAGAACTCATACAGCTCATTAGCAAAAAAGTAATCCAATTGAAAATGGGCAAAGGAGCTAAGCAGATATTTGTCCAAAGAAGATATACAAATGCAAATCAAAACCACAATAAGATACCATGTCACACCTATTAGGAGACAACTATAAAAAATAAGAGGTAAGCGCTGGTGAGGCTGTAGAATAAAGGGAACCCTTATAAATGTTGGTGGGAATATATAATGGCACAGCCTTTATGGTAAACAGCCTTGTGGTTCCACAACAATTAAAAATAGAACTTGTAATTAATAGACAATAAAACTATCTTTACACACATAAAGATTGAAAATGACAAAGGCAAGATCTGCTTGCCTATTAAGCTAAATACAGGTCTTGATTTGTATACCGGTGGTTCTCAGTTTTTCAAACTTGAGGGTGTATCAGAATCACCTCAATTGCTTGTGAAACACAGATTACTAGATCCTGTGCCAGTTACTAATTTAGTAGGTTTAGGGTATGCTCAAGAAGTTGTATTTCTAACAGTTTCCATAAGATGCTGATGTTGCTGGTCCTGGCTCCATACTGAGAAACCACCAATGTATACTGATTTCACAATGCATGCTCTCTCCATTTTTTACTTTCCAAAGGAAAATGCCTAACTCAAACTCTGCTACTGTCTGCTGATCCAAAACCTATGTGGCAATCTCTTGGGTATCCTACATATGACAGCCTGCTTTAGTGAGAGCCATGAAATGTGATCCCCTCTGTGATGAAATGGGTCTGCATAAGCTGCTACAAGTTGTTTTTTTCAAGAGAGGATTACAAATTTTTCTCCTCAGTGATGCCATTCCCATGGTCTAAAATTATATACAGTTTTTCACTGGCTAGATGAATTCCAAAAAATTTGTACATGTATATTTCATATCATAAACATTAAATCTCAGATGGACATAAAAGCAAAGGTAAAACATTCAAAGTACAGAAAAGTTGTCCAATAGGAAGTTTATCATATTGCTAGAAAAACAGAAATTATTAGATGTGAAGACAAAAGGAAAAACAAAGAAATCATGACTCAACTGACTACATATGATTAAAAATAATTTCTCTATATCAAAAATATAATTAAAAAGGAAAGAAGTCCCAGCAAATATTAAAAGCAATTCTGAGAGACTACTTATAAATACACTTTATGAAAAAAGCTTATAGATACTGATAAAAATAGATCAATAATATAGTAGATAGAAAAGCAATGGATGTGAAAATGCAATTCTAATGTGTTAAATGCAATCAGGAATTCTGGAAATGGTAATGGGCTTTTTGTAGTAAAATAAATGCGAATTAAAACAAAAGAGAGAGAGCAGTGCATTTAAGAATTACTAAAAACAATAAATTTTAATATGTCTATGTATAATAATTGTTTCTGGTGTGATACATAAATTAGTATAATAACTTAGAGATCAATTTTAGAAAATTTATCAATAACCATATATATAGATATGTCATCAGCCTTTGAGTTAGCACCTTTTCATGTTAAAACTGATTCTAAAAGTAAAAAAACTCCAAAAAATTGAGGATACTCATTATAGTGTATCTATTTTAAAATTGGAAATAATTACCTAACTATTGTTGTATCTGTGCTTAAGTTAAGCAAATTGCTTCTATCAATTTAATAATACATTATATGACATTTAACTGGCATTTAATGATACTCTGAAGCAATAAGGGAAACATAATTTTAGGTAAGTAAAGAACAAGCCAAGTCTATATGTATAACCATTATGTGGTAATAACTATATAAAATTATATCTATGGTGGATGGAAGAAAAGATAATTAGTCACCTAAGAGGGATAAAGATTATAAATATCTTTCTTGTCTTAATTTATTATTTTTAAAATTGCGTTATAAACACTTCACTATTAAAAAAAGACAAGCACACCTCTCTCCTACTTATCAAGGAAAGAACAACTAGGTTTTGCTCCTTCCTTTACTAAAACAGGGCTGTTACTGTACTTCATTTGGCAAAATCTGGCCTTTGGGCCAAATCCAGCCAGCTGCTTGCTTTTTGTATGACCTGTGAGCTAAGAAAGGTTTTCAAATTTTTGAATAATAATTTCCCCTCACTGTTATTTTTGAGTATAAGAGAAAAGATCAAACTGCTTATAGTAGCTGTTTTGGAGTACTGGAATAAGTGCTATTATTTGTGAAATAATAAAACAAGAAAGAAAAGTTTAATGAGAGGATCACCCAACATGGTAAGTGCTTCCATTCTAGTTTCTTTGTCCTATAGAAAGATACTTCAGTCTTTCCCCTGCTTGAAAATCCCACATTCTCCTATTGCTTCTTTACTTTTTGATGGCATACTTGGAAATATGAAATGCCATTGTGCTTCCTTCCCTCTACACTACTAAATAATTAAATTGTAAAAACAATGTCCTGTACGTTTTAAACCAAGATACTTAGGATCACCTTGATTTGGCTACAGATCCCCTGTATGTGTAAATAAACACTAAGAGCACCCCTCCATCCCCCCCATCCCCCCCCCCCCCCCCCCCCCCCGCCGTCTGGGGAGACCAGTAGGCTCTGTCATGATTCACTGCCTTGAATTGAACCTACCCACTTTCGACCCCTGGATGTACTAAAAGTCTAAGGAAAAGTACAGTGAAGTGGGTCCACCTAAACGCAAAGAAAGAGATGAGGGCACTGAATCTGGCAGGCCCTCTCACAAAAAATAATTTGACTTCTTTTAAATTTGCAGGTACTTTATCCAATGCTGCACTGAAAACAACAAACAAGAAAGGTGTTCTTTTACTGCCATTATCACTTACAAAATATGAAAAAAGTATGCAATTCAAACATGGCATTTTTGTATGGAAAGTCTTTTTTTTTCTAAAAACAAAGTAGTCTAGCAAAAAAAGTATTAAGGAGTAAAGTAATTATAAAATAAAAAACAAAACAAGAAATGAAGTCTCCTTTTACTTTGGTGCCTATTCCCTTTCTCTAAAGGGTAAGTACCACTTTTTAATTTTTTCTTTTCTGTTATTTTTAAAAAACAAATATATATTTGACTCTGTATATATGCATGTTATCTCCAATATAAACACAAACAAAACTATACTCTCTCCATTTTTTCCTCTGCTCTCATGAATTTAATGTATTTTGAAGATCTCTTCATAATGCCTTTAAAAATTATGTCATTCTCTCCAATGCCTGCATGGTTCACCAGAGATTGCAGGAATCTATGCCATAAAATAAATCATATTCCCCTAGATTGAGCTTTCAACATCTGTGGCCCCTATAATATTTGAATTGATCAAATATTTTGAACGAAATGATTTAACTAATAATTAGCATAATTTTGACTAATCAAATATTTATATAATTGTCATTTTAAAACTTATTAGTATGAGATTCATTTATTCTCTTAAGATGCATCCCTTCACAGTGCCACAAGCCAGTCACTGAGGCAGAATGCACTTTAGGAAGCCAAAAGTCACTCAGACATATGCAAGCAAATGCAGAGAATTGTTCTGCCCTCTGTATGGGTAGAAGTCTGTTGGTTCAGAATCTGGAGCTGATAAAGGTTACAGACATGAGTTGTTCCTTCTCTGTATCTTTCAAATTCAGGCAAAATTGAAACAGGAATCATTTATATCTATTGCCTTATCCTTTATCCATTTAGAGAAACACAGAATGAAGATTCACAGAATGAAAAAGGAATCTGACACAGCTTAACAGATGTTGATCACACAGGTTTGTTTTGGAAGAAAGCAAAACAAAGAAAAAAAAGTATGCATTTCTATGCAATTCAATCATTTGTTAGTATAAACATTTTTTGGGGAAATCAGAAATCAAATTTGCTTTGAGTAAAGCCTATGGTATAAATTATTCCTTAGAGACACTATGCTTATTTCCTTAAAAAAGTATTAAAATTTAGGGAGGGTAGAAAACATAATTATTTCAGTGGGTAAACACTGGTGTTTATTTAGCTTTAGAGACTTAGAAACATCTTTGGAGCTGTGCATTTTCTAAAGCCAAATACTTGCAAATAAAAATGTTAAGCTTTGAAATGGCAATCTAATTACAATGTAAACAAAAGTAAAAGGGGAATGACAAGTTGGGATTATATTGGCAAAATATACTAAAGTGGAAGATTTAATTTCCTTAGAAGACATGGTAGGGTCATAAGTCAAAGGCATTATAAAAAAAAAAAAAGATAAACACCTCAACAGGAAAAAAGGAAAGATACAAACACATGTATACACAGACATTCAAATAACAAATGGAAAAAAAAAAGAGTTCATCTGATAAATAAAAAAGTAAATGAAAATTAAATAAAAAAAGAGTAACCCTCTTATACCTCTACAATGGACCTAAATCCATCAACAACTCTTACAGTTACTCTCAAGATAAAGTGAGACTCTGTGTCTTGTGACCTCCCTAGTCTAAGGCACTGTCATTACTCACCTGAACTATTGCAAAAAATTTCTCCAATTCTACTCTTGCTTTTCTCAAATCTACCCTACACGTTGCAGCCAAGATTATAATTTAAAAATATAAATATACCATACTATACTTGTGCTCAATGCTCTTCTCAGGGTTGCTGCTTAGAGGAGGGGAAGAACAAGATATATCCATAGAAGATTCATGAAGTCCCCTAATCAACATGCTCACAGGTTTCTACTTCTTAGGCATTTACAAATGTGTAGAGACTTGGGACACTTGGTTGCTTTTCAGAGGAGCATACCTTAACATATTAGACACTTGTAGAAGGGATGTGTTATGTTACCTAAGAATGTAGACCAAATAAAGCAAGCTGGAAATTCCTTTGTGCCTTGTGCCAACACTGAATGTATATTCAGGAATAGCCAATAAAATTAAAATGTGCTTCTCTCAAACTCCAGCAGAAGCATCCCATACCCACTGTCCCCTCATTTATAACTTCTGTCTGCTACTCTAATGTTGTCTTCATCAGGAGCTTTCTTCTTAGGGCCCTTTTCATTTATAAGTAAATCTTTGGGTTAATTCACCCTTTCCTCACCCAGCCTACAGTATATGTTAGAAAAATTTCTCAAAGCATTCTTCAAGCAGATGGTATGTTTAAAGTTAGCACGGCTGTGTAACAAATTAATCAAAATTTACCATTTTTTCAAATGTAACAAATTAATCAAATTATCATAATGTGCTATGCTCATTTTTTCTGGGGACAAGGATTTGGAAAGGGCACAGCAGGAGTGGCTTTTCTATACTTCACAGTGTCTTGGGCTTCAGCTAGGAAGATTCAAGGATGGGAATATCCCTGAATGCTTGTCCACTCCCATGTCTGGCATATGACTCAAGCATTAGGACTTAGAGTTCTGTGTGGCTTTCTCCATGTTTCTTTGCAGCATGACAGACTCAGGCTGGCCTTACTTAATGGTTCAAGGCTTTAATCATGAGTGTTACAAGCAAACAAGCAGAAACTACATCATCTTTTATGACTCAGCCTCTGGAGTTACACAATCAGTCCATGAAGGTCCAAGTAGGCACAAGCCTGATCAGATTTCAATGAGATTGCCAAAAGGAAGGGAGTGTGTCAAAGAAATTGGGGGGGGGGGGCATGTTTAAAAACCTTCTCAACACTGATCCTTGTAGTGATACAGTTATCTTTCCCCAACTGTATATTGTTTTTATCACTGTTGCGAAATTTAAGCAATTAGGGTGCAGAAGTAGCTACCAAGGCAGAGTGGCGTTCATTAGGAAAATTTACGTACCCTACTCCATTTGCAGAAAGAAATACAAATGAACATGGATATTTGAAAACAAATCTGATCACGCTGCTGATTAGAGCTCTGTTGATGACAAAAGGGGTGTTGATGCTTTACTTATTAAAGTTCTTGTACATTTCAAACTTACTTGGGATTTATGAATATGACAGTCATTGTAAAGTCAAAGATAACAGAGCTTAGAAAGAAAAATCAGGTAAGAATTAATGACAAAATTGAAAACAACACTAAAGTTGAATTTCTTTGTTTTTTCTGATTATTATCTAAAGTAGTAACAAACTGTATATGTGTTAAATATATATGTGTGTATAAAATTTTTGTTGGATGTTCAGTATTTTTACTAAAAGGTACCAAATAGAAAGTTAAGTTAGTATGGAAGATATGTAAAGATAGCAGCGGCTTTAAATACAAGCAGAAATAACATCTTGCAACTAACTTTTTAATTTTTTTTAATGTTTATTTTTGAGAGAGAGATAGAACACAAGCAGGGGAGGGCAGAGAGAGAGAGGGAGACACAGAATCCAAAGCAGGCTCTAGGCTCTGCTGTCAATACACAGCCTGACACAGGGCTCGAACTCACAAGCCACGAGACCATGACCTAAGCCAAAGTTGGACGTTCAAATGACTGAGCCATCCAGGCACCCCATGCAACTAATATTTGAAAAGTGGAATGTGTGTGTGTGTGTGTGTGTGTGTGTGTGCGCACACATGCACATCTGGCCAAATGCAGTTATATCTCAAGTATTCACACATATGGAACTAGGTCTTTAATGATACAGTTTTGATATGCACAATATGCAACATATTTGGCATATTTTTGTTTAGATATTTATAACTAAATATAGTTAGTAATTTAAATTGTGCTAAATATATTTTAATGCTTTTTATTTTCACAGTATCTTAAAACATGTGCATTTAAGGACTATCATTTCAACCATTAGCTCTTAATAAGGTAGGCTTTTAGAAATATCAGTTCAGAGAGAATTCTGGGTAATTAACTAATGGCTATTTAGGACCTTGTTCTATACACCTTTCTTAGAATTAAGATATTTTTATAGGAGAAATACTCTGTTGCTAACACACTAATGTCCTTTAAAAACAGATGGAATTTTTATACTCAAGAGTCCAATTAGTACTTCTTAGTGAATTCTTATCCTAGTTTCTGTTTTGGGATTGGGGAATATTATCCCTTAAAGAAACATATTTGTAAAATATTATTGATGCAAATGTCTCTTAGCCTCAAGTGGAAATGCTAAAAATGATCATGCAACATTATTAAACATTATAACTATGTCATATCCTTTCTTTCCTCAGAGGAGCTCTTTTAATTTTTAAGTTCTTATCTCTTATATTCCCCTGAATCTCATAATTTATTCCATTATTTCAATGATAAGCAAATAAAAACATATATATTGTATAGGGCCTAATGCCATACTTAAAAAGAGGGATGCTGGGTGGCTCAGTCTGTTAAGCATCTGACTTCAGCTTAGGTCAGGATCTCACAGTTCGTGGGTTTGAGTCTCATGTCAGGCTCTGTGCTGACAGCTCGGAGCCTGGAGCCTGCTTCGGATTCTGTGTCTCCCTTTCTCTCTGGCCCTCCCCTGCTTGTGCTCTCTCTCAAAAATAAACAAACTTCTGAAAAACAATAAATAAAAATAAAAATAAACATACATTCTATGAAGTATCATACACTAATAGTATCAGGTATAATATTAGTCTTTATCAAAGATCCCAACTTCCTTTTGTGGTAGGAGAGGGGATAAAAATAGAAGATAGATATATAAATTAAATTTTCTGTGCAATATTCCTGATATATTTTATTCAAAAATTGTTTGCCATAAGCCATCTGTTCTTTAATAAATCCTTTAGAGTCATTTTGAATTACAGAAAAAGAGATTAATTTTCATCAAAATCACCAACAAAAGAGAACACTAAACCATGTTTGAGTTTCCAGATTACACAGAGATATAATTCCAGACTAAAGAATCCCAGTCACCTAAATTTTCAGACAAAGTAGGAAAGAATTTCAAGAATAATAAAACATACATTTTCATGCTAAAAACTAAGATAAATATGTCTCACATCTCATAAACTTTCATTATTTTTTTCAAGGGTACAGATTGAAAGAATATTTGACCAAAATGATTATGTGAGAATGACCATCCCATTCTTGTTTCCAGTGATAAGGGACATGAAAATAAATGCCTACCATTAAATAGCTGAATTTGCAGCAACTGGGTATAGTTGCTGGGGTGCAGATATTCATCCTTGGCAACTGACTCTCCTTTAACAGATACTGATGTGGCTCAAATTCACATCTTTGGAAGTGATAAAGAGAATAATCAACAAGTCAACAGCAAACAGCAAATTTAATCAAGGCTTCAGAAGAAACTCTAATAAAATCTTTTGGGTCTTAAAAATGAAAAAGAAAGATCTGATTTAAAAATACTTTAAAAATTATCTTAAGCATTGTCTGAAAAATTTTTCAAAAAAACATACTTAAGAATATTTTTTAGAAAATGTGTATATATGTATATACACACTGATCATTAATAGTACTATTATAATCTATAAAATATTTTTAAAAATAGAAATATGGTGTAAAATACCATATTATACCAACTAAAACAAAGATAAAATTTGAAGAGCTAAAATGAGCTGTCTTACATTCCATAAAGAAGGGTAGAGATTATTTTATGTAGTTTAAAAATCTGATTTATTTTACTTAAAAAGTTGACTTACATTTAAAATTGATTTCTACATAGAATGAATTTAAGTGAGTTTTGAAAAATGTAAGGTAACTGACAGCTAAACTAGACTGTTTGTCTTTTGGGTTTTTTTGTTTTTTTTTTTAACGTTTATTTATTTTTGAGACAGAGAGAGACAGAGCATGAATGGGGGAGGGTCACAGAGAGAGGGAGACACAGAATCTGAAACAGGCTCCAGGCTCTGAGCTGTCAGCACAGAGACCAATGCAGGGCTCGAACCCACGGACCGTGAGATCGTGACCTGAGCCGAAGTCGGACGCTCACCCGACCAAGCCACCCAGGTGCCCCTGTCTTTTGTTTTTTTCCAAATTGTTAGTGAAATTTTGAAGAAAAAAATAAACATTGCAAATCATAGCTGAAGATAGAAAAATAATGAAGAAACCATGAAAAGCAGTTAGCAACCTGAAAGGCTGTATAATGTATGATTCCATTTATACAACATTCCAGAAAAGGTGAAACTGTAGAGCTGGTAAACAAATTAGTAGGTGTCAGGGATTAAGGGAAGGGAAAATGTTGAGTAGGTAAAACACAGCTTTTAGGGTCACCAAACTATTCTGTATAACACTCTAATGGTTTGATACATGATATTATGCCCAAACACAGAACACAGAGGGAACTTCAATGTATGCATTTTTTTTTTAAATCACTTATGATATCAAGGGATCCCAAATGGAATACAGCCTGTGACAAAAGATTCTCACTGTATCACAAATGTATGGAAGAACTACACGGAGGAAGATGAGAGAAAAAGTGCTGACCTAAATTACTTTGAAATGAGAGGAGATTATAATTCTAAACACAAAAGGAAATATACAAAAGCATTACATTCCAGGAGCACCTGGGTGGCTCAATTGGTTAAGCATCTGACTTCAGCTCAGGTAATGATCTCACAACCCGTGAGTTCAAGCCCCACACTGGGCTCTGTGCTGGCAGTTCAGACCCTGGAGCCTGCTTGGGATCCTGTGTCCCCCTCTTTCTCTGCCCCTCCCCCGCTTGCGCTCTGTCTCTCTCTCAAAAATAAATAAACATGAAAAAAAATTAAAGAAAAAAAACATTACACTCTAGTTGATAAAGATTTTTGCCATGAGGATACAGGCTAACAGTTTTTAACCATTATACAGGTATACCAGGATTTTAAGAACTAAGTAAATGGATGATGGATGGTAGAAACCAAGTTTCTCACTATTGGAGGTGACAGGCAAGCAAGAGGAAAAGGCTAGAATGATAAACGTGGTAATGGATCAGAGTTGGAGACATCAGCATGTACTTGTTTAGCTTAATGTTGATATATATAGATGGATAAATATACAGACATCTTTAAATATTTTTTATGTTTATTTTTATTTTTGAGAGAGACAGAGTGTGAACAGGCAAGAGGCAGACACAAAATCGAAGCAGGCTCCAGGCTCTGAGCCATCAGCATAGAACCTGACACAGGGCTCGAACCCACAAACTGTGAGATCATGACCTGAGCCGAAGTCAGGCGCTTAACCAACTGAGCCACCCAGGTGGCCCTACAGACATCTTTATATACACAGGTTAGTATATACATATTTCCATGCTCTGTCACCTAACAGGTCACCAAATATTGACACTCGGGGAGAAACAAAGAAATCTTACAACCCAATTTTGGTTTTTGATACCAATCGCTGCTCTCCTCCCCCCCCCCCCCCCCCCCCCCCCCTGCAAAATGATGGCTCTTTGGAAAAATGCCTAATTCTGGGCTGGAGCAGGAAAATATATGGATAAACGCTGAGAATTTTTTAATGCTAGAAATTAAGGAAGTACTTAAAATATTAACAACAACATATGATGGGGGTATGTGAAAGTGACACAGGATCCAACTGAAAGAGTTCCTAATAATGAAAGCTGAACAATCTGAGCAACAGAATAGATAACATATTGAATTATAACCCAAAGTATAAGATAAATATCCATGAGCCCATACTCACATAAATAACCAAATAAATAAATCGAGAAAGAAAAGACAATTTCCTATGCAGAACAGTTCCAAACAATGTATGTATATACACTACCCCAAAAAGGAGATAGCACAACTCTCCACTTTTAAATGACAGGTTGCACATAATGGCTTCCTTCATAAAAGTGCAATATGGAATGGGGGAAAAAAGAATAACTCTACAGGAGAAATACTGCACAAACACTACCTACAGTCAGATGATCAAGGTTAGCATTAGCAGTGATTAATTATAATGACGTTCTGTACTCCTGACATTATGTAATGAAAAGCAACTTAACCTCTGTTAATTTTCTCTTCAGAACAAATAGCCTAAGTCTAATCATAAGAAAAATAAAAATATCTCAATTACAGTACATTCTACAAAATATCTGGCTAATATTCATCAAAAATACCAAGATCATCAAAAACAAGGAAATCTGAGGAACTCACAGTTAAGAGTTAAGATGATCCTACGGTGAGATGACTGCTAAACGCAATGTATCCTGGAACACACACACAAAAAAAAAAAACATTAAAAAGTAAAGAAATCTGAATAATGTGTGAACTTAGTTAATAATAACATCAATGTTGGTTTGTTATTATGACAAATCTATCATATTAATATAAAATGTTAATAGTAGGAGAAACTGGGTGCGGGAGGTATGGGGTCCCTTTCATTATTTTCCTAATTGTTCTGTAAATCAAAAACTTCTCTAAAATCAAAAGCTTATTTTTAAAAATCAATTTTAGGAGCATCTGAGTGGCTCAGTGCATTGAGTGTCTGACTCTATTTCATCTCAGGTCATGATCTCCTGGTCATGGGATATAGCCTCACCTTGGGATTTTCTCTTCTCCCTCTCCCTCTCCCCTGCTCACATACATGGATGCTCGCTTGAGTGCGCTCTCTCTCTTTCAAAAGAAAAAAAAATGTGTAGTCATGTGTAGTAATGTCACCTATAATTGATCATCCAAAAATAGTTTGGAAATTTAAAACAAAACAGCAGATAATAGCATAATGAGATAAAACATTTGTGTCTATAAATGCAAGTAATTATCAAAATAAAAACATAGAGACTCTGAGACTGGGTTACCCAAAACTAAAAAAGCAACAACTCAGGGCAAAAAATATATAATACATTAGGAAAATAAACAGCAGTCATATTCAAGCCAAAATACAGCCTGTGCCCAATAGTGACACTGTGATATGCAAAGCTAAATAAGATTAAGAGTGTTGTTGTTGTTGTTGTCGTTTTTAACTAGGAAATAATTCTATAATGTCACATAAAGAACACTCAATATCCCACATGCATGGCCATCTTATCCTGAAATTTAGAACACTTCCCAAAAGTTACCCTCAGCTGATATTTCCAATACCCCATCTTGTTTACTACTAAATAATGAAGGTAAATCAGCCTTTTTTGAAGCTGGAAAATCTCACCAACACTTATGAAGATGATTATTATGGAACAAGTTCTACTCCTATTGTTATTGTCTAAGTGTGGCAATAGGGACGCTCCCTGAGCCTGGTTACCCCAAACACAGTGTCTACTCTTTGCCATAGTGAATCTGTGTGCTCTCTTCATTATCTGCCCCTTTCCCTATCCCTGCTCTTATCACATCCATTTTACAGCTGGTAACAAAAATCCTACAAACATTTCATAAAAATGTCACTGAAAACATGCAATAAATTATTAATAGAGATGGCTTTGAATGTATATTTTTACAGTGACTAAAAATACCATTAAGTAGAAAGTAAAATGAAAAATAAAAAACCTGTAGCATACATAAAAATATAAAAAAGAGATCTCACCAAAAAATAAGAAATTTTGAAAAGTCCTATAGGAGAGTGTGTAAAAATGAATAGGATACATTTAAATGTTAATAAATGAATGAGAACATATCCAGTTTTACTCAAAATCATAACTTTTGGCAGTGAATTTGTCAATTATTTCAAAAACAGCCAAATAATGGTGAAGCTGGAGTGAAATAGACATTGTCAAATGTATCTGGAAGGTGGTACGTTGTCACCTTTTGTGAAGTTCTGACTCTTGGAATCATGTTAACATATCACACAAACAGAAGTAAACACGGATAGTGGAATAAAACATAAAATGGAATATATGAACGGAACCATACTGCACATGTATTACATACTCACAAAGAAGGGGGAGAAAGACCTAAGCAAATTTTGAACTCCATATTTTGACACTGTGTGTCCAGGCTAAAGACAAAAGGACTATAAAGAAATATCAAATGTTACATTTTAGTTAGTGGGCTTCTTTTCTACAGAGGCATAGGCTAGCAATACTGGAGTACTTTCTGTGTGTTCCAGGATTAAGCAGAATAATAATAATAATAATAATAATAATAATAATAATTATAATTATAATAATAAAATAATAATAAAAAGAAAAATAAATAAAAAGACAAAGAAAAAAGAAAAACCAAAAACTCTCAGGAGGAATTCCTGTTGAGAAAATAATCCTGAATAGATGCAAAGATGTTGGTATGATAATCTATATTACCAGTGTGTTTATAATTAGGAAAATTCAGATTCCACACAAACTTAAAAAGTTAGTTAGACAATCCAGGAGTTTACACAATGGAATGCTATTTAAGCATTTGATTAAATTCATAGATAATATATAGTGGTATAGAACACTGTTCATAATAACTTTTCTAAAATTGTTTTTTTTTATTTTAGAGAGAGAGAGAACATGAGTGGGAGAGGGGCAGAGGGATAGAGAGAGAGAATCTCAAGCAGGCTCCACACTCAGTGCAGAGCCCAATGCAGGGCTCAATCCTATGATCCTAGGATCATGACCTGAGCTGAAAACAAGAGTTGGACGCTTAGCCGATAGAGACACTCATGCCCCCCTCTTCATAATATTTATACAAATATTCATACTATTTTTTACACATAGTATATAGGTATATCACTTTTAAAAATGTATATATGTACATAGAACTACTAGAAAAATATCCAACAAAACGAATAATATTTACCTCTAGTGGAATACTACGTGATTGTTATCAACTTTATTTTCTGTGTGACAACTGCTTTTAGAAATGAATATTTACTATTCTATAGTTAAATGCTGTTATATTTCATAAGTTATTATTTCTATGAAATAAAAAATAAATTCTTCAAATATTGTCCTCAAAATATGAGATCAGAAATCAAATTAGTTGGGAAACAGGAATGGAAAAGGGTTGTCGGGGAGACCAATGTTCCACAATTCTGAGTCTTCTCTGTGGTGTCCACAAAGATTTCTGGGCAGCTTCTATTACTGCACAATGGTTATGCAATCCTTGCAGCTAATCCACTTTTGTAGACAGAAATTCTGCTCCTCTAAGACTAGCTTACAGTCTTGTGCTCAAAATGCTCAAATGGGTACAAATATCACGAAGGATGGGTAAATACTGACTTAATTATTTTCAAATTGAGAATATGACTTTGTCATTTAATGGATAAAATAAAATCATTTTTTAATTATGGAGTTTGGCAGTGCTAAAACAGACTAATTTCTGACCTTCATGTGGCCTTTTTGCAAAGCATAAAACACATCGACTCAGTTCTGACATTAAAACTTATTACATGTTGGGGTGCCTGGGTGGCTCAGTGGGTTGAGCGTCCGATTTCAGCTCAGGTCACGATCTCGCAGTTTGTGAGTTCGAGCCCCGTGGGCTCTGTGCTGACAGCTCAGAGCCTGGAGCCTGCTTCAGATTCTGTGTCTTCCTCTCTCTCTGCCCCTTCCCCGTTCATGCTCTGTCTCTCCCTGTCTCTCAAAAATGAATAAACATTAAAAAAAAATTCTAAGTTATTACATGTTGACAAAATATTGATGGTATTCTGATGGATAGCATTCCATTAATAATGCTTAAAACTGCTACAGATGAGTTTTCTTAAAAGCATTAGGTTACTAACTAGTCATCTTCCACATATTCCTATGTAATTTCTTAGGGTAAGAACCATAGAAAAAGACAAAAGTTTATCAATTTGTGCTTTTCAGTCCATTTTTCCCATTATCTATTATATGGATATGAAGAGATCTTTAATTTTGTCCATTACTTTGTATGTGGTAGGACTAATGTGAGACATAGTTAAGAATTACATACTAATTAATATAGACAGAGACATCCACTCATCAATACATTCTTTTTTTTAAAGAATTTTTATTTATTTTAAAATTCCAGTATAATTAACACACATTATATTAGTGTTGGGTGTACAATATAATGAACCAACAATTCTATCATTACCAATGCTTATCATAATAAGTGTACTCTTAATCTCCTTACCTATTCTACCCATCTTCCCCCAACTCCCCTAGAACCAGCAATTATTGTCTATATTTAAGAGTCTAAATAAGTCAGAGAAGACAAATACCATATGACTTTATCCATACGTGGAATTTAAGAAACAAAACAAGTGAACAAAGAAAAAAATGAGACAAACGAAAAACCCAATGCACTATTAAAATGATTATTTCCTAAGTCTAAGTCTCATCACACTGTTTGCAATGACCTACTAAGTTTTCCTGTCTTTAGGATTTATTTTTTTTGCACCAGTTTACTCTAAAGAAAAGTACTTAAAAGTAATATGCAACTATTTAGACTAAGAGACATTTGATATTGGCCATTTAATAAAGTGATGATTAATAATTCATTGACAGATTAATCATGTCATTGGAGTTGCCTATATAGAATTTTTATCATAATGATCTCCTACAGGCCAAATTAAACTAACCTTTAAATCACATGATTTTCCCCTCTTTAAACAATATCAATAATTAAAATCATAGTTAACATTTATTGTTTACAATGTGTCACACATGGTTCTAGAGGTTTTATGTGAATTAGCATTCATAATAACTCAAGAAGATAGGTAAGTGAGGTTGGTTTCCCCAGAAGCAGGGCCTGAGAAGTAGATTTATGAGCCTGAGATTTATTGAAGCAGTGCTCTATGAGTAATCTATAAGGGCATGAGAAAGCAAGATAGGGAAGAGAAAAGAATTATTCATATGCAACAACCTCAACTCAAGGGGAACTCTGGAGGGTTCATTGCTCCAAAGACTATTCTATTTTGGGTCAAAGGAGTAGAGCTTTGGTTTCTGTCTACTAATTGCCTATGACCCCAAGGGAGGGAGTTTTCATATAGGGCGAAGAGGAGGCTAGGTTAATGTCCAGGTATCATCTCAGGTTAGGTACCCTGAATTTCCTGAGGACTTTCCTTAGGTTTCCAATGTTCCTTACTGTTCTGTATACTATGTAGGAAAGTACCAGAGCACCACAGCAATGGGAGATAGGCATACCCACAGAACTGACTGACGAATGCACTCCAGGAGAACTAAGCAGGGCACATCATGGGCATCTGAATCAACAGATCTACCATTTCTGTCATTTTAGAACTTAGGACACAGAGGCCAGGAAAATCACATGATTTACCTAAGAACACACAGCTAGGAGAATTACAGAGTTTAGATGCAAGTCTTGTCATTCTGGCTGTATAGTCAGAATTCCTACCACTACATATTGACTCGGGTTTTCAAGTTAACAATACATTTGTAGATCTACATATTTTTAAACCTCTTCTGGCAATCACTTATAAATTCGTATACCACCTGAGACATTAAATGAAATCCAAAGTACTACAGATATTAGAAAACTCATAAGAAAATTTTCTTAATAACTTAGCACATTATTTTTTATCAACTTATTTTTTAAACATGAATTTATAGCATCATTGCTTCATATTTCTTTCTATATAGAGGTTGCTTCATTTAAATTTGTTTCACCTTGTCAGGGTATGGTTCATATTTTGTTATCATTTGAGTATTTTTTCAGAGAGATAAAATTACTCTATATAGATGAGATTTTCCCATTCCAAACCAAAAGTTTTCCCAGAAAACTTGTTTAAGAAGGAATCCAAAATAAATATATAAGTAACAACATTCACATAAGACTAAAAAGTTACCATAGAAAATATACAATGGAAATAAGCACTTTAAGTTGTATGATAGGTGGTCCTGTCAGTAGCAAACAGGATGTGACATGCTGCAGACCCAGATACTACACTGACTACAATAATAAACAGTCACGAATATAGTAAAATGAGCACACAATTATGAGTTTTAATAAGGATATGCTACAGCTAAAGTTGGAAATACTTTTGGGGGTAATGGACCTACATAATTTAAAGATAGGCAGTAAACTGCAGGCAGTAAAATTCAATTACACTGACTACAACATTCATTCAAACATGCTCCCATGAAGCATACAATCCCCAGCATCATTTTGCTGATAATGTTTCCTACAGTTATGGCTGGCCACCCTTTTATTCTGATCACTTAATTTATGAACAGAATAGAGAAAATGAATTGTTATTTTGGGATTAGAAAAAAATCTTATAGTTTGCCATAGTGATAAACTGTATCTCCCAAAAAGCGTATGTGGACTTTGCAAAACAATCACGGTTTAACTAAACTGAGTAGCTGTTAACTAGGGTGCCAAACCTATTAGGAGATGCACAAATCATGTATCAGTGGGAGAGGTAATGCTTACGGTAGCAAGATTAAAGGAAACATGAAGATGGACAACGCTAGTTACCATGTCATTCTGAGAATGACAAGGTATTTGGATGGGACTATTCATTTTCAGGATTACCAGATTAATTCAAGAAGGAGGGAAAAAATTCCTTCAAGTATTTTCTCCAAGAAGTAAATTGCAACTTAGCGAATTCTGATTTCATTACCTCAATGTGTGTTTCTTAGAAAGAGTCATTGCTTGCTATATGGTGGTTTTTAAACTCCTATATTACAAAATGTTACAATAGTGTATCTTTTACAAACAGAGTAATTGTGTTTAAGGTACTTCTACAAGGAAAACAAAATTGTCCACAATATATGCAAATTGCATTGAAACTGTTGATAGGAATGAAATGTCCGTACCCTTAACTGACAGATTATTAGATACTAAGAAGAGAGTATATGGCATTGCATTCAGCAAATTTACAGGCCATAAAAGGAAAGCATGCATTAAAGCTGTTTATATCATAACACAGCAAGCCACTGAAAAATTACATATTAAATTAACTATTCTATTTTGCCAGCAAACACTATCCAAGTGAGTGAAAATATTTTTTTCTATTGTCTACCATTGTCAACGTGCTGTATTTTTAAGTTTAGTCATTATATAGAAAATGACACATAATGTTAATCTCAGATTTTTCTTCATTACACCCCTCACCTCCACTCACCAAAATGATAAAGGAAAATATCTTCGTTAGAATAATCTCTTAGTGGCAGTGACTTCTGTTACAGAGAATGGTAGAGAAGTCAAAGATAAGACTTTCATAATCCTGGAAAAGGTACTAAGTTATTGTATTTATATATTATTATAAAATTATTATAAAATTACATTTTTGCTCATATTTTCTCATTACTTTAAAGACAAAGATGAAGTTAAAAAGTAAACAGGGGGGGCACCTGGGTGGCTCAGTCGGTTAGGCGTCTGACTTTGGCTCAGGTCATGATCTCACGGTCCGTGGGTTCAAGCCCCGCGTCGGGCTCTGTGCTGACAGCTCAGAGCCTGGAGCCTGCTTCGGATTCTGTGTCTCCCTCTCTCTCTGATCCTCGCCCATTCATGCTCTGTCTCTCTCTGTCTCAAAAGTAAATAAACGTTAAAAAAAAATTTTTTTTTAAATAAATAAAAAAAAATTAAAAAAATTAAAAAAAAAAAAGTAAACAGGGGCACCTAGGTGGTCAGTCAGTGAAACATCCGACTTTGGCTCAGGTCATGATCTCACGGTTCTGGATTCGAGTCCCAAATCGGCTCTATGCTGACAGCTCAGAGCCTGGAGTCTGCTTCAGATATTGTGTCTTCCTCTCTCTCTGCTCCTCCCCTGCTCATGCTCTTTCAAAAATGAATAAATGTAAAAACAAATGCATTAAAAAGTAAACCAAAAGATGAGGTAAGGAGACTTTGCCTTAGGGCCATAAGGCTCTTTGGAAGTCCTACTTCATTACACTCTCCTCTCTCAGATTTTTTAAAATATGCATTTTTTTCAAGTTTTAATAGGCTTGGTTTTAGAGGAGTTTCAGGTTTATAAAAAAATTGTTCAGAAAATATAGCAAGTTTCCACATACCCCTTTCTACCTCACACTCCATTTCCTTTATTATTAACATCATGCATTAGTGTGGTACATTTCTTACATTTGATAAACCAATACTGAGGCATTATTATTAACTGAAGTCCACAGTTTATACATTAGAGTTCAATCTTTAGATCGTACAGTTCTATGAATCGTGACAAATGCATAGTCATGTCGCCACCATTACAATGTAATAAAAAATAATTTCACTCTCCTAAATATCTCTGATTCTCCACATATTCATTCCTCTGTTCCGCAATCTCTGCAAATATCTGGCAGGCAATCAGTGATCTCCTATAACTTTTCCAGAATGTCATATAGTTGGGATGATACAATACATAGAATTTTCAGTCTGGCATCTTATTTATTAATTGCATTTAAAGTTTCTCCATATCTTTTTTTTAATGTGAAGTTTTTATTAGTGCTGGTGAAGCAGAACATATAGATTTCTGAATGAGACATTAATGTGTAATATTAAAATTTAAAGAAATTTAAGTGGCAACTTTTAAAAGCTGTACTCTAATTACTTTTCTCATTATGTCTTCCCCCCATATTCAGTGAGGTGTAATTGACAAAAACTGTACATATTTAAGGTGCAAAATGTGACGGTTTACTATGTGTATACATTGCAAAATGATTGCAATAATCAAGGTAATTAACACAACCATCACCTCATGTAGTTATCACTCTGTATGCGTGTATGGTGAGAACACTTAAGATTTACTGTCTTATCAAACTTTAAGTATACAATATTATTGAGTATAGTTATACTCTTATTCAACTTAGAACTGAAAGTTTGTGCCCATTGACCAATATCTCCCCATTTTCCCTATCCCACAAACCAAGTCAACCACGATTCCATGTTCTGTTTTTGTGAATTCAACTTTTTTTAAGATTCTATATAAGTAAGCTCATACATTATTTGTCTCTCTGTGTCTAGTTTAACTTACTAGAAAGATATTCTTCAGGTTCAAGCATGCTCTCACAAATGACAGAATTTTCTTCCCTTTTCTTAATTAAATAATATCTACACCCAATGTGGGGCCTGAACTCATGACCTGGAGACCAAGAGTCCCATGCTCTAATGACTGAGCCAGCCAGGCACCCCAGAATATCCTTTGTTTCTTTATGACTGACTAATATTCATCTATTTCTGTGTGTGTGTGTGTGTGTGTGTGTGTGTGTGTGTGTGTGTGTGAGAGAGAGAGAGAGAGAGAGAGAGAGAGAATGCATAACACTTTCCTGATCCATGCATTAACAGACATTTAGGTTATTTCCATATATTGGCTATTATAAATAAAGCTACAATGAATATGGGAGTATCTTTGAGATACTGATTTGATTTCCTTTTGATATAAACCAAGAATGAGATTGGTAGATAACAGGGTAGTTCTATTTTTATTTTTTTGAAGATTCTCCATACTGTTTTCAATAACTGATATACCAATTTACATTCCCACCAACAGTGTACAGAGGTTGTTTTATCTTCACACCCTCACCAACACTTGCTATCCCTTGTCTTTTCAATTATAGCCATCCCAACAGGTGTGAGGTGATAGCTCACTGTTCATTTGCATTTCCCTTATGATTAGTGATACTGAAATGCACTTTTCATTTGCATTTCCCTTATGATTAGTGATATCAAGAATCTTTTTATGTATCTGTTTGCTATCTGTATGTCTTCTTTGGGAAAAAAAATGTCTAGTCATGTCCTTTGTCCATTTTTTAACCTGGTTGTTTGGTTTTTGCCATTGAGTTATACAAGTTGCTTACATAATTTGGTTATTAGCCTCATCAGTATATGGTCTGCAATTATTTCCTCCCATTCCATAGGCTATCTTTTCATTTTGTTGATTGTTCCCTTTGCTGTGCAGATACTTTAGTTTGATGTAGTCCTACATGTTTATTTTTGTTTTTTGGTGATATGTACAAAAACTCATTGCCAAGACGAGTAACAAGAAGTTTTCCCCCACGTTTTCTTTCCTGAGGATCTCTATGGTTTTAGGTCTTCAATTTAAGTCTTTAATCCTTTTGAAGTTAATTTTTGTGCAGGGTATAAGGGTCTAATTTCATTGTTTTGCATGTGGCTGTCCAGTTTTCCTATCCATTTATTTATGAGAACATCCTTTCCCCATTATGTATTCATGGAATTCTTACAAAAAATTAGGTGATTATGTATGTGTAGGATTATAGATGTGATCTCTATTTTGTTCCACTATCCTATGTGTCTGTCTTAATGGCAGTATCACACTGTTCTGATTACTATAGCTTTGTAATATACTTTGAAGCCAGGAAGGGTGATGCCTCTAGCTTTGTTCTTTTTCAAAATCATTTTAGCTATTTAGGATCTTTTACAGTTCCACACAAATTTTGGGACTGTTTTTTCTGTTTCTGCAAAAAGTGCCATTGGAATTTGGATAGGTATTGTATTGATCTGTAGATGATTTTAGGTAGCATGGGCATTTTAACAATAGTAATTCTTCCAATCTGTGAACATGCCATACCTTCTCATTTAGTTGTGACTTCTTTCATTACTTTCATCAATGTCTTGTAAGTTTTATGTACAGATCTTTATCCTACTTGGATAGTTTTATTCCTAATAACTTAATTTTTCCTGTTTTATTGTGGTATAATTGACAAATAAGATAGTTATATATTTAAATCAAATCATGATGATTTGATATACATATATACTGTGAAAGGATCCCTCCCATCTGGTAAACTGACACATCCATCACCTTAAATTTTTTTAGAATATTTAAATTCTACTCAGCCAATTTCAGTTACCCAATGCAATGCTATCAACTATAGTCACCATGTTATACATCATATCCTCAGACCTTACTATCTTGTAGCTGAAAAGTTTGTACCTTTTACAAACCTCTCCCTATTTCCTCTACCCCCAGCCCCTGGCAACCATTATTCTACTCGCTGTGTCTTTGAGTTTGATTTTTTTTTTTCCAGATTCCCCATATAAGTGATACCATGCAATATTTGACTGTCTTTGTCTGGCTTAGCATAATACCTTTAAGGTCCATCAATGTTGTAGCAAAAAAGATTTCTTTCTTTCTCAAGACTAATAATATTCACACACACACACACACACTCAACTATTGATGGACACTTAGCTTATTTCCATATCTTGACTATTGTGAATGAACATGTAATGAACATTGGAATACAGTTATCTCTTTGATATCCTGTTTTCATTTCCTTTGGATATTTACCCAGAAGGGGGACTGCTGGATCATATGATAGTTGGGGGAAAATCCCTAACAAATCTGGTGACAATTGTTTTAAAAACATTTTAAAATCTGAACATATCTCAAAGACACAATATAAATTAAAAAACTTATTCAAGAAAAACCTACTAAAATTCAATAAGAACTATGACAGTATACGGTATTTGACTGAGATCTGTTTTCTCCCTATCCTCTCCAATTTAAGGAGATGGAAATTACACTCTAGACTAGTTTAGGCAAGAACACTAGTCTCCATCTGCCCCCAGATCCTGGCTGGAGGGCTATCTTCCAAAGAAGGACAGTATATCAAATTTCTCATCTCCCAAACTACCTGTTGCTGAGTGTGGAGAATAATGTGGTCCCAATCACCTTTGCCCAGTTTCATGAGTTAGTGGTTCCATTATCGGGCAGGCAAGTTGAGAAGACCTGAGAATACAATCCCACTCTACCAGAAGCATAGGTCCTAAAGCCAAGGTGTCACTCAGAGACAGTTATTCCATTAGCTCCATAGCAGCTGCATAGCAGTGGCTCATAGATTTTTACCTTGTGAGAAAAATAGCCTGTTAAACAGATGGCCCCCAATGTCTGCCAAAGGAACTGACTTCATTCCAAAGTTTGGAGAAATTCAAGCCTAAGGGCACTTTCAAAAACAGTGGAAGTTATAGTAAAAAATGACTAGGAAGAGATTGGTGGATTTCTTGGACATAAAGGTTAAACTGTAGGCTAGCTGGTTTTCCCTAGACACTCAGAGAAGGTGAAAACTAAGATAAACCTGCTTGTGGTCAAAATAACTCTCAAAAACTAACCTTAGAACTATCACTTCAAAGGAGTCCGAATTCCATTGCTTAAGTCTAGGGAACAATTTATACTCCAGGGCTTTCTTGAAACCAATAGATCAGCCTACAGTGAGCAGAGCTTAAATGCTGGTTGTGTTCATAAACATAGACAGTCAGAGAGCCTTGCCAGAAACACAGTCATCCCAGGCTGACTATACAAATGTCCCAGGCTGTACCTCCTGAGGAGCAACATCTGTGTAAGAAAAAAATACAACAGACTCCACTAAGACTATACAGTCACTAAACACACAAGTAAATACAAATAACAAAATAACTGTTCCAAGACCTAAAATATCCATTTTCCAAAAAAATAAAATAAAATTACCAAACATGCAAAGAAACAGGAAAGCATGGCTCATATGCTGGAAACAAAGCAGGCAACAAAGATTTCCTATGAGAGCAACCAGATGTTGGATTTAAAAGAAGAAGAAAGCCTTTGGAGCAGCCATTATAGTCAAGGAACCAAAGAAAACCATGATTAAATAAATAAAGCAAGTTTTGATGGCAAAGTTGCATCAAGTAGAGAAAATGAATAAAGAAATAGAAATTATAAAAAGGAAGCAAATGGAAATTCTGGAGATAAAAACTACAATAATTCAAGTGAAAAACTGATTACAGGGGCTCAATGGTAGATGTGAACGGCCAGAAGAAAGAATCAATGAACTTGGAGACAGATCAATAGAGAGGATATATAATCCTCAAAATAAAAAATGAAAAGAAAAAAAAATGAACAGAGCATAATGCAAAAATGTGGGATACTATTAAACCCACAAATTAATATATAATGCAAAGATCAGAAGGAGAGGAGGAACAACAGGAGCAGAAAAAATTCAAATAAATCATTAATGAAAACTTCCCATATTTTTGAAAAATAGTAACTTCATATCCAGGAAGCTCAACAAATTCCAAATAGCATAACTGCAAAAAGATGAACAAGCAGATACCTCATAGTAAAATACTGAAACAAAAGACAAGAAAAATCTTGAAAGCAGAAAGATACAAAGGACTCCCCAATAATGTAAAAAGCTGACCTAGTGAAAACAATGGAATACAGAGGCAGTGGAAGAATATGTTCAAAGTGCTCAAGGGAAAAAAATCTGGTAACACAATTCTATATCCAGGAAGGCAAACTTTAAAAGAGAGTTAAAAAAATAAAAAAATAATAAAAATCCCAGAAAAACAAAAACTGAGATAATTTATCACTAACAGAACTGCCTTATGATAAATATTAAAGGAAGTTCTTTAGGCTGAAAGCAGCCTGAAACCAAGTGATCAGACAATAATTAAAATTCACATGAATAAACAAAGAACTCCTGTAATGGTAATGATGTAATTATAAATGCATATTTACAAATACATATTTTTCATCTTTTTCATTTGATTAAAAAACAATTATGTCTAACAATGTTATATAAATAACCATTACATAATACAACAATACAAATATGCTTAGGGCATACACAAATGTAACATTTTCTACTGAGGAAGCAAAAACAGGTTGGTGGGAGCAAAGCTGAGCTAAGGACATAACTAAAGACTGTTACTTGAATCCACAAGAACAAATAAAAAGAAAAAGGATAAATAAAATTACCAAAACAGTAGCTGTATACTTCCTCTCCTTTCATCTCTCAGCTAGTATAAAGACCTGAAATTATATAAAGACCTGAAAATATTAGATAAGTGTGTAACATTTATAACTATGTGTAACAAAAATAAAGTGAAAAAGGATTAAAGGGAATAGAGCTATATAGGAGTAACATTTCTGTATCTCACTTGAATTAGGTTAGTATACATCTGAAACTGATCCTGATAAATTATGATGTACACAGCAAAGTCTTGAGCAACCATTTAGTAAATAACTCAAAAAATGTTGTGAAAAATCATTAAAGAAATTAAAATGCTACATTATAAAATATTAATGCAAGAGAAACCAGTAAAGAAAAAATACAGGAAAAAAAAGACATGAGACACATAGTAAACAAAAAGATGGCAAACATAAATCTAATAATATCATATTAACATTAAGTGTAAATGGTTTAAAAAAATGGTTCAATAAAAATAGAGGCAGTCCAAAATTTTTAAAATATTAAAAATCCTTTTTAAAAAAAAGGATAACTGTATATTGTCTACAAATTTACATCTACACATATAAATGCATTAAGACTAAAATAATGTGAAAAGATGTTATCATGCAAACAGCAATCACAAGAAAGTTAGAGTAGGTATACTAATATCAGACAAAATAGATGTTAAGACAATAAATTGTACCATGCATGACAAGAGATATTCTGTAAAGATAAAAGGGTTAATTCATCAGGAAGACATAACAATTATAAACATATATGCACCTAATAATAACACATGAAGAAAAAAAATACATGAAGAAAGAAAAACAGAAATGAAAGGAGAAATAGAAAATTTAGCAATACTAGCAGAGACCTCAATCCCCCATTTTCAATAGATAATACTAGGCAGATCAACAAGTAAACAGAAGACTTAACAGTACAAACCAACTAGACTTATTGTCTGTAGTACACCACACCAACAACAGCTGAATATATATACATGCCAAGTGCACATGGAACATTCTCCAGGTCAGACTATATACTAGGCCATAAAGCAAACAAATTTAAAAGATGAAATAATACAAATTGTTCTGACCCAAATGAAATAAAATTAGAAAAAAATATTTGAAAAAAAAATCAAAAACATATGAATATTAAACAACATGCTCCTAAATAACTACTTAATAAAGAAGTCATAAAGAGTATTAGTAAATACCCAGAGATGAATGGAAATGAAGATAAAAACATACCAAAACTAATGGGATCTAGTGCATAGTAATCAATTTATAGCCGTTTTGCATATATTAAAAAAGAAAAAATACCTTACTCAAATCAGCAATCTAACTTTCCACTGTAAGAAACTGGAAAACACCAAACAGATTTTAAGGCAAGCAAAAAAAATAAAACTAAAAAAACAAGAAAAGAAAACAGAAAAAAACTAAAAGGGAAATCAAAGAAATTGAGAATATCAATAAAACCAAAAATGGGTCTTTGAAAGATCAATGAAGTTGACCAACCTTTAGTGAGATTGACAATAAAATACAAAAGACAGAAGACTCAAATTACCAAAATCTGAAATGAACAAATTACACAACTTCAATAAAATGGAAGATTTCCTAGATAGACACAACTAACCAAAAGCAACATAAAAAGTAGATAACCTGAATACACCTATAACAAGCAAAGAGATTAAACTAGTCATCGAAAAGCTACCTACAGAGAACAATGGATCACTACCACTGGATTCACTGTTGATTTTAACACACATTTAAATAATTAACTCCAGTTACTCACAAACTCTTTCACAAAATATAAGAGGAGGGAAAAATTCCCAGCAAATTTTATGAGGCAGTTATACCCTGAGACAAAAACCAGACAAAGATATAATGACAAGAGAAAACTATACCAATATCTCTTATCAATATACAGGCAAAAATACTAGAAAACCAAATATAGCAACATATAAAAAGAATTATATACCATTACCAAATGGAATTTATGCCAGTAATGCAAGATTGGATTATCATCCAAAAATCAATTAATGCAATATGTCATGTTAGAAGTTAAAACAAGAAAAACACATGATTATTTCAATAGATGCAGAAAAAGCATCAGACAAAATACACTTAACAGACCAGGAATAGAAGGAAACCTCCTTAACCTAAATAAGAGCATCTATGAAAAACCCATCTCATGTCATACTTATTGATGAAAGACTAGATACTTTCTCCTTAGATAAGGAACATTATAAGGATGTCTGCTCTTGCCACTTGGATTCAAGATTGGACTGCAAGTTTTATCCAGGACAATAAGGCAAGAAAAAGAAAAGGCATCCAGACTGAAAAGATAAAAGGAAACTATCTTTACTTACAGACAACATGATCTTGCATATAAAAACAAAATAATTTAAAAATTAAAAAAATATGTTAATTCCAGAAATAAAACCATTTGTCTATAGTCAAGTGACTTTCAACAAAGGTGCCAAGATCATCCAATGGAAGAGAACAATCTTTCAATAATGGTTCTGGGACAACTGGATAGTCACACACATAAAAATGAAGTTTGACCCTTGGCTAACACCACATGTAAAAATTAAATCAGGATGCCTGGGTGGCTCAGTCAGTTAAGTGTCTGACTCTTGATCTCCACTCAGGTCATGATCTCACAGTTCATGGTTTCTACTCTGATAGTGTGGAGCCTGACTGGGATTCTTTCTCTCCCTCTCTCTCTGCTCCTGCCCTGCTTGTGTATTCTCTCTCTCCAAAAATAAAAACTTTAAAAAAATTAACTCGAAATGGACCAACAACTTAACTGTAAGTGCTAAAGTGATAAAACTCGTAGAAGAAAACATAGAAGCAAATCTTCACCATTTGGATTTTTAAATATGACACCAAAAGCACAAGCCAAAAAAAAAAAAAATACATTGGATTTCATCAAAATAAAAATTTTTGTGCTTCAAAGCATACTCTCAAGAAAATGCAAATACAACTCACAGAATGGAAGAAGATCTTTGCAAATCACATGTCTGATAAAGTGAGTTGTACCAAGAATTATTATAATTCAGTTTTTAATGGTCAAAAATATGAATAGACTTCAAAGACTATACAGAAATGGCCCATAAGCACATAAAGAAATGTTCAATATCAACCTCAAAGAAAAATGCAAATCAAAACCATAATGAGATATCACTATCATACCCACTAGGATGGCTAGATCTTAAAGTCAGAATCACAAGTGTTGATGTGGATAAACTGGAACCCTCACACATTGGTGGTAAGAAAGTAAAATGGCACAACTGCTTTGAAAACAGTCAAAAAGTTTCTCATAAATAAATGCAGAGTTACCATATGACCTAGCAATTCTACTTCTAGGTACTTAGCCAAAGAAATAAAAACATGTCCATGTAAAAACTTGTACACAAATGTTTACAATAGCATTGTTCATGTATTATTAATCGTACTACAATGTGTAAACAACCCAAATACCTATCAACTGATGAAAGGATGGTCATTATATATACATATATTTACTTACTTACTTACTTACTTACTTACTTACTTATGGGTTCTAGCACCACATCATGCTCTGTGCTGACAGCATGGAGCCAGCTTGGGATTCTCTCTCTCCTTCTCTTTCTGCCCCTCCCTCCCTCCCTCCATCCTTCTCTCTCTCTCTCCCTCTCTCTCATTCTGTCTCAAAATAAATAAACTTAAAAAAAAAGAAAACCACAAGGTTGTGTCAGAAGTTACCACTAAAAAAGTGACCAAAGAGTTTAAGGGGAATGGTTGTTCAGAATTATAACTGTAGTAAAAAGGATATTTAGAGTCAGAAGAGCTAGATTATGTTAGAGGCTCCCACTTTTAATGCCAGGGTTATCTTGTTCAAGCTCCTTTTCTAAGTCACAATTCCTATTCTGTAAAAGTTGACAAATTTTAAACTTTAAAACACTATTATATAGAAATGTGAAAGATGTATTAAATGTACAGAATAGAGTTGAACCTTAATGCCAAGAACATATTTCAACAAATATTCATCCTGTAGAATTACTAACTTCACTGATCTTTTCTAAATCTCTCCACAGGGTTGCTTCATCTTTAAAATATTTGGTAATTATGCCAATAATGGTGCACAGAGCCAATTTCACACAATCTCCTTTTATTTCTTGTCCTTCTTAGTGGGAGAAGCATGAAACTATGGTAGTATTAACTCGTGGCTCGCCTGAATTTCAAACAGAACAGTCAGCTGAACTTCACTGTTATTGTTCTATTTATACTCATCATCATCACCCACAGGTGATCTTTCACCCTCATAACTTCCTGGGTAACATATTTTTATTGCATAGGATTAATGTGTTCTTCCTGTTACTTTCAAAACTGTGAGTAGTAATTAAACATGTAAAATAATCATCAAAGAATGAATCATTACTGAAATAATAAGAAAGCAAGATTGACCATTCAGAGCACCTAGGATTACATGGCATGCACATACTATAGTGGAGTCCTTCAGAGAAGCTATTATGAGAATAAGACCATTGCCAAGGGAGGCTAACTATAATATCTTAAGAACTTGTTTCATTTTCAAATGATTACATATTAAAATTTGGAATATATTTTGATGCTGTCTTTTTTTTTAATTTTTTTTTTAACGTTTATTTATTTTTGAGACAGAGAGAGACAGAGCATGAACGGGGGAGGGTCAGAGAGAGGGAGACACAGAATCTGAAATAGGCTTCAGGCTCTGAGCTGTCAGCACAGAGCCCGACGCGGGGCTCGAACTCACGGACCGTGAGATCATGACCTGAGCCGAAGTCGGCCACTTAACCGACTGAGCCACCCAGGCGCCCCAATGCTGTCTTAAAATTAAGACCTACAAAAATGGTTTTGCAAAACAACTTCCACAAATTTAGAAAGAGTTTAACCAAAGGCCATGCATTCTTTGCAGTGCATATACTGTTTGCAGAACAAAGACTTGAGCAGACTTGTTATTAACTGGCTTTTTAAGCTTTGTGATTGAGACTCAGGAATCTTTAGGAAGGCTACATAAATTAGATAAGTAACATAGTAGTAAACTCTCTGACCTAAATCTGAGAAATTAAAAAAAATATGATATTCCAAGTTATTACCTTTATGCTTTTGAGTGACAAATAAACTGCACTCTGTTTTTTATTTTTATGTAAGTTGGTGTTAAGAGTGTACTTAAAAATTTATATGCATATTAACTTTTATGATAAATACCCTAAACTATTATTTGTAAAACTGCTCAAAGTTATCCAATAAAGTAGAACATATAATTTCAAATAATTTCACTCAATTCTTCCTTCCCTGTCAAAAATGCTAAAGTTATAAGAAAAATGTATTTACGTCCCCTCTGGTCACATTGTCTCTGGGACTGAAGTAGCATCAAGGTCTAAAAAAAAAAAAGAAACAAAAAAACTAGTGCTGCCAATAATCAGATGTTCTCTATCATCAATTTTTAGGCATTGAGGAATTTGTTTAGCCTACATCATTAAATAATATATTGACAAAACTTCCCTCAATTGCTTCCATTCTCAGAAAATATGGATTGGTCATTATTATTCCATGTTCTTGTTAGTTTTCCATTTCTTGGATCAGCTCTCATGATGCCATTAAAAACACATACATTAGGACTCTGCCCTCAGCAAAAATCCAGAAGCAAGAAAGTCTCCTCATTTATGGATAAGTTCTTATATTAATGCACACTACAAATTTTTTTAAGTTACCCAATATTCAATATTCACTAAATCAATTTATCCTCACAATACTTTGAGATTCTTATTAATTTATGGCATAAGTTGAGAGTCAGAGAGAAGTTCACATTATGTATGCCTTTGTATGCCATGATAAAGAGATTGAATTTTAAGAGCAATGGGAGCTATTTTCAACTTTGAAGTAGGAGAGCGACATGGTATGATGTACATTTAAATAACAGTATGCCAGTGGGAAAAGATTAGAGCTAACAGAATTGGAAGTATGGGCATTGTAATAGTCTCGGTAAATGGCAGTCATAGCCTGGAATAGAGCCCAGTGAAATGCAGAGAGATAGAACAAGTCTGATTTCTACTGGGAGCAGAACCAGCAAGACTTGATGATGGATCAATATGAAAGGGAAGAGAAAAATATATCTTAGTGTTGGGACATAAGCAAATGACAGAATCACCACATTTTATAGTTAGGAGAAACTGAGAAAATCAAATGTATAGAGAAAATCAAGAGCTCTGTTGTTTCTATGCTTCAAATGATTCGACTTACACTGTGCAGTACAGCAGGCCCTAACCTCAGGTAGCTATTCAAAATGTGAATAGTCAAAATTAAGATAATAGTAGTGAAAAATATACAATGAATTATGAAAAGATAAAAATAAATGAAAACATCTCATTAATATTTTTATATTGATTCCAATTTTATTTTATTTTTTTTTTAACATTTACTTATTTTTGAGAGACAGAGAGAGCACAGGCAGGGAGGAGCAGAGGGAGAGGGAGACATAGAATCCAAAGCAGGATCCCGGCTCCGAGATGTCAGCACTGAGCCCAACGTGGGCCCCAAACTCATGAACCATGAAATCATGACCTGAGCTGAAGTTGGAAGCTGAACCAACTGAGCCACCCAGGTACTCCTATTGATTCCAATTTTAAATGCTATTGTGGATATATCCAATTATGTAAATATTAAAATGAATAATGAAATTTTAAATGACTCTGGGGTTCACATTATATTACTATTGGAAAGAATGGATTAGCCTATAAGCTAAAAATAATGAACAGCTAAAAGTATTAGTTAAATTCATGTTTTTATTTTATTAAACTTACCAATGACTTTCTTGCATCTTTTCATATGTCTATACACACTTACGAAGACTAAGTGAGGAGATCCATTCGTTAAGCCTATAACCTCTATTTCTTGTAGAAAACATTTTTCTAAGTTACAAAATATGTGTTAGCATTTTTGAAGAGTGAATATTTCTCACAAGAAAACCAAAAGCATGGTGTTATCTTCTCATTCAAAAACAATAATCAGGTAAAACTTCTCCATTAACTTCCTTTTAAAAATAGTTATGTTGCTAAACATTATTTTATTCTCTTTAAAATTAAATACCTTTTTTTTTCTAATCTCCCTATTTGGCTATGAAAAAAGGGCAAAATGTTTAGTATTTAGAGTTTAATGTGTAGGCAAAACTGTATATGCTCCATAGTCATGCACTTAAAAATACTACTTGAAATGTAAAATATGGAAATATGTGCACATGCACATATGTAATATTTGTGTTTTATTTTCAAGACAATATTTGTACATAGTGACTGTCAAACTTGTATGCTGGAGATATGTTTAAACAATAAAATACATGCTGATTCTTTGCTTGTTATTTTACAGGAAAGACATCCAGAAATAAAGGAAGACCAGCTTGAGTGAAATTTGGAGACTGAGTTAGGAGATTTTGATTCTAACCCTGGTGCAGTCATGACAAGCCAGAAAACACTGGGTGAATCACTTAGCTTCTTTCTTATTTGTCTCTATTACAAAATAAGATGTTGGTATGAATAATTTCCAAGCTTCCTTTTCACCTCTTTCCTATTTGGGAATTACACATTCCATTGCCAAATAGTTCTACAATATAACAAGCTACTAGTCCACAAGTACAGCTAACACGTGTTAACACTTCTAGATTAAGCTATTGTAATTCTGAAATAAATTCACTAATGAAAATGTTTATTTCATCTTTGCCTTCTTATTCTCTATTACAAGGTAGTGTGTAAGGAAACTATGTTTTTTATTGGTAAGACATTCATCATTTCTGAAACATAATGAATTTAGCAGTTATACAGAAAACTAAAATAGTGGCTTTCCTCCCCAGTTTCAAGTTTTTTCCTATTTTATCACTTTGAGGAAAATGTAGAACCCAGGATTGATCATGTTTCATACGCAGACTTGCCACCAGGTTTACTGCTTCCTTTGATCTGTAGTGGATTTTAAACTTTCCAAAGGAGGGCAGAAATATAATTCACAGCAAAGGAACCAACATAGATATAACTCTTCAACAAAAATTATTTTCTAATTATTTCAGCTTCTCAGAAAGTAATTTCAAAGTGGGGACAGAAAATATTTGCTTATATGTGTTCAGCAAAACATACATTCATGCTCATAGGACTGAAAAGCTGGAAAATTCAAGCAGCTGTGAACACACATGTGCAAACAATCCTTGGAAACAGTTCTCAAAAAATCAGCACTGTCTTATAAATACAGAGCTGTAAGTAGAAACAAATAAGTAGAGGGGGATCCAATATTACTTTCAAATAAAAAGCAGAATTTTTTTTTCATACACTAGATTTGGGGTATTGAGTAAGTTTTCTCAAAAAAGAGAAGGCAAATTCCATCTTCTTTTATTTTTTTGAAAGAGAAAGAGAGTGAGGGAAGGATGAAGGGAGGAGAGAGAGAATCTTAAGCAGACTCCACACCCAGCACAGAGCCCAACGCAGGGCTTAGTCTCATGACTTGAGATCATAACATGAGCTGAAATCAAGAGTTGGATGCTTAACTGACTGAGCCACCCAGGTGCCTCATTCTCCTACCTGGGCTCTGTCTTTTCAGCATTATCTTTATTCAATCCCTCTTGTACATCTGTCAAATTAAACTTTAGGGAACATCACTTTCAATATTTTATTGCCCTAGGGGCGCCTGGGTGGCTCAGTCGGTTAAGCATCCGACTTCGGCTCAGGTCATGATCTTGCGGTCCGTGGGTTCGAGCCCCGCATCAGGCTCTGTGCTGACTGCTCAGAGCCTGGAGCCTGTTTCGGATTCTGTGTCTCCCTCTCTCTCTGACCCTCCCCCGTTCATGCTCTGTCTCTCTCTGTCTCAAAAATAAATAAACGTTAAAAAAAAAAATTAAAAAAAAAAATATTTTATTGCCCTAATCACAAAAGCCTAAATAAACTCCTTTGGTTATACATATCTTAGTGATCGCGATCTTCTGTAATCAGGCTTCTGCCTTCCTTTCCATACCAATGTATCAAGAAAGAAGATATTACTTTGTTTCACTTTGTTTTTGTTTTGTTTCACTTTTTTCCCATACTTCCTTCTTTAAAGCATAGGCAAGGAGATAGGAGATGTAATGCTAGGGAAGGGCAGACTTCAGATCATGCAGCTAAAATTAGCCCACAAAAGAAAATGCAGGATAGGAAGGAAAACCAAATTTGCACAGAGCATACCTTCAAGACATAAAGATGAAGAGACAAATCTTAAGTTTAAGGGTCAGCCCTAGAAGGAGGGTCAAGAAGATACATGATAAAATGGAATCAAGAGAGGTTCCCTGAGTCACCAGAACATTGTGGGTACATTTCATAGGGTTCTTCCAGGTAGAATGCATATAGAGAATTTTTTGAAAGGTGCCAAGGGAATCTAAGTCTTTAGCTGTGATAAGTGAAGAACAACAAGAACAAAAAGAATGAATGAAAGAGATAGGAAGAGAGAGAGAGAAGGGAGGGAATAATGGAGGGAAGGAGGGGGAAGGAGGGAGAAGGAAGGAAGGAAGGAAGGAAGGAAGGAAGGAAAACAGAAGAGAAAAACTCTACAATTTCCATGGCCTTGTTCCCCAGAACAGAGTATTTCTGTCTCAAAGATGGCTATGATGCAGATTCTAGGCTTGAGCGTGTAAAAATACTTTTTTAAATGCTCAGTTCTTGAGATTTGTAAGAACATTACAGTTGGATGAAAGACAATTTTTCATCATCTCCTTAGATGTCAAATCCCTTTGAGCAATTTGGAACATTCAAGAAAGTATACTGACAGATCAGCAAAAATGAAAGGGCATTTTCATCACCTTGAGAAATGGTGATCAGAAGAAATGTGCCAACCAATTAAAACATGATCAATGCCTCTATTTCCTTTATTTTCTGTCATAAACTGTGGCTAAAAAGAATTAAGTTATTATTTTTTCAAAGTCTGCTTTATCTGGATAATGTCATATAAGAAGGCAATTTGAATCACGAGAATTTAAATATACCATGTGGTAAATTACATTGATACAATTTTATGAAGACAGTATTAATCATATGTGAAATACATGATAGTCTGTCTATTGGTTGACTTAGTTTAAAGAAAAGCAACTGGCATTGGGTAGGCTCAAAATATGTATCTTTCATAGAAAGATATAGAAAGACAAAGTTAGTATAAGTAACCAGTTTAAGAAATCACGGTCTGTATCTTATTAGTCAAAGCCAGCTATGATACATTTTCTTCCACAATGTACCAATTTCCTTATCTCAGGAGAAAATCTCTGTTTTTCATCTGGCTTGGTAATTTGGATATATAAAAATAGTGAGTATATTTTATCTATATGCTATACAGCACATATATATTTAGAATTTTGATTTATAGATTCTGGATAGCTTGGGAAGACACATATAGGTTTGGCACACAATCAAGTGTCAAAATATTATGAGCCAGGATACATCCACAAGTTTTACAGTTCCAGGTCCATTGATTAAAAACTGTCAAAAGCTCACTGAGAAGATGAAGATCCAAATGAGAGTTCCAAGGATAAATGTCTTAAAGTTATAGTCTGGGTACATGCTTCCTTCTTTGATCTCACCCCACGGGCATCTGGTATTCTCTTCCCATTTGCAGTGACTATTCAATCCTTCTTGCACCCCCTCTGTGCCACCAACCCAGTAGCTCTTACCATGTTTTACTCACAGAACTGAAATTCCAAATGAGCTACACCCCCCTATTGAGAGTGCCCTGAGATAGTAATAAAGTTGGTCCCCTAAAAACAAGCTAGCATAGTAAAGTAAACCATGTCTCACCTGTAAACCATTTGCCAACTTTAAAGGACAAGGCAGAAGAGTCAGGAGACAGAAAGACCTTTGCAGGAGTCCGTGTGATGGGTCAAGGAAAGAATCTGATGTCTCTTGTCCTGGTTTCAATTATGCTTCAAATGAAACAGACAGCATGAGCCATCAACAGGATGAAGATGGAAGATGAGATACTGGACCTGAAAGATAAATAAAAAGGTAAGAAACAGTTGGCTAAAGAAGAACAGAGCATACAAGTGTGAGTAGCCTAGGGACTTAACAATGTAGCTGCTTAGAGGCATTAAGGAAACTCTTGGTTCCTGATCATCAACTTGAATACAGTTTAATCACTGTGTTTGTGAGTTTTCTCTGTCATTTCAGCAGCAGACGATTAAATTATTTATAGTCAGAAAAACAGTGTATGTGGGTGTGTGTTTTTCATGAGGAGGAGGATGGGCAGAATAAAATAGGGAGACAATTTAAAATTATTCTCTACTTTTTCTTTCGATTGTAATGCCACAGCTTTCCTCCAGCATTAACAATTCATCCCTTCATCTAAGGCACACATTTTAGAATTATTTGTATTGTAGTGAGCTAATTTATGTGCTTTTATAATTAAAGTAGTAATTATATAAATTATTTGGAAAGCATCTTTGCTCTAAAAATTAGTTATTCAAAAATGAAGTAAAAAATTCAAAAAGCGTGAAATTGGCCCCAAAACACACAAAAAGAGATTAACGGTGCTATATAGCTGTGGTCTTATCAATGAATCTTTGTGAAAAATAGTCAAAACATGCTTAAAAGAAAAAAAAATAGAATTGTTGGGGGCAGTGTAAAGAAAGATTTGCCTACAAACAGAAATTCTCTAGTAGTTACATTGTTAGAGTGATAAAGGCATCTTTATTTTTTTTTTTTTTTTTAACGTTTATTTATTTTTGAGACAGAGAGAGACAGAGCATGAACGAGGGGAGGGTCAGAGAGAGAGGGAGACACAGAATCTGAAACAGGCTCCAGGCTCTGAGTGGTCAGCACAGAGCCTGACGCGGGGCTTGAACTCACAGACCGCGAGATCATGACCTGAGCCGAAGTCGGAGGCTCAACCGACTGAGCCACCCAGGCGCCCCGATAAAGGCATCTTTAGATTGATTCCATATGCTTTACCCCCTAACACAGACTAGCACATGGAGCCCCCAAAAAGGAAGAGCCTACAGGTTCTTGATGCAAAGTAGCAGGATGGATGGGCAACCATGGCCCAGAGACCAAGAGAAAAGGATCCATAAGCAAAGGTAAAGATACAAAGACAAATTACCCAACTAAAGTGTCAAAAAGAACAGTATAATAAAAAAGGACAGCACAATAAAGATACAAAATGTTATAAGCAACCTAAACTAGATTTCTGAAACGAATAAAGCAGTATATTCTATTCAGAACATTGTATATAGTTTAACACGAATGGCTCTTCATTATCATTGTGGTTGTTCCTATTACTGCTGAGATATCTATAAACACAATATGTAAAAAAGGGAAATGTATAGAATCATTTTAAAATATGAAATAGATATTCAATTCAATAAAAATCAAGGACTAGCATTTCTGTAGAAAAGTGACATAGAGGCGTTTATCATAATGCTATCTACTTTTAATAGTCACTAACACCCAAAAGATAAAATACTATAAATTTTGTATCTATTAAAAAGAATGCCTATACTACTGCTATATTATTCTAGAAGGTCTAGTCCATCCATTGAGGAAAAAAATAGCATTACTATTCAAATTGGTAGGCCAAAGAGCCTACCAGAATATTCAGAATAAATTTTATTTCTTTTTAGTTTGTTTTTGCTATGCTTCTGTTTTGGATCTAAAGTAACACAGACAGGGATTTCTCATATTAAGACAAACTTTTACTCCATGTATTAGGTTCTACCTTAGTCTTACAGAACTGATATTCTGAAATGCTGTTCAATTCTCTTTACTAGTACTTAGTATCTCTTGCACATTGATTTATAAGAATTGTTCTTCACTAGCTTTTACTGTAGCTATCTTTTGTTTTAGCATAGTTTATGGCTCAAAATATGCCCTATGTTGTGCTATACAAATTCTAAATAGTTTGTGTACTGTGTAATACTCTTTTCTAAAAGTTTGTGTGAAATAATAAGCAAAACCATGTAACTCTGGAGTTTCATTAATGGATAATGTCTTTATAACTGTCTTTAATTCCTTCCATCCTTATTTAGAATTTTCTAGGTCATACCATTTACCTATATTCTATTTCATAAATTGTTTGCAATATATTGCAGATATTTTGGAAAATATATAAAAGCAAAAATAAACTTTTTACAAATGCACTCTAAGTGCACAAACAACAAAAAGCCACTGTGAACATTTGGTGTATATAATATCCACTGTGCCTCATCCTCTGCGTGCACAACATCCCTTTGTCTTAGTAATTTATCTTTCTTACTTTCCATTTCACCCTTTCCCCCAGCTGGCTTTCTGAACAACTTTTATGGTGTTGATCTCACTTTGCAGAGAGAGAGTCTATCAATTATACCAGTTTTCTTCTGAGAATTGAAATGGGTCATTTTAAACTTTTTGTTCTAAGTCTTTTTGATACTGATCCCCCCCCCCATTTCTATAGCACTGTAATACAACACCTTTCAAAGTCTGTGTTTTCCCTTTTTCAACAAGGTAAAATAAATGTGGGTTAAGCACTGCCAAAAGAGGTACATGACTTCAACTCTTTCTGTCCAAACAAGTAATATAGCCTTGCTATATTTACAAGATATTTTCTCTTGTGAAAGCAAAGTAATTTACAAAAATCAGCTACCTGATTTTGCAGAATGACCAAATGACCAAACCACTGCTTGTTAACAGCTAACTTCTCTTATCTATTATCTATCTATTCTACTTATCTACGGAATTCATAAAATTTTGTCTTTCGGAAAATGACATATTTTCACTAGATTTCCTGAATGTTTTAATCCAGATAGTTCCCCCTTTCACAGTTTTGCTAAGCCAAAGACTTGCTTTCTTAAGAGGTCAATAATGATCTTTGGCAGAGCACTGGGGATGGTGTTGAGGATAAGTTTCATTCCCTTTTATTTATCACAGGCTACAAAAAGATGAGTCTACATCTGTGGCCCTCATAATGGCTATTTAGACTTTAGCAACAGACTCTTATTTTAATTATTTTTCTTTAGCATATGCAAAACTGTATTTCCACATGGTCAAGTCTTTTTCACCAGAGAACTTCATTAGGCTTAAAGTTCAAAGTTGCCCGGTTACACATTCCATTGTGTATACTACTGTCTCCTGTGTGTGTCTTTTCCTCAGATATCTGAAGAGGAAAGGTAGCTTGATGAGAACATAAAAAGACGTCTAGATATCTTAGTCCTATCTTTACTGTTATTTCTATATAAATCCCTTTCACATGACTTGCATTTCCAAAGATTTTTATATACATTCAGGCAAAGATAAATGTCCAAAGATGATTATTAAACATTGTTATGCAAAACTAAGCAAGAAGATTTTTTGATCAAATAACCATTTTAACCTATTTGTTAAAATTTGCAAAAGAATGCTATGTGGTAATTAACACTGATTTTTATTTTTTGACTTATGTTTCAGGTGTTAGTTACTCAGAGGCAAAAATGAGGCAAACTGCTGTTCACATTTTTTTCTAATAGGTGTGCATGGGTGATAGAATTAAAATGGCTTCATTCCTAGGTTCAAAAGGCATATGCCATTTATTGTCATAGACATACAGATAAATAATACCACAAATTGCCCCATTTCCCCCCATTCTTCACCCTCAAGAATGTATGGTAAAAGTATCTTTTTATATTAAATACATACAATCAAATCTTGATTACAGGAGTGCCTGTGTGGCTCAGTTAGTTGAGCATCTGAATTCAGCTCAAGTCATTATTTGATGGTTCCTGAGCTCAAGCCCTACACTGGGCTTTCTGCTGTCAGTGCAAGCCCTTTTCAGTTCCTCTGTCCCCTATCTCTCTGCCCCTCCCCCTCCTTCCCTCTCTCTTTTTCTCTTTCAAAAATTTAAATTTTGATTACATATATTGAAACCACAATATTTTGAATTCACTGCATTGAATAAATGTATTACTAAAATTAATTCTACCTGTTTCTTTTAGTTCTGAATATGGTCACTAGGAAATTTAAATTGCATATGTCTTCAACTTGTGGCTCACAGTATATTTTTATTGGATATATCTGTCCCAGATATGTGTATGATAGAGTAGATATATATAGATTTAGGCATGAATATACATACAGATATATGCAATATATATTTAAGCACATTTGTCACTATTTTTATTTTCCATGGCATATTGTAACCACCTCTGACTTAGACTTCAATGGAACTAACACCATTCTCCTCATTATGAGCTTGGATTTTTGAAGTTTCTTAGGTTCCCCAGATACCTTGACTTCCATTCCGGGCCTTACTGCACAACATGAAATCTTAACTTCTGATACCAGCTTTGGTGTTCTCTTTTACAGGTTTCTAAATTGTGAGGAAAACTGAATCTGCGAGAGACTCAGAATCCTAACTCACGAGTAAGAGTTAAATCTTAGAATATACAAAAATTTACTTTCAAAGAAAATGCATTTTAATAATAGTATATATCACTATTTTATAGACAAAATTCCTGGGTACCTAGATCAAACATTTCCTCTCCAATAATTAAAATTATATAATAAATGTGAAATATGTTTTCTTCATAATACCTGGGCTCTCTTTCATAAAAATGCTTTACTTATTACCTTATAAATATTCTCTCTGTATCACAGAGGCCTTAGTTTAAGGAATGCAACTTCTCTTAGCAATATTAAGATATTGACTCTGGAATCAGTCAGGGAATGAAAAATGAAGTTATGCATATTTAATCTACTCAGTGAGGATTTGGGGTTGCCTCTGAGAATAAGAGAGAAAATTAATAACTCCCCACCCTCCTTCACAAGGATATTTATGACAACAAAATTATATCAAAACATATGGGAAAGCATTTAGGAAGTATAACAGGATATAAAATGTAGGGCATTTTATGATTGTTTTTATGGGTGATAATTATTTAAACTTTAGAAGAAACATTCATTTGACTTTTGTGAGTTTAACACTTCTTTTAAGCCCTAAGGGCCAATTCCCTTTTTTCTTCAAATAAAAAAATCTATTTCACATCGATAAGAGAATATATACTTTCTTATTTTAACATTTCAAAAATTCTACTTTATGTAGAACAGTGTTTAGCCTTGACCACCTTTTCTAAACAGTCTGTGCCAAGGGGACTGTTACGTGCTATTCCTCCCAGCAAAATAAATAATGTATAGAATACAGTTTCTCTTAGAGTGTAGAAGGGCAGATAAAACAGAAAGAGAGAAAAAGAGTTTTCTTTTCATTTTCCTTATTGCCAGGGTATATATTATCCTTTAAAACATTAGTTTTATATTATTGCTATTTAGTATATACCCAAAGTCTTTAAAATAATTCTTATTTTTCAAACTAAGCTGCACACAGAAAGAAAGAAAGAAAAGAAAGAAAGAAAGAAAGAAAGAAAGAAAGAAAGAAAGAAAAGAAAAACAGGAGGAAGGAAGGAAGGAAGGAAGGAAGGAAGGAAGGAAGGAAGGAGATGGGAAGGGGGGTAGGGAGGAAAGAGAATTCAATCAAGGACAGGGGGAGGGGAAATAAAAGGGGGACAGAAGGGAGAAAGGGAGGGAGGGGAAATTGGGCCCTGGACTGAAGGAGTACCTAGCAAGGACTAAACTTTTAACTGCATTTTCAGCTATAAAATTGACTAATATTGAAAGAGTTTCTAGTTTCTAATTTTGAGATTAAAACTCAGTTGGGGGAGACATTCTCACTTTGTTCAGGGACTGAGTGGAGTGGGCCTTTTAAGGCACGGGGACTTCTAACAAGACCTACTCATCTTTGCCCTTGTTGCAGCTATGTATAGTGAGGTAGCCAAGACAAATACTTCCGACTATAAGACTACCATTATTTCTAATAAGGAAATTTTATAGTTGGGCATAGTACTGTGCTGAGAATGTACGTTTCCTCATAAATTGTCACATGGGTAAAAGCCACTGTTTCTTTTGGGCTATGTTGCTCCATGTGAGATGTAAGGATTTAAGCAGCTCAGAAAGGTATAATGATCTCAGACTAGAGGTATCCTCTCTGACAGAATCAACTTTCAATGACTGTGGTCACCTACCCTCTGTATTGCATTTCTTCTATGTGCAGTGACTTCAGTAAGATCTTGAGATTTTAGTTGGGTTATGATGTTTTCGTTTTTGTTGTTTTTTTGTCACCAAACCATGGCATCAGTGCCCAGTTGAATGACAATAGCACCAAGGTCCTCTGTAGCAGAGGCTGACCAAAAAGGCCAGAGAAGGCCTAAAGGACCAGTTCTGCAGCATATACAACCTGGTCATTAATTTGCCTTCACAAAAAATGTGCAAAAGAAAATTGAAAACACTGTTATCACTTCTCTGTCAAACTTTTGAGTTCCCACCCTGTTCAGTAACAAGCATACCTAGACTGGCCAATGAACAATAGCTCATTTACTTCTAATGAGTCTCATTTTATTTCAGCTTCAGTATTAATTCTAGCCAGGACCATCTCTTCATGACTGTTAAATAGTCCTTTTTGATGACTTTGGTCTACACGTTTTTCAGATTTAAGTTCTCCCCTCCAACTGACCACCCAACCACCCCTCCAGAGGTTCTGAAGGTTCTATTTTGAATGGTGGCTCTGTGAGTAAGGACTTTTGGCGTTTTCACTGTAATAGTAAAAAGGGATAGTAGGCCAGGACTGAATATTACCTGCAAATGTCAGCTTGTCTCTGTAGTGGGGAGCACACTGTTCCTCAGTGAGGATTTTTGTGCAGCTGACTTATTTAGCCATTGAACATAAAGTTCTGGTACCTGACACTGGAATCTGTCATATTATGACTTATGGAAGGCCCAACAACTGGAACTAAGTGGGATAGAAATATCCCAGCAATGTCTACTATTTTTTGCACAATCCAGCCTGTTTTATTTGCTACAGAATAGCTTGAGCTTGTTTATGTGCTTAAGAACAACTGGGTATGTTTGCTGCTAAACTGAAAAAGGGGGTTGGGGTAAATATTCCCAGAGCAAGATACACTTTGTTCAGGTACTTATTATTTCTGTACTTGCTTAACTTTTGCCATTCGGCTTCTCTCCAGTCCCTTGCTTCCCTTAAACACACACACAAACACACACTCACCTATAATGGCAGGAACCTATTTTATTCATGGCTGTATTTCTACACTTAGAAAATTGCCTGACATATACTGAAGAGTCAATAAATATTCGTTGCATGTATTCATGCATGCATGAATTTTCATTTATACCAGCCAAAAAATTCAGTGAGAAAGGGTCTAATTGATTAACATTTCTGGCCTTCATGCCCAAAGTGCAGCCTATGGACCAGCAGCAGTCACATAACTTGGTAAGTTGTTGAAAATGTGTCCTCTTATGTCCCGCCTCAGATTTTAGAAAATTGAAACTATATTTCATCAAGTTGCCAAGGTGCGTCCTATTGCACATGACAGTTTGAGACGCCCGGTGTTTTGTTAAGGAATCATACATACTGCCATACCCTCACCTGCATCTAAGGCAGGAATCATTAATTAAGGTAACCTTTTCCACTGAATCTCAATCAAGACTCAAAACCCTTTTCAGTGTCCAACTCCACCTAGCTTTGATCAATTAAAGTTGACATATGGAGATTTATAAGTTTGTAAATGTTTATTTAATAAAGTTAGTTTCTTCCTTCTTATCCTTCCAATTTGAGGAATTACTAAATAATGGCAGTTGAAAAACTTAGAGGCAACTATCAATTAATGAAGGAGCATTTATGTAATGCTAAATAAATGATTAGCTTTAAATTAAGCCTTTCAGAAGAAAAAAACTTAGTAGGCAATTTCTTAATGAATTTACAATTTTATACATAAGCTAAAATGGAAAAATAAACATAACTGCAAAGATTAGAAACCAAATAACTAATTCTGTAATACTGATCAGTTTAATAAGTATAGAAGTTAATATTTTTAAGTCTTAAAATATAACTGGCATCTTAGGAATTATTTAATGTAAATATACATGGGACCTTACCAAAACTTATACTCTAACTTTTTTAAAGTTTATTTTTGAAAGAGAGAGAGAGCATGAGTGAGGGAACTGCAGAGAGAAAGGGAGACTGAGGATCAAAGGCGGGCTCTGTGCTCACAGCGTAAGCTCAAACTCATGAATCATGAGACCATGACCTGAAGTTGGACACTTAACCAACTGAGCTATTCAGGTGCCCCAATACTCTACTTTAAAAATAATAAAACTGAGCTCAAATATAAAACACTTATCCAAGAAGCTAAGAGATAAAATGGTGATTTGGACAAAGTGTGACTTGTCTCCAAACAAAGGTCAATGAAAGTATTCAAATAAATAGAAAGGTAAGAGTGGCACCATCCAAGGAAGAGGGGACACCTCATGTGCAAGCTGCTCATCATCCCTTCTTTCAGGTCACTGTGTTCATGCCATCACATTCCTCTCCTCCTTTTTGTCCTTGACACTTATCCCAGGAAAAAAGAGGTGAAACTGTGGCCAAAGTTAGTTCAATTTGATCCTCTTATCTGCACATTTGAAGCCATCTGAATCTTGAGGCAGGGCTGAGGCAGTGAGGCTGTTGGAATTGAGTTGTCTGTTGGCAGCCCCTGATGAAGTTTCATGAATTCACGTTTCTGAAATCTCCAGATGGGTCTGAGCACAGAGCAATATTTTAACTTGTCCTTTGATGACAGTGAGACACTCAGTGTACTTTCAATAGCATACTTCATTTTTCTTCAGTAAACTAGATAAGGATTTTACTGCTCACAAATGAAGAAATCTATTGATAAGGAAACTAATAAAGACAGAGGGACTTAAGCAAAAGACTCCAGGTGAAATATCGGAAAATTTGTAATTAACTGTTAGAAAGAAACGGGGTAAAATATAGCAAGAATCATATATATATTTTTGTGTGGGATAGCATTATGTGGGATATATTAGACAACCAGATACTCAAGGAATCAACAACATATTGCACTGAGAATGAAGACCAGGGTAATGGGTCGATATGGCAATAGGTCAATTTTTTTTTAATTTTTTAAATGTTTACTTATTTTCAAGAGAGGGAGAGAGAGAGAATGAGTGGGGGAGGAACAGAGAGAGAGGGAGACACAGAATCCAAAGCAGGCTCCAGGCTCTGAGCAGTCAGCACAGAGCCTGACATGGGGCTCAAACCCACAGACCTGAGCCGAAGTTGGAAGCTTAGCCAACTGAGCCACCCAGGCGCCCCAGCAATAGGTCAATTTAAAGACAAATAACGCCAATTGTGATAGACTACACCACTCCTCTTTTCCATTTGGCTCTTATTCCTTTAAGACAAGAACTGTGATATTTTTCTGGTATATGGCCACCAGTCAAAGATTATATATGTCTGCTTACCTGCAGCTAGGTATGACCACGTGCCTGAGGTCCAGCCAATGGGATTTAAGCAAAAGTATTTGTGAAATTTCTGAATCATGCCATGAAAGCAAAGAGGCAAGCTTTCCAGTGAAGAGAGAAAAGAGGCTTGGTGAAGGGAGCAGCAAAATTTTAGGCCACAATATGGAATCCATGGGTTTAGGATGTCACAGCTGCACTGACAAATATTCATTGCAAGCCCAGGCTACTTATATTTGGACTACACTGTGAGAGAACACTGAAATTCTATCTTGTTCAGGCACTGCTATTTTGGCTTTTGTTATGAAACTTGATCATTATCCTTCCTATTACACAGAATGGAGGTTGTTCATAGCAACATTAAAAGTGAGACAGTGACAAGCACAGACTTGAAATTCTCACCTCAAGGTATGGAATAAAAACACAAGGATTTTAAGCAACAAGGCTTAGTGCTTAAACTTGTATAGAACATTTTACTTAACATTAAACTCAGCAACTGACTTCACACAATTGGGGATATTCAACAACAGGTAAATACATAATCTTTTAAGGTCTTTTTGTGAACTAGGATATTAACAGTGAAAGATCAGGATCTTAACAATTAAAGTGATATCTCTGAGAATTCAGAAATTATGAATAATCTTAAACCCTTAAAACTTACAGAAAAAATCTCCTCACTAAATCTCCTTTGTCTGAGAAAGCTTTCCTTTAAAAAAACACACTAGAAACTAGAAAAAGAATAACTTCTTTATATACTCTCATTTTTGTCTTGCTTAAAAAGTGACTTTGAACTCAACATGCACAAGTAGTAAAATGCAGAGAATAGCCAAGGGAAATATTACACCCTAAAGTTTCTCAAGTAAATTAAAAAAAAAAACTTTAAAACTTCTGGAATCATTTGTGGGAATGGAAAGAGAATGGGCATGACAAAATATGTAATAATGTTGTCATGTATAGCTCAATATATTGACAAGAGTACACCTTACCAGAGAAGCTGAATTCAACCTTATATAGACTACTTAGTATACCCAACTGTTATAATAACTGATAATTCTGATTTGGATGTATAATAGTCTTTGTAAACTTAACAAATTCAAAACAAAATTATTGATTTCCACATATATTCCTTTACCATAAATTCCTTCCCTAAACTCCCCCATTTCAGTATTCGGTAACAGTTTTCATTAAGTTACTAGTGCATGAAATCATCATTTATTTCTGTGCTTCCCTTATATTCACATTATTCACATTAAATCCTTCATCAAATCCACTGGATCTTCAAAATATATTCAGAGTCTGACCACATACTACAACTTCTACTTTGACTTCCCTAATCCAAGACACCTTCATTTCTTACCCAGAAGATCACATTCTCTGAACAGCCCTATGATCTCTATAGACTGTAAATCAGACTCTCTCACTCACTTTGGATTTGGTCGAAAGTGGATTTGGTCACAGAGAGGCATTAGCATGAGACTGGAGGGTAATAGAAAAGACAGGTGATGAAAAACAGAGCTTTCTTTGGTTGGAAGTTGAGAACATTCATTTGAAACTTTTTATTTGCTAGCATGAATACCTGATGTTATTAATTTTCCTCTAAACACTGCTTTATCCACAGCCGACACATATATATATATTATATATACAACATATTTTTATATATATAATACATATATTATATTTTATAAATAATATATATTATATAAATATACATCATATATAAATATATAACATATAAGATACAAATATATGTTATACTTATATATATTAGTTATATATAATATATATTATTTTTCAGTTTTAATTCAAATCAAAATATTTTAACATTTCACTGACATCCTATTGGACCCAAGAGAGTTCAAGAAAACTACCATTCATATATTTAAATGAATTGGTAGAAAAACATTCCATATATTTACTCCCATTTTTTACCAATTTCATAGGTCTTCATTTCTTCATACAGATCCAAGTTTCTCTTTTATCACATTCTTTGCCTCAATAATGTCCTTTATCATTGCTTGCAGTGCAGGTCTGCTGGAAGTAAATTCCTTAAACTTTTGTTTAAAAGTTCCTTATTCATTTTTAAAGGTATTTTTCCTGTGCATAAAAGTGTGTGTTGACAGGGTTTTTGTTTGTTTGTTTTGCTTTTTTCCCCCCCAGTCCTTTAAAGATACTACACCATTGTTTAATGACTTTCAGGGCTTCTGACAAGAAGTGTGTGTGTTATCATCATTATTGTCCTTCTAGAGATAATGTCTTTTTCTCTGGCCTCCTTCAGGAATTTCCTTTACTTTCCATTCACAGCAATTTAAATACAATGTGTCTACATATATTTTGTTTGATATTTATCATGCTGGCAGTGAGCTGAGATTGGTGGATACATGGTTTGAGGTCTTTTGTTACTTGCTGGAAATTCTTGGCAATTATCTCCTAATTATTTTGCTTCTCCTCTGTTCTTGTCTGGGATTCCAACTGCACATATGTTTAACCATTTCATGCTGCCCTACAACTCTTAAATGTTGTTTCCCCCCACCATGCCCCCCCCCCACACACACACATGCACTTTTTGTGTGTGTGATGTAGTTTAATGTAATTTCTATGGATCTATCTTTACATTGCTAATTCTTTCTTCAGCTTTGTTGAATTTACCGAGGGATCCAATGAGGAATTCTTTGCCTCTGATACCATTAAAAAATTATTTCTAGCCTTTCCTTCTCTTTCTTATATTTTCCATCATTTGCTGAAATTCCCAATCTTTTCAAGCATGTTATGCACAGTTACCACTACTTTTCTGACCATTTTAATCATTAAAACAGTCCCAATGTGAAGGTCCCAACATGAGACATTTGAGTTTGTATATTTTGGCTATTTAGTTTATTACTTGTAGTATCTTTTTCTTGCTATTGTGTGTATCTCATAATTTTTGAATGAATGCTGGGCATCACGTGTAGCAGCTGAGCTACTCTAATCAGGGGATGAGTTGGGTCTGAATTTTGTTTTTTCTATAGTTAACCAAATTTGTACCACAATATTCAAATTTGTCTAATGATACCTTGTTCTTAGGATGAAAACTGATGTGTTAGAGGGTTTCCTCCAGCTAACCTCTCAGCTTTTGGTCCTCCCTCTGGGCCTGAGACTCAGAGAATATCACTCTCTATATTCTTGACATATACCTCCTTCATTAAGTAAAGTGCTATTGGTTATCCCTTGGTGTTTGCTTATGTGCAGGAAGAGGGCAGGAGATGATCTCTATTACCCTGGACCAGATTCAGCCTAAAGTAAGTCATGTGCTCCTGGGACTCAGGTATGGGATTCTGTCATTATTCCTGCTCCTTTTTTTTTCTGTGGCAGACAAATTCTGCCTCATGTCTATGCAGATCTTGCATGGCAGAGAGGTACATGCTCGTGGCTAGAAGGTTCTAATGCCATTCAACCCAGGACTGGTTTCCGAATATCTTATAGGAATGCAACGTGTTTGTTTTTCACTTTTTTATCCTACCCTTTCCTCAGAAACAAATAGGCTATCCCTATCCCCTGCTGGTTGGAAGGATTTGCAATTCTTCCTTCATAGCTTAAAGAATTTTCTCTGTTCAAAAGAAATGCACAAGGGGCAGGAATTTCTGCCTTCTCTCTAGTGGTATCTGATGCCTACCTTTCTTACACTACTGACAAATGCTCTCTCTCCCTGTTCTCTATCCATAAAAAATTGCCTGAGATTCAGTGAGAGTCCTTATTGTGTCTATAGTTGCATGAGTTCTTCAGTAATTCATAAACTAACTTCATTTTTTTCTCACTTTTTTTGGCAGCCATTTTTTCTTCCAGTTCTGTCCCTATCTTCATTTCTTCCACATTTTCATCAGTTCTTAAATATTAGACTACTACTTGTTCTATTCTGTTGGGTTCAAAAAAGTTATTATATAATTTATGGATGTTATTTATCATTATTAGGTAGGAGGGATATACTTTCTTAACTCATCAAATCCTAGGCACAAGAAGAAATCTTAAGCATGTGTGTGTGTGTGTGTGTGTGTGTGTGTGTGTTTTGAGACAATGCACACAATGCACATGCATCCCCATGAGCAGGGTAGGGGAAAGGGAGAGGGAGAGAGAATCTTAAGCAGGCTCCAGGCCCAGAGCTAAGCCCAATGTAGGGCTCAATCTCAGGATCATGAGATTATGACCTGAGCTGAAATCAAGAGTCAAATGCTTACACGACTGGGCTATCCAGGCACCCTGAGAAATCTTAAGTTTTAAAATGGATTATGCTAGGGACACCTGGGTGGCTCAGTAGGTTAAGCGTTGGACTTTGGGTCAGATCATGATCTCATGGTTTGTGAGTCTGAGCCTCACATCGGGCTCTCTGCTGTGAGCACAGAGCCTGCTTTGGATCCTCTGTCTCCCTCTCTGTCTGCTCCTCCCTCACTCATACTCACTCTTGCTCTCCCAAAAATAAACAAACAGTAAAAATTGGATTATGCTAGATGATTTGTATAGTCTGTAGAGGAATGTTGTTGAAAACTAGAGACCAAATATAAGGTTCTTGTAGTAGTTCAGGAGAAAAAGAATGATTGTGTTGCTAGGCTGGTAGTAGTGTAAATGATGTATGATAATCTGATTGTGGATATATTTGCAAGGAAGTGTTGTCAGGGTTCACTGATGTGTTAGATGTAGTATATTAAAGACTAGAGTTAAAAATAACTTCATAATTTCTGACCAAAATATTTAAATAATAAAGTTTTCATTTGTAAAAAAATGAGACAGAATAAAAAAAAATCATGTTTTGGAGGTGGAGTTTAGCAAATAAAATTTAGTTCTAGATAAATTAATTTTAAGATGTCAAATTTCTGAGTGGTGATGTTGAATAGGCAGTCTACTACATGAAACATCTTCAAAGACAGATTATTTAAAAATTGCAGCATGTTTAAAATCCACTGCATTTTGCTTTAAAAAAAACCCGATGTATTCAATGTCAATACAAATAACATTTATAGAGCACCTATTATGTAGAGGGCATAACAGTGAATATGACAGGGTTCCTGTCATCAAGGAGCTTATTCTCATCCTCTAGTGGGAAAAAACATACACATACAGAAGGAACTCAAATAAAAGGAAATAATCAGCTTCTTCTCTTATCATTTTTCATTAAGTGCCAATGAAATATATGGCTTCTGATTTCAGCTACAGTTTTAATCAAATATGAGTCAAAGGGTGTAGAGATTATGATAATTTATTACTACATGAATAAGTAAAGAAATTGTGGCAGTAAAGTATTAAAACTGGAAGGGTAAGAATTGAAGACTAATGATTGGAATTGAAATCATCATTTTTATTGATGAAAAAATACAAAGTCATTTGAGGATGGATGGCTGAATTGGAAAAGAAAAAGTATTTCTTAGAAATGACAAAAAATAAGTGGCCATATGTATGACTGTATGATTTAACATATTAGAATCACCAAGAAAAAGTCAGCAACAGGTTTAGACATGGGTAAAATATTAAATGAAGTAGAGGGAAAAAGCTAGTTTGTTAGACAATAAACCAGGAAGAGTCAAGGTAGTATAGGCAATAGTATAGGCAACCGAGGTATACACACACACACACACACACACACACACACACATGCACATGCACGCACACACACACACATTTACTTATATGTAAGCATGGATTACTTCATTGCATGCATATACGTGTATATTTACAGAAATATATATTTACATATTAAAACAAATATAAGAAATAAATTAGATATATACACCTTTTTTCTATGAGTAATGGTCTGGAATAAACAAAGAGAAGCCATTTTTTCTCCCTCAAATATAATGGATATGAGAGAAAAGAGAGCAAATGCCCAATTTCATAATTCTAGGTATTCCACAGGGAAACTTGCCAAGATCATGTTTTCTGCTGCATATCCATATAAGTTAAAATAAGACATAAAATGCATAATCAAATATTTAAAAATAATCCATCTCCTGGGGGAAAATATCCCCACAGTCAAAATAGTCAAATAGTATCTATTAGAATGACCAAAATCCAGAACACCGACAACATCAACTACTGACAGGGATGTGGAGCAATAGGAATTCTCACTCGGTGGTGGGAATACAAAACAGTCTGGTACAGTCTTAAACTAAACATACTCTTACCATATGACCCAACAATTGCACTCCTTGGTGTTTACCCAAAGGAGTTGAAAACCTAAGTCCACACAAAACCTACAACTTAAGTTTATACCAGCTTTATTCATAATCGCCCAAACTTGGAAACAACTTTTGGTACATGAATGAATAAATTGTAGTACATCCAAACAATTGAATATTTATCTAGCACTAAAAGAAATGTGCTATAAAGCCATTAAAAGACAAAGAGAAAACTTAAATGTATATTACTAAGTGAAAAAAAGCCAATCTGAAAAAATTTCATATGGTATGATTCCAGCTATATGACATTCTGAAAAAAACAAAACTACAGGACAGAGAAAACAGATCATTGGTTGCTAGAGGTTAAGGGGGAGGGAGGGATAGATAGGAAAAGCACAGAGAATTTTTAAGGCAGGGAAACTACTCTTTATAATACTAAAAGTATATACATACCATAATACATTAGTCTAAACCCTCAGAATTGCAACACCAAGAGTGAACCTTAATGTAAACTATGGACTTTGGGGGATTATTGTGTGTCAATATAGGTTCATCAGTTTTGACAAATGTACTACTCTGGTAGGGATATGGATAACAGGGAGGCTATGCATGAGTTGGGGCAGAGAGTATATGGAAAACTCTGTCCCTTCCACATAATTTTGCTGTGAACACAAAACTTCCCTAAGAATTAAAAGCGATTTCATAGGCATTAATGAAGGCACTTTTTGAGATAGCACTGGGTGTCATATCATATGTAAGAAATGAATCACTGGGTTCTATTCCTGAAGCCAAGACTATACTGTATATTAACTAACTTGAATTTAAATTTAAAAAAAGAAAGGAAAGAAAGCTGAATTAATATAAATAACCCCCCACATTACTAGGTAAAATAAGGAAATACAGTTCTTTAACAAATAATATATAAATCTAGAATAAAATAAACAATTATATTGGCTTTATAAGAAGGAAATAAAAACTGCTAGTACAAAAGGACAAGAAGTGACTTTTTCTGTTGAATATTATGGGCCAGAAACTCTTCAAAGAAATTCATATATATTAACTCACTCAACCCACACACAAAAACTTATAAGTGTATTTATATTATTTCTTGATTATTTAAATCAGGTAACTGAGGTCCATAAAATGTAAGCAATTTTCCTAATGCCATATACCTCAAAATCATTAAATTCCAGATCCAAAGCAAAGCATTATAGCTCTTGAGTTATTAATACTATCTATATACTACTATTCATAATGTTAGCACATGAATCTTCCTGAGGATAGTATTATAATTCTAGATTATTGTATATAAACAAATAGAATAGTGTGAAAGCAAAGTACCAAATTTATCTCTGTCTAAATTAAGTGATTCATTTCCCCCCTAATATTTAACCTAATGACAATGAGGAACAAAGTATGAAGCATTTCCCAAACCTAACACATAATTAAAAATTTCTCAGTATGTATTTAGGATTACTGTTCAAATTTTTGTTGCCATTGAAAACGCTTATGTTGTTGAGGTAGTTACACATATACTAACTTTTCTCCCATGAAAAGGCATTATACTAAAATTTTCAGTGAAATAAATCTAATAGTTAATATTTCAGTGCATTTATATGGATTAATTTAAACTCCACTATATGGTATAAATGATATTATCCATCAACACCTGAGACTAAAAGTATCAACAGACTCAAATTACAAATACTTCTTTTTGCCCAAGAGAACGATGCATTTTTTTTTTAATTTGTAGAAACTGACAACAGATCCATTTAGCTTTAAGAATTAATAGGAAATATTAGGGCACCGTGGTGACTCACCGTGGTGACTTTATTTATTTTGAGAGAGAGAGAGAGAGAAAGTAAGAGAGAGAGAAAGTAAGAGAGAGAGAGAAACTGTGCAAGACAGTGTGAGCAGGGGAGGGGTAGAGAGAGAGGAAGACAGAATATCAAGTTGTCAGTACAGAACCGAACACAGGGCTGGATTTCAGGAACCCCGAGAACATGATCTGAGCTGAAATCCAGCGGGATGCTGAACCTATTGAGCAACCAAGGGGCCCCTAGGTTGGGTCTTGATCTCAGGATTGTGAGTTCAAGCCCTGTGTTGGGCTCCATGCTGGGCATAGAGTCTACTTTAAAAAAAAGTTAGCAGGGAATATTAAAAGTGCTATTTGACATAGATGAGGAAAGATGGAATATCCAACACACTACATGTACTGTAGTGTGGCAATATACTACATGTATTGTAGCTTGGGAAAAAAAAAGAATATATTCTAAATGGCTTAAGAAAGCATTTTGTGGCACCAAAGAAATTATATTTCTTTGTGAATATATGAATAATCTTAAGTCTTTGGAAGGCCATATTAAGTAATTCAGAAGCCAAGAAGCTAAAAATGATGATCATAATAAATACCACAAATACTGAGCAGCTACTCTTTGTCAGACACTATCTATACTTTTTATTTAAATTATCAGTCCCCACAATCACCCTAGGACCAGTTATTATTATTTTTCTCTCTTTACACATTAATTAACCTAGCCAAGAGAGGTTTTGACTAATATTGAAATTGCCAAACACTACAGTTCGTAAAAGTGGCAGTCAGGATTTAAACCAATTCAGTCTGGCTTCAGAAATACAACAACAAAAAAATGAGATAACATGTTTGGATTGTCATGCATTTATTTTAAAAACCTTATATTTTTCAGTGACATCAAAGAAGGAAAGATTATCATATAATGTTGAAGCTATAGCGCGACACGTGCTTTCTGAGGACAATTTGGCACTAAAATTTAAATTTAAAATATGCTTGCCCCTTGATTCAGCCTTTGCTCTCCCAGGTGTCTATCTCGTTAACCCCCTGCTAGAATTCTTTTTTTCTTTTTCGCACGACACATGAAAGAAACGTAACTGCAGTTGTGGGGAAACTATTAGGTTTCTAACTGGGCTTATATAAAATAAAATTTAAGAAATATAAAACAAGGGCCGAAATTAAATGTAGGTGTTGTGTAGTCTATCCTTTTGAGGGCTGAAAATTGAGTCATGGAGGAGTTAAATATCTATTTTTAATCATATAGCCAATCCTACAGAGATATGAACAGAATATCATATTCTGTTGGCTATTCTAGTAATAGAGCTCTCTATCCCACAGACATTTTGCTATTTGCATTATTCTGTTATTTGTGTTATTCTGCAGGCATTATTCATTTTATTCTGGAGATGTTTTGCTATTCATGAATATAATCATGCAATTTGTGCCACAGTTTAAGAAATCCTTGGTTCTCTCAAAATTCTGGCCCCTCAAAAGACATATATGTCAGTCTGTTGTAATGAACATGGAGAGATTAAGATCTTGCCTCAGGCACTAAACAGATTATATGTGAATTTATTGTTTTAGAATTATTTACAGAAACATTAAATATCCCTTATAACTCCTGCTAATGCGTATTAAACCTCAAAATAAACTATGTCATAGTCTAGTAATAGCAAAATCTGCAAAAGAGGGTTTTTTTTTTTTACTATTTAAGAAAATATTATAATTATGGTTAAAATGTTCAAAAAGTATCCACGTTGAGGGATTCCAAAGGTAAGGCTCACCCACCAGCTCCCCGGCCAGTACTGTGACACACCTCAGACAGCACTATTCAATTTTGCAAGGTATCCTCCCAGAAACTCTATGTACCACATACTTATATTGTTTTCATTTTGATTTTACATAAATGAAATTATGTTTTGGAAATCTTTCTCCATTTGAAAAATAGACCTATCATTTTCCTTTTAAGTACAGCAGAATATTGTCTAAAATTTTCCCTAATAATGGACATTACTCTGTTCCAATTTTTTTCTATTATATAAAATGTCACAATGGATGTCCTTGAACACATAATTTTGTAGTCTGGTGCCAGTATTTATGATAAATAGAAAAAATGTAATTGGCAGATCAAATGGTATGCATTTTTATTTGTTCGTCGAATCATCCAAAAGAGCTATTCCAGTTTAAACTTCCAATAGTGTGCATGGAATGAGTGCTTCCCCATAATCATGCCAATTATCAATTATATACATTTTTAAATTTGGCTCATCTTAATCATATTCTTCAAGTATTTTCAATTGAATTATATAGATTATTTAATATATTTAATATCTTTAATGTGCTCATTTATATTATGGGTCATTTGTTTTACCTTATGTTAACCAGCTTATTTCCGTAGTTAATAACAGTCCAGAACCTTTTCCACTTTCTTGCTATGAGGCTAATTCCTTAATTATTGCGTTGAAAGATTTATACAATTATGTTCTAAACCATAAACTGTGATACATAATGCAAATAAATGTTTCCAGTTTTCTTATTTTTCAGAATGTCCATATTGTCTTTGCCACCTAAAAACTGATTTAATTTTCATAGCCAAGTCCCTCAATCTTTCCCTTTATGATTTCTTGATGGCTTTGTCTTTTTGCTTATCATGGCCAAGAAATATTATTCAAATAGGTATAACTATATTTATATCTTTACCTATAAATGTATGTATATGTCTATAGATTTATATGTGTGTGTGTGTGTGTGTGTGTGTGTGCGCGCGCACACTCTTCTGTCAACATCTTTCATTCACTTAAGACATTTTTGTGTGTAGGAGAAAACAAAAACTTTACTTTTTCCAAATCGATGGTCATTTCTATATCATTTCAGATACTACGGAGTAACTACCTGTAATATATATAAATCATCATATGTATATGGAATTTCTACTCAGTTTACTTCTTGGCTTATTTCATGGTGTGAACTGGAAGCACTACATTATAATAAAGCTTCCACTCAAAAAGCTTCCTACTGGCTTTAATTTTGGGAGGTCAGAGTATTAGGCCAAGATTATAGATTCTCTGGAAGTAAATTTTCTGCTAAAACTTAGAAGGCATCCAGTTGTTTTGCTTTGTTAGTTCCACTGGAAAATAAACACAGCTTAAAATATCTCATCATAATGTTTAAACCTGAATTCTCATTATGTAAAAGACCCTATTCTTGGTCTTTTCCCCCTCTCTGCTTGAGCCCACTAGAACCATAGGCTTGAATGAGAAGGTGACACAAAACTGGACAAAACCACAAAATGTGCAAAACCATCATTTGGTCTTTGTCTCTTTGTTTGCACCCATTACACTTCTAAAGGTTCTTACTTCTCTAGGAATTCTAACAAAAGGTTGTAAGATGGGGTGTCTGGGTGGCTCAGTTGGTTAAGTGTCTAATTCTCAATTTTGGTGTGGGTCATGATCTGACCCTTCATGAGTTCACGTCCCTCATGGGGCTCTGTGCTGATGGTGAGGAGCCTGTTTGGGATTCTCATTCTCCCCTCTCTCTCTCTGCCTCTACCCTACTCTCTTTCTCTCTCAAAATAAATAAACTTAAAAATAATCCAAAAGGCTGTAAGAGAGAATCCTATCTATTCTTTCTTCTTTTTTTTAATCCATTTCCTTTTCCAAAGTTTATATAGAAGTTTAAGGTGTATAACATAACAACTGGATATATCCCCCACTTGAAAAGAAAGTTTCCCTTTGCAGAACTATATTCCTTTCCATTTTTCTGTACTTGGCTAATTCTCTGATATTCTTTCTTCTACTCAAAGCCCCAGGACATAGCTACCACATCTCAACATTTTGTTTGATTAGATAACCTCATCAAGAGCTATGGCTCAAGCGTCATTTACTCTGACTTTAAATCATAGCATTTTGCCAAAGCATGACTATAGCCTTTATTTTCTTAGCATGCATTACTTTTTCTTTCACTGTCTCATAGTTAACTGGATACTCGCTGTGTTGTCGATGCTTTAAAAATTAATAGTTTATAAAATAACACTGTAAATACAAACACCCTCATTATTTTACTAGAACAGGTGGGTAAACAAGCATACGTTACTACCCAACATTGCTATGTATGCATGGAAATAATTATTTCATTTAGAAAGACAACAGGTCACATCTTTATTGGATAACAAAATCACGTAGTTTTAAACTACAAAACCCCTTAAGACACTGTCTCTAAACCCTTTATTTTATATATGATGAATCTGAGACCTTGAGATATTAACCAACAAATCCTAAATCATGTAGTGATCATGGCAAAACTGGCCTAATACCAGATCTTTGTAACTTTAAGGCTCACACTATGTTTTCTGCCTTACATTTTCAAATTCATTTCATATGAGTAGGTAGTTAGAAATCTGAGAATTGATATTTTCTGTTCAGTCCAATGACAAAAGTAAAACCCAAAATAAACCCTAGATCCCCAAATAATATGTAGAAAACATACAATGCTGTTTATAATAAAACAAACTATTCCCATACCAAGAAGTCAGGTCTCTGAGGTGGCTATATTCTTTTCAGAAGAGAACATTTTTGATTCTTGATTGAACAGAACTGCTCATCAACTTTATTGTCCACATCCACTCCAACACTAAAACCACTTCACATTAAATCAGTTTATAAAAAGACTAACTACCACAAAGAAAAATAAAAATTATACTTCTGCAAAGGAATGGGAAAAAATAAAGGTACAGCTGCATTTGAGAAGCATTTTGAAGTTGCTTTTCAAAAAACAGATTAGCCACAGAATTGTGCAATCTGCAGCATAAAGTCTTTGGTATCACACATCTTATGTTTTTTTTTTTTTTCCTTTGCAATCCACATTGGATTACACCCTGTCACAGTGTTCTTTTGAAAGATTTAAAAAGGACTTGTATAACAGGGGGAAAAAAGGTTTTAATTACTATCTCTCACATGAGAGACTGCTACTCTGTTCAAACAGATAATTTTGGGTCAAAATGCATAATATAGCTTTAGTTCTATTCCTATAAATAGCATTATTCCAATATTTCACAGAATTATCTATGGATAAAATTTCCTCCTTTTTAAATTAGAGTCAGCTACCACAGTGGTAAAGGGCAAGAGAGAAAAAGAGACAGAAAGAAGCAAGACCAAGAGATCATTTACTATTTTCAAATGCAAGTGTTCTAAGTCCTCTAAATGGAAAAATCACAATTATTCCTATAATTGTGCTATAATCTCCTCAAAGTCAGTAGTAACTGGCTTACTTATAGCTTTAATGTCATAAGCAATTGAGAAACAAACTTAAAATATGTTACTTGGATTTTTTTCTTAATATTATTAACTAAAAATCAGAATGCAAATCAAAATAGAAACATTATTGTATATTTTAGCAAAAATGTGAACAAGTAAGTAGTTAAAAGGTGTGTTAGTAAATGTTGCTATAAGCATTCCCTACCATCAAACTTCTACTCATTGAAGGCATTTTCAATGAATTAAGTAATAAACTCAATACTAAAAATATCTGACTGGCTTTTCAGCCCAATGATTTTCAGGCATTAAAGCATTGTAGCTGAAATTGTAGTATTTAGATCTGGTTGTATAAGGCTCAGGAAATATTCATAGCTTTATAGAAATCCAGTGCACTTCTTCAAACACCACCAGCATGGTTCACATGTCAATCAACTGGAGTCAGAGATAAAGAGGGAATGTATAAAGGTCCCACTGAGCCCTGCTGGCAGCCATAAACACATCACTAAAAAGAGCATTAGGAACCATTCTGTTTCCAGCAATTAACTGGACCCTAAGCCCTGTCAGGAGTTCTGGTAGCATGGTCCTTCTCTTTGACTATTCTTTACTATTCAAAATTTACTATTCAAAAATTGTTCAAATAGTGTGCAAAACTGAATACATCCCTCTGTTGCAACTGATACATATGATAAACTCAGGATCTAGAGCTACAATGATGCATCTCAATGCATCCAGGGGCTATCACCAAATGGAAAGTGTGACAGAAAGCGCTGGCTTTCTGTGGAGAATTTGAACTAGCAGATTTTTCCCCCACAGGTTGAAACACAGAAACTTTACAAAATCCTCAAACCAGCAACTAACCAGCCATCTATCTGGCAACATTTAATAGAGCTGAATTCATTCTCTTATTAACACAAAGGACACTGGCTCAAAGCTTTAACCTTAAATAGTCATATGGTTGAGTACACACTTTTTTTATTTTTTAAAACTAAGTGACAATGTAAGGGAGTGGCGCAGGCATTATTTATGTACTTCATAATTGGCAGAGCATCTAGTGATACTTCTGAGTAGTGTGAATTAGTAGACGGCCATCCTCATGTTCTTTGGCTGCTGTAGTAAGAGAACTCAAAAAATAAATATATGCAATCTGTCTTCCAAATTAAGACATTGTAATTCTAAACTCTACTTTTATTATTAGTTTTTATGAACTGTTAAGGCTTGTTTTTACTCATTGGCATTTCAGAATACAAACTCTGATAATAATCCCAAAGAAAATCATGGAAAATGAACTTACAACTCATTAATCAAGAGAGTACAGTTACATAGTTGTTAACAAACTATATAAAAGTTGAGTTTTCTATACGTCAAAGTCTGTAAGTAAACACTATGGAAAAAATCCCATTCATATAAGATTCTTATGAAAACAGACTCCTCTGAGGCACAGTACAAAGAAAAGACCTAAAACTCAGAAAAGAACAGGTATTATTTGGTTAAACCAGCCCTCTGCTACATAAAAGGTAACCCTATAGGAATTTGATGACTGTTGTACAGTGAAGACAAATAATGCCACAACAAACCACACACTTGTTCGGTTCTCCTGTCTGCCTCCCAGCTGTACTGTGCTGTTACTTGTTATTTGTGATTTCTCAAGTTGTTGGTGGAGTGTGGATTTTGCTCTTCTGATTAAGGATAAGCCTTAGGCAAGGTATTCTCCCTAGGTGCCAACGAGTGCGACATGTCTATTCTCCTGCCCTGCCTCTATCTATAGCTATGCATTCAACAATTACTCCTGCCCATTTTCCATTTCCTGTTCTCTTCTTCCAGCTCCCATATGTGTTTCCTAATACATTCCAGCAGTTCCTGTGGTCCACTTCTTTCCCACCTGCCCAGATGGACATGAATTAATTAAGCACATTTGCACTCCATCTCCTTACCCACTTTTAAAACTTTATGTATAGTAAGAGTTTTGTGTCCTAAAAAAGGGGGAGAGAGATAGAAAAGTGGTGATTGTTGCCTTTCCTACAATAGATTAAAACTTTTGTTTCTTGGGGAGGACAAACCTCCACCCTTCAAGGTTCTTCTGGCTGGTCAGAGAATCAAATTGATGGGACACAGATTGCCAGGAGGAAATAAAATTATGTACATACAGGGAACTGACATAAACATGAGAGATTCCAGAGCAAAATGAGGTATATATGTCATTCTGAACAAAGGAGAAGGGGGTAGAGGCTTAAGGCTACAAAGGGAAGGAAGACAATTCACAGGGAGAATGGAAAAGAGTAAATGTTCAGTAAATAAATGTTTGATGAACCATGCAGAAACAATGGGACATAGAGAGGACTTTGATCAAATAGGCCTTGCTAGGTTCCTCCCTAACATCCCTAGTTCATATTATATTATAGCTATTTATAATAATATCTTGCTTCCTGGAAAAAGTCTTCTACCTAAATTCTTGTAGGAAGGGAGAAGGTCAAAGGTTCTTCTTGAGCCTTCTGTTTCTTAAAAATAATCAGTCTAAAATAATCCACCTGCCAAACAGATATATTTTGCAGTGGTAAATTTTGCTCTCCTACATGCTCTATAGAAAATATGAGAGAAAGATCCAGGTGAAGTTTCTTGCCCCTCCTGCATAGCTGCTATTTTCCTCTCCAGCTATGTTCATAACGAACACTTCTTAAGACTCTACTACAATCTTTTTACAAATAATGCTGCAATTAGTAGCCTTGTACTTACACAATATTAGATGGATGGATAGACAGAAAGATAGACATAAAATTTGCTAGTATAAACTTTACATCCTATAAGGGATAGACCTTTTTATAGAAATTTGATTGTAGGAAGAAATGTTCACATAAGAAAATTAAAATTAATCACAAAACATTTATTTCCTAATATATAAATAATAATTGAAACATATCGACCTAACTTTACACCAAGGTTAACCTACCAAGGTGTGCAGCATTTATACCGACATATACATAATGCATTCACTAGCTCCCTTCTTAACAATGAAAATATATTTGTGTGGGGAATAGCCAGGAAGATTATAAAGTAGATGAGTCATAGGGGAACACTTATTAAGTTATTTAAATATGTTATTAAGTTTTAATAATTAAAACTTTCTGGTACTCAGATTGAAAGTGAATTTTATGAAGGAAAAAAAAAAGAATTTCAGAAATAGAGAGCCAGAAAATCATCCAAATGCAGACTGTGATAATGTTAAAGTTTTAAAATAGGTAAATGTTACATTATTCAGTAAGTGGTGTTACTTCAAGGGTCTAACCATTAACAAAAGTGGTTGCTGCACATCTTGCAAAACATAATTTCAAAATGGATGAAATGCTTAGATGGAAAATAAAAAATGAGAACTAATTGCTTAATGATGCCTTTATGGGTACTTTTAAGTTATATTTTTATTTCCTAAATTTTCTATGAAAACATAAGTTACTATCAAAATGATTTATTTCTTTGGAGAGTGCACACATGTGCATGAGAGCAGGGGAGGGGTAGACAGAGAGAGAGACAGAGAGAGGGAATTCCAAGCAGGCTTTGTACCATCAGTGTGACATGGGGCTCAAATCCATGAACCATGAGATCATGACCTGAGCTGAAATCAAGAGGCGTACGCTTAACCAACTGAGCCACCCAGGTGCTCCTGTCAAAATGATTTTTTAAAAATGTAATTATAGCTTTTTGCTTTCAGCTCGGAGGAAGTAAAGGTGCAACTATCTTTGGTCATCTGAATCTGGGTTCATGAGACACCAGCCACCTCCACCAGGCTGCCTATGTTTGACTCCAATGAGATCAAAGTCGAATACCTAAGGTGCACTGGTGGGGAAGTTGGTGCCTCGTCTGCCCTGGCAAGGAAGACGGTCCCCTTGGATCTGTCTTCAAACAAGGCTGGTGATGACATCACTAAGGCAACCAGTGATTGGAAGGGTCAGTGAAACTGACCACAGAACAGAGAGGCCAAGGTTAAAGTGGTACTTTCTGCCTCTGTCCTGCTGATCAAAGCACTCAACGAACTGCGAAGAGGCAAAAAGAAATGGAAAAACATTAAGCACAGTGGAAATACCACATTAGATGAGACTGTCAAAATTGGCCTTGATTTTTAGCCATTTTTAGCCAGAGGACTCTCTGGAACCATTAAAGAGATCCTGGGGACTGCCAAATTTGTGGGCTGACATGTTGATCATTGCCACTCTCATGACATCACTGATGACATCAATAGTGGTACAATGGAATGTCCAGCTAGTTAAGAACTACAAAGTAAAATACTTCAGTAAAGGATTTGACAACCAAAACAAAATTTAATAGTCATAAACTTCATAAATATAGGAATAATGGAAAATTTTTGTGTTGATTCTGTTGGAGCGGTACTTAAGAATCAAGTTGTCCACAAAGATAGGATAAATTAAATGTAGTGAGATATTTAATGTGTAATCATTTTAAATACTATAAAACTCCATACAAATGTTAGTCATTAGTTGCATTGGCATATTAATGGGTTAGGTGGGAAAGAACAGAAAAAACTAGTACAGTTCAGGTTATTAGAGCAATCCAGCTAAGTTCAAGCCAAGTCTGAGACAAAATAGCTTCAATGGCACTGTGAAATATAAAGATTGTTTATTATATTTCAGTCAGATGCATAAAACCATCAGAAGTGATACTGAGTAATCCATCTAGTAATGTATTCCTATATATCCTCATGCTCACTCACTTCCAATACTACCGAAGCGTGGAGTGCCTGGTGCACCTGGATTTTTAGATCGCCTGAGTGAGAATAACCTAATTATATGGTAGACCTTGGAGTTCTGGATATTAATCCAGACTCAGAAATCACCACCACCACCACCACCACCACCACCACCACCATCATCACCAGGCATAAGTTTTAAGCACTTCATAGGTCTTAATTCACTTCTTCCTTTCAAAACTTTGGTATGATATTTTCTTCCATTGTATAGATAATAGGAGTAAGGTATAGAGGAATCACATAAATTATTTAAAAAAAAAACCCAAAGCAGTTATGTGACATGGTCAGGCAGGCTGGCTCCTAGAATCAGACTGCAACTGGGCTATTGTTCCTGAGGAGGTTATTGTACTAGGCATATTTCTTTTCTGACATCTCTCAAAACGGCTGAGCCAATACTCAAGTATCGTACAAATTCCATTTTACTTAGACTTAATGATTTCCCTGCTTCCAATCTTTCCTCACATATCCCTACCCTATAATCCAACTTTACACTATGTTTTTTACTTTATTTTTATTTTTTAAAATTTACATCCAAATTAGTTAGCATATAGCACAACAATGATTTCAGGAGTAGATTCCTCAGTGCCCCTTACCTATTTATCCCATCCCCCCTCTGACAACCTCTCCTGTAACCCTGTTTGTTCTCCATATTTATGAGTCTCTTCTGTTTTGTCCCCCTCCATTTTTATTTTTTGTTTCCCTTTCCTTATGTTCATCTGTTTTGTCTCTTAAAGTCCTAATATGACTGAAGTCATATGATTTTTGTCTTTCTCTAATTTCACTTAGCATAATACCATCCAGTTCCATCCATGTAGTTGCAAATGGCAAGATTTCATTCTTTTTGATTGCCGAGTAACACTCCATTGTGTGTGTGTGTGTGTGTGTATACACACATACATACATACATACATACCACATCTTCTTTATCCATTCATCCATCAATGGACATTTGGGATCTTTCCATACATTGGCTATTGATGACAGTGCTGCTATAAAAATGGGGGTGCATGCATCCCTTGAAAACAGCACACCTATATCCCTTGGATAAATGCCTAGTAGTGCAATTGCTGGGTCGTAGAGTTACACTATGTATTCTTCAATGTTGACCACGGACATTTGGAATTTTTCCTGTCTATGTGAGTTAATACATGATCCCTCAAAACTGTTTTTGTTTCTTTGTTTTTTCTGCCTCAAGCACTCAGAAGCTACAGACAGAAAACATGGACTATAGTATCCTTGGAATAGCAAAGCCAAGATTAGTTGGGTTAAGTCTATCATGATCCAAAATTACCTACTAAAATATCTAATAGAAAAATCTATTGTGAATTTGGAAAGACTACCTCAGCCCAGACCAGGTTTGATATTATAAAAGCATCACATCATTTCTCCATAACTTGGAACAAAAGCCAACAAAGAGCCTGTTGGCCCTACTGACTTAAATCTTGTAGATGTTATATCTAGACACCATAATAAATGTTATGCTTCAAGGCAAGATAGGAAAATAACTGTATCAGGCCACAGAGATAACAGTTTGTAAAAAAGGTCAATAAATATGTGAACACATATTTAAAGCATAAGACATTTTAGCAAGTTTATATTTAGGTCAATTTCAATATTAATAGTACTCAACTTGAAATAGATTGACAAGCAGGCAGAAAGACATATGAAAACAGGAAGGAAAATTTGTAGATGAGGAAAAGTATAACACTACTTTTTCACAACTGATAAAACCTTACCTAAGGGCCTATGTCATTAATGTATAATATATCTTCTCTTGAATTCACTATTCATATGATTTTAGTTTTATATCTTTTAAATTAATAATTTAATAAATTATTTTATTGCCAATATCTATGAAATTATCATTAACTATGTACATTATGAATCATAAACCATTTGAAGAAGGTATGCAAATCTTGTCTATAGATTTTAATATGAAGATAACAGAAATGAGCTTTCACAATGTAGGGCAAGGAGGCTCTAAACTAAAATTAGACAATTATCAAAGTAGGAAAAAATTCATTTGGAAAGTCAAAACCAAAACAAAAGCTTGTATTATAAACATTTTAAACTTTAAATACAATTGTAATGAATTTATAATGCATACTTTTATAGTTAATCTAATTATGTTTAAGCTTAACTATCTCATAATGGGATGAGATTTCTAACATTTAAACAGATGCACACGACGAACATAGCAATATAAGCTTTTAAAAAAACTTTATAATTTTGTCACTGATACTTTTCGTAATGATAATAATAATTATTTGAGTTTGATAATCAAAACCCATCTCCAGATTTAAACACACATACATATACTTTGCGTGAATGTTAATGCTCTTTTTTGTGAAAAAGTCCTTATTTTACACCTTGAATTTTCTTATAGTTTGTTTTAGCACACTGCTAATAAAACACTTCACAAATACCTGAAATCATGTAAAGCAAAGTAATATGCAAATGTTAAAGCCACGACTCATCTTCTCTACAAAAATAATTTTTCCATACACTGAATTGTGAAAACAATGTCAAAAAGAAGATAAATAAACATTACTAATTTTTTAAATTCATAAGAAGAATAGATGAGTTGACTCTTCCTGAGCCAGAACCTACTCTAATAATCTCTCCTTATAACTAGTTCTGTCTATCAGGTTAAGAAGAGAAACCTGAATTTTTACTGACATTGAAAAATATGGTAAAGTGCCTAATTTCTTAATTGCAAAATTAACATCTTCCTTGATGAAAACAACTCATTTCAGACTAAAGTAATTAAAGACAAAAATTACCCATAGAAAAGCTCAGAGGAACAATTGATATATGGTATTTATTTCCATTTGCACATGCAATTGTATAAAATCAATTCTTGAGGAAATCTTGGTTCCGAGAATCTATCAATATGAAGAGCTTGTAGACAAGAACTGCACTGTTGGGTTTAGGGGAGAAAATCCCAGCATGTTTTGATTACCTTTTCTCAACTTTTGTTAGATTATTTTTATAAGGTTTTCGCATATATTTTTTTTTTATTCACAGCAGACGATAATCATGCCAACACTCTACATACATTACAGATGCACACAAATGTATTCATTGTAAAATGTGCTCACAGCATATGATCACTCCATGTGACATCCATCTAGTTAATCATATGCTTTGAATTCAGCATTTCTAGGTCTCTCTCCTTCATCATTCCTAGAAATTTATATAAAAGCTTTTCCAACTTTATCTGCAAGTACCTTCCCAGTCAGCATGCTTCTCTGCAGAATCATCATCCTAACCCAAGTGCAAATTACCACCTATCACTTGACTAGGTTACACCAATAATTTTTCTAAATGCCCCATCTTCAGATACTCCTCTCTCTCTCCTCCAATCTTTCCTTGGGATTGCGGCCTAAACAATACTTACAAAATGCAAATCTGATGTCATCCTTCGCTTTTCAATATGCTACACTTAAAGACCTGCCTAGCATGGCAGCTGCACTTATCAAAAGATCAATTCTCATTTAGCACTCACACTGCTCTGAATACAAGCCTTAGAAATGCATGCCAGATTGATAGAACTAACATACAGGTATGGAGCAGTGCTGCAAGAGAATCTGAGCAAGGATGAACATTTAGTTGGCTCTATCTAGGAAAGATGGACTCATATTGACAGAAATTTTTAAAATAGAAAGCTGTTCAAAATGGACTCAAATCACGTCTTCCCTGGAGTCTACAACGTGGTTGTCCTACACAAAATACACCATTTTCCATAAGTAAGGCTGCAAATACCACCACTTCCACCAACATCAACAATAGCCCTTCTAGCATAATGTTACTTTCCCTCAGACAACTGACAATTCTCTCACTGCCTTTGGAAAATGGAGCAACTGGAGGTCTCAAAAGTTACTGCATCCATCTCAAAGTCCTGAATCACTTAAAAGTTGCTCAATACTTTATGACTATATTTCCTTGATATTTTATAATTTAGGAAGGAAACTGTAATTTTAACTATGACCTACAATGCGTAGAGAAAAATAAGAGAAAAATTTAAATGCATATATAATACATATTTATAATATAAATATAAAGCCATGTTTAATATGTATATTATATAAATTAAGGTGTATGTGTATATATACACTATACACATGGTAGAGAAAGGAAAATCATAGAGGTAAATTCTTTAGTCCTTGTTTCTGCAATTATTCATGAAGCTATTATTGGGCTTTGTGATTTCCTTCCTCTAGTACCCACTTTGTATTTCCTTCTCACTCAGAATTCTTTCACTGGGATTCTTGAGCTAGGTGAATAATCAAACCTCATTCTTAAGAGATCTGAATACTTGGCATGCTATTTTACTATAGACTTCCAATAACTTTAACCACTAGATATGGTAATATTAGGAGGTATCTCAGGGATCCACAGGGTCACATTAATGCTCCTCTCTGCCCTCTTTGTGAAAGAGTGATACTCTTTGCCCTTGATAGTGATAATCAAATAACCCAGGAAGCACAAGAGTCCCCTTTGTTACCTGTTCTAGCAGTCGCATGAGGAGACTGAAGTAACCAGAGACAGATTCAACTTCCAATCTAGTGGAAGTGATGTGGTATTCATCAGTGGAATCTGAATCTACCAGCATTTTTTTGTTTCATTTACATTAATAGTGCAATAGTTTCACTTGATCCTTCTTTTTCTGGGTTTCCTATGTTCCACTATTCCCATTCTTCTGTAAAAATAAATGTTTCAAAGAAGAATAAAAATATTTAACATTTATTAGCACTGACAATGTGCTAGGCACTCTTCTAAGCATTAAACAGTAACTCATTTTAGCCTCCAAATGATTCTATAAGACAGGTAATATTACTTCCCTAATTTTAAAATCAGCAAACAGAAGCATACAGACGTTGTTCCTTGCCATAAATTAATAAATCCTAGTGGCAAGGCTGAGATTGGACGCTGTGCTTTTAATTTAATCATAAAAATACCTCTGATTTGGACTGTTAAATGATGCCCTCTTTCTGGATAACATCCAAACATCTTAACATAACTTACAAAGATACTTCTCCAGTAACATACTTTGGCATCCTTCATATATACCACGTTACAGACGTACTGAAATATTTTTACCTTCACGAAGGTTTCAAGAGTCTTGGTTGATTCTGCATCTTACATAGCTACTTCTCTCTTCCTAAGACAAATTCTTTTGTATCTTAGCTTAAATGGCTTACTTGAAAAGGTAACTCACCTCAGAAATATGATATAAACTGTTATTAAATATCTGATATATCTCCTAGTGTAGCACTCACACATGGTACTGTAATTATGTTTGTCTCTCCATAAGGCTGTATAGTTTGTGACTGTAGGTATCATATATATTTTTTATTCCCACAACTTAGTAGAAGCATTAATGCAGAGCACAGAATCCTAGACATTAACTGAATAGATCAACAAATAAATGGATGTATGGATAAATAGAATTTATCGAATTTCTTTACTATTATATATATAATACTATGTATTAGATACAAAGTACTTTACACTGTATATGATTATAATGTCCTATGTTATATTTGTATTATATTTTTGTGTGTGTATATATATATACTATAAATGAAATTTGTATATTTGACTTATTTACAGCTGTAAATATATCAGAAGTTATACAGTAAGCTAAACCCAAAGGTGACACAGTTAATGTGAAATCCTATTTCTAAATGCTACTAATGTACATTTTGGTATTTCATTTTGAAGCCTTGTGTATATGTAGAACTGTGCCAGGTATCATGATGGATTGAAAGTATAAATCACAATCTTTATTTTTTTAGGATTTGCCTAGGAAGCTATGATTTGATGAATACAAAATACAGGATAGCATTAATTGCATCTAATAAGGGTTACAGAGGATAAATGCAGGTAAACTTCTGAGAACTGAAAGGAAGACCTGCAATGGACAAGAAAACCTTCAGAAAGATAAATTTGGCTGGAACTGGGGAGGGGTAAGAGTGTATTAGGTAATGCAGAAGGAGTAACACCAAGTATGGGAACCATGTAGACTATCAAGCTTTGTAAATATTCTGAAAGAGATAGAATATTTTTAGACCAGGAGCAAACACAGGTACACCTGAGATAGACTGGGCAGAAAAAGGAAGTGAAGTCTGTGTGATGACAATGTCATGTAGCAGTCACACAAAAGCTTTCTGATTTTTCTCGGCACAAAAAATACTGGGCTAGCCCCCAATAAACTGGACCAACCAAATTATTCTACTTGTCATCATATCTAATTAGTAACAACCACAAAGTCAAGGAGAAAAGTCAGGTAAAATCATGTATTTTCTTTACAAATTGATCATGGCTGTTTCTGACCTTTTTATTACTGATAAGCACAAGAGTGTTCACTGATAAAATTCTGCCAAATTTTATGACACTATTGCATTAAACTGAGTATTATATCCATAAATAAATAAATTGTATAAGACATTTTATAATACATCATTTAACCTCGGTCAATTTTCATGTATATGAACATTAATTTGTCATTTCTAACTTAGGAAGATCCTGAGCACCTCTACACTGAATCCCAACTTTGACTAACTGCATTGTCTATCTTCTGGTAAACTCTAGAGTCTTTCTTCTCATGGACTTGTGAAATAGAACAATGATGAATTGTCTGGAGGCTTTTAGTGAGAGTGATCTGTTTTTGCATACTATGCAAGCATTGACCACTTAATTATTTTTAAGCTGTCTCTTCAGATTCTCCTTTTCAAAAACTAGTTAAATAAAATGAAGTAGAAAGAGTTGAGACATCTGCTTAAGTGAAACTATTGTTTCCCCTTAATAATAAATGTTTCTTAAAATCCTTAAAACTTTTTTTTAAGTTTATTTATTTCCTTTGATAGACACTAACAGTGCATGGGGTGGGGGTGCAGAGAGAGGAAGAGACAGAGAATCCCAAGCAGGCTATGCACAGTTAGCACAGAGCCCAAAGCAGGGATGGAATCCACAAACCATGAGATCATGACCAAGAGTCAGATGCTTAACTGACTGAGCCACCTAGGTGCCCCAGGAATCTTTAATAAGTTAAAATGATATACAATTATAGAATTAAAACAAAATATTTTGATCATTTGGTCAATCACTAGGTAATTGGTAATAGGTAATTTTCTAGGTAAGTTTTTACCTTTATTGGAAAAATACTTTTTCAGGTTTTTATCATCATTCTTGATAATATTTACTAGGCAGAATAATTTCAAATCAGATTGTTAGCTTTTGTATGAATCTCAAAATCATGATTTGAATCAAAACAAGAAATACTATGCAAAACACCTTATATTCTTTATATAGTAACTAATCATAATACTGCTTGCAGCTCCAAACACATAAACCCCAACAAAAATTAACAAGCGAGTTTGCTGGCCTTACTTTCCTAACAAAAAGATTCCTATGGCTGGATTTTTCATGCACAATACAAATTAAACACACTAGTGACTTTTAATTCAAGATGGTGGACTAAACTCATGCCTCAACTCCTTATGATGAACACCTTTAATTTTCTGTAAAGAAATACAAAGGAAAGTAACACAAAGAGCAAGAAGCAGTGGAGGGGAGCAATAATGGAAAAGAGCTTTCAGTGCATTTCTAGGAAAGAGGAAGGTCAAAGGATGTTAATTAATGGCATAGAACAGGGAAAGTTCTAGGCTGCAGTGGAGATGGAAACTCCTCCATATTACAGGAAGAAACCAAACCAAAGTTTGGCGAGAGGCAGAAAACAAAGTTTGGCGAGAGGCAGAAAACAAAGTTTGGCGAGAGGCAGAAAACAAGTTATAGAGATGGATGGGAAAACTCAATATTACCATCACAAACATTTCCTTATTTTCATGTATAAAGGTAAAAATATCCCATTCATAATCCCAAATTTGATCACCTTTGGAATTTGACTATATGAGAATCATGCAAGACTATGTTTTACTGAGAAGAAGAATAATGGTGAATTTGCATTGGTCAATATGAAAGCACTCAAAAGTCATAATATTTAAATGAGCTTGATACTGAGACTTGTAATAATATGAAACAAGAATCAATCTTAAGTAAGTAAAGCACAGTAACATGTTGAATACGTTATTTCATTGGCCGATTCAATCACAAAATTCAAAATGCATCTAAATATGTCCGGATATGCTTACACCTTTCTTAATTTCTACACGTATTCGTGTGTTGACTTCATCTGCCTATTTCAGAAAGGGGTTAAATATGCCCATTGAGATTACACATCGTCCTTTTATATCTAATAGTTTCATCATTATAGTTTAGGGTAAATAGAGGTTTCTGTTGTTAATCTTGTCAGGTTGTATCTTTGATCTTATTAAAATACAATTATAATTTTAGTTTGAAATTATTATGTGCAATTTTTAAAATATTAACATCATAGATACTGCTTTTGTTGATGTTAAAATTTGCCTAAAACATCCCTGATGACTGCTTTTATTAAAATTCCCTTAGCTGTTTTTTTTTTCCTGTTTATATATTTTAGCAGGGGCAAGAAAATTCATTCATTCAAACATTATAATTCTTCTATTTTTGGGATTCTTAATATTTGTTTTAAATTCTCCAACTGAATCCTATGCAATTATTTAGACATAATTATATGTTTTTGTACTTACTTGGATTCTCACATTTCTTTTATTCATGTCTTCTCTTTTCTTAAACTTAAGTACTTCTTTTTTTCAGAAAAGATATATGGTATATTACTCTATGAATCCCCACTTGTTAAGAATATATTTATATTGCCTAACTTTTGATCAAAGGTGGGCCAACTATGGGATGCTAAGTAAAAATATTTATTCTTGGAATTTGAATGTAGTGATCCACTACTTTCAATATCATGTATCTCAGATAAATTGTCTGAAAACAACCACAACCTAATTCCTTTGTAAATATATTCCCCTTTTGTCAAGTTGTAGGATACTTAGTACTTCTATTTATCTTTTTTTTTTCAAGTTTACTTATTTATTTTGAGAGAGAGAGAACGCACAGTCACGGGAGGACCAGAGAGAGGGAAAGAGAGAGAATCTCAAGCAGGCTCTGCACTGTGAGTGCAGAGCCCTTTTCAGGGCTCGAACTCACTAACTGTGAGATCATGACCTGAGCCGAAATCTAGTCAGTGGCTTAACTGACTCAGCCACTCAGGAGCCCCTTTATCTTTGAGCTCAATATTTATTTGTACGTATTAATGTGTTTTTTCACATTAATAGTAATTTTGAAAGACACTTTGGTCTCTTTCCATAATTTTTTTCTTAGGTTATAGCATATCTTCTTCAATTACACTTTTGCATTTGTGCATGTGTGCTGTCTCATCTCTGATTTGCTAATAACTAATAAATCGATATGGATATTGAAAACACTGGGCCAACTATTGGCCTCAAATTTTCTTTCATAACTTTTATCTTTTTGCTGTATTAAAGGAGCTTGTGGGAGAATTCCTTAGCTTTTTTGTATGATTAACATGGTAACTATTTTTTCACTCTTGTATTTGTCAATCTATATCCTAAATATTAACATTTACCTAATGAGTTTGATGTTTCAAAGACAGTTCTCCCTTCTTTCTCTCCCTGTCTCTGTCACTCTCTCTATTGGTTCTTTTGATTCAAATACACAGAATCCCTTCTTTTTTTCACTAAGGCTAATAATTCAAAGCTGATTTTTTTGTTCTTTTAAAAATATTTTTTCTCTTGCTTTTTGCCTTGATGATAGTTCCTCTTCAGTTAGCAGTCCCAATTCTGTTGATCATTAAAAGCTTGTAATCCTTATTTCCTGGATATACATATACACACAGAAATGTAACTGGGTTATGATTTTTCACGAGTAAAATGAAAGTCACAGACTGCTGATGCTAATTATGGAAGCTGGGCTATGGTAGCAGCAAGGATGTTAAGTCAGGCCATTTTAAACTTGTAGGGAGAGAAAAGCCTGCCTTCTTTTTTAAAAAGGCTCCATGTCAAAACTTAAAAATCTTTGTTTCTAACATAAAGTATGACACCCAAACAAAAAAAAGTGCACAAACCACACAGCCGCATGAATTACCACAACTGTGAATATTAGTCACCATGCAGGTTAAAAGAACCCACAAGCGCCCCTTACGCTGTCTTTAAAACTCACTTCACTCTAACCAATCCAAAATAATTACTGTCTCAACATGCCATGAAATTCATATATATGTGAATATATTTTAAAGAACAAAACCTTAACGATGTCCGAAAGGACAGCAGTGTCCAGGATGGGGAACCCACAACGTAACGGCGTGTTTCGGGTGCTGCAGCCTTGGACCTCGGGCGTTGGCAGAAGTAGAAGTCAGCCCAGAGATCCTCCTCGGAAGCCCGGGAAGCTGCTGGAAGGCTGTAAATTGGCGGCCGGAGCATGCGCGGTTCACGTTCTCGGGCTGGCTTCCGGAGGCCCCACAGGTGCGGCTGCTTGGGCCTGAGTGCTTTCAAGCACCTGGTGCGGCGTCTTGGGCTAGGCGCTTGCTACCGTAAGATTCTATATCGGGAAGAGCGGGGTTGAAGATTCCAGGAGCATTGAGGATTGCAATACAGATGGTATGAACCGAGCTCCTTACAAAGGAGTCTGGGAGGAAGGTCCTTTGGCACCCAGGTGTTTTCTCACCCTAAATTACAAAAAAATAAAAAATAAATAAATAAATAAATAAAAATAAAATAAAATAAAATAAAATAAAATAGTATAAAATAAAATAATAAAAATAGAAAAAGAAAAAGGCATCCTTAAATATCTAAACACCATAACTTAGGTTTGTTCTTTGAAATTAATATAAATGAAGTCATCCAGTGGGCGTGCTTGTAAGTCTGCCGTCTTTCACTGACTATTTCTGATACTCATGTTGTTCCATGTTGTATCATTTAGTTTATTTTCTTTGCTACATAATAATCCATTCTATGAATATATCACCGTGTATTTATCCATTAATTCCACTGTTCATGGGCATTCACATTATTTCCAGTTTGGAGCGGTTGTGAACTGTGCTGACATAAACACTACTGCATATGTCTCCAGGGAAAGTTTTAATTTGCGAATATTCATGAAGTTGGAAATCATGTATAGGTATTCATATGTTTTCCTCTCATCTATAGAGCCCACAACGGAAATTTGTGACATTTTATCATCATTGTAGAAAGAGAAAATTTTCTGGATTTTATCTGAGGTCAAAAGTCACAGGTTTAAGAGGAGGAGGCAATTTCCCCAAATTGTGTAATTAATTATCCTGCTGGCTGCTCCATGGCCTTCCCTCACTTTCTGCTTCTTCTGAAGCAAACAAACTGAAATTGGCTATTATGTTGGGAAAACTCACTGTAATGTGTATGCTGTATGGGATTGTAGTTTTATCAGCTGTTAACTTAATGTCATTTCTTTTATATCAAGAAATGTCTCAAATGGCCTTATTCTTCAACAGCATCCTTCCAATTGCCTCAGTGATGCTTTGGGTTTATTTGTGTATCAGTGATCATTTATTAGGCAAATAGGAGAGTAAATAAATTGACTCACAGTTATTGTGAAGCAGAATTAAGGAATTTAACAAGTGGAGAGGCAAGGGAAAGAAAGCAGTAATAGCAGCAGCAACAACAATGGTAATAGAAATTGCCTTAAACTTCCAAATAATCTATATGCTCAGATCTATAGCACTCACTGAGTTGAGGTAAAAATTGATGATATCATAGGCCCACCTAGAAATTTCCATAATGAGATATATAGTTGACTAGGTCAGCATCCATTCACCCTCCTCCCAATGTCTATCTGTACTAAAGAGGCAAACCACCTGAAATTCCATTTTTTCCAATCTTACAGGTAGGATTTTGAATGTGATTTATAGAGGAGGCTTTGCTCTGTCTGCTTCTGAGGATTCTCTTCTCCAGCATAGTTGAGGAATTACTGGGTATCAAAAGTCAAGCACAGATGTCCTCCTTGGATCTAAATGGTGGTTTACTCACTTATGATAGTAGCAGATTCCTGATGTCACAAAATTGTGTTTTTGGGGGGCCAATATTTCCAGAGGTAGCTTCCTTATTCTTATTTCTCATCTTTGTAATTGCACATCTTTTGTGTGTGTTTGTGTGTGTGTGTGTGTGTGTGTGTGCACACGCGTATGTGTGTGTCTGTAATTGTACATCTTTATTAGGCCAGATTGGCAATGTTAATCTAAAAGCCATTCCCAGCAATTCCATTTATGGAGTATTTTTCCAACACTTCTAAAGATTGTATAAAAACTAATGTTCTGTATTAATCATTTCCTGACTTAAAACACTAGGGTTATTTCTGCTTTCTCCAAGTTAACCCTGACTTAAAAAAAATATTTGATACAAGAAATGGTTGCAGACAAATAAATCCTCAAGAATAAAAGTCTGTGATTAGCTATCTCATCTGATAGGGTTTATGGACAGTGAAGATTTTTCCAATAAGGAAATAAGGTTACTATAAAAAATAGGAAGATTAAAAACAAAGATTTAGGAATATATAAATGTTGAAATGAATTTAATTTATGTGACTTATTCACTCAACAGTATCTGAAGCCATACACAAAAGATTCTATGTTAGATGATACCATTTATATGAAATTTCTAGGAAAGGTATGTATATAGAGAAAACACAGACCAGTGGTTGCCTGATGCTGGGGGTAGAGGAAGGGATGACTGACAAGAGGCATGAGGGAATTTTTTAGGGTGATGAAAATATTCTAAAACTAGAATGTGGTTATCATTGTAAAATTCCATAAAGTTACTAAGAACCATTTAGTTAAATGCTTATAATGGGTGAATTTAATGGTATACATGTTATACTTTAAAGCTGTTTTTAAAACTCTTCTTTTTTCTTATTTTTTAAAACGTTTATTTGTGAGAGAGAACGCGCATATGTGCATGAATGGGGAAGGGGCAGAGAGAGAGGGGCACAGAGGATTCAAAGCAGGCTCCTTGCTGACAGCAGAGAGCCCAATGCAGGGTTCAGCCCTGGAATGGTGAGATCAAATATTTATTATTAGCAAAGTTTTGATATTTAATTTTCTCAGATCAAACTTCTTATTTCATTTTAATCATCTTTTATTCTAATATGATAGCACAGAAAACAACATCAACAAGAAAAAAAATTGAGGTAATGTACATATGCAACTAGACAATTGAATTAGTTCTACATTATTTAATTAACTTCTTAAGATGGATTTATTTTATGAACATTTCAATTTATAAAAAATTTAATTCAATTAATGCTATGAATAGTATAGAGAGAAATTTTAATTATTTTCTTGGTAGTAACTTAAAAGCATTTGATAAAATTTATATAAATATTTGTATAAACATATGCACACATCACACAGGCATTGAATCCATTTAATGGTGAGGCATTCTTATTAATATTTAAATTGGGATCACAATTCTTGCAAGCATAAAAACAGTTTACATTTTTTTCTGGAAATTCTAGCAGTGTCAATTGGACCAATAACAGAAATAAGTATTATGGCTATTGAAAGAAGAGTAACAGATACATATATTTATTGGTAAATAAATATATAATGTAATAAAAGTGTTATTAAAACATTAGAATACAATATGTGAATATGTGTAGAAGTTTGGGCTAGAGAAGAATTGTCTAATGATACACAGCTGGTGACAATAAAGGGACATATTTAAACATGTAACAATTATTTAAAAAGTAAGAAAGACTTTCAGAAATACTTGCAACATATAGGACAGATGAAAGGTTAGTGTTACTATTTCATTAGAAGCTCTTACAAATCAATAAAATATTAACTAGTAGAAAAATGGAATAAGCACACTTAAAGTTGTCAATTTAATGGAATTTTAAAAATGACTAGATGTCATATTTTTGTGTTTAATAATCAAAGCTAAAAATAGGTTGCAATATTCATTGCTTACTAAAATGAACTGATATGGATACTGCCATACATATTTAAATTAAAATAATGCCTGATAATCCTCCCAGATGTCTATTTGGCACCTTTTAGAAATAGCTTTTTTAACGTATATTTCTTGACGGGATGTCTGGCTGGCTTAGTCAGTAGAGGATGTGGCTCTTTCATCTTGAGGTCTTGAGTTCAAACCCTACGTTGGGCACAGAGCTTACTTAATTTTTTTAAAGCCTATTTAAAAGTACATTTCTTGACTAAATCATTCCTTTTCGATGAATTTATTCTACATAAATAATAAAAAATGTAACATACGATTACAAGAATGTTCATAGAACCTATGTTCACAGAGGCAAAAAATGGAACCATACTAGATGCATTAAAAGTCATATTACTCCCATACAGTGGAGACCAATGAGACCACTACAATGTGATGGAATATGTCATGTTCGCTAATACATACTGAAGTGTAAAAGTAGATAGCAAATCATAACAGTGTTCTCCCATTGTGTGTCATGTGTCTGTGTGTGTGTGTGTGTGTGTGTGTGTGTACAGGTTTGTGTGAATATACATGTGAACACTGATATTTCATATTAATATGAAAAATCTGGATGATACTAACAAAAGATAAACTGTGCTTTTATCTGATTGATGGTATTGAGTCTGTTTTTATTTTCTTCTTTTTGTTACAATGGACTTTATATAGTAGGAAAGAGGGAAAAACACAGTAACTATATTGAAACTAAAATATCCACAAAGTGCAGGAAATATGGATTAAGGAAAACTATAAGAACGAAATCCTGATTCTTACAAAGAATACCAGTAATAATACCCATTGTCACAACAATTGAAGAATGTTTTTCTTTTGACCAATTCCTCACCCTGTTTTTTGGTGGGGTGGGGGTGGGGATGGGGTGGGGGGGAGGGTCTTCTTTTGAAACATTTGCCTTTAATTTGGATTAACTTGGGTAAAGATAAGGGATCTTTTATCCTTTGCCTGTCTTATTTGAATGCTGCTATCCCTAGTACATAGCTTACTATTAGACCTTTCTTTCTCTTTGTTAATTAGGTAACCAATACTATCCACCAAATATTAAACACAGGTAGGATTTGGGATGTGATTTAAAGAGGAGGCTTTGTTTTGTCTGTTTCTGAGGATTCTCTTCTCCGGCATAGTTGAGGAATTACTGGATATCAAAAGTCAGGCACAGATATCCTCATTAGATCTAAATGGTGGCTTACTCACTTATGATAGTAGCAGATTCCTGATGTCACAGATAAAATTGTGTGTTTTGGGGCCAATATTTCCAAATAAATAATCCATGACAATAATTACAGAACAATTTTCTAAATATACAATACGGTCTAAAATATAATTCCTACCCTCAGTGAGTTTACAGTTGAATAAAGAGGATAAGTTTATGTTGCCCTAGCTGTGTACTCATTTTTGTGTAATGTAATTCATATTTGGATAGGCCAAGCATTATCTATCTGACCAATAATGTAAGAATCTGGCCCTCATATATTTTTCTGAAAATTAAACTTTAAAGATTCTCCTTCTTTGTAGAATTGATCTTAGATCACTAGCCTTTGTTTTCTAGAGGTTTTCACACTAACTGCAGAGGTCCTGGATTCACCCCCTGCCCAATCTAGCAGGAAGATACACCCAGGACATTTGGCTATCCTAGCAATTAATTAAAGGCAGAGAAGATACTCTATTGAGACAGTACATTCCCTATAAATCAGATACTTGGAAAATGCATTTTTACTCATTCAACACAATTTTCAACTTATGCTCTGAATTATCATCATTTGCTTTGATAGATTCCTAAGAACCTAATTATTTATGATAACTGAACTAAATTTTAATGTGCAAAAAGTTACATTAGTCCTTGACCATCATTTATTTTTGTATGGCTATACAAACGCATGCCAAAACTCTTTTCTAATACACCCTCTTGTGATTGTTTGATAGCAATAACTGTAATTATTTGTGGTATTTAGTAAAATAATTATTTAATTGTTGATGACAATATTGGCATGGAACTCTCAAGTGTTTTCATTGAGGAATTTCTAAGTTTAAATGAAACTGAAAGTGTCTTGGCATTGTCAAGGGGGGAAGGCAAAGCAGCAAGTACAAAATATGTTTGAAAATCAGTATTGATATTTGTAATCCATGTACTCTTTCCTTTATGTTCCACAAAATATGTTATTTCTTGTAATGATGTTTGTGGCTTTCCACTGGTTGCATAACGATACATCAAACATTTATTGGGTTTTCCTGATTCTAAAAACACTTAGCTAACTATAACTGACATTTCTTGACCATCCCTCAATTAGCAAATAAAGTTTAAAATGAGGAATGTTTATGAACTCAAATTGTACTCTAATGAATCACTATTTTAAAAATCACTTATTTTTATGACTTTGTTTTATTGTAGATTTGAATCCCATAAGATCTCTACTGACTCAAAAAGTGCTGTAACAATTCACTTTAAATGAAAGTGTCACTCACAATCTTGACAATTAACCCAGTTAACCTGCCGGGTGAAAAAGTTAATATCAGCCTTAACCTCATGTACTGAAGTGTTTCTCGTCATGTCAGATGTGCATTTCATTTCTGAGAAAACCATATTTTGTTCCCTTTGCGTTAGAATTTCTCATTAATTGCACAACATGTAGATGCAGTAAGCACTTAAAGACAAAGCATTGAATGTGGAATGTATAAGACCTAGAATTCAGAATGTAAAAAATCAAGCCATGTAACAAATAATTCTATCACCTGGTAAAAAGCTGCAGTAGTTCCTGACAACTAATGGAAAAGTCACTGGATTCATTATATAACAGTGAGATTTCTTGTATCTTATCTCTTTTTTAAAGCCAAATTTCATTTCCTCTTCTTCTGGGAAGCCTTCCTGCACATTTAAGAGATGTTATGTTATTAAAATTTTTCTCCTTTTCTCCATAGGGGAAAAAATTCCTTCCCCTCCAAATGCCCATCATGCTAATTTTATGTCTTTTTTATTATACTAAAATTTAAAAATCTTGGTCATTACAATTGCTTTTGGTCTTATCTTCCCTGTGAATATTCTATAAGATGTGACAATATTATTCCTGATAGCCCACATATTGAGAATCACAATGCTTTGCACATGGTTAGTACTCAATCAACATATTTAAAGAGAAGAATGGAAAACGCATGATTGAATTATCTTGTACTACTCTTATTGTAGCATTTATTCTTTGTAGTGCTAATAAAATGTCCATGAGTATCAAAGTATGATACAAACTTTTTTTTAAAGAGAGTTAATAATACATTGCCTTTGTAATCTCACAGTGTTTAATACCACCTCTATCCAAGTGTTGTTATTCCTTTTTCTCATACAGAAAATCATAATCATGCCAATTGGGTTTTTGCCACTATACATCCAGTGGGAATCACACAGGCAATCACTTCGTTAAAATGGCTAATTATGCCATTAAATGGTAAATTATGTTAGAATAATCTGAAAGTTCATGGAAGAAAGATTAAAAGACTAAAAAAGAAATGATGATATATAAGAGCACACATGGTATTTGACAGAAGAGGTCTGGATTTGAGATCTATCAGAGACATTAAATGCAACACTCTGTGAAAACAGGAAAATTACACATCTGTAAAATAAGAATAAATCGTGAACTATGTACTTGTGTATAACTTACACAAAATTGTGGAAACTCATAACTATATAAATACACTTGTAATGATTTGGCATTCCATTCAAGTAATGTGGTTTGCTCTGTGGAAGTTATTTAAAAATGATAAACCCTTTTTAAGTGCTCTAATCAGTTGCTGTTTTTTAAGCTACGCAAATCAGAGGAAAATATTCTTAGACATGTCACTTATAGAATATATTGAACACAGTAATAGCTAAAGTTTAATATGCACTAAGTACTATTGTTAATTTTATATTCTATACATTTATGCATTTTGTTAACTCATGAAAATATTATGTTTAAGAAAACTACATTTGTGAAAACTTAAACTGACGTTTCTTTAGTACATTAGGCATTCCCTTGATTTATTTGTTCATTATTTTTCTATCGGCAAACATCACTAAGTTATTGACGTTCGAAGAGATAAATTCCAACAAAAAGAGGAACATGTTTTTTTTTTCCTCTTAGAGAATACAATGCTGTTTCTCCCACACAAATATGGATGGATTGAGTTTTTTATTCATATTAAAACAGATGGCTGAATTAACTTATGATTCTTTGAAGTAACTATTATCTTTTATTAATCAGTGGACAAATAACATTTTCTATGCTCAGAACAGAAAATATATAAATATATATATAAACATAATAAAATCACTGGGATATTGTACACAAAACTTTCGAGGAATTCTAAACTTGAATTTGAGATTTATTTTAAAAATAAACTTTTCTAGGATCTTTTCATGATGACATATTTGCTTTTAATTATTTATTGGAACATAAAGTAAAAAGTGAAAAATAATCATTCACATTTTCACTGGAAAGTGCTACTGTTGCTAATTTGATTTGTATTCTTCCAAATGGAACATGTGAAATATATAAACAAGTGGTTATGTCAAAAAATATTAATCTAGATTTTCAGTCAGTTATCTCTACATTTGAGTGCACCATATTTGATTTATCTGAACTGAGATATCGGGAGATACATGTTGTTTATAATTTTTCCTATTGTAAAAAACACTGTGATATATATGGTTAAAGATGCCTTTAAGTTAGTAAAGGCTAAAAAGAATTGTTTTCTAGTTTAGAATGTATGAGACTCAATTAAGACCTAGGGCACCTATGGTACTTCCAAGAGCCTACTGACAGATTATTTATGATCACAGAAAGAATTCAGGAATCCTTCCTGCGTGAAAGATTACACATCAGATCTAATAATTCCTGGTGGTGTTGGTATTTTTTAAGGTCATAGATGTAATGGGATTACACTATAGTCATTTGCTTGAAATCAGATTCATGATATATAGCAATCTTTCCTTAGATACTATCCAAAGTAACTCAAGATCTGGCAAGATTCCTTATGGAATCTCAAACTACCAATGTTAGCTGATAAAGTAAAGCATTCTTAGTATCAGGCCTAAGAGAATAAGATTATTCTTTTGGTAGCATGGTTAAAATAGCCCATAATAGCTATAATGATGTTAATTAACTTTTCTATAGTGGCTCAGATTCTTTTTTTTATTTTTTTTTTATTAAAAAAAATTTTTTTTAACGTTTATTTATTTTTGGGACAGAGAGAGACAGAGCATGAATGGGGGAGGGGCAGAGAGAGAGGGAGACAGAATCGAAAGCAGGCTCCAGGCTCTGAGCCATCAGCCCAGAGCCTGACGCGGGGCTCGAACTCACGTACCGCGAGATCGTGACCTGGCTGAAGTCGGACGCTTAACCAACTGAGCCACCCAGGCGCCCCTATAGTGGTTCAGATTCTTGATGTTCAAAATGAATTATATGCATCTAATATATTGACTTGGAGAATTAAGAAACACAGATGTTTCAGATATTATCAATTTAGGTATTAATGGATTTGAATGAACACATTTGTTTTCCTTTTTTAAGTTTTTATTTAAATTCCAGTTAGTTAACATATAGTATAACATTAGTTTCAGGTGTAGAGTCCAGTGATTCATCACTTACATACAATATTCAGTGCTCATCATAATAAGTGCCTTCCTTAATACCTATCACCCATTTAACCCATCCCCTCACCCTCTTCCCTTCCAGTAACTCTCAGTCTGTTCTCTATGTTTGAGAATCTATCTTCTGGTTTGCTTCTCTATTTTTTCCCCATGTTCATCTGTTTTGTTTCTTAAATTCCACATATGAGTGAAATGATATGCTATTTGTGTTTCTCTAACAGACTTATTTCCCTTAGCATAATACATTCTAGCTCCATCCCCATTGTTGCAAATGGCAAGATTTCATCCTTTTTGAGGCCTCAGTAATGTTCCATTGTATACATATACCTCTCTTCTTTATCCATTCATCAGTCAATGGACATTTGGGCTCCCTCCATAATTTGGCTATTGTTGACAATGCTGCTATAAACTCTGGGATGCATGTATCCCTTTGAATCAGTATTTTTGTATCCTTTGGGTAGTGCAATTGCTGGATCATAGGGAAGTTCTATTTTTAACTTTTTGAGGAACTTCCATACTGTTTTCCAGAGTGGCTGTACCAGTTTCCATTCCCACCAACAGTGTAAGAGTCTTCCCTTTCTCTGCATCCTTGCCAGCACCTGTTGTTTGCTTTGTTGTTAACTATAGCCATCTGACTGCATCTCTCCCTCTCTTTCTCTCTCTCTCTCCCTCTCTCTTGCAGTTTTTTAGCTTATAAATTATAAGGACTGGTTCCTATATCTCGAGAAAATTTATGTTGAGTGAACACATTTTGATTAACTCATATATGTCAGCTGCTTTTACCTATAAATTCATCTAATTTACCCAACATATATGAACCAGACTTTATAATTTATAAACCAAAAAACTGCAAGAGAGATAGAGATGCCTAGGTAGCATTAGTACTATAATGCAAATAAAATCTGACCCTCAAAGACACGGATCTTTTCTATTTTTCCAAACAGTTCTATAATAAGTATTTGGCTAACTATGGCTCTGTAAAGTGACATTTAAATGGATAGCATTATATACAAAATATACTACATGTATAGTTCCTTCCAAGTTTATAGTGCTATAAGAAAGAACTGAGTAATGTAACATAAATCATATTCATCTAAAAGAGTTGATGTATAAACTAATTTTACATATTTGATGTTAAAATAAGTAAAAAGGACTTATCTGTCAAGATGTCAATGAGAATGGATTAGAATGCTGCTTTTCAAACTTCCTATCCATATTTCATGGTCATCTTGTTAAAATGTAGACTCTGTTTTATCAGGTCTGGCGTGGAACTTAAGGAGCTACATTTCTAACAAGTGTAGGTGATACTGATGGTATGTATCCATGGAGTACACTTTGAGTAACAATGGGTTGTGGGGCTAATTATTTACAGTTCAAAAATTAAGCTTCCTTTTTATGAGGAACTACCAAAATTCAGACAGAAATCTACACAAATGTTTTAAACCATATTAAAATAGCAAGTACTACCACATTTTTTTTCTGAATGTTTAATCTCCATTGATTATAGTGGCTAACATTGGGACAAAGTCCATAGTGTCTCTTGTATCCATATATGTACCTAAAATGTTCAGCTTCTCTCACTCTCAGCAGGTAAGGTCTCATTAGCACCTGTGATTTAAAAAGCCTGAGTTTCTCCCAGCAAGATGTGGCTTTATTAATATGTGTTATATTTATATATCTCTCATTTTATGATGTTATTATGTGCAACCAAATGTATAGTTATTGCTCTAGGACCTGTTTACTTCATAAATATTGATGGCTAAAGGTGTGAATCTTGCTAGGGTCTTCTGCATAGCTATGTGAGAGTAAACATTAAACAAAAATGACTTAAGAATAAATGAAAATAATAACTTGTTTTAAATGGGAAAGAAAATGACAAGAATAAGAAAATAAAAGTCAAGGAAAGAATATGTTTGCTAGCTGCTATTAAATATGAATGTTATTATTTTTGAAGAAATAAATATGTAGACATCTAACTATCTTTTTCAGGAGAATTATGAATTGTTCACTAAATATATTGTCTGAAGTATTTCTGTTTGTTTTTCCTAGCCCTGTGGTGTGATGGTAAATGTTTATAAACTAGCTTTCTGTATAAAAAAAAAAAAAAGATTTGTAGCATTTTCAGATATCCACAGGGTAAATCTTTACAACAGTCAATTTTAAGCAATGAACATGACAGGAAAGTTGCACCAATGGGCACTTACAGGCCAGTGGAAGTCAATTCCAACATAACACTGACTTAGTAAGCTTGAGCACCACTTTGCTTTAAGAATGTTGTATCATTAGGGGTACCTGGGTGGCTCAGGTCATGATCTCACGGTTCATGAGTCTGAGTCCCACATCGGGCTCTGTTCTGACCACTCAGAGACTGGAGCCTGCTTCAGATTCTGTCTCCCTCTCTCTCTGCACCTCCTTTGCTCACACTCTGTCTCTCTCTCTCAAAAACAAATAAACATAAAAAAATTAAAAAAAAAAAGAATGTTGTATCATTATTGTCAACGAACATTTATAATCATTAATTACAAAATGTGGAAAATGAAAACAAAATGAAGACAAAATTAGTTATAAATTTAACATCCAAAGAATGGACATTTAATCTAAATATACACATACATATATGTATTTGTATATATGTATATACATATATATTTATACATATATACATATATATATATTTGTATATAACCTTGAAAATTTTTAGTAATTTTATTTTATTTTGGGGGAATTTTTATTAAAATATCTGCATGCATAATTGTTATAAAATTGAAAATTATTTAATTTTTGTTTCCTCCCATTTAAAAGAAAATATATTAGAATTTAGAACAATAATTACTTATTCCTTAAAAAATACATCCTTCCAGGCATAAAGGAGTGGCAAGATATAGTCAATGAACTGAATGGCAAAAATATGCAGCGAAGAATTCTTTATACATTCAAGCTGGCATTCAGAATAGGAAGAGAGTTAGAGTTTCCCAGAAAAACAAAAACTAAAGGAGTTTGTGACCACTAAACTAGCCCTGTAAGAAATTTTAAGGAGACTCTTTGAGTGGAGAAAAAACAAACAAAAAACACCAAAAGCAACAAAGACTACAAAGGACAAGAGAACATCACCAGAAACATGAACTCTATTAAATGCTCCAATCAAAACACAGGATATCAGAAATGAATTTAAAACAAAACGAAACAACAACAACAACAAAAACCAAACGAAACCAAACAAAACACCACAAGATCCAGGTATATGCTGCCTGTAAGAGACTCATTTTAGACCTAAAGACACCTGAATATTGAAAGGGGATGGAGAACCATCTATCATGGTAATGGATGTCAAAAAAAAATATGGAGTAGCCATAGTTATATCAAACAAACTAGATTTTATTTTTTTTTATTTTTTTTTCAATATATGAAATTTGTTGTCAAATTGGTTTCCATCCAACACCCAGTGCTCATCCCAAAAGGTGCCCTCCTCAATACCTATCACCCACCCTCCCCTCCCTCCCACCCCCCATCAACCCTCAGTTTGTTCTCAGTTTTTAACAGTCTCTTATGCTTTGGCTCTCTCCCACTCTAACCTCTTTTTCTTTTCCTTCCCCTCCCCCATGGGTTTCTGTTAAGTTTCTCAGGATCCACATAAGAGTGAAAACATATGGGATCTGTCTTTCTCTGTATGGCTTATTTCACTTAGCATCACACTCTCCAGTTCCATCCATGTTGCTACAAAGGGCCATATTTCGTTCTTTCTCATTGCCATATAGTACTCCATTGTGTATATAAACCACAATTTCTTTATCCATTCATCAGTTGATGGACATTTAGGCTCTTTCCATAATTTGGCTATTGTTGAGAGTACTGCTATAAACATTGGGGTACAAGTGCCCCTATGCATCAGTACTCCTGTATCCCTTGGGTAAATTCCTAGCAGTGCTATTGCTGGGTCATAGTGTAGGTCTATTTTTAATTTTCTGAGGAACCTCCACACTGCTTTCCAGAGTGGCTGCACCAATTTGCATTCCCACCAACAGTGCAAGAGGGTTCCCGTTTCTCCACATCCTCTCCAGCATCTATAGTCTCTTGATTTGTTCATTTTGGCCACTCTGACTGGCGTGAGGTGATATCTGAGTGTGGTTTTGATTTGTATTTCCCTGATAAGGAGCGATGTTGAGCATCTTTTCATGTGCCTGTTGGCCATCCGGATGTCTTCTTTAGAGAAGTGCCTATTCATGTTTTCTGCCCATTTCTTCACTGGGTTATTTGTTTTTCGGGTGTGGAGTTTGATGAGCTCTTTATAGATTTTGGATACTAGCCCTTTGTCCGATGTGTCATTTGCAAATATCTTTTCCCATTCCGTTGGTTGCCTTTTAGTTTTGTTTGTTGTTTCCTTTGCTGTGCAGAAGCTTTTTATCTTCATAAGGTCCCAGTAATTCATTTTTGCTTTTAATTCCCTTGCCTTTGGGGATGTGTCGAGTAAGAGATTGCTACGGCTGAGGTCAGAGAGGTCTTTTCCTGCTTTGTCCTCTAGGGTTTTGATGGTTTCCTATCTCACATTCAGGTCCTTTATCCATTTTGAGTTTATTTTTGTGAATGGTGTGAGAAAGTCGTCTAGTTTCAACCTTCTGCATGTTGCTGTCCAGTTGTCCCAGCACCATTTGTTAAAGAGACTGTCTTTTTTCCATTGGATGTTCTTTCCTGCTTTGTCAAAGATTAGTTAGCCATACGTCTGTGGGTCTAGTTCTGGGGTTTCTATTCTATTCCATTGGTCTACGTGTCTGTTTTTGTGCCAATACCATGCTGTCTTGATGATTACAGCTTTGTAGTAGAGGCTAAAGTCTGGGATTGTGATGCCTCCTGCTTTGGTCTTCTTCTTCAAAATTACTTTGGTTATTCGGGGCCTTTTGTGGTTCCATATGAATTTTAGAATTGCTCGTTCTAGTTTCGAGAAGAATGCTGGTGCAATTTTGATTGGGATTGCATTGAATGTGTAGATAGCTTTGGGTAGTATTGACATTTTGACAATATTTATTCTTCCAATCCATGAGCAGGGAATGTCTTTCCATTTCTTTATATCTTCTTCAATTACCTTCATAAGCTTTCTATAGTTTTCAGCATACAGATCTTTTACATCTTTGGTTAGATTTATTCCTAGGTATTTTATGCTTCTTGGTGCAATTGTGAATGGGATCAGTTTCTTTATTTGTCTTTCTGTTGCTTCATTGTTAGTGTATAAGAATGCAACTGATTTCTGTACATTGATTTTGTATCCTGCAACTTTGCTGAATTCATGTATCAGTTCTAGCAGACTTTTGGTGGAGTCTATCAGATTTTCCATGTATAATATCATGTCATCTGCAAAAAGCGAAAGCTTGACTTCGTCTTTGCCAATTTTGATGCCTTTGATTTCCTTTTGTTGTCTGATTGCTGATGCTAGAACTTCCAACACTATGTTAAACAACAGCAGTGAGAGTGGACATCCCTGTCGTGTTCCTGATCTCGGGGAAAAAGCTCTCAGTTTTTCCCCATTGAGGATGATGTTAGCTGTGGGCTTTTCATAAAAACAAACTAGTTTTTAAACCAAAGACTGTAACAAGAGATAAAGGACATTATATCATAATTAATGGATCTGCCCATGAAGAAGATCATTATAAATATTTATGTCCCCAAGCTGAAAACATCCAATTATATACATGAATTAATGACAAACATAGAGAAACACATTGATAATAATACAATAATAGTAGATGGCTTTAACACCTCACTTACATCAATGGACAGATCAAATAGGCAGAAAATCAACAAGGAACCAACAGCTTTGAATGACACACTGGACCAGGTGGACTTAAATATATTCAGAACATTTCATTCTAAAGCAACAGAACACACATTCTTCTCTAGTGTACGTAGAAGTTTTCCAGAATAGATCACATACTAGGTCACAAATCAGCCCTCAACAAGTACAAAAAAATCAAGATCATCCCACCCATATTTTCAGATCACAATGCTATGAAACTTGAAGTCAACCACAAGAAAAAATTTGGAAAGCCCTCAAATACATGGAGGTTAAAAAACATCCTACTAAAGAATAAATGGGTTAACCAAGATATTAAAGTAGAAATAAAAAAAATACATGAATATGAAGACATGACAGTCCAAAACCTTTGGTATGCAGCAAAGGCAGTCCTAATAGGGAAGTGTATTATAATTCAGGCCTATCTCAAGAAGCAAGAATGGTCCCAAATATACAACCTAACCCTACACCTAAAGAAGCTAGAAAAGGAATAGCAAATAAAGCCTAAAACCATCAGAAGAAGGGAAATAATAAAGATTAGAGCAGAACTAAATGATATAGAAACAAACAAACAAACAAACAAAAAACAGTAGAACAAATCAATGAAACTAAGAGCTGGTTCTTTGAAAGAACTCACAAAATTCATAAACCCCTAGCCAGGCTTATAAAAAAGAAAAGAGAAAGGACCCAAATAGATAAAGTCACAAATGATAGTGTAGAGATCACAACACCACTACAGAAATACAAACAATTAAAAGGGAATACAATGAAAAATTATATGCCAACAAACTGGGCAGTCTATAAGAAATGGACAAATTCCTATAAACACACAAACCACAAAAACTGAACTAGGATTAATAGAAAATTTGAACAGACCCATAACCAGCAAAGAAGATGAATAAGTAATAAAAATCCAGAGTCCTGGGCCAGATGGGTTCTCAGGGGAATTCTACCAGACATTTAAAGAGGTGTTAATACCTATTCTTCTCAAACTGTTCCAAAAGATAAAAATGGAATGAAAACTTCCAAACACATTTTATGAAGCCGGAATTCCTTGATCCCAAAAACAGACAAAGACCACACTAAAATGAGAATTACAGGACAATATCCCTGATGAACATGGATGCAAAAATTCTCAACAAGATACTAGCAAATTGAATTCAACAGTGCAGTAAAATAATTATTCACCATGATCAAATGGATTTATTCCTTGGATGCAGGGCTGGTTCAATACTCACAAATCAATCAACATGATACACCACATTAATAAAAGAAAGGATAAGAACCATATGATACGGTCAATAGATGCATTAAAAGAATTCGATAAAATACAGCATCCATTCTTGATAAAAAAAAACTCTCTATAAAGTAGGGATATATGGCACATACCTCAACATCATAAAGACCCACAGCTATATCATCCTCAATGGAGAAAACCTGAGATCCTTTCCCCTACAGTCGGGAACAAGACAAGGATATCCACTCCCATCATTACTACTTACACAGATTGCCTCAGAAATCAGACTACAAAAAGAAATAAAGGTTATAGAAATTGGCAAGGAAGAAGTCAGACTTGCACTATTTCCAGATGACATGATACTCTGTGTAGAAAACCTGAAAGACTCCATCAAAAATTGCTAGAACTAATACATGAATTCAGCAAAGTCACAGGATATAAAATCAACATGCAGAAATCTGTTGCATTTCTATACACCAATAACAAAGAAGCTGTAAAAGATATCAAGGAATGGATCCCATTTGCAATTGCACCAAAAATACTAAGACACTTAGGAATAAACCTAACTAAAGAGGTAAAAGATATGTACACTGAAAACTGTAGAACACTTTTGAAAGAAATTGAAGAGGAACAAAGAAGGAAAAGCATTCCATGCTCATGGATTGTAAGAACAAACGTTGTTAAAATGTCTACACTATCCAAAGCAATCTACACAATTAATACAATCCCTATCAAAATACCGCCAGCATCTTTTGCAGAGCTAGAGCAAACAGTTCTAAAATTTGTATGGACCCACAAAAGAACCTAAACAGCCAAAGCAATCCTGAAAAAGGAAAAGAAAACTAGAAGCTTCATGATTCCAGACCTGAAGCTCTATTACAAAGCTGTAGTCATAAAGACAGTATGTACTGGCACAAAAACAGACACCTACATCAAGGGCACAGAATAGAAAACCCAGAAATGGACCCACAACTATATGTTCAACTAATCTTGGGACAAAGCAGAAAAGGATATCTCATGGGAAAAAAAAGACAGTTTCTTCAACAAATGGTGTTGGGAAAATTGGATGGTGACATGCAGAAACATGAAACTGGGCCACTTTTTTATACCAACATAAATTCAAACATAAATTCAAAATGGATGAAAGACCTAAACGTGAGACAGGAAACCATCAAAATCCTAGAGGACAACACAGGCAGCAATCTCTTGACCTCAGCCACAGCAACTTCTTACTAGACATGTCACTGGAGGCAAGGGAAACAAAAGCAAACATGAACTATTGGGACCTCATCAAGATAAAAAGCTTCTGCACAGCAAAGGAAATAATCAACAAAATCAAAAGGCAACCTACAGGGGCGCCTGGGTGGCTCAGTCGGTTGAGCGTCTGGCTTCGGCTCAGGTCATGATCTCACAGTCTGTGAGTTCGAGCCCCGCGTCGGGCTCTGTGCTGATAGCTCAGAGCCTGGAGCCTGCTTCAGATTCTGTGTCCCCCTCTCTCTCTGACCCTCCCCCACTCATGCTCTGTCTCTCTGTGTCTCAGAAATAAATAAACATTAAAAAAATTTAAAAAAAAAAAGACAACCTACAGAATGAGAGAAGATATATCTGATAAACGACATATTTAATAAAGAATTAGTATCCAAAAATGTATACAGAATGTTAAAACTCAATACCCAAAAAAACAAACAACACAGTTAATAAATGGGCAGAAAACATGAATAGACATTTTTCCAAAGAAGACATCCAGATGGCTAACAGACATGTGAAAAGATGGTCAACACCACTCATCATCAGGGCAATACAAATCAAAACCACGATGAGATACGACCTCATACCTGTCAGAATGGCTAAAATTAACAACCCAAGAAACAACAAATGTCGGCAAGGATGTGGCGAAAGGGAAACCCTCTTGCACTGCTGTTGGGAATACAAACTAGTTGGAAATGCCCTCTGGAGAACAGCATGGATGGTTCTCAAAAAATTAAAAATAGAACTACCCTACCAACCAGCAATTGCACTATTAGGTATTTACCCGAAGTATATAAAAATACAGATTCAAAGGGGTACATGCACCCCAATGTTTGCAGCTGCATTATCAACAATAGCCAAACTATGGGGAAAGCCCAGATGTCCATCGATTGATGAATGTAAAAAGAAGTTGTGGTATACACACACACCCACACACACATTACTCGGCCATCAAAAAGAATGAAATCTAGCCATTTGCAATGATGGACCTAGAATGTATTATGCTAAGTGAAGTAAGTCAATTAGAGAAAGCAAATGCTGAATTCAAGAAACAAAACAGTTAAAGGGATGCCTGGGTGGCTTAGTCTGTTAAGCTTCTGACTCTTGGTTTTGGCTCAGGTTATGATTTTGCAGTTCATGAGTTTGAGCCCTGCATCAGGCTCTGTGCTGACAGTGGGGACCCTGCTTGGAATTCTCTCTCTTCCTCTCTCGCTGCCCTTTCCCCACTCATGTGCTCTGTCTCTCTAAATAAACAAATAAGCTTAAAAAATAAAAAACAGATGAACATATGGGAAGGAGGGGAAAAAAGAGAAGAAAAGGAAGCAAACCACAAGAGACTCTTAACGTAGAAACTGAGGGTTGATGGAGGGGAGTGAGTGGGAGATGGGCTAGATGGGTGATGGGTATTATGGAGGGCACTTGTGATAAGCACTGGGTGCTGTATGTAAGTGATGAATCACTTAATTCTAATCCTAAAACCAATATTGCACTGTATGTTAACTAAAATTGAAATAAAAATAACATGCTGCCAAAAATATAAGTAAATAAAATAATACATATTGCCTAAATGAAACTATATTCTATCAATACACTAAAATAAATCTATTCTCTAGCTGAATAATATCTATATTTAGAGTGGTTTCAAAATCATAATATGTCAATGAACATTCTCATACAGAAATCCTTGTGTTCATTAACTCTGCTTCTTCAGGATAAATTAATAAAATGGAATTTTTGAGTATAAATCTGCAATTACTTTTAAGATTTGTGACATGTGTTTCTATGTTTAAACTCCTACTAGGGGTTTCTTGGAGGCCCTCATTCATCAGACTCATAAACAACCTTAAATAGAAAAGATAAAATAATACCAAGCATTTCTGAAATTTAATATAATATCTCATTTAATTTTTAAATCTTTAATTTTATTGGCCATGATCAGTTTTCATATTTGAATTGCCTGTTAACATAGGTGGCAAGTTTTTTTTTTTTTTTTTGGAAGGGGGCTTTTATTCTAAATAGGATTATTTATTTACTAATAGCATTAATCATTTTTTCATATTTGTCCAATTTAGCTCTCACTTTATAATTTATCTTCATAATTTTGTTTATAATATTTTTGATGTTAACTTGCATAATATTTAAATTATTTTTAATTATAATGTTATATGGTATATTGTGCATGATTATAAATATTATATCAAAGTTACAAAGTGGCTTCTGTTAGCAGTCTACAGTTCTTCCTTCTTGGTAATAATTATTCATTTTTACTAAAATCTGTTACTGTTATAAATCCTTTTGGGGAATAAAATAAATAAGAACAAAAAATAAAACAAAAACAGTGTACTATATGCATTATACAAGAAAACATCAAAATATATTTTCAAATATATTTCATTTATATTTAATATAAATTTACCATTTTACTATGCATTTCGTATTCTTTCCCAGATTTAATTTTATTATTCCACTTTTCCTCTGTTGTCAGAAAGATTCTATTTTCCTATTTGTATTTATAGTTACTCTAAAATTAAAACCATGAATTCTTTACTTCTTAAATTATAATATTGATATTTTCCCCTAACTGATAATAAAGGACTTTAAAAAACCATAAGCTATTTATCCCTCCTTTCAATTTTTATTTTTCTAGTAAATTTAATATATACTCTGATTTTCCCAAAATATCATTATTATTATTTTGTTTTATACAGTAGATACTCATTTTAATTTACCCATATATGTATTTATGGGTATTTGGGGGTTTGTATTTTGTTATTACTCCTTATTTCATTAATCTCTAAACTATCACCTGGTATCATTTTACTCATGCTTAAAAAAGAACCTTAACTGTGGGTTCTGTATTGGTGAGTTACTTCAATTTCTGTAAGTCTGAGTAGATCTTTATATCATTATTTGTGAAGAAACTTTAACTGCATATGGGATTATAGATTGGTAATTGTTGTCTTTTGCCACATTCAAGATATTTCATTGTCTTTCAGCTTCCACTGTTACTTTTCAGAAGTTATCTCTGAGTCTAAAGACTTTTGTTTGGAAGGTGATATGTTTATTCTTCTGACTATTCTTAAAATGTCTTTTAATCTGGGTTTTTACAATTATTCTGTGTTGTTGGGTTGTGAATTACTTTTTTTATGCTTTGAGTTCATTGCTGTCTTGAAATTGATAATTTAATTCATTGTGGAAACATATCACCACTGTTCTTGCTCTCCTTTCTTGATCCCCTAAATATATGTGTAAGATTTTTCATGGTCTCCTACCCTCTCTACTGAAATTTTTTTCAGGTTTTTTTTAAAAATATTTTTTAATGTTTATTTATTCTTGAGAGAGAGACAGAGCATGAGTGGGGGAGGGGCAGAGCAAGAAAGAGACACAGAATCCAAAGCAGACTCCAGGCTCTGAGATGTCTGCACAGAGCCCCATGCAGGGCTCGAACTCACGAGATCATGACCTGAGCTGAAGTCAGACACTTAACCACAATGATATGACCACAGCCCCATCTGACAGCGTGACTAAAAATTCAGGAGAGATCTGGAGCCAAAATCCACTCAACTAAGCCACGCCTACATTTCTGACCTACAGAAACTGTGATATAATAAATGCTTATTGCTTTAACATACAAACATTTGGGATAACTAATACAGTCTTTTCTCTCTTGGTTTATTAGATGTTTGTCCTGCAATTTCTTTGCTCAAACCCAAGTCCACACTTGACCTGTGGACTATCTCTTCTCTCTCTCTCTCTCTCTCTCTCTCTCTCTTTTAATGTTTATTTATGTTTGAGGGAGAGAGAGAGAGAGAGAGCAGGGGAAGGGCAGAGAGAGAAGGAGATACAGAATCCAAAGCAGGCTCCAGGCTCTGAGATGTCAGCACAGAGTATGACATGAGACTTGAACCCATGAACCGCAGATCATGACCTGAGCCACAGTCAAACACTTAACCAACTGAGTCACCCAGGCGCCCCTGGACCATCTCTTCTCTGTATATTTCCTGAGGCAAGTTACTAAATGTGACCTCCCTAGTCACACAAATCACCCATCTCTCCTAATGTATTCCCACCTGAATTTCAGGGGCATTACTAGTAAATAGGGTGAATGTTCCCCCCACCACATTTTGTTCTCAAGCCCCACAGATCTCTCTGCTTTTTCCAAACAAAAGAAATCTCCTTTCCTTAAATTACTAAAAATTTCTACCTCGTCTTTGTACTTTGGGACACATCACATGATCTCAATTGGCCTAAAAGTTCAGAAAAGCCTTCTTTACATCTGATGGTTTCCATTTTCAACTCTACTATAGCATATGAGGAAAAGAGTCACAGACCCTGCCTCAGTTTTATACTGATTGAAAGGGAAATTATACACACACACACACACACACACAAATTAATGATTTCACTTTTTCCTCAGAGCTATTTTTCTTATGCTAGGCTCTAGACTCACTGAATTCTATAATCACAGTACAAACTTCTCTTCAGGAAATGGCTTTGCATTTGTGCTCAAAGTTCTCTCAGTTTAAGAGTGAACTTAATACTTTGTTATTAAAAAGCTTCAATGTTGTGACTTCACCCTTAATGAGTTATTCATTGTGATCCATCTCCAAGTGGAATGTATCTTTCTTTGTCAATGTACATATTTATAATAGTTTTACTTTATAATTCAGACAGAGATCACATTTTTTCTGTGATTTGGCATGTCAGAAAACTTCTTACAACCTTTACATTTGCATCACAAGCCATCAACTATCAAACACTTTGTTCCTATGATCAAATGTATCTTTCTCTGTAAAACTCCACATGTCTTATAGCACTTAATATTTAAAACGTGATGTTTGAGGATAATCATATTTTCTTTTATATATAAACTTACCACCAGGGACTCAAGGAAAAGACATATTTCGGTCCACTTGGCATCTTCAAAATTCCGTCCACTGGGCTTGGTATTGGCCTTGTAGCTTAGTCCTTCCATTACATATCTAAAACCTTCCTCATAGTTGTCTTCTGATGCCAACAATCCCTCTGTGTAAAAGTGGGCTAATTTTTATCTATTGTATAGCCAATTCTTATCTCTCAGGCAAACAGTGCTGTGTTTTCTACATCCTTCTAATTAGTCTTTTCTGTGGTCTCAGGAAGATGAATTACAATATAATCTGTTTCCCTTTCATTCTAGTCCTGCAGGCCTTGATTTATGCTAATTACTGTTAAGAAGTGTGAGGATAAATCATATTTTTGCAAGTTTTCACTTAATGACACATTGTCTTTGTCCATTCAGGCTGCTATAACAGATTACTACCGACTGTGTGGGTTATAAACAACAGAAATTTATTTTGCACAGTTCTGGAGGCTGGAAAGACCAAGATCAAGTTGCTGACAGATTCTCTGTCTGGTGAGAGCCCTCTTCCTGGTTCGTAGACAGCCATGTTCTGTCTCTTTTATAAGAACACTAATCTGATTCTTGAGCACCTCACTCTCATGACCTAATCACCTACCAAAGGCTATACAGTACCATCAATTGAGGATGAGGTTTCAACACATGAATTTTCCAAGGGTCACAAACATTCAGTCCACTGCATGCATATGCTGCAGACTTCTTCCATTCTTTGCTCCTTTATAGTAGCAATATCATCAAATTTTAGAAACAGGTCTTTATTAAGATAATAGTGGAGAAATTTTAAGTTCCTTCAATGATGACAATTCAATTTGAGTCATTCAGTTAACTAATGAGAAAAATTTTGTTCAAAAATTACCTAATCATTAGGTGGCTAAGGAATTCCATCTCCTTGAACCCTGGATATAAAAGTAAGGTAGAGATTATTGCCTGGGAGTGACAGTGAAAATATTCCTCCCATTGAGATTAAATCTTTTTATAGAAGGGTTTCATCTTCCTCATCTACCTGATAATTAACATAAACATAGTTATAAAAAAAATTACTGCTTCATCATTTGAAAACAAGAAGCTATTTGATCAAATTAATGGCAAGTAATTTAGAACCAATAAAAAATTTAGGATAAAAAACTCTTAGAATCTGTTGCCATGAGAACCTCATACGTGAATGATTTTCAGTTTGTTGACTTTTAATCAATTATATATAATGACCACTGTCACTTAAAATGTATTCACAAGAAGATGTCTAGATTTCCACAGGCCTAAAGAGCTAAGTTATCACTAATGTGATGAGCTTTGTTTTATATACAGCCAACAGAAAACATACCCTTGCAACTCTCATAAGAATTTAGGACTCAAGAGCTATATGCACTCATAACTAAATTTTTAAAGCCTTTTTAAAAAAGTGCATTTATTTATTTTGAGAGACAGAATCCCAAGCAGGCTCTGCAATGACAGTTGGGAGCCCGACACAGGGCTCAAACTCATGACCATGAGATCATCATAACCTGAGCCAAAATCAATAGAAGCTTAACCAACTGAGCCACACAGGTGCCTCATAACTATATTTTAAACATTATTTTAGGAACGTACTCTTGATATATATGACATGTTTCACTGGTTTTGCAAATTTTTTTAATTGTTCATTCCACTCATTCATTAATTCAATAATACATCTATCCACCCAGAATGATTATTGAGGCAAATAGCCACTAAGTGTCCCCAGGTAAGCTCACATCTTGGAATTCACGCCCTTGTGGGCTCCCCTCCTGGTATATGGACTAGACCAAGGGACTCACTTCTAATGAATAGAATATAGAAAAATTGATGTCACTTCCAAGACTAATTAGAAAAAGATTGTGAGCACTTCCAATAGACTATGCCTCACTCTTCCTCTAGGAGCCCCTTATTCTGGGAGAAACAGGATAGCATGCTATAAATAGCCCTATGGTGAGGCTCATGTGCCAAGGAGCTGATGTTTCTGGCCAAATGCCAGTGACCATCTCAAGGTAGCCAACAGCCAAATGAATGACCTTGGAAGTGAATCCTCCCCACTGGCACCCAGAGATAATCACAACACTGGGCAAAACCTTGATTGTATCCTCATGACAGATCCTGAATCACAGGCATCTCTACATGGTGCTTGGATTCCTGATTCAAAGAAACTGTGAAATAATAAATGCTTGTTGATTTAAGCTGCTAATTTTAGCTTAATTTGTTATATAACAATAAATAACACAGGTAAGTACATGAACTCTGAAGTCAAATGATTTGTGATGGATTCCTGGTTCCATAATTCCTGGTATCTTTACCTTGGGCAATTTATAAACTCTATCAGTGACTTTGGTTTTCAAACAAATATAATAATAATAGTACCTCTCACATCAAGTTCTTTTCACTAAAAAACTGAAGTATACATACAAAGAGCTTAGAGTGGTGCCTGATCAACAGTAGACAATAAATGTTAGTTTTTAAGGCTCATTCATTTGAACAATAATATAAACGTAGTAAAATCCTTCCAATTAAATCTGTGAAACTGACCATGTGACATAATAAATGGGTCTTAGTGTTCTCTCATTTGCTAAGTACCAATTCTGTATCAGCCATTGTGCTAGGTTCTGCAGTGAATAAAGGGAGAAAAAAAGATACCTGCATTCAAGAATATTACTTCTGGCCACCACTGAGTGCAAGATGTTTGGGAGACTGGCCAGTTTCCTCAAGGATACCTGGGCCAAGGAGCTGGTGCTGGTCATGTCCTTCATCATTGGGGGCCTCACTATAATTCTGCCCACCCTCAGCCCTTTCACCAAATACGCCACTATGATCAACCAGGCCACGCTCCACAAGTATCCAGTGCCCATCTGAGATGACGGGAACATGCCCCATGTGCCGAGCCACCCCCAGAAACTCCAGGTCTCAAGCTTGAGGTGGCTAAAGAAATTTGAGAGCACCTCTAGTGATATGGAGGAGGCCTCCTCCCCTGTGGCCAATTAAATGTGAAAAGCGACCCCTCCTCTCAAGAAAGAATATTATTTACAAGGGAAAGAGAGCCAAGAAAAATAAACACAATAAATAAAATGTATGATATGTTAAATGCTGATAAGTACATAGAAGGAATATGTACCATGCATATTTTGATGACATCTCAAAATCTCATTCAGTTTGAAATATTGTCTAAATGTCCTTGTGATTTTCTCTTTGACTAATGAGTGGTTTAAAAGTGAGTTGCTTAATTTGCAACCTGTTTAGAATTTTTCCAACATTTTTTTACTGATTTTGATTTTTTTGAACTTATTTTTATTTATTTATTTATTTTTAGTTAACACACAGTGTGCTATTAGTTTCAGGTGTACAGTTTAGTGAATCAACACTTCTATCCAACACCCAGTGCTCATCACAAGTGCACTCCTTAATCCTCATCACCTATTTCACCCACCTACCTAGCTTTGGGAACCATTAGTTTGTTTTCTATAGTTAAGGGTCTGTTTCTTGGTTTGCCTCTCCCTCTCTCTCTCTCTCTCTTTCTCCTTTTCTTGTTCGTTTCTTAAATTCCACATATGAATGAAATCATATGGTATTTGTCTTTCTCTGACTTACTGATTTCGATTTTAATTCCTTATAATCAGAGACAATACTCTGTATAATTTCAAATCTTTTAAATTATTGAGACGTCTTTTTTATCACTCCATATGGTCTATCTTATTAAATAATCTATGTATGCTTTAAAAATGTTTATTTCATCCTTTTTGAGTATGGTGTTTTATAAGTATGTGCTAGGTTACAGTGGTTTATGGTGTTTAAATTTATTGGTTATAAGTATATGCTAGGTTATATTGGTTTATGGTGTTAAATCGTCTGAAAAATGAATGGTAAAACCTCTAAATATGTTTGTGAATTTGTCAGTTTCTGCATCATATATTTTGAATATAATTATTAGTTTCATCCACGCAGGCCTTGTTATGCCTTTTTAATGAATTTACTAAATGTGGCACAACATTTTGCCATTGGTAATAATCATTGTCTTAATCTTATTTTGCTTGGTATTAATTTAGACATGTTAGCTTTACATAAGTGATCCTATTATTTTGCTTTTAACAATATTTAAAGTTTATCTCTTGTGAACAGTGTATTTGAGTATTGCGATTTTTAAACAGGTAGATAATCTCTCACTTTATTTGGACTGTTTGGTCCACTTAAATTTGGTGTAATTCTTTTTATATGTTTGGGGTTATAACTACCATCTTGCTATTTGTTTTCCACTCTTTTAAGGTCTATCCTGTTTCTAATATGAAGTCACTAGTAACTCATAATGCTGTTCCTTTTTTTTTTTTCAGTGTGAATGGAATGTCTATAAATTTATGTCTTTTAGCACATTTGAAAATTTTGCTCACTAATTCTTCGAATACCTTGTCATCCCCAAAATGTCTCTCCTCTTACTCTAGGGTTTTAATTTACATTGTAATAGACATTTTGATATTGTTGCACAGGCACTAAAGTTTTGGTTATATTTTTTCTTAATCTGTTCCCTGTTTTTCAGGTTGGATAATTTCCATAATTCTGTCTTTAAATTTTCTGACTTTTTCTTCCTATCATTCTAATCTGCTGCTACATTGATCTAGTATTTGTTTTTAATTTCTGGAGGGTGTGTGTGTGTGTGTGTGTGTGTGAGTGTGTGTCTGAATGTGTGTGTAAAATTTTCTCTTGATTCTTTTTAATATTTTCTATTTTCTACTCAACTAATCCATTTGCTCATTTATTAAAATGTGTTTAGTATCTTTTATCATAGCTATAGTATTCACTTAATAACTATTTCTATTACTCTAAAATTTAATTCATCTCAAGGTCTATCAAAATTAACTGTCCTTTCTCCTCTGTTTGAGTCATGTCTAATAACTTTTTCCCCCTACATGTCTAATAACTAGATTGTACCTTTGATATTGCGAATGATTCATTGTAGAAACTGGATTCTTATTGTAATGGCCATATAACTGTGCCTAGAATTGAAATAAAATATCTATCTCTCTTGTGGTGGGAAACAGCAGAAATCTGTCTTCAGTTTTTGTAGCCTTAACTGTGCTGCTTAGAGTTTTCCTTAGTCATGTGTGTTTCACAGATTAAACCAATTATTTAGCCCAAGAAACAGTAGTCTTCTATAGCTCTCTTCTTTAGAAATCACACTTTACATCTATGATGGTCATCTTGACTTACAAACACTTATTTGCATCATTTCAACAATGACTTTCTAGGGGCACCTGGGTGGCTCAGTCGGTTAGGCAGCCGACTTCGGCTTAGGTCATGATCCTGCAGTCCGTGAGTTCAAGCCCGGCGTCGGGCTCTGTGCTGACAGCTCGGAGCCTGGAGCCTGTTTCGGATTCTGTGTCTCCCTCTCTCTGACCCTCCCCCGTTCATGCTCTGTCTCTCTCTGTCTCAAAAATAAATAAACGTTAAAAAAAATTTAAAAAAAAAATGACTTTCTATTGAGATTTAGCCACCTCTTCTGAAGCTACCTGGGGCCTTTCCTTAGTCAAAAATTCATATAAATGGGAAACTTATCCAATGTTTCTTTCTTTTCCTGCTTTGTATTAGTTGATTATTCCTGTAATAGCTGATCATGTTATTTATTTTATCTCATTTTTGCCTTTTTACTTATTTCATTATTTTTTGGTTGTTCTTAGGTTTTTATACACATATTTAACTTATTAGTATCTACAATAAAATAATATCATATCATTTCACATATAATGTAAGGACCTTACAAAATATACTTCTTTTAGTCCCTTCCCATACTCTGAGATATTAGTGTAATAGATTTTATTTTCACAAGCATTTTATATCTCACAATGTATTATTCCTATTGTTTTGTTATTGTTTTCAACACTCAGTTATCCTTTGAAGAAATTATTATTGAATATTATAAAAATTATTATTGCACACATATTTATCATTTCTAGTGCTCTCAAATCTTTCATGTACACCTTGGTCACCGTCTGGTATCCTTTTCTTTTTGCCTGATGAACTTCTTTATACAGTTCTGGATTATGTACAGTAAACTTTTCTGACAGAATAAAGGTTATATCTTCTATATTACCTTTCTTCCAACTATGAATGTATAAGCAAGATCTAGCCAGTATGCAATTTCTAGTTGTGCCTTAATGTGATGTGTCACGGCCACCACTTTCTTTTCCTCTTCCTAACTGGATATAATGATAGCAAAGGCTGGAGTGGTTATCGCACTCCATGAAATGGAAGTCACATGTTGAGAATAGAAAAGTAACAAGTAGGAGGGAGCCTAGGATCATGTTGAATTCTAACATGGAAATTCAACAACAAAAAATTCAACTTTTATATGAAAATGATATAAATGTCTAATTTACTTGTATCATTGTTAATTTTGACTCTCTGCTTTACCAAGTGAAATGATATCCTATTCAATATAGAATTTAGTACCTAAAAATGGAATGCTGACATAGTAAAATCTGAAATACATAGCATAGCTTAGCAGGTGAACACTGGGCATCAAGGACACATTCTGAAAGCCAGTGATTGCTGAAGAGCCTGTAATGTCTTCTAAGGTAAACCATATAGAGAACTATAATAGAGAACAATAGAGAACTGTAATTCTAGGGAAAATAATTGGTAAAAATTAAGAATGTTAGGGCACATGAATGTTTTTGTTCCACTTTTACAAAAATCCTATAAAACAGGGATGGATTTTTAGTTAAATCTAAGCATTATGCAAGATATTATGCAATGAACTTTGGAAAGGATGCTCTTTTGTCTACAGCTTAAATTCCAATATGACTGAAGTCTATAAGGGTGGGAAAAATCTTAGCCTCACCTGAAGCTAATATAAAAGATGGTTCTCAAGAAATAAGATTGTGCCCTTAAGCCTTTCTGAAGCATCCTCCAGTAATTGTTTTCTACCACATAATGGGAGCCAGACAAGCAGCATACTTGAAATAAAGGTATTTTTCTTTCCACTCAAACCTATTGTTTCAGATGGCCCCAAGTTATATGTGATTAAGTTCAGTGACTCTGATGGGCAAGAGTCTAGTGAATGAAAGACCAGAGATTTAAGACTTTCAGTGATTTCTAAATACAATTAACTCAGAATTTACCAGAGTGGCCAATAGACAGGAACCTAGTAAAGTTTTGAAGAAATTATATTACCAAAAATACTACTAGTTTTGCTGGAGAAAGCCTGTGATGTTGGACCCCTAAAATAACCTCAAAGAGAAACCCAAAACAGACTTAGAAAATAGATTAAGAAAACTGGCCCCAAGTAAGTCATACTCTTTAATGCCCACTTCAGAGTAGCCAGAGAAGATAATGCACAGAGAACAATCTCACATTAGGTTAAGTTACAAACTACAGAAGAAAATGGTTGAGGACATACTGCCCAGGAAACATCATCAGTGGTAGCCAGATGGGCTATCCAAGAAACTCATTTTACTTCTGGAGTTCGTGTGTGTATATGTGTGCATGTTTGTGTGCGTGGGGGGGGGGTTGTCTTAGCAATTTTCCCATTACAGAAATTGATCATTTCATTCATTGGTGAGACTTAGTGTTTCTCATTCTCTTAATGGGAGTTTTAATTGCAAATATTCTATTCCTACCTACCCATTGTATTGTGTGTTGGGTATGCATTTAATCTGTACACACGTCCATCAAAAGGGAATCATATATGGACCTGCATATAAGCTAGAAATCCAAGACTTTGTATTGTAACTAATAGGTTTTTGGTACTTGGAGATTATCTACTTTAGGATAGGGTTGAATGTAGTCTGTGCAAGCAAACAAATATGTGCAAAAATACTTCACAGTCCAGATGTGCTAGCTGTGGGAGTTCTCATTTGACATAGAAATAGAAATTTAGTTGGGTAACAGCCACCACGAGAAAAAGCTGTATTGTCTGACATCCTTTTTATCAGGATTGCCATGTGACCAATTTTTTGAGAGACAATATACAAATGGATAATACCAGATCAATATGGCATTGGAACTTGACTCACAAAATCTGCAGCAACATCTTGGGAAGCCAAACCACAAAGTCTGTGGCAATTGGCCCAGAATAGTCAGGACTCAGTCAACCATTTCTGGCTTATCTGCCTTGTTTACCCAGCATCCAACTCAGGGCCAGTCACACAAAATGAAATCTATACTCCAAACCAGTCACATAAGATGATCACTTCTAGCTGGATTGCCTCAACTTCTCCAGGCAAAATATCCAATCATACCTGAATCTTTCCTTTTATTCACAATAAAGCTTTCTCATCCCCCTTCTGTCTTTGAGTCTCTGCTAAATGCAAGTGATGATGGCTGACTCCCTGGTAAGAATAAATACCCTCTGTTTGTTTTTTGTTTTTTTTTTTGTTTTTTTCCCTCAGGTTATCTATGTTTATTTTCACATTCTGATCAATGGGAAATGTCAGGTACAGTTTTGATTGGTTCCTCAAAATAAATAATTTTTTTCTTTCTTATTCTTTCCCCTTTGCTACTGGTTGAACTGAGGCATGATATAACATGATTGCAGTAGCAAAGCCACATGATGTTGAGGTGGCAGATGGGACTGGTGAAGAAAAGAATAAAACAGTCTGGAGAAAATAATTTCATAAAGACCCTGGGTCTCATAATTGATAAACAAAGACTTCTAGTCTACCCGTAATTCCTTCCAGAGTTCTTCAAAGTACATTAATTCTTAATAAACATAAATAACTATTATACTGACAATTCCTACTTCTAAGACAAGTACTAGAGTGCCTGTCACATTTTGAAAAATGTTTTATTGCTATAACGTACAGAGAGACAAGATTAGGTGGTAAATCGATTTCTCAGTGTATTTACTGAAATTTTAAATTCTCTCCTACTGATATATCCCACAGTAGAGTGTGATCAAAATAATCTGGGTTTATAGTGACAGAGTCTATAAAGCATTTGATGAGTACTGTCTTCAGATTCTTTCTTTGTTACTTATCTATATAATAGGACAAATTTGTGGCAAACTACCATAAGAGAAAACCACTAATGCTTATAATTTTAATATTTAATTGTACATAATTTGTTTTCCACAAATACTGGCTTATTTAAACATAGAAAAAACATCACATGAAATTTGATGCCACCTCTTTTCAAACATAGTGAGTGTTACTTTATATAGCATGTTTTGGAGTTATTGGGCATGAGTTTGGTAAACTTATGCTAACAAATAGTACGCCATTTGTAGTAAAAACATGCTTGCTAAAGAATTAACTGTTCTGAATTTTTTAAAAAAATGTTGGATATTACTTTTAAAAATTCAATAACATAAAACGGGAAGGCGAGAAGAGAATCAGTGGTATAGTGTCTTTCTCCATATCCAGGTATTTTGCAGGTTAATTTTTATATTAATCTGACTTATTGATGATTTGATTTTGTCAAAAGTAGAGTTAGATATGTAACTGAAGCATTTAAAACAAAATATTTAACCTGAGGATCAGAAATATCTATGTACCTGTTTTAACTTTCTAAAAGGAAAAAAACCTGTATTGAACTAAATAAGGAGGAAGTACAAATTTTACCTCCTAGATTAAAATAAATTGGGGTGAAGGTTTGGAAGTATCAAGAAAAATGATAAAAGCTGCAAGGGGATGAACTTACAGAAGTTTAACGTTAATGGATATTTTTGGGTGACAGAAAGGAAACTCCAGTGTGAACTGATTAGTTTCCTCTTACGTAGGGAGTTTCTTAGGCAGTTATTATCACTTATCCTCCATTTCCATGGAGAAGCTTTAAATGAACCTGACAGACACTTACATCAGGTATATATGAAGTTCTCAACTGTCTGCTTCTATAGCAGACATGTCATGATAGCATCTCCAAAGAGAGAATAGACTACACAACCTACTAGGGAAAAAAAAAATGTCTGCCAACATACAGCAGTTGAACAAGATGGATTCGCAAATCTCTTTTTACCTCAAGATTTTATATATGTATTTTTTCACAGAAGTTATAGCAGAATGAATTGCATTAAAAGCTGTATCCACAGAGAACACAGCACGTAGTTTGCCACAGGCTCTTACTTCCACAGCTATAACAGTCATTGTCTATCTTGACCCTTTCGTTTGAAAAAAAAAAAAAAGAAAAAAGAAAACCTTAACTTTTTGTCGTATCTCTGTAATATATAGTTTTTACACTATCTCAGTAGATAGGAAACCCCCATACATGAACTCTCTTTTAATGCAGGAATGGAATTCGAGCTAGCATGAAAATCAATGTGTTCTGTTCTTGGTTATGAAGCTGTCAATAGTATCCCTTGTTGGTTCATGATTTTTTTTTTACTTCATCATACATTGGTCTTTTCATTAAAATTCAGCATAACAATAACAAAGTTATTGTTTGCAGTGAAAGTTTGTAGTGAAGAGTGGAGGAGTGAAAAAGGAAAGGCATTTTCATAAATCAACAATGATCCAGGGGCAATCTTATGGAAATCTGCCTCCTACAACATGTTGATTTGAGTCTCAGATGAAATTGTGCAGGAGTAAATTATTCAACTTGAGAAAAACAAGCTTATTTTGATAAAAGAAAAAAAAGTAAAATGGAAAGGAAATAACCTTATAGATTACTATACGTGGCAAAAATATTTTCTCCTAATGGCTTCAAAATAAAAAAAAATGTTTTATATTAATTGCCTCAAGAATTATTCATGATGTCTCTTGTCTGTTGGGTTATTCTTGTCTTACCCAAAGGAAGTACAGCCTTTCTTTCAGTGGCTCTCAGGCAGTGGAATGGAATGGGTGCCATATACTGTGGCCTTCAGCTGTCCTAGAATAGTCTTCTGACCTTCCATCTAAAGGGGCAAATGTCCCCTGATGTGACACAGATGGGCAATTTCATAATAATGAAATTGAAATAGGCCACCATTGCTTTTGAAATCTATTGACAAAATATATTAGTATGATGGGGCAATTATGTAATAACAGACCCTTCTAAAAAAAAAAAAGCCTTGATTTGTAGTGTTTGCCATTTTCAGTGGTGTAAATATTCCCAACAATGTTGATTCCAGATTAACAGCATATCACTGAACACTGAGGAAAATTGTGCAGTAGCATACTATTGTATTTTATTTATAATGTCCTGAAACAATAGAAAACAGCCTTGAGAGTATAGATAATAGAAAGTGGTAAGTTGGAGGTTTTTAAGGAGTTACCTCTTTAAAAATATAAAGTGTATATCTAAACAATTTAATTTTTAACAATCAGTTTGAAAATTCTGGAAAATTTAAAAAAAGTCTTATCAGCCAGTATGAGTTGGCTCCAGCTTATTATTGAATACAGTCACCCTCTCACATATATGTACACACACACACACACACACACACACACGTATACATAAAACCACATGTGTACTATGTATACATGTCTTAATCCAATCTACTCTATTACAGATTTTTTTTAATGTTTATTTATTTTTGAGAGAGAGAGAGAGAGACAGAGAGAGAGCGTGAGCAGGGGAGGGGCAGAGAGAGAGAGAGAGGGAGACACAGAATCCAAGCAGCTCCAGGCTCTGAGCTGTCAACACATAGCCGAATGCGGGGCTCCAACTCACAAACTGCAACATCATGACCTGAGCCGAAGTCAGAAGCTTAACCGACTGAGCCACCCAGGCGCCCCTGCCCTATTATAGACAAATTGTAGTAGTTAGCTCTACGTTTAAAGTCTATAATGTCAACTACTTTAGGGATAATCTGGTGACCAATATTTAAAAAAAAAAAAGTGGGTCATTACAAAATAGTATTTGCTTTGGGAGACTTTCTTAAGCGCTTAAAGGATTATCCTTAAAGCACTTAAAAGACACAGAGCTAAATTTCCAAATATCCCGTGCTTGTTGCCACCTGAAACTAAGTTGAGGATATCTGAGTATACATGACATAAATAATGCTCTTAATTCTTAAAAGATCCTTCTGTCCCAAATTCCCAGCTGGGATCCTATCTTGGTGTGCCGTCATAAAACTCTTGGCAAGTGTCCTTTTAACTCCATTTTTTTTCTATGAAATAAAATCCTCCTTGTTTGTTCTCTTTCCACTTGGCCTTCTTCTACCTTCAAATGCCCATGTGAAGAAGAGGATTTCCTAAGTAGATGGCATGCTTTCTTTAGTAAGAGATGGCATAACATTACATAGTAAGCAGAAGGCAGACATTTTGACTCCATTTCCTTTTTTTGTTTTTAATTGAAGACTCCATCAGAAAGGGCAATGGCTTTAGTGTTCTCTGTCACCTAAATGGCACCTATGGAGTTAAATTTAAGGAAGGGACATGGCATAAAAATAAAACTCTTTTTTTTAAATTAAGGTTTACTTATTTTTGAGAGGGAAAGAGAGAGCGTGCAAGTGGGGGACAGACAGAGAGAGAGGAAGACACAGAATCTGAAGCAGGCTCCAGGGCTCTGAGCTGTCAGCACAGAGCCCGACATGGGGCTCGAACTCACAAACTGTGAGATCATGATCTGAGCCAAAGTAAGATGCTTATCTGACTGAGCCACCCAGGTGCCCCTAAAAATAAAACTCTTAATTTTTTTCTTCATTATGTAAATACAGCAAGGCAAGGATCTGAAAAGTGAAGTAATTTGTCCAAGATTAAATAAAATATGTATCATGTTTGAACCTGGGGATGCCTTACTCTAAAGTTCATTCTCCCACCAACTCTTCTTAATTTAGTTCTGTATTAAATCTCAAAGTTGAATGAGCACTGAGGGTTTTAACTGTACTGGCTTGAAATGTTAGTCTCCAAATATTCCTCTATTTCAAAGGATCTCAATCAAATCTCAAAGAAACTGCAGTTAACTTTCAAGGAGAAACTCTGTGGGAAAAGACCAGTGATATGAAATGATGCTAATGGTAAATAAAATAAAGTAATTAAAATCAATTGATTGACAAAAAATCAGGCAGTTTAACGTTTGTTCATAAGAATATTCCTGTTATTTCATTATCCCATTCAATCAAAATTGTACAAATTAGATACAGAGATATTATGTAAGACAGTGTTTTCAAAAGTTTTAGAACATGGCCCATAGTGGGAAAAACAAAAAGAAAAAAATCCTTATGTCAGGACAGAGTACATATGCACATACTAAAAACAAACAAACAAACAAACAAACAAAGTGTCCCAAAGCAATGCTTACCATTCTTAGGTAAAACTTACCCTATTTTATCTATTCTATTTCATTCATTTTACAATACTGTTCCGACCCACTAAATTGGCTTCATGCCTACTAATAGATTACAACCCACAGTTTGAAAATCATTTATGTAAAGTGTCCAACACTTACTAGCTTTGGTAAAATTTTCTACCCTATCTTTTAATCTTATGTCATCTCATAGAAAAATAGATGAAGAAATCCTACAAATTATGTAGCATCAGTTCTGTTTCTTCCTTCACATCTAAATATAGTATTATTTATTTATATTCTTCCTACACAATGCCCTAAATTCATTCTAATTTCTGGTAGTTTTTATTGATATGCTTTCTTCATTTTATTGGGCAGAAATGTTACTCGAGAACTTTCAGTCTCTCATCCTTGATCTGAACTCTGGGGTCTCACACAAGTCTTCTTTTCCTTTCCTGCAGGACACCTTCTTAACAATTTGAAGAAGTCTTTCCTGTGTCACTCTATTTATTTCTTCAAGAATATAAGCACCTAGTTATTTAATATCCTGCATATAACACAATCTTGAGTATTTGCATTCTCCTGGCCACTCTTCCTGGAGTTCACTCTAATTCATTTATGTTCCAGTTAAAGCACTTTGCACAGAACTAAGCATGATTCTGAAGGGTTGTATCTCACTAACTCCCTTTAACTTTAACTCTCCTAAGATCCAAAACATTTATTCATATATTCCTTTGATATCTTCTTCATCTACTTCCTTTTTTACGTGTGAAAAATTTATTATGGGACATAAAATGCAGACTTCAACTATGAATTTAGAATTGATCTTCTAAGTTATTTTCAAATACAGCATGCAAAAAGAATCCCTAGCTCACCGTTGTTAGATCATGTCAGCCAACATCCAATCTTTCTCCAAAACATATGCCTCGGTAGGATCTGTTTATTACAGGCCTGCTTAGATTGTCTTTTTTTTTTTTGTTTGTTTTTTTGTTTTTTGTTTTGTTTTGTTTTTTTTTTTAGGCTGAATGCTAAAACTAGTAAAGAATCATTTTCTGTTAATTGAACTTTTTATTGTAGCTGAAAATCTTGTATACTGACCTCTAATTTTCTTCTTTCCTCAAAAAGAAATTTCTGAAACTCTCTACTTGATGATTTTACTTTTGGGTGAAAAAAGTTTGTACCAGATGCATCTATTGGGGTAGAGAGGTGCTGTGGGGAAATTCAACTGATAGATAATTCTAAGAATTAAAAGAATTAAGATAAGATGAGATTAGCTTAGAAAGACTAATCAAACTTTAGCAGGTGAAAAGTGGACCTGAATCGTATTACATATTTTCATTCATTTAACACCTATTTTTTGAGTACCTAATTTGTGTTTTGTTGTTGTTGTTGTTGTTACTTCTCACTCAGGCCAAACTTTTTTTGTTAAAGCTTGCTTACTACTAGAAGACTAAAGGGTATCACCATTTTCTGATAACTTTCCTGTATTTTGGAGCCTTTATTTTGTGAATCTATACTGGTCGGAGGTCACTGTTACATTATTCTTTTTTCTAGGAAGTGGATTTTAACTTGAGATGGCTTGAAATAGTTTCTTCTTTCTATTCCCCAAAATTAGCTACAAGATTGCACCATTACAATGCCTTTTCCAAACTCATTATTTTCACCTGTCAGTTTCACATGCCACAATTTAAATGTCAGGAGTTATTGGGTCTAAACAGAATAATTAAATAAGCATAGAAGTGACAATTGGATTATGGTAGAGTCCTAGAAATTTCAGAGAACAGCTTTGATAAGTAAAGCATGGGCATTCTCTAATGTGAGAAGACTCCATGACTGTATCCCAGGTTTTAGGGAAGGAGAACAGGCTGAAAAGAAATTTTGTGGCATTACATATTCAAAGAAAAAAGATATTAGTTTCCATGTCCTTGTTTGAAGAAAGAAGGGCAACTTTATTAGCACAGAATATATAGGAATAAATGTTGATATATCACAAGGTACTAAAATGTATTTTGTTTCCTTTAAATATTGTATAAACAGGGTGAAATAGGAAGTGCACTGTAAGGCATGGTCTCTTAGTTACAAAGAAAATAAACAAGCAATTAACAATAGACAATAGTGCCTTTTTTCCCTTTCACTTCCCTTAATGTCTTTCTTGATGTGAGAATAGAAGTGCCTCTTGTTTAATCAAAGCTTTTAAAGCAACTTCAGATGTAGTCTTTCAACTTAAATTACATACCCCTTCTCCTGTCATCCCTTCCTTTCCAAAATCCCCAACACCCCTATATCATGGTCCTATTCTGATATTAATCTACCAAATTCTGAGCTTTGAAAATTCCTTTCCTTTCTAATAAATAGCTTATCACATCATAATCCTAGTCTACAGTATTATTTATTCCCTCTCTCCTTCATTGATACTGGTCATAGATTTTTAGGAAGATGGTTGGAGAACAAACCAGAGGCTATAACTTATTGGTCTCCTATACTGGAAGTACCAATCATTCACTAATTGACCAAACCACACTTACACTACATGGTTATCTCTCAATAATGCAGTGACCTGTGGATAGAGCATAAAACATTCTCTCTGACTATTGAAGTATGAAATGTAATTCAAACAATCAAAATTGATAGATTACTCAAAACACTACTTAAAATAATTCTTGCACATAAGACTTAAGTTCCAACCAGTGAATATTTATTACACAAAGGACCATGATTCTTAGATTATACAGAAGAATGCCTATTTGATCTCATGTCCATTTATGTACTTCCCCTATTCTGCCCCATATATTCTGCCTTGTAAACTACATTTGCCTGGTACCTTTGTGTATTCTCTTTGAAATTAGATTTGATAGATGAGAGGCGCTGGCAAGACACTGGAGAATAGGAATTTCATGCCCTCACTGTTTCTGTTTTGGGCTGAATCTCCCACATTGTCTACATTTTCATGGTGGTTTGAATCCCCCATGAACAGCCCTTCCATTCATGGACACAGCTCCCACTGGGAGTGCCCGCTGTTGGTTCAGCTTCTTCCAAGTGAAGACTTCAGGTTCTAGTAGTACCCTTTTTGCCTACTCTTCCACTTCTGGACAGGTAGGAACTAGTATTTTAATCACGGATTACTTTACCACTTTTCGGGGATATTGATCTTATAAGATTTGTGGTTATTAGTGTGTTTATTCCACATATTGAACTAATTGGAATGGGATTATTTTCCTAACCCGACCTAGAGTGACAGTGTTTTGAAGGTAATCTGTATGCCTTAGTGAATCTCTGTGAGCTGCTGGGTTCCAAATTCAGTTAGATTCTTTGGCAAAGCACTTTGGAATGATAGGAAGAAGGATCTTTTTCCACTTTGTTTCCATTCCCGTAGCTGGAACACTACACATTTCCATTTATCTGAATAAAGCCTATGACAGTTTATCACAGACCTTATACCAAAATCTATTATGTTAACAGCTAAATGCAGACTCTCAAAATAACGATCAGAGGATGAGATCATAAAGTCCTACCCTTGACTAAAATAGGTCTGACTTTATGACTGATATACTTGTAAGCTGGCATTGTGATATTAAGCAAAGAGTTTGTCCTCACTTCCTATTTCTTGCCTATGAAATCAGAAAGATGTCTATTAAGGGAATTTTGAATGTAATTAATTGAGATATATAGGCACTGCAAAAATAATATACTGTTACAGAAATTTAAGACAGATATATGATAAAATGTCCTTAAGAAAAGAAAATTCTTGACTTGAAAACTATTCCTATTTTGATTAGTCCTTCTAAAGGAAAAAAACAAGCAATTTTAGGTCTATAAAATTTTTTCACATGATATTATTAAAAAGATATTTTTGGCAAGTCTAATTCTGTAATCTTTCTGCATGATGATTTTTAACCTTCTTAAACTTTATGTCTGTATTATTCAATGCTACTTTTCAAGCTCCATCAAAATTCAAGAGAGTCATTCAGTAATTTTTTTAAATGCATTTAATTAAACACTCAAAGTTCTGCTTTTTCACACCAAAGTAGGTTTAAAATACCTACACCCAATGATGAGAAGTCAGTTCTTTCCTAAGAATAATTTCATTGACCAATAAACCAAAAGTCTTCATCAGAATTTAAGTATGCGAAGTACATCTAATGTATCTCACCTGGCATGGTAGTTGCTAACTGGTAGACATATCAACTAAGTTTTATACAGAAACATTGTACCCAAATTAATAATTTGGAAGATACATATGTAAACCTGTGATGCAATAGCATAATCCTTATACCAGCTGAGTGGCACATACATTAAAGAATGTAGACCCTTTAAATGTCCCCAATGACATCAACTTCTATGAAGGTGCTCCTAAGTATGTCCTGACCAATTCAAATGTATTGCAGTGAAATTCAGTTAAAGTCCCTCTCATTGCCCCTGATCTGGGAAAACCTTGATCGCATGCTGGATCTCTGGGCCAACAAGTTGCAGTTTCTGTGCTATTTTTGGTCAACCTTAGTGGTCTACATACTGGTAAACAATGAAACAACAGTTGGGGATGGAAAGTAGAAAGTCTAATCAAGGACACTGGTGATTTTATTTTTTCCTGGCCAGGATAAGCCGTGTCTGCTCTGGGCTGCAGCCGGCCTAACCGACCACAGGTCATGTTTCCAGAATCTCCCACAGACACTGATGCTTTTTGAGGCTTATAAGAACCGACATTTTATTTTCTGCTTTTGCCGTCAATATCTCACATTGCCAAATAGCTAAAGAAATGCATGAGAGATTTCTTATGCTTACTTACACACAATTTCCTAGAGACTATTAGCTTCTAATGGCCCTTATTTTTGGACCCTCATATACCCCTCTGGTTTGACACTTGTATACCATGACACCATATAACTACCAAACTGTTGGATGCTGGTGTCATCATCTGCAAACCAATTTGTCCTAGAAGGAACACTCTGCACTGCGTTCTGTCAACTTTTCCAGACATAGTTTAGGTTTGCTACCATTAAGACAATATAAATTATAACTGAAATATACTAAGCCTTTAAGTAAAATTTAAGCCTTTCTTTAAAATTTATTAAGTAAAATAATGCAAACTAAAATTTGCATTACTATTAACAAATAGATGAAATACACAGTCTAACTGTAACCAACATCTACAACTGTTGATCTTGCTTAGAAAAGCGATTCTTACTTAAAAAATTAAATTGGCTACCGTTTCCAAGCAGCAGATGAGTAGGTTTGGATCTAATTTTCTGCTACTGCTGAGTTTAATCTCACGATGTCCTAATTTACCTCTTCACTCTCTCCTTCCATTGTGCCTTTCCGATTTACCATGACAACTGCTTTTCTATTCACTTCTTCTGCAATTTCTTTTATCTCATAATTTAGAATCCCCTTTGCTTTGCCTAATCATATTCTCATACTCAGAAGAAAAGTTATGTATTTAACCTTGTGTATCCCTTGGATTCTTAGAAGTGTCACTAGGACTTCATTTTCCAGAAAATGTCAGTGATATTTTTTTAGTTCCTGGATGTTAGAAACAGAAACCTTTTTGTTCAAATCTCTAAGATGTCTTAGAGAGGAAATAAGGTAAGGGATCAAGCACAGCTGTGGTGGATTAAAGTCGGCCTCAAATTCACTGCCATTCCTTCAACGGAGAGGGTCTAATTCTCTTGCTTTGACTCTGGCTTGCTATTAGAGACTTCCTTGACCACATACTATGGCAGGAATGTCACTCTGAGACTTCTCAGGCTGATTCATAAGAAGGCTTACAGATCCTGCCTGGGTTTCTGGGAATACTTGTTCTTGAAGCCCTCAGCCACCATGAAAGAAGTCTAGCTATTCTGTTGTAGAAACCTCATGACAGGCCCTGAGACCACATGGAGGAAAAAAAAAACTGTGCCAGTGTTCAAGTCATCTCTGCTAAAGTGCCAGACATATGAATGAAGCCATCAGAGACCATCCAGACCACAAGCTAAACACCATTGAGTGACTCCTGTTGATGCTATACTGGAGAGAAAAGATCCTCCTGCAGAACTTTCCCTATTATTTCTAAGTCACAAAATAATAAGATAAATTGAATGATTGCTGTATTAGGCCATTAGTTTTGAAGATGGTCTGTTATGCAACCATAGATAACTGGAACAAAATTCAACATCAAACATATTTGCTAAGCTCATTAGATGACCAATGACAATAATAAGATTGCTGCCTGACAACGATTACCTACAACCATGATGCAAGCTATATTTTGTATTTAATGATTCAAAATACTGTGGAGTCTGGAACAAATCATCTTGAAGTATCCAAATTACTACCTAAACATTTAAGTTATAGGGCACCTTGTATTAATGCCATTCTATTTTATAATCATTATAAATTTATTTAAGTCTTTTTTTTGAAATCAACAATTATAGAAGATTAGGAATAAGGAGAAATTATATTTAGAGTGAAAGTAACTCTATCCAAACACTCCAACTTCCATTCAAAATTTCCTAAAGGAACAAATGTGGGGTGTGTGTGTGTGTGTGTGTGTGAGAGAGAGAGAGAGAGAGAGAGAGAGAGAGAGAGATATTTATGTCTACATTGATTGACTGATTGATTGACTGATTGATTTTGTTGATTAGTGGGCTAATCTATGCCAAAATACAATCTCAGTCTCACTATGTGTTAGGTTCTCTGGAAATACAAAGTTTTTCACATCCTTATATTTTTAATTTTTATGACTGCACCTGCCAGTTCAAGAGCATCTGCTGGCATAAACTGTGCATCTCTGGAAACCAGTAAAATATGACAGAATAGCAGTCAGTGCCTAAGCAACCCTCTCACACCCTGAGGACATCACTGATGCTTCTTTTTGTTTTTGTTTTGTTTTGAATACTTATATACCTACAGAAACATAGGAATGTAACTGTAGACTACAACAAGAAGAGACTTAATTCAATAGTCAAAATTTCCTGCTTTTCATGGAAGCAGGAAAAGAAAAATAAAGAAAGCTTATTTATGCCAAGTGTCTTTGGTACAAATGAAGATTGAATTGTAAATGGGGCTCCCAGCAACCTAACAAAGAAGCGTAATGCTTTTTTCATTCTATTATCTAGGTCTTTACTCTCCCTTTCTCACCACCTTTAACCATCTATACTCTTAAAAATAACAAACCACCAACTAAACAAACCTTGTTTGGCAGGGGAGCACTGTGGAACTAATTGTAAATATATTACTTTTACTCTATAAAATAAAAATTTGAAATAAGCAAAATATGAAACATTATATTATTTTACCATCAGCATTTAAGAATTTCTGACCATAATTTCTGTGAAATTAGCAAACATCTCTGACATCTACATGCTCCACTAAAATATGTTTAATTCTTTTATGTTAATTTGTTTCAAAATCAATCCATTTGGCTTCTAAATATGAGAAATGTATGAACTTTTAAAACACAGATATTAAAAAGTTTTTAAGACTATTTTAATAAACTGAAATTTAAAAGATACAAGTTGAAATAAAAGAAAGTCTATTGAATTTAAACCCCGGATGAAGCAACTGAATTCTAATGCAAAGATCAGATATATCTGAACAAAAACATAAAATGATGATTTCTCGAAAAGGAGAATTTGAATAGTTGTCCCTGGTGTAGTCTCTCTAAAACACCATTGAAAATACCTATGAAGTTACTAGAAATATAAAATAACCTTCCCTACAACTCATCAAATTCAACAACTCATCAACCAAATGAAAAATTTAATAGCAAGAACTTGAAGAAATCCCATTCTTGGCACATGCACCCCAATGTTTATAGCAGCACTATCAACAATAACCAAAGTATGGAAAGAGCTCAAATGTCCATTGAGGGATGAATGGATAAAGAAGATGTGGTATATATATATATACAATGGAGTATTACTCAGCAATCAAAAAGAATAAAAACTTGCCAATTTGGTACTATGTGGATAGAACTAGAGAGTATTATGCTAAGCGAAATTAGAGAAAGACAAATATTATATGACTTCACTCATATGAGGACTTTAAGATACAAAACAGATGAACATAAGGGAAGGGAAGCAAAAATAATATAAAAACAGAGAAGGGGACAAAAAACATAAGAGACTTTTAAATATGGAGTACAAACAGAGGGTTACTGAAGGGGTTGTGGGAGGTGGGATGGGCTAAATGGGTAAGGGGCATTAAGGAATCTACTCCTGAAACTATTGTTGTACTATATGCTAACTAACTTGGATGTAAATTAAAAAATAAATAAATTAATTAAATAAATAAAGAAATCCCATTCTCACCTTATGCTAATTAAGAAAAACTTATTCAGTTACCATTCCATTAAACAGATCAATTACAAAAGTAATAAGAGGTACTCGCATCTCCCATGCTGCCTATACACACATTGAAGATTCCAGGGAACCTGTTACAGCGCTACCAGGGAAACTGAATTTCTGTGTCTCTTAAATAAGGAGTCAGCATTTGGTTTCCTTCTGCCTGTTCCATGCCCAACCCTTTGATCTCTCTTACAATATGGTCTCTTGTTTTAAGAAATAGTGTTGCCTTCAAAACTACTGATGTAAAGGACCCCAAAGTATTATTTTGGAAAATCTTTGGGAAGAGCCAAGAGTGGATGGTTTTGATAATTTTTTTTTATTTTTATATTAAAACGAAAATAAGAACAACAACAAAATCAGGGCATGGAGTTGAGAAAGTTTTCCATTTCTGGAGAATAGAGGATGACTAGGAGAAAACCATTTAAAACCCGGAAATTAACCTGAGTGTTGTAATAATCCACTTGCTGCTTTGTAATATGAGACCAAGATAACAATGGAGGATGAATTTAAAGAATTAAAATAATAACCATAACAAGTTTGAACCCAGAGCCCTAAGAATATAGACTGCAGAACCAGGAAAACTCTTCTGTGAAGATTCAAAATAATATGTCTCAGAAAAATTATCTGCTGGAAGATACCATGTAAATTTCACAAATAGAGACATTGAGATAATAGAAGGACATTGTAAAAAGTCAAAATAATGGTGTACTAGAGAGTTCCTCTCATAGTGAAGGGCAGATATTTAAAAAAAGGAGGATTAATCTAGGGGATATGAAACCAGAGTGAACCATTAATGAGAAAATAATTTGTTGAAAAGAAGAAAAAAATAGTATTAAAAAAAGTAGTTGTTAAAGGAAACAACTTATTAAAGAAGAAATAATTAATAGAACAAGAAATAAATAAGAGAAGAAAATCCCCAGCATGACACTTAGGTTTTTAGATTAAAAAAGTTTGGGCATCAGATAAACTAAGTAAAAAAAAAAACAAAAAAAACCACTTGTATCTTGGTGAAATTTATGAACTCATGTGATAAAGAGAAAAATATATAATCTGTACAGAGAGAAGAGTTGATGTATAAAAGAAAAAAAAAAACATCAGCATAGGAGTCAACTTCTCATCCACAATACTAAAAACTAGACATCAGTGGAATTTACAGACCTCAGAAAAATAGCAGACTATATATCCTGAAAACTTTTCCAGCTACAGAACACCTAAAAATTCTGGATAAAATATTGCAATCATTCTCTTTCCACACAAATACAAGTACACAGGTTTTGGGTATTAAGAAAGTAAGGGAAAAGCAGCCAGTGGAAACTTAGTATGAACTAGGAGTTGCCCAGAAGATACTTGCTGACAAAAATCCTTAAGCTAATAAACACCTGGTAGATGGAACTAATATTTTTTTTCATTTTCTTTTTTCTATTTATTTATTTATTTTGAGAAAGAGGGAGAGAAAGAGAGAGAGAGAGGAGCAGAGAGAGAGGAGCAGAGAGAGGGGGGAGATAGAGAATCCCAAGCAAGCTCTGCACCATCAGCACTGAGCCCAATGCGGAGGCTCAGTCCCACAAACCATGAGATCATGACCTGCGCCAAGATCAAGAGTCAGATGCCTAACCAACTGAGCCACCTAGCCGCCCTGGAACTGACATTTTTGAGGACACTGTAATGCTTTCAGTACACCATGAAAAAGATTAGAAAACCATTTCCTCTTTCAAAATCATGTTTCTTGGCTGTGCATTTGGATTGGAAACTAAAGGGTCTCCCATAAGAATTTGTAACCATAGCTTTGTCCTGTGTATATTTAGGATTTGAAGGTTATCTCTATGATCTGAAAACCATGAGCTCAGAAATTATTTTAATGTGCTCTAGTCCACTAGGCCAAAGCAACAAAAAATTCTCTCTGGAGCAACACAGCCTAAACTCAGACTTAGGAGTTCACCCAAATGTGAAAACAGATCCCTGAATAAAGAAATGTGCATGAAAAAAACAAAAACAAAAACATAAAATAGACACAAATAAATAATTATCTGAATTAGACCCATGAGTACTTCAGATATGGATAAATACCTATGTAGATACAGATATTGTCATAAAGGAATATTAAATAAGTATATATGAAAGTTAATGAAATGAGAGGACTAAAAACATGAGCAAATAAATAAATTTTAAAAATGGCCAGAAAAAAATGAATTAGTAGGTATAGATTTTAAAATATTATTTTTAAGTTAAAAATTAATAGGTTAGAGGCACTTGGGTGTCTCAGTTGGTTAAGCATCTGACTCTTGATTTCAGCTCAGGTCATGATCTCATGGTTCTGAAATCGAACGCTGTGTTGGGCTCTGCACTGGGCCTGGAGGCTGCGTAAGATTCTCTCTGTCTACCTCTGACCCTCCTTCCTCAAAAAAAAAAAAAATGAATAGCTTAATTATATGGAAGATTAGAAATAATTGAATACAGGATTAGCAAATTAGAAAATAGATCTGAAGAAACTACCCATTTAAATAGAAGAGAAAATGAGGCACCTGGGTGGCTCAGTCGGTTGAACATCCGACTTCGGCTCCGGTCATGAGCTCACGGTTTGTGGGTTCAAGCCCCACACTGGGCTCTGTGCTGACAGCTCAGAGCCTGGAGCCTGCTTTGGATTCTGTGTCTCCTCTCTCTGCCCCGCCTATGCTCATTCTTTGTCTCTGTCTCTCAGTAATAAATGAATGTTAAGAAAAAAATTTAAATATAAGAAAAACTAAGATATCGTGGTGAGGTGGATTGGGGGTTACAAAGTGTATGCTATTTTTTAATAAGGCAGAGATTTCTTCATCATGTTCAAACAAGTGAGCACTAGCTTTTAAAAGAGAGGTATGTGTCTCTTCTGATGCACATATGACTGAGAGGAACCTGGGGATTGCAGTTATTTGAGAGAATCAAACCGAGTATCGGCGCCTGGGTGGCTCAGTCGGTTGAGCGTCCGACTTCAGCTCAGGTCACGATCTCACGGTTCGTGAGTTCGAGCCCCGCGTCAGGCTCTGGGCTGATGGCTCGGAGCCTGGAGCCTGCTTCCGATTCTGTGTCTCCCTCTCTCTCTGCCCCTCCCCCACTCATGCTCTGTCTCTCTCTGTCTCAAAAATAAATAAACATTAAAAAAAAAAAAAGTTAAAAAAAAAAAACAAAAAAAAAAAACCGAGTATCCCATCCCACATCTTACAGTTCGACTCCTTCCTAGGGCCTTGACCTTGGTGCAGAAAATATGCCAGAACTGAGAATTCAACTTTCCCAGGAACTGTGCTATTCTTACATTTAAACCCTGGGCTTTATCCTTAGCTTTTTCTGCCTCTGGCTGCAGACAAAACCCTGGCTTTCAAAATATTTGTCACCTTAAATTGGTAATTCAGCACCTTTAGTTTTTCATTCTATGCACCTATAGCACCCAGCAAGAGTTGTCCAATTCCATAATCCTTTTTAAAATATACATCCCCCCATCACTAGATACCTGAGATATTGGAAGCACCATCACACTCTTATATTAGTACTCCAGTAGTGTTTACCCTTGACAAAGATTCAATAATTAAATGAAAACAGCATTCCAAGGATTATCAATTCTCTACCTACTACCATTGATAGGCATCTTCACTGTCAACCAGCTGATGGATAAACATGATTTTTAAGACCACTTTTAAAAAGTAAACTTTATTATTTATAACACTTTTAGATTTACACAAATAATGAGAAAACACAGAATTTCTATATACTCAAATATCCAATTGCCCTATCAATAACATTTTGTGTTAATGTTGTACACTTATTATAAATAATGAACCAATATTAACACATTATTATAATCTAAAGTCCATAATTTATTCAGATTTCTTTAGTTTTTACCTAATATTATTTTTTTCAACCAGGACTCCATCCAGAATACCACACTGTGGTTTAATGTTGTGTCTCCCTAGACTCCTCTTGACTATAACAATTTCTCAGACTTTACATTTTATGACAGTTCAGAGGAGTACTGGTCAGGTATATTGTAGGATGTCCCTCAATTGGAATTTGTCTGATATGCTTCTTATGATTAGACATGGGCTATGGGTTTAGGGGAGGACAATCACTGTGGTAAAGTGCGATTTTTCATCACATCTTATAAAGGATATATAATATCAATATGATTTATCACTATTAATGATGGTGTTGATCATCTGTCTGGGGTAGTATTTATCAAGTTTCTAAACTGAAGAATAAGTTTTTTTTTTTTAACGTCCTCCTTTCCCTACTGCACTCTTTGGAAGAAAATTACTTTGAGAAGCCTACACTTACCAGGTGGAGAGTTATATTTTTTTTCTTTAAGGTAAACTGGATAGATAAATTATTTGGAAATCTTACGTATAGGAGATTTGTCTCTTCACCCCCATTTATTCATCTACTCAATCCTTTATATTAGTATGGACACATTAATTTTCTCTTATACTTTGGGTTATATTCCAATAGAACATATTTTTTTGCTTCAATTGTTCAGCTTTGGCCATTGGCAATTTTCTCAGTTGCTTCCTGGAACATACCCTCATTAAATTTTTTCAGCATGTCTTTCTTTTTGTCATTACAAGAAGCTCCAGGATAATCTTGCATATTTCCCAAATAGGAAATCCAAGAATCAGTCTAAGAATCAGCCAAGAATAAGCCTTTTCTCCAGAGAGCACTGGTTCTATTTATTAAAGAATGGTGTTAGAAACCTAGAACATAGTGCTAAGTGAGCTCATTCCTACTGGGATACAATTTTTTTAGGCCCTTTAAGCTAGCAGAATAAAGAAATGTATGTGTGTGTATTAACCTTTGTATATACCCATACCTATAATTATTTTTATTTGTAACCTTCTGTATTATATTAATCTAAACATGAGTTCATGCTGATATCTCCAATTCTAACCCATTATCATATGGGTTATTTAGCCCCCTTACTTTGCTTATCTGTAAATTCTCATCTACAAAAATGACAAAACTGGCTTCCATAATCTGTAATTATTTGCTTGTTTCATTTCAGTGAAATGAAATTATTCTTATATTCTTATCAATATAAGAATTGATAACTTACTACCTTGTGGGAAAAAAAAAAACTTTATCATCCAAAGTATAGGGCATACATATATATATGTGTGTGTGTATATATATATATATACACACACACATATATATTCACTTCCTTGTGCCTTTAGTCTTTAAAGAATTTCACTCGTTTCCAAACTTGTTAGCACCCTTTCCTCCATCCTCTTCAGTGTGATTGTTTAATGATGTAGTAGAGTTAGACTATCTTGAAACCATCTACATTTCTTTCTGAGTCTTCCAATCTCCCAAATGATACTATTAAAATTTCACGTATTAAAGTTCACTTTCTATTTGCTATAAATTTTTATGGGTTTTGCCTAATACCTATATTCTGTATCCACCATTAGAGTAGCATACAGAATAGCTTCACTGCCCTAAATATCTCTGGATTCACCTATTCATTCCTCTCCTTTTTCTTCCCCTAGTTCTAGCAACAACTGATCTTTTTACTCCTCTTATGCTGTACCTTGTCCAGAATGTCCTGATAGGGATCACATAGTATATAGCCTGTTCAGAATGACTCCTTTCACTTAATAATATGTATTTTAAGGTCCTTCTATGTCTTTCAGGGCTTGAGAGTTCATTTCTTTTAATCATTAAATAATATTCAATTGTATGAATGTACCACAGATTTTTTTTTTTGTTTTGGTTTTAATCCATTCCTTCTTCAAGTACATCTTGGTTGTTTCCATCCAAGATTATGAATAAAGCTTCTATACACATTTACATAAAGGTGTTTGTTTACACATAAGTTTTCATATTAATTTGGTTAATACATAGGTATGGAATTGTTGGATAAGAGAGTAACACTATATTTTACTTTGTGTGAGACTGCCAGTCTTCCAGTGTAATTGTGTGCCATTTTGAATTCCCAGCAGCAAAGAGTGAGAGCTCCTGTTGCTCTGTATCCTTGTCAGCATTTGATATTGTCACATTTTGTTTTCATTTTGGCCACTCTAATTGTTATATAGTGATATCTCATTGTTTTAACTTGCAATTATCAAATGACAAGTTATCGAACATATTTTCATCTTTTCTGTTATCTACACATCTTCCTCAGTAAGAAACCTCTTTCAGATCTTTGATCTATTTTTAATTGACTTTTTCTTATTGAGTTATACTTCTTCCTTGTATATTTTGGATACAAGTCCTTTATCACATATGTATTTTGCAAGTGTTTGCTCCCACTCTATGGCTTATTTTTTCATTCTCTTAACAGTATCTTTCAGAGGACACTTTAATTTTAATGTCATCAAAATCGCCAGTGTTTTCTTAGATCTTGTTTTTGATGTTGTATTTGAAAAATCATTGCCAAACCCAACTCAGTTACATTTTTTACTATGTTTTCTTATAAAATTTTATAGTTCTGAGTTTCGCGTGTAGGTCTATTGTCTATTTTACAGTTAGTCTATGTGGAAGAACAGTCTATGTCTGGATTCATTTTTTGTTCCATATGAGCATCAAACGGTTCTAGAGTAACTTATTGAAAAGCCTATCTTATTTCCACTCAATTGCCTTTACCTCTTTGTGAGAAATCAGATAATTATACTTATGGCAATATATTTCATGTTATTCCATTCATTTGGTGATGCATCTATTTATTGCCAAAACTGCCATCCTTTCATTACTGTACTTTAATATAGTCAGGTATTTTCACCCCCTGTGTTCTTTCTCAGCATGTGCTCACTATTTTGAGTCTTTCTCCTTTTCACATAAACTTTAGCATCAATTTGTTGATATCCACAAAATAGCTTTCTGGGATTATAATCAGCATTGTGTTAAATCTATAAATCAAGTTGGGAAGAATTGAAATATTAAAGATATTGATTATCCTCATCCAGAAACGTGGACCATCTCTTTATTTATTTGGATCTTTGATTTCTTTCATCAGAGTTTTGTAGTTTCTTACATATAGGTCTTGTACATATTTGTTACTTACACTAAGTATTTCAAGTTGGAACTATTATAAATGGTATTGTGTTTTTAATGTCAAATTCCAATTGGAATAGCAGTTCTAGTTCCAATATGACAGCAGTTAACTTTTGTATATTAATCTTATAAACTTGCTATAATTATTTATTAGATCTGGAGGATTGTTGTCAATTCTTTGGCATCTGTTACATAGACTGTCATCATCATCTGTACAAAGCAGTTTTACTTCTTATTTCCATTCTGTATAACTTATTTCCTTTATTCATCTTATTTTACTGGTTATGTCTACAACTGTGAGAATGGGACTTCTGATAGAGTACATCCTGCCTTGTTCCTGATTTTAGGGAAAAAATCCAGCTTCTCACCATTAAGTATGACAAGTAAGTATATATAAAATGGTATATTTATTCACAGATATTATGTATATTGTGTATTTTGTGTGTATATATATATATATATATATATATATATATATATAACTTTCTTTATCCAATTTATCAATAGATGGACACTTGGGCTCTTTCCACAGTTCGGTTATTGTTGATAATGCTGCTATCAACATCAGGGTGCATGTACCCCTTTGAATCAGTATTTTTGTATCTTTTGTGTAAATACCTAGTAGTGCCATTGCTGGATCATAGGGTGGTTCTATTTTTAACTTTCTGAGAAACCTCCATACTGTTTTCCAGAGTGATGGCACCAGTTTGCATTCCCAGTAACAGTGTAAGAATGTTCCTCATTCTGTGCGTCCTCCCATTTGCAAATATCTTCTCCCACTCCATAGACTGTCTTTTAGTTTTGTTGATTGTTTCCTTCACTGTGTGGAAGCTTTTTTCTCTTGAGAGGGCTCAGTAGTTCATGTTTGCTTTTGTTTTCATTACCTCTAGGGAGATGTCTAGTACGAAGCTGCTACAGCCAAGGTCAAAGAGGTTGCTGCTTGTGTTCTCCTCTAGGATTTTTATGGTTTCCTGTTTCACAGTTAAGTCTTTCCTCTATTTCGAATTTATTTTTGTGTGTGGTGTAAGAAAGTGGTCCAGTTTCACTTCTGCATGTTGCTGTCCAGTTTTCCCAACACAATTTGCTGAAGAGACTGTCTGTTTTCCATTGGATAGCCTTTCCTGCTTGTTGAAGATTAGTTTACCACCTTCTGGGTTGCTGTAGAGCTAGAAATGTAGCCTCAACTCAAGACAAGGTTGTTGTAACTTTGCATCACCATACTGGCTGGTCATTTGCTGCAAGCTATCCTCAGGTAAGGGGCAAAACTTAAAGACTGCCAGCTTACATATGCAATTCCCATAGAGGATTCAGCTCTGAGCTCTCCACAGCTAACATTTTTAGTAGCTAGAGTATTGATTGCCTTGGTGCTGGACAATGTACTACAGCATTCAAGACAAGGAACATACAGTTCCACATGAAATTTTTGAAAATTTGACCCAGAAACATATATTTAAAATTGCATCATTATTAAGCTGGGTTTACCCCAGATACCTAAAAAAAGTCAATATTAAAAAGAATATTACTGTGATTCTTAACAATTTTGTTAAAGAAACAAATATATATATATATATATATATATATATATACACATATATATATACATATAATCATTACAATAAATGCAGTAAAAGCTTTTGAAAAAATGCAAATTCCATTCTTTTTTTAGTATCTATTTGTTTCAAAGAATAGAATACTACATAGCAAAGCTTTGTTGGCATTTGAAGTTGCCAGCTTAATTGTGGCATATCTTTTACACGCATTATGAAATAAGGCTGCTTAAACGTTAGTGTTCTTTGTGCTAAAAATATTAGACTATGAAAGCATTTATGTAATCCATACACAAAGAGAATGAATGGGTTAAAGTCAATCTTTGAATTATTAGTACATTTTAATAAGAGATTAAACTATCACTTATATTTTTCCTTAAATTAAAGTACATTTGACATAAAATGTTACATTAGTTTCAGGTATACAACATAGTGGATGCACGAGTGTATGTTATACTATGCTCACCACTGCAACTTTCAGTCTTACTAAAACTTCTTAGCTAGCCAGAAATAGAAGATAACTATTTTAATGATCATAGCTACCAACAACTTTAAAGAAAAGTCTTATTATTGGTAAAACAGAATAACACAAGTTTCAGGACTAAACTACAGCTTCTTGATAACATTATTCACTAACTTATACTTACTAAGTAGTAGTTTACATGAGTTACCAACCAGTGAACTAATATATGAACAATAATTGTATACAAGAATTTAAAAGTATGTGGTGTTTCATTTATGTTACATAATGTTACTGCCTGCATATAAGAATGGAGACAAAGGACAACATGAAATAATGAAGAAAATCAAAATATAAAAAATAATATAGAATATGGAGAAGAGGGATAGTAGTGACATCTGGGTAATAAATAGGGAGCTCAGAAGGAAAGAAATGTAAATTGAAATTTGTAATAGTGGAAGATATAATGAAGGTAAGATTCTCAGACTTAATGCAGATGGAAAGCTTCAGACTGAATGTTTTCATGGAATTACCAACAGGAAGGATATAGTAAAACCTAACCTAGACATATTATAATGCCCTTAGAGAATATGATTAATTTAATATTAAGTTTAAAGAAAAAAATACAAATTAGCTACAGAAGCCAAAATCCATCTTGTATAGAATTTTGAACACTATATGGGATGTAAGAAAATAATGAAATGATATTTTTATGTATTCAAGGAAAAAATAAATTCTGTGGGTCTATATTTAGTCAAATAACCATTCAAGTGTGATGATCTGCCTAAAATAACCACAAGTATTCCACCCTCAGAATCTTGACCAAAGGCCACATTAAAATTATGTGATAATTTATTCAACCTAAAAAGAGAGGATAATTAGCAGACTCTAAGATATATGAGATGTGAGGCACCTGGGTGGCTCAGTCCTTTAAACATCCACCTTTGGCTCAGGTCATGATGTCACAGTCCATGAGTTCGAGCCCTGTCTCAGGCTCTCTGATGTAAGCACAGAGTCTGCTTCAGATCCTCTGTCTCCTTCTTTCTTTGCCCCTTCTCTGCTTGCATCCTCTCTCTCTCTCAAAAATAAACATTTATTTAAAAAATTAAAATATAAAAGATGTGAGATGTGTAGCTGAACAAATACTAGGCAACTTTTTACTTGCCAAAAGAAAAAAAAAAAGTACAAATACAAAAAGAAATGGTAGTTAAAGGAAAAAAAAAGGAGAGTGCAAATCCATAAAACCTAAGTTGATGTTTAGAAAGTAATAAAATAATGGGAGTGACTTTGTTAAATGAACATTTGTTAAGTAAAGCCCCAGGTGGAGTGTTGGATGACAAGCCATGATTCAACAAAGATCCAAGGGAAAGTAAAATAGAAAAGTTTATTACTCACAGGTCATGGAGGATGTGATGCCTAGCATCATGGCATGCATGGCAAGCTTCAAGGGGTCACATGGAGAGATCAGGGAAGGGTACAGAAAGAGTGCAAGCAGCAGGGCAGGATCCATGGGTTGGGTGCTGCTGGGGTCCCAGAGTTAAGATCCGATTGGTCAATTCAAAAAGCTGGGGTTTTGATAAGTTCCATAGAGGTCTTATCTAAGAAGTTTAGGAGCGGAAGGACTGTTTATCATTAGCAGTACTGGAGAAGTCATAACAGGAGCTTCAACTTGTCGTTGCTGACTTTTATCTAGAGCATGCACTGGCAGGAGCAGCTGATGTCAGTTAAAGGCCCTTGCAGGCTCTGGGTCACAGAGAATGGATGTGGAGGGAGAAATATTATGGAACAGTTTAAATTTTCAACAAGGGAATTCAGGAGAGGCAAGGAATGGTGTTGAACAATTACCATCTAATTTTAAGTTATCTGAAAGATTGTATCACCTACAAGTCTAGGAATAGTCTATCTCTCATTGTTGCTGACAATTACCACTGAGCTTTTCTCCTTGATTTCTCAATGGCTTCAGTTTCTAGATCACTTCAAATCTTTCTAATATGACTCCTACCTTAATTCTTCATGACTTTGATATACACATGGATGATTCTCCCAGTATTCTTGCATCTCATTTCCTTTAACTCTCCTTCAGTGGTCTTGTCCATCACCCAGTCTCAATCATACATTCCATGGCCGTATTGTACAATTTTCTTTGCCAATAAATGCAGTCCTTTCATAAATTTCATTTGGCACATTTTCTCATGACCACAAGCTCATATATAACACTCACACTCCCTCAACTACCTAACTCCACAGTTCTTTGCACACTAACACAATCTACTCTTTCACCATCCTGACTCTTTCCTTCTTCCCCATCTAAAACTCCATGATTATCAAAGCACTTCCTTGCAAATATCCTCAGTTTCCCCACCCTCAGATTGACTCTTGCATCATCATGTTCACTTGCTAAAATACCCCTGATTAAATATAATTCAGCCTACTCCACACCCACACCCCTGCAACTGAATGTGGCTATAGAAAGAAAAAAGAGCTATATTGACAAGCCCTACTTTAAATCACGACCATTATCATAACATGGTCTTTAAAATGCTGTACAACAATTACACTGTATTTTTCTAACCATATATTCCACCATTTCCCTAGATAACTATTGCACCTTTTCTCTACCCTGAAACCTATGACATATCTTCCCCTATGCTTACTTTCAGCTGATGAACTTTTCCTATTTCGCTGGGAAAAAAATTAAGCAATCAGAAGCAAACTTCCACAAACTCCCACAATTTCTTTTCCCAGCCCTCCACCATCTGCACCCATATTATCTACCTTCCCACCTGTTACTATAGTGAACCATCTGTGCTCTATACGAAGCCAATATCTCCACTTGCATACTAGATCTCACTCCTCAGTTACTTAAGGAAGCGGCTCCAAGGATTTTTCCCTCTCCTGCTTTGTTATTCTACCCCTCTTCATCATTTCTTTCAACATAGAAATATATTGTCTCCAATATTGTTTAAAACTCGTATGCCATCATTTCTCCACTTTTCTTCAGGTTCTGTCCCATGTTTTGTTCTCTTCTATAGGAAAACTCCTTAAAATATTTATATATTAAAACAAATATACATAAAATATAGATATTAAAATATATTTAAGGATATAATAAATAATATATAAATATATCATATATATACTCACCGTCTCTGTCTTTTTTTTTTCACTATTCTAATTCTCTCCGAAATTCTTTCAAACTAAGCTTTTGTTTCCACTTTTCCATTGTTCGTGTCTAGATCATCAATAAGGTCATAACTATTCCATCAGTATAGCATGGCTAATTTTAAGTACTATCTGATTTGAAGCACTGGACACACTTCATCACTCCTTCTTTTCTACACTTAATTTCTAATATACTGTAATCACTTGGTTGTGTTTCTTACTTTACTGATTATTCCTTTCCAGTCATCTTTTCTCTCAAAACACTTAACATTGCAGAGTCCCATGATTCAGCTCTTGGTTCTCTTCTCTGCTTTAACTATACCCACTCTCTTTGTGTTATCTTTAAAAACCGACCAAATTCTAGTGACTCACACATTTAAATTTATAGCTCAGATTTATTTCCCTAAACCCAAATCCATATCCAAATCTCTTCTCCAAATCTCCACTTGGAGGTCTAATAAATATCAACATTTCATGTCCAAACTGAACTTCTGTCTTTGCTCTCATACATATCCTATACATAATTTACTCCTTTGAGTTAATGATGACTCATAAGCTAATTGTTCAAGCTTAATATCTCATTTTTTCTCTAAAACATCAAACACAATGTTCTAGAAAATCCTGCGGATCTACTATTACAATATATCCAGAGTCATATTACTTGTTATAAACTCATAATTAATATCTTGGTACTTTATACCCATAATCATCTCTTAGGTAATTTTTTTTTTAATTTTTTTAATGTTTATTTATTTTTGAGACAGAGAGAGACAGAGCATGAACAGGGGAGGGTCGGAGAGAGGGAGACACAGAATCTGAAACAGGCTCCAGGCTCTGAGCTGTCAGCACAGAGCCCGATGCAGGGCTTGAACTCACTGACTGCGAGATCATGACCTGAGCCAAAGTCGGCCGCTTAACCGACTGAGCCACCCAAGCGCCCCATTAGGTAATTTTTGCAATAAAGTCCTGTTTCTCTGTTTCCAACATTGCCCTCTTTACTCTGTATCTAAAAGAACAGAGTGGTCCTTTTAAATATAATATTTTTCATTTTTCCTGCCTTTAAAGCCACTTGTTTTGCATCTCACTCAAGGTAAAAGCCAAAATCCATATAATAACACACAGAGACTTGTGCAAAAAGCCCCTTTATCTCTTTGAGCTCACATTTACTACTTTGCCCTGCATACACTCTGCCCCCATCACTCTTTCCTCTTTGCTTATCCTCATACACACTAGGCACCCTCTTGCATTTGTACTTTAGTGCTGGATGATTCCCCTGTTTCGTACAATTTCACTCCAGTATCTTCATGGAAAGTTCCTTTATCCACTTCAAATATTTGCTAAAACTTCACCTTTTAAAACAACACATCCTGACCAACCTGTTTAAAATAGCAATTCATTTTTCCATAACTCTTATCTCTTCCTAACATTTTTAATTTAATTATTAATAATGATTATTGCTTATATCTGTTTTATTCACTCACATATCCTAAACAAAAGAATTATGCCTGGCATTTGGTAGGCTATCAACAAATACTTATTGAATGAGAGAATACAACATTAAAAATTAGGATGGAAAAAGTTATACCAGCCACAAGAGAACAGGAGTTCAATCCAAGATTATCACAAAGGACAAGATTATAAACTGGCCAAGTTGAAAAATAGAACACAAGAATATAAATCATACACATTAATCTAATATAATTCTATTGACTATTCATTTGAGATATAGATATTTTCATAGTAGAAAATAATAATTCTGTTCCTTTTTACCAACAGTCTATATATTAGAGATATATATTTCACTTTCTAAATGCTTTTCAATATCTATCATGTTTTCTAAACTTCAGATCATCAATATTCATACATTTCATTCTCATCAAATCTGTTATTACGAATAATTCAAATCTGTCCCATTCCCTCTGTCTGTTGAATGCACTTATCACCTTCTACGTAATTATACATTGGTTATTGTGCATTACATCATTTTCATTCTCCTGATCTAAAATGAGGTCTAATGAGGGGAAATAACTTTGTACTTGTGCAAAGTAATTTAATTGTGCATGCCACATAGATTCTCAATAAGAATATGCTGAAAACATGAATTATTTTATTTTCTATTATTGAACCAACCTTGAATTTCTAGAAACGTATTGTATTATTCTGTTACTACATTGTTAAACAGTTTACTTAAATGTACAGTATTTTAAAATCCATATTATAATAAATTATGGGCTTATACTATTCTTTAATGTTCTGTCATTATCAATATTTTGTATCACAACTATTAGTATTATAAAGAATTTATTTTGTATGCTCTGCTTCTGCTTCATTTTTTAGCCTGAAAACTTGTTTCTATAAATACAGGTCTCAGTGGTTTTATAACTTTAACTTAGGATATGTCATCATTAACATCTTAGTACTAGTAAATTTGTTAATGTCTTTGCAACATGAAACCTAGGAAACACTACTTTCATTGGTATAATATGATGTAAACTTAACTATAAAATTTGATTCAGCTGATATCTGAATATAAAGTTCAAATATTTGTGTATTAACAAATACTATTTTTATGAGATCAAGTAATAAGAAAGTAGATTAGGCATATAATACTATTTTCCCACTTTCTGAATTAATTTTTATGAACTTTTAAATGACATTTTTAGTAAAGAGGAAACTAGATAATTATATTACAAAATATTGCATGAAAAATTAAGTAGTTATTAAACCTAAAGCATTTGTATATATCTCTTTTGTGTGTGTTAATATATGTAGTTATATTTGAAAACCATGAGGACATTTTTATAGTTCCTTTATTCTAGCATTGAGACTAGTTTTTTTTTAAGTTTATTTATTTTGAGAGAGAAAGGAGGGAGAGAGAGCAAGCATAAGAGGGGAGCAAAAAGAGGGGGAGAGACAGAATTCAGGTAGGTTCCACACTGTCAGTGCAGAGCCCAAAGCGGAGCTGGATCTCATGAACTATGAGATCATGACCAGAGTCAAAATTAAGAGTCTAATGCTTAACTGATTGAGCCACCCAGGCACCCCGAGTCTAGATTGAAAAACAAAGTATGATGCCATCGGCTATATCACAAGTAGTGAATTTAAGCCTGGTAATGGGAATGAGCCTAGCATGTTGAAAGATAAGTGGAATTTCAGTGAATCTGGATTAGGAGTAAGTTAATGCAAGAGTTACTTAAGATATTAGAGCTAGTTTGGAACCAGATCATATAGTGCCTTGCAGGCTGTGGGAAAGCCTTCTGGAGTTTCTCTAAATATTATTTAACATTTGAAGTACAAACCATTTCTTTTCATATATTTAACACACAGAAGAACTCTGTATAGCAATACCTAGTATTTGAAATGTATAGACATTGTCTTTTTTCCTTTACCTTGAAATTTCTTAGGTAAGTATAAGTACTTATTAAAATTATATGATATATTGACTTGTAATATATGTCTTACATAAAGGCAAAACCAAATACTTTTCTGCAACTTAATTTTATCCTAGTAGGTTTATTTGGCCCATACCAAAGGAGGCAATTATTTTAAGAAAAGGAATTCTTTTTTTGGAAGATGACTCAAAGTCAAAGTTCATTTACATTCTGAAAATTCTATACATTTTATAATTTTGTTTAAAAAAGTTTTACATTTATTTATTTTTGAGAGACAGAATGAGACAGCATGAGTGGGGGAGGGGCAGAGAGTGAGGCAGACAACAGAATCTGAAGCAGGCTCCAGGCTCTGTCAGCACAGAGCCTGACGTGGGGTTCGAACCCACGAACCGTGAGATCATGACCTGAGCCGAACTCAGATACTTAACCGACTGAGCCACCCAGGTGCCCCTATAATTTTATTTAAGATATAAGGAACTAAATACTAGGTAATGCAGAATTATAAGCTATTCTTTGTCTCAATTTTCATTACAGAAAACAATGCAGATATGAAAGTCATATTTTGTAGTGTTACATATTTTGTGTTTCTTAGTCCATTTCAAAATCTGCATTGCTGAAGGAAAAAAGCTTAGAAAAAATGGGGCAAGGGGGAGAATCAGGAAATGTAGACATATTTATGATCCAGGAAGAATAATTACATATCACTGGTATTCATTAGTTATATGTGGGCAATTTATTGCTCAAGAAAAGTTTAATTAATTAAAAAATCAAATTCAAATATATGCTGCTGAACACACCTACCTGCCCTGGGTGAAGGTGCAAAGTAAAACATAAAAATTTTTGGTGCTTTTATATTTTTTAAGCATGCAGAAAAACTTCTATCTCACTTCTGGTGTAATAAAGGCCGAGATTTATTATACCAGGAAGGTAAGGCCCAATTCAGTTTCTTTCCCTCACACATCTATAGACTAACAAGGTGTCAAACAAAATAGAGAATTATGAAAAAAATACGTTGCTTTTAAAATTTATATTTTAAAATTGAATACACTCAAGAAGATACATTCTAACAAATCAAATTAATGTCAATTTTAATGTTTTCCAAAAGAATCATCTGTTTGTCCAGATACTGTTTTATTGGTTTTGCAAATATACCTTTCTGCTCCAGCAAAATTCTGTGGCATTGCCTCCTTTAATATTATGCCAATTAAACATTCTTTTTGAGAATTGATATTTATTCCATTTCATGTATCTCAGAGCTTCAAAAAAAAATACTGCCCCTGTATCCCTCCAAAAAATTAATTAATTAATTAATTAATTAAAAAAACAATTTTTTTTGTGTTTTTAAGAAAACATATTAGATAAAGGTTGCAATATCTTATATACTGAGTGACTAAATTCAAGTGTATATGTGTTATTCCTTTTTAAATATTTCTTTTTAACTAAGATGTGATGATGCAAACCTATTCACTAACTCCTTTTTAAAAATGAACAATGCTCAAATGTCCTGAGGCAAGTAGAATCTAATTTATTTTTAACAACAATCAGAAATTCTGAATTATTTCACAGTCCCTATGACATTTTTGAATCAACCTTCATTGTTATAGATTTAAAATCTAATCTAGTTCTATATCTCCGTTTTCAAACAAGACATTGCCACTTGGATATCTCATTAAATTAATAAAACTTGACATGTCAAAACATGAACACATTATCTTATTTCCCCTTTCCAAGCTTGCTTATTCTCACTACTATGGAAAATAAGACCACAGACTGAGAATTTCAAATCTTCTACAGATAATTTTAAAGGTCTTAAAAAAAAAAAGCTGAATTGTAGGCAGGAAGAGGGAAAAAAAGCTTAGAAGTCAGGGACTGGAGCCCCCACACCCTGTAAAACATCTAAATTGTGGGTGTTTTATGTCCAGAGCATCACCTAAGACCCTTTCTGGGAAAGCACTGTGAGGAAAAACTCCACGATGCCCAGGATGGTGCAGGAGGTGAGAGGGGATTTGCTTGGTTTCAGGTGGGGGAGAGGAGTGTGACACTCTAGAGAGAAATGATATTTTAATAGTAAATTAAGGAACTTCCATAAAGCTATTTGAAAGGCAGGCTGATAACAAATATTTGGAAAGGACTGCAGTGTTACTGCAAAGCCTTCAGAAAGCATTTCTCATCATAAAATAGCTGATTTCTTTGGGGTGCCTGGGTGGCTCTGTCAGCTGAGCATCCAACTCTTGGTTTTGGCGCAGCCCATGATCTCCCAGTTCATGAGTTTGAGCATTGGGCTCTGTGCTTTCAGTGCAGAACATGCTTGGGATTCTCTCTATCCCTCTCTCTCTCTGCTCCTCCCCTTCTCTCTCTCTCTCTCTCTCTCTCTCTCTCTCAAAAATAAATACACTTAAACAAAATTGGCTGATTTCTTCAACACCACTGCCTTGCATCAGCAGTCTTAAACTTCTGTAGCCACTATGAAAGTCACCTCTGTCTGATTTCTCCCTTCTTTTTCACTTTTCCTAAACAAACTCCTGGTTTTGTCCTTAATCATACTATATACCAGTGAAAATGCGTTCACTGTTGCCATTGTTTCTCCATCTTCAGGTCAATTGGGAATAAACTTTTAATAGCATAGGTTTGTCCTGCTAAGTATACGTCCCTTTATACAAATATATGGACATCTTAATCTATGAAAAGATAAAATTCAAATTACATACTAAATTCTGCTTAAACAAAACTTCCAAATTCAAATCAAAATGTATGTGACATTGGGGCACTTGGGTGGCTCAGTCGGTTGAGCGTCTGACTTTGGCTCAGGTCAGGATCTCACGATTTGTGAGTTTGGGCCCTCTATCAGGCTCTATGCTGACAGCTCAGAGCCTGGAGCCTGCTTCAGATTCTGTGTCTCCCTCTCTGTACCCCTCCCCTGCTCACACTCTTTCTCTCTCTTTCAAAAATAAAATAAACATTAAAAAATTAAAAAAGAAATGTATGTAACATCTAATGTTCACTGCTATGAGCATGTTAAATTAATACATTTGTTAACTTTCTTCCTGTCAGTTGCTAAAAGATTCATATCTAAGTAATGTAATTATGTCATGTGTGTTCAGAACACATAGTTTTCATCTAACCCCAGTTTAAACAGCAACCCTTATAATCATTAACACAGGACAAAACAACTATATATGTTAAATATGTGTCAACCATTTATTTCCCTATTTTGTTAGAGGGACAGACAGAGGGTGTAGAGGAGAAGGCAATATGGCGTTTTACAAACAAAAGTAAAATAGTCAAGTTACATTTTAAAAAGATTTTCTTCTACATGGGTTTTTAAGACATCTTGAATATTTTTTGTATATTTTATATATAATATTTCATGATAATGTGCATATATTATTTGTTCCATCAGAGGGCTGTATAACAATTGTTGACATAGATTATTAATAGTTTTTGCTAATTTGCTGGTTCTTGTCTTATTTGTTCTCTGAGCTATTTGGACTCTGATCTGTGTCTCAAGAGACAGACTCCTGCAGCCTGTGTGTTGGGCTCCTATGTCAGCTGTGTTCTGCTTGGTTTGCTCAATGGACTTTGGAAGACAGGAGGAAGGAAGAGGGTACTTTTTTTTCCCCCTGTCTTGTGTGAAACTTCAGCTTCATCTTCTAAGAGGCTCCAGCATCCACTGGAAACACTCACCAAATTCACTAGGTGATCTTGATCTCTGGGTTCCAGTAACATTCTTTCTTTGTCCCTCCAGCTTAAAGTGGTGAAGCCTTCCTGCTGTTCTCAACCATATCCCTTGTTGGCATCTCATCTCTTCCATTACCCTTGTAGCCAGTTCTCTATGTTAAGTTGCCCTATTTTGCTTATTGGGACTGACTGATAATTAAGAACATCCTTGTTCATGAATCTTGGCATTTCTTGGTACTATTTTGTGAATAAAGGCCTCCAAGTTAATTGCTTAATTAAAGGCTCTGCTTTTGATACATATTGCCAAATATTATTCAGAAGTTTGGATTCAATAATAGTTTTAAGAGTATGCTTTAAGAATTCCTACACACTTCCACTGATGTTGAAATTAGCACTAAAAAAAATAGAGCATTGTAATTTAACACTTCAACATGTTATTTCATTGTTTTCTTAATTTCTATTTCTTTGATTACTGTAGAGGTTGCAAAAAAATCTGATATATTTTTATTAGATAATTTAGGGTTTTAAATAAATTCTGACTGATATATTAACCCTAAATTAAAGGTGGAAATATGTAGCATAATCATACCATGAATACTTCCTCTCATATTGAAGTTAATTACATCTCTTAAGTCTGCCCATGTGGTTTTAGCACACCACTATGTAGCAGTGGCAAGGGTGCTTCAAACCTCTGATCAGCTCTGCTTTAAATTATAAATGGATGTTTGAAGAATAAAACCTCATAAAATATAAAACATTTAATTAAGGGAAGAAAAGGCAACAATGTGAGGCAGTATTATAATGAACAGATTAAGATAAATGGCAGCTTAAAATTATATTTCTTATTACAGAAGTAACACTTAACTATTTAAAACTCTTTAGAGAACACAGAGAAACAAACCAAATCAGCCATAATTCCCTTCTAAATAGGAGAAACCCGTGCACAGGGGTGGCTCAGTCAGCTGAGCATCCGACTCTCGGTTTTGGCTCAGGTCATGATCTCGCAGTTTGTCAGTTTGATTGCCAAGTTGGGCTTCATGCAGACAGTGTGGACCCTACTTGGGATTCTCTCTCTCTCCTTCTCTCTCTCTCTCTCTCTCTCTGCCCCTCTATTGCTTGTGCTCTCTCCCTTTCTCTCAAAACAAACAAATATACTTTATAAATATATAAATAAATGAAAGAAAGAAGGAAAAGAAAAGAAAAGAAAAAAGAAAGAAAGAAAGAAAAACCAATTGCAAACATTGTTGTCATTTCAGCTTTGTGAGGTTCTTTCAATCCTTTATATAAAAAGTTTAGGGGCACCTGGGTGGTTCACAAGTTCGAGCCCTGCATCAGGGCTCTGTGCTGACAGCTCAGAGCCTGGAGACTGCCTCTGTGTCTCCTGTCTTTCTGTGTCTCCTGTCTTTCTCTGCTCCTCCCTTGCTCACTCTCTGTCTCTCTTTCTCAAAAATATAAATAATTTTTTTAAATTTTAAAGTGTGTGTGTACATCTACATACATTAAAAACATATACATATCATATACTTATGTATGTGTTTTATGCATAAAACTATATATGGAATTTTCTTTGACCAGTAGAATAAGTAATCCATTAATTTGTTTTTATATAGTCTACCATTTACCCATGCCTCAATGTTGATCAGGAGAGAACTGGATCCACTCAGAACATATTTTTATTATAAACAAAGAGATAAGCAAACGAACAAATAAAGGGATTGTCTTTTGTTGTGCAATATCATCAGCTTATAATGAGAAGCTATAAAGTTTCTTTTCCTAGATGTTGCATGAATAGAATGGAAGAGGCACTTGATAACTCTTTATGAGGCTTCCTGAGGAAAGTCTTGCCTGGCTTTGAAGTACAGCGGGATACTTGTGCCTCTTTTGGGTAACAGATCTGGTGTTTCGCTTGTGAGCAGTGAACTCTGTGGCTGAGCAAAGTTTCCTTTCCACGTTGTCCGTAAGAAACCTCAATCAACTTTGTGGCCCATCTATAAGAATTTTGTAGGCCATGAATAAAATATTGTACATTTTTCCTGATTCTATTTCATCTCTCCAATTTTGTAAGTTTGATCTATCTTTGGCGTATTTCTCTGTGTTACATGTCTTTATAGTTCTCTCCTTGAAAAAGAAAATGTTTGCATTGCTTGATCACATATTTTATAACTGTACAATCAAATTATATACAAACTAAACAATAGCTCAACAGCTTTCATCATAATGATATACATACAATATATTAAGCTTCTGGGTTATCCATTTTATTTTATGTTATCTATAGACTTTTCTATTTTTGTACTTTTAAAAAAATGAGTAATTCAAATATGCATATAGTTTCTCTAGTTCTGGAATACCATCTGTTTTTTATTCAGAAAAGTCTTCAGAAAAAGGCCAGAAAATGAAAGTATCATAACAGACAGACACAGAGCTTATTTAAGCTTGAATTGTAATAAAAATATTTTTAACTAAATACAAATTACTGTTGAAATAGCTTACTAAAATATATCAGAATTCAAAATTTTGCATCTGTTGACATATTCTTCCACCTGTGAATTTAAATTGGCTATACAGGAACTTAATTCTAGGGAACATCCTTTTTCCTTGTAAAAAGTAAGATCATAGTTTTAAGAAGGTTTTGGCCTATTAATTGTCCTCTGGCTTATCTTACACAGGGTGATCTGAGAAAGAATTCGTGATACAAAGCAGGGGTAGGCAAAGTTTCTAAAAAGGTCCAGATAATAAATTTTTTTTTTAATTTTCTGGCTATATGGTCTCTTAACAACTACTCATATTTGCTGTTATAGTATGAAATCAGCCACAGACAGTAAGAGAGGAAATGGACATAAATGGGTATACCTGTAATGGGTAGAACTCTAATAAAACTTTATTAGAAAAATCATATGTTGATTGTGTGTATACTCTTCATTTAACACTATATTAATATTCAAGAAAGAGACTGAATCATATCTGTGTTATGAAAATGCCCATCCTATGGTACTTTCACTCCTGTGGAAGTTCTGTGATAGATTACAGGGTCCTGTACTTTTACTTCATTTTAATTATTATCATAACCATGATTAGATGCTTACCAAAAAGTTTATGCTAATATACATTCCACACAAAGTTTATGAGTTTTATTTTCAAAAAGGTAACAAACTACTAACCAAAAGATATTAGGGGGCCATCATAAACATAGCCACAAAACAATATATCTGTAATTCTCAATTCTCAGAAGTGTAAGACTTAACATTCATAATTCCCAGCTATTGCAAAAAAGGATAACTTACACAGTTACCAGACATATGTTTTTTTTTTAATTTTTTAATGTTTATTTATTTTTGACAGAGAGAGAGAGACAGAATGTGAGCAGAGGAGGGCAGAGAGGGAGACAGAATCTGAAGCAGGCTCCAGGCTCTGAGCTATCAGCACAGAGTCTGACACAGGGCTCAAACTCACTAACTGTGAGAACATGACCTGAGCTAAAGTCGGACACTTAATTGACTGAGCCACCCAGGTGTCCCCAGAAATATTTTAATTGCTAGTAGTATTCCTTTTAGCTCAGCACTCTCTACAGAAGTTATACATTGCTTCATATTAGTTATGAGGTTTTTACAGTTTTACTTGTCATCTAACTCTCTACCTAGAAAGGACAGGAAGGATAGGAAGGAAGTGAGGGAGTGACATCTATGGTCTTCATATGGACAAACACATCCAAATTCCCTAAGTTTCAAGGGGTCTGGACAAATGGTGATTATTGGGTGCCAATAATCAAAACAGTCTTAAAATCTAATGTAAGTTCTATTGGTATGAACTTCCATGGATGTACTATTCAAGACCTGATAATTTTTAAAGATAAATAAACTAATTAGTGTATTGTCAACAATGATACAATCAGACAGCAAATGCAAAGATGTTATTAAATCAGAGATAATATCAGTTATCAGAAATAAAATGAAAAAAGGTCTGAGGAAGTTCTGGAAGTTTCCTTGGAATTTTCCATTATCAGGTAAAATTGTATTTCATTGCTTCATCAGTATATGGGAAATACCTTCTACAATACCCACTGGAAAGAGCAATTATAACACTTACCTATTGTTGTTTTAACTGCCAGAGAAAGTGAAAACATTTTGGAAGGTAAAAACAAACATACAAATGAAAAACCCAACAACTTTCAATTCACAGATTTAGAGTTGGTTAAATCATGGATGTCTGCAAAGAGGGAGCCACTGTGGCAACTGCATGGTTACAGAGAGAAGGAAATAAGACTATCATGAAAATGGTATTCTTACCATCTAAATTTCAAAACGGCTATATTTTAGTGGCAAAATATTCTGACTCTGATGGTATCTAGAAAACACTTAATATCTTTCCCATTCAGTCAGAAATTTTGCTCTAGGTCTAATGCAATCAATCTCACGTTGATAATTTAGGCTTAAGAGTTTTCTTGGCTGAGTTATAAACTTCTTAATAGCCTTCCTAAAAGGTTCATTATAGTATATTACTCTAAATCATTTCTCAATTTTATTCAGTTCAAAATGTTAATTATTCCTGCTGGCATGGTAAGCTTGCACGAGGATGTAGAAACATGTAGGTATAGAACCTGTCCTCAGAGAACTTACCAGAATGTAAGGAAAGGGAAGACAGATAAAACCAGATTCCTAATGTAGCAGTGTGAGTAGTGCCTTAAGAAAAATGAAAAAGGCCTAGGGAGGTGGGAAGAAGGAGATCCCATTTAGCAAAGGGGATCAGGAATGAACATAACAGTGGAGACTGCCATGGAGAGCAACAGGATGTTAACACAATGAAAGTTACCGTGAGCAAATTTACTGAGATAAGGAAGTGAAGGCTATATTTGTAGCATAGGACTGAAGCCAAATGACTCCTATGATGTGTGAAAATGAACAGGGGAGAAGTAATGTGAGGATGTAGTCTGATGAAAGTGTTCAAGAAATGGAGAATAATTTGTTCCACTGCTTTTGAACCTGGGGGCTGCTTTCATGCTAATTTCATCATGACTTTTGGCTCAGGTCATGATCTCACAGTTTGTGGGTTCAAGCCCCTACTTCAGGCTCTGTGCTGACAGCTCAGAGCCTGGAGCCAGCTTCAGTTTCTGTGTCTCCCTCTCTCTCTGCCCCTCCCCCACTCATGCTCTGTCTCTGTCTCTCCAAAATGAATAAACGTTAAAAAATTAAAAAAAAAAAAAACTAAACTAAATCAATGACAGAGCGGGATTCATGAATGAGATAATAAGAAAAAAATCAAGAAATATCTGTGCTTATCAAAAACATCAGTTCACTATAAAATGGGCATCATATTTCATGATATTAACTTCTATTTTGTGTGTCTGCTTTAAGAAATGCAAAGCACTTTTATAGCCATGTTCATATTTAGTTTCCAACTATACCCTAAGGTATAAAAAGGATACACAATTATGTTACAAACAAGGAAACCAAGCATCAGAATATGGGGGGGGGGTACTCAAAGGGATAACTTTTCTAAAGCAGGATGAATAATAAAACAACAGTATTGTTTGACACTAAGAAGCGCTTGATGATTGTTCTGGGTTGGTATGGTGAAGAGAAATTCTGTTGAAACTTAGAGATATAAAGAATCAAAAATGGGGTGTCTGGGTGGCTTGGTTGGTTAAGTGTTCCACTTCAGCTCAGGTCATGATCTCACAGTTTGTGAATTTGAGCCCCACATCAGGTTCTGTGCTGACAGTGCAGAGCTTGCATGGGATTCTCTCTCTCTATGCCTGTCTCTCTCTGCCTCTCTCTTTGCCCCTCTCCTGAGTGTGCTCTCTCTCTTAAAATAAATAAACTTAAGGGGCGCCTGGGTGGCGCAGTCGGTTAAGCGTCCGACTTCAGCCAGGTCACGATCTCGCGGTCTCGCGGTCTGTGAGTTCGAGCCCCGCGTCAGGCTCTGGGCTGATGGCTCGGAGCCTGGAGCCTGTTTCAGATTCTGTGTCTCCCTCTCTCTCTGCCCCTCCCCCGTTCATGCTCTGTCTCTCTCTGTCCCAAAAATAAATAAAAAACGTTGAAAAAAAAAATTTAAAAAAAATATATATATTAAAAAAAAAATAAATAAATAAACTTAAAAAAAATAAAGAACAGGATTATTTGTTAGAAAGAAGTAAATCTTATTTCAGTTTGAATTAGGAAAATAGCTTAGTTGAAGGACATCAGATAGAGTTAAGCAGTGAGGGTTAATGCAAAGTTCATTCTGAACAGAAACAGAAAATAGAAACGAGTAAAAATCGAATCAATGCAAGCATTTGTAATGAAGGAAAAGCACACTGTGACCACACTCTTAATTTCCCTCATGTAGCAAGTAAAGGATCTGTTGTGTAGGGTCATCCAGAGCATGTGACAAGTGCAAAGCAATTTAACACACTGACAGTGGTAGAAACCAACTAAACATTTAATAATAGTATACATTCATACTATCAGCCACCCCAATGTGCCCTTTTGTGGAAGAATAATATTATAGTAGACACTTGTCTGATCCTGCATTTGGGATGACGACAGGATTGGTGGTAACAGAATATTTTATGGTTACTTAGAGAGGCTACTGGGGAATAAAAGATATAGGGACCATTCATATAGTCCTCAAAGAGGCTCAAGGTTACCTTACAACTTTGACTTACATTTGTAATACCACTGTTATATCAAACCCAACTCTTACTATTGGGGATCAAGTCAAGCATCTGTTTAACTGATGTAACGTTTTTTTAAATTTCTTTCCTGAAAATTAGCTTCATCAAACTGATGGTTACCAAGGAAAGGTGGGTGGGGGATGGATAAAAAAAGGTAGAGGGGATTAAGGAGTACACTTGTGATGAGCACTGGGTATTGTATGGAAGTGTTGAATCACTATATTGTATACTCAAAACTAATATTACACTGTATGTTAACTAACTGAAATTTAAATACAAACTTAAAAAAACTAGCTTCATAGACTGCCCTGATATATTAATATTACTGATTACTGAATATATCTATAGACCAAACCATTCCATTGACTGTATCAACCTAATAGAGACTACATCTTACAAATGCCACTCACTTCTCTCCTTCTTGAACCCTTTTATCCTCCTTGAAATCAAGGAGACTATTTTTAATGCCAACTACAGACAATAGTCATCGAAATGCCATTCAGTGGTCTGGAGATCACTCTCACAGTATGTTTCTTGGGAAATTGCTGAAGGTGTCTTTTGTATCCTTTGGGTAAAACTACTGGGTTGTTGTAACATGATAAATTATAGCATCAAGCTGTGGCCTTTCTTCCTCTTAATTTTTAATATTATTACTAGTTTTGTTGAGAGCAACCACTAAAACATTTAATTGTAATTTAATACTGTGTCAGTAGTAACAAAATTATTCTAGTCCAATGTAAAATTGTGGGTTGTTTTTTTTTATGTTCTCCAGTTCAATTGCTCATATCTTCCAAAGTATTGCTTTCAATGTGGACTTTATCCAGGTGATGACCAAATAACTATTCTTTCTTATGTGCAAAAAAACCAAAACTAATTGAGGTTAATTTAAGTAAAAAAAAAAAAAATCTATCATCATCTATTTTTTCTTAGATTGTGTGTGTGTGTGTGTGTGTGTGTATGTGTCTGTGTATGAAATATAATGAGTAACTCAGATAAAAAATATTTGAAACCTGGTGAAGATGGTCACAAAAGGAAGAAAAGTCAAGTCATAATCTCATCACAGGAAGGAATGCTTAGGTTTTGTCCACTGTTCAAGCTGCTAATACCCATTTACTGCCATGCTACTGGGCTGTCAGCTTTGTCACAGTGTATCAAATATTTTCTGACTAGAGTTATCAGGGGATGAAATTATATAAAATCTTTTTCACAATGACTTTGACTTCAAAAGACCAGACTCTATCACCTGCATTTTTGTAATTTTTTCCTCTAATAGAAAGCAGGTAGAATACCAAAAATTACAAATGTATAATTTATGTTTAATATCTTTCTAAGATATTTAGTATTTAGATTGCACCCTTTCACCAAATATCATCAGAATTTGCTCTCACCAATAAGGTAGCAACATGGCATAGATAGTGATAGGCCAGTGAAAGCTGATCATAGAAAGAGAAAGAAATTCATGGTGGTGGGTTGTATTTCAATCTTATTTAAAAACATGAACTTTTGTGTCAGTAGGGATTTGTTTTTTGATTCAAAAGTTAATTCCTCAACTTTCTGTCTATGTAGTATTAAACAATAATTTATTTAATGACACTTAGCCTTAGTTTTCTTATCTCATCTAGCAAAGGTAACATCTCTGCCACAATGGACTTAATTGGAGTTACTTCTTGGTTGAGTGCGCAGTAATCCACTATTCCTTCCAAAATCTATCTGCTTTCTACAGGAGTCATACCAGATAAATAAATGGAGATGCAGTGGGAACTATGGTCCCTATATCCTTTTGGGTCTTTAAGTATGGATCTTTAAATATGTCATCATTTTCTGCCAATGCTCCCACATGTACTATTGATTCTGATTTACTATCTTGGATGGGAATGAGACAGTATAATCATGTCAAAGGATTCTCTTTGGCCCTTATCCTCTATGACATCTCATACAGGTCCAAGAACTCAATGTGTGAACTCTATTGTGTCAACTAATAAGTGTATCAATTCTAACTACAGAATTCAGGAGTGGGAAAATGATTCCTAGTGCATCTGTGGACCCAGTGAACCCAATGTTGACCACACCTTGGCCAGACCTCCATTTCTTACCTGTCTCAAATACTCCTATTCTATTAGGGAACAATAATGGTACTTTAGGTGCTCAAATATCAATGTCAACATATATACTGTATTTAACAGTTCTCAGAATCTGAATATTCCCCTTTCCCTAGCATATGGTTACCTGAGTAAGATGTTTTGAGGAAGGACTCAGGGAATCAGTACTAAATACTCACAGGATAGTGCTACAGGGGAAACCCATTCCACTTTCTCATGGTGTTCTGGCCTTTACTTCACTGACTTTGGAGTTTGAGATTGAGCTCAAAGATAGGGATATTAATTTATTTTTAACTATTGTGACTGGTAGTCCTCAGCTTCTTGATCATTCACCTTTACTTTTTTAAAGTTTATTTATTTATTTTGAGAGATAGAAAGAGCACATGCATGGAGGGAGTGAGGGTCAGAGAGAGAATCCCAAGCAGGCCCACACCCAGCGTGAGCCTGATGTTGGACTTGACCTCACAACTGTGAGTGAGATCATGGCCTGAGCCAAAATCAAGAGTCAAACACTCAGCCAACAGAGTCATCCAGGCACCCCTCATCTTTACTTTTTGATTGTGTACATGATGAACAGTCTTGTTGTTTACCCAACAGGAGAACATGATTGGTCAAAGGAGAGAGTTGAATTGTGATGCAGTTACAACATAGGGCTCAGCCAATCCCACAGGAAGTTTGGGGACAGGATGGCTCTACCATATTGTCCTAATGTGGGACAAAAGGTCATGTACTTCCAACTCCACATGAGTAATATTGTATACAATATGACTCCGGGGAAGAAAGAAATCTTTGTGGAGGTGGCTTTCTTCAGCCAACAGCAAACTCCAGGCATATTGTGTGTGTGTGTGTGTGTGTGTGTGTGTGTGTGTGTGTGACATCCAGTGAGAGTCAGCTGTGTCATGTGTCACCCGTCAATATTTTCAAGAGCTGGAAAAAATGCTTCAATATTCAAAAAGAAAAGGCTTGGAATTTTCCTACAAAAGCTGTAAGTCCAGATCATCAGGGAAATGACTAGTAAATAAAACTATATTAAAATTAATGTTTTTGATATTAGAGAAAGTAAAAAAAAAGTCACAAACTGAGAGAGCTTAACAATGCATAAACTGGCAAAGGATTTATGTCCAGAATATATTTTCAATGCTTGAAAAGAGGCAAAAGACTTGAAGGTGTGCTCTACAGAAAGACACATGAAGTAACAATAAATAAACACATTAAAAGGAATTAGCCTTCATTAGAACTTAGGAAAATACAAATAATAAATAAATAGATAAATAAAAGGACACTATTTGTATTTACCATACTGAAAATATTAAGAAGTTTGACAATGAATATTAAGCACTGTTGCTTTTGTCTATACTATGACTGTTGGAGCTGTAAAATGCTCCCAAACAGTTTGGAAAATAATTTGGCATTATTTAATAAAACCAAATATGTGCACATTTTATGACTCAGGAATGTCACTTTTACTAATATATTCTTCAGAAATTTTTATATACAAAGTTTCAATACAACAATATCTATGAAAACAAATGCATGGAAAAAATTCTAAATTGTGGAATCTGTACACAAAATAGCATTAAAAACAAAGAAACTACAGTGGCACACATAATCTTTCATGAGTTTCATTAATAAAAAATAATATAAAAATAAATTATTAAAAATGAACCTATATATGCATACTATAAATATACATATAAATAATAATGAAAATATACTAAGTTATAGAATACATTCAACCAGATTTCAGTTATATGAATTTACAAAGGATGCAAAATTAAATGGTACATGTTTTTGCAAAACATTACTTTATGTGACCACTCAGGGAAAAGAAAAGAAGAATAAAAAATTTTCAAGTAGATGTACTATTAATATGAGCATATGGGGGGTGTCAAGGGGAGATATGAATGAAGAGGACACGGAGGACTGGACTTCTAGCATTAAGTCCCTGATTTGTAATTACTCTTTTCCTAAGAAATTCACATGTATTATAAATATTCTTAGCAATTCAACTTATAATGAAACTATTTTTAGAGAAAATCAAATGGATGCCTATTTCTAAGTTAATTCTCGATAATCTTGTAGCTGAATTTTACCAAACTTAAAAAAAAATGTAATGTTTATTTACTTTTGAGAGACAGAGAGAGGCAGAGCGTGAACAGGGGAGGGGCAGAGAGAGAGAGAGACAGAATCCGAAGCAGGCTCCAGACTCTAAGCTGTCAGCACAGAGCCCCACGCAGGGCTTGAACCCACAAACCATGAGATCATGACCTGAGTAGAAATCAGATGCTTAAGTGACTAAGTCCCCCAGGTGCCCCTGAATTTTATCAAACTTTTAAGGGACAAATAATTTGTGGCATATAAATTACTATCAAGTAGAGAGAGGGGGAAACCTCTCTTGTAATTTTCCCTTCCCTCTTTCATAAAAGTTTTAGGATACAGGCTGTGCAAGGAAACAGAGTGGTTCTAATTTCCTGGGTCATCTAGTGACTCAGGGTTTTGTTTTATTTTGTTTTGTTTTTCCTTACACTTCTGTTTCATAAGTTTCTTTGAATCCATGGTCAATAATGAGTCACTACAACCACCATGCCCAAGTTCTAAACTAGGAGATTTCATAATAAAATAATGTAGGGCTACCAGTTTCCTTTAAAGGACATATTTGCAAGTCACACACACCTCTTCTCATCTGTCATTGGCTAAAACATAGCCTCAGGATCTGAAATATTCATATAGAAGGCTAAGAAATGCAGTCTTCAGCCATGTGCCATTCCCTCAGCTAAAAGGTTTGGTTGTTACTAAACAGAATAATGAGAACATGAATATTGGATGAAAAAATAGCACTTTCTGTCACCCAATAGGGTTAAGCATCCAAAATAAAGAATTAGCATATTGAGTCTAGGTAAGTTGAAGAAGAAAACATTATGACCAATGAAGGTTTCTCCCAGAAATGGAAGGATTATTTAACATTAGGAAATTTATCAATACTACTCATTGCTTTAAATCATTAAAGGAGAAGAAAAATAAATGATGTTTAGAGAGATAACAAAAGTTTGGTAAGAGTTGATACACATTTATTGTATAACCTACCTAGAGTTAATAATAAAAAGAAATTTCCTTAAACTAATATAAGAACTCAGCTTACATACTAGAGCATATACTTACAGATGAACATTGATGTTTCAAGACATGATACCCCAGGTACGCTGCCCATTTTCTCAGAATTTTGAATGCATGATTTTCCTCTCAATTTTAGAGCCATCATATATGACATATAGAACTTTTCATAATAAGCTTCCATACAGCATTTCTAGTTATAATCAATGTCTGACCACATTAATCAAATCTCTGTTCCTTTAACACACCATACAACTTCATAATGGGTATCTTCACAAACGTTATTCGCTTTGCTTGAACTCAGTTAGACCCTTCATTAATGTGCTCAAGGAATGTTTCATAATATACACTAAATTTCTGTCAAACCCTTCTGCTCAAGGAGAGTTGCTTCTAAATACCCAATCACAGGGGTGCCTGGGTGGCTCAGTTGGCTGGGCGTCCGACTTCAGCTCAGGTCATGATCTCATGGTCTATGGGTTCAAGCTACGCATCAGGCTCTGTGCTGACAGCTCCGAGCTTGGAGCCTGCTTTAGATTCTGTGCTTCCCTCTCTCTCTCTGCCCTTTCCTCACTCACACACACACTCTCTCTCTCTCTCTCTCTCAAAAGTAAATAAATGTTAAAAGATTTTAAAATACTCCATCACACTTTGTACCTTGTATATTCTCCTTTACTTATAGGTACACTTTTTGATTGTGCTATACTGGATCACCCATCTTAAATCCACAGAACCAAACACATAGTGAATAATAGTAGGCACTGTTTCTTTTTCTTATAACATCCATGTTTTAAGATCCCTAAAATTTTCTTTTTTTAAAATATATTTTAATGTTTATTCATTTTTGAGAGAGACAGAGCACGAGCAGAGGAGGGGGAGAGAGAGAGGGAGACACAGAATCTGAAACAGGCTCCTGGTTCTGAACTGACAGCACAGAGCCTGACATGGGGCTTGAACCCACAAATCATGAGATTGTGACCTGAAGTTAGATGCTTAATGGACCGACCCACCCGGGCACCCCAAGATCTCTAAAATTTTCATGATTGAATATTAGAGATAGAAGTTATTCATGTCCAGGAAGCCAGACAAGGCATTGCATTGCCTTTCACTATCTATACCATACTATTCTATCTTTAATAGTTATAAATAAAAGATGCTTCATTTTGATATATTTCCAGAGTGATAGCTTCCTGCAGGGCATGAAGTTATCCTAAAGCTCAGTTTGACAATTAACTCCTGGATAGGTTCATTACTATAACATTTAGAAAGGCAGGACTTAAGGAGATACTAAAAAGCCCATAATGGTTTGGGTCTACATGTTGCCTACAGTGCTTAGATATGATTTTACACGTTTTTGTTTAGTCCTCCCTATTACACTTCCACATCCCCACACCTTGCTCTTACTACATCATAGTACATTTACTTTTTGATACTTCTTTTTTATTACACTTTTTGAATGAGGGGCTGTGGGTGGCTTGGTACCTAACCACAACCTACAGTGCATGCTATATTAATATTAAAGACCCTTTATAATACACTGTGATTCATAATTCCAATCATATTGTTGACATTTTTGGGAGCTGATCCACCACGAAAAATGTGTGTTCATGCATGTGGGTGTATATATTCGTGAATTATGTACTTGTGTGATGAGTCGTAAGTGTGGAGAGTAATCTGTGATTATCATCTAAATTAGACATATGGAGAATTGGGAATAAAAGATCAGTGAATTAAAAAGCAAGCCACATTGGAAGAGAAAAGTAACCAGAGAGAGTGAAGGAAGAGTAGTGCCCCCACTACATTTATAATTTCTCTATTATGAAGATTCAAATGAGATGAAATGGTTGGCTTCACATTACAAAAGGAAGAAAGCTAGTGCTGTCCCCTGTGTGCTTCACACAAAACAATAAAAAAGAACCTCTTATTTCCCCCCTCCCAAAAAAAAATCTCATGACAAACTCGAATCTCTCCTGTGCAAACTGGTGAGTTGGTGGTGGAGTGATTTGTAGATCTAGCTATAAAGAACAGACCCTGGAAATGGTGTGTGGTTGACACAGCTACAAAGTGCAGAATGAGTTTACTTTTCTTTTGACTTACAGAGTGCTTGCAGAATTCAAGGCTATAGGCACGCTCAGTTTTTACTTGAAAATCTGTTCCTGCGTTATCTGGGTTCCAGAAGTAGTTAATAATGAACTCTAGGATGGGACATGTTTGTGTTTGCATGGGTAGCATATATGAAATATAATCATTTATAGGCATGGTTGTTAGGTTGGGCTTTTAAGTAGATACAAATTGGAAATAAACATGATGAATTTCAAAGTGCAGTTACGTATTGGTGATAGAGTACCAAAATGCAATGATCAATATGCATTATTCTATGAATAGGTTGTAGATTTTACTGATTTGACTGCTCTCTAGTCAAGGCATCTCAGGACATAATTGATTAAAATGTTGCATAATTTCACAGATGCCCGATTTACTCAAAATTTTAGATTGCTGTACAACTCAAGAAACAAACTTTACTTGATGCAATTTAATTGTGTGCTTTTCCCAATTCACCGTACTTGATTGAGGGGCATGCATCACTGATTGAACTGAATACTTCATAGACAAAAATTTTAGTTTTTATCAATGGAAAAATATATTTCCATATCTCAATTTTTTCAGTAGAGAAGTTAGAGTATGCAAAATCCTCTTTGGAAGGCAAGCTTTGTTGCCTTCCAAATGCGAATTATCATTTTTATTGCTATTATTTTTGTTATTTCGTTTAAAGAATCTTCCAGGCTCATAAACATTCTCAGCAGTGTAGTCCTTAAGCAGAAGAAACAGGAACAGAATTCACAACAAACTGCTGAGGTTAGGCCTACCATTTAAGCTGTAGGTAGTGTAGATGTGAAGTGCTTGTCTTTTTGACAGTGTTGCTTCTTTTCACTGTACATGGGACAGATTGTTTCTGAAGCACACATTTTCTTAATTGGAATAAAGCCTTAAAAAGTTTTTACAAAGTAATAAAAGAGTAAAATGATAATCATTTTCTTTAAATAAACACCAAAATTCTTATGTTATACTCTCGTTTCTTTATTTTAAGATTTTTGGAACATCATAGCAGATCTTCAGATTGGTAGAAAGAGACCACAGATATATTTGGCAAGACTAATTTAAGTTCCTAATTTAAACAGAAAGCATATCAAAACTGAGCTGAAGCTCTTTGGCAAGATGGAGAAAGAGAAGTAAACCTAACATTGAATGAACTTTCTCTACTTTTACAAGTTTTAGATTTACAGAAGAATCTCTAGGTATTGATGGAGGGTTTCCTTACATATACCCTCCACTCAGGATCTGCTATTGTTAATATCTCAGATAGTATTTCTATCTGAGAAAGAAACCTCACAATGGGTAAAAGATATAAGAACATGCAGTTCACAGAGAAAGAACCCCAAATGATCAATGATCAAATAAAAATCTCAAACCTATGATGAATCATTAATAAGAGTACTATAACAGTAAATTAGCATTTCTTGCTGAGCAAATTAACAAGAAAATGAATGTCTAAGGTCTGAAAAACAGACAGGGAAAGAGCAATTAATATATTTTGGAGATAGTATAAATTGTAATTATATGCCAAAATAATTAAAGATTTCCAAGCAAAGAAGGAAAGGCACCTAACTTACAACCCGTCAATTCCACTTTGTTGTTGTCGTTTCAAGTTTTTATTTAAATTCTAGTTAGTTTACATATAGTACAGCATTGGTTTCAGGAGTAGAATTTAGTGATTCATCACTTACATATAACAACTCTCAGTGCTCATCACAAGTGTCCTCCTTAATGCCTATCATCATTTTAGCCTATCTCCTGCTCACCGTTCCTCCATCAACCCTCAGTTTGCTCTCTGTAGTTAAGAGTTTCTTATAGTTTGCCTCCTTCTCTTTTTCCCCCTTCCCCTATGTTCATCTGTTTTTTTCTTAAATTGCACATATGAGTGAAATCATATGGTATTTGTCTTTCTCTGACTTATTTTTCTTAGCATAATGCACTCCAACTCCATTCATGTCATTGCAAATGGCAAGATTTCTTTTTTTTTTTTTTTTTTTTTTTGAGGACTGAGTAGTATTCCACTGTTATATATCTCACATCTTCTTTATCCATTCATCAGTCAAGGGACACTTGGGCTCTTGCCATAATTTGGCCATTGTTGATAGTGCTGCTAATAAATATCAGGTCCATGTACCCCTTTGAAACTGTATTTGTGTATCCTTTGTGTAAATACCTAGTAGTGCAATTGCTGGACCATAGGGTAGTTCTATTTTTAACTTCTTGAAGAACCTCCATGCTGTTCTCCAGAGTAGCTGCACCAGTCTGCATTCCCACGAACAGTATAAGAGGGTTTCCCTTTCTCTGCATTTTTTGCCAACATCTTTTGTTTCTTGTATTGTTAATTTTAGCCATTCTGAGAGGTGTGAAGTGGTATCTCATTGTAGTTTTGATTTGTATTTCCCTGACGACTCGTGATGTTGAGCATCTTTTTCTTGTGTCTGTTAGCCATCTGGATGTCTTCTTTGGAAAAATGTCTATTCATCCCTTCTCCCCTTTTCTCAACAAGCTTATTTGTTTTTTGGGTATTGAGTTTAATAAATTCTTTATAGATTTTGGACACTAACCCTTTATCAGATGTCATTTGCAAATATCTTCTTCCATTCCATAGCCTTTTAATTTTGTTTCCTTCACTGTGTAAAAGCTTTTTATCTTGATGGAGATCCAATATTTCATGTTTGCTTTTGTTTCCCTTGCAATGTCTCTAGTAAGAAGTTGTTACAGCTGAGGTCAAAGAGATTATTGCCTGTGTTCTCCTCTAGGATTTTTATGGTTTCCTGTCTCACATTTAGGTCTTTCATTCATTTTGAATTTGTTTTTCTGTATGGTGTAAGAAAGTGGTCCAGTCTTATTTTTCTGCATGTTGCTCTCCAGTTTTCCCAGCCTCAATTGTTGAAGAGACTGTCTTTTTTCCCTTGCATACTCTTTCTTGTTTTGTTTTTGTTTGTTTGTTTGTTTGTTTTTTTGTTTTTGAAGATTAGTTGTGGGCCCATTTCTGGGTTTTCTATTCTGTTGCATTGATCTATGTGTCTGTTTTTGGGCCAGTACCATACTGTCTTGATGACTACAGTTTTGTAATGTAGCTTGAATACTGGAACTGTGATGCCTCCAGCTTTGCTTTTCTTTTTCAAGATTCCTTTGGCTATTCAGGCTCTTTTGTGGTTCTTACGAATTTTAGGATTGTTCATTATAGCTTTTGTGAAAAATATTGGTGGCATTTCTATCAATCCTACTTTTGAAGTGTAAACCCCAGAGAATCCCTTATGCTTTCAAAAAAGACATATAAGAAAGTTGATTGTATCTTTATTTGTAAGAACTAAAAATGTAGAAATCTTAAATATCCTTCAAAGTGAATAAGTTCATTATATTTTAATTTATTCTAACACTGGAAAAGTGTATTGTAATTAAAATGAACTCTATCTACATGTACCTCTGGATAAGTGTCAAAGAGGTTCAAGTTTAAAAAGCTAGTTGCCAAAGTATCAAACACAATGAAAATGGGGCAATTATACAAATATGTAAGCATATTTACTTATTTACAAATTTATAGAAAGTGAAAGTGCAAAACTTGTATTGGAATGATTCACTCTTATGTTGGGTGAATCTAATCTTATGGTTCGTGAATTTGTGCCCCTGAATCAGGCTCCTCGCTAATGGCATGGAGCCTGCTTGGGGTTCTCTTTCTCCTCTCTCAGCCCTTCTCCTGCTCTGTGTTCTCTCTCAAAATAAATAAGTATACTCTATTAAAAAAACATACATGCATTTCTGTTGAATTTTACCTGGTGGTAGAACTACTGTGTCCTGAGGTACAGAAATGTTTGATTTGATTCTATACTGCCATTTGCAAAGTTACTGTACAAATTAATATTCCCATCAGCAGTGTCTAAGAATTCCATCTGTAACATATCCTGCTAACATTTGGTATTGTTATTGTTTGTTGTCAATCAGTGATTGTTAACACTTATTAAAGATATTCACTTGAATATCTTCTTAAATTATGTACCTATTTGAGTCACTGTTTATTATTTTTATTGCATAATAAAATACCTAAAATTTAGTAAATCTAAACAACAATATTTTTCTCAGTCTGTGAATGAATAATTAGGATTTATTTCAAGTAGGCTCACTCATGCAACTGTAATCACTCATTCTGCTTTACAGTGCAGCTTTGTCACTGGGGTTGGCTAGCTTAGGTTGGATAGTAGGGATGACTAAGCCACATGCCCTTTATCATCCAACAGGCTAGCTTGAGTTTATTAACCTAACTGGCTGGGCAGGACCAAGAGCAAGAGCAAGATACATAAAAGACTTCTTGGTGTATAATCTTTTCTGTGTGACAACATTACTTCCACCATGTTTCACTGGAAAAACAATTTGCAAGGGTTTCCCAAATTTAAGAGGTAGAGTATGTTCCTCTTGGTGGAAATAATTGGAAATCCACACTCCAAAGGCATGGATACAAGAAGAGGGAAGCTTTCTGATCATTTTTCTAATCTGTTACAACGTATGAAACTTTAGCCATTTTACTTGTTGCAAACATCTTCTTCTACATTGTAGCTTTCTACTCACCTTTTATTGAGATGAGTAGTGATTTAGTAAGAAAAATCTTTTTTTTTTATTTTTTTAAAAATTTTTTAACCTTTTTTTATTTGTTTTTGACAGGGAGAGACAGAGCATGAACAGGGGAGGGTCAGAGAGAGGGAGACACAGAATCCGAAACAGGCTCCAGGCTCTGAGCTGCCAGCACAGAGCCTGATGCAGGGCTCGAACTCACAGACCGTGAGATCATGACCTGAGCCGAAGTCGGCCGCTCAACCGACTGAGACACCCAGGCGCCCCAGTAAGAAAAATCTTAATATTAATGTGATTCAACTTGTGATTGAATGCTTTTGAATTGTATGTTAATAAGTCCCTTTCAACTTTGGAGTTACACATGTGTTCTCCCGTATTATCCCTTAAGTTCTATACTGCACAGCCTTTTAAAAAAATATATATTTTATAAGGTTTATTTATTTGAGAGAGAGAGGGAGAGAGAGAGAGAGAGACAGAATACACACATGAGCCAGGGAGGGGCAGAGAAAGAGAATCCCAAGCAGACTCTGCACCATCAGCACAGAGCCCCACTTGGGGAAGGAATTCATGAACCGTGAGATCAAGACCTGAGCCGTAATCAAGAGTTGGATGCTCAACCGCTCAACCGACTCAGCCACCCAGGCACCCCCCCTACCTAGCCTTTAAATTCAGATTTCAATCTATTTGAATTAATTTTTGTGTTGGGGGAGTCAACACTTTTTTTTCCACTTTCATAACCATTAACTATTGTTAAAAAGACCAACTTTTCCTCTTTACTCTGAAGTGATAATTTTCCAAGGGATTAATAAATTAATAAATCAAATGTCTATATAGGTGGTGGTCAGTGTGTTTCTTGCTCTCTATTTTATTCATTTGGTCTATTTGTATGCTCTTGCCCTAATCATACTGCAGTAGTTAATACAGTATTCCAATGTCTTTTTAAATTATTATTATTATATTATTATTATTGTTTTAATTTAAAATTTAGTTAATATAAAGTGCGATATTGGATTCAGGAGAATTTAGTAATTCATCACTTACATATAACATCCAGTGCTCATCACAAGTACCCTCCTTAATACCCATCACCTATCTAGCCCATCTCCCACCTACTTCTCTCTATAAACCCTCAATTTGTTCTGTATCATTGAGTCTCTTGTGGTTTATTTCCCTCTCTTCTCTCCCGTCCCTTCCCATATGGTCATCTGTTTTGTTTCTTAAATTCCACATATCAGTGAAATAATATGTATTTGTCTTTCTGTGATTGATTGGTTTTGCTTACATAATACACTCTAGCTCCATCCACATCACTGCAAATGACAAGATATCATTCTTTTTGATGGCTGAATAATAGTCCATTGTAATATACATACCACATGTTCTTTATCCATCCATCAGTCTTTTTATCCATTATAGTGAGTATTCCCACTTTATATTTCTTCTGTAATAGTGTCTTGGCTATTATGAGCCCAAATAATTCACATATACAAGAATCTGCATATAACTTTTCAAAAGAAAATCTTTTGGAAGACTGATTGAGATTTTGTTAATTCTACAGACCAATTATTCCCAAATGATAATTTAATATATCAACTCTTTCAATCCATTGTCTATGTAAATCTATAGCACTCCATTGGGTTGTCTTTATGAAAGCTTTGTACTACGTTCATCAGATTTATTCCTAGGCTGTTAGTGTTTTTCATTCTACCTAAAATGTTCATCATTTCAAATTTTATATTCTGCATGTTTCAGAGAGAAATTATAACAATTTTTATATTATCCTGGTATCCTGCAACTTTGCTTTAGAATTAACAACATATTTATTTTAATTTAATTTTAAAAAGTCTGTGTATCAGTCATATGATATGGGAATAGTACTGTTTTATTTACTTATTTCCAACCTTATAACATTCATTTCTTTTTCCTGCCTTACTAGACTGGCTAGAAACTCCAGTAAACTGGTAAATAAAGGTAGTAATAGTATAAATGGTTGTTTAGTTACTAGTTTTAAATGGAAAGCATTCAACACATCCTTAAGTACAATATTTACTTTTTAGATTTTAAGGTTCCTATCATTTTAAGTTCCTTTCTTTTCCTATTTGGCAAAGGTTTTTTTTTTTTCTTTTATTAATAGACTTTTAATTTTATCAAATCCTTTTTGCATCTATTATATTTTCCCAATTACTCTATAATTTGTTAAATTACATCGTGAATTTAAAATATTTGATCAACTTTAATATACAGAAGAACCCCAAATGCATTCATTATATAAATAGATGGATAACTTTTGATAAAGTCTTTAAAATAATTGTTTATTGAGGTTCATGTTTTAGACTATAATTGCCCTTTATATCATAATCATTTTTATGCTTAGATATTAAGGTGGCTTTACAAAATAAGCTGGGGAATTTCTACTTCTTTTATAATGTCTAGAAGTTTTCAAGTTATATTAATGATTGAGTAAGAATCATTTCTTTCTCTTGGGTAAAATTTACTGTCAGGGCCTGAGATAATCTTTGTGTGAAGATCTTTAAGTACAAATTTAATGCCTCTTTTTAGGTCTGTAACTATTCAAAGTTTTTATTCTTTTTGTGTCAGAATTGGTAAGTTTTATTTGTTTAGGATTTTTCCATTCTGTTTACATTTTCAATCACATCCACATAAAATATTTTCTTGATATGCTTTTTCATGTCTTTAAATATGTAGCAACTGAGTACATATCCTTTATTTCAATTCCTTTCATGGATTATTAGTGCTTTTTCTTTTTGTGATCATTGTAGTTACTTGTTTTCTTAACCTGTGGATCTTGTGGAAGTGATTTTAACTTTATTGATCCTCTCTGTTGTGCCTTTGTTTATGGTTCATAAATGATATCTCTCACTATTTCTTTTTCCTTCTTCAAACTTTTCATAAGTTTTCTTGGTTATTCTTATGTTGTGGGGATATTGCATACATTTTCTTTAATCTTTAAAGCTTGATGAAGTTAAAATTTCTTTAATTTTGACATATTTTTTATTTTTATTTATTTTTAAACTAGAAGTAATGCTGCATTGATCACCTTTGTCGCTTTTCATGATCCTTAACTATCACAAAAAATTCAGTGACAATAGCTTCCTTTTCTTAGGATAACACCCATATTTTACTCGTCTCTTTTGGTTTGTCTTTCCTGGGATGGAAATTCTCTCTGTCAGTGAGCTGGTGTAAGGGAGATAAAGGTCTCAGTGTTTTTGTGTAGAGGGAAGGAGATCCCAACCTCTTCGTCATACTTACCTGGAATTTAGTCTCCAAACATGGAGCTGGTGGAAATGAGAAATATTGGTGGTTTGCCCCTTCCAAGAATTTACCATAGTTCACGTCTGAGAGCTAGGAGATAAGGTAGCCTAATCTTACCCATACCCACTCAGAATGGAGCTCTGGTCACACTGACCTAAGGGTAGCAGGCAGGAAATGGATTATGGCACAAGTGCCACGGACTCTCACTTTCTTACTAAGATTTAGACTTTTTTTGACTGTTTCTTCATTTGATGTATGCCCGTAGGATAATTTCCAAAATTTTTGTTTTATATATAACTTTTAGCAATTATGGTTGTTTCACTCGGGAGCATATCTACTGAGCTCCTCATGCTGTCATTCATGAAGTTGCTGTCCTATTTTTTCTTTCCTCATTTATACTTTTACATTTTCATTGGTGCATCTGCTCCTCCCTCCCACAAATATTCTTTTGAGCTGAGGTCATCACACTACAACACGTACACCAAACCTGTTCCACTGCCTGATATTGTAAATAAAGTTTTATTGGAACACAGCCATTCTCATTTGTTTGTGTATTGTCTATGCCCACCTTTGCTGCCTTTGTGTTACTATGGCAGAGATAAGCAGTTGCAAAACTGACCACATGGTCCAGACAGACTAAAATATGTTCTATCCTGTCCTTTACAAAAAAAAAAAAAAAAAAAAAAGACATGTGCCTATTCTGTTTTAATGCGTTCTTATTCTCCCTTCTTCACTCTTTTTTTTTTTTTTTTTTTTTTTTTTTTTTTTTTTTTTTTTAACGACTGGGCACAGATGATATACTTTAAAACTTTTACTTCCACATGTGTATTGGAAACCTCTTTACAATGTTACATTTAATATTTTAAAAATATTTCTTCCCTATTTGCTCTCTCCATAATGTTACTTAAAAAAATCTTTTCCAATTGGTTAGAACATTTTCTCAAGTACTTCCCTCATATTAATTATGTGAATGCTATCCTTTTCGAATCTTTGCATAAATATATTTTCCCTTACAGGTAAATAATAATTCAATTGGGAATAAGATTTTTGTTTCTTTAATATTTGTCCTCAACTTATAAGATCATTTTTTAAATCTTGGAATCCAAAATTTCTCTGATGATAATTATCAATTGTGATATTTTATTTAATTTTTTAACCCTTTTTTCATTCATCTTTCCTTGGCCCTATGGAAGCCTTCCCATCTGCAGCCAATTCCTTATTTACATAATGAACATTTTTTTTCTACTAATTGAGTCTAACTATATGTCACTCTATTTTTATGTTCTGTGGAAGGCTTATCTGTCCCATGTGAAAGCTCATGTATATGTACACATTTATCTTTGCACTCATTTTTTCATCTGTTATTTTTGCTATGAACTTTAAGATATTTTTTCTACTTGAAATTCTAGAAGATTTAGCTGGTTTTTAATAGTGACCATCTCACATCTACTTTGTCTATTAAATTTCCAAATTAAAGTTCTTGATCATAGTGCTTGAAAATCTTTTCTTAATATATTCCCTTAGAAGCTCTTACATTTCCCTTGTTTTTAAATGTCCTGTGTGGATTTTTGGTGAGTTCTGCTTCAATGGAAACTACCTATTCTTTATGTTTGGATTCACTTTCCACTGAGTGATCTGAGTTCACCTAAGTTCATCTGTACTCAACCTTGGCTGCACATTGCAATGACCAGTGGAGTTCTTGGAAGTTCTGTTTACTGGATCCCCAGAGGTTCCAATTGAACTGTCCTAAAAAGGCAACAGGTGATTTTAATGGGCAGTCCAGGTTGAGTTCTGCTACTCAACTTAGTTGTTTTCAATTGATGATGGCTTGGTGTAATCTTCTCCCCACCATCTGTTAGCTGAAAAACAATCATGAGAGTGGAAATGGAGCAGGAATATTGGAACAAATGTTAGAAGAGTCACACTGAGAAACTGTAGAGCCACAAATGGAAACAGCTAACACCCCCAAAACATGATTACCCCAGGGCCATATATGTGGAAAAATGGACTTTCAATAAAAAATCAACTTGTAACTTACAAAATCCATAATTTTCCGGCTCTTTTTAGAGCTGCTTTAACAATGTCCTAAATAATAGGTACTAAGTGGTATGTCAATCATAAATGGGGTAATAAAAAGACAAATACAACTTTCTGACCTCATCTACGCTCCATATTTTCTTGGGCAAGCACCATTTTTCCTTTACTTAAATGCTTCTTTTCTGCATAAATCATCATTTGGCATGATGCTAACACTACCTTATTCATAAATATGAACATTTTCAGATCAAGAATACACAGTATTAAAATGATTTGCTAATATTAAATTCTCTCTTGGGTTTTTGTAGCTTGACTAATCCCCGTTTTAATGTACTCTACAACTCCAGTTGGCTTACACAAATAGAATTACTCTATTAATATGCATCTCAAGTTCAATCATTTTTCTATTCTAACCAACTCAACTTTTTGTTCAATGAACTAAAACAACTAATTTTGACATTTATTCACATACTTTCTTGTATAATTATGTGGTTTATATCTATGCATCTTGTCTTGACAATACAAGTTAACTGAAGTTAGAATCACCACCTTATTCTTCTTTATAACCCCTTTGATTCCTGGCTTCATGTTGAGCAAATGGCATATATTCAATAAATATGACATAATTCATTTTTCATTATTAAACTAGTTACATGAATATATTGTAAGGAAATGGAAACATTATAGAAACATAAAATTTAGAAAGCCTACTGTATTCCCATTTTTTCAAAGTAATCATCTACTAACAGTTGAATATATTACTTTTCAGACAGTTTCAATTTATATGCTATTATCTATTGAATTTATCATTTACTCTTCAGAAAGGAGATTATTCTATAAATACTTTGGCATATCTTAAATATCTTAGCTATGTTTTTGATATAAGCATATATTTTGTCTAATTTATTATAAGAGCTAAATAATTCAATGAATATAACTGATCAAATGGCAATATCCCCATATTTTCAGGCTTAAGTGAGATTTATAGTTTAGTATGAAAAACTGAGGAACTTTAATGTCATATACTTAAAATAGAAATGAAAAAATATTGAGAAAAGTACAATATCATTTTTTAGGGTTAAAGCTGGGCAAAGTGCAAAGATTTTTTTCTTTTGAACACTTCCTTGCTTCGTCCTTTTCTCTATAACCTTTCTTGTCTTTTCTTTGTGGATCTGAGCTGATAAAAGGAGTTGAATATGCCCTCTTTATTGGGATATGTCCCTCCTGTGATACAAAGGATTAAATGGAGGACAAGGGCAAAAATGCATGGAATATTACATATGTGCAGCTTGGGTGGAGGCTTAATATTTGAAAGTAATTTTTTAAATTCCTAGAATGATTAGCCAACATCCCTAGAGAATTAAAACACAGATTTCAGCAATAAACATGGAGAAAAAAAATCAACAGCTCAGGTATATATGTTATTGTCTCTGCTATCACTCTAAAACTTAATTAGAAAGGATTTCCATAAATGATTGGAAGTTGTTGACTATACACATACTCTCTCAATCTAGTAGTAAAGTAAAAAAAAAAAAAGAAAGAAAAGAAAAAAAAAAGGTTATGTTTCCAAGCACAAAGAGGACTGCAGAAAAGGCAACAGCAAGTTTGCTATTTCAACAAAATTTGAAGACAAAAAGGAAAATGGAGGAGTAGTAAATGATTTAGGAAACAAAGTTATTACCTGGGCGCTTACAGTGTGGAATACCATGAGTTAAAACCCAATGTGCTCCATGGAACCCTTAAAGTCTCATTATGTAGAGGAACCAACCAAGTACTGCAGAAGTCTGTGACTGAAAAAAAAAAAAAAAAAAAGACTTGTCAAAATCTAAGTAAAGAACAGATGGACTCTCTAGGTCCTCTCTCCCATTGAGAGACACCCAGCAACAATCCTTTTATACACTCATAGGGCACATAACATTTATTCTGTGAATAAATTGGATGTGAGATACTCCAGATGCAGGAGCATAAGCCACTTCAGAAGGCTGGAGTAAATTACCTTTTGCAAACTGGAGAATTAGTTAAAAACCTACATTTAACTGGCACACCCACCCTTTCTTGGGTCCAGCTTCTGCAAAGCTAGTGGGTAGATTTATATCCTATAAACAAGAGAGAGGCAAAAGGAATTCCCAGTACTTAACTGGGCACAAGCCCAGCGGCGCCGAGTTTAATTTGATGTTTTAGGATTGAGCACTGTTAAGATCTCCACAGAGAAGTGGGGGAGGAGAGTGGGGACCCAAGATCAAACAGCTGGATATTTAGTGGGATTAACTTTGGCAAGAATTTTGATAGGTATATGACAGATCTATTTGAACACTTAGAATAACAGTAGAAATATTGTTTAGCAAAAAATAAAAAGTAACTGCAAGAAGAAATGACTAAACAACATAGAGGGGTTAACTATGAGAATTGGGTGTTAGGGTAGAAGTAGGGGGTGGGCATATTTTTTTATACTGTAAGTGTTTTTAGGCTTTATTATTATTTTTCTAAAACCATGGGCTTACACTACTTTGATGAACAATAAAGGTAATTTGAAAATAAGTAACATTTAGGGATTCAGAGATACATTGTAGGGCAAAAAGACAAACATTAGGCAATTTCTCAGCTGTTTCCTTCCTTTGTAGATGGTGTTTATTGATTGTCCATTAAACCATACGTATTCAGAACACACATACCTATACTATTACATTTATTATTTGGATAAGATACATTATTAGGTAAATATTAAACTCTTTATGGAGCTTACATAAAAGGATTTTCAGATGATCAAAAAATCAAAAGATAAAACAGCAATGGAATAAATACTTTGGGTAGAAGTAGGAAAAATGTAAGAGGGACTAGGTAAAATATTGCATTTTTAAAAGTGGAGGTCTGTTTCATAGAAGAGGCAGAAAAAAGCAGAGCAAAGAAATGGAAAACTTTAAGTCAAGCATGAATAATTTGAAGTTTTGGATTTTGAAGTGAATTAGAATATGTGATGGGTGCTAAATAGCATAAATTTAAATTCGTAACACTCAAAAGAGAAAGCTAATATGTGTTATTGAAAACATTTCCCTCGGAGCATAGTTTCTCTTTTACATTGTGGCAGAGACAGGCAGAGTATTCACCAAGACTATTTTCTTTCTCACAGGGACTTAGACTACATTTACCAGCCTACCATATAAATGTGGGGGAGGGGTCTATATGAACAACAAAAGGTGGTCAGAAGCGATGTCTATCACTTCCAAATCAGTCCATAAAAGCTTCCGTATATTTTCCATCACATTCTTTTCATTTTCACTCACTTATTTCAGTGATCTCACTCACTTGAAAGCCCCCTGTTGAAGATGGCAGAACTCCAAGATGGAGGAAGCCTGGGTACATCTATCACCATTTTGAAACACGTCAATCACAAACATCATTTGGACTGTGCATGAGCAAAAAATAAATTTCTATCACATACGGTTTTTGACCTGTGTTACAAAAACTAATATATCTTAATACATTCCCTATATAAAATAAGTGTGATGAGGCATGAGGTAAGATGGTGATGTCAAAATAGACATATAGCCCTCTATAACAGACATCAACAAGAGGGCATGCAAGAACACTGGAAAGGATGGAAAAGTGTTCTTAAATTGTCAAAAATAATCCAAAAAAATGATTAAGAGGAATCACTAGAAGAGTGATTTCTTGATTAAACACAAATGTGTTTTTTTCCAATACACAATTGCAAACAGTCCTCAAGAAATGTTGCAGCATGTAATATTCCTACCTGGAATTAGAATGTTATGCTATCGGGCTTTACTCTCCTTAACTTTGTCAGTTCTTTCTCAGTTATTTCCCTTGTGGTACTTACCTTTTTCTCATCAATACATGGAGATTCTCTATGGAGTAGAGAATTCCATTTTCAAATTTATGTACCATATAGTTGCTATAAATATTATTCCTAGTGTGTCAGTTGAACTCTAACTTTATTAGTAGTGGCTCTTTAATACTTTTACCAAGACAATACATATTCAGTGAAGAAAATTTAGAATGAATGATAAAAAAAAAATTATTCATTAAAATCACTTTCCACAAAGAAAGCCCAGGCCAACATGGCTGCATTGGTGAATTGTATCAAATATGTAAATCATTAATTACTAATTCAATCTATTTTTGTTTACTGAGATAAAATCAACCTATAGCATGGCATATATTTAAGGTGCACAATGTGGTAATTTGATACATTTATATATTGCAATATGATTACTGCCATAGCTCTAGCTAACACCTCTCTCTGGTCACATAACTGTTATTTATTTTTTTATGCTAAGAACATTTAAGATATAATATCTTAGCATTTTGAAGTATATAACACAGAATTGTTCAGTATGATCATTATGATTTCCAGAATTTATCTTCTAGTTGCAAGTTTGTACACTTTTAACATGTTCCCAGTTCTCCCTCTATTCTCTAGCTCTTGGTAACCAGAAATCTACTTTGTTTCTACAAGTCCAGCTTTGATTTCATGAGAAAGTCATATAACACAATATCCATCTTCCTCTATCTTATCTTGCTAAGGATAATGTTCTCAAATTCCATCCATGTTGTTACAAATGACAAGATTTCCTTCATTCTCATGGCTGAATAATATCCCATTGTATGTATATACCACATTCTTTATCCATTCATCCACTTACAGACAATTAGATTGTTTCCATAGCTTGACTATTGTGAATAATGCTGGGATAAACACAGGAGGGCATGTATCTTTTCAATATCCTGCTTTCATTTCCTTTGGATATCTATCCATAAGAAGCATTGCTGGATCATATGATAGTTCTATTTTTAATATTTTGAGGAACCTCCATATCGTTTTCCATACTGAATGCACCAGCTTACATTTCCACCAACAGTGCACAAAGGTTGTCTTTTTGGCACCAACTTGCCAACATTTGTTATCTTGTCTTCCTGATGATAACCATTGGAACAGTTGTGAGGTGATAACTCATTGTAGTTTTGATTTGCATATACCTAATATTTAGTGACATTGAGCATCTTTTGATGTACCTATTAGCCATTTGGACGTCTTCTTTAGAAAAATAATATCTATTCAGCTCCTCCGCCCATTTTTAAATCACATTGTTTCTATTGTTTTGACTAGTGTGAGTCTTTACTGTTGCCACATATAACAAGTCCCAGGAAGCTCCATTCACACAGACCCTAAAGCTTTGCTGTGTACAAACTGCACTGCCTTTCTGAGGCTCAGCTCAGCTCTTCTCCTGGGTTACTAAAGCAACAGGTGCCACACTCAAAAGTGAATAGAGAAGCCACGATATAGGGTTTACAAAGAATGTAATTCAGCTAGTTAGTTACAAAACTCTGAAATCAAGGAGACTGTAATGTGTCGGAAGCTGTTGGGTAACAAACAGCATATTTTAATATTTTCAAAGTTGTGTGTGTTTCCTCTTTACTCTGATGAAAAAAAAAATGTTGTTGTAGGGAGACCTTCTCTCTCTTGGAGAACTTCATAAATGATATCTACAGTTTGGGGAAAATAATGGACTTCTGTCTAAGGAATATAAAAGATGAGAGTTGGTCAGCCTAGCTGCCAACAAGGGGTCCAAAGAGAGGTGACTATATTAGAACTGGCCTAAGTATTTTAGAACAAAAGGGAGTGATTCCTATGGACTAGATGTAGGCCATAGTGGTGAGAGGTGCAGGATGTGGTTGTCACCTAAAATGGGGGAAATAACTCAGCACAATGAAGTGAAGGCAACTCTGAGTTCCGGGGTCTGAGAAAACAGGTGTAGTCAACAACTGCTGAACAGTATTCCTCCCTACATTTCACAAAAACTTCAGGTTTGAGAGCACCGGAGAAAGAGTTAGGTTTCTTTTAAGTTCCCACTAAGGGCCCCATAGGAAAGGAATTAGTATTAATTACTTCTCATATCTACAAAAACAGTAAGCTACTTCATAAGGATATTGGTCACATAGGGACCTCTCACCTCTCTCTCCATTGTACATATCTGGATGGCTTAGAAATCATGATGAATAAACAGTGTGAGAAATAGATGTGGTGATCATGCATCCCTCTACCATAAAGAAGCTCAACCTGCTATCAGTACAGGCAGCTACAAATATGAGCGAAGTCTAAAGGTTTTATGATTATGCTAGACTGAAATAGACATATTATTTATTAATTAAGACTGTTACCTTTCCTGACAGTGACACAAAAAATCATGGAGCTCACCCTAATTTTCATTCACAAGCAGTAAAGTGTCATTCACACAGAAGAAATGTAGACAGATAGTGATAGTAAAATATGAAACTCCTTCTGATTATAGTCCTTGAGTCCTGTTTCATTAACATAACTAGTACATTTATAGCTACTATGAATAAAAAAAATCCATTGTGCATATATTTAGTATATATTACAAGTTATATAAGTATATTAATGCTTTCATATTAACAAATTAATGTTTGTTGCATAGTTCAAAAGCCCACTATAATTTGTTTCTTTTTTCCCAATGCTTGATTTAAAGTAGGAGTCCATAAAACATAGCTTGTAGGCAAAATGTAGCACCCCTGCCATTTTTGTAAATGAAGTTTTAATGGAACACAATTATACTGGTTTGTTTGCATATTCTTGACAGCTACCTTTGGTTATAACAGCAGAATTGAAAAGTTGCAAGAGAGGTTGTATGGCCAGTAAAACCCAAAATACTTACTATACAGAAAATGTTTCCCAACTTCTGATCTAAAGCAATGTTCTATGTAAACTCCAGAATCAGATGCAAGAGAAACTTCATCTTATTAAGTGATTTTTCACTCAACAGCTGATTTTAAAATTGATAGTAACAGATTGATTTTAAGGGAAAACAAAACATGTTAATGTGTTTTTCTGTATAGCATTCTCTCATGAAATCTTGAAAACTGCCAAATTATGCTTCTTGCTTACAAATATTAATGTTAATTTCTCTCATTTGTTTGTTGCAAAGATATGTCACTGTAGTTCTACTGTTCAATTATACCGTTATTTATATTAGAAGGGGATAATGAGTGAAGCTTAATATGTTGGTAAGCTGCAATTAATATGATTACAAATAGGGCACCTAGGTGGTTCAGTCGGTTCAGCTTCCAGCTCTTGATTTTGGCTTAGGTCATGATCTCACGGTTCATGGGATCGAACCCTGCATTTGGCTCTGTGCTGACAGCATGGAGCCTGCTTGGGATTCTCTCTCTTCCCTTTCTCTCTGCCCCTGCGCCACTGCATGCCCAACACTCTCTCTCTCTCAAAATAAATTAACATTAAAACCATTTTAAAAATATTATTTACAAGTAATGGACAGGATCTAGGAAAATAATTTTCTAAATTCACAATAATCCTTGTATAATATTAACTGAAATCTATTTCAATTTGGAGAAAAGAGAAAATTGAAAATATAACAACATAAATATTGCAAAGTCATGAAACACGACTCAGGCAAACCAGTTAACTATTAATCTAATAACTGATATCATGGCAAATATTTGCTATATAAAATAAAACAGCAACAATATTAACCTTTCAGCCATTTAATAACACATTTACCAACATCTAACAAAATGCAAAATTTTGATGGTATTGAAAATTCAGTATATTAGATAACAAATAGCTCCAGAAAAAATGAGTGAACAAAAATGAATCAATTCAGCATTTAAGATAGGAAGTCAAAATTAAGTCTGAGGACGTATGTTTTGTTAGTCCCTGGAAAGTATTCACACATGAAAGTATCATTAGTATTATAACTGCCAAAACAAAAGGACAAAAAAAGCCCTGAAGAACAAAGATATGGTGGGAGACAAGGGAGGAGAACTTAATAGAGGAAACCAATCTACCTTATTCTGTGACAAGAAGTCATCTCATTACACATAGCCAGAGCCGAATATAAACTAGTCAGCTGTCAGTTGTCCACAACACTTAAATATAAAAGATGTTAAGACATAGTATTTCCAAAATGGAACAATTAGGAGACATATGATTGCTTCTGCTTTCATTTAGCATGTTATCTGATAGGAGTCTAACACATCTACTCTCTTTCTCTGTCTCTCTCAAATAAAAAAAACTAACAAACATAAAACTTATGTCTACTCATAGATCTATATTTCTCTTTAATATATTATGATAAGCACATAAAGTCATAAGCTAGCAGAAAATTGATAATCTCAGGCAAAACAAATTCTATAACAAAATCAGTTATGATGTGCTATTTAGTAGAAATCAATGATGTCTTTTATTACCTAAATAAAACCTTAAACATGCCCCTGGAAGTTTTTGGTTTTGAAAATGGCAAAGATTATTCAAGAAGATTACATATGGTTACACAGGAAATGCTTTGTAGATTTTCATTAGAACTAGACCTAAAGAAATGAATTAGCGTAATGTTTTCTTTTTTATTTTTAATGTTTGTTTATTTTTGACAGAGAGAGTGTTTGAATTGGGGAGGGACAGAGAGAGAGGGAGACAGAATCTGAAGCAGGCACCAGGCTCTGAGCTGTCTGCCCAGAGCCTGATGTGGGGCGCGAATCCATGAACCATGAGATCATGACCTGAGCTGATGTCAGACACTCAACTGACTAAGCCACCCAGGGGCCCCGATAATGGTTTTAATTTGAAAATTTTAATTAATAAAAACTGGATGTTTCTACTCCTACAAAATCACACTTAACATACATTTAACAAATATCAGATTGAAACAAGGAATGATACGATTTTTCTATTTGTGTATCTTTTGAGCCAAATCCTCATCTATAAATTTATCCTGAGAAAAATAGTAGAGCAGGAATATAAAGATCTATCCAAAAATGTTCTACTTAAAATTTTTCAAAATAATAAATATTTCCCAAAGTTTTCTTTGTTACTAATTAAACCTAGGGCTTAGGATAAAATGAAAATGAAGCTGGTGCTTGTCATCCCCAGAATGGAAAATAAAGGTTGAGCTGTTGAAAGAGCATGAATCAGACATTGTGGTAAGTTACATCTATTGTGAAAAGGCTAATATCCAAGCCTGGACCATTAATCCTTGAGGAAGGAGAAGGAAGAGATAGAGATGGAGGAGGAACAGGAGAGGAAAAGGAAGGTGAAAGAGGAGATATTAAAGTGGTTTCTTATGAAATAGGATACCAGAACTAAATTCACTGCTAAAACCTAGGAGCTAATATGAGGGGCTCCCATCCGAAAAGAGCAGCTGCATTCAAGTTTTGCCAATCTGAAAGACTGCGATTTATCTTTATTTAGACTTTGGACTTGATTGGTTGGGGATAGTAGGGGGAGGGACAAACATACCTTATTAACTAAATGAATCAAGACCCCTACATTATGTTTGGGATATGCAATATCATCAGTGTTTCTATGGGCACAGTACTCCAAACCCTGATAATAATAAAAGCCCAGAGTACTAGCTGAAGGTAGCAGTAAAACCTGTGGATGGATCAATAATAAATACACATTAAAAAAATTTTAGAAAAGGGGGGCGCCTGGGTGGCTCAGTTGGTTAAGCGACCAACTGTGGCTCAGGTCATGATCTCACAGTTTGTGAGTTCAAGCCCTGTGTCAGGCTCTGTGCTGACAGCTCAGAGCCTGGAGGCTGTTTTGGATTCTGTGTCTACCTCTTTCTCTACCCCTCCCCTGCTCGTGCTCTGTGTCTCTCCATCTCTCAATAATAAATAAACGTTTAAAAAACAAAACAAAACAAAACAAAACAACAACCCATGGATGCAATGTGAGTGCAGAGGGAGAGAAGAAAAAGGAAAATATTACCATCACCGCTGTCAAAAAATAACAGAGAATAGCATACAAACCAAAAAGGTTAAAACATTCTAACGTTAAAAATCACATCCAATAAAATAAACAATACAGTCAATAATTTGTTTTACATGAAATAATAAATTAGAGCATACAAAAATCAGATAAAGTTTGAAAAACTATAAATGCAAAAGTAGGAAATACTGGATATGAAAAATACTGTGATTGGAATTTAAAATGCTATAAAAAAAGATGATCTCTAGGTAGGACAAATTTAACAACAGAATTAGTGGATCAGAAAACAATACTGACACTCATGGAAAATGCAGTTTAGATATGAGGTTAAAGAATTAAAGATGTTCGTATAGATGCAAGCTGAATGAAGATGTTAATTCCATCAAATAGGAAAGTAAAGAACTTTGAAGGAATGGAAGAGAAGTCGCATTTGAGGAGAAAGTCTGTAAAATGTTTCTGAAACTCACAGATTTACACACAGATGCTCAGTTGAAAGATGTGTTTCATCAAAAAGAAAGTTCAATCCTAAAGAGGTAATGGGGGAGAAAATATTTAACTCAGAAATTAAAAAATAGAAGTTTGCAAATTAAAATACATACTAAAATACACACAACTATACATTTTGTTCTTATAATATAATAAGTCTCTGAAAATTTTATTTTATTTTTTTCAATATATGAAATTTATTGTCAAATTGGTTTCCATACAACACCCAGTGCTCATCCTAAAAGGTGCCCTCCTCAATACCCATCACCCACCCTCCCCTCCCTCCCACCCCCCATCAACCCTCAGTTTGTTCTCAGTTTTTAACAGTCTCTTATGCTTTGGCTCTCTCCCACTCTAACCTCTTTTTTTTTTTTCCTTCCCTTCCCCCATGGGTTTCTGTTAAGTTTCTCAGGATCCATATAAGAGTGAAAACATACGGTATCTGTCTTTCTCTGTATGGCTTATTTCACTTAGCATCACACTCTCCAGTTCCATCCATGTTGCTACAAAGGGCCATATTTCATTCTTTCTCATTGCCATGTAGTACTCCATTGTGTATATAAACCACAATTTCTTTATCCATTCATCAGGTGATGGACATTTAGGCTCTTTCCACAATTGGCTATTGTTGAGAGTGCTGCTATAAACATTGGGGTACAAGTGCCCCTATGCGTCAGTACTCCTGTATCCCTTGGGTAAATTCCTAGCAGTGCTATTGCTGGGTCATAGGGTAGGTCTATTTTTAATTTTTTGAGGAACTTCCGTACTGTTTTCCAGAATGGCTGCACCAATTTGCATTCCCACCAACAGTGCAAGAGGGTTCCTGTTTCTCCACATCCTCTCCAGCATCTATAGTCTCCTGATTTGTTCATTTTGGCCACTCTGACTGGCGTGAGGTGATATCTGAGTGTGGTTTTGATTTGTATTTCCCTGATGAGGAGTGACGTTGAGCATCTTTTCATGTGCCTGTTGGCCATCCGGATGTCTTCTTTAGAGAAGTGTCTATTCATGTTTTCTGCCCATTTCTTCACTGGGTTATTTGTTTTTCGGGTGTGGAGTTTGGTGAGCTCTTTATAGATTTTGGATACTAGCCCTTTGTCCGATAGGTCATTTGCGAATATCTTTTCCCATTCCGTTGGTTGCCTTTTAGTTTTGTTGATTGTTTCCTTTGCTGTGCAGAAGCTTTTTATCTTCATGAGTTCCCAATAGTTCATTTTTGCTTTTAATCCCCTTGCCTTTGGGGATATGTCATGTAAGAAATTGCTACGGTTGAGGTCAGAGAGGTCTTTTCCTGTTTTCTCCTCTAGGGTTTTGATGGTTTCCTGTCTCACATTCAGGTCCTTTATCCATTTTGAGTTTATTTTTGTGAATGGTGTGAGAAAGTGGTCTGGTTTCAACCTTCTGCATGTTGCTGCCCAGTTGTCCCAGCACCATTTGTTAAAGACACTGTCTTTTTTCCATTGGATATTCTTTCCTGCTTTGTCAAAGATGAGTTGGCCATACTTTTGTGGGTCTAGTTCTGGGGTTTCTATTCTATTCCATTGGTCTATGTGTCTGTTTTTGTGCCAATACCATGCTGTCTTGATGATGACAGCTTTGTAGTAGAGGCTAATGTCTGGGATTGTGATACCTCCTGCTTTGGTCTTCTTCTTCAAAATTACTTTGGCTATTCAGGGCCTTTTGTGGTTCCATATGAATTTTAGGATTGCTTGTTTTAGTTTCGAGAAGAATGCTGGTGCAATTTTGATTGGGATTGCACTGAATATGTAGATAGCTTTGGGTAGTATTGACAGTTTGACAATATTTATTCTTCCAACCCATGAGCATGGAATGTTTTTCCATTTCTTTATATCTTCTTCATTTCCTTCATAAGCTTTCTACAGTTTTCAGCATACAGATCTTTTACATCTTTGGTTAGGTTTATTCCTAGGTATTTTATGCTTCTTGGTGCAATTGTGAATGGGATCAGTTTCTTTATTTGTCTCACTGTTGCTTCATTATTATTGTATAAGAATGCAACTGATTTCTGTACATTGATTTTGTATCCTGCGACTTTGCTGAATTCAAATCTCTGAAAATTTTAGCTAGATGTAGAAGTAAGCTGCTGCTAATCATTGTCAGAAAGAGGAAAATATAATTCAATAACTGTAGACTTTGTTATAAAAGGACTATAATTATATCCAGTCCCTAAAACTATAGACAATCATCAAAGGAATGGAAATATAACCAATATTTTAAAATCAGAGTGGAGAAGTGATTTTGGAAATCTGACTTACTGAAACAAAGCCACAGAAATTGGAGGAAAAAAAACAAGAAAACTGAAAAGAGTAAACAAAATGGAAATCAAGATTGCACAAATTAACGCAGTTATGGATATCAGTAATTATAATACATGCAAGTGAATAAAACTTAACCTTTAAAAACAGAATTAATATATTAGCTAAGAAAAATAACCAGTTATTTTTTTTCATACCAAAGACTCACACTGAGAAGCTATACAAATCTTCCGAAGCTGTAAAAATCATGAACCTACATGGACTTAATAATAATTACTTCATTTATTCACCCAATAATATGTGTTATTTATTGTCCCAGAAGTGAGAGACACCCATGAGACAAAATCCCTGATCTTGAAGACCTTGTATTTTAGCAATGGGAAAATAAACATTCTCTCTGTCTCCCTCTGTCTCTGTCTCTCTCTGTATCTCTCTCTCTCTCTCTCTCTCTCTCTCACACACACACACACACACACACACACACACCAGCATTGTGAAGAAAAATAAAGCAAGAGAAAGGAGACCGTGTGAAGGAAATGAGGAAGCTTGCCAAGTAGACATCTAGAAGAAAATGATAGGGAGGACAGCAGATATAAATGTCTTGAACATTTCCAATTCTGAATTCATTTTTATATACGATTTAAACCCCTTTATACACTTTAACTTGACATTTTCCTTATTTAAATCTGATTCTGGGTTCACTTACATGTCTTGATTTGACTTGAGTCCTACAGAACAAAGAACTTATCTAAATGACAAAATGGTCGATTACATTCTAGTTCAGACCTCCTTGTGAAAATCAGCTTTGTGTTAAATATATATTGGTGTACTGTCTCAAATATGTTGTTTGAAAAGCAACATGCATAAAATGAAATTATATGCATATATATGTCTGTATGCTTAACAGTAGTTCCATAAAGTCTTAAGAATAGCTAAAATAAAAGTTGCTAGCTGATCACCCTTTCTCTTCTATTGTAAGATATTTGCTCACGTGTATGGGTAGATTTTAAATGCTCATAACTCTGACTCATTAATTTTACTTCCATAAAATTATAATAAATAGGAATAGAATTCTGTAGACACTACATATTTTGTCAATAATATTTATATTATTAAAATAAGCATATATTTCTATTTAGAAGGAAAGGGTAAAAGCAACTAACAAAATTAAAGTACCATGGAAAATGTATTGGTTGAATATTGAATCAAAAAGAAAGGTCAGCAACTATATTTTATATTTAATATAAGCTCAACTCTAAAAATAAGCATAGAAAAACTACAGCAAAGATATATGCTAAAACAGTAAGAAATTTTAACATTAATCTAGGTATTAGAGGTGATTTTTTTTAAACCTGAGAAATTCATAGTACATTTAAAAAGTTAATTGAAATTGACACAGGATGAATGTTGATGATTACTGACTAGTATATACACTTGTGTAACTGAAACTCTAATGGTTACTCTTTACATGCCTTCATAGTGAATCACCGTCCTCCTCTAGGTGAAATCAATATTTGATTGATAGCCCTATAGATATTCCAAAAGACATGAAATTATTGGGTCATATGCTGGCCACATGTTGCATATTTATGAATTTTGCATCAGTAAGGTATAAGAGTTCCAGTTGTCAGACATCTGTAACATTTGGTTACTCCTTTCAATTTTAACCATTCTAGTAGGTTTCTAGTAATGTTTCATTTTGGTTTAATTGCAATTCACTGATGATTAGTGATGTTGAGTATCTTTTCACATCCTTATGGGTTAATCATATATCTTCTTTTGTGAAATGTCTTTCAAACATTTTGCCCGCTTAAAAAAAAAATGGATGTGAGAGTCATTTTATCTATTCTAGACATAAGGCCTTTGTCAAATACATGTATTATTCATATTTTCTCCAAATCTGAGAAATGATCATAGTTGCTATATTTTTTTGATAAACAGAGATTTTTTAACTGTGATGATCTCAGTTTTCTTGTATTTTATGCTTAGCATTTGTGAGTTTTGTCTAAGAAAAATCTTTTCTTACTCCAAATTAATACTTTCTATGTTTCCTTCTAGATATTTTATAGCTTTCGCTTTCACATTTAGAACTACAATCCATCTTGTCAACTTGCACATATGGTGTGAGGTATAGCTCAAGGGCTTTATGTCTTCTATGGATTTATCTTGTTCTACCAGTATTTATGAATATCTATTCCCTTTGCTTTCATTTGCACCATTGTCAAAAAATACTTTACTGAATATATGTGTATGTAATTCTTCCTTCTCTTTCAACGACTACTGTCTAATCTTGTACAAACATGTAATTTTAATTCCTATAGTTGTATAGTAAGACTTACAATATGGTTTCGTGAGCTTCTTAAGTTTATTCTTCTTTATCAAGATTATTTTGACAAATCCATAGATTTTGTATCATTATATGGATCTTATTATCAACTTATGAATTTCTTTAAAAAAGACATCTCGGATTTTAATTTGAATTGCATTGGTTCTATAAATCAATTTGTGGGAAAAAAAAGACATTTCTTCAATACTGAATATAACAACTATGATCATTTATCTATTTAGATCACTGCTAACTTTTCTCACTAATATTCTGTGGTTTGAAATAGGTAGATTTTGTGCATCTTTTGTTATATTTTTCATTACTATTTTGGCCAGAAGTTATTTTTCAATTATGTTTACAAATAGAAATACATTTGGATTTCACATGGTAACCTTTTTTGTCTGCCATTGATAATTTATTTATTAAGATCTAACAGGTTTAGGGTAGAATCCTTTGTATTTTTACTAAACAATTATGTCATCTATTAATAAAAAATGTACTTTTCTTTCTCTATTTATATTATTCATTTCTCTTGCCTTATCACACTGATTAGTTAGGACCACTATTCAATATTGAAAAGAAGTTGTAGGACAAAATATCTTTGAAATTTTCCTAACCTTAGGAGGTAATCCATTTTACAAAACCTAATAGGTAAAAGTTTTCTCTAGATGCCCTTTCTTGGTTTGAGAAGGTTCCCCTTTGTTCCCAATTTGCTAAAAAGTTTTACCATGAACAGACAATAATTTGCAAAAATAATGTTTCTGCATCGAGATAAAAAGATTTTCTTCAATGTTCTGTTAATGTGAAGAAATACATAATTTGATTTTGAAATATTAAATCACCTTTGCATTTCTGCAAACATAAATCCCTCTACATCATAGTGCATTTTTGTTTTTTTTTTTATAATGCAGGAATTAATTTAATAATTGTGTTAAGGTTTTGACACAAACTATGTGATATCCTTTGGTAAATTTTGATTTCTTATAATGTTCTTTATAGAATATGGTGTTAGGGTTACAATAGGTCATGACATGTTGGGATGTCTTCCCAGCTACCACTTCTATGACATAGTTGTGCACAACTGATTTCATTTTCTTATTAAACATTTGATAGCATTTACCATAGATGCTTTGGGGCCAGAATGTTTCTGTGTCTTTTGAGAAATTTACTGTGAATTTATTTACCACATATAGGGCTTGTAAGATTGTCCACTTCATCCTGTGTCAGTTGTGTAAGTTAAACTTTTTTAAAGTATGTGCCCCTTTAATTTGTTATTGATTTTCTCAGCACAAAGTTGTTCATTTTATTCTCTTAATATATTGTAAAGTCTGTGGATAGGTGGCAATATCCCTCTCTGAATCCAAATAGTCATAATTTGTTTTTCCTTCTTTTAATTTGAAAAGTATTGTTATGGATTTATCAATTTTCTTACTTATTCAGATAACTAATGTTTAACTTTAGGTGATTTTTCTCAATTTTTTCTGGAACAAGAAAAATTGTCAAGTTGAATAAATTACTGTTGTATTTTGGAGACTTCTAGACTCTATTATGCTCCACTTGTCCCTCATCCTTGCTAATAGCTCAGCTGGACTCGCTACACTTAGATAATTTTTCAACAAGCCTATATCATCTATTTGCTTGCACTGACACCATGTATTTGCCCCCAAGAAACTACTATCACTCTTTATTCACTCATGAATGTTCTGAATTCAGTTCATCTGTGCTTCCTTGTAAACAGTGCTCTTTAAAAAGTCTTTTATCCAGATTTTTAAAGTGTTTTCCTGGAAAATGTCTTCAAATCCTTTTATATAATAACCAGACATAACTCTCTATAGGTAATTTTAAACTTTCCTAAGACATTTCTAATTTCTAATCTCAATAAATATAAATTATTTTTAGATATTAAATAGAAGCTGTGCTTATGTAAGAAATGAAGGAACATTATTGACTTTTGAAAGACTCATCTATTTGTCACTGTACTTTACCTTAAAGGCTATCAGTTGTTTTCTTCGAAAGTGAGACAATAACTATGAGTTTTCATTTTTTATCCTTCAGTGTCTTGTTCTAAGAAATGAGGAAATTGCAGGCATTTCCTTCTATCTTTCCTTATTTCCTTTTTTTAAAAATGTGTCTCACACTTTTCTTACAGAAAAGTAAGCTAATTGTGGAGTTATAATAAACTGAAGACAGCATGATTTTATTTGCCACTCTAATGTGCTAAATTGTGTACTGATTATGTTTCTGATGGATTTTCACTCTTGCAAGTAAGGGGATAAAGTAAAATGTAATTTTGTAACCCAAACAAAACATATAAGCATCTCTGAAAGTTGTCTGATACATAGTACAGAATGTATCTCATATCTATTGTAGAATTGTTGCTCTATAAAGTATTCTGTAGTATTCCTATCTTTATAACTATGTATGTTGTGATAAAAAGAACACAAAATGTATTATCATAAGATTTGGGCTTGAATTTCATCTCTGTATTGTTAGCCCGTTTTTTCTTTCCTATGTGAATATATGATACTATATTCGTATCTATCTTCAATGCTGAAAGAAGTAAATAGGATAATGAATAAGGAAGTGTTTTCATAAACAAAAACACTACATAATTGATCATACTACTTAATTTATATTGATAGAATGGATGCAGGGCTGAATCAAAAGCAGAAAATAAAAAAACAACTTGCAATGTAAATGTCTATCACCTGAAGGTGAATTGTAAAAGAGCTGAATGTTACTTGTCTAGGGCCAGCTGGCAGAAAGCCTATGTGGAGTTAGTGTTTCAATTTCATTATGGCTATTTAAAGAGCACACACATTCATACACACTCACACACCTGGACCCAACTCTGTAAATTCTATTATGCAGCCTTGGCACAATCACCAAGTGGAGCCTCTATCAAAAGGTCACTTTTACTCATTCCTTTAGAGCCATTAAAGAATAAGCATCAATTACATATCTTGCCTTGACTATTAGAAAGGTCAAAAGTTGTAAAAAGGCATAACTTTAACTTAAAGATGTGATTATGCTTCCTGAAAATTACAGCCCTTATGTTCATCTGAAAGAGATAACAATATTTCCCTCAAAGGGCAAGCACTGCAAAACCACAAGAATTTCTTTATACTTTCATGCTTTTTAGCTAATATACAAATTATCCATGTTGTTGGGGGAACAGTGTTAGGCAAATAAAACCACGATTTAATTTAAAAAATTGTGTTATGCTCATGATAAAAAAGCATGTTTATTTCAAAAATAGAAAAAAGTAGAAGCCAGTTGCTTTGTTTCCAAGATATGCATTTAAAGCCAAGTATTTCAATTATATTCACTTTCATGTTTTCATTGAAGTGATCAGAACAAATAAAGCAAATAAAAAATCACTTCTATAAATCAGAGAAAGGTGCCATTGTAATCCAAAATTATAGTGTATTTCAGAATTATATACCACAGAATTTTAAACTTCTTTCAATGCTGTACCTTAGAAAGGAAATACTTACATGAAAAGATGCTCAACATTACTCATTATCAGGGAAATACAAATCAAAACTACAATGAGATATGACCTCACACCTGTCAGAATGGTTAAAATTAACAACACAAGAAACAATAGGTGTTGACAAGGAGGTGGAGGAGAAACCCTCTTGCACTGTTGGTAGGAATGCAAACTAGTGAAACCACTCTGGAAAACAGCATGGAGTTCCCTCAGAAACTTAAAAATAGAACTACACTATGATCCAGCAATTGCACTATTGTATTTACCCAAAGGATACAAAAATACTAATTGGAAGGGATACATGCACCCCAATGTTTATAGCAGCATTATCAAAAATAGCCAAATTATGGAAAGAGCCCAAAGGTCCATCGACTGATAAATGGATAAAGAAGATTTGGTGTGTGTTTATATGTGTGTGTGTGTGTGTGTGTATATATATGCATATTACTGTATATTTATGTATATATATATGAACATTATATATGTAATTATATAATATTACACATATATGAATATTACTCAGCCATAAAAAAAAGAATAAAATATTGCCCTTTACAAAGATGTGAATGGAGCTGGAGAGTATTATTCTAAGTGAAATAAGTCAGAGAAAGATAAATACCATATGGTTTTATTTATATGTGGAATTTAAAAATAAAACAAATGGATATGGGGGGAAAAAGAGAGAGGCAAACAAAGAAAGACTCTTAACTTTAGAGAACAAACTGAGGGTTACCAGAGGAGAGATGCGCAGGGGATTGGGTTAAATAAGTGTTGGGGATTAAAGAGTGCACTTGTGATGAGCACTGGGTATTGTATGTAAGTGTTGAAGCTCTACTAAGTTCTACACCTGAAACTAATATTACATTGCATGTTAACTAACTGGAATTTAAATGAAAACATAAAAAAAGAAAGGAGGTGCTTACAACTCTTGATTCAAAACATGTGAATAACAGGACTACCTCAAATACAATTGGCCTGTTTCCCTGGGAAAATACTAACAAGTACTGCAGATTCCCAGATTCACACTGAAGGTGATACTGGTCACTAGCAACCTACTTACCAATGGAGTTGTATCTGCATCTAACATACTGATGCTAAAATAGCAGAGACAATGCAGAGGTAGCCTAAGGCAGCCCACATGATAAAGACCTTGCACAGAAAACTAAGTGACTGGTATAACCACTAACCAACCTTTTCTTTGCCTTTGCAGATGTCATTGGAACACATGCCAAATAAAGTAAGGGCATAATTGTAATGGGTTACTTACAAGGGCTATCCCCAAGCATAAGAAAAATAAATCTCTAAGCGCAGAAGGGGACTTCTCTGCTGCTAGAATGCCTCTGTATTAACTCCCTCCCTACTTGTCAAAATCAATCAGAAGCACAATTTCTGAAAACAACATGAGAGAAAATATAAACTTAGGCCTTTTCCTTTTGTGACTAAAGATTTGCTCAGAGACAAGCAGTCTCTGACAAGATTCATATTAAATCACCCCAGTGGGAAAAGAGATGGCTCCTTCTATAAGAATGGGTAAACAAAGAATAATCCCTGGAAATATACATGAAGTATGCAGAGATGTAGATGTATTAAGGAATTCTGTAAAAATACAGCCAATGTTCTTCTAAAAGCAGACTAGAAAATGAACAATGACATACATAAAAATGGCCCTTTATTTGGTATTCTAAATAAGATACAAGACGTTATTGTATACCTGATAATAGCTATCATTAATTTAAAACATTATTTGGCAGATAATTTAACTGTTCTCAAATGGTATGTTCTTGAAACTTGACAAATGTTATAGGAAATAAATATCATTGACCCTAATTTAGATAAAAGGGAACTGGATTTGGGGAGAGACAGTTGGAAAGAAAGAGTAGCAAGAAAATAAAAATAACTAGCTTTTGCTTAGAGAAAATGTCATTTTGTCCTAAAAATACCACAAACAATAAAAAATATACAAAATATCCTGTTCAATTTTAAATATTGATTTTATTTTTCCTGAACTATTTTATTAAGTGTTCTCAATCTCAAAAATAATAGAAGGAATAAAATATTTTAAAAAGTAGAAAAACTATGAGTCAATACCTAGAAAAATCACATTAATAGTTTGCATATAGTTTTAGAATTTTTAAAAAGCAAAATAATATATGTAAATGGAACATGCTATAAGTGTGTTTTTAGCATATTAAGAATTATTTTCCATATGCCTATGGGTTTTCATTATGTGTCACTTAAAAAAAATTTTTAATGTTTATTTATTTTTTTTTCTTCTTATTTTTTTTAATGTTTATTTATTTTTGAGAGAGACAGAGCATGAGTAGGGGAGGGGCAGAGAGAGAGAGGGAGACACAGAATTCAAAGCAGGCTTCAGGCTCTGAGCTGTCAGCACAGAGCCTGGCGGGGGGGGGGGGGGCCCGAAGCCAGGAGCTGTGAGCTCATGACCTGAACAGAATGAAGTCAGAAGCTTAACCGACTGAGCCACCCAGGTGCCCCTGTGTGTCACTATTTTTTAATGACTGAACATTATTCTATCAGATAGCTGTATTTATTCCCCATTATTGAAAATGTATTTCTATTTTTATTTTATTTATTACAATGAAATACACCGTTTCCTTTATATATTTGTTCATTTTCCTTAATATATCCTGAGTAATAAATGATGCTCTGGAATCACGTAAGCCTTTAGAATAAAGTTTTGTGGTTTTTGTTCCACATTAACAATTTCCTTCAGCCACTTGCACCAATTTAATTTATTTAGGCAAAATGTGTGAACTTTTGTTAGCAAATCATTTCTATCCCATTAACTGATAAGTTTTGCATCCACAAAAAAATCAAGGGTTTACAAACCTTAATTTCAGAATAAGTCTTAATATTGAATATCCAAACCAAGCTTTCTTAGACTCTTGCACATAGCTTTGTAAGACGACTGAACAAGGCACATAATTTTTTTTTCAATATATGAAATTTATTGTCAAATTGGTTTCCACACAACACCCAGTGCTCATCCCAAAAGGTGCCCTCCTCAATACCCATCACCCACCCTCCCCTCCCTCCCACCCCCCATCAACCCTCAGTTTGTTCTCAGTTTTTAACAGTCTCCTATGCTTTGGCTCTCTCCCACTCTAACCTCTTTTTTTTTTCCTTCCCCTCCCCCATGGGTTTCTGTTAAGTTTCTCAGGATCCACATAAGAGTGAAAACATATGGTATCTGTCTTTCTCTGTATGGCTTATTTCATTTAGCATCACACTCTCCAGTTCCATCCACGTTGCTACAAAGGGCCATATTTCATTCTTTCTCATTGCCATGTAGTACTCCATTGTGTATATATACCACAATTTCTTTATCCATTCATCAGTTGATGGACATTTACGCTCTTTCCACCATTTGGCTATTGTTGAGAGTGCTGCTATAAACATTGGGGTACAAGTGCCCCTATGCATCAGTACTCCTGTATCCCTTGGGTAAATTCCTAGCAGTGCTATTGCTGGGTCATAGGGTAGGTCTATTTTTAATTTTCTGAGGAACCTCCACACTGCTTTCCAGAATGGCTGCACCAATTTGCATTCCCACCAACAGTGCAAGAGGGTTCCCGTTTCTCCACATCCTCGCCAGCATCTATAGTCTCTTGATTTGTTCATTTTGGCCACTCTGACTGGCGTGAGGTGATATCTGAGTGTGGTTTTGATTTGTATTTCCCTGATAAAGAGCGACGTTGAACATCTTTTCATGTGCCTGTTGGCCATCCGGATGTCTTCTTTAGAGAAGTGCGTATTCATGTTTTCTGCCCATTTCTTCACTGGGTTATTTGTTTTTTGGGTATGGAGTTTGGTGAGCTCTTTATAGATTTTGGACACTAGCCCTTTGTCTGCTATGTCATTTGCAAATATCTTTTCCCATTCCATTGGTTGCCTTTTAGTTTTGTTGGTTGTTTCCTTTGCTGTGCAGAAGCTTTTTATCTTCATAAGGTCCCAGTAATTCACTTTTGCTTTTAATTCCCTTGCCTTTAGGGATGTGTCGAGTAAGAGATTGCTACGGCTGAGGTCAGAGAGGTCTTTTCCTGCTTTCTCCTCTAAGGTTTTGATGGTTTCCTGTCTCACATTCAGGTCCTTTATCCATTTTGAGTTTATTTTTGTGAATGGTGTGAGAAAGTGGTCTGCTTTCAACATTCTGCATGTTGCTGTCCAGTCCTCCCAGAACCATTTGTTAAGGAGACTGTCTTTTTTCCATTGGATGTTCTTTCCTGCTTTGTCAAAAATGAGTTGGCCATACATTTGTGGGTCTAGTTCTGGGGTTTCTATTCTATTCCATTGGTCTATGTGTCTGTTTTTGTGCCAATACCATGCTGTCTTGATGATGACAGCTTTGTAGTAGAGGCTAAAGTCTGGGATTGTGATGGCTCCTGCTTTGGTCTTCTTCAAAATTACTTTGGCTATTCGGGGCCTTTTGTGGTTCCATACGAATTTTAGGATTGCTTGTTCTAGTTTCGAGAAGAATGCTGGTGCAATTTTGATTGGGATTGCATTGAATGTGTAGATAGTTTTGGGTAGTATTGACATTTTGACAATATTTATTCTTCTAATCCATGAGCAGGGAAAGTCTTTCCATTTCTTTATATCTTCTTCAATTACCTTCATAAGCTTTCTCTAGTTTTCAGCATACAGATCTTTTACATCTTTGGTTAGATTTATTCCTAGGTATTTTATGCTTCTTGGTGCAATTGTGAATGGGATCAGTTTCTTTATTTGTCTTTCTGTTGCTTCATTGTTAGTGTATAAGAATGCAACTGATTTCTGTACATTGATTTTGTATCCTGCAACTTTGCTGAATTCATGTATCAGTTCTAGCAGACTTTTGGTAGAGTCTATCGGCTTTTCCATGTATAATATCATGTCATCTGCAAAAAGCTAAAGCTTGACTTCATCTTTGCCAATTTTGATGCCTTTGATTTCCTTTTGTTGTCTGATTGCTGATGCTAGAACTTCCAACACTATGTTAAACAACAGCGGTGAGAGTGGGCATCCCTGTCATGTTCCTGATCTCAGGGAAAAAGCTCTCAGTTTGTCCCCATTGAGGATGATGTTAGCTGTGGGCTTTTCATAAGTGGCTTTTATGATCTTTAAGTATGTTCCTTCTATCCCGACTTTCTCAAGGGTTTTTATTAAGAAAGGGTGCTGGATTTTGTCAAAGGACTTTTCTGCATCGATTGACAGGATCATATGGTTCTTCTCTTTTTTTTTTTATTAATGTGATGTATCACGTTGATCGATTTGCGAATGTTGAACCAGCCCTGCATCCCAGGAATGAATCCCACTTGATCATGGTGAATAATTCTTTTTATATGCTGTTGAATTCGATTTGCTAGTATCTTATTGAGAATTTTTGCATCCATATTCATCAGGGATATTGGCCTGTAGTTCTCTTTTTTTACTGGGTCTCTGTCTGGTTTAGGAATCAAAGTAATACTGGCTTCATAGAATGAGTCTGGAAGTTTTCCCTCCCTTTCTATTTCTTGGAATAGCTTGAGAAGGATAGGTATTATCTCTGCTTTAAACGTCTGGTAGAACTCCCCTGGGAAGCCATCTGGTCCTGGACTCTTATTTGTTGGGAGATTTTTGATAACCGATTCAATTTCTTCGCTGGTTATGGGTCTGTTCAAGCTTTCTATTTCCTCCTGATTGAGTTTTGGAAGCGTGTGGGTGTCTAGGAATTTGTCCATTTCTTCCAGGTTGTCCAATTTGTTGGCATATAATTTTTCATAGTATTCCCTGATAATTGTTTGTATCTCTGAGGGATTGGTTGTAACAATCCCATTTTCATTCATGATTTTATCTATTTGGGTCATCTCCCTTTTCTTTTTGAGAAGCCTGGCTAGAAGTTTGTCAATTTTGTTTATTTTTTCAAAAAAACAACTCTTGGTTTCGTTGATCTGCTCTACCGTTTCTTTAGATTCTATATTGTTTATTTCTGCTCTGATCTTTATTATTTCTCTTCTTCTGCTGGGTTTAGGCTGCCTTTGCTGTTCTGCTTCTATTTCCTTTAGGTGTGCTGTTAGATTTTGTATTTGGGATTTTTCTTGTTTCTTGAGATAGGCCTGGATTGCAATGTATTTTCCTCTCAGGACTGCCTTCGCTGCGTCCCAAAGCGTTTGGATTGTTGTATTTTCATTTTCGTTTGTTTCCATATATATTTTAATTTCTTCTCTAATTGCCTGGTTGACCCACTCATTCGTTAGTAGGGTGTTCTTTAACCTCCACGCTTTTGGAGGTTTTCCAGACTTTTTCCTGTGGTTGATTTCAAGCTTCATAGCATTGTGGTCTGAAAGTATGCATGGTATAATTTCAATTCTTGTGAACTTATGAAGGGCTGTTTTGTGACCCAGTATATGATCTATCTTAGAGAATGTTCCATGTGCACTCGAGAAGAAAGTATATTCTGTTGCTTTGGGATGCAGAGTTCTAAATATATCTGTCCAGTCCATCTGATCCAATGTATCATTCAGGGCCCTTGTTTCTTTATTGACCGTGTGTCTAGATGATCTATCCATTTCTGTAAGTGGAGTGTTAAAGTCCCCTGCAATTACCACATTCTTATCAATAAGGTTGCTTATGTTTATGAGTAATTGTTTTATATATTTGGGGGCTCCGGTATTCGGCGCATAGACATTTATAATTGTTAGCTCTTCCTGATGGATAGACCCTGTATCCATTATTATTATATAATGCCCTTCTTCATCTCTTGTTACAGCCTTTAATTTAAAGTCTAGTTTGTCTGATATAAGTATGGCTACTCCAGCTTTCTTTTGGCTTCCAGTAGCATGATAAATAGTTCTCCATCCCTTCACTCTCAATCTAAAGGTGTCCTCAGATCTAAAATGAGTCTCTTGTAGACAGCAAATAGATGGGTCTTGTTTTTTTTATCCATTCTGATACCCTCTGTCTTTTGGTTGGCGCATTTAATCCATTTACATTCAGTGTTATTATAGAAAGATATGGGTTTAGAGTCATTGTGATGTCTGTATGTTTTATGCTTGTAGTGATGTCTCTGGTACTTTGTCTCACAGGATCCCCCTTAGGATCTCTTGTAGGGCTGGTTTAGTGGTGACAAATTCCTTCAGTTTTTGTTTGTTTGGGAAGACCTTATCTCTCCTTCTATTCTAAATGACAGACTTGCTGGATAAAGGATTCTCGGCTGCATATTTTTTCCGTTTAGCACACTGAAGATATCGTTCCAATCCTTTCTGGCCTGCCAAGTTTCAAAAGAGAGATCAGTCACGAGTCTTATAGGTCTCCCTTTATATGTGAGGGCACGTTTATCCCTTGCTGCTTTCAGAATTTTCTCTTTATCCTTGTATTTTGCCAGTTTCATATGTCATGCAGAAGATCGATTCAAGTTACGTCTGAAGGGAGTTCTCTGTGCCTCTTGGATTTCAATGCCTTTTTCCTTCCCCAGTTCAGGGAAGTTCTCAGCTATTATTTCAAGTACCCCTTCAGCACCTTTCCCTCTCTTCCTCCTCTGGGATACCAATTATGTGTATATTATTTCTTTTTAGTGTATCACTTAGTTCTCTAATTTTCCCCTCATACTCCTGGATTTTTTTATCTCTCTCTCAGCTTCCTCTTTTTCCATAACTTTATCTTCTAGTTCACCTATTCTCTCCTCTGCCTCTTCAATCCGAGCCATCGTGGTTTCCATTTTGTTTTGCATTTCGTTTAAAGCGCTTTTCAGCTCCTTGTGACTGTTCCTTAGTCCCTTGATCTCTGTAGCAAGAGATTCTCTGCTGTCCTCTATACTGTTTTCAAGCCCAGCAATTAATTTTATGACTATTATTCTAAATTCACTTTCTGTTATATTATTTAAATCCTTTTTGATCAGTTCATTGGCTGTTGTTATTTCCTGGAGATTCTCTGAGGGGAATTCTTCCGTTTCATCATTTTGGATAGTCCCTGGAGTGGTGAGGACCTGCAGGGCACTTCCCCTGTGCTGTGGTGTATAACTGGAGTTGGTGGGCGGGGCCGCAGTCCGACCTGATGTCTGCCCCCAGCCCACCGCTGGGGCCACAGTCAGACTGGTGTGTGCCTTCTCTTCCCCTCTCCTAGGGGCGGGATTCACTGTGGGGTGGCATGGCCCGTCTGGGCTACTTGTACACTGCCAGGCTTGTGGTGCTGGGGATCTGGCGTATTAGCTGGGGTGGGTAGGCAAGGTGCACGGGGGCAGGAGGGGCAGGCTTAGCTCGCTTCTCCTTAGGTGATCCACTTCAGGAGGGGCCCTGTGGCAGCAGAAGGGAGTCAGATCCGCTGCTGGAGGTTTGGCTCCGCAGAAGCACAGAGTTGGGTGTTTGCACTGAGTGAGCAAGTTCCCAGGCAGGAACTGGTTCCCTTTGGGATTTTGGCTGGGGGATAGGCGGGGGAGATGGCGCTGGCGAGCGCCTTTGTTCCCCACTAAACTGAGCTCTGTCGCCCGGGGGCTCAGCAGCTCTCCCTCCCTTTGTCCTCCAGCCTTCCTGCTTTCTGAGCAGAGCTGTTAACTTATGACCTCCCAGACGCTAAGTGGAGCTTGCTGTCAGAACATGCTCCGTCCGGCCCCTCCACTTTTGCCAGCCAGACTCGGGGGCTCTGCTTGGCTGGCGGGCCGCCCCTCCGCCCCGGCTCCCTCCCGCCAGTCCGTGGAGCGCGCACCGCCTCGCCACCCTTCCTACCCTCTTCCGTGGGCCTCTGGTCTGCGCTTGGCTCCGGAGACTCCATTCTGCTAATCCTCTGGCAGTTTTCTGGGTTAGTTAGGCAGGTGTAGGTGGAATCTAAGTGATCAGCAGGACGCGCGGTGAGCCCAGCGTCCTCCTACGCCACCATCTTCCCTGGAAACCAAGGCACATAATTTTGAATGAAACTTTGTCAACTGTGAATTCTATATCCAGAAAAAGTGACTTTGATCTGTATAGGCTGTCATTTCTCATACATCCAGGAACTCAGAACGTAGAAAATCATTGTCTCCACTTTCCAATGTTTATTTTCTTTAGTTTTTAAATAAGAGATTATTTAATAAGGTTTCACAAGATAAACATTTGGGGGCCATTCTAATTAATCTGAGAGGCAAGATGAAATGAGGAAAGCAAAAATGTGTATTACTTGTGATTGTATAGATGAACTAAATAAACACTGCTGTATCCTTAAAGTTGATTACTAGAGAAATGTATGCTTTATAAATCTGTACACTAAAAAGTGGCCATAGATGACAGATTATATATTTCCTAATTTACTAGAAGAAAACCATATGCCCACCCATAGAACAAAAAAGAAAAATCTGTTAACAAATAGCAAACAAACCATAAAGTAGCACAAACATAAAAATATAAATTATGAACCAAAATATAACTTGTATTGAGCATTAATTATGCAGAGGGATTGCTTTGGAGTTTTACATGTACTAACTCGTCTAATCCTCCCATCTAACCTACAATTTAGATGTTTTTACAAAGCCCAGGCTCTGAAGCCAGACTACCAGGTATTTCTTCTTTAGCTCCACCACTCACCAGTAGTGTGATTTTATTTAAGTATTAAATGTTTAAGGCCTCAATTTGCTCCCTTGAAAACTGGGGATATAACATATCTGCCTCAAATAATATGTTAAAACATAAAATTTTCAGCCAAGTGCCTGACATAATAAGCCCTCAATGGAAAGTTGTAGGAGTTTTGAAAGTCCATAATTGCTTTCTACCTCATCAATCTGATTTTTATAACACTAGGTTTGCTGCATATCATTTCTAAATGTCTAATTCTATAATGTTTTGCATTTTCTGAGTATTTTACCTCACTATTAACTTATTAATTTCACAGATATACACTAAACTCTACTATCTGACTGACTCTCTTCTATGCTCTACAGTTGCATCAGTAAACAAAACTGTTCACGTTTGTTTTATAAAGTGACACTTAAGGGGTGCCTGGATGGCTCAGTCAGTTGAGCATCAGACTCTTGATTTTGGCTCAGGTCATGTTCTCACAGTCACGGGATCTAGCTCCACATAGGGTTCTGCTCTGGGTGTGGAACCTGCTTGGAATTCTCTTTCTCTCTCTCTACCCCTCCCCTACTCTCTCCTTCTCAGAAAAAAAATAAAATAAATAAAGTGATGTTCATGTGGAAATGACAATCATAAATAGGATAAATAAGAAATACATAGTATGTTAGACAATAATAAGGTTTAAGGAGTAAAGTATGGCCAAAAAAAAGGATATCTCTGTGCGTGTATATTTGCAATGTTAAATATTGTGGTCAAATATTTAATTGTATTATATATAAAATTTCACAGGCAAAGGCAGAATCATGCAGATATCTCTGTGAAAAACATTCCAGGAGAAGGGAATATGCATAAAGTTTCCAAAGCAAAAGAATGCCTGGTATGTTCTGGAAACAGAAAGGAGTCCAGGGGGGCTGATCAGTATGAGTAGGGGAAAGAATACGGGAAACAGAGTCAGAGGTCCCAGAGATGTAGAGCCTCACAAGCCATGAGAAAGAGAAGTTAACAGCAAAGTAGATTGAGACTGAGTAGCCAGTAAGGTAGAGGGGGAACTGAGTGAATTAAGTAACAAAAAACTGGTAGATGAGGGCAGAAGAGATTTCACAGAAACTGGAAAAAAAAAAAAATGACAAAGCAGGGGTGGGGACAATGGAAACAGCTGGAGTGGTTTCCCTCAATAGGGGCCAGGAAAAGAAACCTAGAACCTAGAACCGAGGTGTAATGGTGACCTACAGGTAGAAGAAGCCTAGGAATATATCCTTTTTTTAGGCAAGAATGTCAGGTGTAAACACACAGAGGTTGATATGTGGTAGGCACACACAAACATGCTAAAGCCATCAAAGGAAAAGTATCATGTAACAGCAATTTGTATCAGGGTTGCCCTATTTCCACTCTACTAAAGTGAGTGCTGGCTGGGTGGTCTAGTCCTCTGACAACCTTCTAAGGGCCATGGGAGAAAAACACCCAGACTGCAATACTACAATAATTTTACCTCCAATTCTGCCCAACAGTGATTTATTTGCATCAACTAATACTGGTTTAGCTAACATTAATTGGACAGTTAGCACATGCTTGAAAAATTTAAATGTATTACCTTATTTAAATGTTCTTCCTCATTTAATTTTCACATCAATTCTACCAGTATGGTATTATCTTTTATAGATTGAATATAACATCTTGTTCAAGATCTCATTTCAGAAACAATATTTGTAATCAGTATGTCATAACTTTCACTTTGCAGTGCACCATCAACTATTACATTTTTGCCCCTTTGTTTTCAGAGATATATAAGAAGTGTAGGAAAGTGGCATCTGAAAGGAAGTCCATCTCACTGATTAGTGGGGGGAGGGGAAGAAAAACATATGTCCCTTGGTCTCCCAATCAGTTAGAAATAGGAGAGGTACAGAATATTTTCCTGCTTCCCTCCCCACCCTCTTCCCCATCCCTGATGACCTCTGTTAATTCTGCATATTTTCTCTCAGTTCAGGGCTGTTTCCCTTTTAGCTAGTGAACATTCCAAAACTGCAGATTAAATTCTCCCTTAGTCTTGCCTTAGTCTTAAATTTCAGGGTCTTTCTGCCTTTTCATAATATCTGGTTCTCTGTAGACATTTTAGTTTGCAACTGGGACAGATTGCATCAGATAATTGCTAGTGGCTCTTTTTTGGCTGGAATTTCCTCTGATGTTTTAAGAACTCTCTGTGTTCATTAAATAAAAAAGCAAAGAAAGCCAACTATTATTTTTCCTTTATCTGACCTTAGATTAATTTATTCAAAGGGCAAACTATGTCAGAGCTCTGAATAACTCCTAGAATACCGTCATTTTAATAATAGTAGTGGATTACTTTCTTTAATGGGTAATTATGGTTTGACTCTTGTCCACTTTATAAATTCATAAAAATCTGTGTTCCAACAGAAAATACATACATTGAATCATTTTTAATTTGCCAAGGGAAACTGAAACTACCTTTTCATATCCACAATAACATCCAGAAAAAGCTATTTTAATTCCTTTAATTCCTTTTCAACAGAGGAGGGCTGAAATTAAAAAAAAAAAGACTTTTCTACTCTTGTTCATCTGGTTAATGACAGAAGCACATTTTGCATCTAGTCTGTGTGATTAAGAAAATATTGTATTTTTACTAAGACACATCTCCAAGTCTCTCCCCAACCCTCCCCCACATACCTGAACTCAGAAGAAGAATGTAACAGAAAGAAAAAAAATGTGAATGAAGATTTTTACACTTAGACACATCATGTGTTTATCAGTGGATAACTTATAAAATAAATTCTGTGGATGAGCTCCTACAAGGCATTAGGTAAACGGCCAGCTAGTTTTCACTCATTCATTACACCTTTTATACTAAAACATAGGTGGAATTTAAGAAACAAGACAAAAAAGCAAAGGGAAAATAAGAGAAAGGGAAAGACAAAACAGGAAACAAACTCTTAAGTATAGAAAACAACCTGATGGTTACCAGAGGGGAAGGGGTGGGGGGATGGGAGACATAGGTGATGGGGATTAAGGAGTGCACTTGTGATGAGCACTGGGTGATGGATGGAAGTGTTGAATCACCATATTGTACATTTGAAACTAATATAACACTGTATGATAAGTAGCTGGAATTAAAACAAAATCTTAAAAAAAATAGGTACCATATGATTACTGCCTAAAGACTAAAAACAAGCATGGAAATTTTACTGATTTTTATGACCTGAATAGAGGAAAAATTGATGACATGCATTTAAAGCCAAAATAACCTCTGAGTTTTAGTTATCATACTACTTCTTCCTAGTTGTGTGATATTTGGACAAATTACTTCACTTTCTAAGACTGGTTGTCTCTATCAGTACCAGAGTCTGGCTGATAACATTGAGCACACAAGCAACTGGGGGGCTTACATAGCAGCTGTGAAAAGAGCTACCTTATACTACACATTTGCAATATTCCAGGCATGATTCTAAGAACATTGTATGTATTCATTCATTTAATTTGTACATGGCCTCATGAGCTAGGTCTTATCATCACTGATGTTTTACAGACAGGATAAAGAAACGGAGTTAAGTATTTACCAAAGGCTCCCCAGGCAACCAGACTACAGGGCTTGTACAGTTAGTTAATCATTGTGCTGAGCTGCTTTTCATCCCAAGTGAAAGCATGGTTTGAAGGTACTTGGAAAAGTTCTATTCAACTGTTAGGTTTCACTAATTATTTATAATATTATCTGATTTCATTATATATGCATATACTGAATATTATTTAATCTAAGCTGTCATTTACTACTGATGATATACTAAACGCTTTTACATTATAACTACTTTCACAAGTTTGGAGTAAGGCATAAAAATGTGTTCCATATATTTATATAGTCCCAAAGAGTAGTCTTACTTTATAATATTTCATTGCTTACCTTGAGCATTTTCTTCAGCTTGAAGACATCTTTTTAAGTTTATTTATTTATTTTGAGAGAGAGAAAGAGAGCACATGTGCACACACAAGCAGGGACAAGGGACGGGCAGAGACAGAGGGAGAGAAAGAATCCCAAAGAGGCTTTGTGCTGATAGCATGGAGCCCGACAGGCAGCTCACACCCACAAACTGTGAGATCATGACATGAGCCAACTCCAAGAGTGGTAGGCTTAACCAGTAGAGCCACTCAGGCACCTCCTTCAATTTGAGGACATTAACAAAGGTTATATACAAATGAAATTAGGTGTCTGTAAACATAAACTTTCCTAATCATTTTGGGCAACTTTCCTCTCTTATACTGGGTTGTTATGAATGCTAAATGTAATGATTCACATATGGTATTGTGGTTGAGATCACCTTGCTCATCAGATAGTCCCCGCTTCCCTTCATTTCCCATATAGAAATGGAAGAGACATAGAGCCAATGGGCTGAGAAGTGCCTTTTCCTTCCTCTCTCATCCTTTTCAGAGGCCATGTGTTGAGATGCCAGCATCACAGAACTGCAGCAGCTCACCGTTGAAGCTCTATGAAGGTTAGATGGTTTCTAGATTTATTATTCCTATAGAATATTTGGTGTAAGCAAGAATTAAACTGTGTGTGTGTGTGTGTGTGTGTGTGTGTGTGTGTGTGTGTGTGTATCTAACTCAATATAAACTTATTCTATCCTGATTTAACATTTCATATAAGCTCTGGACCATTTAAGCAATGAATGGATATCAGTTGTTCTTATAATCTTTATTAATGTCATCATCATCATCATTGATAGAATAGTGACATTCTGCAATCCCATTTTGCTGTCTCCTGTAAAGTGGGGGTTGATTTAATAAGAACTGGGATTATTTAGACATTTAGACATTTCTTAAAATGTGTAAACCAGGGCTTCAGAATCATATTTTTAATACTAAATATTGGGACATTCACCAGAAATTTTGAACATTTCCCCTGTCACCAGGATTTCGGAAGATCTTTGACCTAGGAAGTAGTTTCAGGCATTAGTTGGTCAAAACACATCGGTAACAGAAACTAAGATGAATGCTGAATCACAGACACCTTGGACTTTAGGCAGGTGATCTTGCTAAGTGCTGTCATTCTAAATTTTGGTGCTGGTCTTTTATCTTGATAGAAAGCTTGTTTATTTGTATCCTGTGAAAAAATAATCAAAATAGTGATTTGGGGCACCTGGGTGGCTTAGTCAGTTGAGCGACTGACTTCAGCTCAAGTCATGATTTCACAGTTTGTGAGTTCAAGCCCTGCGTCGGGCTCTGTGCTGACAGCTCAGAGCCTGGAGCCTGCTTCTGATTCTGTCTCCCTCTGTCTCTGCCCCTTCCCCACTCATGCTCTGTCTCTCTCTGTCTCAGAAATAAACATTAACATTTTTTTAAAAATAGTGACTGATTTTCCATGAATAACATATCTGATTCTATGTGCTGATAAATTTTCTCACAGGTACATTTGTGTTATCATTTGCTTTTCATCTGAAACAACTGGTTGAGCAACCCTGATTTTTTGTGCTCCACCCACGGTTTTTGTGCTGACAACTCATATTAATGATAATGTACATGGGACTGCTAAGTATCCATCCCTCTGCAGTGGGGTAAAGTTTGTATTTCAGACTTGTATTGGCCATTGCCCCTGATGGTGGCCATGTACTCATCATTGGAATGGCTTTTTATGGTTATGAACAGGGTAACTGTAAATACTGCAATGTGGAAAAAATCAGTAGAAAAGAACATAAAATTTCACTCCTCTAAGTGTGGTAGAAGCACAGGGCAGCTTAATATTTGGCTTTAATATTAATTTAATATTTCACTGATTTATTGGAGGCCATTACTACTAATGTTTGTGGGTCTCAAATTAAAAAGCTTTAGAAATTTTACAGTTAACCCATATTCTCAGAAAAATTACCTCCATGTATTCCAGCAACATGAGCATAATTGTAGGAAGAACTTCATATTATATAAAGAAAAATGATAAACAAAATCATAGTATATTAATGCAATACTTAAATTGAATTCTGTTGGATATACTTCAAAACCTATTTTTCCCCAGAACTCGCAGTACACATCAATATCAATTAGTATTTTTTATGTAGTAACTTTCATTGAGGTTTTGAGATTTTTAAAAAGCTACCTTCCCCTAAACTGTACATTTTGTGCTCATCATATTAACTAGTTCATGTCTAGTATCTGACAAAATGCCTCAAACAGTAATCAATGTATAAACATTTATAGGCTAAATTAATTCAAGTAGCAAAATATTAAAATTTCTCACTACTAACAGTAAACAGTGCTTTAACTGCTTCAGTCTCTCTGAAGACCAATTTGCAAATTTTATCAGAATTTTAAAAATGTATTTGTTTTCAATATAATCTAATATCTAGGAATTTAGCCTATAAAAATATCTTCCATATGTTCAAAAAGTATGGAATAAACATAGATTTTTCAAAATTGGTGTGGATAAAATTTGGTACTGCATATGTGCATTTGTATGTGATATGTGCATTATATATGTATATGTAAAATTTATATTTTTAAATTCTCAATATATATCAAACAAGTATTGATTAACTATAACACATCCATAGTCTCAATTCTATATAGCCATTTAAAAGAGAACAATAGAGCACCAGGTCATGATCTCACAGACAGCTCATGAGTTTGAGCCCCCATTCTAGCTCTGTGCTGATAGCCTGAAGCCTGCTTTGGATTCTGTCTGTCTCTCTCTGCCCCTCCCCTGCTCATGCACTGTCTGTCTGTCTGTCTGTCTCTAATATTAAAAAAAAAAAAAAAAAAAAACTTTAAAAATATATAAATAAAAAATAAAAGAGCATGGTAAATACTTATGTAGTAACATAGAAAGATGTGTGGTATGTAAGTTCAGAAAAAAAATAGTGCAAACATTCCCTGTAAAATAAAGGCTTCCAAAATTTGTATGTATTCACCCATGAATATCCTCTCTTTATATACGGATCATTTTCAAAAATATATTTAATAAAATTTGCCTGTTGGAAGGGTGTGGAAAGGGTTTTCATTTACTTTTTCATTTGTAAGTGTTTATATAGAATTAAAAAGTTATATTGACATTATTTCATGGGCAAGGTATGGCAAGTGAGAAGGGAAAGTATGACAATGCTGAAGTGGCAAAGTAAGCAAATTTACATGTATACTTTTTTACATAACCATGTGTTAATAGTGCCAGGTAGTTTCAGTTTTCAGCCTTTTACTGGAAAAATTAACTCAATTTCTTGCTTCTAAATACAGATGGTCCCTGACTTATGATGGTTTGATTTACGAGTTTTCAGTTTTATTATAGTGCAATATTGATGTGCATACGGTAGAAACCATTACCTAGGGTTTTGAATTGGGATCTTTTCCTGGGCTGGTGATAAATGGTGCCATACTCTCTCATCATGCTTGGCAGCAACTCCAACCACAGCTCCTAGACAGCCACATGATCAAGAGTGTCAACCAGCGAATCACCCAGGACCACTCTGGACTCATACAGCCATTCTGTTTTTCCCTTTCAGCATAGTATTCAGTAAATCACATGCGATAGGCAACATTTTATTATCAAATAGGCTTTGGGTTAGATGATTTCACTCAACTGTAGGCAGGCTGGTCTGAATATGATGTTCGGTAGGTTAGGTATATTAAATACATTTTCAACTTCTAATATTTTCAATTTATGATGACTTTATAAGGCCATAATCCCATTGTAATTTGATGAAGATCTGTTTGTATTCATAGCTCCCATTCACTTGCTGCACTTTATGGAAGTTTTGAAGCTGCCAAAATTTTAAAGATTTTGGAAAATGCTCTATTTAGAAAAGTTCTGATTAATTCAGTATATACTTTTTAAATGTCTCCTTCTACCAGGAGGTTTTGCATGATAATAGTGTATTTATTTCTTAGCATTTCAAATTCTCCAGCTTTTTTATCCTTTCATACCAAAAGTCATAATTATTTCCATAGCAACCATGATCGTTGTCAGAGGTAGAAATTTTGGCTTCTTTTGGGTATTTCTTAAAGAGCAAAGGAACATTTAAACAACAAAAGGTGCTATTTTATGAAAATTGTCAAAAATTGAAGGAGGAAAAAAAGTATTGGATGTTTCCCTTAATAACTTACACTGGTAATTTATTATCACTTTTTTTCTTTAGCTATATCAAGTTATAATTAATATCTTCCTTTGCACAGTCATAATTTCTTTCTGTACCAAGAGATAAGTTGTAACATATATAAAATGGAGAATATTTATTTTCACTTTTTCAGTTATGGAATTTGCTCCAAATATCTGGTTTTCTGACCCCAGGTTTTTAACTAAAGGGAAATTTCTGTCTAGAAGTTTAATTAATTCAGTATTTCATTTAAAAAGTATTCTTTTTCTCCTCTGCTCCCTCCACAATATTATCAGCATCTTACTTAGTATGGTATTAAACATTATAATTTGAAAACGAGAGATTTATTTGATCATGCAGGTTTATGAGTAATAGATAATAAGTGTTTGCCATAATGGATTCCTGAATATAAGAACCTTGAACATGAACATTGAAGCAAAACATGTTTTTCCTGCAGCTTTTATTGGACTATTTGACACCACTGGATGGAGATACTGAGTTAGTAAAGTAGAGGGGAGTAGTTCTTACTTTGTCATACCTATTAATTTGCTTACAGATGGCAGGTAATTTAGGTCATCTTGAAAATCATTATCATTACCATCAAGAGAACACTCTTAGTAAGGAGGTAAATGGGATACAAAATATCAAACTTTCTTGTCCACTGTCATAATACCAGTTGGCCATAGATCCCAAGCTACTGTTCCCCTTCTCCTGGTTTACTGTTTAGCGATTGGCAAGTAAAACAAAAGGGCAAATGGATTAAGTTGGCAAAAATTTAAATACAGGTGCTTTACTTGTGCTATCATGTAAATATAGTAATGAAATGTTAAACTTTGGAAGCAACATTTTCTTTAAATGACTTATCTATATAGTAGATTAAAATATATCAAACTCCTATGTGAAAAGTGAATGCTATGGCATTTTCAGCAATAAATGCATACTCTTTAGTAAAATTTAATTAAAGTGACAAATTTTGAAAAAGTAGAAGACTAAGAGTGTGCAAACTCTGGAACTAACACTCAAGTTTTCAACTTGGAATGTGAGGATTAAACTGTACAGCACATTGCAAAGTTCCTCTTAGGAGCAGGGTGCTCAGTGTGAGAACAATCTCAATGGAGAGGGCAGATTGGAGCTCCCTCTGAGTTTTCAATGAGGTCCCATATTTAGGCTAATTATGCTACTCTTCTAGCTGCCTGGTTGGCAATCTCCTCCTGATTTTCACATCTCTTTGACCATATTAAAACATTTTCTTATTTCTGTTTTCATCTACCACACCATATGTGAGCCTTTCCAAGATAGGAACTGTGCCTAGTTTTCTTTCGAATCTCAAATTAATATTTGGCAAATGGTACAAATTCAATATATATTTTAAACTGTATTGATACGAGTTGGTGGATGAATCAATGAAATAAAATATTGCCTCATTTCGGGCACTTTCCAATGGCCTCCCTCAAAATTTGCTAATTTTTTAGGTCATTAAAATAAATTTACATGGAAATAGTAAGTTTTTGACTGAATATTGTATAGCTCTGGACAGGTTTTAAATAGTTTCGCATATGCAGTGTCATTTTATCTATACGTAGATATTAAGGAATATTTTAATTGATATTTTAGGGAAATCTAGTAGATATAAGACACTGTATAATTATTACTTCTATTTTATAGGCAGGGAAATCAAGCTTCAAAGTGTTGAAATGAAATGCTCAAAATCTGAGAGACAACAAATGTCAATACTTCAAAACAAGAGCATTCCATTTCCTCTTCCAATCCAAGCATTTCATTCAATCTGTGTCACTACACAATGATTCCAGAAGGAAGCCAAACTCTCCAGAAACACATAAGCCATAATTAACTGTTTATACTGCAGGGAATAAATCAAAATATTTTGTTTATTTTTTTTTTTGCTTGTTAGTTTATTTAAAATTTTTTTAAATGTTTATTTATTTTTGAGAGGGGCATGAGGGGTAGAGAGAGAGGGAGACACAGAACCCAAAGCGGGCTGCAGGCTCTGAGGGGTCAGCACAGAGCCTGACATGGGGCTCAAACCCACAGACTGCGAGATCATGACCTGAGCTGAAATCAGACGCTTACCTGACTGAGCCACCCAGGTGCCCCTCTTAGTTTACTTTTTTAATTGGGATGCAACCTATGAGTAATATAACATAGAGGAGCTACATTTTGATAGAATGAGAGTATTAAATGTTTCAAAATCAGTACACTATGGACACTACCTTTCCAAAATTTTAAAATAAATTACATTTTGTATTTTTCTAGCTATAAGGTAATAAATACAAAGTGAGAAGATACTAAAATGCATTTGTGATCCTACTTAGCAGCACGATTAGATATTTGTGGATAATATATAGTTATGAATAGATAATTTGTTATATACATAGACTAAGATTTTTTTCTTATTAGATGGCCATAAGTTGGAGGTCTAAAAATGTTTTAAATGCTCAAAATAACATCAACACAGAACTCTACATCCAATGAAAATGATTTTTAAGAATAGTAAATAAACATATTTTCTGATTTTAAACAAGAGTTTGATTAACAGCCGTCTGTACTAAATAAATGCTAAAGAAATTTTTTCAGAATGAAGAGAAATGATGTCAAATTAAAGTCAGATTTTCAAGAAGGAATAACGTATATTATAAGTGATACTCATATAGATAAATATAAAAGACTAAGTTTCCCCCTTAATTTTCTTAAAACACATAGGGCTGTGGATAGCAATACTATGGAGCTAACAGAAGGTAACAGCAGACTTCCCCTTCAGGTATGATGGCACTAACTGTCTTTTCCAATTCCTTCTTGAGAAGTACAACCAGAAGCTCTGGCAACAATGCAAAGGCAACCAAAAGAGAACTTTGGAAGGTGGCAAGAAGAATCTAGACTAGTAAATAAATGAAAACACATACTATGTTCATAGATTGGATGACTCAACATAGTGAAGATGTTTCTCTCCAAATCAACCAATAGGCTTAATGTAATTCCTTATCACAATCTTAGCCAGGTTTTTGTGTACATACACAAGCTTATCATAAAAAATGTATGAAAATACCCAGGTCCCTGAAAACCTGAAATAATCTTAACAAAGAATTTTAAAGAAGGAGAAATCCCTCTACTCTATAATAAGGTTTAATATTTGTGTAGCTGTATTCAACACAATAGTATGAATTGGAGAGATACACTCACATAAATCAATAAAACAGAACAGAGAGCCTAGAAATAGACACAAATATGCCACACATTTTTTTTTACAAAGTCAAAAGAGCAATTAAATGCAGGAAAGATAGACTTTTCCACAAATGGTTCTGCAGCAAATGGACATCTATAAAAATGAACCTTGACCTAAAACATCATACAAACTCAAAAATGGCCATAGACTTGAAGTTAAACATCAAATATAAAACTTTGGGGAAAAAAAGAAGGACCATAATACTTTACTGTGGGATTTATGTTAATAGATGCAATACATATGGCAAGAATATTAGAAATTCTTATAAGAAATCTACCTATTTAAAATTTCACGTAATATTCCACATAATATGCCATCTTCTTCCTAAAGCTCTTCTGGGAGGTCCAGGCTTGATATATACACCTGACAGCACTGTGTACTTGTGTTACGTACTCTTCAAATGTTGCCTTTTCTATAATTAATTTATATTTTAGATACCCCTAATGTATTTTAATCTTCTTTTTTTCAAGAAAATAATCAAGAAAGAAAATGCCTTTTTTCACTATTAAAAAACTTCATGTAAGTTAGCAAGCACAAAGTATTTGTTCCAGGAAATGAACAGTTGTAAAGAAAAAAAACAAAACAAAACAAAACAAACAAAATATATATATATATATATATATATATATATATATATATATATATATATATATATAGGAGTGGTGCTTTGAAATTCTAGAAATTTTCAAAAATATTTGTCCTACAGATGATATCTAGGAACAATGTCACTATTTCTACATCACTGTATTCATTTCTCTTTCAAAATTTTAATCCATGTCTTAAAATGAAAGATGTGTTCAAAGCAGAATGAATATTGTGATAAAGTGAGCTTCTTGAACCCTGAATGCTAGAGGCAAGCAAAATGCTCAGGACTCTCCTCTCGCTAATGTCAAGGATGTTTCCCATCAATATATAATGTGGCCTGGTAGAGGCTGAATGTGGTTGAGGTTGGAAAGTTAAGAAAGTTGTTTTAGAAGGTGTATCATCATTTTCTCTTAGGAACATCTATTGTGGCAAAGCAGTTCCTGAAGTGTTCCCTAATATAAGAGTGCGTATGTATGTATAATTTTACGATAGACAGATGCCTTAAGATATATCAATATCAATATATAATATATACATAGTATATATACATATACATAATATATACATAGACATGTTTTACAAAATATGTAGATATCTTTTATGATATATGTATATGTGTGCATTACAAAATGTGGTGTGTACTATTAATTGCTTTGCTTTTAACAAGTCTCTTCTTTGCATTGACAATGGCACCAACAGATTTGTACTCCAGGTGCAAAATTCTGTAATTGCAAATGGAAAAGCTGCAAAGGTTTGTGTTTCCCATGGCCACTTCTCTTAGCTGAGTTTCTGTATCCTTAACTATGCAACTTGAGAAAATGATAATATTAAGTAATTTGAGGAAACATTTTTAAATTTCCTTGGCCTGACAATCTCTTTTGTTGTTTTTTGTTTTTGTTTTTGGAGTTTTAATGGGTATTTTTTTTATACAATGGCATTTGGGTAGGTACTGAACTCTTGTTTTTTACCACAGGAAGACAGATGAATATAGATTCACCTTACTAAGAATTTGCAAGTGACTATTAAATACTGGATTGGAAAATGCAAGTGAACTTTACAGACCAGATAAGTTATCTTCTTTTCTGTCTTCATCTTTTCTCTTAATTCTTTAAGCAGCTCATGTTAGTCTATGGTCTATTTCTATGATAAATTTAAAATAATTAATATGTATTTGTATTGAAACAATTTATTTCAAGTAATATTAAATAACCTATTTTGTTAGGAAACAGATACGTTCATCCACATTGGTGGGAATGTACAACATCCTGGAAGACAATTTGACAATAAATAGAAAGACCTTAAAATGTGCACATAATTAAACAGAATGATTCTTCTTTGAGGAATACAAAATATATAATTACAAGTGTGCTCAAATTTAGCCTCAAGAATATTTATTGCACAATTATATACAATAGCTAAATACTAACAATAATGTAAATAATCAAAAACATGTGTTTGAATATGGTACCTCCCTGGAATTGAATGATGTTAAATAATAGAAATATTTAGTGACAGTAAGAATATTCATGATATGCATATAAATGCAAAAGCAACTTTCAAGTACCTAATGTATGTATAGAAATGAAAAGATAGACATACACATACACATAAGCATAGTTATCCCTAAGAAAAAAAATACTGAAAGCATAATATTCAAAACATTAATAGTGGTTATCCCTAGTGACTTTTGTTTTTATTTTAATTTTCCAAATTATTCCAAAGAGTATACACATTTTTTACATTAAGTAGTATCAGTACTTTTTGAAAAGGATAAACTTAATAGGAACTCTATTGTGAAACATCTTCTAAAATGACTAATACACTATTTTTATTTAGTGCTTTAAAGCACACAGAGAGTGTCTGCTTTGTGCCAGGCCTTGTGCTAAGTTAGGAACTTATGACTAAGTGCACAAAGAGGAGAGTAAGTACAAAAACAGCACAATGAAATTAGCGTAATCATAGATGTTCGAATAGAACCCAACTGAAATCTAGAGAAAAGTTTAACTTACTTAGAGTGTTTCTTTTCATTATGATCATTAGTATTAGAATTGATGATTCTACTGTTCACATATTCCAAATTCTTAAAAAAGAGTTTGCTCTCCAGTGCCCTTGATTCATTTAATATTTTCTAAATTAACCCTAGACCTTTGTCATGCATTTTTCACCACACAGTTGCAAAAGTGATACAGCTATCACAACTTTTCTTTTCATCTACCTCCATGTAATATTCACTTGTTTTTAGCTCTCTTTTCTAGAGGATTAATTTGAACAATGACTTCTTTGGCAACAAATTAATATTCTTTTTGATACAACTTTTACTTACTTGGAGGGGCACATGACTTTCAACTAGGCTGAGCAGGTACATTTTTACTTTTGCAATGCAGGGAGGACATCCATGTAATTTATCTAAGATATCCAAACATCCTCCTATTCATCCTGATTGCATCATTTCCTAGCATTTTAAAGAGAGAGAAATACAGCAATTAAAAATGGAATGTGTATCTAAACCCAGGGGAAACTAAAATTGCACTGTAACGATGTAGAAACTGTTTGAATAATCTAAATTAGAGAAGTACTGGAATAGCATCTTTAAATTATTTATCTACACATGATTATTCTAAATTGAGCCAAATTTTATAAAAGGACTAAAAAAAATATTTTGAGAGAAAGTCATAATTAGTGGACATTTTAGACAAGGGCATATCAGAACCATATGCTGTCACTTTTTCCATTATCTGGTCCCAGGATAGCCTTGTCCTTTTATCCTGAACATTTTTCTCCTCCACATACATGTAATTAACAACTGGTGCCATATTGATGATATAATCTGGACTGTATTTCATCTGAGACCACCTTCCATTTTCCTCTTCTAGGAGAACTATGATCATAAGGTTACACCTAAGTGTTGCATCTAAACAGGAGGGATTATAGCATAGCAGCAAGCCATCCCTTTTCAGTGCATCAGAGGTAGGTAAACTTCTTTTCTGATTTTTTAAAAACTCTTTTGGGGAAGTAATTTTAGACTTACATAAAAAATGTGGAAATAGTAGAGTTTCCATATATCTCTCAGATAGCTTCATTCAATGTTAATGTCTTATATATAATATCTTATATAACCATCGTGCAGTTAACAAAACCAGGAAATTAACACTTATATAATACTATTAACAAAACTAAAGAGCTTATTCAAATTCACCAGTTTTTTCACTACTACTATTTTTACTTCTGCTCCAAGATCCCATTTAACATCCCACATTACATATGCTTGTTCATTCTCCTTAGTCTCTTAAGTCTGTAATATTTCCTCCTTTTTCCCTTAATCTTTCAAGACCTTGACACTTTTGGAGAGCATTGATCAGTTTTTCCTCCCCACCCCCCTCACCAAATGTCCCTTAGTTTCAATTTGTCTGAGGTTTTCTCATAAATGGACTGAAGTTATGCTTTATCGCCAAGAATATCATAGAAATGATAGGATGTCCTAGTGCATGATATCCCAGGAATCATGATGCCAATATCTTTATTACTGGTGATGTTGATCTTGATTATTTGTGCAAGGTGGTTTCTCCATCGTAAATGACTACCATTCCCTTTATACCTAATAAATATCTTGGATACATGCTTTGAGATTCTGCAATTCTATTTCTTCTCATAATTTTACCCAGTTATTTTAACATCCATCAGTGGATCAGTCTCTATTAATTCTTACAGTGCAGTGTATTTCCATTTCCTTCTTGCATTTTACATTTATGAGGGAGATCAATCTCTTCTTCATGTGTTTATTTAATCAATTATTTAGTATATTGGCAGAAGTTCATGGATATTTTATGTTATAACCTAATATTTTCATAATTTACTTTCTTACTCAAAGGGTTCCAGTTGAATCATTTGGAGAATTTTGAGATTTACTGGTTTGTTTTTTCAATGAGATCACATTTTCTATTTATCTATCTATCTATCTATCTATCCATTAAAAACCATGAATTTGTGGGGCACCTGGGTGGCTCAGTCGGTTAAGCGCCCGACCTCAGCTCAGGTCATGATCTTGCAGTCCATGAATTTGAGTCCCACTCAGAGCTGTCAGCACAGAGCCTTTTTCAGATTCTGTCTCTCTCTCTCTCTCTCTCTCTCTCTCTCTGCCTCTTCCCTGCTCATGCTCTGTCTCTATCTCTCAAAAATAAGTAAATGTTAAATTTTTTTTAAAAACACATAAATTTGAACTGATACATTGCCTTTCACTTCAACACCATTAAGTTCCTTTTAGCCAATCCTTCTCTTTTGTAACTTATTTTTCTAACCGTTATGTGGGTCTAAATCTAGACTTCCTATTCTACTCTACTTACTGTTGCTTTGTATTTCATTAACATAATCTTTAATTATAGAGGCTTTATAATATGTTTTAATGTCTGATCATTTTCAGTTTCTGGTGTATTTTCCTGGGATATAGTTTCAAGTATTAGTTCTCCATTTTTCTCTTTTTCTTCATGAAGGATTCTACAAACACAGATACCTCATTTGCCTTCCATTTTCACTGCTGTCTTGGTTGATCCTTTTTCTTCTTTATTTTTTTATTATGTTGGTTTTTTTATCGACTTCTATGCCCATTATTAAATTTTATTTGATTATATTCTCTCCTGGAAGGCTTGTAATTTATTCTTCAATCCTGAGATAATTTTGTCTTTTTTTCATTCTTTAGTTCAAATAACTCTTTTATTTCTTTCTGCTATTTTTGTGTTGTCTTTTTTTTTTAATTCCTGTTTCAAGTTCATTTTTCATATTCTAAAATGTCTGTTTGGGTATATTTAATTGTGTTTGACATGTAGATTAGTTTCCTTTTGCTTCAGAGTTATTTTCCTTGTTATAGTTTCCCTGTTTTTCTATAATGGTTCTCCACGGTCTTTACTTGGGTTAATTTTTATTATATTGAAATATTTTACATAATTCTTCATTTAATGACACTTGTTTTTGTCCATCTAACAAATTCCAGTTACCTTAGCAGAGACTGTTTGCTTTTTTCTCTGGAAATAGGGATTATAGTTTATTTCAGCTTGTAGTACCTAAGTCTCAGTATTCTTTCTTTGCTAATTACCAACAAGCATTTCTTTCTTCCCTTTTTGGCTTTTTTCTCTCTCCCAGAATTCATTGGTTAGGATTGTTCCCTAAAACTGTGTTTGTCCTTTTAAGTCAGCTTGCCTCATGAAACACAGCCTGCCACTTTAAATCACATGCCTTGCACTTTTTATGATATTCCTCCCTATAAGGATTGACTACTTTGAATACTTACCACATAGTTCATAGTCTGAAATTTTTTGGTTAATTTTTGTTTTAGGATTTTCATATTTAGGATGGAGTTAATCTTTGTAGTTTCACCTTAATCTCGGGCTTCTTCCCTAGTGACCCAATGCTATTGTTTTTCTTGTACTGCTACTAAGCTCTGTCAGGATGCGGATGACTGGGAGTATGTGAGAATTTGGCACTGATACACTGATATTTATTTTTATTCACTCTTTTTTTCCCCATAGTTTTTGTTTTGACATTCTCATCTTCAAGTGATCCTGAAGGTGTGGTATTGCACAGGATTTTTGCTAGCATAAGGTCATTTCATAGCATTTGGGGAGAAGATTTAGAGAGGTACTTTATGATGTCTCCATTGTCTACAAAGGGCAGTTTCTTAGTGAACATCCTCTGCCATGTTTTTATATTAGAATTGGGAGTTATCTTTTACTAGCTTATATTCTTTTAACACCACTCAAATACTTAGAAGCTTAATTGCTCTTGCCTCAATGGCAGTTTTGAAAAGATCACAGTTTCAACATAATTGGGTTTTAAAATATTTCTGTAAAATTTTAATGCTGAGTAGTGCAAGGCTATCTCTGATTCACTTTAGATTAAAAGCAAGTCTTTTCAAAATGTTGTTTACTTATATTTTCAAGGAGAAGTAACCCTAATAGTATTCTTTAGAAAATTCTCCATTCACAGGCTGACCTTTGCCCTTCTTTTCTTTATCCCTCAAAGGTGACATAAAGAAAAGTGTTAACATCACTAAGGAAATTGTAATTTAGTAATATAAAATAATAAAGCATTCCATAGAAACCTTGAACTTCTCATCAAGGGGATATTTTAGAGAAGAAAATAGGTTTCCCAGGAAACAGACCCTAGATACATTTTCAAAGGAGTACTCTGCTAGGAGGTAGAATCGCAGAAGGACTGACTGAGGGAAAAGGTAAATAAATGGTGGAGGATTGAGGAGAGCGAAGAAGGAAAACAAACACAAGGAGCTACATCACAGATTGGGTACAATTCTTAAGAAAAAACAGATGAGTGACACTATGTAAGATACCTCCAATAAAGCCCTTGCCTCTCATAACACTCAGAAGGAAGGATCAGCTCTTCCCTTGTTGGTTTCTCCCTGTTTCCTGCTTTTCACTGGCAGTTCTAATTTCAATGGACTTGAGTTTAAGACTTGTTTCTGTTGCTGCTTTTCTTGCTTCTTTTTCAGATCAGTGGGGTGGTCTGAGCACTAATGACAACATCACGCTGAGTCATGCCAACCAAAGCCGGGGCTTTATGACCTGAGCTATCACTGAGGCAGTAATTGTCGCTCAGAACAAAGGCAAGTAGCAAAGATTCAAAAGACAGGTGGTGCTGAGGTCATCTGGGGTAATACATAATGGAGTCCCCTTTCTAGTGCCTAATATTAGATCCATATACACCCAGTTGTATATATTAGCTTGCAGTTTAATGAAAGTTACAATATGTAATATTCCTGTTTCAATACTATATTGCTTTGGACTTTGTGATGTGTAGCTGATTTTGTTTTTCAGTTAAGTATAAAATGCAATTCTTTCTTAATCAGGCATGGGGAAATGCAATGAAACAATAATTGCATTTTCTTTCCCTGTAGTATTCTGGTTAGAAAACACAGATAACAAAATATTGCTATTTTGTTTTTATAGATCAAGATCAAGGCTTTTAAAAAATCTTTTATTACAATTTAAAGAATATATTGATTATTTTATTTCAGTGTGTAAGGGAAGAATTTCACTTTTATTTTAATGATAATTTCCTTTTGAAAGCCAGAACAAGATGTTGAGCAGATTGTTATTTCCCTTTATAGAGCCATTGAGTGATTTTACTTAGTGTCTTCTTCAATAGGATACACATTAACTTGAGGCACATGATAATTTTGGAGCTGTTTTGTTTCCTGTTTTTACTTTAATATTCGTCTTTGGACTTTGCACAGACTGACCTTTTCGCCTGCATAACATAGAGTATTAAATTAGAGTTGAGCACTATTTTAATGAAATGAATTTTACAACCAGCTTTTTGATCCTGAGTAATTCCCCTCACATAGTACTCCACATATTGTGGAAATTAAAAGCATCCCTTTCAAAAAACGCTTCATATTAAGATTGAAACATATACTAGCCTTAAGTGGCACAGAATCGTTAATAAAAATGTGACACATTTATTTTTTCAAAAGGTGAATACAGTAGGGGCAAATCTTTTTGTACATTAGTTTATATAATAAAAATAAAAGTCAAACATTTAAGGTAAATATAAAATTTCAATGGAAATAATCACAGTATAATTCTCAGTTCAACAGAGTTCAGTAAGTTAAGAAGAAACCGAACTGAAGTTCAGGAGACCTTAAAAAAATAGAAAAATGAGAGAAAAATCTAAGACTAATTAGTTCAAGATATTTGAATGGAATATATAGAAATACTGGTCATGAAAATAATTATCAGAACTACTTTTATGTTTATATACCTATATAATACCCTTTGGTGGAGATCAAAGAGCATAGTAAGTACTCACTACTCATATTCTGGGTGAATTTTCATAAATAAATAAATGAAATATCCAAGATCCCTAAGTCCCTTCCTCTCCTAGTCAGGACATAGAAAGAAACAGAATGGTTAGAAACTGGAACTATAGTTTAAAGATATAACCAGCTTCCAGGGCCCTGGGTGGCTCAGTTGGTTGTCTCCAACTTCAGCTCAGGTCATGATCTCGAGGTCATTGGACTCAAGCCCTGCATCCGGTTCTGGGCTGACAGCTCAGAGCCTGGAGCCTGCCTCAGATTCTGTCTCCCTCTCTCTCTGCCCCTCCCCCACTTGCGTTCTCTCTGTCTCTCTCTCTCTCTCTCTCAAAAATAAATAAACATTAAAAAAATAAAAAGATATAACTGGCTTCTTTTTAGTGATGTTCTACCATTTTCAGATTTTCTTCATGTGGTTTATAGCAGCTAAAATTATAAGAGATTCTTGGGGCGTCTGGAGGGCTCAGTCGGTTGAGCATCCGACTTCGGCTCAAGTCATGATCTCACTGTCTGTGAGTTCGAGTCCCGCGTCAGGCTCTGTGCTGACTGCTCAGAGCCTGGAGCCTCTTTCGGATTCTGTGTCTCCCTATCTCTCTGACCGTCCCCCGTTCATGCTCTGTCTCTCTGTCTCAAAAATAAATAAACGTTAAAAAAATTTTTTTTAAATAATAAAATAAAATTATAAGAGATTCTTATCTTTGCTGTTAAATTTAGTTTATATGTCTCTTGTCAACAATGTAAATGGATAGTGAGTTTATATAAGTTTATTCCAGAAAACATAACTTTATATAGCTTGGACAAAAGTCTTATAGCTCGGATGGGCCCCAACTTTCATCTTATTGATGTGTGTTCTCAGCAGCAATTTCCATTTTAGATAACTCCACCTATTTTCCTTCTCTTTTCTAGTTTCCAGAATTGCTATTATCAACTTAAGATCTGAAGGCTGCACTTTATGCCTCAATCTCTGAATTATGTGAGTAAAATGGTCCTCAATGACAATTTATTAATAGTGAGTCTAAGCAACGTCTTTTGTGCCTATTTCTGCCTTCAACAGGAACATTTATAAGTGCAATTCTCACCTCTTCATAGACATAGAAGCTTTTCTTCTTGAGTCAGAATAAGTGGTAAGAAAAAGGCCCTCAAAACCCTTTGATTTTCTATATTCCTGAATTTTTGTTCATGTTTCCTCAAGATTTTGGCTCTGGTTTTAAACACTGTTAATCTTAAGAAAAAAATAAGTGACCTAAGGAATTAGTTTTTCAATCAGTATTGCTTCTCTTTTTAATCAGAAATAGTGCTACCTTTCAAGCATCTCAGAGTGTTCTCCAAGCACCATTGAAAAGTCTCTTCGCTACGTAGACATAAAGAAGTGTTCATGCATATGCTTCTAAGCCCACCTCCCTTAACCTCCTTCAAGTTTCTCACTGAAGAGAGCACAGAAATACACAATTATTAAAAAAGAAAAATCTGCAGCAGCAACTGAAACGAAGAAAGGTAACATCCATTACAAAGAAATGTTACATGCCTACTAGACATACTGTAGACAAGAGAAGGATAGTTGAATTGTGAACCTGCATCATATGAAATAATAAAGTTTGTGGAAGAAGACCCATAAGATTTCACCATAAAATAATTTCTATTTTCAGGTGCCTTTGCTCTGCTTCTAGAAAACAGATCATTTCTTGCTTAGTGATGGGAAAGTGAGAGAATGAGGGATGCAGGAAAATTCTGAGAATGTACTATTTTCTTCCTAGATGCAACTTGCTCTGTATAGCTCATCCAGCCACAGAAAAAGTTCCTGACATCCAGATTCTATTTCCAAATTCTCTCCTAATACAGAAGCCAGAGTTTTTGTCTAAAGACAGAAATGTAGTCATAAATAAAGTTAGCTTTTAAGTAGCAGGGTCCAATATGATTGGTCTCTCAGATCCCTTATCACATTGGCTATACTTATGTCAATCTGTTGAACTGCATCATTTATCCATTCTGATGGGGAGATGAGACAAACAATGGTGCATCTAACAGAGGGAGAGAGAGAGATAAAGAGGAAAAAAAAAGGGGGTCTGTTCCTAAGGTCCACAGCAGAGCTAACCTAAACTGCTAATCCCTAGAAATTTCCAACTGAGAAGTTTAGCCAAATCCATCCTACCACACCAGGCAAATGGGAGGAAACATTCTACAGGAAAGAGATAGTTGAGTTGATGTCTCTAGGAGAAGAGGAACATAAGAAGACAAGGCTACAATACTACGATATTAAGAAATACACCTTTTGGTTTACAACGTCATTTTCTTTTCAATTTTTTTAATGTTTCTTTATTTTTTAGAGAGAAAGACAGAGCATGAGCAGGGGAGGCTTGAGACACCCAGGCACCCCTACAAAATCATTTTCTTAGCTTTGACTTAAATCTGGTGCTTTTCTACCCTGGGGTTAGATGAGACAGAGATAACCTTCCTCTCCTTTTACATCTACAAATGTAATCAATGTTACAGAACAGGACCAATATACATGAAATAATGCAATCAGAAATAAATGATGAATTTTTGCAAGACAGGTAGTTCTGACATCTGAATCCTCCTCTCTTTCAAAGACTTATAGTTTTCTATTTATCACACCCCAAATTACAGTTAAGTTCCTTTTCACTCAAGGTCTTCAATTTCATCTCAACCAAATTTTCCTTTACTTTATAAATATCCTATGTTGCTTTAAAATTACTGTACAAGGTAAAACTTCTTAAAATTTAATTTTGTATCTTTTCATTTAATTTTCCCAATGGAAAGTTCACTTTCTTCATCATTTCTCACAAATACATATGCCCCATTTTAAAGTTTAAATACAGGTTTCTGAAGCCCATACAGTTTTTTCCCTCTCCCTGACCCTGCCCCTTTCTCCAGCCCTACCTATTGTTTTGTTGTCGTTGTTTCGTTTTTTTCTTTTTTGCCTTAAGTTTCTTTTAACATTTTGCCTTGTACTAGAGGTAATTACATATATATGGCAGCTATCCAATTTCCTCCTCGGTTAGAATAGGTGCAGGAATTCAGAGAGTGTCTGAAAACATTAGGCATGTTTTCTCAGGTGAGTAAAACTAAGAAACCAGAGAAGGGAATGGCCATCATTGATTATCAGGGTGCTTTATATGTAAGGACCTTCAATAAATAGGTCTTCAATACATGTTCAACACTAACCATTCCTTTTAAAAATACAAGCCATTACAAAAAAATGAAAGGTATACACAAGTTACCTTTTGAAGTCAATAAACACAGCCATATCTCTTATACAGTAATAAGGTTTCCAAAACTGCAAATTCTTTTCCCTACAGGAATACACAGTCATTAAGATGATTTTATCTTTTGTTATAAAATAGAATTGGGTTTCCTGAGAAACTATTTTCAAGATGATTAATTTTTTTCCATATTCCATTAGTAAATATCCCCTCCCTCCCCCAGAGAAGATTTAGGTATTTTCCTGGACATCTATCTTCTTTTATCCCCTCCCAAATACAAACCTCCTGTGCTTGGATATTAATGCCAAAGCATGCAGTGGGATAAATAGGCCATTAACATTTAAAAAATACACACCTCTCTTTTTATTGAAAAATTCATTTTATGACAGATGGGAAATAAAATTTGCATTTAAATAGGGACAATTCAAGATACTACACTAGATTTTTAAAGTATGTAGTTTTTATAAGATTGATAAATACTGCCACCATCACAGATTTTTTTGGAAAGAAGTCAAGGAGTGAAAGTATCTCTCCAACTAGCAACCCTAAGGATGTATCATCACTTTATTCAGGAATTTTTATCTGTATTATGTTTTCTATAAATAATAGTCACTTTATAATATTAAATGTGTTTAAAAGTTTAAAATATTAGATAATATGGCTGGATCTTTCTTTATGTAAAATCAGTTAAATATTAGATGTGATGATCCTGTACTAAAATCATTTACTGTCAACCACTTCCTGGGGTATAAAAATACATGAATTTCTACCTTAGTGGGCTCTATTACTCTATAGTATCTGAAAGATAAAGATTCTGATACAAACAATGTCCTGGATGAAACCATTACTACCTAATTGAAATCAATAAAAAATGCAGCCTATGACAGCAACTCTGAAATTTTATGGAGCTTAACAATTGTATGAGAGTTTACAACAACAGCAACAAAATCTGAATCCAGAGATTCTCATTCTGAGTTGAATGGGACATTGAAAGAGCAACCCACTAACAGTGATGCGTGTTGTCCACAGAAACATGGATGGTGGGTGGTAATGGATAATGCTAAAATAACAAAGATAATTGTAACTATCTTTGTTGACATGGAGGGTTAAATTATTAATTTAATGATAATTATTCTCTGATACCAAGCTTGATTAATAACTTAAAGGATTTAAATAAGAACCAAGATCAAATGCAGGATTTCCTTTTGGTGAAGAAAGCAACAATCAACAGTTTCCAAGAAATTTCATTCACTTACATTAGGACTATGTTTGGCATTGGGTTACAGATAAATTTGAATGATGTATGCAAAAATCATAGTTCACAAAAGAAGCTATTTGAATTTTTGGGCTTCCCATTTTTGTGCTGTTAGTTACATGAATGTGAAGTGTTTGACTACCTCTCATTCTCTAGTTACACTCTTTAAATCTGTAATTCCAGGTTTATTTATAATAAGCAATTACAGAGAACAGATATATCCCACTAAAACCATTTACTTTTTAAAAAATAAGAACTCTGTTCTTTACCATTATCATATTGACAAGAGGTCTGGTCTGGGTCATAAGCATTTTTATGAAAAAGTCTGTTGGAAGTCAGTCATTTCCATATTCCCTCTTCTCCAAGATTTTCATCTCTAAGAAGAAACCCAAGGATTTGCTGTTAAATCTTTTCTTTCCATTTCTGTCCTTATACTGATCATAAGAACCCCTCACTTTTATAAAAAAATATGCTATCCTATCTCTTCAAATAACCATACTAGATCTATACTTATTCCATGAATAAAGTCTTGAAAAATAGTCATGTTACATGTCTCACATAGATTTTCCCGATTATATGCAAACACACACACACACACACACACACTTTTCCTTAAAAGAACTACTATTACTAAGTAGAAACTTACATGAATATGAATTTATACCCCTTTCATTGTACCTGAAAACTCTATCCTCCATGATTTGCCAATATTTAGTCATTGCATGATCAAGTCAATGGATTATTTACATTATGAGGACTAATATATTTTTTCAAGTCAAAGTGTCTTTGAATAAGAAGGAACTTGACATTAATTAACCTTGTACAGTATTTCCTGCACAATGTTCTAACAAGTTCTGCCTGAACATATCCAGGAGATAAATATTTAGCAACGTGAACACACTCCATCCTAGTATGTTCGATGAGCAATCTTAGGCACTTTTGTCTACTCATCAACGGCTGCATATAGAGCGATGGTCAATAGAATACATAGGATGACAGAAGAGAAAAGAGTACCTCAGACACTCATAGGTTTAATGACAAATTTCTCAATAAGTAAGAGTCAGAGAAATTAAAACGAACTTTTTCAGTTGTACTTTAAAATTTACCAAGTTTCTGAACCTATCTATTCATTTAATTTACAGTATGCCTATACTGTAATTATTAACCTTACTTTAGAGATGAGAAACTGAACCTTGAGGCATTTAATTAATTTCTCTAAGCTCACACAGTTAGCAAATAATGAAAGCAGGATTGATTTGAGGTTTCTCACTGCCTTAACCAGCCCCCTTTTCATGACAAGAGCCTTTTCCAATGCATGCCATTGGAACAGTACGATGGCCAGGTAAGTAGGAGAGGCCTCTGGTACATTAAATTTGACAGATGTTGAAATCAAGTTGCCTATCTTTCTTAACCACAAGACTCCTCTAGAGTTTGTAATGTACCATCTTGTGATTTGAATCTTGTAAAGGGGGATATCAAATGTAATTTGCACAAGTTTATTTAACTTTGGGTTTGCTGTGTGGCAACTAGTAGTGTTCCTTAGAATTTGAAGCAATGCTGAACTTTGTGTTTCTGCATTACATATTTAGTTTCTAAGTGTCAAAGGAGGGACAATAGCACTGAAATTGTACTGGAATTCTGGCAGGAAGAATTCTTCTACTTAAGAGAATCATCTGGACCCAGGATAAATACAGACGATGTTTTCAATTAATATTAGCTCTAAGAAGAAACTGGGAATCAACCAGTTAATGATGCGTCTGCTCCTATGCTTTCTACAGATGCAAATGGAATAGGAAAATATTTGCTAAAGTAGTACAAGTGATACTAAAATAACCTGAAACTTCAGTCTCAATATTGAGCACCCAAATTGCCAGGGTGGTTTGTGGTGAGCACAGATAGATCTCCAACATGGAGCACTCAGAGAAATTATTCTTCAAGTCAGTTTCACTATACCTGATTTATGACTTAAAAATGGAATTGTTCTCTTATCTCAAACTGTGCTCATTTTCTTGAGCTTCCAAAAGTCCTCTTTTTATTTAAAAAGAAAACAATCACTGCAGTGTATTATGGTGAATTACATCTAAAACTCCAAACCATTTCTGCAGCAAATTCTATTTAGCTGTCCTAATATCCTGTTTTAATAAGGGTTTCACCAGCAAGATAAAAATTAAATGTTTGCCAGAGTGATGCATTAATAACTCAAAACCTTTAATTATAGCAGGGCCCAATTTAATTAAACCTTACATTACAAACTGTCGGCCTTCATATCATGGACCCCTATGTTGAATGGTTTATAGCTGAACCATTAAACAAAGTTATTCCATGTTTCAGAATATGATACAAGTTCTCCACTTATGAGAGAATGATCTTTGTTTTACAAACCCAACATTGACAATAAAGGCATATTTTTTATTTTAGTAAAGATATTTCTGCATAATTCCCTAAAGATTAACACTAACCTAAATTATTAGTTAATTTAAAAATGAAGCAAAATGAGAACAAAAATGAAAGGTGAATGAGGTATCTCACAAGAATTTCCTTTGACACAAAGGTGGAGAACTTGATTCAAGTTTTGTTTTTTTTTTTTACGTTATATAACATCTTTTTTTCTTTCCAAGATTTTATCTAAATTCAATTTAATTACCATGTAGTGTATTATTGGTTTTAAGAGTAGAAATTAGTGATTCATCACTTATATACAATGATCAGGGCTCATCACAAGTACCCTCCTTAATACCCATCACCCATTTAACCCATTCCTCTGCCCACCTCCCCTCCAAGTTTTAAGAAGCAAATTAATAGCCATGTGGCTATTCAAATACTACTTAGTTTTCTAGTATTACTCTTAAATTCTACTCCATTGTCTTCCTTATTCCATGATTACTAAGGATCTTAGGCTTAAGATCCTGGATTGTACATTTAAGCATGAATGAGAACCACCTGGAGGGTTTATTAAAAACAGCTGAGTCTCTCTGAATGTCTGATCCAGTTGATCTGGATGAGGCTCCAGAATTTCCATTTCCAAAAAAGTTTCCTAGTGATGCTGCTCCTGCTGCTGCTGCTGCACCATGAGCTACATTTTGAAAATCATTGGTGAACAATAAACAGACCAGACTCCCTTATAGGATAGTAATGAAAACATATGTGGAGGATATACTCTCCTTTTCTATAGTCCTACAATTTAATCTCATCTTCCAGTTCCATCAAACAGTTCATTTTGTCTCATACATAAATGTTTAAGTTGTTAAAACAATTGAAAAGCAATATTTACTGCATGATCTAAATTTTTACTGTTTATATATATTTATATTAACATAATATAAATATTAAATGCTTTCTGATGATATGATTTTAAATATTTTTTCTTTCTTTGGGTTTATCTATGTTTGTCTAAGAATCTCCAATTACTCTGTACTGCTTGATAAGAAAAATATATCTATATGATAAACTCATACGTGGAAATCGTTGGTAAAATATTAATTAAAGAATGTCAATTTGCAATAAGTTAATAACATTAGAATATGAAATCATTAAATCCACACTCTATGCTACCTTCACTCAACATGTTAAAAAATACAAGTATGTTAGTTTACCTAACATTTTGCTTTTTTGCATCAGAAAGATAATATATGTATGTTTTAATTTTCATACATGTATATTTATCTGCAATCTTAAAGAATGCACATTGAACACTTCTCTTTTGTGATTATTTTAGGTTCTAATGAAGTGACTTTTTGTAGTGAGAAAGGTCAATCTTGTCAACAGAAAAATAATCAGATTGTATTGCATTATCTGAAATGCTTTTTGCTTTCTAAAACATTTCCCTGGTAAGGTTTATATACAAAAATGGAATTTCTCCCCCTTAGGTTATATTCCACAAGGATTAAGAGTACTAGGTGACCTTCTTTTGATACCTGCCACTACAGCTTTGCCTGGATAAAATGGGCCAAACTGGCTAATCTCTCACAGCTATAACTGATAGTCACTATCCACAAGAATGATAAGTGAGAGATGCAACCCACATCTTCCCACTGGGAAGAGACTCCATCATCATCTGTCTAACACTGCTGTACCTCCTTAGATGAAGGATTCGACACTGAGCTCATTTTGTAAATATGCCAAATCCATTTTTGCTCACTAATCTCTGCTGGCAGTTGAAAAGCTGCAGTGGAAATATTGCAAAAGTGACTCTTATAAGAGAAATTCACACATTTGCCCCCAAGTTTAGGACTTAATATTCAATACCTTTCTCTCAGTTAATACTTCTTCTTAGAAGCCTGATGATTGGCTTGCTAATGCATATTTTTAATCATTGCAGATATTAACTAATTAATGATCAATTATTGTTTACTTTTTTATTTTACTGGGGTCTAGCTTTATATTAAGAAAGAGACATGCATCACATATTAGATGTGGCAATGTAGCACATTAAAATATGACTAACGAGGGGTGCCTGGGTGGCTCAGTCAGTTGAGCATCTGATGTCAGCTCAGGTCATGATCTCACAGCTCAACTTGTGAGTTCAGAGCCCCGCGTCAGGCTCTGTGCTGACAGCTCAGAGCCTGGAGCCTGCTTCAGATTCTGTGTCTCCCTCTCTCTCTGCCCCTCCCCTGCTCTTACTCTGTCTCTGTCTCTGTCTCTCTCTCTCTCAAAATAAACATTAAAAAAAAACATGACTAACCATAATCTTTCAGCAGCCATTCAACTAAAAATATAACTAGCAACAACCATACATTCCAAAATTTGAATATGGGAAAATATTAGTTGATCCAAATTCCACTAAGAGTAATTTGACAATTTATATTTAGGACTGAAATCAACATAATTCCCTGTCCCTGTATTGAACAATACTGGACCATTTTCCTATCCTTATATTCAAATGCTAGGGACAAGCAAATATCTGTTTCTGGAAGATCTAACAGTAAGCTAATTAAACTAGCTTCCTTATCAAGACTAACTAACAGCCTGCTTAAGATTCACTTCAAGATCCTCACTTCATTTTGTATACCAATCCACAGCCAGATTATCATAAGTATCCACCTAATCTCAACCAAATCCATACATTGCAAGTCTCACCTTAATATCACACAACGCACGTCCTCAAACTCTACAAATATACTCTCCTCACTTTCCCCTGATGAAACACTATTGACACTATTGGTATTCCCCCTTATTATAGTAAGTCTAATAAACTTAACTTTGCTTAATCAACAGGTTATTTTTTTGGTAGTATTAGGCAAATGTCAACAGTATCAAAGCATTTGAAACATTATATATAACTAAAGGCTCTATTTCCACAAATTTATCCTTAGAAAAGAATCCAAGTTTAGTCTATATGCACACTTAAATATAGGAATAGTAATTACAATATATGCAATAGAGAAACAAATATTCAACAATTAGAGGGATGCTCATTTGAATTAGCTATGCCCACAGTGTGGAATACCATAACATCATTAAAAGCAAGTATTTAAAAATATATTATATTATGCTCAAAGGGAGTGAAAAATGATAATATATAATTCTTGTCTGCCACTCCACCCAAATCTGCCTCTCCCAGTTTTATGCATTTGTTTAAAATGTATCAACATCTACCTTGTTGCTCTAGTCAAAAAAATATGGGTCATTTTTCTACCTTCTTTTTTCCCTATATCTTGCCCAAATCTTTATCCTCTACTTTAATGACATAATACATTTGGCTACTTTTATTCAGTGTTATTATTTCTTATTCTTGAAAGCCAGCACTTTCCAAGGATACTGCACACCAACTGGTCTCTTACTCTTCTTAACTCTTCAATTAATTCTCAACACAACAGCTGGTTTGATCATTTACAAATGCAAATGAGATACAGCTTGAACCACTTCAACATCCATTCACTGAAACTAGAATAAAATCCAAACTCCTGATTGTAGCATAATATTTTTACATAGTATAGGTTGATACAACTCTTTCCAATTTCATCTCATCATTGTCTCACAACAATCAACTTCTCTGAGTTCTTTTACTGTTTTTCAATGAAGTCAATTTTTTTCTTCACTTCTGGCCTTCACATGTGCTATTCCATTGGAATACTATTCTCCAGCATTTTCTTACCTTTTGGATACTGCTGAAGAAATATAATTCAAAAAAAAAATCTCTCAACCCAGAAATTCTCTCCACAAAGTCAGCAAAGAGAACACTTTTATTATAGAATAAACATTAAACTAGAATGTGATGCACGTCATTGGCAATCTCCGAAGAGATTGCAAAAACAGAAAGTAATCTCACCCTTCTCTACAAGCAAGAAGATACAACCTGTTACATATGTTTTTTTCCCCCAAAATAAACAATAACTAGTCTTGAAGTAAGAGGAATTTACAGCACCCCTGGTCACACACACCATTCATCCTCACTTTATCTGGTAATTGGGGTGACTATCTATGGTAGTTAATTGACTTTTCAGAGGGAAAACAAAACAAAACAAACAAAGAGACTAATTTCTTTATGACTGGAGGTGGTTTTACAACTTGGAGCCAAACACTCACTCAAGTTAGGCTCCTACCTTCCTACAGAATCTGGAAGATAGGGACATGTTTACATTTCAAACTCTTGGATCAGACTGTTATTTCTAAGTACAGATACTATTCCAAAATGCCTTATTTTCTACCTGTTTCCTTATTATTGCCTTTTCACAATTTTAAATTATCTTTTCTTGTTTATTATTTATACTTCCCAAAGGTCATAACTTTCACTAAGTTGGTCTGTCCTGTTTACTTCCCCAAAGTTATTAAGCTGCTGTTGCAGCAAAAATAGAAAATACATAAGGGAAAATCTGAGAACTGAGGAGAAAGATCTGAAAATTTAAAACAGTAAAACATTGCTAACAAAAATGAAGAAGACCTGAATAAGTGTAAAGATGTACCCTTTTCAGGTGTCAGAAGACTCAGTATTCCTAAGATAACAATTCTTTCCAAATCGATCTACCAATTCAATGAAATTCCAGTGAAAATCCCAATAGCTATTAGTAAAAATGGATATTATTCTAAAACTCAAGCAGAAATTCAAAGAACCAGGAATACTGTCAACTGTGAAAAATAACAATTTTGAATGGCTAACATTGCTAAGTGTATAAAAGTAGCCTGAATTTCTATTTCTGAACTTAAAGCACCAGCCTTACCTCTAAAGATACAGAATTATTTGGCCCTGGGAAAGTGTTTGTTTTTACTTTCTTCATACCTCTCTAGACTTCATTTTGATTTATATTTTGTAAATCAGTATTCTATTTCCTAATCTCTGAAAAATGTCTTCCATGTGTTATTTCTGCACAGGTATAAAATTTTACTTTCATTCAAGAACTCTGATCCAATCTTTACATGAAGGGCATCTCTCAGTTCTTACTGCATGCGCATAAGAATACAATATCTCCTCTTTCCTCTGATTTTTGGTTATGAATTTCTAAGCAACTATTTCCAAACAGTCTATACTCAGTATTGTGTAATGTTATCTTTCGTGATGGGTGTATTAGATACTCTTTATATTGTTTTTTAAATAAAATCCTGCTCATCTAATTTGAGTATCTTAGTTAAAAGTCTATCATAACGGTGTAAAATCACAGTAGATAGACGTTGGTTTCTGTATTTTGTTAACACTCTTATTTGTACAACTTAAAACTGGAAATCAGTCACACACACACACACACACACACACACACACACACACTCACACACACACACATAATTCCTGCAGAAGATTACAGAGGAAACCTCCACAAATTGTTCAGATCAGGAGGGAAGGGACGTCACTTTCTCTTCAATGAACATTATTGATGCTGGGCAGCTATTCAGGAGAGAAGTGGTCCATTAAATATACACTCAAATGAGTTTGATACCTTTCTTTTCAAGTTCTTGACAATATTACTGTTCTCTTACAAAAGAGATCTTTTGTGATGTGTTCAAAAGGAAGAGAGCAAAGTATAGATGATACAATGCTTGAAAGAAACTCTATTCACATCACAATTAGGTAGCAGCCGTGTCTTCCAACACTGTGTAGCCAAAGTTACCTACAAATCTTGTTAGACCTTGTTAGACATCAAGGATCAAGATGGGGCACACCCTGAAAACTGACCCTCTTTCTGTATGTTGCTTTGAAGTTGTACTTCCTCTAGGAAGACTTCCCTACTGCCCTCCCGCTTATCTCTTCTCTGAACTACATAATGTAAAATACATTATGTGGCCACTTCTTCCCCCATTTTTTATAGATTATGTGTTATGTTTGAGAGGCAGATTGTGCATACAGAAAATAATACCTTAAATTCTTAAAAAGCTAACTTCTATAATTCTTCTGCATATATCACCACATTTATCTGCTGGTTGAGAACATTTGAAATGCTTACTAAATTGGTATTTTTAAAATCGATACTCTACAAACTTCTAGTTCACCATGAAATTTTGCAGAACAATTGAGGCCCTATATTGTATTTAACATTAGTATTCACGAGAACCTCAAAAAGTTTCATAGCTCTGTCCACTAAACAAAAAGGCTAAAGATACCTCTTCTGACTGTGAGAAACTTCTCCCAGAATATTCCTTGGGTTGGCCCTATGAAGTACCAACTCAGTTATTTGTTTTGCTTCTCTCCTAGCTCCTCCTGTGCCAGAACAAGTAGATTCCACAATGTAGAACAAACTTGGTCTTAAATAATTCTTATGCTTTATGTAACTAAGGATACAATCTCTCCTCTTTTCCTTCTTCCTTTGGTTAGGTATTTAAGCATTAACTGAAAATTAAATATATCAAATACAGAATTAAAATGTTAGTGTGGGAAACCAACTGTTTTATATTGAAATTACTTTTTAACAACTTGATATTTCAAGAGAATGCATATTTCTATTTGCATGACCTTGACGAGTGATTCCCAGTGAACAACTTAAGGTCCAGTGCAAATGCCTTCAAGTTTTCAAGATCTCATTTGTGAGTAGGATTCTAGACAATACACCCATTTCTAAAGAGCACCACTGTCTTTATTCTTCACACTGGAGTTTTGTACAGTGTGCGGGCAAAAACACTCAATGGGTCCCTATCAATTAGATATTAATAAAACTTTTTTTGTTACATTTATTTATTTTTGAGAGACAGAGAGAGAGAGAGTGTAAATGGAGGAGGGGCAGAGAGAGAAGGAGACACAGAAACTAAAGCAGGCTCCAGGCTCTGAGCAAGCTGTCAGCACACAGCCTGACATGGGGCTCAAACTCACGAATCATAACATCATGATGTAAGCCGAAGTTGGAAGCTCAACCCACTGAGCCACCTATGCGCCCCTCATAAAACATTTTTGCTTATGTGTTTTGGGTATTGAAAAAAGATTTTCAGTTAATGGAAAAATGTGTATATACTTTATTCTCAAAAAAACTTTAATATATATGTGTATATATATATATATATACACACATATATATACATATATATATACACACATAAAATTGGAATATACACACATTATATGATCGGTAGCCTTCAGAAAATAAAACATTGATATCTAGTATATGTGTATATATATATATATATATATATATATGTATATATATATATATATACACTAAAGATAACAGCCTTAAATGAAATAATCTTTTAAAATACCTTTTTCATCAATCAAACTTAGATTCCACTGATAATTCACATTCATTCATAAAATAAGTTGAATAATGACATAAAGGAAAATAAATGCTTGGTCAGGTTTGAAACATTTTACAAGTGTGTGTTTTGTTTTTTGTTTTTTTAATTTCAGGCTATTAAAACATGTAACATTTTCCTTTTGCTCTTGTTGAGTTTTCCATAATGTTTAGTTCTCTATTTCTTTCTTTCTTTCTTTTTTTTTTTTTTTTTTGATGCTTCTTCCAAAGTAGATATTTTATCTTTAATTCCTGATTAACATCATTTTAACATGTATTTTCTGGGTTTAGAATTTCAGTTTTACTATTACATCTGACCTAAGATGACAACTGATTATTCTCATCTTCAGTGGTATTTATTGCAATTGCATTTTCTCTTTGCAAAACTACTCAAAAGGCATATATCTTTGCTAGTGAGAAGTATTTTTCTTTAGAGTCTCATTTTCCACTTCAGGTGGAACAGGACCCATCAAAGGTTACCATTAAGTAGTACCCTGGGAAAACTTTCATAAATGGGCTTTTATTTTCAAAAAGATTTTTCTCATTGGTTACTATATAGAACAGCAGTGACACTATCCTTGTTACTTGGTGAAGGATTATCTTGGTGAAGATCTATTCAGAATTTAAATACAATTATTTTCTGAATGCAAACTTCATCAGTTTCACCTGTGTGACTTCTTCATTCTATTTATTTTGCATATCTGTAATAACTTTCTGCCATGCAGTAGTTTTCAGACTTTGGTAGTTAACAGAGTGCATTAATTAAAATTGGAATATACACACATTATATGATCGGTAGCCTTCAGAAAATAAAACATTGATATCTAGTATATTCAGATTAAAGGACTGTCCTCTAAATGTAATTAGTTTAACTTTATAAACATTGGATTTGTCGTATTTATCTTACTTCACTACTTACTATTGCAAATTTTTATCACAGACACTATTTCCAGAACAGGATATTAAGGATCACTGATCTAGAGTAATGGTCTCTAAACTCTCACATAAGCCAACCAAATTGTGTGCAAGGAAATGGATCAGTATGTTAGGAGTAAATATGATTTTGAATTTATATTTAGTTTTAAATTTAAAACTTCAAATGTTTGGTTTAAACATTTGTATAGTGTATGCAAAATAAAATATAAATACAGTAGTGCAATAATACAATTTATAAACAAATAAGTAGAAATATATTGGGAATGAGTACTTGTTTTTTTTGTTTTGTTTTGTTTTGTTTTTGTTTTTTGGGTTTTTTACTGAAATGGTATATAATCAAGTAACTGAGGTCCATTAATATAGTGGGTTAGTATTCATGATTCCTATGCTCCAGTCTAGGGATTTTATATTGTGTTGATAGGAAATCTTAGGGTATTAAATAACTCTTTGAGGGGAGTCACAAAGTAGAAGGAAGGATCCCCTCCAGGTTCTTTTCACCTCTAGTTTTATACCAAGGAATCTCTAACTTTGTATGTTTTATGGAACACACTGTAATATAATTTACTTGTTAAAAACTCCACCTATGATTTTTTCTACTTATTCAATTTTGTGTTTTTCAAGTTTGTATTTAAATTCCAGTTAGTTAACATAGAGTGTAATATCAGTTTCCAGTGTAGAATTTAGTCATTCAACACTTAAATACAACACACAGTGATCATCACAAGTGCACTCCTTAATCCCCATCACCTACTTAACCCACTCACCCACCCAACTTCCCTCTGGTAACTATCAGTTTGTTCACTATAGTTAAGAATCTGTTTCTTGGTTCATCTCTCTCTTCCCCACCACTACCACCACCACCACCCCCACCCTGTGATCATTTGTTTTGTTTTTTAAATTCCACATAAGAGTGAAATCATATGGTATTTGTTTTTCTCTGACTGACTTATTTTGCTTAGCATTATACTCTCGAGCTCTACCCACACCATTGCAATGATTTTAAAACATTTGTTATAAATCACTGTTATGGGATAATCTGCAATTGTCATTTTCAGCCAGTAGAAACCATGTTAGTTACAGTGATGGGGAAAAAAAAGAGGAAAGGTCCTGTAAATGATGACTTACTCCTGGGTCCCACACGGGCCACATGTGTCTCTAGTAGTAAATAAAGTGAACAAGTAAGTGGGGAAAATATATTCTATGGGATGTCAGGTAATACTGTGAAATGAAGTAGTTAGTGAAGCTGGAGGGTCAGAGTTAGAGAAAGAGATGTGGTGATGGAAGTAAAGGGGTGTATGTGAGAGACAGAGAGAGACAGAGAGAGAGAGAGAGATTTGAAATGAATTTTCCTCTAGAGTCTCCAGAAGAAACACAGCTCTGCCAACACCTTGAATATAGGACTTCTGACCTACACCACTGTAAGACAACAAATTTGTGTTGTTTTAAGCCACAAAGTTTGCTGTTAGTGTAGCAATAGGAAACTAATACAATTTTAGTAACAGGAAATTGGAGGGATGTCTGTACTATCTTGGCAATAATTCTGCTAATCTAAAACGGTTCTAAAATGAATAATTTATTCAAAAAGAAATTAAATAACTGAGTTGCAGGAGATAGAAACTAGCACTGGGGGTAAACAACTTATAGGCCTCTGCCATAGCATGACCTTAGAGCATAGATTTAGCTCTACATTAGTTGTCTTTTCTCTGTCTTATTTCTCTCCTACTGGGCCCTCAGCTCTGTGCTCAGGCATTATTTGTGTAATGCCTTGTTTCAACTCTAAAAGTAGAATGCATTTAGGCTAGCTCTGTCTCCTTAACTCCACATCCTATGTCCAAGTGTCCACTTATACCTCCAATAAGATATCTAATAGACACCTCTGAACACACACACACCCACACTCTTCTCCACTTCAACTGGTAGCCACTCCCTTCTTTTAGTAGCTCAAGACAAAATATTTGAGTCAGCTTTCAGCCTTCTGTTTCTCTTGCATCATGTCTAATCTGTGAAGAATTCCTATTGGATTTTCTTTAAAATACATGATAACACAACCATTATCTACACCCGTAACCTGATCAAAGCTCTCCTTGTTTCTGGTATCAAATTATACATTACTCACCAAATTCATCTCTCTGCTTCCACCCTTGTTCTAAACCTTCTGTTATCAGAAGCCAGAATGATCCATTTTAACATCTACATCACATCATGTTACTTTCCTATTCAAACCATTCATTGCTTCCACTTTTTACTCAGCATAACATCATTACAATAGTCTATAAAGCCCCAAGGTATTTGACCCTATTACCTCTCTCATCTCATTTCCTTCTATCTTGCTAAAGAAGCTTCTGCCACAATGGCCTCCTTGTTTCTCAAACACACTGGTCCTATCTCACCCTCACACATTTTGCTGGGCTTGTTCCCTTTGTCTGTTTTGCTCTTTCCCCAATATTTCCATGTATTTCACTTGACTAGGGAGACGTGCCGAAAGCCTTCTGTAAAATTGCAACACACTTTTGAGTCCCACACTCCTGATTCCCTTCAACCTACTCTACTTCCTCCATAACATTTATCATATTCTAACACACCATTAAATTTGGCACTTTCATGTTTATTTATTTTCTATCCTTCCCTCATTCTACCTTAGCTCATTGATTTCAATATAAAGTACATAACTAGCAAGAATTATAATTTTCTGTATTTACTATTACATCCCAGACACTGAAAATTCTGTCCAGCACATCGTATAAACACAAGATATAACTGATGAATTGATAAATAAATTACTCTATTTAACAACAACAAAAAATGTAATGTTTGGCATAAGCATAGCTCATTTTTTTCTATATTTTTGTAAAAGTAAAATGTGGTTCACAGGGCAGCTAGGTGGCTAAGTCAGTTAAGCGTCCAACTCTCAGTTTCAGCTCAGGTCATGATCTCACAGTTAGGAGTTTGAGCCCTGCATCAGGCTCTGTGTCCACAGTGCACAGCTTGCTTGGGATTCTCTCTCTCTCTCTTTTTCTCTCTGCCCCTCCCCTGCTCACCCTCTCTGTCTCTCTCTCAAGATAAATAAATAAACTTAAAAAAAAAAGTATAATGTGGTTATCAACCTGATATTTCCCAATTTGAAATCCCAAAGCAAGAATGAAGTTCAGGGAAAGCTTTACCTCCATAAAGGAGAAACATTCTCTAAAATTTAAAAAACAAAGTCAAAAGTTTTACCGGTGAAGGATTTGTGATTATATGCAAACATTCCATAAAACCATGCAAGAAAATATTCTAATGATGCCCAGGCAAAATTTAACCTCTATACCCACAGAAAATTCACTAAGTAATCTAAAAAGCTGGCACTTCAATACAGGACAAGAAAAAGAGATGGCAACTTATCCCTCTTAAGGACTGAATACCAGAAGTATTTCAGCAGGAGAAAGCTTATGAAGATAGGATTTTAAGAAAGTGCAAAAAAAAAATAATGATTTCTCTGAGATGTTAATTCTACATACTCTGAGGTAAAAGTATGGTAACAGCATCTGGATAAACAGGCAAAAAATAAATAAATAAATGGAGACATTTTTGAAAAAGAATAGCAGAGGATTTCTATGCATCTATTTCAGAATTTAACAAAATGGAAAGAATGCAAGTTTGCAATTATTTTCATACATACATACATACACACACATATACAAGCATAACTTAATTAAGATAAGGAGTGTTCTGTGGGATTGGTATAACACTCAGGTTCTCCAGAATTCTGCAGGCTAACAAGATAGTGCATACACACTGAAAATAAGATCTCTGCTGCTTTAAAGGGGAGTGAGAGGGAGTTAGCATATGGGGTCTAAGACCACTTCTTCTGTCTGTCTACCCAATCACTGTGGTAAAGAGAAAGCACTAGACACTCCCTTACCCATCTTGACCCAAACACTGTATGTAACACTATACTCTGCCTTGAACATACCAGAATTAATTTTAAATATATTTTATTCTGTTATTATAGTCTCAAGAAAGCTCTACCACACCCAGGTAACATCCTACAACTTTCAAAATAATCCTCCTGTGTTTTTATATATCTACTATTCTGTTTCCTTTTCCATCTTTCCTCAAATCCTAAAACCATTACCACATGTTCTCTGAAATTCATGGTTCATTATCAGCTACATACCATATACATTCATCATGCACTCTAAATATTCCCTTCAATTTTTGTTCTAATGGAAATCTGAACAGCTCCCTAAGAATCTGGGTTAACTCTGCTTACCACAGATCTCATTGACTACAGTGAGAATGAGATCCCAGTACCACTGTCCTTGTTTGTCATTGCCACATTCAAATCATTCTCTGTTCCTGCAGATGAAGAAGGAGGAGGAGGAGGAGGAGGAGGAGGAGGAGGAGGAGGAGGAGAAGAGGAGGAAGAGTGGAGGAGGAGGAAGAAAAAGAAGAAGGGGGAGGAGGAAGGAGAAGACAATGACACCACAGTAGGCTGTAAACAAAATCACATCTTATTACATAAGATTATATAGCACTACATTATTCACTGTTGTTATTATGTATTGTTCTCAAGTTAAAACTTGAATTATGGAGAAAAAAAATACATATTGTTTCTCAACATAATTTGTATACTCATAACCTGTTCTTAATAATATATCATGGTAATGTTTTCTATACTGTGAATTTTAATGATTGCATATTATTCTATTGTATGCAATTAAATTTATCTAATAATTTCTTATGATGTGTTTTGTTCCATTTTCATCATTAAAATAATGCTATTAACATTTTTTAACAATAAGCATATTGCAGATTATATTCTTTCATTTCAGAAGACTTGAAAATTATATATTGAGTTATACTCTAAAATTTTCCCTTTTATTTCCCATGGCATATTATATTCTCTTTCCTTTCCCATCGCATAATATTATATATTATATATTATATATACATATACACACACACACTTGAGACCACAAAGAAAACCTCAATGAATTTAAAAGGAAACAATTTAAACGCTAAACTCCATGGTCATATCCAACCTAAATATATTTAAAAATAGATTGTAAAGGAGAAAAAAGCCACATCAAAATAAAAAATATATTCAGTTAAGTATCTCTTGGGTCTATGTATTAATAAAAACCATAATTATAGAAGCCTTCTAGAACAATAAGAATGTTGTATATGAACACCTATAATACTGACCAACAGTCAAGAAAGAAAGAAAACTATGAACTGGGCATTTGTTTCAAGGAGTCAAAAAGAGAAGCATAAAATAAACTTATGAAAAGCAGAAATTTCCCAAGGGTATAAAGATCCAGACTTCAGACCTGCTTGAGTTCTGTAGTGTGTAATTTATAATTGAAACAAAGTAAAAAAAAATTATTTCATTGAAAATCATTTGGCCTTTTTCAGAGGCTTTGATAAAAATTATGCCTTTTATAACCTCTGCCAAATGGCCCAGAGAGACCATCACAATTCTAAACTGCAAAGCATTAAATGTTATAGGAAACGTGCTGTAGAAACCCACTATACCAAAACATCTTAGTTCTGTACAGCAAGGCTTTAGAATGACCTGTAAATGAATAAACAAGCATCATAGTAAGACAAATTGAACATCCAACAAAGCATTTTGAAGCATCTTGTAAAACTATAATCATCCAATCCCTCTTGGATTGCTGCCTTGATTTTGGTGATTTGGAAGCAAGATGAAAGTAGATAAAGTGTTTACTACAAGAGATGGTGCCTCTGTGATATACAAGGGGAATTATAAACTTAGCCCCATGATCCTGCCATTAGTCTTTTTAATGATTCTGAGCCACAACCTCTCTGAGATAACATCTTTTTTTTTTCCCTCTTTGTGGTTGAGCTTTGAGAAGCCTAGTGGAATCTTGTGGGTTTTTTTTTTGTTGTTGTTGTTTTTTTTTCCAGCCTGTTATTAAATTTAAGCCTAGAAATAAGGGAAAGCTAACAGAAAAGGATTAGAGAGGTTTATTCAACACTGTCAGAGAAAGCAAATCCCTGCCTTACTGCCAGATATATTAAACTCCTGATCTTGCAATTGCATAAAATTATCACTGGCATTATATCTATGTCAATTAAACCTAGTGCTGGAGAAAATGATTTAACCAGCTCCCTCTTTCAATGTCATTCAAGAACTCTAATTAGTTTGAAAGGTGTGTTTCTTTTCTAAGTAGTGCTATAGTCATCTAGGTATTATTCAAGTGCATCGTGCATCATTAAAGCTCATTAATATGAGAATATTTCAAAGGTGTTTATGGGCTTTGGGGATAGTATTGTTCAGACATACTTGTTCATGAAAAATAGTTTGCATTGAAATGTTAGAGTACAGTATTTTCCATCAACAAAAAATATTGTTTCAGTGTTTTAAGCAAACTGGTAACATTTCTGTTTATATTTGAAAGGTCCCCAATTTTTACAACACATAGATCTTTGTTTCCTATTTCAATGTTAACATTCATGGATGAAATTTGATCCAATACACTCTTTTTATAAATGAAAAAAAATTACACAAAAGTTTAATTATGTTTCCCAAGTTTGCATAAAAAAAAAACTCTTCTATTTTATTGTTGGTTCTAACTATAAATAAATTGGCTTCAAAAAAATAAATTTGTAAACCTAGTGATGGATTGCAAATTATATTTTGAAAAGCACTGCTTCCTGATTCATGTTTTCTATACTTTCTTTCTTGATTAGTGCAAAAGCTCATTGACTCTGGTATGCATTGAACTCCAATTAGTTTTTGGATAGTCTACACTGTTTTGTAGTATAAACATGCCTTATCAAACAAATTACCATCAACCTAAGGATAGGGAGCTGGTTTATTTATTTCCAGTTCTTTCCAATTCAGTATGGGATACACAGTTGCAAATCCTTTACTACTTGTTAATTAACCACTTTATTGTCTAAATAGGGAAGATAAAAATTAAAAATAGAAATAATCTTTGTTTATACATTTTCATTAGGTCGAGTATAGATGAGTTACTTTAATGTGTTCATATAGTCAGCACTTACCAAGTGAATTCTACATGTCAGGTGAAGTGCTAAGTGACAGAGATACAGAGAAAAGTATGATGTTGGCTAAGACTTCAAAGGGTCCAGTGTCTGGTGATGGAGGGGAATAAGTAAACTAATAATTATAAAACACCAAGAAAAGAAACTAAAGACTAAAGTCAAGAAAAGAAATACAGCAGAATAATACATGAAAGAAATAAATAGAAAACTAGTAATGAAATTGCTGTCTGAAGCTACAACATATCAACAACAATCTTAAATGTAAAAGGTCTAAATATAGTAATTAAAGTCAAACATTATTAAGAGTTGAGAAAAAATTATATGCCTGGGTGGCTCAGTCAGTTGAATATCCGACTTCGGCTCAGGTCATGATCTCATTGTTCATGAGTTGGAGCCCCACATAAGGCTCTGTGCTGACAGCTTGGAGCCTGGAGCCTGTTTCAGATACTGTGTCTCCTTCTCTCTCTGCCCATCCCCGTCTCACACTCTGTCTCTCTCTCTCTTTCAAAAATAAACAAACATTAAAAAAAATTTTAATTAAAAAAAAGTGGAGAAAAATTATCATAATCCAATTCTGTGTTTTTTATAAGAAGCCCATTTCTTACCAATTTGACAATAAATTTCATATATTGAAAAAAAAAGAAGCCCATTTCAAATTTAACAACATAGGTAATTTGAAAGTAAAAGAAAGGAAAAAGATATACCAAGAAAGCATTAATTTAGAAGGAAAACCAATAGTGGCTATTTTCATACCAAATAAAATATACTTCTGAATAAACAAAATTACTAGTGATGGTAGTAGGAGATCTCAGGAACACTATGCTTCATGAAAAGAGTCAGTTTCAGAAAGTCATATATTCCATTTATTTAACAGTTTCTCAATGACAAAACATTTTTGTAATACCCTCACATTAGAAGTAAATCAGATTCTCTTCAATAGGTGTAGAGCAAAACAGGTTGTGAACTATTTCTACTATGAAATATTACTAGGGAAGAAAGGTAAGGAACAATATATATACGGCAACTTGGGTGAATTATTATAGAATTATACTGAATGAAAAAAGTCAATCTCAAAATTTAACCTACTATATGATTCTATTGGAATAATATTATTGAACTGGAAAATTTATGGAAATGAAGAACACCTACTAGTTGCTGAGGTTAAGGGGCAGGGGAATGAGGGGATGTCCGTGCACTTGTAAAAGGGCAACATGATGGGTCCTTGGGATGATGGAAAGGTCTTGTATCTTGAACTGTGTCAATATCAATATCCTGTGATATTGTATCCTAGTTTTGCAGGATTTATCATTGGGAGAAAATGAGTAAAGCATTCACAGGATCCCTTTGTATTATTTCTCACAACTCAATGCGATTTCACAGTTAATAGATTAAAAGATTAATTAGAAATGATGTTTGCACAGATTATCTCACTAGTAAATATTTTTAAAAGAAACAAAAGAACTAAAATTAATGCTATAAATATGAAAATCAACCATGCCTAAATTGTAGAGTTTACATTTTAAATGATGGAGAAAATGGTTCCATTTAAACCAGACTAAAGAATAGATATACTATAATAAATGCATTCAAACGTGCAATAAAGCAATTTTAAAGCTGATCTATTTCTTATAAAATAATAGTGTGATAGTGTCATATCTTAGATAGAGTTAGAGAAGGTTGAATTGGCAGACATTCACTACATTTCTGAAAAAACATGAAAAAACTTGATTCTGACAAATAAAAACAATATATTTCCCTAGACAGGCAACAAAGGTAAATTCGTATATACAATGTTTAAACTCATTTTGTATTGAATAGATTACATATATAAGTGTATTTTAATACTTTTTAATATTTTCATGATAGTCCATGAAATTTAAATTACATAAATTATTTAAAAATTATTTCATTAATCACTCACATATGTTTTTTATGTCATAAAAGTGAAACTGCTATGTCAAGCCTTGATGCAGGCTTTCAAAGATACTATTCAGTTGTTCTTTCCTCTGAAATATAGGAGGAAGGTTGCTGCTTTGTAAGTCCTTGCCATAGCTGGAGGGAGGGCTGAAAGATTTTTTCCTTCTTTTCTTCCTCTCCTTTCTCTCCTCCCTTCTCTTCTTTTCCTCTTTCTCTCTTCCTTTCTCCCCCTTGCCAATGCTATTGGAACATGGTTTACATTTAAATCGCCATCCCTTGATTTATCTTCAGAATGAATGTATTTCCACGAGACATTTATTCATATTCTTTTATTATTGCTTAATAACCATGCCTTTTTTTAAATCATTACCCACATATTTTTATTAGTATAATATTAACCCTTTAATGATATGTTGCAAATGACCCAAGAGAATTTCCAGGTGGAACCAGAGAACTTTTATAAGCCAAGCTACCATTTGTCACATTTGCCGCTAGTGTAATGTCAATATGATTGTTGTCATTGTTGAACTGAAAGCATCTCCAAAGAGTTCTTCCTTTCACATCTCTTTGGAAGGGCAGTGAGGTGCTCACAGCAGAACAAATATACCTTGACAGCTTCTCAGAGGGCCTCAGCCAGAAATCTATTTTTAAATGAATTTATAGTACTGCATTTATGTTGTACCATTCATTCCTTATAGTAATTAAGAATGTTAACTGTATGCTGGATTGTTTGAACTTAATTCCAATTCAGCACACTATTATATTTGTGACACTGGGAAACTTACTCTTTTAGAGTAAGAAACTCTAGTTTCTTCATATATAATAATAAGGGCTACCTTATATTACAGGAGGATTAAAAGTGTTGAAATATGGAAAAATTTCAGAAAAGGACCAGAACATAGTCAACACAAACTAAAGCAACTTTATTTAAGCACATTTCCTTATGTTAGACTTAAGGGCAAGTGCCAGGTCTTTGCAACCATATTGCAAGTTCCTAGAGGAAAGAGACTATATTTCTTACAATTGTGTAATTCCAGAGAAACTAATATATATTTTATGCCCTACAGACACTTGCTTTCTATTCATAAAATAAAGATTTTTCCAAGCACAGTATTGAATAGATGGACCATTGGTCAATTATTTCTTCCTCAGAAAACTCTTCTTAAAGTAAAGCAAACACTCTGCTATATTGCTTAATATTTTTATCATTTACATCACTGTTTTTTTTAAAATTTATTTATTATCCTTGCTCACTCTGTGAAATCTAGACACTGATAGGTTCCAAGCACCTAGAAAAGTACCTGGCACATAGTAGGTATACAATGAATATTTGTTGGATAAGTTAATGTAAGATTAATTTCATTTTTGTTGTTTCAGTAAAACGTATTTTTTTTAAAATTTTTTAATGTTTATTTATTTTTGAGAGAGAGAGAATGTCAGAGCATGAGCAGGGGAGGGGCAGAGAGAGAGGGAGACACACAGAATCCAAAGCAGGCTCCAGGCTCTGAGCTGTCAGCATGGAGCCCAACGCAGGGCTTGAACCCACGAGCTGTGAGATCATGACCTGAGCCAAAGTCAGACGCTCAACCGACTGAGCCACCCAGCCGCCCCAGTAACATGTATTTTTCAGGATGTGTTGTTATTATTCCTGGCTTATTAAAAAGTCACTTATCTATCCTGATTCTGCTTGTATATTGTCAATATAGATTTTAATCTTTTAATTTATTTTTAAGTGGGAGGCCTATAATTATTATAATCCATGTTTTAAGGACTATTTATATTTTATTTTTTTAATGTATAAGTGTTCAATACAGAAGATGACCTTGGCTCAAAAGTTGACCATTTCTTTTAGCTACAGACTACCAAACTTTTTGGGACTTGGAACATTTTAATGGATAATTTTGTGATAAACTGTGCTAGGATGAGATTCCAAAAGAATCTGTTTAAACACACTGAATTAAACATGAATACTACAAAAGCGGTATTTTTCAAAACTCCTTAGAACTATTCTAGGGAACACTTTATCTCACACATATACTGACTTTTAACAGTTCATTTCCACAAATTTCATATGTTCAATGTATCATGTAACTTTATGCTCAATTTCATTGAAAGTAGGCCCTACAGACTATGGAAAAAGGATATGCCTGAAGGAGAGAAAGGTTTTCTCTATAAACAGGGATCAGTCATTCTACTTGTGGCAAGTTTGCTCTAAGAGAAACTTCCTCTCACTATTAGTTATGTAAAAAGAAAAAAAAATGTAATTTTTGGCAAAACACTAGAAATACACAGAATAGCCTGAGTAAGTTTACTAACTCTATTGGTTATTAAAATGAGGCAGTTATTAGAATGAGAACCACTGATCCCTGAGGTCCTGAAAGATGTGTTCATCAACCCAGAGCAGGAATGGAGTCAAACTTGGTTGGTTTATGGCATAGAGAATTATGGACTATTTCCTTGCTCTGCTAAAATCCACACTAAAAGATTTGTGTTCTTGTCCCTATACCACAATGAGAGGAATAGATAATACATGGGAATTCAATACAGTAAAACAGTTGGACTGAAATAGCTTCTGCAAGAAATGAAAAATCTAGTTTAGAATCCCCGTGAAATCTGAGTGGAAACCTTTCAAAACAAACTTAGAGTCTCAATGCAGTTTCTTCATGGTGAACTTGTGGATAAATTAGACCTCATGTGGAAGCATAGATAATATTATAAAACATGAGTTTATTAATTTGGTCTGAGGCAAACATACTTTGTATATTTTTGCTTCTCTGTTTTCTTTGTAGGCTTAGTCTTACTTTCTGCCAGAAAGGTCTAAAGAACATCACCTTGCTGGATCATCCTCAGTACATTTATGATTTACAATTCATACCATATTAACACTGATTAAAATTATCTAAAGACCAAACTATTGAAGTCATTATAAAAGAATGCACCTTTTTTATTCTGCAATCAGTTAAACAGGATTAGACAAGATTATTAATTATAATACCTGTTTCTTAATTCAGTCATTCAAGAATCATGAATTGTGTCTACTCTATGCCAGGCACTATACTAAGCACCAAAAATAGAGCAGCTTACACGAAGACTTTTGCTCTTGCCCAGTTTAAAGTATAACTATGATGAAAATTTTTAATAATAAAACTATTAGTACAAAACATTATTTACTCACTTTTGAGTGTTGTCTTAGTATATCTATTATATATTCTATTTGTTTTGGGTATTAACTGTGGAATTTATAATAAATTGGCCTCAACAGCTCTTTTTTCATTAGAATATTAAAAGTCTTAAAAAATGACTTATGTGTGTAAACCAAGCAATTTGAAAGCATAACTCATGGGCAATTTTAGTTTAGTTTAATAAATAAAAAGCCACATTAAAAAATAGAAAATGATTGCCTCTTTTTTCTTAAAGGCCAATCATCTAAAATATTTCCCATTTACTATAGCCTGGCATGAAGCATCTGTCTAAATAATTCATTTTCTTTCAACCAAATTTGAATGGCATGTCTGTACATGTATATACTTATGTACCTGTTTTATTCTATCTTGCACATAAAGAAATAAACTTGGCCCAGTCTCTACAAGTGAATCTTACAGTCTAAAGAGGGAAAGTAATAAGGTAAGCATTACTTAAAATAACTACATGAGGTAAATTCAAGGATTAAGAAAGGAAAAATAAAACAGAGAGAAGGATGAGTCCTGATGGCCGGTAGCTAGCACAAATGGCAGGTTTTGAGTACGGAAATCAGAATAAGAACCTCTCATTAGGCCTGTCATCTCATCCTAAAATCATTTTTATAAAAACATGGACAAAAAAGGAAAAAAAAGACAAATTGCTAATCCCTAATTTTAATTGAGGAAACTTCCTCTTAATCCTGAATTTATAGATCAATGTGGACAAACTTCCCACACATAGGTGTTTTTGAGCTTTAACTCATTTAAACAAGTCATAGTAAGATGTGTGACTCTGACTCTCTTGCCTATGCCCAAATTAAGAAAAGTGAGGCTCTGTCCTCAAACTAATTGTTTCTGTTCCTGTGATCAGTTCACTGAAGTCTACCTTTTTTACATTCACTGAAGTCAGCAGCTCAGAGGAACGATACTAGCTAACTTGTGCTGGGCTTATGTTATATGTCAGGTGTCATATATAAGAGCTTTGCATCGTTTATTCATTTGCTCTTAAAAGCAAACCTATGGTGAAGTAGTATTAAAATCTTACTTTTGCATTCAGGGAATATAAGACTTAAAGAGTTTGAGTGGAGCACCTGGGTGGCTCAGTCGGTTGAACATTCAACTCTTGGATGCTGCTCAGGTCACGATCTCACGGTTATGGCATTAAGCCCTGCGTTGGGCTCCACGCTGATCCTGGAGACTGCTTGAGATTCTTTCTCTCTCTCTTTCTCTCTCCCACTGCTCCCCCTCCCCAACTCATGCTCTCAATCTCAATAAATAAATAAATAAATAAATAAATAAATAAATAAATAAGGGTTGACGTGCATGATGAAACAATTTGCCTGAGACAAATGGTTAGCAAGTCATAGAGCCTAGGTGCTCTCTTTCCACCATACCAAAACTGTGTCACAGAACAACAATGGAGAACAAATAGGGAAACAGAACCAGATCACACTGTATCTCCTGGAAAATAAAGTTATCATGAAAACACTGTTGTTTTCAGAAAAAAAGAGTCAAGAATAAGCAGAATTTTCAGCATGAAGACATAAAGATGAGAATTTCAGATTACTAAAATAACATGGATAGAGGAAGTGCTAAGCCAGTTTAATAATTAATGGTAACTCATTTAACTAGATGAAAGTAATATTCATTAAAGGAAAGAAGACGAAGTCAGAAATGAAGAGCAAATCTATAATAGGATAGTGCACACTGGAAACTAGCAAGTGGACAGAAACATCAACCCAGAGTCTTGAAATTGGTTTAACCATCTCCCTTTCCCCCACCCAGAGGAATACCTGTTCTTGCAGTCAACATAATCTTTAAATATTTTACTGTATTTAAGTAGCCCATGAAGGAAGGTGGGGGGGGGGGGTGGAATAGACCTTTATTTCCAAGACTGAGAGGTATTATAAATTAAAAAAATGATCTAATGAAAATTCAGAAAAAAAAAAAAAAGACTCAGGAAAAAGATTTAATACCCCTAATAGAACATAAAACTCCAACAGAATGACCTCAATAAATTAAAAGGAATAAGGCATGAGTAGAGAACAAGAAGAGTAGAGATGAACAGAAGTCAGTACATAAAAATACCCCAGAATGAGATAAACAGTGGGACGCATGAGATAAAGAAGCATTTTTAAGAAAGTAAAACACAAGGGTAAAATTGTGAAGTACGCTGGGGACAGTAAATAAAAGAAAAAAATCCTCTCAAAAATCAGATCTAAATGTTGAGGACAGATAGAAGACTCGCCACAGAGTAGAAAAACAGAGGGATAACATCAACAAAAAAAGGAGAAGCAAGGATTCAGGATCACCACTAACAGGGACAGGATTTCTAAGGAACAGAATAGCAAATAGCAGTAACTTAAAAGCTAAGTATAAGAAAGTATTTCCCGAGTTGAAGTTAACTTCTGTATGGCCACTGCAAGTATTTAACTGTATTTGGTTACAAACCTTTGTAAGAATAATTACTTTTTTTTAAATTTTTTTTAAATCTTTACTTATTTTTTGACAGAGTGAGAGAGAGACAGAGTGAGAGCTGGAACAAGTGTTTCAGCAAATTGTTTAAAAGATATCCAAAACAAGATATTGTTGGTGTTGGTGCTGGGAGAACAAATTAAGATCCTAAATGCAGGAGACACTTCAAAACAAAGGTTAAATTCCACACATAAATCAGATTAAAATAAGACTTCTTTCCAAAAGTAAAAGGCAGGAAACAATGGAGAAAGATTTGGAGACAGGGAGTTTGGAGAATCTTACAGCAAAGCCAATTAAATTGTGGTCTATGTAGAGGATGAAAAGAAAATATTCTTAAATAAAGGAAATGACTGATAAATAGCATTCATGTACCTTATTGAATAGAATCATTGAAAAATATATAAGAAATAGCTAAAATATAAGTAAAACTTATTTGTTTACCTTAGCCATATCATGCCCTTAACAAGTATGGCAGAGAATTCTGGAAATAGTTTAAATAGTGATGAGACTCAATTTCTGTAGCTTACTATAAAACTGAATACAAATCTTATTAGGGACTAAATGGTTGTACCCTTCATCCCATCTTTATTTGTTGCAGCCCTACCCACCCCCCACCCCCTGACCATGTGATAGTATTTGGAGATGAAGCCTTTGGGACTTAATTAAGATGAAGTGATGAGGGTGGGCTCTCGAGATTAATATTCTCCTAAGGAGGGATATGACATAGCTCTCCCCCACTTTCTCTCCCTGCCATGTGAGGACTCCATGAGAAGGTGACTACAGGACAGGAAGAGAGTCCTCACTAGGAAACAAATTGTCCAGTAGCTTGGTCTTGAACTTCTAACCTCCAAAGCTGTGAGACAATAAATTTCTGTTGCCTAGTGATCCAGCTTACAATATTTTGCTATGGTAGCCCAAGCTAAGACAAATACCAATATAATTATTTCTAGGAAAATAATATTCTACATATTATTTGAGTAACAATGATTTGAAACTAAAATAGCCCCAGGTCTTTTGGCATATGCAAACAAGTTGATGGGGAATGGAAGACAGAATTCATGAAAATGAATAGGTGGGAATCAGGAAGGGTTAAGAGCATTAGTATATATGTCATTGGCAATAGAGTTGGACAAAGTCATTCTTCATTTGCTTGACCTAAGAGGGAATATGAAAAGTAAATTCAAATATTAAGTAATTCTTAATACTTATTCTTACAGGGGCACCTGGGTGGCTCAGTCAGTTAAGTGTCCGACTTCGGCTCAGGTCCTCATTTCACGGTTCGTGGGTTCGAGCCCTGCATCGGACTCTGTGCTGACAGCTCAGAGCCCGGAGCCTGCTTTGGATTCTGTGTCTCCCTCTCTCTGTTCCTCCCCTGCTCTCACTCTGTCTCTCTCTCACTCTCTCAAAAAATAAGTAAAGATTAAAAAAAAATTTTTTAAAGTACTTATTCTTAGAAAGGTTTGTAACCAAGTACAAACCTGACTACAAATGAAAGTTATTTCATGTGCAAGGGAATTGGAACTGAAAATAAGACCCATAGAAAATGTGATATAAATGTGGGAAATAGAAGTTTAGTTTTCAGATCAGCAGATTTTAGTGGCTTGTGTGCTGATATCAGGAATACTAGTATCAGTTACTTTCTCACATAATGTAATCAACCATGCAAAAATGGCTTTGAGAAAGTGCTCAGAGTCCCTGGGACCGTCTACCTGCTCATCATACTACTAGCTTAAAAACTGCAACTGCTATGAAGGCTTAACATTTTGCATTGCTTTATGTTTGTTTCATTGTTTGCTCTCCTTGCCTCAGATGACTGGTTATCTCCCTGTTTGATGGGTTGCCTTTTTCCCATTCCCATATTTGTGAGATTTGATAGCAATATTGCTTGTGACATTAGGAGTCTAGATACAAAATCTCAAAATCAATGTAGCTGAGGATTCAGCATTTACATCCAACAATGTAACTACAAAGTATAGATTTCTTACATCTGTGTATTATTGAGGGTTAAGGTTGTGGTAGATATGAAGCAAGAAGGTGTGTGTTAACCACGCTGGTTAGTGCCCCAAAGAAGTCCTCCAATATGGAGAGTGCTGCAATAGTGTTTACACATGGAGAGGGTGAAGGCTCAGTGCAACTGTGTGCTTCTGAGGGTGATGTGAGGAAATTTTGGCTTAATGGCATTTCCCTAGAATGATGATAGAGAGAGAGGAGTAAGAACAGGAAAACGGGCAGAGGCAAGAATAACGAGTAAGGTCACAATTGAATAGATCCCTTACCCAAACGCTGAGTGGAAAGCTATTTGTCCTTTTGAACTAAACTACAATGATTAAATTAAACTCTAAGAGAAAACAAGTAAATGATCAATGGTACAAGGCTTAATTCAAGCTAAAGTGTCATTATCTAAGTGAGATTTAGGGGCCTGAAAAGATTATGGAAATTAAGCAGGATCTGAATCAAAGTTTAACATGGCAACAAGCACATACTGTTTATTTAGAAGCTGGAAGAACTGGGACATTTGAGGGGAGAGGTTGGGGATATAGAATGTGGATAAGAAGCCAGATACAGTTAAATCTCAGAAGCAAGTCGTTGAAATGTCATTTTGTATGCTATCAAGGCTTTTCCCTTTTCTACATCTGTGTGAGAGGACATGACACACACTGAGAAGACTTCCCCTTAGGTATTTAGCTATCTCCTCTGAAGCCAGAAGAGAGCCAAAGCAAAGGTACTGCTATCTGAGGAGTTAAACTTTTAGGTTTTCTCTACAAACTACCCTCTTTTCTCATTTGTTCTGAATTGCATCTTTACTTCACCCCGAGTGAAGTAATGGTCAGCTACTATTTCTCTCATCTCTGATTACAGCAAACAATCACAATTGCATAATTCGCTTTGGAATAAATGTTGCCCCCCACCCACCCTAGAATAAATGACAAGCAATCTTGCTACTTTCTTTTCCTGACCTCTGGTGAATTAGGTCTCAAGAGGAAATATTTTGAGTGAACTGAATGTGAAATATCATGTACATGTTTTAATACAGAAAACCACTTTTCCATTTTATAAACTAGGAAGAAGAACACTTGCTATTTGATTCAAATTGGTCATGAGAATTCAAATTCTCCAACAAATTTGAACTGTTATCTTAAGAGTGCCTAGTGATAAGCCTTTAAGTAATAGAAGAGACCTCCTATTTCTGATTCATAATTTCTACCTGGCTGGTTACAAATATTCCTATAGCTTCTACTGGAATCTAAATGGTGATGACTGAATTTTTTTCTGTCATTTACTTGCAAAATTTCATTTGCCTGCAGGACAGTTCCACTTGTATGTTTCACAAGTATCTCAAACATTTAAAAACATCCACAAATGGCATAAATCTCAGATCTAGTGTAGCCCTCAGTCCCCATCTTCTAAGTACACTGTCTGACCCTACCATATGCCCTATCCCACCCCCGTCATGGGAAAAGATACCTTGTCTGAATGGCTATAGTGATTGGTCTTGTTTCATGATTTTCTCAGATTTTCTGGCATTTTTGCAGTACTTTTCAGATGATGTAGCATACATTTTTTTTTCAGCATTTTTGCGGTGTGATTAGGAAAAAAAAAGATTGTATATATTACATTACACAATGTGCTTTTTAAAGAGGTAAATCACATGATGATTTAATAGGCATATACATTGTGAAATGATTACCACAATCAAGTTAATTCACACATCCATCACCTCACGTGGTTACCACTGGTGTGTGTGGGTGTGTGGTGAGAACACTTGAGATCTACTCCCTTAACAAATTTCAGGTTTATAATACAGTATTATTAACTACAGTTATCAAGTGACAGTACCATGTTCTGAGTGATGCTTTCTAGCTGTAACACTGAAACCAAAGCTATAAACTCAAAAAAATTTTTTTTTACTTTTTCCTCTCTCAACTCCACTTCACATCCATTTATTCACCAAGTATCATCAATCACAAAAATACCTCTAAAATCTTGGTTTTTCTCTTTAGAGACTGTCTTTCTGAGAATGAACAGGTAACTCCCTATCCTCCTCTTCTCCATGTCATACTTATTAACTCCTGAGAACTAAAGTCGGCTCAACCATCCTTCTGTTTAAAATCCACTTTCTCTAATTCTCCCAGAATAAATCCAACTTCATAACGTTGTCCACTCCAGATCATTCACTATATGGACTGTTTGGGAGTAGGGGTGAAAGTAGTTGCTCAGACTAAAAGACTTTAAAAACACCACGCCCTAAGCCTCCAATACCCGTCTCTATCTCTTTTCTTGCTTCCACTCATAATCCCATTTGTGACTAGCTCTACAGTAACCTTTCAAAATACCACCTTATATTTGAGATATTTTTTCTCTGACTATATATTCATAAGAGTGTATATGCCACAAAATCACTGGTGACATTATCCTTTTCTCTTGTAGGCTCCCAGAAAATGGTAGGCATTTACATAGTAATTGTTTGTAGACTTAAACTCAAGTGAAAAGAATTCACAAAATTCCATGCTTCCTTTACAACCTAGAAAACTCTTCGTAAAGCACCTAAGATTTTCCCAAAAATAGGTTAGCCTATTCAGCTTTCGTGCTTAAAGTATAATTTTGTTCATGTGTCTATAAAATAATTTGAACTTTATATTTTAATTTTATTATAATTTTATATAATTTTAACTACACATTTATATATATACTTTCCCAATTAGATTGTGAACAAAGAGAGATATTTCATATATATGGACTCGTAACACAACACTTCCTTCAATAAACACTGCATGGTGGGCATTGAATAAAATTTTTTGCATCACTGGAATTATACCCTGAAGTTTGTTAATGAAGAGGGCTTGCTGTAAATTAAGCTTGAATACTTAAAACTTAGAATCCATCTCCAAACCCTTTATGCTGATGCTGCTACTTTGACTTTTTTCTCCATTACCTTAAGGATGGTATTACCTAATCTACCTGTCTTGCAAATTGCAGGTGTTGATGAAGCATATCCATTTTAATTGAACTGTTAACCCATGGGAGAATTTCACTTACTCTCTCTTAATGGCATTTATGTTTTTAGATTATTTAGCAGCTTTGATTATTTAGAAGAACCCCTTATGATTTATCAAGTAAAATGACATGATTAATGTTGTACATTATACTTTCTTTAATATGATTTTACAAGTGGAAAGAAGCATCTGGATTTAATCACAAAATTACATTGAGCATCAGTGGTGCATGTAAACCAGCTCATACTAGTGCTAGATATATCGTTTCTCCTGTGATTACAGACATCTATTGGCTATTCTAATTTTCTAAAGACTCACCTTTTCAGCCAGTCTGCAGAAATTAAGAAAGGTAGAAACAAGCACAGTTAAACACAGTTCAGGAGATCAGGGAACCCTTACAAGTGCTTGTGGTTTTATTTTGTTTTAATTACTGTTGATACATAGTATTCAATTTTATTAGCAGCAAGCTTTTGTGTAACTTTCTTAGGAAAAAGAAATCCTTGGTGATTTCTCTTATTTTACCATAATGCTTGCTGCCTTCTCTCCTCCTCCCACTTCCATTTTCTCTATCCACAACCATTGCATTTTGGGTTTTATATAGGTTTGCATGGTTTCCTATTAAAGATGCATAGTATTATTGGTGGAAATGCTCCAAAAAAGGACAAAAGTTCCAAATCTATGTTAGGTTAAAATGCCCCAAATAAATTGTTGCCAAGATAAGAAAGTTTTAGAGTCTGACTTAATAAATGGACTTTGCCCATTTATTATATTAGCTTTGAGATCATGAGTAAATTACTTAAACTTCCTTAGCCTTAATTTCTTTTTCAGAAAAAAAATTAGCAAAATAATACACACCTTATATGATTGTTGAATGACACATTCAGGAGGTACATTTAACATCATGCCTGTCAAAAATACTAAGGGCTTCAAAACTGTTAGCTATTATCAAAATTACTGGGCTAAGTTTCTTTGTTTCCATCATGGCAAATTTCCACTATAGATCTTGTCCTTAAAATAAATGAATATAGGGGCGCCTGGGTGGCTCAGTCGGTGAGTTCGAGCCCTGCGTCGGGGTCTGGGCTGATGGCTCGGAGCCTGGAGCCTGCTTCCAGTTCTGTGTCTCCCTCTCTCTCTGCCCCTCCCCTGTTCATGCTCTGTCTCTCTCTGTTTCAAAAATAAATAAACGTTAAAAAAATTAAAAAAAAAATAAATGAATATAAATAGAACATAGTATAATAGAAAAGATAAATGTTTTCACTTTAAGAATAAAACAACTGTTTTGATTAAAAATGGAAATCTAGGCTAATGTGTTTATATTTCTCCCAATCTAGATACTATGCACTTAAAACTCCATATAGTTGAATAAAGTAATAATATTTTTAAAATCTCAGATAACTAGAATTGGAAACATTAATACACAAATATTTAGATATGTTTCTGCATGGAAAATGTGTGTTATCATTTAAATGGATAAACTCATTTAGAGGTTAACACGATTTAGAATCTACCAAGAGAAGGGAGGAACAATACTGGCAGCAAGTCTTCATACAGACACAGATGTAGTGAGCAGAAGCTTAGTGGGCCAGAGATCACAGGGATGAGCTAAGAAGTGTCTGTGGAAAGAATATTCCTCACCTTCAATCTTGCTTGTGCGGCATTTGTTGTGGTGCCAACTTTAAGCACATACAAACATTTTAAAGAAACTAAAAGACATGCTTGGAAGGACAGAGTCTCAGAATGTGAACTGGCACAACAAATGAGAGCTCTTTCTCCATTTTATGTTGAACAGGTCAACATGGCCTTCTCTTCAATGCAAATAAAGTGAAGCCTGCCAGCCAATCTTTCTTGTAGAAAGATCAAAAATGATAAAACAGGAAAACAGGCTGCTATATGTATAAATATATACATACATGTGTGTGTAGTCAGTTCTTTCCTATTGATCCTCATTTTTCATACCTTTACATATAGATATGAATATCTACCTGTCATCAACTCTTTCCTTTTTTTTTTAAATCCCCATTTTTCATAGCAGCCTGTTTTAACATCTTCAATCTCTCTATAGGGAAGAGAGGCATACAGACTGGTAGGCTTTACTTGCTTGAAAGAGGAGAGGTAACCATGGTGACCTGTTCAATACATAAGAAAAGAGAGCTTTCATTTGGCATGCCAATTCACATATTTATGCTAAGGAACTGAAGAAAAATCTAGGAAATTTCCAGATATATAAAAAGAGTTTAATGTATATGTAAAGTATCTATGAAATGAATACATCTACAAGGAATTGCAAAGGTAAAGGATAGAGAAAGTAGCAATGAAGAAATAATAGGGAAAGAAACAAAGAAGAAAATTTCTCAGGTCAAAGAATGAAATAAAAATTTTTGAGCCAGAATACCATGTGAATGTGCATGACAAGTTTTTTTAAACATTCTCTCACTTAGCTATGAGATTTCAGAATCCCCAAAGCAAATGAAAATCTGAAATATTGTAGATACTAATATTTTTTCATTTATGTTTTGTTTGGATGTGCTGCTTCCAAGTCCATAGCTTTTTCCCCCCATTTTTATAGCTTTTCATAATCAAAATTATGTGGATTATTTATATTGACCCTTTCAATCCTTCACACGCTATTTAATTTTGTTATATTTAGGAAATTTGTCTTTATATAAAACATATTACAAAAATATACAAAAAATAGCCTCTTATATTTTCCTATAAATATTTCCCTTATATATATTCAATACTTATATTCTTTATATAAAGTGTACACTCTTTTCTCATATGAATAACACTTATCACTGGTGCTGGAAATTTTTCTCTCATAAATGAAATAAAATGTCTCATGCTCTATGAACCTTATTGAAATTTTTAAATTTTGTTTGGAATTACATTGGATAAATTTTGGGTGCTTGGGTCTTGAAATATCTCTCAATTTATTTAGGATATCTCAAATAATTTTCTCTAAAATTGCATAATCTCCACAAAAGTCTATACATTTTTCAATTTGTTTCTGCATACATTATATTTATATCTCTATAAATGGGACTTTAAAAAGTAATGTGCTATTTATGTACTATGTATAGCTAATATACATAGTAATGTAAGTTCTCAAATTGACTCATACTCCCAAACTTGCCAAACTCTAATTAACTCTAATAATTTACAGGTTCCTGTAGTATTTTCCTTGATTATAGCTATATTATCTGTGAAAAATGCCTATATGACTTTGTCTTTTGTAACTCATATTTTAAGATATTTTTCTTGTCTTTCTTCACTAATTATTATTACCAGTATAAGAAATATCCTTATTATTTTCCTACAAATGGTCTTTTTAAAATACTTACCAATGATAAATATATTTATGTTATATACTTCTCTATTAACTCCAGGTAAGGATGTTCCTTTATATACTTTGATTGCTAAGAATATTTTTAAAGTATGAGTATCTGCTGATAGTAAATTAATGGAATTACTTTTTACACTTCTTGATATGATGTTTCTCTTTTACTCTAATTAGTACAGCATATTTTATTAATTGACATTCTGATATGTAAATAATTCTTAGTGTCCTGAGAAGAACATATCTTCCTCTTGAGTTACAATTTTGCACACATGTGATTTATTTTGTCTGAGTTTATTTACAATATGTGCCTCTCTGTTCATAACAGATTACACTAAGGTGTATCTGTTTCACGTGCACTGATTTGGGTTTCTGAGAAATACCCTAGCCCAGTAACAGAATTGGACACAATGCCTCTGGAACGAACCTCTGTAATAAACATTGGTGAAAAATAGCTTATGTTCCATTCCTTGAAGTATGTATAATTTACCTCTGAATTCTCTGGCACAAATGATATCATGTGAGTAGATTTTTAAAACTGATTCAACTATTTTAAAGATCATGGTTGATCTCACTTTTATGTTTTATATTTATAAAAAATTAAGTTTTTCAAAAGTTTTTCTTATACATTGGGCATGTTTTTTCAACACCATTTACCTTTAGTTTAGAAAATATCTTATCTCTGGTTTGCCCTTATTTCCATGATATTATTTATTTAATCTTTCCTATTTATCAGACATTTGGCTATCTTGTTTCTTCCAGTTAAAGAGCATTTTATATTATCTTCTTTAATGTATCTATTTTCAAATCAATCATTTTCTGTCTATTTTGTTAATTTTCTTTATTCTTTGATTTTTTAACTTGTTGATTTTTTTTTTTTTCAACGTTTTTTATTTATTTTGGGACAGAGAGAGACAGAGCATGAACGGGGGAGGGGCAGAGAGAGAGGGAGACACAGAATCGGAAACAGGCTCCAGGCTCCGAGCCATCAGCCCAGAGCCTGACGCGGGGCTCGAACTCACGGGCCGCGAGATCGTGACCTGGCTGAAGTCGGACGCTCAACCGACTGCGCCACCCAGGCGCCCCCTTTAACTTGTTGATTTTGACATAACTTAGAGGATGTTGTGGAAATAGTACAAATATTGTGCAGCCTTACTAACCTTTCCCCAATGACAACATTTTATATAAATATAATATCAAAACCAGAATACTGACATTAGTCTGTTAACGCTAACTAAACTATAGATCTTATTCAGTTCCACCAAGTTTTATAAGTACCTGTGCATATGTGTAGTTTGCCACAATTATATTCTACGCATATTCATTTATGTAATCCTCACTACAATCAAGATACAGAATTGTTCCCTCACCACCAAGAAATTCTCTTTTCCTCTATAATTGCACTCTCACTCCTCACTGTTTTGGAAATTACTTGGTTTTGCTCTCTCCTGCATTTACAGACGGTTATGTAAATGAAATCCTGCAGCACATAACCTTCTGAGATTGGCTTTTTTCACTAATGACAGTGCCCTTGACATCCATGGAAGTTGTCACATGTAGCAATAGTTGTTTTTTTTTTTTTTTTAATTGCCCCTTAATATGCCATGGTATACATGTGTATCACACTTACTGGGCCCTTTACCCTTTGAAGGGCAGGCTTATTTCCAATTTCCGGCTACTACAAATAAAGCTGCTATCAACATTCATACATAAGTCTTGGTGTGAACAGAGGTTTTTGTTTCTCTGGGTATCTGTTCAAGAGTGCAATTAGTTGGGTCATATTATAAGTATAGTTTGCTTTTATAAATAACTTCCAAGTAATTTCTAAAGTGGTTGTTACCATTTTACATTCTTACCAGAAATGCATGAAAAAAAAAGTAGTTTCTCCAAATTCTTGCTAGCATTTAACTTAAAAAAAATAAAAACACATTTTATCCATTCTAATAGGTGTGTAATAACATCTTGCGGTGGTTGTAACTGGTGACTCTCCAGCAGTTCTGGCATTCAGCATATCTTCATGTGCTTACTTGTCTTCACATCTCCTCTTTAAGGAAAGGTCTGTGCACATCCTGGGTTTATTTTTATTTGTTGAGTTTTGAGAGTTTTAATATGTGCTAGTGTAAGTCCTTAGTCTGATATATGGGTTGCAAATATTTTTTCTTTAATGGTCTTTTGCTTTTGACTGTTTTTCATATAGCAAAACTTTTTATTTTGATGGTCTAGTTTTCCATTTTTTTATTTTACAGATTATGCTTTTTAAGCAATGTCTGAGAAGTCTTCACCTAGCCCCAGACCCCAAGCATTTGCTCTTATATTTCTTTCTAAAGTTTTATAGTTGTACATTTGAATCTATCTTCCATGTTCAGTTCATTTTTATAAGGTGTGAGGTTTAAGTTGATGTGTTTTTCCTCTTGGGGATTTTGTCATTTTTATAAGGTGTGAGGTTTAAGTTGATGTGTTTTTCCTCTTGGGGATTTTGTTTGTTTGTTTGTCTGTTTTGTCCATAGATAGCCAATTGCTCCTGTGAAGACTATCCTTCCTTCAGTGAATTAATTGGGTAACACTGAAGGAGCTTTTCCTTACAAATTTAAGTACAGAAAATTACACTCTGTTACAGTGATGATTCTCAAACTGCATAATTTGTGTTTCTCTTTATTATCTTCCAAATTTCCTTTGCTATTCTGCATATGCCTTTGTAATAGACAAGCAAAAGTATATTAAAAATAAAAAGTGTTTAGGAGATGATGTGAAGATACTATCCATTAACCAATTTTAATCCTTTACATATGCCTCAATCATTTACCCTTATAATTTCAATTCTGAAATTTAGACGAACAAAAATACTTTACTGTTCAAGCTGTGTTGATCCAAAAGATTTTTAGACAAAGGATTTATAAAAGATTAATGGTTTACATTCATAGGATTCTTCTCACTACTTATAAATTTATAAGATTTTAATTAAGGCTTTGCATTAGTGTTTTTTTAATCTCCCTAATAAATACTCTAAACTTATCCCCAGATGGTTTCACTGATGAAAGGAAGTAGTTTATGAAGTTTTGAGATTAGTGACTGAAACCTAAACAGAATCCATTAAATTACACAAAAGGCATGTAAAGATTAAAAATTGAATTTATTAAGGCACTGGGTGACTCAATCGGTTAAGTGTCCAGCTTCGGCTCAGGTCATGATCTTACCATTTTTGAGTTCGAGCCCCTCGTAGGACTCCGTGCTGACAGCTCTAAGACTGGAGCTTGCTTTGGATTCTGTGTTTCCCTGTCTGCCCCTCCCCCACTCACCCTCTGTCTGTCTCTCTCTCAAAAATAAATAAATATTAAAAAAAATTTAAAAATCATAAAAAATATACCTAAAAATATTGAATGTATCTTTAGGATGCTTGTAGCAATGAGGAACTAAAAAATTCGGTGAATCAATAAATTGTCATTTTTCTTTCCTTTTAATGAAATATACTTAGGTTTGCATTACCCTCTTAGATTCTAATTAATCTAACACAAAAGCCTCTGCATTGAATACCCATGTGAATTTTTCTTATATGTTTTGTTCACTTCCACAATAACAACAACTAATTATATGAAACTTCAAATGAATAAGGGGAGGCTATTATCATACAAATACCTTTTAAGTAGGCAACTCTTTCTCAAATTAGCTTTAAAACACTGCCAGTATTTGTTTCCATTATTCCTAAATGACCCTGCTTACCTTAAAACCATATAGGGAAGGAGATTCAGATTTTCTGGTTATATTTGCAAGCTATGCATTCTGTAGTCAGGTAATATAATTATTTGAATGAATTATTGCTTATTGATCTTTACTACATTTTATATACTACATGCTAGGTAATATTTAAGTCCACTTAATTTTTGCACATCTAATAACTAAAATGGTAACTAACATTTACTCATCTTCCAAGATCTAGTGAGGATGAAAAGTTTACATACGTTTATTAATATTCAGCAAAGTTGGGCCACTAATTGCATTAATTCAACACTGTATGAGTAAGAAACTGAGACAAGGAACATTTGTGGATAATACAAGGTTAAAAAACTGGTATTTTTTCATTTCAGAGTGTGATGCTTAAAAGGAAGGCTGACTGGATTCAGGGCTTTAAAATGTGGTAGTCCCAGGGTCCCTGGGTGGCTCAGTTGGGTAAGGGTCCAACTTCAGCTCAGGTCATGATCTCACAGTCTGTGAGTTCAAGCCCTGATTTGGGCTCTGTGCTGATAGCTCAGAGCTTGGAGCCTGCTTCTGATTCTGTGTCTCCCTCTCTCTCGGCCCCTCCCCCACTCATGCTCACGCACCTGCTCTCTCTCTCTCTCTCTCTCTCTCAAAAATGAATAAATGTTAAAAATTTTTTTTTCAAAAAATGTGGTAGTCCTTTGTTCTGATTGTCTCAACCTGTTGTATCATCCTCACTGTGTTATAGTAAGGCCAATGAGACTGTTTTAATAGATAACATTCTAGGAAAGTCCACTTCTGAGATTTTAAACATTATATCACACTCTGAATCCCTAGAATCTGCCCAGCTCCCTCTTCCTCCTCCCACTGCTCCTCTTCTCCGACTTGATAGAGACCTCGTCACATCTCCATTTTTCATATCTATTATCTCTGTGCTGGATTTACTATTTCCTACTCATTCCAAACCCCATCATTCTTTCTGTGGCCTCAACTGTTTTCTTAGATCTGAAATCCAGTAAGCCATCTTAGCCTTTGTGACACTTGATCTTGTGTCAATCCAAAACTGTAAGATTGTCTTTACAACCAATTTGCCCAGCACTGCATGAGGGAAGTCCAGAAACAGAGAAGTAGATCTAATAAAAATTCATGGTCAATAATATTAGTTTGGTCCTCTCCACTGACCAGCAAGCTTACTGTGTGTTAACTGTGCCATTTTCTAAACCACATTTCTAGATGTTTTGCATTGTCTTTAAGCCCCATAGCTGTTCTCTCCCTATACTCTTAGCAGATGACTATAGTCTGTTGTGGTAAGAAACGTCATTGAATATAAATCACTTTAAAACTCCCTTCTCACCCATCCCTCATCAGTATCTGCAGCCTTATCTAAATCTAGACCCTTCCCACGGAAAAGAAGGTCTACTATTGTGCACAAGCCAGTAATACCATGATCTGCCAACAAATCATTGTCAACAATTCCTCTTTAAGATTGAGCCTTATTAATAGCCTTTCCTCCTCATTTTTTGCCCAGTCTTAAAAGAATAAAATTCAATCTGGTATTTTACATGTAACTTCAAGTGCAATTCCCTAATTTGTAGCTAAATTTCTTGAAAAATTAGTAGACTGTCCTATATGTTTTCCTTATTTTTCAATCACATCACCTATCTTGGGATGCCCATGCATTCACTGGGTACTTTTATTTTTTTTTTATTTTTTATTTTTTATTTTTTTATTTTTAATTTATTTTTAATTTTTTTTAATGTTTATTTATTTTTGAGACAGAGAGAGACAGAGCATGAACAGGGGAGGGTCAGAGAGAGAGGAAGACACAGAATCTGAAACAGGCTCCAGGCTCTGAGCGGTCAGCACAGAGCCCGACGCGGGGCTCGAACTCACGGACCGTGAGATCATGACCTGAGCCGAAGTCGGAAGCTTAACTGACCAAGCCACCCAGGTGCCCCACACTGGGTACTTTTAAATCATCACTTATCTCTGCTGACGTATAGAATGGTAGTAATACTTATATTATTTTAAAATTATGCCTCCTCTTGATCTCCAAAGCACTTCTGTAATAGTGGAGTCTGTTTGTCTTTCCTTAATATCTAGCACTTCTATTCGTTTTCTCATACAGCTTCTGCTCCCCTTTATACACCATTTAAAAGTTCAGTTCTCTTTGGGTTTGCCCTTCTTATCCCTCTTCAGTTTTAATTCTGAGCATTTCCTCAGGTTTGTCCTAACTCACACATACTGTTTCACAAGGCACCCACCATCTGAAGAATAGCACAGTGAACATTTTCGGTACTAAATGTTATCTTGAGCTTTGACATATATAGCTGGCTATGTGTTACACACTTTGATAAATATGAGTGATTCCTAAGCATATCATATCATATTCAGTGTGGATCGAAGAGAAAGTGGACTCACCTCCTTCTCACCATTCCTGCCCTGAAAAACAAACAAATGAACAGACCATCAAACAGCTCCTTCTTCTCTTACATTCTACGTTTGGGGAGTGGCATTAACTTCTATCTAGTCAATAAAGCAGAAATCAAGGCTCATTCTTGATTTGTACTTTTGCTTCATTTCCCTACATCTAATCAGCAAATCCAATTTACTCAATAACTTAATTAACTCTTGTATTTTTTCCTTACTGTTAGTCTAAATGCTTCAGATTAGTTCATCATGCTTGTATTTTCAAAACCCGAATATATTTCTAATACTTCCTCACAATCTATTCTTATTTCCATTCAAACCATTCTCTACTATATCCAATAATATTGCATTTACTACAGAGCACATATAACCAGACAATACTCCTGCCTTAAATTGTTACCTTAAGGATAAAATTCAAATGTTTTATTGTAATAATAAATGCTCCTTATGGTCTTGATCTAGAATTCAAAGGAATATGTTAATCTTCACCATAATATATCCTATTTTCTTCTCATGTGAAACATATATCCTTTTTAAAATGTGTCACACCCTGTTAAAACATTTCTTTTATTATACAACATGCTATTTTTTATTCTAGGAATATCATTGCCAATACTTTACTCAGTTGCTTATGATTTTGGCCACCTCCTAACTGTAAGAGGAGGTTTAAGTTCCTCAGAGAGCCTCTGATGACCATTCCAAGCCAGATGTTTCTTATTCTCCTCAACACCCTTTATTATAGCCTTTAATATCCTTTATGTGATACTTTTCCTTTTTGTCTATCACTCCCAGAAGACTGTGAAGTGATTAGAGCCAGGACCCATGTCTTTGAATGCCTCATGCACAGAATGGGACATCAATTATTTAAGCACTCAAGTATTACTGATTGAATAAATGAATAAATACACATTTTGATCTCAAGTAGATTTCTCCTTCTTATGACAGAACCCTCATATCTGCCAGACAATGAAGTATGAACAAGAAAAGTTTGATTTCAAGTCCTTCTATTCAAGATTCCAGACAACTCATCTTTCTGACACATTAATTCTTCAAATATATTTGCAACACTGCATGACTTTCTTTTATATTCATTTTTTACTTTTCTGCAATTTTGCCTTAGATTTATTCAGTTCAAGAAGATTCTTCTCTCTTACTTACTTTAAAACTTATAGATATTTGTAGATTTTGATCAATATGGTTCTCAATGGGATTATTTTTAAATTCTGGTTGCCTTTATGTGCTAACCATATAGCAAGTAAATGAAAGAAAGGCAGGGTTTAAATGAGGTTTAAATGAGGTTTCGGAATTCACCTACATATTTGGAATATCATAGTAAGTTCACTCAAACTACTTGTGCTACTCAAAATGTGGCACCTTTATATCCTATAGATAATTACTTCTTCTGTCCTATATCCTACCTGGGAAGCTGGATAAAGTTACTTGCTAATTAATGATCTCATTATCTCCTCCAGTTTGAACACTTAAATATGCAGTCAATTCAGATTCATAGTCTTTTTTTGAGTTGGTTTAAGGTTTTTGTTTTTTTTTCCTCTTGGATGATTCAGCTTTTTGTAGGTAATTGTTCAGATTCTCTATACTGTATGCACATCTCCTGGATGACTTTCTGAGTGCTTGGGATAGAAGAGTATGCTTCAGAATCCTGGCTGCAGAATAATTTTTTTTGATCTGTACTGGCTTATGCTGTTCTGATCACTGGATTTATGGCCACTAATTTGCAACCTGCTCAATCTAGTCTTTTGGACATTGGAACAGTACCCATAGCCATAGTCTGTGGACTCAGAAAATTGTACCAGAACAAAAGTATCCACTCTGCCCACCTGTCTGTTCTACCCCAGGCCACTTCCTATTGTCCAGCCCTCTCAATCCTTCCACATTCCCTCACTGTGGCCCATTGGAATATTTGGAATGCATGCATGCCCTACATAGAACTTACTGAGCCAGTAATGCTGTGTAAAGCCATCAATTATGCCACATTTTACAGCAAATGATATACTCTCTCTCCAGGACATACTGGATATGGCTTAGAGGTTGGAATCTCCCAAGCTATGCCTCCCAACCTAAGTGTGCAATTACTCATCCTTGACTGCCTGATTTGGGGGGATTTTCCAACATTTTCTCTCTCCTAGGAGTTCTACAGCAAGAGACAAAAATGGAGAGGGAAAAAGCACAAAGATGGGTATGTCTGTCTCTTGCCTTACCCGCAGCCCTTGGACATGGAAACACTTTCTCCATTTTTCTCCACTGAGATGATTTCCATTCCATAAACAATGAGATGAAGCTCTACAGTTCTGCCTCCTGATAAATCACTGGCATTCTAAAGAATTTAGAGATTTTTTTTCTTTTAATAAAGAAGGACTCTTAAAGTAACAGTACTGCTGTTATACAAAAAGTATTGGAGACTTGTAAGTAAATAATTGCATTTTAGTTCTAGGTGGTATGTATCTGTCGATATAGTCAGTATAGAGTTATAAGACAAAAGGTATACAAGAGCCTAGAATAAATGAGTAAACATTTAAAAAAAGATGCCTTTCCATGACATACATTCTAATGGCTTTTTATTTCCTTGTAGTAGACACAGTGGTACCCTTTAAGACAAGGGTACTCATTCTCCTAAGCTTCTGGGAATATTGCCTGTTAATGAAGGACTGTCCCTCTCCATCAACTGACCTTGACTAAAGGGAGCTGTCTTACCCAAGGCTACCAGTCCTAAGGGGGATCTAAAATAATTCTGATACCAATTTTCAAAGCATGGGGCTTTATTCACACCCCCAAGTTCTCAGATACCAGGTGAATGTCCTACAATTCAATTCTGATGCCTTCCACCTGGAGATAATATCAGATCCCACAGATTAAGGGTTTAATCTCACAAGACTGTCCCCGAACCCCCAACTTCAGACACAGGTTGCAAGTCCAAGTTGTTACCTGTGCTGACCAACCATCTGTAGATCAGAGATTCCAATGACCTTCTCCTTGGGTTCTATTAATTTACTAATATGGCTCACAAAACTCAAAGAAACATTTCACTTACTAGATGACAGCTTATTATAGAAGAATATAATACAGGAACAGCACCATGGAATTGATGCACAGGGTAAAACTTGTGAGAAGGCACATGGAGCTTCAGTGCCCTCTTCCAGCCCCACCACACTCCCAAAACTCCATGTACTCTCCAACCTGGAAGTTCTCTGGACCCTCTCCTGTTCGGTTTTTATGAAGGCTTCATTACATGGGCATGGCTGATTAAATCATTGGCTGCTGGTGACCAATTCAACCTCCAGCCCTTCTTCCTTTCTCAGAGGTCAGGGGGTGGGACTGAAATTTCCAACTCACCAATGATAAGGTTAGGTCCCCTGGCAACCAGCCTCATTAGTAAGTGCTTTCCAAAAGTCACTGCATTAACATAAACTCAGGTGTGACTGATAGGGATTTGTTAGGAATAGTAAAACATCTTTATCACTTGCATTCCAAGAGTTTAGAAGCTCTGTGTCAGAAACAGGGATGAAGACCAAATATATATTTGAATTTTTTTAATGTTTATTTATTTTTGAAGGAGAGAGAGACAGAGCATGAGTGAGGGAGCGGCAGAGAGAGGGGGAGACACAGAATCCGAAGGAGGCTCCAGGCTCTGGGCTGTCAGCACAGAGCCCGATGTGGAGCTTGAACTCACAAGCCGTGAGATCATGAGCTGAGCCAAAGTTGGACGCCCAACCGACTGAGCCACCCAGGCGCCTCCAAATATATGTTTAATCACAATATTACAAGGCCCATGTTCAATAACTGGTTGATGCAGGATTAAGAGAACCAATCTTTTCACCTAAGTTCAGAACAAGTCTGAACCGCTATCCCAGTGTATAGAATTTGCGGAAGCTTCTGAGCCAATGTATCTCAATTCAACCTCTCCCTCTGTGAAAATACTGCTTCTCCCATTTCATACAGTTTCCTGAGAGTTCTCCTTAACAAACCACCTGCAAATAACTCTCCAGTTTAGAGGTTATTTCCCAAGACATCTGACCCATAAGAGCTGAAATAGGGATTTTGGAGCCAGACTGATTCCCCACTCAGAGGCAACTGCAACAGAACATTATCTCCTCTAACCAATCTTGGTCACCTCATTTTCTCATGTACATTTTTTCAAAGCTTTCCTCAATAATGTCCTTATGTATACAAATCTGTCTCAGAGTCTGTTTCCTATGGAAACCTACCTTTGACAATCCAGATGCTGCCTTTGTTTCAAGGCATAGTAAAAGTAACAAAACACTATAAAGATGAAAAATTCAGGTAATAATCCCTTTAATTTTCACAGTATTTTTATACCTTGCCAAGAAAATTGATTTGTAATTTCTGGTTTGATGTGGATAAAATACCAAGGAAGAGAAAGACATTGAAAGAAACCAGATAGCAATATTTGTTAAAGATTGGTCTTTAAACCTATGACCTTGCCTTAGATTTCTACATATTAACCTGTACTTCCTCTATTGATCTGAGAAATATTTTGACCTTACTAATAAGAAATAAATAGTAAACAAGATCAATTGCAATTCAGCCTCCTTATTTCTTGTAAATATGCACTTGGTCGTGCCAGAAACATTGAAAATCACAAAGAAAGAGAAGAATATTTTTCAAAGTATATAATGCAAGTTTCAGGATAAACCATTTTATATCTTTTAGAATATAAGAATATATAGTGTCTGTAAATTAGTAGCAAAAAGTCAAAAGGAGATAAAGTCTGAAAAAGAAATAGATGATGGGAAAAGATGAAGTAAATATGCATGAAATAAAATATGTGAGACATTAAAACGAATTTACAGAATCCACATAGGCAAAAGCAAAAAACTGACAGTACACTGTAAAAGAAAAAAACAGTTTCTCACATGGAAAAGAAACTCAAGATTTTCCTGTATTAGTTTTTTTAAATGGAAACAAGTGAAGATAACAGATATGAAGGAAAAATTGAGGAATCAATACTTGAAGATCATTTGTAATCCTGAGTGTCCAAAAAAAGTGAAAAAATATAATGAATGATAGATCAAATATTTTTTACTGAAGAAGGTCTTTATATGAATATTGACATGAGAAGTCAGTCCTGGCAAAGTAAAATCAATTAAAAAATATACAAAGCCTTATTTTTTGCAATGCTTGACAATTTTTTTTATTTATTTTTGAGAGAGATAGAGAGAAAGAGAGAGAGAACAAGGGGCAGAGAGAGAGGGAGACATAGAATCCAAAGCAGGCTCCAGGCTCGGCTCTGAGCTGTCAACATAGAGCCTGACACAGGACTCAAACTCACGAAACCATGAGACCATGACCTGAGCCAAAGTTAGATGCTTAACCAACTGAGCCACCCAGATGCCCCTGCAATGCTTGATAATTATGAGGGGCACAAAGACAATCAAATGATCTTTAGATTTTTTTATGTAACACTATTGTTTTCAGCAACATTCAAAACATTTTCCCAAACATATTGTTTTTATTTGCAGAGATATTCTATATATGTTGGTTTTTTAAAAAATAAATCAACACTTCACACTTATTCAAGAAGTTTTATTTTAATGTGTAATTATAACACAAACTATAGTAGGAAAATATAAAAGCTAGTGATGTATTACTCAATAAATACTGAGAGGTGATGTCTGAATAATTCCTCTGAATCTGGTTATAAAAAAATGTTTAAATGTACTTTTAAAAGAAAATATGTATACTGCCTAAATAATGGTGCAATAACAATCCACAAGAATTCTTTATTGAATGCCTACACTATCCAGGCATAACTTACATACATCTTATATAAATTTCACAATGATATAATCAAACATATATTTCTAGTTCTGTTTTACAGGTTTATAAAGAAGCTGACAAAGATAATGTTTTCTCCTAATGATCACAAATTAAAGAATAGGGAAACATTTTAAATCATGGGTTGCTTGATAACACATCCCGCAATTTTTTTTTTGTTCTACTTCTTCATGGAATATACACTAATACTCACACAGATAGCTTTTGTAAAAGAATGGTGTTGTTCACCTACGAAGGATTAAAGGTAGACTCCCCCTCAACATTTATCAGATACATTTTTAAGTTATCAATAATATCCACACTGTCACTCATTTCCCTAGTGAAGTAGTTTTACATCATTCTAAATTTCCCATCTTTTTATCCCAGGGTACAATTTAACCTCATTCCTTTCTTCCTATAGTTTTTCATTCTCTCCCTCTTTTACTTTTTCAGTAATGACCAATGACATTCTTTTCTAAGGTTCATTATCTTATCCTTACCCAATTAGAATAAAGTCAAAGATGTGTGTATCTCCTTGCTTATTTTTTTGTCTGCTTCTACATATTCTATGAACAAATGATACTGAATCAAATTTTCCAAGCACAATATCCATCTATCATTCTGTCCAATATTCTACAATCTAACTTACTTGGACTTAAAGGCCATGATCTCTTGTTCTACCAATCATACTTCTTTTTTTAGATTTAAGACTGAAAGTAGTGACATATAATTGAAAGTATATGCACTTTGAAGGTTGACAGGTTAGAGTTACAGTTCAGAATTCACCATTTGCCAGATGCATGACATTATTTGAAAAAGTCAATTTGAAATCATTTGAACAATTTCCCCATAAGTAATTGTATTTTTAATGAATAAAATGCATATATTCTAATTTTTCTGATAACTTTTATAAATTATACACTTTGTATATCTTTCTGAAATTAGTCATCCTATTGTAGGGGCTTATTAATGCTGGCTAACTTCCAAACAGAATGCATCTTTCAGTTCTGAAAAATTTGTTAATATGATGTGTGTGTGTGTGTGTGTGTGTGTGTGTGTGTGTTTATTCACAGCTCAGGAAGGGGGAACCTAAAATCTTTCAGAAATAGTAGGTAATATGTCAGAAAGATTTATTAAATTACTGCTATTATATTAATAGTCATATGTTAATTTTACAGTGATAGAGTATTCAACATACAATGTGTGATTTTTGTGGTTTATCCTGTCATTTTATCTCAGCTACTTATGTCTGCTAAATAAATACCTAAATATTAAAGATGAATAGTCTTCATCTGTACTTTTGTTGTCACTATCACTTTAGCTTTTTACTTTGTTACTATTAGAATGAAGAAAACATTTATACCATTCTTGATATAGTAAATTAATAAGAAGCAACAGTTAAATTTATAATAACTTTTTTTGAAATCTATGGGTCTGAGCACAATTTCATTTTAAAGCTGTCCTTTAAGAATACTCAAATGTAGGGGTGCCTCGGTAGCTCCATCAGTTAAGCGTCCGACCTCAGCTCAGGTCATGGTCTCACGGTTGGTGGGTTCGAGCCCCCCATCAGGCTCTGTGCTGACAGCGCAGAGCCTGGAGCCTGTTTCAGATTCTGTGTCTCCCTCTCTCTCTGCCCCTCCCCGACTCGCTCTCTGTCTCCCTGTGTCTCAAAAATAAATAAACATTAAAAAAAAAAAGAATACTCAAATGTACATAGTAAAAGCCGGCATTTCATAGCATTATCTACTATTCAACAGAATTCATATTATTGCTCACTACTGATATCATGTTGAAAGATAATAAGATTTTAAAATTTGAACTTCACATGAAAATGGGAACATTTCCCACTGTGTGTGAGACACTAAACAGCAGTCTTCTTTAAGGGAACTATGGGCACTGGAACAAATTTTTCAATAGTCGTCCTCCTCAGCTCTGTTTTAATAAATGTTGAAAACAGTGTGAAATTTTTATTGTACTAATTAATAACACATCCAAGGAAACTCAATAAGTATGCATATAAATCTGTACATGAAAATCACTCGTGTGCACATACTTGCAGAGGTCCATATTACTATATTACTATTACTATATAGATAGGCAGATAGCTAGACAGATCAGATAGATCTATAGGGAATATTACCAGTATTGCCACTCATTGCCCTCTTGTTGATCATCAGGATCTTTGCTTTCCAATATATAGAATTTCTATTCCTTTCTTTTTGAAGAAATAATATGATGTCGACTCCTCTGAATTAAGAGTCCACAAACAAGATCATATTTTAAATATCTTTTGTACTATTTAATGCCTACTTTGTGTTTAAAAAAATTCTCAGACACTGTGTAGATGAGATTTGGAAATGTCGAAAAACAAGAAAATGAAAAAGAAATAAGTATTCATAATATTATGGTAAAAACCAAATTATTTTAAAAGAATATATCTGATTTTGTTGATACAAGTTGATTAAAAATTATTAAAAAATAATAAAAAGAATATTGCCTCTACTAAGGGGGAAATGAAATATTTGGAGGTATTAATGTATCTCAATCAAAGCTGTGTCTTCTCTAAAGGGGCCATTTCTCTAATAAATCAATTATGGGAGGTGTTTATTTCAGCATTCCAAGCAGCATGATTCTTTGGGTGGCTTTCCTTTATGAGGCATTGCGGCTACAGAAATGAAGACTTACCCTGTGCCCTCAAGAACCTCTCAATTTGTAAGAGATACGGACATGTGTCAAAATATTTCAGACAACGGGCATCTGGGAGGCTCAGTTGGTTAGGTGAGGGTCTCTTTTGATCTCAGTTCAGGTCTTGATCTCAGTGTCATGAGTTTAAGCCCTACACTGGGCTTTGTGCTGGGAATGAAGTCTACTTAAAAAAATAGAAGGGAAAGGAATTTATGGGGCACCTGAGTGACTCAGTTGGATTAGGCATCTTGATATTGGTTCACATTGTGATCCTGAGGTCATGAGATCAGCCCCACATCGGACTCTGTACTGAGACTGAAGCCTGCTTGTGATTCTCTCTCTCCCTCTCTTTCTGTCCCTCCTCTGCTCATGCTCTCTCATTCAAAATAAAAAAGAAAACATTAAATAAATACTTTAGAAGCCATAAGAACTTTTCTTGGTCAACAATATATTAGACAAGAAACTTTTAACACATTTTATAAGAAGAGAAATAGTGTAAGGCATTCTCTTATGGAAATCCAGTAAAATTAAAACTGAATAACAAAATATAAAATAAATAATGCTTATACCTGAAAAATTATAAACTCCCTTTAAAACAACATGGGTTAGAGGAGGTGGGTGTCTCAGTCAGTTAAGCATCTGACTTCAGGTCAGGTTGTGATCTCATGGTTCATGAGTTCAAGCCCTGCATCAGGCTCCCTGTTCTCAGCACAGAGCCTGCTTGGGATCCTCTGTCTCTCTCTCTCTCTCTCTCTCTCTCTCTGCCCCTCCCCATCTTGTGCTATCTCTCTCTCTGTGTCAAAAATAAACATTAAAAAAAAAAACACCATTGTGGGTTAAACACAAATCTTAGAATCTAGAAAATAAAATATATATCAGAACCTATGATATTTGACTATAGAAGAGCTCAGAGGTAAACTTATGATATCAAACTTTTATAGGACTTGATAAAAAAGAATTAAAACTGGATGAAATAGACTTATCCTACTGGCTATGAGGACTTGTATAAGACCAATTCTTCTCCTGAGAACAATTATAAAACTAGAAAATGTACTACAACAAACAAACACCTCCAACTGTTTGAAAGCATAAGAGAGTGCAGAATAAATCTAAGGCTTGAGAGGCAGAGAAAAAAGCCTTCTCCTTCCCTATATCTACCCCATGTCATTTCCATCATTTGTTGATTCCTGATGCAAAATTGTGAGCTCAGCATAAAGCAGCAATCTAGAGGTTTCTCAAAAGCATCAAAGGTCCAGGGAAAAAAGAAAATTGGAATTGAGGCAACTAAAGTAAGATTTGGGACCAAGACTAGATAATCCCATATTAGGACCAGAGAAAAGAAAATTCAGACATAGGTCTGACCTTTATGTGATGTTAGACCACAATTTATTGACAAATTTTAAGGGAGGAAAGATAGCAATTAGCCTTAAAGCTGGCTCACAGAGCCAAGGAGGGGAAACAATGGAATAAATGGGCTTAAGAAGGAACTGTGTACTTGGTATACATGCTAGTATTTCTTTTTTTTTTAAATTATTTTTAAAAAATTTTTTAAAGTTTATTTATTTATTTTGAGAGAGAGAAAGAGAGAGAGGGAGAGAGCGAGTGAGCATCAGCAGGGGAAGGGCAGAGAGAAAATTCCAAGCAGGGTTCCCACTATCTACTCAAAGCCTGGTGCAGGGCTCGAACTCACAAACCTTGAGATCATGAACTAAGCCAAAATCAAGATTTGGATGCTTAACCATCTGAGCCACCCAGGAGCCTTACATGCTGGTATTGCTATGGAGATTCTTGATGAGCTATAACCTAGGAGTAAGAGCCAATTAGAATTAGATGATGCCTCTCCTCTCTCCTCCCACCGAAAATGTTATAAACAAATGCAATTGTTCACCAAACGATGTGTTTATCACCCTGCCCTCTTTACCTGTACCAGCACTAGTTTCTCTTGGGAGACATGGTATCATTCAGAGGCTCTGTCCTTTACTATATATGGTATCCGAAATTAAATATGAAGATATAACTGGAAAACTAATGACCAAACACCAAGAGAAAATTAAAGACAATACAAAGATACCTAAAACAGATTCAGGTTTAGTAGTTAGCAGACATGGACTTTCAAATAACTGGTTAATATATGTTTAAGAAATAGATGAAACAGGAGGGTCCAAGATGGCGGAACAGTATGGAAGGTTTTTTTGCATCTCTCATCCATGAAATGCAGCCACATCAACACTAAACCATCCTGCACACCTAGAAAACTGATTTGATTTTAATACAACAATCTGTACCACCTAAGCCACAGAACTCAGCAGGTACAGGGCACAGAGAGGTGAACTGGGAGAGAGAGAAGCTTCAGAGGGCAGGGAGCTGTTTTCACTTATGGAGAGAGGATGGTGACAATGGGGAGAGTACGGGAAAAGTAACCCCTTCCTAAAAGCAGTCGAAGAGAAAGTGGAAAAGTGGAAACAGTCATAGGGACTGAAAAAAAAAGGGAGAAAGGAGAAAGGAGAAGGTTTGAATTCCATTAAGACTCTATAAACAGGGGGATCACAGAGTCTGAAACTCTGTAGCTCGATACCTGGTGGTGCTCTGGTGGGAAGGGTGAATCCCCAGGAGCAGAGAGCAAGGTCCTCAGAGCCCTCAGGCTACATGGGGAGAGGTGGTTTCCCTGCTGGGAGGACATTTGGTAGAGGCTGTGTGGCTACCCCACAAGCATAGGTCCCACTGGACCCTGGAGAACAACCACATTCACTGGTGCTGGAACAAGGTGGCTAAGGGTGAAAGCTGGTGCCAGAAGTGTGTTGAGATTTACCATAATCCCTGAAACGCTGCTACACAATCACATGAACTTTTTCTGGGGTGGGTTGGCACCCAGCAAAAGTCTCTGGGCATTGGCAGCATCCCTGTCCTGTGAACGTTCCTGGGAGGTAGGTGAGCACCCAGCCATTGCTCAGTGAGACCCTCCCCCAGAGGGTCTGAGCAGGTCAAAACTGCAGTCCCTCACAAGTGAGGGGCTGGGGAACACAGCCACATCTGAGATTAAATCAGGAGGGAGGTGTTGCCAGGCAACCTGATGGCTTGGTCACAGACAGTATAAAAGCAGGGAGTGGACGGAAGCCAGAACAAAGGAGGGGTGCATGAGTGCTGGTGGGGGAGACGGAATTCCGATTCTAGAGACCGGGTAGCTGGCTGACACCATTTTCACCCCTCTGGGCATACACATACACACCTACAAGCACCAAAACAAACCACCCCAGTAAGCTAATCAGCACCATCTAGTGTAGAAAGGAGGCTGTTACACTAAGCCCCGCTCAGCCAGGCCAACCTCGTTCTTCAGGAACACCACAAGTCTCTCTGCCTGCTTAGTTTATGGACTATAAAGTGCTTCATAGTCTGACTTCTAGGGAAAACTGATGTAATTTCAATTGTATTTCAGTCTGTTTGCTGGTCCACCTGTTCAATTTTTGTTTTCTTTTTCTTTTCTTTTCTTACTCTTAAATACAGAAAGAGAAAAATTATATTTATTTTCAATTTTTATTAAAAATATTTGTCCTTAATTTTTTCTATTATATTTTTTTTTACTTTTTTGTAAATTGTTCAAATTCTATTTTACTTCCATCATTTCATTTAATTCTATTTCATTGTATTCATTTTTTCAAATTTTCAAATGTTTTCCTTTTTTTCTTTTCTTTCATTTCTTTTCTTTTTTCTTTTTCTTTTCTTATCTTTCCCTTTTTTGCTCTAATCTACCAAACTCCTTTCAACAACCAGACCAAAACACACTGATGATATAGCATCATTTATTTGATTTTTTGTGTTGTTTTTAATTTTTTAATTTATTTTTTTTTACTTACTAATTCCTTTTTCTTGTTTCAAAATGACAAAAGGAAGGAATTCACCCCAAGAGGAAGAGCAGGAAGAAATGAAAGCCAGGGACTAATCAACACAGATACAAGCAAGATGTCTGCACAAGAATTTAGAATCATGATAATAAGAATATAGCTGGGGTTGAAAATAGATTAGAATCCCTTTCTGCAGAGATAAAAGAAGTAAAAGCTAGTCAGGACAAAATAAAAAAATGCTATAACTGAACTGCAATTTCAAATGGATGCCATGGTGGAAAGGATTGATGAGGCAGAGCAGCAAATCAGTGATATAGAGGACAAACTTATGGAGAATAATGACACAGAAAAAAAGGAGACTAAGGCAAAAGAGCACAATTTAAGACTTAGAGAAATCAGTGACTCATTAAAAAGGAATACCATCAGAATCATAGGAGTCCCAGAAGATGAAGAGAGAGAAATACGGGTAAAAGGGTTATGTGAGCAAATCACAGTGGAAAACTTTCCTAACCTGAGGAAAGATACAGACATCAAAATCCAGGAATCACAGATTGACTCCCAGTAGATTCAACAAAAACCGACCATCAACAAGGCATATCATAGTCAAATCCACAAAATACTCAAGCAAGGAAAGAATCATGAAAGCAGCAAGAGAAAAAAATCTTTAACCTACAAGGGAAGACAGATCAGGTTTGCAGCATCTGCCACAGAAACTTGACAGGCCAGAAAGGAGTGGCAGGATATATTCAGTGTGCTGAATTGGAAAATTATGCAGAAAAGATTTCTTTATACAGCAAGGCTGTCATTCAGAATAGAAGAGATGAAAATTTCCCAGACAAACAAAAATTAAAGGAGTTCGTAACCACTAAACAAGCCCTGCAAGAAATTTTAAGGGGGACTCTATGAGGGAGGAAAGGTGAAAAAAAAGATGACCAAAAGTAACAACGACTAGAAAGGACCAGAGAACACCACCAGAAACTCCAACTCTATAGGCAACATAATGGAAATAAATTTATATCTTTCAGTACTAACTCTAAACATCAATGAACTAAATGCTCCAATCACAAGACATAGGGTAACAGAATGGGTAAGAAAAGAAGGTCCATCGATATGTTGTTTACAAGAGACCCACTTAGATCTAAAGACACCTTCAGATTGAAAATAAGGGGATGGAGAAGCATCTATCATGCTAACGGTTGACAAGAGAATGCCGGAGTAGCCATACTTTTATCAGACAATCTAGACTTTAAAATAAAAACTGTATCAAGAGATGAAGAAGGGCATTATATCATAATCAAGGGTCTATCCACCAAGAAGACCTAACAATTGTAAACATTTATGCGCCAAATGTGGAAACACCCAAATATATAAATCAATTAATCACAAACATAAAGAAACTCATTGATAGTAATACCATAATAGTAGGAGACTTCAACACCCCACTCACAGCAATGGACAGATCATCTCATCAAAAAATCAACAAGGAAACAATGGCTTTGAATGACACACTGGAACACATGGACTTAACAGATATATTCAGAACATTTCATCCTAAAGCAGCACAATCTACATTCTTCTCCAGTGCACATGGAACATTCTCCAGAATAGACCATATACTGGCACCCAAATCAGCCCTAAGTAAGTACAAAAAGATCAAGATCATACCGTGCATATTTTCAGACCACAATGCTATGAAACTCGAAATCAACAAGAAAAAATTTGGAAAGGTAACAAACACTTGGAGACTGAAGAACATCCTACTAAAGAATGAATGGGCTAACCAAGCAGTTAAAGAGAAAATTAAGAAGTATATGGAAGTCAATGAAAATGATAACACCATAACCCCAAAACTCTGGGATACAGCAAAGGTGGTCATAAGAGGAAAGTATATAGCAACCCAGGCCTTCCTAAAGAAGGAAGAAAGATCAGATACACAACCTAACCTTATGCCTTAAGGAGCTGGAAAAAGAACAGCAAATAAAATCCCAAACCAGCAGAAGACAGGAAATAATAAAGATTAGAGCAGAAATTAATGCTATCGAAACCAAAAAAACAGTAGAACAAATCAATGCAACCAGAAGCTGGTTCTTTGAAAGAATTAACAAAATTGATAAACCACTAGCCAGTTTGATCAAGAAGAAAAAGGAAAGGACCCAAATAAATAATCAAGAATGAAAGAGGAGAGATCACAACCAACACAGAGAAATAAAAACAATAATAAGAGAATATTATGAGCAATTATATGCCAATAAAATGGTAATCTGAAAGATATGGACAAATTCCTAGAAACATACACACTACCAAAACTGAAACAGGAAGAAATAGAAAATTTGAACAGACCCATAACCATTAAGGAAATCGAATTAGTAATCAAAAATCTGCCAAAAAACAAGACTTCAGGGCCAGATGGCTTTCCAGGGGAATTGTACCAAACATTTAAGGAAGAGTTAACACCTATTCTCGAAACTGTTCCAAAAAATAGAAATGGAAGGAAAACTTCCAAACTCTTTCTATGAACCAGCATTACCTTGATTCCAAAACCAGACAGAGACCCCACTAAAAAGGAGAACTATAGACTCATTTCCCTGATGAACGTGGATGCAAAAATCCTCAACAAGATATTAGCCAACCAGATCCAACAATACATTAAAAAAATTATTCACCACGTCCAAGCAGGATTTATACCTGGGATGCAGGGCTGGGTCAATACCCACAAAACAATTAACGTGATTCATCACATCAATAAAAGAAAGGACAAGAACCATATGATCCTCTCAATAGATGCAGAGAAAGCATTTACAAAATACAGCATCATTTCTTGATAAAAACCCTTAAGAAAGTAGGGATAGAACGAGCATACTTCGAGATCATAAAGGCCATATATGAATGACCCAATGATAATATCATCCTCAATGGGGAAAAACTGAGAGCTTTCCCCCTAAGGTCAGGAACAAGACAGGGACGTCCACTCTTACCACTGTTATTCAACATAGTATTGGAAATCTTAGCCTCTGCAATCAGACAACACAAAGAAATAAAAGGCATCCAAATCGGCCAGGAGGAGGTCACACTTTCCCTCTTTGCAGATGACATGATACTCTATATGGAAAACCCAAAAGATTCCACCAAAAAACTGCTAGAATTGGAATTCAGCAAAGTTGCAGGATATAAAATCAATGACAGAAATCAGTTGCATTTCTATACACCAACAATGAAGTGACAGAAAGAGAAATCAAGGAATCGATCCCATTTACAGTTGCACAAAAAAACCAAAAAATACCTAGGAATTAACCTAACCAAAGAGGGGAAAAATCTATATACTGAAAACTGTAGAAAGCTTATGAAAGAAATAGAAGAAGACACACAAAAAAATAGAAAAATATTCCATGTTCCTGGATAGGAAGAACAAATATTGTTAAAATGTCAATACTACCCAAAGTAATCTATATATGGAATGCAATCCCCATCAAATAACACCAGCACTCTTCACAAAGCTAGAACAAACAATCCTAAAATTTGTATGGAACCAGAAAAGACCCCAAATAGCCAAAGCAATCTTTAAAAAGAAAACCAAAGCTGGAGGCTTCACAAGTCCAGGCTTCAAGCTATACTACAAAACTGTAATCATCAAGACAGTATGGTAGTGGCACAAAAACAGACACTCAGATCAACGGAACAGAATAGAGAACCCAGAAATGAACCCACAAATGTATGACCAACTAATCTTTGACAAAGCAGGAAAGAATATCCAATGGAATAAAGACAGTCTCTTCAGCAAGTGGAGCTAGGAAAACTGGATAGCGGTGTGCAGAAGAATGAACCTGGACCACTTTCTTACAGCATACACAAAAATAAACTCAAAATGGATGAAAGACCTAAATGTAAGACAGGAAGCCAACAAAATCCTTGAGGAGAAAGCAGGCAAAAACCTCTTTGACCTTGGTCAAATCAACTTTTTACTCAACACATCTCTGGAGGCAAGGGAAACAAAAGCAAAAATGAACTACTGGGACCTCATCAAAATAAAAAGCTTCTGCACAGCGAAGGGAACAATCAGCAAAACTAAAAGGCAACCAACAGAATGGGAGAAGATATTTGCAAATGATATATCAGATAAAGGGTTAGTATCCAAAATCTATAAAGAACTTATCAAACTCAACACCCAAAAATCAAATAATCCAGTGAAGAAATGGGCAAAAGACATGAATAGATGCTTCTGCAAAGAATATATCCAGATGGCCAACTGACATGAAAAAATGCTCAACATCACCCATCATCAGGGAAATACAAACCAAAACCAGAATGAGATACCACTTCACACCTGTCAGAATGGCTAACATTAACAACTCAGGCAACAACAGATGTTGGCGAGGATGTGGAGAAAGAGGATCTCTTTTGCACTGCTGGTGGGAATGCAAACTGGTCCAGCCACTCTGGAAAACAGTATGGAGGTTCCTCAAAAAATTAAAAATAGAACTACCCTACAACCCAGCAATTGCACTACTAGGCATTTATCCATGGGATATAGGTGTGCTGTTTCGAAGGGACACGTGCACCCCCATGTTTATAGCAGCATTATCAATAATAGCCCAAGTATGGAAAGAGCCCAAATGTCCACTGATGGATTAATGGATAAAGAAGTTGTGATATATATATATATATATATATATATATATATATATATATACACACACACACACACATATATATATGTATACACATATATATATGTATACACACATATATATGTGTATACATATATATATGTGTATACATATATATGTGTGTATACATATATATATATGTGTATATATATATATATGTGTGTATACATATATATATATATATACACACACACACACATATACACAATGGACTATTACTTGGCAATCAAAAAAAACCCAAAATCTTGTCATTTGCAACTACGTGGATGGAAGTAGAGGGTATTATGCTAAGTGATATTATTCGGTCAGAGGAAGACAAATATCATATGACTTCACTCATAGGAGGACTTTAAGATACAAAACAGATGAACATAGGGGAAGGGAAGCAAAAATAATATAAAAACAGGGAGGGGGACCAAACATAAGGGCCTCTTAAATATGGAGAAAAAAAAGGGTTACTGGAGAGGTTGTGGGAGGTGGGATGGGCTAAATAGGTAAGGGGCATTAAGTAATCTCCTCCAGAAATAATTGTTGCACTATATGCTAAATAACTTGGAGTAAATTAAAAATAAATTAATTAAAAAAAAGAAGAAACTGGGTAGATAATTTTATTAGAAAAAAAAGAAAAAATAGATGAAAGAGCATCTCACGAGAGAATCTCAATCAGTAAAAAAGAATCAGATGGAAATTCTAAAATAAAATATGAAAACTAACATGAAAAACTCAATAGTTAGATATTATAGAACAGACATAGCAGATCAAACTTTTTTTTACATTTTATTTATTTTTGAGAGAGAGACAGAGACAGACTACAAGTGGGGGAGAGGCAGAGAGAGGGATACACAGAATCTGAAGTAGGCTCCAGGCTCCAAGTTGTCAGCACAGAGCCCGATGCAGGGCTCAAACCCACGAACCGTGAGATCATGACCTGAGCCAAAGTCAGTTGCTTACCCAACTGAGCCACCCAGGCGCCCCTAGAATATTTCTAAATTAATAGAAAATATTCAGAGCGAAAAAGAAAAAGGAAAAAGTTGAAAGATACAGAAAATAATATACTTCTTATTGAATACAATGAAATATTCTAATATAGAGTTGATTAAAATGCTAAACATTGATATAAGAAAGAGTGTCACAAGCAATATTTGAAGAGATAGTGGAAGAGAATATACTGACATTTATGAAAACCTCTACGCAAAAAGTCAAAAAGTCACATTAAACGCCAAGCAGAATAAACTACACATTGGCATGTATACACACACATATCCACCCCCCACAGACCCCACAGAATGCATTAAATAAAAGTATTTTTTTAATGTTCACTTATTTTTGAGAAGGGAGGGCAGGGAGAGAGGGAAACACCGAATCCGAAGCAGGTTACAGTCCCCAGCTCTGAGCTGTTAGCACAGAGCTTGACATGGGGCTCAAACTTATGAATGGTGAGATTATGACCTAAGCCAAAGTCAGACATTTAACTGACTGAGCCACCCAGGCACCACACATTAACAAAAGTATTGAAAAAGAAAGACAAAAAGAAAAACTTACAAATAGGCAGATTAAAGATTATACACACACACACACACACACACACACACACACATATATATATATTTATACATTTATTTCAAAGAATGGCAGGTTATTTTTGTCAGAAATTTTAGAAGTTAGAAGATTATATAGAATGGTATCTTCAAAGTGGTGAAAATGTTAGAAAATACTAGAATTCAATACCGCCTTACTATATCCCTCCATCTGAAACACTGGATCCAAAACTTTTGCCTAATTGGATCATATCACTAAATTGCATATTATTCAATTTTATATCCATGCCTATTTATTCCCATACACATTTTCCCCAGATTCATGTCTATATAAATTTGAAAAAGTATACAGTTCTTCTCACGTTTATCTCAGTGTCTCGTGAATCACACTTTGTACCTTACTCTCTGAGGCCTGCTAGGATATGAGTCTAGTGATTGCTCTAGAAGCAAAAAGAGGTAGACAATATGAATAAATAAAGAATTAAATAAAGAAGTTAAAAAACTACTTATATGGAGGAATCTCTCATTTAAAGATGCATCCTCTTAAACATATTTGTACTTTGAAAAATACGTTCCAAAATAATAATTAAGACTTTTGTCATATAAATTTTCTCATAAGTTTATTTTTAAATTATTATTCATCTCAATTTTATATTTTCTAACAACGAACACAATTGTATTAAAAAACTATAAGAAATAAAAATTCATATATATACGCTATTTATACAATAAAAATTATTTTAGTAGATAATATAAATATCTGCCATAGATTTTGAGTTGTACAACTTTACCACATAGAGGGAGACTTAGGGATTTAGACAGACTTAGGGGGTTTCCAGAGACACAGGAATTGAATGTATATATGTAAAATTTTAGTTGCTCTAGAATGGAAAGGCCCAGCTTAGAGAGTGTCTCATCACTAAAAATGTTGAAATAAAGGCCAATATACCTTTTGTCAAGAATGTTGATGGGTAGATCATGGATCCAGCTGAACTTATTTACACAAACAGACTTTGGTTTTTTGTTTTTCTAGTTCTTACTTATTTTTGTCTTTTCTTTCTTTCTCTTTCTTTTTCTCTTTCCTTTTCTTTCTTTCTTTCTTTCTTTCTCTTTCTTTCTTTTTTTTCTCTTTCTTTTTCTTTCTTTTTTTCTTTCTCTCTCTCTCTCTTTCTTTCTTTCTCTCCCTCTTCGTTTTTTTTTTTTTTTTCGTCTTTCCAAGTTAAGCAAGGCAGTGGTTCCTAGAATTATAGGGCTGCAGAAAGCATAGGATCTATGTTGATAGCACAGCATACACTCGCATCCAACAAATCATTCAGACATGAGATAGAAAATGTAATTCAATGTTGGCTAAACCGATAAGATAATATACATATTTTGAAACAATTAATACACATTTTTTACTGAGGAGAGGAAAAATGAAAATGGGTTTAAATCAAATCAGTCTGGATCACAATAAGCAAAATATCTGAATAACAATAGCATTGGATCTAGAATTTCTTCCATTAAGTTGCCACACAAAAATGGCTTAAAAACTTGTGATATCAACACAATATAACTGAGTAGCATTTTTTTTTAATGTAAAGAACGACTTAAAGTCCTGGCAGAGAAATCATCATAACAGTTCATATGATATGTTTTGTGCAAGTTCAGTTTCAAGAAATAGTTTACCTCTACAGATAAATTTTCATATTTTCTACAGTCATAAAAAATACCAAAAAGTCCGCAACACAAAACAATATTTCTTGAAATGCAAAGAAGGGGGGTACATATGAGATGTAGTATAAAGGCATACTGTATAGATCTCATCTTTTCTTTGATCAGTATTAGAAAGGAGCATTATTGGAGTATTTTTTAGCTTTTTGCAACCCCAATAACAGACACCACTAGGCATATTTTCACCTATTCAACGATTTCTTTGTGTTCAATCTTAGTGCTTCTCTATGTTTCATTTCAGTGAATTTAGGACTGAAGCCACAATAGGCAGCAATGCTATGTCTCCTGGGGAATGTTGGTACTGTTCAATAGTAAGTGTTCATATCGTTCTTTTTCATGGTGGAAACATCTGGGAGAATATGGCTTTGGAATACTTTCCAATGTTCCAAATAAATAACAACTTGAAGACTTTGCCCAAGGAAAAAAAAATACACCTCAGTCAAAGAGTAAGAAGTGTCAGTGTCTTTGCATTTTACTATGGCTGTGCATCACATTTATGAAGACATAATAAATAGTCGTAATAGAAAAAGGGTAGTTAGAATAAAATAAAGTGGTCCATCAAGTACTCAGCTCAAGTTTATTACTGCAATGGACTTGGGTTATAATTACCAACAGAGGAGAGAATAACTATAAGTTATTTTTATGTAAAAAGCATATTATACTAAGCCAACATAATAACACAGTTTTTATGAACCACAATAATTACACCAAAGAATCACACAAGTACATTTTCCTAAAAGAAGAAGGTAGGTGTTGATAAGCTACTATAGAATTTTACAATTGCAATGAACAAAAATAATTGTCATGGCAAAATAATAAAAGTACATTAACTTTTGTTGCAATGCTTGAGAGAGATTAAATAATAAAATTAAAGAATACTTGTTAAATGATAAAAAGGTTTTACATCATGTTTAATGTCTTTGTTTTGAAATGACATTTTTTTCACACAGAAATTCTCTGTATATGAAAAGTTGTTTATTATCCTATACTAGTGGTATGTGGGAGATCACTTTTGTTGCTAAAAACACTTTTCTATAATACTTTAGCAAATTAATATAGGAGAAAATTACTTTTAGGTGAGTATAAATTTAAATATCTACTTTATAAAACTCTAATTAAGATTTGATCTCAAGCCACTATGATTTTATCACTATATTTGATTTTACATTTGGAGCTTATAGAAAAGTCAAATCTTATCACCAGTTATTTAATGTCTGCTAACTAATTAAAGTATATTTTATTAATTCATATTTGAATGAAAATGGAAGACTGTTAAAAAAAGAACACAGAGTCAGGGCTATGTCTTATAGGAGCAAGCCACAATACAGGGACAACATGTAGAGAGATAAGACTTCGTGTAAAGACTATTTATACGAACTCCTGGCTATACACTGATGGGCCATATTGATCATGAAGACAACCACTGATACAAAGTCGTCGAATTTGCTGAGTAATAAACAAGGAGTTTAATATAAGTAGGAATAAAAAATATTCTATTTAAATTTAATTATCACTAAGACCTGATAATTACATAAAGGAGAGCACTTTTTAAGGCAATTTTGAAACCATTAAATGTAGGGAGGTCCTGGGATAGAATTTGGAATATGTATAAAACACCTAAAATATCTCAGAAAACGGCTGAATTGAATGCATTGAGAATACCTGGGTAAGGCACTTGTCTGTTTTAGGAGTGCATCGTGAGTGCCTCGTGAGTCTCCTGGGAGCTGATACAATGTATTCATTCTTCTGCCGGCTTTCAGGAGAAGGGTTTTGTCTGTCTGTACATTGTTTCCCTAATATCTATGGAAGTTGCCACATTGATTCTGCCTTCTAGTCCTTGCCTCTGCTGAAGAGGCCCTATCCAAAAAGGTAAAAAAATGGGGGCAACATCCATAGCTGGGGTGTGCAGTCTAATTAGAGTGGAAACATACCTTGACAATAATTAGTATTCCTTTTTTTTTTTCCAAAAAAAATAAGTTTATTTATTTATTATGAGACAGAGAGAGAGAGAGGGAGAGAGAGAGAATGAGCAGGGGAGAGGGAGAGAGAGAGAAAATCCCAGGCAGGCTCTGCACTGTCAGTACACAGCTCTCAAACTCATGAACCACAAGACCATGACCTGAGCCAAAATCAAGAATCGAACGTTTAACCAACTGAGCCAACCACGCACCCATAATAGTCCATTTTTTAAGGTTTTTGTATTTTTATTTTTTTAAATGTTTTTAATGTTTGTTTTTGAGAGACAGATCACGAGTGGGAGAAGGGCAGAGAAAGAGGAAGACAGAATCTGTAACAGGCTCCAGGCCCCGAGCTGTCAGCACAGAGCTAGATGCGGGGCTGGAACCTACAAATCGTGAGATCATGACCTGAGCCAAAGTCAGACACTTAACGGACTGAGCCACCCAGACGCCCCAAGGTTTTTGTACTTTTAAATAGAATCAACATGAGGACATACGGCACATTACACTTTTACTGACTTAATTATTCTCAATTCCCCACACCACTAGATCAACAGAAATAATAACATTATAGAGATAGCAAAACAGTATCATTTCAAGGAAGTAGACATAAACTCAAAGTATGTTCAAATATCCATATACTGGTTTTACTGCTTGTACGGCTTCTAAAGTTTTCCAAAAGTAGAAGGACAACAGTTATTGAAGCAGAAATGGTGAAGGAGGGTGAAACATTTTGAATCATGTCTGTACTCCAAAAAGTGCCTGATGAGTTAGTTAGTTAGTTAGTTAGTTAGTTAGTGAAACATATCACATAAGAAATACCAGTGTGCCTTTGATTCTAGGTAGTATACTACAAATAATAACCCCAATGCTTTCCACATTTATGAAACAGAAGTTAATTAGGTCTTAATTTAGTCAATCTACATTTCCAACCATGATTCCCTTTTATTCTGATTATATAAATTTACTCTACCCCATTTTACCCATTTTCTCATTTCAGATTCATTAAAAGCTTTGAACACAGGAGCCAAAGTTCATTTTCACAACTGGAAATGTGTTTAGAGAAACACAGTATTACTTTATTTTCTTGCTTCACCAGTAATGCTGCTGCCATGCCAATTTTAACAAAACATCTTCCCTGTGACTGGGGGGGGGGGGGGGAGGGAAAAATGCTCCTGAATGAAAGACAGACTAAGAAAATTTGGTCAGATGATTATTTTTGTGGAACACAATATCTCCTTAACTACAATCAAGATTATAAATGAGTGTTACCACTTGATGTCAAGAACTAAAACTATTTTAAATGCATTTTCCTGAAAGTCTTCCTCCTATCTCTTTTTTTTATGTGTGTGATTAAATCATTTTTACGCTAGTGCCTAAATACCAGGTTCCATGGTAACATTTGCTATAAATATTTTTAATTTTATCAGAATAAATGTATTCAAAGGTATAGTGGACTGGTTTTACAATTATTTAGATCCATCAATTTATGATTTCTACACATGGAACATGGAAACCAGAATTTGCATTTCATATCAGTATAGGCAAGAATGATCTCTTTATTAACATTACACTTGTCTACACATCTAAAAAGAAACCAAGGGGGTGGCGCATGGGTGGCTCAGTTGTTAAGCATCCGACTTTGGCTCAGGTAATGATCTCATAGTTCATGGGTTCGAGTCCCGCATTGGGTTCTGTGCTGACAGTTCAGAGCCTGAAACCTGCTTTGGATACTGTGTCTCCCTCTCTCCCTGCCCCTCACCCACTCACTCTCTCAATGCAATCCCAATCAAAATTGCACCAGCATTCTTCTCAAAACTAGAATAAGCAATCCTAAAATTTATATGGAACCACAAAAGACCCCAAATAGCCAAAGTAATATTGAAGAAGAGGACCAAAGGGGGAGGCATCACAATCCCGGACTTTAGCCTCTACCACAAAGCTGTAATCATCAAGACAGCATGGTATTGGCACAAAAACAGACACGTAGACCAATGGAATAGAATAGAAACCCCAGAACTAGACCCACAAAAGTATGGCCAATTAATCTTTGACAAAGCAGGAAAGAATATCCAATGGAAAAAAGACAGTCTCTTTAACAAATGGTGCTGGGACAACTGGACAGCAACATGCAGAAGAATGAAACTAGACCACTTTCTTACACCATTCACAAAAATAAACTCAAAATGGATAAAGGACCTGAATGTGAGACAGGAAACCATCAAAACACTAGAGGAGAAAGCAGGAAAAAACCTCTCTGACCTCAGCTGCAGCAATTTCTTACTTGACACATCTCCAAAGGCAAGGGAATTAAAACTATTGGGACCTCATGAAGATAAAAAGCTTCTGCACTGCAAAGGAAACAATCAACAAAACTAAAAGGCAACAGATGGAATGGGAAAAGATATTTGCAAATGACATATCAGACAAAGGGCTAGAATCCAAAATCTATAAAGAACTCACCAAACTCCAAACCCAAAAAACAAATAATCCCGTGAAGAAATGGGCAGAAAACATGAATAGACACTTCTCTAAAGAAGACATCTGGATGGCAAACAGGCGCATGAAAAGATGCTCAACGTCGCTCCTTATCAGGGAAATACAAATCAAAATCACACTGAGATACCACCTCACGCCGGTCAGAGTGGCCAAAATGAACAAATCAGGAGACTATAGATGCTGGCGAGGATGTGGAGAAACGGGGACCCTCTTGCACTGTTGGTGGGAATGCAAACTGGTGCAGCCACTCTGGAAAACAGTGTGGAGGTTCCTCAAAAAATTAAAAATAGACCTACCCTATGACCCAGCAATAGCACTGCTAGGAATTTACCTAAGGGATACAGGAGTACTGATGCATAGGGCACTTGTACCCCAATGTTTATAGCAGCACTCTCAACAATAGCCAAATTATGGAAAGAGCCTAAATGTCCATCAACTGATGAATGGATAAAGAAATTGTGGTTTATATACACAATGGAATACTACCTGGCAATGAGAAAGAATGAAATATGGTCTTTTGTAGCAATGTGGATGGAACTGGAAAGTGTTATGCTAAGTGAAATAAGTCAGGCAAAGAAAGACAGATACCATATGTTCACTCTTATGTGGATCTTGAGAAACTTAACAGAAGACCATGGAGGAGGGAAAGGTGGGAGAAAAAAAAGTTACAGAGATGGAGGGAGGCAAACCATAAGAGACTCTTAAATACTGAGAACAAACTGAGAGTTGATGGGGGTGGGGAGAGGGGAAAGTGGGTGATGGGCATTGAGGAGGGCACCTGTTGGGATGAGCACTGGGTGTTGTATGGAAACCAATTTGACAATAAATTTCATATAAAAATCACCATGTTGTATACCTTGAATAAGTACAATTTTCATTGCTGATTATGCCTTGAATCTGGGAAGGGGTAAATGAAATAAAAATAAGCACCCAAAATTCTAATTTTTAAAAATTATTCTTGGATGCCAAGGAAATTAAGTGTTTCTCAAATCACTGTAAACACAAAAATAAACATTAAAAAATTAGAAAAAAAAAGAAACCAAGGGTTTCAGAATTGAAAATAACATATTTTATCCATTATTTCAACAAACGTTTATCACAGACCAACCTTAGCATGCACTTTCTTGAATCCTGGAGACAGCAGTGAACAAATTGACAAGGGAGGGTAGATGTCTCTTCCTATAGAGAGTGAAACAGATGGTAGATAAATAGAATACTCCAAACAGTTATAAAGATTTAGGAGACAAATCAAGTAAAGGAAGCATGGATTTTGGAATAAAGGCAAGGGTTCAAATGTGAACAAATATGTGACAATAGTGAGAAAGATGACCAGGAGCATATCTGAAGACGACATCCAGGCAGAAGAAACTGTATGTATAGGCATAGCCAGAGGCTGATGTGGCTGGAAAGAAGTGGGTGAAAAAAGGGGGGAGACTGGGCTATGAGGTCAGAAAGATAACAAGGGTTTCAATAATATGATTGAAATGAAGTATTATTACAGGTCTGTAAGAAAAATAATCATATTCAGATTATATTTTTCTCAGAATCACTCCTCTGTTGACCTGAGCTGAGGAGCAAGGATTGAGGTTGATGGGAAGAGGTATGGGAAGAGGGAAGACACCTCATTAAGACTCTCTCAATATAATCTGGAGAAATGAGATGACTTATACTCTGGTGATGGCAACAAAGTAGTGAAAAGTGGCAAAATTATGATTATATTTTGAATTGCCCGCTGAAATAACAAAAATAAGCCTGATGAACCACCTAAATTCTTGAGTAAAGCTTATCTAATAGAAACTTCAGCAAATATAAAGAAGATGAGGTCAAAGTAGGAAAATACACTTAGACTTTGAAAAACCAAATGCATGTCCAGCTTTGTCTCTATGAAGTACATTGTGAAGAGGGGGAATCTCTATTCCAACCTCACTGCCAATATCACAATCAAATACGAATACACACTGGCACTGGACACCAGTCCAACTCTTAGAGTTCCCTATTTTCCTACATTTTTCTTGACTTAAACTATTTTCATTAAAGCACAGTGTACATACAAATTGAATAAACACACATTTATACAGTTCAATACATTTTTACAAGTAAAGACACTATGCAGCCACCACTCAGACCGAGAAAAAGAAAATAGCACTACTCAAGTTCTTGTGCCCTCTTCTGGAAATTTTTACCTCCAAATTGATGCGTTTTTATTATAACACATTACCTGTTTTCATACATTATATACAGGTATGTACTCTTTTGTGTCGTTTTGCTCAACATTATATCTGTGAGATTCATCCATTCCGTAGTATAACCTAATTTGCATATTTTCATAGTAAATAATATCTATTGTATGAATATACCACAATCCATTAACCCCTTCTATGGTTGACATTTGGGTTGACTACAGTGGATTATAGTCTGAAAACGGAGAAGTTGTTGCATGTATAAAAGTTGATCAGTATTTTTTCCTGATTTTAAATGTATTATATATTAAGGTATATAAAAAATACAACAAATGAATATGAGGTAATGAATAAACTGAGGAAAATACTTGTAGCACAGAGTCCAAGATACTATTATTCTTAATAGATGCTTATGTTATGTCCAGTGGAAATTCAAGCATTCAACTCCATGACTGAAAATAGTGGAGGGTTCTGCTAACACTTCATGTAAAAGTAAAGTGGCTCAACAAAAAAGATGCAGGTGAGGCCAAATGGAGTTAATTCCTGCCACTTCCATTGATATATATTCAGAAAGTAAATAAAGCAGTCTTCTCTTCTTTATCCTATCTAGGCTTGCTAATATCCCCAGTTCCGGGAGACAAATACTACAAGAGTTGACTGCAAGAAAAGGCAGAAATTCTTCTTAGATTTCCAGCCTGGTTAGGAACCTTTTGGGTAAGGGGAAACAACTTAGTCAAATATAACCTGAAGCCAGTTTGAAAAGTTTCACATTCTTCCAGGTGGTTATTTGAAGATTCTGTGACAACTGGCCTCACCATGCAAGAGCAGAAAGGAAAATGAGATAGAATTAAAATAACTGAATATTGGTCTGCTCAATCTATGTCTGAACTCAATTCAACAAAATGCAATATTCACCTAGAAATATTATCTGATAGAGAAAAATTGTGAAACATTAAAAATTTAGCAAATTGAAGTGGAAGGATTATCTTGATTACCGTTAGTGAGTAGGCCTTTGGGAAAGTAGACTCTTTCTCTTTGTAAATCCATTGGAGTTATATCCTTGGTTTTACTCTGAAACACTTGTAAGAAGCTACAATGATACCTGAATTCTATCTTCTCTGAATTCATTAGATGAAGGATTTTACTAGGCAACGGAAGAATATGACCAAGAAGAAATTATCTGATAAGCCAATGTAAAATTTGGTGATTACAGTTAATAACACTGTAATATATCATTGAATTTTGCTAAGAGTAGAAGTGAAATGTTCTCATAAAAAAAGATAAATATGTGAGGTTATGAGTATGTTAATTAACTACATGGTGGGATCTTTTCACATTGTATACATATATTAAATGACCACAATGCATACTTTAAATATCTTGCAATTTTATTTGTCAATTATACATCACTAACACTGAAAAAAAGAGAGAGATTTCCTTCAGGAAAGAGGGGCATTTTAAGCAATGTTATATAATGCCTTCAAACATTCTTGATTAATACCTCCTTAAAATACCAAGGAGGTAATTCTATGGGGACACATAAGTGCAATAATTATGCACTCAATGAGGTGTTTCTACTAATAAATCCTGAAATTTCCTAGAGGGACGACATTATGAAATCCTAGATCTTTGCATTAGGGTACATAGTCTGTTGTCTAATATACAGTTAGCTAATAATAATGATGAACACACACACACACTATACTCACACAAATACAAACCCATATAAAAAGAGAAGTAAATAATACATTACTCCTAAGCTAATAACTTATTGACTGTTCAGAGCCAAGGGACAGGTCGATGTAAGAAACAGAGAGGAATTCTTTTGGTTCTTTCCACAAATAAATCATGGTATGAGGAAAGACACCCTGTAAAACATATATTAAGAAAAAAAAATCATTTACCAGACAACTTGGCCATAAATTTACTTGCCACTTTAATGGAACTAAATAGCCTGCTAAACTAACCCAAAGAAGGTGAATAAAATGAAAGACAGTCTTCTCTTTGGGACAAAAGCTATCTAATGCATTTTTATTATCTAGGATAATAATGTAGATGAAGAATAGCCAGATATCAAAACTATGCCTTCTAACATTCCCAGCATAGACAGTAATGATGTATCATTCTCTCTCCAACATCATGCCCAGAATACTTTATTTTCCTGGCTTCTTGTTTGAATTGATTATTTGATCTACATGGTACTTCCCTCAGAGGTCACTGCCCAGAATCCAGAATTGTGTTTAAATAACCATGGCAAACTGTAATCATGAAACTAAGAAATGCTCCTGTGTTTCAATGTTACCTTTTATGAAGGTAGTCTAAGGCTCTTAGGCTTCTCTTGATTGTGACAGTATCGCTGACTTTCCTTATTTTTCTTACTTATATCAGTAATGATTCATGGATATTTATTTTATATTATGCCAATAATTAAATAATACTTTATTAATTTTTTTCACAAATTGTTGAAGCTCTATAGCCAATAGATTCCTATGAATAACAATAATAATAAAAATAATAAAAACAAACCCTAGGTCACTGGTAGTTCATTTCTTTTTTTTATTTTTAAAAATTTTTTTTAACATTTATTTATTTTTGAGACAGAGAGAGACAGAGCATGAATGGGGGAGGGTCAGAGAGAGGGAGGGAGACACAGAATCAGAGGCAGGCTCCAGGCTGTGAGCCATCAGCCCAGAGCCCGACGCAGGGCTCGAACGCACAGACCCCAAGATCATGACCTGAGCTGAAGTCGGATGCTTAACCAACTGATCCACCCAGACGGTGGCTACCCAGGTAGATCATTTCTTTAAAATACAGTTACCTTTGTTGGTTACTCTCAGTTCTAGGCATGAAAGCTAGTTTTAAAGAATGCAGTTCCTATAAATCTTCAAAGTCTAAATTAAGCAGTTCTTTCATCCTTTCTCTCAGTCATATCTTTTTCATCCCCTTTACCTTTCAACCTAAAGATGGAAATTAGTGATCTTTAAAATTAGTCATCTCATTCCTAAACCCTGTCATCAGAATAATTTCAAAAGCATCAGGTGACAATTATAATGACCATTACCAATAGAAACTGTGATGACTGATATTATCATTTATTAGGCAACCTCAAAGGTCCAGAATGCTGAGGGTTCTTTTATTTATTTATTTATTTATTTATTTATTTATTTATTTGGTATTAGTTGTAGTCCTCTCAATAATTGTCATTAAAGATAGACTAGGTTGTGTAATGCAATAAAATTACCGAAGTATGAGAGGCTTAATGAAACAAAAGCTTATTGGGGCTCCTGGGTGGCTCGGTCGGTTAAGCGTCCAACTCTCTATTTCGGCTCAGGTCATGATCTCACGGTTCGTGAGTTTGAGCCCTGCATCAGGCTCTGTGCTACAGCACGGAGCCTGCTTGGGATCCTCTGTCTCTCTCTTTCTGCCTCTCTCTCTCAAAAATAAATAAATGTTAAAAAAATTTTTTAAAGAAACAAAAGATATTTTTTTTTTTGCGTGTTCTATGTGTCTATTGACTGCTTGGGTTGACCTCTGTGTTGTCCTCTCTGGGACAAAGCACCTCTCTGGAATAGTTACTCTGCACAACACTGTCATTATTACAGAGGGAAAGACAACTTCTGTGGATGTTTCCAACAATTAAATTCTACAGCCTAAGGGGAGAGATAATACTTGGCTTATAACTTTTTGGCCAGCACTAGTCACCTGCCCACCCCCCCCCCCCCCCAACCAGCCATATGAGGAAGTAAGATGATAGGAGAAAATGGATGTTCAGAAAAGTTTTGCTCAAGATCAAACATATAACAAATGCCAGGACCAAAGTAAACTCAGATCTTTCTCACTCCAAAGCAGGTTTATTCACATTCAACCATGCTAATTCATACAGTTCTAGTAACATGAGGTCATGGTGCCAGAATCTAAATCAGATTTACCTAGAATATAAAATAACCTACTCATCAATTAAATATTTTAAACCCGATACGTGGATAAATAATTCTTCAAAATTGTGTTCACCTTACTCTTCATTGGTAACAGTTTATAAATACGCACAAATATTTAATGGTTATGAGCCACCCCCTTAAGATTAATGAACATGAAACTCCTTATTTTAATCATCCCATTTAACTTCCCTAAAGGAAAAAGCAAGTATCAGTAGAATATATGTATTCCTTTCATTAGTTCCCAGACCTACTCTAGCTTTCTATAAATATAATGAAATACCATATGATTATAATATTACTTTAAATATATATTAAAATCCAGTAAAATTATTTATACATGGAGATAATGATAATGATAGATGATAGAGCAATAGACAGATAGTGTTTTAATTGAATAACACTACATTTTATTTTATTTTTGTAAGTTTATTTATTTATTTTAAAAGAACAGGGAGGGGCAGAGAGAGTGGGAGAGAGAGAGAGTATCCCAAGCAGCTCCACACTCTCAGTGAGGGGCCTGATGTGGGGCTCCATCCCACAAACCATGACATCATGACCTGAGCCAAAACCAAGAGTCAGATGCTTTAACTGACTGAGACACCCAGGAACCCCTCATTGAATAACCCTACATTTTAAAATGGATAGATTGTGCTTATTTTCAGAACTCTAGGTCAGGTTATAACCCCAGTTTCTGCACTTAGCCTAAATGAAGAATTTAAGGGATTAAATCTCTGAAGGTAAATGAACCAGGATATCTATTCTAACAAAAGCTACCATTATATTCCTTGGGGCTCAAACATGTTATATACTTGGAACAAGATATTCAGATAGACAAATGGATGATACATCTAAAATGCTGGAATTAATCCTTAGACGAATATTGGTACCATTATTTTGGTGGCTTTTTAGAGTAGACTCAGTATCCTGATGTGCCAATACTATCTATGTGTGTATATTTCTCAGAAATAAAAATCGGTAATCCTTGGGGCAACAAGTTAGAGAATCTTACTTCCAGCTACTTAAAAAAAAATCAGGCTTGACTTTCTCACAGGACCATGAGTCCAGAAAAGAGATGTTCCTGGATTTGGCAAGGCTTCTCTCTAGGAGCTGGTGGTCTTTCCTTGATGCTTGTAACAAGGATGCCATGGCTCCAATCATCCACTGTTAATATCAAGGATCATGAGATAATGACATGACCAATTATTTCTCTCTTTTAAACTTTTTTTCAGGAAAGTAAAGCCTTCTCAAAACCACCCCCAATTTCCTAAGGGAAAACAGGGTTACATGACTCAAAGGGGTGGGACTGATAAAATCATCTTAGAATAGTAAAGAGTATCTTAGAACAATCATAACACTTTAACTGGGTCTGGACACAAATATCATTCTCTTTGCCTGCAGAATGAAGATGTGGATTTGACAGACAACTGTCAGAAATGGCAATTGTCATGTCACAGATTTATGGAGAGAATATTAATGTACTTATTTTCAAAGCAAAATAAAACCTAAAATGAAGTATGACACATCATTGTTTCTGTCATATTCTATTTGTTAGACTCACTAAATCCAGCCTAAACTCAAGGGAAGAAACTAAATAAAGACAAAAATACTTAGAGGCAGGATTATTTGGGGACACTTTCTAGGTTCCCTACTATCAGCAAGTAACATATTCTTCTCAAAAAATAGCAAATAACTGAATCCAAACAATATACCAAAATTTGTCACCCTTTAATAGGGTAATTAACCCCCTTCAAAAATGTAGTGATAACTTTGTGGTGATAGATTTCTTCTTATTTCAGGAAATTCTTGTTTATTGAGTCTACTTATTGAGTATTCTTCAGCTTTTGATAGATTTACTGTTTTCTTTATTGTATTTTTGAAATATCCTATATTGTATTTCATCATATTAGTAATTATAATAAACTTACCCAAACCTATTTGTATTATAATTATTAGATATGATACAGCATTTGTATCATAGCCCCGGACAAAATATACCCTTCCTTTTCTTTCTATCTTCTCATTATATTGCCACATCCTCAAATCCGAATTTGGTTCAAATCATCTGATAATTTTGTGACTAATTCTCATTTTATTATTGACCTTTGACATTATCATCTATTTAGAAATTACTTTCTCGTCACTTCATTTGACCCTTGAACAACACTGGTTTGAACAGTGCAGGTCCAGTTATACATGGATTTTTTTTTCAATTAATACAGTACAGAATTGTAAATATATGTTCTCTTTCTTATGATTATCTTAATAACAGTTTCCCTTCTCTAGTTTATTTTATTGTAAGAATACAGAATATCATGTATATAACATAAAGAATATGTGTTACAAACTATATGTTATTGGTAAGGGTTATGGTCAACAATAGGCTATTAGTGTTAAGTTTCAGGAGTATCAAATATGTGGAGTTTCAACTGTGTGGAGGCCAGTGCCCCTAACCTCTAGTGTGTTCAAAGGTCAACTGTATATCAAAATTCACATTCTCAACAATCGTTATTTAATCTAAAATAAGTCTAATATTCACATGGACTTCACCAAATTAGCTCCTACTCATACACAAAATCTCAAATACAAATTTCTGAGAAAACTTTCCTTCCCAATAAATGAAGTTGGTTAGTCTACTACCAATCATCATAGCACTATGACTTTCCCCTCATTGAATTGATACCATTTATATTTATTGATGTATTTTATAAATATCTGATTAATTTTCGTTATTCCCACTAGACTGTAGGCTTCAAGAAAGTAAGATTTATGCCTTCTTTTGTTCACAATTATATCCTTAGTACCTATAATGGTGACTGGTACTACAAAATTGATTATAAACACTTTTAATTTAAAAACACATAAATTTTGATTATGAAAACATTTAACCCACTGCACAGTCACACTCGGGAAAAAGACCTTTGAGGGAATGTGAAAAATTCCACAATTAAATGCCTGAAAAACACATTGCTTCTTCATATCACAACAGAATTCACTTCCTTTGGAGTGGAAAGGATCTTAACATGTGGTCAGAAAACTGCTATCACTATGCTATTTTACACAAAAATAAGAAATATGTTAATTATTTAGGCCATTTGAATTACCATACAATAAAAGTACAACTTTTTTTTTTCTTTCTTTCATTTTACATCTAACGCAAAACATTCCTGAGACCTATTAATTTTCTCTTATTCTCTTTTTTCAAAGAAGAAAAATTAGTCTTCATTACAAATCCTGGACACATACATGTTATTATAGTCATTTTACAAAGAATCTAACCAAGTAAAAAGTAAATTGTTAGATCTCTTCTTTGTAAGACTTATTGTGTATCCTTTTGAATAATAATTTTCATCTTTATCTTTCATGCACATCCAAATTTTTCAAATATGAAACCTAAAGCAACATTAAGGACTCAATTTTTTAATGTGACTTTATAGTCTTTGCATATTTAATGGGACTTCGTGTTCAGCTACAATGTTATTTGAATACAGTATTAAGATTGGTTATTCCTTTATTCACTCATTCAATTATTTATGCATTCATTAATAAATCTGTAAAAATTATAGATTCAGCTGAATATACATTGAATCTATATTTTGTGTCAAATGTTATGCTAATCATTAAAGATGAAGAAATAATTAGGGCACAGACTCTGGTATGAAGAATTTCTCAGTTCTGTAGGGGAGCCCTATGTGCAAACCCTGATGTAAATACTAGTCAACAAATTGCATAGTTACAGTGTTTACATGAGAGGAGAAGGCAGTTTTCCTGTTAGAGGAGAAGACGAGTACATGCAGTGAATGAAATTTGAGCTAAAATATAGAGGGAAACTTCATCTGTTTTATAGTAGTAAAAAACACATTAACATGATATCTAGTCTCTTAATAAATTGTTAAGTATAGAGTTCAGTATTAACTATTAACACAACATTGCACAAGAGATCTCTAGAACTTTCCCATTTGCACGGTGGAAAATATGTATTAATTGAACAGCAATTTTCCCAACCCCTCAGCCACTGGCACTGTTTTACTTTCTGTTTCTAGGAGTCTGACTAACTTTACACTGCATGTAAGTAGAATCATACGCTTTTGTCTTTCTATAAGTGAATTGCTTTACTTAGTATAATGCCCTCAAGGTTAAACCATACTGTAGCTTATGATAGACTTTCCTTCTTTTTTGTGTGTGACAAATAACATTTCATAATATGTACCATATTTTCATTATCTGTCCATCTGTTGGAAGACACTAAAGTTGTCTTTGTATCTTGCACTCTGATGTGCAATGCAGCATTATCCTATGTCTTTAAGATCCTAATCCAGTTCCTTTGGATAAATAACCCAATGTGTCACTGATGTATCGTAAGCCAAGGATGTGACTGGACCACCTTTGCCAATGTCTAGGTAGGAACAAAAGGACACAGTACTCACTAACATACAGAAAATTAGGCAAGTGACTCATGGATTCCCTCTGCCATCACAGCAGAAGCCAAAAATAGAGATGAGGTAGTCTGGGAAAGACCTGTAAAGAAGCCTCTTATGTAATGGAGAAAATTAAATTGCTGTATATACATAGGAACCCCACAATGAGGATATGAGGTCAGCAGATATAGGTTAGCAGATGGGATATTACCAGATCTGTTTGAAAGGGAGAGATAGAGGGCAGAATGAAAGGAAACTGTTGGATTACTGAAATTCTATAGGCAGATGAAGAAACTGCCAACCAAGAATACTCTATCCAACAAAGTTATCCTTTTGAAATGAAATAGAAATAAAGACTTTCCCAGGCAAATGAAAGTATAGGGAGTTCATCACCCCTAGACTTGCCTTACAAGAAAGGCTGAAAGGAGATATTCAAGCTGAATTATACTAATCTGTACAATGTATGAAAATATACAACACACTGGTAAATATATAGCCAAATTCAGATTACTCTAAAACTGTATTATGGTAGTGTGTTAACAACTTAATAAACGCTGAAGGACAAGAGTATTAAAAATAACTACGGCTACTATAATTTGTTAATGAACATACAATATAAAAACAGGTAAATTGTGACATCAAAACACATAAAAATGGAGGGGGAAATAAAAGGTAGAGTTTTGAATTCAAAGTTAAGTTGCAATGTTAGGGGATAAAAAACACTTGCCATTAAAATGAACTTGTTAATGTGAAAACAGATATGGGTTATTCAAAGTGAGCAAGATTTATTATATAAGATACAGTCTTAGGAATGAGGTTGATTCAAGGCATTTTGCACATTAGCCTGAGCTTTTCTCCTAGATTCTTTTTTTGCTTGAATTATGTTGCTAAGGTATCTGAATGTTTTGTAAGCGATACTTTGCTTAACCACTACGCATATCCTTGTTATTCTCATGTATGCATAACTATATGTGTGCCTTTGCATATTATTACATTCTGTGAGCGTTTTAATCCTTTATCTTCTGCAAATTGCCACGCAGGTTTTATTTAATGTCCTGCTTGCTTAATCCTGATGCATTGTTGATGCTGGACCTCGCAGAAAATAGGGACAGTAGTATCCTGACTGCAGCCTGCAGGATTTCATATATTGAGGGGCTTGAAAATGCTGATTACCTGCTGATGTATCCCATAGATTCTAGGGGTCAAAAAGGATGAATACATTGTTTTATGTACCAGAGGTTATTAAGATGATGACCAAATTGCATTTGAAGTTCCCAAAGCACTAGCTCCCTTCTTTAGTCACTTACAGGACTCTTCCCTTCAGCCCGACAGTTAAGGCTAGTGCCATATCTATTATGTTTATCTCAGTTTTGTAACTGCTTAATGTGAAATGTGGTGGCATAAGGTGATGTTAGTTGGCTGAACTGGTAGCGATTGTGAGAACTTTACATCTTTGAAGGGGATGTGACCTCATTATTTTTCCATAAACATACTTACATATTTAGTTCTTTGTGTCATTTTGTATATATTTATTTCTGTCATACTATTGTGGTTAGTAAAAATCAGGAAAATACCCTAAAATTATGCATACAAAACTAGTATCTGATTTAACAAGTTCTGAAATTCTTTTTTTAAGTGTATTTATTTATTTTGAGAGAGAAACAGAGAGAGAAAGAGAGAGAGAGAGAGAGAGAGAACACAAGTAGGGAGCAGCAGAGAGAGAAGGAGAGAGAGAAAAGCTCAAGCAGGCTTTGCACCACCAGTGCACAGCCCAATGTGCCCATGAGATCATGACCTGAGCTGAAGTGGCATGCTTAACTGATGAAGCTACCCAGGCACCCTACAAGTTCTGAAAGTATTAAGATAGATTAAAATCACAGATTTTCAAAAACAACAAAACATTGGGCCAAAGCATACATGTAATGTCTGTTTCAATGGTAGGTTCATATTGTTGGTGAAAACTTAAAGATCACAGAACTTGATAGGACTCTTAATTCCCCTCCAGTTTTACTTCTGTCAAATATTCTTTTATTTTTTTAAGTTTATTTATTTTGAGAGAGAGTGCGTGTGCATGCACAAGCGGGGCAGGGACAGAGAAAGGGAGAGAGAGAGAAGATATCCCAAGCCAACTTTGCACTGTCAGGGCAGAGCCCAATGTGGGCCTTGATCTCAAGAACCTGAGATCATGACCTGACCCGAAATCAACAGTTGAAGGCTTAATTGACTGAGCCATCCAGGCACCCCTCAAATAAAGTATTCTTGAATCTGGGTTGCAATAAAAAAGTAGGCAACATAGATCTGACTGGGGCTAAGAATGATCAAAAACAAACAAATAACAACAACAACAACAACAACAACAACAAACCCTTGGTAGTGTGACATATTCAAGGGATTCTCTTAATGCTTTTTGCTGTTGGAGCTGAAATAAGAGTTTATAACTAATACTTAGTTCTTTGTATAGACTGAGTGTATGGATAGAGTCACATTCAGCTGTTTGCCATCTTGCCATCTCCTCTATCACTTGTGGTTAGAATCCTTTTTATTTTTATCTTTTTTGGGAAGTATTTATTGCTTGTGATAGTCCAACAAAGCCCTTAAGTTTGCCAAACATAAAACCTTGGCTCTTCCTTTGTTCTCACACCTTCACACTAAGATTATGGGGGATCCCTTAATCTTCACTGTATTCTGTCATCACAGGATCTTTGAAGCACGATGTACATCTTTAACTACATTTATATGACATGAATACTCATTCTGCAATTGCATTGAAAAATAAAAGGTCTATTAAAATTCCAATGAGTGGCACACACAAATACAAGACATACATAGTGCAAGAAATTAAAGCTTATATGGAAAGTAACTATTGTGGTTGGTACAAAGCTATTTGAAAGCTAGATGAAATCAATACTGGTAATACTTTGTGATTCAGTTGTCCATTTGTTTAGGCGCAAAGTAGTTATTGGGCTCTTATAATGAAAGAGAAGCTTTTTCTCCTTAGGTTGTAAATGAGTTTTTATATCCATATTATTTTTTTAAAGAAACATTGTAACTCTTAGAAAAACTGCTATTTTAATGAACTATGTGAATCCAGCTTCCAAAAATGCAAGAGAAAGGCGGACTAAAGCCAAGAGCTATAATTAACTGCATGCTTATTTGCTAAAATAAATGTGCAATTCTCACTTCTTTCCCTGAATGGAGTCACTGGGACTACTATCATTAGACTGCCATTACAGTCCTATCATTATAGAAATAATAAGAAACAAGCTCTGGAATCTGCTTTTCTCTTCAATTTAGGGGTAATTTGGTGGTAGAAGCAGAAGCAGAAGCTATTTTTAGATATGCTCCATAACTCGTCCATAGCGATACCTGCATACATTTGTAAATAAACATGATATCTGGTCATTTTGAAGAGTGACTTAAGGTAAAAATAATAATTTGCATGTGATTAACACGCTTTATCAGAGCACATAACTTAATTTTGATTGCAAATTCAATTATGATGCAGTAGAAATTAGTTCACTGTTTCTGTTTTTATAATTTACTCATTTTTCTGTACTTCTGAACACTGAATATTTTGAGCATTTCTTACAAAGTAATGATTTCTCTATGGTGCACCCCTTCTGCATCCTGCTGGCTCTTTGGCCTCTCTCCTTTGTTTTTCTTGCTACTTATTCTACAGGCTTGTCTTACATCCTATGGATATGCCCCTAAGTGTTGTAGGATGCTAAAACCCCATTACCAGCCAGACTTTTCTGCTGTATGCCTGTTCTTGGGTGATCCAGAGGCACAGCAAAATGTATAAATCTTTCATCATATGCTCTCCACTTTGCTGAGCTCTCCAGTGGATCAAGGGTCTCCAATGGATCAAGATAGAGCCTATCACACAGAAATAAATACTTACATACATATGTTTTTAAACTAAACCCAAAATATTCTAAAATAAACTTACAATTATTTTGGCTTACTTTCTCTTCTTTTATGCCTAATTATTTCACATGTTTCAAAAAATAAAAAAGAAGAACCATCTTTTTCAAATGTTACTCATTAAAGATTGGATTGGAAGCTGGGGAGTTTATTGGTGATCTTGAAAAGAGGATCAGTAAGACATAGTGGGGGCAAAGCTAGACTGAAGAGACTTTTAGAGCAGGAGATCAGAAAGTGGAGATAACAAAAACATTGCACAATTTGAGTAAGTTTACTATGAAAAAGGATATGAGATTAAGAAGTCAACTGATAAAAAATCTAGATTCAAAAGGTTTTTTTTTTTCTTTCAGGATGTCAATATTTCAGCTATTATTGTACTGATTGAAATAAGAAAGCAGAAAGGAAAAAATAGATTATAGTATAAAGAAGTGTGTTAATTGCAGAGGGAATACAATTTAGTGAGTTTATGAAGGGATTAGATTTCGGATTCAGAAGATATTGTAAGAGGAAAGAAGACTGTAGATATGAATTTAGGGGAAAAAATAGAAGATTTTGTGGAGGAAGATGAAGACAAGGAGGGGATAGGTGAGGGGATGCACATGGGCAATGGCCTGTGAACAAATGGTAGATGGATGTATTGGGGGCTGCACTGGGAATGACATGTTAAGGGGGTGGAGTTACTAAAGGAAGGTAGAAGGTAGTGATCGGGAATCAGACAATGAGATTGTAGAGGTAATCTCACTTTAGAAATGCTTAGGTCAAGGGAAGGTGTAAGTAAAAGGAGGGCAGATCCTTAAAGATGGGTAACTCAGAAAGTTTAGTGGTGAAGCTGATGATGGGCTGTGCCCAAAGGATGGTAAGAAGTGTTAAGGAAAGACAGTGATCTAGTCCTGATAATCATCCACTGATAAAAGGAGAATGGCCTTGTTGATAACCTCAAAGAATTAGATGGATTTTAGGAAAAGGCAGGAAGATGCCATCTGGGACAAGAATGGCAATTGTCCTACTTCTTGACTTATATTTGGGGTGTAGGTATAAAGGTAATTATTTTCTTGAGATAGTCATAAACAACAGCAACAACAACAATAACAGTGTAGCAATGGGAAAGCAAATGTTCAGAGATGGGGCTACAGATGTTGTAGATTGCTTTGATCATGAATTACAAATTGGTATATTTGGGGGATCATGAGAGGTTAGAGATTGAGTCAGATAATGAACTGTAAAGAGCCATAGGTAAAAAGAGTCTGGATAAAAGTAGAAACCAGTAGGATTGTTCCTCCTGGGGGGCTTGAGACACTCAGAAATGTACTTTGTGATGGCATTGGTTATTTCAGAAAATGTCTTGATGATTGTGATTCATTAACGATAAATGTAGCCTACTTTCTTTTTCAGTTTATAGTGATTGTGTTGGCAATGATGGGGTAGAGGTGGCATTTGCTTCTACTTTGCTCACCTCTTTCCCAAATGGCAAAACACTACCTGACCCCTTAAGCTTAAATGAGGAAAGAGAAGAGTTAGAGAGTAGTACGTTTATTCATTGACACTCTTATAACCTGGCTTCTTCATGTTCTATGAGTTAAGATTTTTACTAGAATGCTTTCTTGGATTCTTTGGAGACACTACTACCTTCTGGCAGTTACCCTTTTTCAATTCCCTTGACCTGAGTTAATGCACTTTCTTGAATCAGTGGTTCATCCCTACTTGATCAGTACACATCTAGATTCTTCTCTAGCAAAAACTATTTGTCCCTGTGCAGTCCTTTTGTTGACAATTTAAGGTATTTGAATGTTAGCCCCCTTTCTTTCATGGCCCACACATATTTTTTGCTCAATAAATTCTATGAACACTGGGATGTTGGGGTGGCTAGGTTTGTTAAGTGTCTGACTCTTGATTTTGGCTCAGGTTATGATCTCACAGTTTTGAGATCATGTCCAGGGTCAGGTTCAGTGCAGAGTGTGGAACCCACTTAGGATTCTCTCTCCCTCTCTCTCTTTCTCTCTCTCTCTCTCTTTCTCTCTCTCTCTCTCTTTCTCTCTCTCTCTCTCTCTCTCTCTCTTCCCCTCCCCAACTTGTGTTCTCTTTTCTCTCTCAAAATAAGTATATAAACTTTAAAAAATTAAAAAAAAAATAAATTGTAGGGGTGCCTGGGTGGCTTGGCCAATTAAGCACCCAACTCTTGATTTCGGGTCAGGTCATGATCTCACAGTTCATGAGATCAAGCCCCACATCAGGCTCTGCACTGTTAGCACAGATTTGCTCAGAGTCTGCTTGGGATTCTTTCTCTATATCTCCCTCCATCTGCTCCTCCCCACTGGTATGCATGCTGACTCTCTCTCTCTCTCTCTCTTTCTCTGTCTCAAAATAAATAAATACACTTTAAAATTAAATTCATTCATTCATTCATTCATTCAGGAGCACAATTTAATCTTAACATAGTAGCCACTTGGTCCTCTACCTCATTGCCAAAGCAGATGGCTTAATTTTTATCCTTTAGATTTACCAGACAGGAATAACACTTCAGTTTACCTTAACTAACTCCTTTGAATATCACTGAATTTCCCACTTGCAGTATCCTCACTGGGCTTAAGGTGGGAGGCTGGAACTTCATCCCACATACACATACTTTCTTCTTGGGAACAGTGGCATTTATAGCACAATAGCAACTTTCTACAAAGAAATTCTCTCCAGATATACTTATCTTCCATCAACCAGACCCTTTTATATACTCAGTGTTGCTAGTGAATTCTACAGTTATATAACACATTTAAAACATAACAAAAACAAGCAAAAACACTTTTGAACTCTGCATATGTTTGGTGCCCATCTTTTCATATGTGATATCTATTGTATCTCTATGTCTTGTTTAATTTTAGGTTACCCTAGTTCTTTCCTGTTTCTTAATAAAAAATTACTAACAATAACAGTCTATGGGAATTATAAATTTTTAAAAAATTAAGTAATTTTCTAAAGCTCAAAAAGTAGTCTGTCAATTTGGGGGTAGGACAAGAATAGCATAGGGGTGCCTGGGTGGCTCAGTCAGCTAAGTGTCTGACTTCGACTCAGGTCATGATCTCATGGTTCATAGGTTCAAGTCGTGTATTGGACTCTGTGCTGACAGCTCAGAGCCTGGAGCCTGCTTCGGATTCTGTGTCTCCCTCTCTCTCTGCTCCTCCCCCACTCATGCTCTGTCTGTCTCTCTCTCTCTCCAAAATAAATCAACATTAAGAAAAAAAATTAAAGAAAAAAAGAATAGCATATATAAAGGGTGCAAAAGCTAAACGAAAACGGTGATGGGTTGCATCAAAATTAAGAAGTCAAGATTTAGAGGTTGTAGATCTCAGAATTTTTTGTTCATCTTCTTCTTCAGAGACATGGGCCCTCTTCAGAATACTGGATTCACAAAAATAACTTTCCTACTTGCTCAAGTTCTAACTCCTTAACATACTCTGTATCAATTTTAATATTTTCTAAAACAGCTATGTTTGAAGAAACTTGGAAATAATTTCCTTTCTTTTTCTCCCAACTTTCAGGATTTAAAACAAAATTACTTGTTTCTAATTTTTCATGTATTCTATTTATTTTAAACTTTTCTTCTCATGGATATAGAACACTAATATTATACTTGTGGCAGTTTTTCTTAGTTTTATTTCTATATATGTTTTCATTTATTTTAAATTGTATACATTTGTGTCATTTTTTTTTTTTTTTACTTTTCCCCTTTACTTTCATTGAGTATTTTAGTTTCCTTCATTTGCATTTTAGATAGTAAAATTTAGCACCTGGGTGGCTCCTGGTTGAGCATCCAACTTCAGCTCAGGTCATGATCTCACAGTTTGTGAGTTTGAGACCCATGTCGGGCTCTGTGCTGACAGCTCAAAGCCTGGAGCCTGCTTCAGATTCTGTGTCTCCCCTCTCTCTGTCCCTCCCCCAACTCATGCTCTTTCTCTCTCAAAAAGTAAACATTAAAAAAATTTAAAAAAAAACATGTTTAGATAGTAAAATTTAGGGTAATACAGATAACATACTTACCCTTTAGATATCTCTTACCTCATATATTTTTGAAAAGATGTATTTTAACCTCTTTACTGCTTATATTTAATGTTACGTTAAAAATATTTTCCTTATCTAAAACTTATTTTTTAAGAATTTTTGGATCTGGCTTAAATCCTTGTGCATACAGCCTCTCAAACCCTCCACTATACATAATAAGGGAAAATGTAGACCCTTCATTTTCTGGTAAAAGTGATAAGAAATATACAGAATAAAGGCACCCTTATGAACAAATAAATATTCAATTGTTATGTAATTTATCTGAAAACAATAATAGTATCTATCCTTTATCCAGAATTATCTGAAGAATTAATTTATGGAGTTTAGAGAAAACTTCATGGAAAAGGGGATTATATTGAGATAATGCAATATACAATACTTGAAATTACTAATTTAGTAAAAAATTATAAGTCGTTATAAAGCTTGAGAAATGTCCTTTATAACAAACAGTTATTTAAGTCTAACATTGCGACTTTAAAAATCTGAATCTTGGGGTACCTGTGTGGCTCAGTGTCCGACTGGTTCCGGTCATGATCGCATGGTTCTTGGGTTCAAGTCCCACATTAGGTTCTGTGCTGAGAGCTCAGAGCCTGGATCCTATTTTGCATTCTGTGTCTCTCTTTCTCTCTGCCTTCCCCCATTCATGCTCTGTCTCTGTCTCTCAAAACTAAATAAACATTGACAAATTTTATTTTAAAAATTTGAATCTTGTTCTAAATACATGATATTATCTGTGAACATTTCTTTTTATCTCACTTTTGCTCAATTCAATTTCATCAGGAGAGACTATAATACAATAATATCCATTCAGAAATATTTTTAAAGTTTATTTATTATTTATTTTGAGAGAGAGAGAGAGCATGAGTGGGGAGTGGGGGGCAGAGAGAGAGAGGGAGAGAGAGGATCCTAAGCAGGCTCCATGCTCAGCACAGACCATGATGTGGGGCTCCACCCATGACCATGAGATCATGACCTGAATTTAACCAACTGAGCCACCCAGACACCCCAGAAATATTTTTGATAAATAAGAGGTTTTTGGAGAGATTATATTCCTTCTTGTTGTTCCACATCTAACAGAAAATGTACTGGGAAGCCAAAAAAGAGCCATCAAATTGTAGTTTCTGCTTACATGTATTGATAATCGTCATCTTTGCTGTCTTAGATTTGTCTTTGATTTCCACAATGTCTGGGTCCATGCTTTTACCAATGGATGATCTTTGAATAGGACCCTAGATTCCACTGCTCTCCTACCACTCATTTCATTACACCCATCTGATAACAATCCAACCAGAGATGAATTCAACTCTCCCATTTCTTCATGCATGTATCTGAAGAGACAAAGAGATTTTTATTTTTATTTACTTATTTTTTTTAATTTGAGAGAGAGAGAGAGAGAGTGCATGATCAGGGAAGGGGAAAAGAGAGGAGAGAGAGAATCTTAAGCAGGCTCCATACCTAGCAAGGAGCCCAACACGAGGCTAGATCCCATGACCCTGAGATCATGACCTAAGCCAAAATCAAGAAGTGGATGCTCAAGTGACTGAGCCACCCAGGCACCCACCCCAGAGAGATTATTTTTTGAAGAATACTTGTTACTTAAAATGGTATTTTTGAGGATCAGTCTGGTGCAGAGGCAGAATAGCACTATGAAGTGGCAATACAAAAGGAGAAGAGGTTTATCATATTCTGAATTCCTAGAAGAGGGAGGCATGGCACACCACACAGTCAGTAACATGTGAGGAGCACCAGGGCAGTGGGCTCAACCAAGCAGGTGGGGAGCTGAGAGTGTGTGGACTCATGAGGGTCAGGGTGCAGTACTTAAACAAAAGGCATGAGGGGATTTTACTGATAAGTTTGAATGTCATTAACTCACAGTCAGGACAGGCGAGAAGGGGAATTTGAATCAGGACAAACCAACCAGCTTTATCACTGGTGCATCTGGTCACCTAAGCAGGGTGTTTAAAGCCTATTTGTAGGAATCTTGAGGCATTAGGAAACTATACAGTTTAAAAATATTTTTAATACGGAGGTGCAAATTTCTACAGAAATTCACAGCATGATGAATTGACTCAGCTTCCAATCTATAATCAAAATTTCTAAATGTGGCAAATCAGTGAGTTCCCTGGTCAATTTACTCTGTTATTCTCCACAATGGTCATTTTATTCTTCCAATCTACCTTCCACTCTTATTTACCTTTTTATTCTTATATCATTTTAAAGTAAAAGAACCATTCTCTTTCTACGAGTAATCATTTCACTATCATTTAAGATATGTATTATGTAATCTTTTGCTTGTTTTTCTTCTATTTCTCAAAATGGCCAGTCGCACTGATTTTAAAGCATATTCTTATTTAAACAAAGCAACTTTATTCCACTGATTATCTCCATCTAGTTACATACTTGTGTCTCTTAGCCATGTTACATAAAAACCTTACCAATATTACAACTTTATTTTCTTATTTTCACTCACATTTTTATCCACTATGACATCTGGTCCATCTATTTATTGAATAAGATTTTTCTAAAGTTACTAATCACCAGGACTTGTCTTTAGGAATGAATAACTACTATGTCCATAGTAGTTGCTAAAATAACAAAGTACTTCTGTCCTGAGATACACCCCCATTCAATCTTCTCCCCTTCTTTCCATCAGCACCAGCTTCACTTTATGTAGCCTTTTGCTAAACTCTCCAAGAATCTACAACTAAAAGATTGCTTGTCATAATGAGGCACCTAGGGCCTTGCTTTAGCTTTACAACCAGTATCTGATCAGTCATCCATGTTACACAATTGTTCGTTGTTTGGAGTATATTTTATGTCAATGATCTTTCATAAATGCAAAAGATATATTTTTTCAATGCATAAGTGTCTTTTTTTTAAGTGAAGTGACATAGCTCTCATGGCTCCCTCTTGAAAATATCTTTTTCTTTGAATATCATGACTCAGTATGTTCCTGATTTTCCACTTTATATTCTTAGTTCTTTTCTTTTTACCTTGAGATTTCTACTCTTTAATTTTTACACGTTATATGCAACTTTAGGCCTTCTTTTCTTTTAACTTTCTGGCTTCCTAGGCAATTATATATGTATATCTGTAGTTCAACGGTCACGTATAAATGATAACTCACAAATTTATATCTTCAGCCCAGCAGTTCCAATTAAGCTTCAGCCTTGTATATCAATTGTTTTATTAAAATCTTTACTTGGTTGTCTCAAAAAGAATTCATACCAACTTGTCCAAAACAGAACTCATGATTTCTTCTCACTCAGAACTGTTCTAATTAGTGAATTATCCTTCAGTTCGTTCAATAAATGAGCATTGATTTCTTTCTTGATATCTTTTCCCTTGTATCCATATCTTGAATCTCTCTTGAATCTGTTCACTATTTTTAATACCCATCATTTTCACCTCAATCTAAAAAGCCTATATTTTATTCTTAGACCATTTCTATAGTTTTCCAAGAGGTCTACTTACTCCACTTCCCATTGCTTTCCATACAACATTAAACTCCAAAATCAGTAAAATCTGCCCATGTCAACATTCCAAAGGCCCCCTATTGTTCTTGGGTTAAGGACAGCAGCATGATATACCAACTTGTATATATTTGGCCCTACCTTTTTCACTAGCCTTAAGTTACTCCTTGCTCACTTTCATGGTCACCACTATAGGTATACTTACCTCTTGTAACTCCATGTTCCCTTATGCTAATGGGCCATTACACATGCCAATCTCACTTCTGGCAATGACCTTTCAAACAATCATTCCAAACTCCAGTCAAGTGGTTTGTCTAGCTAATTATCATGTATCTTTCAGGCACAGCTCCATTATCTCTGAATTCTCAAAGTTCATTACATTACCGTAATTTCTTAACACCATGTAATTCCCCTATATCACAATTATCAAGTTATAATTTTATAATAATTTAGGCTCTTGTATGCATGGAGATAGAGATTCAATAGCTAAATTCACACTATAAAATACTAATGAGTATATATACTGTAAAATACTAAAAATGATAAGGGATGGCATCCTGTAACTAAATCCATTAATAATTTTGCAGAGAAATACATAAATATTCATTCCAAGTTGGATCAGTGAAAGATATATATTCCTACAATCTTGATATCAGTTTAGGTAAGATTTTGCAACAAATAAATTTTAGAGCCAAAATTACCAATAAACAAATAAGAAAGGAAAAGAAGGAAGGAGAGAAGGAAGGAGTTTGAGGGATTTTAGCTTTCTTGAGATTGAGATATATTACATAAGCATTCAAACTTTTAAATCTATATATTGTAATTTATCATTTTTCTGAAATAATATGAAAAACAAGAAAACTGAAAGATGCATTTAAAAAATATTTACAACCCAATTTTGAGGTCAATTTATATGTGCAGTTGATTTGCATTTTTACTTTTAATTTAATCCTATAATATTCCTTTGCTGTAATATAATCAAGTTAGTAAAGTGGAAAATTGTATATGATACCATTTTTAATTTTTTTTAATGTTGATTTTTGAGAGAGAGAGAGAGACAGAGCATGAGTGGGGGAGGGGCAGAAAGAGAGAGACACAGAATCCAAAGCAGGCTCCAGGCTCTGAGCCATAAGCATAGAGCCCAAAGCGGGGCTCAGACTCACCAACCATGAGATCATGACATGAGCCGAAGTCAGACAACTGACTGAGCCACCCAGGCACCCCTCTCTCTCACCATGTATAACATCTCTGAAAATATTTTGAAGTGGAATATTTTATATTTAATGTCCTTATCATTAGAAAGTCTTAGGAGTTAGATTTAATTTACCTCATCCTATTCTTTTTCCTATCCATGAGAAATAATACTTTATATGGTTTTGATTAATTCTTTCACTAGTTTGTTAATACTTTGAAATAATTAAATTCATGGAAAGTGGTTAAAGAGTTCAATGTTTCTTATTGAGGTGTAATCTTTCACAGTACAATAATTAGGCCATTATTATAGAAGTGTGAAGTAGTCAAACATCATTCTAGAAGGCATGCTTAGGTGATGACAGGCTGTGTTAGGATTGTGTCAATTTTTTTATATATCCTTACAGAATTCCAAAGTCACCGTGTTTGCTTCCAAATTTATTATAAAGCAAATGACTTACAGAAAAAAAGATGGTGACGGTCACTGTCTGGTAACGAAATGCTCCTCAATAAATAAGTAATGAAAATAATTAAGTTTAATTAAAAAAAAACAAGGGTTTTAAAAGGTTTTGAATTAACTTGAGAAATAGGAATTTTGTGATTATTTATTTAGTAGAGTATACCTGTGTGTGTGTGTGTGTGTGTGTTGTGTCCTTCATTCTCCATATTGGTTCATATACCATTTTGCAAGAAATCACTTGAAGAGCAAAAACTACCAATTAAAAAGGAAGAAAAGAAAGAAGTAAACTGATGTTATGCTAAAATTTTGATTTTTATTTAAAGCAAACATTTATATAGACTAAATACTTGAATTGTGGCCCCCACATCCCACTCAAAACCCATGCCATTTACCTATAAATATAAGCTTGTTGGGGCGCCTGGGTGGCTCAGTTGGTTAAGCGTCTGACTTCGGCTCAGGTCATGATCTCGCGGTCCGTGAGTTCGAGCCCCGCGTCGGGCTCTGTGCTGACAGCTCAGAACCTGGAGCCTGTTTCAGATTCTGTGTCTCCCTCTCTCTGACCCTCCCCTGTTCATGCTCTGTCTCTCCCTGTCTCAAAAATAAATAAAACGTTAAAAAAATTAAAAAAAAATATAAGCTTGTAAATGCCAGTACAAGAAATGATAGAAAAATATTTAATGGATCAAAGGTTTCAAAAGAAGAAAATAGCATTAGAAATTCAAAGTCATTAACAGTTGCAATCAAAATTAAAAAAAATTTACAATATTTAATTGAAGTAAGTTCTTGGTAGGACTTAGATACTATGAACAACAATAAGTTCAATAACTTTGGGTAGAGAAAAAATTTGTGATCACAAATTTGCTTAGATTAAAAAGGATGACTGCTTAATTCTTCAAAGCAATGAGGGGCATATTAAGCACAGCAGTTACTGCAGAATATTGCATTAAGAGAGAATTCTTCCAAAAATAAAAGGAAAAGCTTAAATTAATGAATGTTATAAAAAATTTCAAGACAATTGTTATGCTTAACATAAGGATTCTAGACGAAGAAAACAGCAAATAAAGGAAAATCAATTGAAGAAAGAGTATTAGACACTTCTCATTGGAGTTAAAAATGGAGTCTCATCAACTACCAGGAAAATTAATAAAATGAGAAAAAGGGAAAAGTGCCATTCCAAACATATGTAATTCTCTTTAAAAAAAAGTTTTTAGAGCATGTGCATACATGGATCCCATCATTGTCTGACAAATAGGGAGCTTAAGAAACATATTTGAGGGCATTCAACAGTCCTTAGAAAGTACCAGAAATAAAAATAAAGACTAATGATTACACTGCCTTACACACAGGAAAATTATATAATAATGATAATAAATCTCTCTTTTATAGAACATTTCTTCACTAAGTGCAGACTGTCATTACAAAAATTATTTGTTCTCTTATGATCATTATAGTAGGAGAAAGTCATTATTTCCACCACTATTACCAATTGAAAAGAAAGGTCAAGTGAACTGTTGAAAGATTGGCAGTGGGACTGAAAATAAAAGCAAGAGCTTTTAAAACTAAATTTCAATCACTGTACTTAAAATGAAAAATAAAACTCTGAATAAGGAAAACTGGATTTTTTTCTGAAGTGATTCATCAAAGAGACAGAAAACATTCTAGTCAATAATTTAAGTATATCCAAAGGTATTTTTTAAACAAAGATTCTGAAACAATAAAATAAACAATAAAAAATAAATAAAACAAACATTTTAAAAAGTTTGAATTTTATAAAAGAAGTCATAGTGGTACAATCTTAACATTTTTCAGCTGAATTACTTACATATTTTCTCATGCTGGATTCATATAAAATAGCCAGCAATGCTAGTATGGACTCATCTTCATCTTCACTATGGTTTAGATCTCTCTGTGACAACTAAGGAATCTTCACAGATTTAGTTCATTTGATCTGCAACTACTATAAATCTAACAAAAGTAATAATCTTTATTTTACAGGGTAAAAAACTGCTTCATTGCTAACTTTTATAGTATAAATATTTCTATTTAATTGTGTATAATGATGAAAATAATACAAAACCTTAATTAAAAACATTATCAAGGAGATAGACTTCTTTATATGCTCAGATGTGATTATAAATACATAACATGAGAATTTCTTAAGCATTATTGCTTTATGGATATCACATAAGAGGTCACCATGCATATAAGCAGGCATTTACCAAAACAACAACAAAGACCCCTCATAATCTTCAAAATCACTTATCTTACTCTACTCTGTTATTACTTAAGATAGTTTCTAAAATAAAAAATTACATGAATTAATAATAACTATTAAAATATAAAGATTTTCCTCTCATAGTGCAGTGTCTAAGCATGGGTATGATCTGACTGTTAGTAATTTGGAGAACAGCCAGGAAGATGAAGTGAGCTGTCAGATACTGATTTGTTCAAGGGTAGGGAAGTAGTCATAATAAGATAATTATAAGAACACCATGTTTAATGCCTAATTATAATGTAAAATAGATATATATCTACATATTTGGCTCTATCTTTTCAAGATGTTAAGTTTAGAAGCTGACAAGCAACGTGACAAGAGAAAGCTATAAACAGGGATACTTCTATAGGGAAAACAAAGCAAGGTTTAGTCTTCTTCCATAAAAGACTGACTAGCCAAAAAATATTGGGAAAATGACTCAAAGCTTTGAGAGAAAATGCCATAATTCTGTAATTTTATTATTACAAGAGTTCTTATGTGTGCAAACCATAATGATACTGAGATGCTTAAAGAATCAAAAGGTACTGTAGCTATATGTCTATGCCAAATGTTGAGCTGTTGAATGGAAGTATTAAATCACTATATTGTACACCTGAAACTAACACTACACTGTATGTTAACTAACTGGAATTTAAATAAAAACTTTTTTAAAAAGTACTAAAACCAAAGGATAAATCCAAATAGAAAAGTAAGAAATAAGATATCAATATATGAAAATGATATTAATGAGTATTGAATCCACAGGTAGGCAAAATAAGGCTCAATCTACTTTGAATATATCATTTCAAAGCAAATACTAATGATGAAAATAATTCCTGAAAATACGTTTTCAATGTAATGTGCTCTCTTTTGAAAATGTATAGTATTGTGTGTTAATTAATATGTTAACGTGATTATTTATATTATTAATAAAACTGATGTAAAAGAAAATGTGTAAAAAATGTTAGGAGCAAAGATAACCTAATATTCTTATCTTCACATAGAGAATATTTAACAGTGTATTTTATCAATAGTAAATTTTAAACTTCCAAATAAAATATAAAATTATCTTTTTAATAAAATATAAAATTATAATAGAAAAGGAAGAAAATAAAGATATATTAAGCAGAAATTTTGAAAGGAAAAATAGTTTGTATGGAAAAATCAAAAGACAAAGTTTTCAGTCTTTGACAAATCTAGGAAAAAATAAAGATAATTAGGATCTGAATAAAATCATATAAAATTCACTAAAAAGGAGAAATCGTTTTTTGTAGATTAAGAAATGAACACTAGAGCAGGCAAAAGTAATAACATAAATGAAACTCCTAAATCCAGAACCAGAATAGGGCAAGAATAGCAAAACAAAAACTAAAATTTATAGAAGAATATGCTCTTGAATCGAAGGAAATCCTACGCACATATGTCAAAATTGTTCAATACATTCATGTCAAAATTGGTGAAAAAATACCGCTGCCAAGATAATTTGGGATAGAAGAAGATGCAGCCACTATGATAATGAATCAGTGTAACAAGGGTGGTTTTCAAAATGATGAATGGAATGCAAATCACTCTAAACTTAAAATTATTTGTCTGGCCAAATTAGCAGTCATGAGAGTAGTAACTAAATATACTTCCAGAAATAAAAGGACTCAGAAAATTGACAACCAGACAATTTCATGGAAAGAATTGTTCAAGGATGTGCTTTAGCCAAGTCCACCTGTTGGTGTACGAATTGGCTATGTACACAGAAGGGAAGGAGAGGCTGAAGAGAGAGGCAGGGCCTCCAGGTTGGGAGGTGGCAGGTTTAATAAGCAAGGGAATTTACCAGTAAGGCTTGTCTTGGGTGGCTGCAAGATGAATAGATCTCTGCTTTTGCCCACCAGGATCTTAAAAGTTTATAATAGAGGCCTTAAGGATTCAGTCATGTATACAGTCCAGATGATGACAATAACACATCACTGTGAAGGCTGTATCCTTAGGTCAGCTTCTATTTTTGGAAAGGCAAACAGAATGCACATTCCAAGGACATGGGAGGGAGGGAAGAGTCTCAGATTGCCTGGGTCCAGCAAGAGTAATTCACTGGACACCTCCTCTGGATGACTTCTTCCAAAGCTACCCCACCTTAGTTACTAGTAGTAAGAAGCAAGAAGAAAGGGGAAAAAAAAAAGTTAACTATGCCTTAGATATTTAAAACATTTTTAAAAATTGTGTGCAGTATGATTGATATTTTGAGTGTATTTTTAAAGTATTAAAAAAATCTTTTTTTAATGTTTACTTATTTTTGAGAAAGCGAGAGAGAAAGAGAGTGTGTGAATGGTGGAGGAGCAGAGACAGAGGGAGACAGAATCTGAAGCAGGCTCCAGGGTGTGAGCTGTCAGCACAGAGCCCAATGGAGGCCTCGAACCTGTGAACCCTGAGATCATAACCTGAGGCAAAGTCCAATGCTTAACCAATTGAGCCACCCAGGTACCCCATGAAATTGTGAGTGTATTTTTAATGATACATTTCTGGAAGTCTCTAAAACAAGAAATAAACTAATTTGAATATGGGTTTGTCATTATTTTTTTCTATTTTTAAATTTAATATCCCATTTTATTTACTAGGGATTTTAAAACATTTAATTTCAAAGTTAAAGTCATTTCAAATGCATAGAGATGGGATTTTTTTTTCTAACAGAAAAAAGTCAGTATATAACATTAAAAACAATGCAATGACCTCAATATAGCAGGGTGATTATATTACTTATGTTTTTCACAAATAAAGGACAATTACTTTGTTACTGATAATTATACCAATATATATCTCAAGTCCATAGAGCAAAATTGTGGGCATACTTTGATGCTAGAACAAAAGCATACACATATGTATATACACATATAACTAATATCTAGGAATTATATATAAGAAAATTTTTACTTTTTAATTTGTTAAATTACAGTGAAATTTGATTACATGTCTAAGTTACTTGATTTTATTTGCATTTCTAAATTATGAAATATTTGACACATACAAGTTATTAATTAGTATAATTGTAAAATGTATATCCATTAGTCCACCACACAAACTAAGAAATTTAGTTTGACATTTCCAAAATATTTGCCCTTGATTTTTAATGTTACTACAATTAAAACTGATACAGCTACTTTTTATTGTATTAGGTATTTCTTTCTGGCATTTCTTTTTCCATGTTTTTATTTTCAACCATTTTTTGTAATATTTTTAAATATTTCTCTTGGAAATACCCTAGGGCTATATATCCCCAAAATCTGTGAGTCTATGTCTTTTAATAGGAAAATTGACTCATTTAGGCTCACCCATATGTATTATTGAATTCTTTGTTTATGTCTTTTTCATTTGCATCCCACATAGAACTTTGTGCATTTATTTTCATTGTGCTGAATAACTTTATTTTGTTTTTCTTTCAGATTTATTTTACAGGTTTTAAAAACTCATCAGTCTTTATATCACTGAAGATAATTTCATTTTTTTCAAACTTGCATGATATTTTGGCTATAGGCAGAATTTAAAATTCAAAAAGACTTTCCTGCAAAACATGAAGTTCAAGAAGCGTCTTCTTGAATCCAGTTATACCAATAAATTATCTAATAAAAATGTGTTTCTTGGTATTTTTAGTAGTTATTTTTTAATATTTATAAATCTTCTAATTATATTTTTCATTACATATTTTCCTGCTATGTGTCAAGGAAATGATCCTTTCTTGCTCTCCACTTTCATTACAAGTATGTGTATTATGCTTCATCTCTGAAAAATTTTTCTCTATTTAATGGATTACTCAGTCTCTTTTTTTTTACTTTGCTCACTTTTCTAAAAATACTATCAGATTAATATTAAAACTCCTGCATAATTTAATGCTAAAAAGTTATTTGTACCAAGGGAATAGAATAATCATGAACCTATTTTAACCTAAAAACCAAGTTTGAAAATGTATAACAATAAAAAAAATGACACTGGAAAACTTAGACAACCACATGTAAAAAATGTGAATGTAAACATAAGTTTTGCACTCTTCACAAAAATTAACTCAAAAGGGATCATAGACCTAAGTTTAAAATGCAAAACTACAAAAATCCTAGAAGATAACCTAGGAGAAAATCTAGATGACGTTGATAACTTAATACTAAAAAAAAACAATGAAACTGGATCACTTTATTACACCATACACAAAAATAAATTCAAAATGAATGAAAGACCTAATGTGAGACAGGAATCCATCAAAATCCTAGAGGAGAACACAGGCAGTAACCTCTTTGACATTGGCTATAGCAGCTTCTTTCTAGATATGTCTTTTGAGGCAAGGGAAACCAAAGCAAAAGTAAACTGTTGGCACTCCATCAAAATAAAATCTGCACAGCGAAGGAAACTATCAGCCAAACTAAAAGGCAACTGATGGAATGGGAGAAGGTATTGCAAATGACATATCTGATTAAAGGTTGGTATCCAAAATATATAAAGAAATTATAAAACTCAACACTCAGAAACAAATAATCCAAGTAACAAATAAGGAGAAGACATGAATAGACATTTTTCCCAGGATGATACAGATGGCCAACACACATGTGAAAAGATGCTCAGCATCACTGATCATCAGGGAAATACAAATCAAAAACTACAATGAGATATGACTTCATACCTGTCAGAATGGCTAAAATTAACAATACAGAAAACAACAGATGTTGGTGAGGATGCAGAGAAAGGAGAACCTTCTTGTACTGTCGGAAATGCAAACTAGTGCAGCCATGATGTAAAAAGTGTGGAGGTTCCTCGAAAAATTAAAAAAAAGAACTATCCGACAACCCAGCAATCACACTCTTAGGTATTTACTCCAGAATACAAAAATCCTAATTTGAAGGGATACAGGCACCCTGCTGTTTATAGCAGCAGCATCTACAATAGCCAAATTATGGAAGCAGCCCAAGTGTCCCTCAGCTAGTGAATGGATAAGGAAGATGTGGCATATATATATATATATATATATATATATATATATATATATACATATATACACATATATATATATATATACACACACACATACATATATATATACGTATATATATATATATACATATATGTATGTATATATGTATATATGTGTGTATATATATATATATATATATATATATATACATACACACACACACATACAGAATGGAGTATTACTCAGCCATAAAAAGAATGAAATCTTGCCATTTTCAAGGGTGTGGATGGGGATAGAGAGTATTATGGTAAGTGAAATAAGTCAGTCAAAGAAAGACAAATACTGTATGATTTCAGTCATATGTGGAATGCAAGGAAGAAGAAAATGAGCAAAGGAGAAAAAGAGAGAGGCAAATTAAGAAACAGATGCTTAACTATAGGGAAGAAACTGATGATTACCAGAGGGGAGGTGGGTGGGGGGATGGGTTGAATAGGTGATGGGGATTGAGGGGTGCGCTTGTTGAGATGAGCACCGGCTGCTGTATGGAAGTGTTGTATCATTATATTGTACACCTGAAACTAATATTACACTGTGTGCTAATTAACTGAAATTAAAAAAAAAAAAAAACTACAAAAAAATAAAACTGTGACAGCACTAAGCCTACCAAAGATGTGGAGCAATAGGAACTCCCATTCATTGCTGGTGGGAATGCAAAATGGTTAAACCAATTTGGAAGATGGTTGGTAGCTTCTTACAAAACTAAATATACTCCTACCATCTGATCCTATTATTCCATTCCTTGGAATTTACCCAAAGAAGTTTAAAACTTATTTCCACACAGAAATAAGCCCATGGATGTCTATAACAGTTTTATTCATAATTGCTAAGCCTTGAAAGCAACCTGATGTCCTTTAGTGTGTAAAAGGATAAATATATTGTGGTATGTCCAGGCAATGGAATGTTACTCGGCACTAAAAAGAAACAAGTTATGAAGCCAAGAAAAGGCTATATATTGTATGATTCCAACTAGATGACATTCTGGAAAAGGCCAAGCTATAGAACAATAAATAATAAGAACAACAGTTGCCAGGGAATGAGGCAGGGAGTATAATAGGTAGAGTGCACAGGATTTTTAGGGCAGTGAAACAATTGTACATCATACTATAATGGTGGATACATGCTGTTATACACTTGTCCAAACCCATAGAATGTATAACATTAAGAATAAACCTGAGAGTAATTATGGATTCTGGGTGATTATAATGTGTCAGTGTAGGTTCATTGTAGGTGTAGGTTCATTGTAACAAAGGCACCACTACAGTAAGAGAGGCATATCTCTGTACCTTCTGTTTAATTTACTATGAACTTAACACTGCTCCAAAAAAATAAAGTGTGTGTGTGCCCTTATTCATCCCTTGTTATAATCTTTGGTTTAAGATTTAGTTTGTCTGATATAAGAATGGCTACTTAGGCTTTATTTGACATCCATTAGCATGATGGATAGTTCTCCATCCTTTCACTTTCAAACTTCAGGTGTATTTAGGTCTAAAATGAGTCTTTTGTAGGCAGTATATAAATGGATCTTTTTTTTTTTTTTAATCCTTTCTGACACTCTATGTCTTCTGATTGGAGCATTTAGTCCATTTACAGAGTGATTATTGAAAGATAATGCAGAGGTGCCTGGGTGGCTCAGTCAGTTAAGTGTCGAACTTCAGCTCAGGTCATGATCTCCCAGTTATGAGTTCAAGCCCCTTGTTGGGCTCTGTGCTGACAGGTCAGAGACTGGATGGAGCCTGCTTCAGATTCTGTGTCTCCTTCTCTCTGCCCCTCCCCTGCTCACACCCTGTCTCTGTCTCTCTCTCTCTCTCAAAAAATAAACATTAAAATTAAATTCAAAGGATACTTAAATACAGATTTGAAGGTACACAAAGTTTATAGCAGAACTATCAACAATAGCCAAATTATGGAGACAGACACATAGATCAATAGAACAGAATAAAGAATTCAGAAATGGGCCCACAACTATATTGTCAACTAATCTTTGGCAAGGCAGGAAAGAATATCCAGTGGAAAAAAGAACAGTGTCTTCAACAAATAGTGTGGGGAAAACTGAACGGTGACATGCAGAAGAATGAAAACTGGTGATTTTTTATGCCACACACAAAAATTAATTCAAATTGATTGAAGACCTAAGTGTGACACAGGAAACCCTAAAAATCCTGGAGGCAAACACAGACAGCAACCTCTTTGACCTCACCCACAGAAACTTCTTGTAAGACATGTTGCCAGATGCAAGGAAACAAAAGCACAAATAAACTATGGGAACCTCATCAAAGTAAAAAGCTTCCGCACAGCAAAGAAAACAATCAACAAAACTAAAAGGCAGCCTATGCAATAGGCGAAGATATTTGCAAATGACATATCTGATAAAGTGTTAATATCCAAAATCTATAAAGCACTTATCAAACTCAACACTCTAAAAACAAATAACCCAGTTAAGAAATGGGGGAAGACATGAATAGACACTTTTCCAAAGAAGACATCCATCCAGATGGCTAACAGACACATGAAAAGATGCTCAACATCACTGATCATCAGGGAAATACCAATCAAAACCACAATGAGATACCACCTCACATTTGTCAGAATGGCTAAAATTAATAATATAAGAAACAACCTTGTTGGCAAGGATGCGGAGAAAGGGGAACCCTCTTGTACTGTTGTTGGGAATGCAAACTGGTGCAGCCACTCTGGAAAACAGTATGAGGGTTCTTCAAAAAACTAATAATATAAGTACCCTATGACCTGGCAATTAATTGCACTATAGGTATTTACCTAAAGGATACAAAATTGATTATTGAAAGATATGAATTTAGTGCCATTGCGTGACCTGTAGAGTTGGTGTTTCTGGTAATGTTCTCTGGTACTTTTAGTGTTGTTTTTGGTCTTTTTCCACCCATCCACCCACTCAAAGAGACCCCCTTAAAATTCCTTGCAGGGCTCATTTATTGATCTCAAACTCCTTTAATTTTTGTCTGGGAAACTGTTTCTCTCTCCTTCTGTTCTGAATGAAAGTCTTGCTGGATAAAGAATTCTTAGCTGTATATTTTTCTGATTCAGCACATTGAATATATCCTGCCACTCCTTTCTGGACTGCCAAGTTTCTGTGGACTGATTTCTGCAGACTTGATTTGTCTTCCGTTGTAGGTTAAGGACTGTTTTTTTTCCCTTGCTGCTTTCAGAATTCTTTCCTCATCTGAGTATTTTGTGAATTTGACTATGATATGCCTTGGTGATGGTTGGCTTTTGTTGAATATAATGGGAGTTATCTGTGCATCTTGTATTTTGATGTCTGTGTCCATCTCCAGATTAGGGAAGTTTTCAGCTATAATTTGTTCAACTAAACCTTCTTCCCCTTTTTATCTCTCTTGATCTTCTGGGACTCCTATGATATTATTATGTCTTAAAAAGTCATTGAGTTCCCTAAATTTGCCTTTGTGATTCTTTACCTTTCTTTCCCTCTTTTCAGCTTCATTATTTTCCACAATTTTATCTTCTACACCACTAATTTACTCCTCTGCCCAGTCCATCTTTGTTTTTATGGCTTCCATTTGGGTTTGCATCTTGGTTATAACATTTTTAATTTCAGCCTAACTCGATTTTAATTATTTTATCTCTGCAGAAAAGGATTCTCTGGTATCTTCTATGCTTTTTGTTCAAGCCCAGCTAGTATCCTTTTAATTGTTTTAAATTCTAGTTCAGACATCTTACTTATATCTTCATTGATTAAATCCCTGGCCATGAGTTCCACTTCCTATTCGTTCTTTTGGGATGGATTTCTCTGTCTCATCATTTTGTTCAGAAAAAAAATTGAAAGAAAAAAATGAAAAAAATCTCCAACCCTCCTAAACAAAAAAACCCCAAAAAACTAGATCCTGAGTGTGTTTTGGTCTGCTTGTTAAAAGAATTGAGATCCAAATACAACAATAAAATAAAATAAAATGAAAATAAACTAAAAATAAAAAAAAGTATAAATAAAAATTACTATTAATAAAAAATAAAAATGGAATTGAAAAAATAGGAAAATAAATGAAAAAATAACAATAAAAAATAAAGGATAAAAGTAAAAAAGCTAGAACCCATTTCCCTTAGGGCTGAAGCTTTGTAGCACTCTTTGGTCAGTAGACTTGGTGCAAGTGAGTTGTTTTTACTGGTCTTCTTGGGAAGGGGCCTGCTGTGGTGAGTCTCATGCTGACTTGTTTCAGGGGAACTGCACCTCCAAGGGGCAGGGGGGGGGGGGCTTGGAGTAAGCAGCTCCAGCCTCCAGGAGGTGGTGGTGGTATTTGCTCCCTGAAGGCTTTCCGGCTGATGGGCAGGATGAATATGGTGGCACCTCACTCTCTGATCTCAGATCCAAAAGATTGGGCCCCGAGTCACAGGGGTTAATAAATCACCCCTCTTATGTCCTCAGTTTCCATTAGAATCCTGCGTTCACCCTGCCTATGTCTGAGATTTTTTATCTCAGGTTTGTGTCTGACTTTAAAAACTCCAAATTTTAGGGATCCCCACAGCGTGCACCCGTGCTGTTCCTCTGGGGGAGGGTCTTGCCAGGCATCTGCTGACTCAGGCAAGGAAAGTGGTTGCATGACCCTGCAGGGGTTCAGAGTTTATGGCAAAACAGAGCTGAAATCCTGCACCCTGTCTTGCTCCTATGCCTGGAACAGTGCACCACATTGGCACCACCTTTGCTTCTTGCTACCCATGGGATCCTCAGACTATGATTTCACTCCTGGCATTCCACCCCACTTTACCACTTGAGCACCCTTAAGCCAGTCATGTCCCCTATTGTAGCAGACTTCTAAAAGTTCAGATTTTGCTTTCTACTACTTAAAGTACTTTGAATTACCCTCTGTCAACAGGTTGTCTCCCCACACCTTACCCACAGCTGTGTCTCCCCAAAGTCAACTCTCCAAACCTCGTTTTTTAAGGTGGTCACTTTTCTACTTTTAGACTGTTTATATACAGAAAACATATTATACCATGATTTTATTAAATGGTCATTTCTTTTCTCTTTTAACTCCCATACTACTTGTGATCCATAGGTTCACATTTCTGTGAGTGTTTTTCTAGGCTCTCTACTGAGTGTCGCTGGCCAATTTATTTATTGCTGCAATTCACACTTACCTGATCTTCAAGAGTGTCTAAACTGTTACTGGCCCTGTCTTATTGCATATAAATTTTAGAGTAAGTTTGGTAAGTTCATTTCAAACCTCTGCCAGAATTTAATGATAGAACATTGAATCTGTGGATCATTTTGATGAGATTTTACATTGCTAAAATATCAACTTTCCATATCCATGAAAAAGTTATATTTCTTCAGTCACTTATATCTTCTTTAATGCATTTCCACATAGTTATATAATTCTTTTCCAATAGAATACAAATCTTTTATTGGGTGAATTTCTTGTTTTCTTATTTTTGTGTTGTTTAAATTTTTTCTTGCATTTTCTAACACGTTGTTTTTAAGCATATAGATACACATGATATTTAATATTGGGACACTGCTCTTTTTACCCCTTTTTATCTTAACTTTAAAAATTTAGTTTTTTTCCAATCTTATAAATATTACATTTGATTGTGTTTCCTACTGAATGCTTTAGCACCGCCCTTACAATTATGAATGGGAGAGGTCATAGTGAATATCCTTATCTTGTTTTGGATTTTAAAGGTAATGTTTTTACATTTCGTTATTGATCACAATACGGTGTATTTTGGGAATTGTTTCAGATATCCTTTATCAGGATATGAAAGTTCTTTTCTACTTATTGTCTATTAAGAGCTTTTATCAGGAATAGTATTGAATTTTATCACTACATTCTCTGCATCTTCTGAAATGATCAATTGCTTTTCCTTCCGTAGTTTTGTAATCTGTTAATGTGTTGTACTACATTGATTTATTTTGTACGGGTGAACCACCTTGCATTCTTGGAATAATCTAACTAGGCAAGGTAGTTTGCCTGTATAGATTAAAGTATATGTATTTTATTATATGTGTTATATATATTATTTATATTAATATATAAATTTATCATATATATATTCATGTTGGATTCAGTATACTAATATTTTGTTTATAATTTTAAAATTTATTTTTGCAAGTCTGTTTTGCCTATAGTGTCTCATTCTTCTACTGTATTTACCCAGTTTGTTTTCATTTATATGATGGTAAATATGAGACAATTAAAACTTCAAGACTTAAATCTGTGGTGCTGAACCTCCTTTTTTCATGAGCCCAAACTATTTAAATTGTGTGTTATAAGCAAATCACATTTAATCAATCTGGGTTGAAAAATGTCATGGTAAAAAGAAGTCTGAATCCTTGTAATGTAAATACTTGGTTCTTGATTTACCTAGTCTACACAATTGGATATTTAATTTTGTTCTTCTCACAGGTGAATATATCTTTCTTTTAATTTGATGTTTACTTGCAACTTTCTGAAAGAAGTATCTTCCTATCTGAGATTTAAAAATTTTTTTTTAACGTTTATTTATTTTTGGGACAGAGAGAGACAGAGCATGAACGGGGGAGGGGCAGAGAGAGAGGGAGACACAGAATCGGAAACAGGCTCCAGGCTCTGAGCCATCAGCCCAGAGCCCGACGCAGGGCTCGAACTCACGGACCGCGAGATCGTGACCTGAGTCGAAGTCGGACGGTTAACCGACTGAGCCACCCAGGCGCCTCTTGAGATTTTAAAGCTAATAACAATATATACCCTAATTTTAAAAAAATTCTATGTCAAAATGAACCAAGCCTACTTCTGAAGATTCGATCTATGACTATAAACACTGAAAATGCAGTTAATTTACACCAAATGGCGGTTTGCCATATTAACTTATATTTGTATATAAAAGGGTTGTTTTTCATTCTAAATCATCCTTAAGTCTGGGCAATTTAATGTGGTGACTATTAAGACACACAGCTTTGAAATTCTACCTAAGGCAAACCAGTATGAGGCATATTCTGTTTGTGTTACACATTTTCTGACAGTATCCCAATACTTTTGGGCCACAGGAAGGGTGATAAAGACTGCTTTACATTACAAATCCTGTCTCCATTTCCTTCTGGTCAAAAAGCTAGACTATACATTCCAGACCTCTTTGCATTTAGAACAATACTCACAAGTGGGCAAAAGCGATGGACCTCTAGCCCATAATAATTTTCGTGCCCTCCTCCAAACACTCTCTTCCCTCAAGTTCGGGCCCATGGAAACTTCCCAGGCTACCCTGCATATTCTCCCCTCAGCCCCTTTTTACATTTCCTATTTTATGAGGAAATTTTCATTTGAAAACCAGTCACATGTGTGATTTATTTCAGGAACATTATCATCCAATATTGTGCAGGGCTATGTCATTCCATTCCAGAACTCACCACATTCTTAAGATGCACTGATAAGTATTCCCATCAATAAGAAAAAATGTTCAGCTTCATTCCTATATGCTGTTGTACTTGTAAACTTGCAGCTTACCAGAAGTAGATCATAAATGGGCAAACTGTTTTGTTTTTCAGTTACATGTTACATTCTGCTACTAATCTTACCAAACTAGACAAATGTTATATGTAACAATAAGATGGCAAAAATATACTTGTAGAACCAATAGTGTGATAAAACATATGCCATTATTCTGATCATCCACAGAACTTTGGATGCTGGATTTTTTTAAATCAATGAAATAGATTTTTACAACTTTATGACACTTACCACAGGCATATCAGTTTTAATATTGTTCAGTCACTAAATATCATGACTATATCATTTCATCTTCCTATTTGGAGATGAAGTCTGAAAGTGATGATGGGATTATTTTTATTTAGGAACTTTAGCGATTTAACATACATGAATCAACTTCTACATTCTTACAAATATTCTTCCTGTACATTTAAATGTTTAACACTTACCCTATACATGGTAATGTAAGCAAGGTGTCTGGGGATATGAAGCCTATTTTCCTCACTCTTCATCCTTCAGGGTGACTCATTAAGGTTGAGTAGCGCATTAGTCCACCAAGTCTTCTCAAATACCCATTAATGTATCATTCTTATTCCTGCCTTCACATGTATTTATTTTGCTGAAGTGATTTCTTTGGCCTATTTGTGTAACCCGAAGTTACCTAATATTCCAGTTATGTCCCCTCAGGGATTCTTCTATCTCTACTGCAATACACATCAAACTTCATTCTCCTTGAAATACTATTGAACTAACTGTAATTCTTGTTGAAATCACAGGTTTTTCTCATATATTTTATGCTACATGTATATTATAAATATCCTGCTGTATATGATATACATATTTATAATGTACTGATCTTTGCCATTTCATATCCCCTCTCTGCAGATGTAGACCATAGTTTTCATTTATTCTAGACTACCCATATCTCCTGTTGCAGAAGTAACTACATAAGAAAATATAATAAATACTGCATTGATTAACTGATTGATTTTTAAAACCACAATACATGTGGGAGAATTCAACTTACCATGGTGATTGATCATCGCTCACCTTCTAAACACTAAAACATTAAACTAGGTATAAAAACATATTTAACAAATACCAAATTTTGAAACATATTTAACATTACCAAATTTTCTTATCCAAAGATGAGAATCCTTAGACAACTCCTTAGACAATTCCACAAAAGAATGCTGTTTGAATCAAAACTAATTATTAATTTGCTTACCCCATTTTGCTTTGCTTTGTAATTACTGAAGGTGGAGATTTCTTCCAAACAATAAGCTATCAATGATGGATCAGGTGCATTGGTGATAGATCAAGTAAGCCTGTATGGATTCACAAATCTTCCTTTCATTACTGACAGAGACGGTACATTGTAACTTGGAAATTCATCTTGACTTTAGGACCTAGAAAATGGTGAAGCAAACAGACACAATGTAAATTTATATGTAAGCAAATCTATCATAACTCGCACCTATCTCAACATTCATGTAGATTGGTTAATTTAATTTCAATATTTTTCAAAGGCAAAGGTCAGTATCCTGCTGCTACCTCTAATTTTGGCTAATATTCCATCACAGATGACTTTTCTCATAATAATACTATCAACTGATCTATGGTCTTATTACTGATTTAGCTAGAACTGGACTTAAGCAATTCCTTCATTATTCTGGCTGTTTCTTTTGGTCAAATTCTAGTTTTCTAACTATGTTCTTGATTCATTTCCATGTCTGATCATTAGCATGCAAGTATTTATCAAACTCATTCTGCTTACTTTTCATAAGATCTCGCTGCACTGTGTGTATTACCCTGAATCATATTCTAATTATGTAAATTCAACACAATCATTTCCACTCCCTCATATGACATATTTTTCTTCTGCCAATAGTATTCATTATTAATATTAGTGAAATGTCTGGCCAAATCAAAATAATTGATGAGAAAGTTTGATTCGGCATTCTTCTAAACAGTGTTCCTTGCAGTTATAAGACAAACTGCTTTGCTATTTATCCATATTCAATTTCCTAAGAAGAATGTAATGTATGGGAGAAAGGTTCCATATGAAAGCTCTGTGAAAATCATAGCATGTAGACCCTTTAACATTTGACAGCACTACAAAAAAATCATGACAAGGACTGTGTGTATATATGTATATCTATATATAGATATATATATATAGATATAGATATATAGATATATATAGATATACATACATACACATATATATACACATATATATGTGTATATATATACAGTATTTTTACAAAAAATCATGACAAGGACTGTAGATATATATATACATATATATACAGTATTTTTAACTATACAAACTTTTAATAGTTGTATAATAATTTTCCTTAAGTATATATTATCCAGTTTGTGTTTTAATGATGTTTATTATTAATATAGAAATTTTATGCTTATTTTTATTATTTTTCAACAAACAATGGTTTCACTATTTTTATGTCATGTATAAACCTGCTGAAATATATTTTATAATTATAGTGATAGAAATGGATTTAGTTTATTATTTAACCACCAAGTTTTTAGAAAACTCATGTATTGTTGAACAATTTCTTTTTGTTACAGATTTTAACCATTATGTCAATCAAATCTTAAATACATGGATCTGCCTCTGGGTTGTTAATACTATTTAGTTTTTTGTGAAGTGCACCTAAGAACTTATACTCTTTTGGATATAGTGACCTTATTGGCTATTTTAATAGTTTTTTCCCATTATTTCCAGATATAAATATTTGCCTCCATATACATAAGTCTGTTGATGTCACCATGTCATTTTTGGACTATTCCAGCTTTAGCTTGTTCACTGGATTCATTGTTTGCAAAACCACTCCAAAAAGCCATATTGCTGCCATTAGCCATGAAGAAAGTGTCTCTGACATGGAAAGGGTGCTCTCTCTGAATTATTGTTTCCAACTCTCATCACTGTGCTATGGGGCAGAAATGGTGATGACATCCCCTCTCAAAATCAGTCTATATCACCTGATTTCCAAAGAAGCTTTTCTTATTCCGGGGGGTGGGGGGGTGTCATAAAATCCCATTTTAACATTTACATTGACCTCAAATGAGCACCATTTGTCAAATTTCCATCAAGCTACTTCTGAAACAGATTGATACATTTATTAGCCTTTGGTGCTTTCTATACTACTCATTCAATTCAACTACAGTTCAAGTGCTTGATGGAAAAATGATACAAGTCAATATTGCATCTTCCTTGGCATTTTCAAGATCTTCCTCAAAACCAAAATTAAATCCTCCTGTTTAGTCACAAAATGAAATCTATCCACACTGACAAAGAAAACACATACTTGGAAAGTGGAAATCTGAGGAGAAGGAATAAATATAAAATGTACATTAGTAGTATCTGGGCCCCATCTCAGCCATTAAAAATGTCCCATTAGTATTGGAATATTCCTTTAATATTAACATATAATAAACATATAACAAACATATAAGAAACATGTAATATATGTACAGATACATAAAATACATAGGTATAGTCATATATATATATATATATATATATATATGATGTGTGATTACGGTAGAACTACTCTCTCTCTCAGTGCATAATTAACATGGATCTATTCAAAAGTTCCAACAATATAAAATAAAGAACTGTGAATTTAACAAGTAGATTTTACAAATCATATTTCCAATAACAAACAAAATAAGCTATTAAGTAGTATTAAATTTCTTCCTAAAGTGTTACAGTAAATGGTAAAATGTTGAAATGTTTATTTATTTGTTTTTTAAATGTTTATTTATTTATTTTGAGAGAGAGAGAGTGAAAACGAGCAGGGGAGAGGCAGAGAGAGAGGGAAAGAGAATCCCCAAGCAGGCTGTGTGCTATCAGCACAGAACTGATAGAGGGCTTGATCTCATGAACCATGAGTTCTGACCTGTGACGAGATCAAGAGTTGGATGCTTACCTGACTGAGCCACCTAGACACCCCTGAAATGTTTATATACATAGAAAATCCAGAATAATTTACAGGCAAACTATTAATATTAATAGTTTTATTAAATTAAAATCATTGTATATATGCATAACAACAATAAAAAATTAAAACTAAAATAAAACAATGGTAGCATTAATAATAGAATCAAAATACACTAGCTGTCTAAAAGAATTAATTACAAAACCTCTAAGTTAAATCTAAGTTAAAAACTACCAAACATTGTTGAGACAAATTAAACAATTTCTAAATGAATGATTCATAACAAGAAATAATATATTAAAATGTTAAATTTTGTTAAGCAATATATATACTATAATTCCAGTCAAAATCCTAAGAAAAAGAGATGTTGATGGAAAAAAAGTATATTTGTTGAATGAATGATATAATTTCAGCAACTGATAGCCATATTACCGAAGACTAAGTTGGATAGTCAAGCATGACACAAGTAAGTAAGATCTGAATGTGTGATCTAAAAATATAGCCTTCAACTAGTAATTTCTGTGTATGTGTGTTTGTGTGTGGGTGGGAGTTCAGTTGGAGGAATTAATTATTGACTATAGATTCAAGGGATCGAAACTGTATTGTAAATAATAGGTGAACTAATCAGCAAGATCTGGCACAGAGATTTATTTCTTTCATAAATGTGCTTTCATTTTTAGAATCAGAAAATATTCTCAAGGTTACATGCACTAGTTTAAAATTTATGTATAATAGTTACTCAATTGTAATATTTACCATAATTTTTTTATATTCCTGGTGCCAATTTGGTTTTACTTACTGACATTCTTAACTGGATTCAGGATATTGTGGAGAAAATCTCAAACAGAGATAATAGAGACATGAATGGGGGCGCCTGGGTGACTCGGTTGAGTCCGACTTCGGCTCATGTCATGATCTCACTAGTCGTGAATTTGAGCTTCATGTCAGGCTCTGTGTTGACAGCTCAGAGCCTAGAGCCTGCTTCAGATTCTGTATCTCCCTCTCTCTCTGCCCCTCCCCTACTCACACTCTCTTTCTCTGTCAAAAATGAATAAACATTTTAAAAAATGTAAAAAATAAGAAAAATAAAAAAATAGAGACATGGATGTATTTGAGTGCTATTGACAAACTGAAGTTTATTTAAACAAATTTTCATGGACCATGATGTTCTGAAGGGTCCATAGAGATTACTCTTGGTAGTTCTGCTTCTGATATATAAAACTGTATAAATCCCATCATAGAATGAAAAGATCAATGAAGCACTATCCTGGACATTTTGATGTTTTTCTATGGAATCTTGATTTTTTTTCTTTATTAGTAAAGACAAAGTTTATACTCACATATGTATGGTATTAACACAGTCAAAATAGTTTTGATCTGAATCATAAGGATGAGAGATACTTTTGTATTGATCGTTATATTCTGACCAGAGAAAATTTCTTTTTAATTATGTTTGCTAAATATCTCTGTCTTACTCTTATTTTACCTAAGTTTCTTGCTCATGTCTTAATTAAGCTAAGGGAGTACAATATTGTACTATGGATTTTGATTACTGTTATTGGTCTTCGCATCATTATCAACAGAGTATCTGAGAAATGGGTTCTAAGGAAAAGTCAGTCAACTATGCACAGACCTAATACCAATGTAAGACAGCAATGCTGAATCCAGGGTGGATATTGAGACTATGAACAAGCTATGTTCTATTAATTTTTAAATCATATGGCATAACTTTTAAATATAATGATCACATTAGTAATGATAAAATAATTGATGTAGATCAGATTTGGTGATTAGATGTATTCATCAAATGGTTTCTAACAAGACACTATTACGTTAAGCTTTAAAGAAACAAAATTAACCTAGAGTAGATAGGCCAAATTTGAGCACAAAGTGAGGCCATATTAAAATCCTGGATGGTGGAAAATAAACAATACTCAGCATATTTAGTGTAATCATAGTGGGCAGAGTAAATTTCCTTAATTTCTTGATAAAGAATAATGATCTGTATAGCATGCATGCACACACACACACACACACACACACAGCATACCAACTGTGTAAAGTTTTAAAATGAAACAACCAACCATTTATTCAGTCATTCAAGCTCCAAGGTCCTATTCTCTGCACTGTTTTCCTCTACAAGACAGCTGTGAAAGATCCTAAGTTGAGGACTCAAACAGATCTGTGTTAAGTTAATAACTTCAGCAGAGGTAGCTGTGTAGATTATTGGGAAGTAATTTAAGCTGTCTTAGTGTGGTTTCTTTATTCACGGGTATGTATATTTAATTCTGAATATATTAAATTCTCTATACACACACATACAATTAAGTTCCAAAAGATAAAATGATGTATTAAAAAACACCCATACAATGAAGTACAGTTAATAAGATTTTGAACTTCTTGCGATTATTAAAATGGTTATAAATGAAAAATAACAGCAAAAATAGTCTGTGAAAACATGACAATAGCTAAAATACATTGAGTTTCTCATATCCCTAATACTAACTTCTTCCCAATTACCTTCTAACGTAGGTACTATTATCCTCACACTTCTTTTTGGAAGCACACATAAGAAACCTCACTCTGGGTATACAGGTAACAGGGTGTGGAATATGCATTTGAATCCAGGTCAGTGGACTTTAAGTTCTAGCTTTTTTCCCCCAATTTTCCAAATTTGATATATAATTTAGATACATTAAAATGCACAAGTCTTAAGTGTTCAATTCAATAAGATTTGACAGTTGTATACACTAGTGTGATCACCACTCAAAACTCATTATAGAACATCTCTAACATCTCAGAAACTGCCTTCTTATCTCTTTCTACAGTCAATCTCTATTCCCAAGGAAGTAACCACTTTCCATATTTAGCTTTGCCTGTTCATGATTTTCATATAAATGGTAAATACTAATTTATTTTTATCCTTGCTTCTTTCACTCAGTATAAAATATTTAAGTTTCACCCGTATTGTTGCCTATTCAATTATCTATTCTTTTTAAAAAATTTCTAATGAGTATTCCATTGTACAACATATCACCGATTCTTTATCCATTCTTGTGTTGTTGCACATGTGGATAGTTTCCAGCTTCTTTGGCAGAGGGGATGGAGAGGGGCAGGAGTGCTATTATAAATAAAGGTGCTCTGAACATTGTTCTACAAAAAAATTTTGTGGACCTATCATTTCCTTTCTCTAAGACAAATAGAGTAGAATTGCTGAGTCAGAAGATAGACGTTAACTTTCAAGAAACTGCCAAGCAATTGTACCATTTTACACTCCCATTAGCAATATATAAGTTTTGGTTGCTTCACATCCATCTCAACTTTTAGGGTTTTCAGTCTTTCATTTTATCTCTTGTGAGGAGGTGTGAAGGAGTAATCTCACTGTCTAGCTCTTAACCACAGGGCTCTGTGTCCTTATATATGATGCTCAGACACATTCTGACTTTAGTGAACATATTATAAACTACAATAAATTCGTGAAGATGGTGGTCGGGTTACAACGCATGGTAGAATTTCAGCCAAATATTGAAAGTATGTAAAGAGTCTCTGCAGAGGAACAAAAACAAAATAGTACTTAACAGAGGCTGAGTGACCAAAGTTCAAATTGAACTTCTCTCCTTCAGACTAAAATGGAAATTTCTTTCATATTTTGATTTAAATCTCAAGAGGATGGCTTAGCTGAATGAAGCCCAGATCACTTTAATTTGACCCCAAAATCTAGCTTTATTTTCTTTTTTTAGGTGTTTGTCCTCAGGGCTCCTGTCAAAAATCCTGACTATGAGATTGTTAAGAGAAAAAGCTGGAAGAGACAGGTACTACAGGTGAAGACAATATGTCTGTGAACTAAATCCTCCAGGGCCCAATTACCAGCTGCAAAATTGAAGGAGTCAGATTCATTTCTGACTTCAGACATTCTATTTTCAATTTATTTTGCTGTCATATCATAAATATTAGAAACAAATGTTTTATCTACAACTTGATTGAAATTTTCTACTGAAGATAGTGCATTATATATTAAATTATTCATTCAACCTGTTTATTAACTACAGATAATTGTAATTCATTGCTTGCCTTACCTTTTACTACTAAAAATCAGAGGCCAACACTATAAATTTTATGCTTTTAAAAATAGAGTAAGAGTATCTGAGCCAGAAGTTACTTTCTAAGAAAGAAAAAAAGAAGAAAAAGAAAAGAAAATCTATCTAGATAAACTTTTAAAAAGTTTTCTTGCATTTAAAACTGACTCTCATTGCAATTCTGTAAGGAAAACCAATCTTTTTTTTCCTCCCAGAGAATAATCACTTGAAAACTTTTTTTGGTAGTTTATGAATGGACAATTTTATCACCATTTGAAGAGATGAAGTGAGTCTGCTCTTGTATTTACCTTCTGAACCAAAGACACTGTTGACTTTGATTCTGTAAAAAGAGGCAAAGAAATCAAATAGACTGAGTCATTTTTCTCAAATGGGAGTATGGAAAAATCTCATGGGAAACAGATTGCTTTACACAAGTCAAAAGAGAAAAAAAATGTAGTGTTTAATGTGGTATCTATCACTGAATTTCAGTGAATTAAACAACTTTGAGGAACACAGAAGGGACTGAATTCCAAGCGCAAATCAAAATGACAGAGTATGAACTGGCAATAATGATCATATTTAAGATGTGCTGGTATGTACACCTATATGAGGAAATAGTAAAATGTTAACACCACACTACTGACTTGACACTTTTACTGAATATTTCAAAACCATTTGGTACCATAATAAACTTCATTGCATCTATGTAAGAAGATTCTATCAATCAACCTATAGAGCTTATCATTTGTTAATGTTGTTAAATTAAATATATGACCTTATGTCAGCCAGATGTGAGGGTTAGATGGTTGCAAACATCTTGCCATCTTCATTTCAGTCTTGATTAAGTAGCACTCATCAGGGAGGCAGATACCTTTGAATTTCCTTCCCACAATTACTGACTTAAAACTCATTAGCCTAGTAAAAGAGTGGTTTTCTCACACAAGAAAAAAAATCTATTAAACAACCATGTGCATTTAAGATCAAATAAAGTAATTTTAAATGTCTTTCAATATAGGGTTCTTTAAAATTAAACTACAGGGGTGCCTGGGTGGCTCAGTTGGTTAAGCGTCCGACTTCGGCTAGGGTTATGATCTCGCGGTCTGTGGGTTCGAGCCCCACGTCGGGCTCTGTGCTGACAGCTCAGAGCCTGGAGCCTGATTCAGATTCTGTGTCTCCCTCTTTCTCTGACCCTCCCCTGTTCATGCTCTCTCTCTCTCTCTCTTTGTCTCAAAAATAAATAAATGTTAAAAATTTTTTAAATAAAAATAATAAAATTAAACTACAAATAGTTGACCACACCAACAACTATCAGAAAATAATTGGAAGAGTAAACACATTAATATCTTTGATTGAGATAATTTACCTGAAAGTAGTAAAATCATAGGCTTCTAGAACTATTAGCAGCATTTAAATATCAAGCCAGTGATATTTACAAACATAAGGTAATAAAAAGATATGTTTGTATGTGCAATTGCTGCTTTGTTATATGGTTGGAACCTCAGAAATATATTCAATAACACACAGATCCTGTAACCTAAAATAGCTACTTAGTCTCATAAGAGTTGATCATTATGAGGCTGCACAATCCCATTCCATCTGTTAGATAAAGTCCTTTTACAAAAAGGCAAATTATAAAAGGTTTTATAAAAGTCTTTAAATATCTTTTTGGATAAAATATTGATACACTTTTGCAATTCCATTCAAAATTTGCAAAGATGAAATTTAAAAACTGAAGAATGACTTGTTATGTTTTTATGTCTGTCATGAAAACCTTTACCTAAGTTCACATATTATTAGATGTTCAGTTTCATAGGGCTCTTTGCTATTGAAAGCAGGTTGGATTTAGGAAAGAAGATTATGATTACAAGTAAGTTTGTATTTTCTTTTTCTTTTTTTTTAGTAGGCTCCACACTCAATATGGGGCTTGGATTCACAACTCTGAGATTAAGAAATGCATGCTCTATCAGCTGAGCCAGCCAGGAGCTCCAATAAGTTTGTAATTTCAACCATAATATAAATTATGGCTCTATTTATATTTATATTTATATTTTTACATTAAATAATTTTATTTATATTATGGTTCAAAATCTCATGCTACCTACAAAGAAACAGAACAGAGTCACTGACTACAATGATCAAAATAAAACAAAGGGATACTGGTAGCTATTGACTTTTATGGCTAAAGGATTATAACACTTCTTGGGAGATTTAACATAAAAGTCAGTAAGTTAAACCTTTCTTTCACATTTGAATTAGGAAACAATGGAAAGACTGATAACTTATTCAGGTATACAGGATCAGAATATTCACTATATTACTAAAACAACTTTGGAATGGGGGACATTGCTTTGGTATGTAGGAACAATGGGTTTCTTGAAAGTGAACCTAAGAATTTTACTTACCAAAGCAGTCATAAGCAAGGCTAAAGGATTGTTGTCCTTCCCCAGTGATGCCTGACCCCTTTACATTTAAACAGGGAGGAGCAGACCACAATGCACACTATTGATGGCAGGCTACTTCCAAAGTAAAGAGGAAAGGAATGTGGCTGAGCTAAGCAAACCCTGTTTTAGCCCAAACATGGATCAGCTACATCACTCCACCAGCCATCACTCCTCTCCACATCAGTGAATAACTATAGAATAAGAGTATTATATTGACAAGGGAATCTCCACACATAAACACCTACCCCCAACCCTCACCTTTTATATTTAGCCCAGTGCGTGCCTGTGTGTGTGTGTGTGTGTGTGTGTGTGTGTGTGTGTGTGTGCAGAACAGAAACATCCACAGTCATTAACTTATATACCGTACTATAGCTCCGTGATGAAAAGTTTCAGTTTTAGCAGCTTAAAACTTAGGTTTGAATCCTCACTCATCTTTTATCTTTGTGACTTTGGCAATTGACATTATCTGAACTTTTTCATACTAGATTATACCTCATAGGTTTAATGTGCAGAAAATTGAGACTGTATATCTATAGATGTTTAGAAGTATCAGGGTTGCAGCAATAAACTTAGAAGTTAATTATTATCAATAATAACAGCTCAAAAAAACAAAAGTACTAAAAAACACGTTTTTCAATTTAAAAAATAAAAAAAATAGATAAAAAGAGCTTACTAAAGGGCAACGTATCTTTCAATAGGGACTGAAAAATAAAACTTAAAAGTAAGGTGCTTCCTAAACTGAAAATCTTAACAAGGTAATAGATATGATCAAAATACTGACAGAAAACATGAAAAATACTCTTAAAGAGAAAATATAAAATAAAAGTTTAGGGTCTAGTCAAAATTAGGAAAGTATAAGTCTAAAAGTTGTTCCAAAGTTGTACTGTGTTTTGACATTTTTGAACAGCATAAAATAGCAATCACAGAACACCAAAAGACATAAACTAGTCAAAATATGTATTTTCTCCTACTTTTAATTAATCATCAATAAGACAGTTTTACTCAGGGTTTCCCACATAACATTAACCCTTAGCTTAAAGGTGGGTTTCTGCAACCATACAGCCACTGGGCCACAGAAGACCTCATTCTGAAAGAAAAATGGACCCCAAACCCCAACCAACCAAACAAACAAAACCCAAAAACCTTTTCTTATGATTTACAGCTCTAGTTCTATAAGAAAACAGGACCAGAAGAGAAGGGATGAACCCCATTGATTATTTTTTTCATGAAGAGGAAAACTCAAAGCCCAATGAAATATTCAAAGAAAGTATTTTCCTTATTTGAAACATTATGATTTAAGCTTTCCTCTAAAATTTTGTAAAATTGTATCATCTAGCAAGCATTAGTTTCAAACAAAAGGTAGCCTTTGAAAAAACAAACGCTTAAAAGTACTTAGTTGAGGTGCAATTAATTATGTGCTGGTTGCCAAGATGTCATTCCACAAGTACCAGCTGTGCACATAGCCACCTTCCCTGCTCCCCCCCAACCCAGCCCAATAGGACATATCTCCCAAAGCCCATAGGTGCAAGCTCAGCGGTTGACCATAAGATCCCCACTTAAACTCAAGTACCTGCTCCAGTGCAAGGAACCCCAGGCGCTAAGGGTGAAATGAAGACTTGGCCTTGATTCCTTGGCCCTGTGCAAGATCAGCAAATATCTAAGCCCATTTCAGAGCCACAACCAGGACTTCACTCTTAGGAGTTCTGTTTGGAATTGGGCCCCTCTTCTTCTGGTATTATGTTTTCACACTGACAAGAGATAGGAAAGAAGAACTTATCCAGGAAGGAAAATTGGATTTGAATATTGAGCATTTCACATTAAGTCTGGCAACGATGATTCTATGTATTCTTTAATTTTTTTTAATGTTTATTTATTTCTGAGACAGAGAGAGACAGAGCATGAGTGTGGGAGGGGCAGAGAGAGAGGGAGACACAGAAGCAGAAGCAGGCTCCAGCACAGCCTGCTCTCTCAGCACATAGCCCGACGCGGGGCTTGAACTCACAAACCGTGAGATCATGACCTGAGCTGAAGTCGGTCGCTCAACCAACTGAGCCACCCAGGTGCCCCCCCCCCTTTTTTAATATTTTTTATGTATTCTTTAAATCTCTTCCTACTCATTAAAAAAATAAAATAAAACGGTACTTAGTCACTGCCTTAATTTTCCTTTACTAAATATAGATAACATTTTCTTAGAGTAAGTTCAGAGACCTTAGTGTTTGTCAGTGAAAAACATAAAGTCTCTTTCTCATTTGTTTCACAAGCAATGGAAACAAATATTGCATGGCAATGGACATTATTATGCAGTTAATATTAATCAAAGTCCTTTAGCAATTACCAACAATCTTACCATTAGACACACAGAGGTCAAAAGTGGTACATAATAATTCTTTACTTTTTCCCTATAATCACTCTTCCAAGTACAAGGGTTCTGCCTTGTATAGGTTCTGGGAGACCCAGTTCTCTAACCTCCTCTCTTCCCCTCTCTCAGGCATGGTTGCTTCAGTTTTTAACTGAATGCCTTTCCTGATGGATCTGCCCTGATTCTACACTTAACTTCTTGTTCAAAAGGCCAGATATTCAGTTCCTTCTTTATTTTTCTTTCCCCATTCTTGAAGCATGGTGTTTGGGACAAGCAGGGAGAATATATATGGCCAACTTCAGTGTATAGAAAGGTCTCTGAATGACACATGAGTATGTCTAATTCTAGGATTGAAAACAAACTTCAGAGGCTAAAAAGAAGTTTAGATGTTAAAAAGGGACAAAAAATTTAGATGTTAAAAAAGGAATGTCCTGTGCCACCCTACTGATGATGTCACCTCAAGATATTTTATATTTTGAAAATATATACAATTATGAGTCCCAAATCATTTAATTTAAAAAATTATAAAAATTAAAAAATTGATTATAAATGCAGAGATAGCATGAGAAAATCTCTATCCTTACTGGAACAATGTAAGTGAACTCCATAATTTGACAAATAAAGTAGAAAAATAATTAATGAAACAAGATTTTAAAAAAGAAACAAGCTTAAATAGAATTAAAATACCTTTATAGAAGGTAAAATGTCTAGACTAACACAGCATAAAAATATTTAAATACTGTTTCACCTGTAATTATCTGTTTATCTAAATACATAACCAACCTGTGGAGAGCTAGAGCTTTGTTCATTTCATCTTTGTTTTATAGTTCCAGATTTTTAACGGGGTTGATTATAATTTAATACATTATAGAATAAATTGTACAAATGTGATAGCCAGTTCAGAGGTAAGGCAAGAATAATGGAAGGAGGGACAGAAGAAGGAAAGAAAAAAGAAAGGTTAAAAAATAATTTATATGAAACCATATTTTATGCATTGTATTGAATGATTTCAGATGCACTACACAAGTATTGTTTAGAAACAGTGGTTAAAATGTCACAAAGGCATTTGTATGCAAATGAATCTATGGTAGCCAACCATGTATCTAACCTTTCCTGCACCTTCACAGGTGCAACTGTCTTTCTTACTTTTGGACAATAATCCATATATTAGTGAAAAGGTTTAGGAGTCTTTGTTATGTAGTGTGTTTGTCTTGGCCAGTTATATTCTGTCCTGTAGGTAGTTTCAAGAAGTGCCATGAAAAAATGACGGGTGATTTTGAAGTATTTCTTCTCTCCCATCTGCTCCTGGAGCTGCTCTACTTAAAGTCCTATTTTTATGTCATCATATTGACAGCACCAATCTGCCAAACGATGGATTCACAAACATTTACCTGTCAGAGTCCACAGCAAAAGATCAAAACAAATCTCACATGTTACAATTAAAAGTGCTCAGTTTCCATAACACAATTTGGCACATGCTTCATCATGAGTGGCCAGTGAGATATGTATGTAAATAAGCACATGCAAATTACTTAAGCACATATTTCTGCAAGTATTCCAGGAACATTTAAATATCTAACCAAGTGTATAACCCTCTCCCCTTCTTTTGTGACTCTCCAAATGCATGAGAACTGATAATTACTAAGTACTTAAAATTTGCATATAAACCATTTTCGCTGACTGGGGAAGTGAGAGGGCAACTCTACTCATGTATAAAAATGAAAGAAAACAAAAAGTTCTCAAATTTTTACAGCACATTTGTTTTTAGGAAGAAATTATTTGAAGTTGAACATATTCTTAAAATTTTAAGTCCAATTACTTTTCTGAACACTTTACTTTTCCTTTGCCTCATATTTCCCCCATGTTATTTGTTAGTCCTGTCTGGTGTCAGTTGGTAAAAAGTAGCCACCCCCAATTTACAAAAGAGAAACCTAAGGGAACAACAGTTGTTCTCAGAATCTAAACCTGAGTAAAGATCCATGAAAAGATTTTCACCAATGCAAAGCAAGATATTTTAAAAAGTAATCATTCAGTGAATTTGTCATATAAGCAAATTCATTCCATCTTTTGATGTGTCTTTTTACTCAGTGATGATCTATTCTTTACGTTTTCATTGTTAGTATATCCTTTCTCTTACACAGTGAAGATAATACACAGCAGGCTTTATATTAATATTTTAATAAACATAGTTCAAAGAATAATTTGCTATTTCTATATTGACACCCTTTGTCATCCTTTCTTATTTTTTTCCCATCTATTGTCTCTCTCCTATCCATACTTTTTTTTCCCCAATCTATCTTTCAAATCCAATAGCATGAGACTAATTGGCAGGATGATAAATAGCACATAATTGGTGAAGTCCATTAAAAACTCAGTTCTCTTTATTCTAGTCCTGTATATTTTTCCACTACAAATGACTCTACCTTTTAGAGAACAGACCTGAGGTTTTTATATACATATATGGTCAATGTAGGAAGAAATATTCAAAGTGGCATGAGTATAAATATTTTCATTTTACTGTGTGATAATGCATATTTTTATGCCACAAACAGCGGAGATTTAAAATATTCATGGAAGTAATTGAACATACTTAAGAATTTTAAAGTCATATCAATTTATATGTTGACAATACCATCATAAAAATAATAGTTTGTGATCAACATTTGGAAATATTTCTCTTGTACTTTTGGACAAATTGTTCATTGACAACTCCCTGAAAGATCATTGAGCTGGCTAATTCCCTGAATTATACTCCAGTATCTGAAAATAAGCTTGAAATAGAGTCTAAATCCAAAATAGCTGGTGGAATAATTTAGAGGGTGTTTTTAAGAGCATGACACTTGTGGTGAGCAAAGCATAATGAATAGAAAAATTTAATCATTACATTCCCTACCTAAAACTAATGTAACATTGTGTGTCAACTATATTCAAATTAAAAAAAAATAAAAAAGAACATGACATTTCAATATACTTAGAATAAAATTATTGTTGTGGTCTCCTAAACCTTGTCTCTTATTTCTCTGGAAAACAAGCAAACAAACACACAAAAAGCTTAATATGACCTGGTCAAGACAGTCATATTCTGTGCTTACTGTCCAATATTTTGTGTGTATAATGCTATTATGTCCCTAGCAATGAAGAATTTCAATCTTGTACAAGATGAACACCTGTTACATGGAACATTCCCAATTTACACTATTTTTTACCTGAAGTCCCATCCAGGTTCTTTATATGTGCAAATAATACATATATATGTTATTTATATTTATTTATAGGATACATACTATATATAATAATATGTAATATATTATATATCATATATGCCTGCTGTATGCCTAGAACTTCCAGTATTATGTTGAGTAAGAATCATAAAATTAGACATCCTTGCTTCATTTCCAATCCTAGAGTAACACCTTTGACTCTTTCACAATTAGGTTTGATGTTTTCTGTATATTTGTTATAAATGTTCTTCATCCACCCATTGTAGTTCCTCTTTATTGATAATTTGCCAAAATGAAAATATTGTTTTTATCATGAATGGGTATTGGATTTTTCTACATCAATTGTTATAACCATATGATTTTTCTTCTTCAGTCATTTGGTGTGGTAATTTATATTGACTGATTTCTTTTACATTGACCCAGCCTTATATACCTGAAAAAAAAAAAATCACACATGGTCATAGTGTATAATTATTTTACACACTTTTGGATTAAAACTGCTAATATTTTGTTGAGGATTTTGCACTTGGCTCATGGCCTGTAGTTTTCCTTTATCTTTCATTTCTTTTTCTGGTTTTGATATCAGGTTAATACTGGTCTCATAAAGTGAGTCGAAAATTGTTCTGTTTTATATATTCTGGAAGACATTGTGTAAAATCAGTCTTTTAATTTGCCTTTAAATATTTGATAGAATTTGGGGGGGGGCTTCTGGGAAGATGGCGGTGTAGGAGGACGCTGGGCTCACCAAGTCCTGCAGATCACTTAGATTCCAGCCACACCTGCCTAAATAATCCAGAAAATCGCCAGAAGACTAGCAGAACGGAGTCTCCGGAGCCAAGCGCAGACGAGAGGCCCACGGAAGAGGGTAGGAAGGGTGGAGAGGCAGTGCACGCTCCACGGACTGGCGGGAGGGAGCCGGGGCGGAGGGGTGGCCCGCCGGCCAAGCAGAGCCCCCGAGTCTGGCTGGCAAAAGCAGAGGGGCCGGATGGAGTGTGTTCCGACAGCAAGCGGGACTTGACATCTGGAAGGTTATAAGCTAACAGCTCTGCTCGGAGAATGGAAGGGCTGGAGGACAATGGGAGGGAAAGTTGTTGAGCCCCAGACGACAGAGCTCAGCTTGGCGGGGAACAAAGGCGCTCATCAGCACCATCTCCCTTGCCCATCCCCCAGCCAAAATCCCAAAGGGAACCAGTTCCTGCCAGGGAACTTGCGTGCACCACGCAAACACCTAACGCTGTACTTCTGCGGATCCATCCCTCGGGCGGGTCTGACTCCCTCCAGTGCCGCAGGGCCTCTCCTGAAGCAGATCTCCAAAGGAAAAGCGAGCTGAGCCTGCCCCTCCCGCCCCTGTGCACCTTGCCGATCCACCCCAGCTAACATGCCAGATCCCAGCACCACAAGCCTGGCAGTGTGCAAGTAGCCCAGACAGGCCATGCCACCCCACAGTGAATCCCGACCCTAGGTGAGGGGAAGAGAAGGAACACACCAGTCAGACTGTGGCCCCAGCAGTGGGATGGGGTCAGACATCAAGTCTGACTGCGGCCCCGCCCACCAAGGCAAGTTATTCAAGACAGCACAGGGAAGTGCCCTGCAGTTCCTCACCACTCCAGGGACTATCCAAAATGACCAAACGGAAGAATTCCCCTCAGAAGAATCTCCAGGAAATAACAACAGCTAATGAACTGATCAAAAAGGATTTAAATAATATAACAGAAAGTGAATTTAGAATAATAGTCATAAAATTAATTGCTGGGCTTGAAAACAGTATAAAGGACGCAGAGAATCTATTGCTACAGAGATCAAGGGACTAAGGAACAGCCAGGAGGAGCTAAAAAATGCTATAAATGAGCTGCAAAATAAAATGGAGACGTCCACGGCTCGGATTGAAGAGGCAGAGGAGAGAATAGGTGAACTAGAAGATAAAATTATGGAAAAAGAAGAAGCTGAGAAAAAGAGATAAAAAAAATCCAGGAGTATGAGGGGAAAATTAGAGAACTAAGTGATGCATTAAAGAGAAATAATCTACGCATAATTGGTATTCCAGAGGAGGAAGAGAGAGGGAAAGTTGCTGAAGGTGTACCTGAAGAAATAATAGCTGAGAACTTCCCTGATCTGGGGAAGGAAAAAGGCATTGAAATCTAAGAGGAACAGAGAACTTCCTTCAGACGTAACTTGAATCGATCTTCTGCAAGACATATCATAGTGAAACTGGCAAAATACAAGGATAAAGAGAAAATTCTGAAAGCAGCTAGGGATAAACGTACTCTAACATATAAAGGGAGATCTATAAGGCTCATGACCGATCTCTCTACTGAGACATGGCAGGCCAGAAAGGAATGGCAGGAAATCTTCAATGTGATGAACAGAAAAAATATGCAGCCAAGAATCCTTTATCCAGCAAGTCTGTCATTTAGAATAGAAGGAGAGATAAAGGTCTTCCCAAACAAACAAAAACTGAGGGAATTCGTCACCACTAAATCAGCCCTACAAGAGATCCTAAGGGGGATCCTGTGAGACAAAGTACCAGAGACATCACTACAAGCATGAAACCTACGGACATCACAATGACTCTAAACCCGTATCTTTCTATAATAACACTGAATGTAAATGGATTAAATGCGCCAACCAAAAGACATAGGGTATCAGAATGGATAAAAAAAAAAAAGACCCATCTATTTGCTGTCTACAAGAGACTCATTTTAGACCTGAGGACACCTTTAGATTGAGAGTGAGGGGATGGAGAACTATTTATTACGCCACTGGAAGTCAGAAGAAAGCGGGAGTAGCCATACTTATATCAGACAAACTAGACTTTAAAGGCTGTAACAAGAGATGAAGAAAGGCATTATATAATAATCACAGGGTCTATCCATCAGGAAGAGCTAACAATTATAAATGTCTATGCGCCAAATACGGGAGCCCCCAAATATGTAAAACAATTATTCACAAACATAAGCAACCTTATTGATAAGAATGTGGTAATTGCAGGGGACTTTAACACTCCACTTACAGAAATGGGTAGATCACCTAGACACATGGTCAATAAAGAAACAAGGGCCCTGAATGATACATTGGATCAGATGGACTTGACAGATATATTTAGAACTCTGCATCCCAAAGCAACAGAATATACTTTCTTCTCGAGTGCACATGGAACATTCTCCAAGATAGATCACATACTGGGTCACAAAACAGTCCTTCATAAATATACAAGAATTGAAATCATACCATGCATACTTTCAGACCACAATGCTATGAAGCTTGAAATCAACCACAGGAAAAAGTCCGGAAAACCTTCAAAAGCATGGAGGTTAAAGAACACCCTACTAAAGAATGAGTGGGTCAACCAGGCAATTAGAGAAGAAATTTAAGAATATATGGAAACAAACGAAAATGAAAATACAACAATCCAAACACTTTGGGACGCAGCGAAAGCAGTCCTGAGAGGAAAATACATTGCAATCCAGGCCTATCTCAAGAAACAAGAAAAATCCCAAATACAAAATCTAACAGCACACCTAAAGGAAATAGAAGCAGAACAGCAAAGACAGCCTAAACCCAGCAGAAGAAGAGAAATAATAAAGATCAGAGCAGAAATAAACAATATAGAATCTAAAAAAACTGTAGAGCAGATCAACAAAACCAAGAGTTGGTTTTTTTGAAAAAATAAACAAAAGTGATAAACCTCTAGCCATGCTTCTCAAAAAGAAAAGGGAGATGACCCAAATAGATAAAATCATGAATGAAAATGGAATTATTACAACCAATCCCTCAGAGATACAAGCAATTATCAGGGAATACTATGAAAAACTATATGCCAACAAACTGGACAACCTGGAAGAAATGGACAAATTCCTAAACACCCACACTCTTCCAAAACTCAATCAGGAGGAAATAGAAAGCTTGAACAGACCCATAACCAGCGATGAAATTGAATCAGTCATCAAAAATCTCCCAACAAATAAGAGTCCAGGACCAGATGGCTTCCCAGGTGAGTTCTACAAGACGTTTAAAGCAGAGATAATACCTATCCTTCTCAAGCTATTCCAAAAAATAGAAAGGGAAGGAAAACTTCCAGACTCATTCTATGAAGCCAGTATTACTTTGATTCCTAAACCAGACAGAGACCCAGTAAAAAAAGAGAACTACAGGCCAATATCCCTGATGAGTATGGATGCAAAAATTCTCAATAAGATACTAGCAAATCGAATTCAACAGCATATAAAAAGAATTATTCACCATGATCAAGTGGGATTCATTCCTGGGATGCAGGGCTGGTTCAACATTCGCAAATCAATCAACGTGATACATCACATTAATGAAAGAAAAGATAAGAACCATATGATCCTGTCAATCGATGCAGAAAAGGCATTTGACAAAATTCAGCAATGTGTCTTAATAAAAACCCTGAAGAAAGTCGGGATAGAAGGAACATACTTAAACATCATAAAAAGCCACTTATGAAAAGCCCACAGCTAACATCATCCTCAATGGGGAAAAACTGAGAGCTTTTTCCCTGAGATCAAGAATACGACAGGGATGTCCACTCTCACTGCTGTTGTTTAACATAGTGTTGGAAGTTCTAGCATCAGCAATCAGACAACAAAAGGAAATCAAAGGCATCAAAATTGGCAAAGATGAGGTCAAGCTTTCACTTTGTGCAGATGACATGATATTATACATGGAAAATCCGATAGACTCCACCAAAAGTCTGCTAGAACTGATACATGAATTCAGCAAAGTTGCAGGATACAAAATCAATGTACAGAAATCAGTTGCATTCTTATACATTAATAATGAAGCAACAGAAAGACAAATAAAGAAACTGATCCCATTCACAATTGCACCAAGAATCATAAAATACCTAGGAATAAATCTAACCAAAGATGTAAAAGATCTGTATGCTGAAAACTATAGAAAGCTTATGAAGGAAATGAAGATATAAAGAAATGGAAAAACATTCTGTGCTCCTGGATTGGAAGAATAAATATTGTCAAAATGTCAATACTACCCAAAGCTATCTACACATTCAATGCAATCCCAATCAAAATTGCACCAGCATTCTTCTCGAAACTAGAACAAGCAATCCTAAAATTCATATGGAACCACAAAAGGCCCCGAATAGCCAAAGTAATTTTGAAGAAGAAGACCAAAGCAGGAGGCATCACAATCCCAGACTTTAGCCTCTACTACAAAGCTGTAATCATCAAGACAGCATGGTATTGGCACAAAAACAGACACATAGACCAATGGAATAGAATAGAAACCCCAGAACTAGACCCACAAACTTTTGGCCAACTCATCTTTGACAAAGCAGGAAAGAACATCCAATGGAAAAAAGACAGTCTCTTTAACAAATGGTGCTGGGAGAACTGGACAGCAACATGCAGAAGATTAAAACATTAGAACATTAAAAGTTTTTTAATTCAATTATTTTTGGTTAATGGGACTATTTAGATTGTCTTCATCATGGTTACATTTTGGCAATATGTGTTTCGTAATATGTGTTTGGTAATATGTGGTAATAGTGTAATCAGTATTTTTAAATTTATACAGTGAAATATTTTAGGATTACCTTAATATCCTTTTAATGTTATAGTTTTGGTGTGATATTCCCTGTTCATTACTGATATTGCTGGTTTGTGTTTTCTCCCTTTTTATTTTTGTTAATCTTCTTAGAGATGTATTTTATCTTATTGATTTTTTTCAAATGACCAGCTTTTTTAAAATTTATTTTTAAATTCTCCTACTCCTTTTTCAATTTTATTAATTTTAATTATCATCTTTACTATTTTATGCATTCTTTTTGCTTTGGGTTTACTTTGCTTTTATTTTGCTAGTTTTCTGAAGTGGGAAATTAAATTATTTGTTTGAGAATTTCCTTGTTCTTAATATAAATATGTATTCAGCTGTATACATGATTTCATACTTGCTGGTAAGAAAATAAATGTTTTCCATCTAAAATCAGGAACAATGCAAGGATATTTTCTGTCACCACTGCTAGGTAACATCATATTGGAAGTCATAACTAATGCAATAAGACAAAGAATGGAAATAAAATGTATACATCTTGGGAAAAAAGAAAATAAACTCTGTTCATAAATGACATGATTATGTAGAAAATCTCAAATGAACAAAAAAAATTACTGGAAATAAGTAATTATAGCAAGGCTGCGTACAAGTTAACATAAAATAGTCAAATGCTTTACTATATACTAGCAATGAACAATTGGAATTTGAAATTAAAACATTATGTAATTTACATTAGCATCCAGAATGTGTTATATCTCAATATAAGTCTAACAGAATATGCACAAGATCTATAGGAAATCTATAAAACTCTGATAAAAGAAATGAAAATATATAAATTAATGAAGAGCTATTCCATGTACATGGATAAGAAGACTCAGTATTATATGGATGTCAATATTATCCTCAAATTTAATCTATAGATTAAAGAATTTCCCAATAAAAAGACTACAGATTATTTTGAGGATACTGACAAACTGACACTAAAGTTTATACGGAAATGCAAGACTCAGAATAGCCAACTCTATACTGAAGAGCAATTTCAAAGAAAACAATACCCAACTTCAGGACTTACTATACTGTTGCATCGGCAAAAGAACAGACAAATGCATCAATGGAGCAGAACAGAGTCCAGAAATAATAATCCCAAACAAATATAATCAACTGAATTTTGACAAAGAGCAAAGGCAATTCATTAGAGAAAGGACAGTCTTTTCAACAAATGGTGATAAAACACCACATGCAAAAAAAAAAAAAAAAAAAAAAAAAAAAAAAAAAATATATATATATATATATATATATATATATATATATATATGTAAAAACAATCTAGACACAGACTTTACACCTTTCACAAAAATTAAGTCAAAATATATCTGTCTTCATCAGCTCAGGCTGCCATAACAAAGTACCATAGACTGAGTAACTTTAACACAGAAATTTATTTCTCATAGTGCTGGAGTTTGGAAAGTCCAGGATCAAGGTGCTGGCTAACTTAATTCCTTGTGAAAGCCCTCTCCTTCACTTGGAAGAATACTTCCTTCTAGCTGTGTGCTCACATGGTGTTTCCTGGGTACATGCTCTCACATGATCTCATCTCTCTGTCTCTGTCTTTTCTCCTTCTCTTCTTATAAAGCCACCAATTCAATTTGATTAGGGCCCTACCCTTATGACTCATTTACCTTAAAAACTATCACTGAATATAGTCACACTGGTTGATGGGGCTTCACCATATGAATTTGGGTGAATTGAACACAATTTAATCCATAGCATTCCATCTCTGGCCACCCCCAAACTCATATCCTACTTGTCTGGAAAATGCATTCATTAAATTCCAACAGCTCCAGAAATCTTAACATTTTCTAGCGTTAGTTATAAAATCTAAAGGCAAAAAGTTTCATATAAATATCATCTAATCATTTATGAGTGAAAATCAAGGCAGAATTTGTCCTGAAACAAAATTCCTCCCAATCTGTAAACCTGTGAAACCAGACAAGTTAATACACTCTTCATTAGGCATAGGATAGGCATAGGATGGACATTGCCATTCAAAAGGGAGCAATTGGAAGGAAGAAAGAAGTGATGGGTCCCAAGCAAGTCTAAAAGCTAGCAAGGCAAATTCCATTAGATCTTAAACATTGAATACAATCCTTTTTTTTGGTTTGATTCTCTGTCCTCCAAAACCAATAAGGCAGCAGCATCATTCCCATGGATTTAAGTAGGGATTCTGCTCAATGACTGGGCTGGGCCAGGACCCTGCCCCGAAAGCTCTGTCAAGTGGTCCCACCTCATTGTTCTGCCAGGTGTGCCTACATCTAAGGCTCTGGATAGAGGCCTTCTGATCTGTTGAAACCAAGGCAGTTAACCTGATGAAATGCGAATTGGCTTTGAGGTAATTGTTTCCTCTTCCTGAAAAATAGCATGCTTCTGCAGCCAAATGGCACTTAATTCCATTTAATCAAATCTAAGAAGTACAAGAGCCTTCGTTTCTTTTGTCCTATCTCTGTCCCCTTCAGTTCAAACTGGCAATGCTTCTGTTCCTATAATACCATAAAATCTTTACCAAGTGATAGTGCAGCCATACCCTTGATGTTCCTTCAGAACATGCTTTCTCATTTTTTTTTTTCCAACATGAATAGGCTGAGAATTTTCCATACCTTCAAGTCTTGGTCCCTTTATGCTTAACAATTCCTCTTCAGTTAATCTCTCTCCTTTCACATTTTACTATAAGTAGTCAAGCAGAACCAAGCTGCTCTTTCAACAATTTACTTAAAGTATCTTCAGCTAAGTATCCAAATTCATCACAAGTGCTACTTTCCACAAAAGACTGGATCACAGTTCAGTCAAGTTCTTTGCCACTTTATAACAAGGATAAACTTTCTTCTACTGTTCAATAACATGTTCTCGTTTCTGTCAAAGAGCTCACCAGAATCAACCTTGATAACCTTATTTCTACCATGCACTTTAAAACTTTTCCAGCCTCTAGCTGCTAATTAGGTTATTTTAAAGCTGCTTCAACATTTTAAGTATTTTGTTACAGCAGCACCCCACTTCCCATTGTCAATAGTTGTAGTAGTGAGCTTGGGCTGCCATAACAAAATAACATAAATTTATTTTGGAGGTTGGAAGCCTGAAAAAAGGTTGTCAGTATGTTCAGCTTCTTTTGAGAGCTCTCTTCCTGGCTTGCAGATGGCTACCTTCTTTCTGTGTCCTCACTGAAGGAGAGAGGTAGAGAGCAAGCTCTATGGCATCTCTTCTTGAGGTCCCTGTGTTCATGAATTCACCTAAACCTATATTCCAAAGGCCTCATCTCCAAATAGTATCACACTTGGGGTTAAGGCTTCCACATGAGAATTTTGGAGAGACACAATTCAGTCCATAGCAGCCACTTTAGAAGACAGTTTGACACTTTCTTATAAAACTAAACATATTCTTACCATGGAATTCAGCAATGGTGTTCCTTGGCATTTACCAAAATGAGTTGAAAACTTATGTCCACGCAAAAACCTGCACACAGATGTTTATAGCAGCTGTATGTATAACTGGCAAAAATGTCAAAGCAAAAAAAAAGTCCTTCAGCTGTTCAACAGATAAAAAATTATAGTATGTCCAGATAATGGAATATTGGTCAGCACTAAAATTAAATGAGCGATCAAACCATGGAAGGACATGGATGAAACTGGAATGCACATTTCTAAGTGAAAAAAGCCAATTGTAAAAGGCTACATACTGTATGATTCCAACTAATGGCATTCTGAAAAAGGAACAACTGTGGAGATAAAATGTCAGTGGTTGCCAGGGGTTAGAAGCAGGAAGAAATGTATAGGCAGAGCACAGAGGGTTTTTCAGGGGGTGAAACTATTCTGTATGATACAATAATGGTGAATATATCATTGTACATTTGTCAAAATCCATAGAATGTACAACACCAAGAGAGAACCCTAATGTAAATGATAAACTTTGGGTGACAATGATGGGTTTATATGCATTCATTGATGGTACCAATGTACTAGTCTGGTATGGCATGTTGATGGAGGAGTTGTGGGGGACAGGGGTCATATGGAAACTTTCTGTACTTTCTGCTCAATATTACTGTGAACCTAAAACTGCTCCAAAAAATAAAGTATATTTTTAAAAATGTTTATGGTATCGTCTAGGAAGTTGGTGTTCACTGTAAGCATTTTAACTTTTCTGTACATTTGAAAATTTTCATTATAAAACTTTAAGAAGTTTTATTAAGGGAGGGAAGTTCCTCCCTTCCTCTTCTCCTGATACATACACACCTAAACACATCTGGAGTCAACCACTTTCTCTTGTATCAGGCCTTTCCCACAACTTTTGCCTTCAATTTTCAGACATTTCAACCTCACGTTCATTTCTATGTTGTGTTAGACTTTGTTTCTAGGAAAGATGAAGAAAGACTCAAGTTTAGTTTCTCATGTTTTCAGGAAATAGAAGTTTCCTTTTTGTTAAAATGTTTACTTTTTGAGAGACAGAGAGAGCACTCTCATGCATGCAAGTGAGGTAGGGGCAGAGAGAAATGGAGAGAGAGAATCCCAAGCAGGCTCCCGACTGTCAGCACAGAGCCTGATGTGGGGCTCGTTCTTAGGAACCATGAAATCATGACCTGAGCCAAAATCAAGAGTTGGACGCTCAACCAACTGAGCCACCCAGGTGCTCAGAAATAGATGTTTTGTTATTTGGCTTATTGTTACTACTACTATATTGAATTATTTATGGTCACGTGACACCATCAACCATCAGATTCCTCTTGCTCATTTGAAAATGTTGCCCAGGTCCAGGTCACTATTCTTATTTTTCCTTTTATTTCAAATATTCTCCAATAGTCATTTTCCAAGTATTGGAGAGTTAAATTCATTTGGACTTACAGATTTAGAAAAAATGTTTATTTTTGAGAGAAAGAGAGAGAGTATGCATGCATGCAGGGGAGGGGCAAAGAGAGGGAGAGAGAGAGAATCCCACACAGGCTCTGTCCTGCCAGGGCAAAGTCTGACTCAGGGCTCCAACTCACAAACCTGAGCCAAAATCAAGAGTTGGATACTCAAATGACTGAGCCACCCAAGTGTCCCTGGACTTACAGATTTTTAACCATTCTTGTTTACAATTATGTTTCCACTTTGAATGTCATTTCTAGCTTATAGGAGCTTATGAAATCAAATATATCAGTTGTTAGTATCATAATCTGCAAAATATATTTCTCAATCTTTCTTCAGTGGAGACTATTTTTGGTTCTCAAAGTTTTACTAATAACGTATATATGAATATTGTGGTCTTGTGTAAAAATCTAAAGATCCTGTTGCTAAATTAAGAACTGTTACAAAACGTTGTAAATCATCATATCTTTTCCTACTAATAAAATGTTTCTTCTGAATTGTCCAAGGACTTTATTTTATCACTACTATATGCAAAGTGATGAAAATAGCAGCATCTAGTTCATTAGCTATTAGAGAGATTTAAAAGAATATTAGATATAAAGCATATAAAACTGTGTACAAGCGCTAAAAATTAGTTTTTTAAAAAACTGGCATTTAACATTATATTTTAATTTTTTCTTTAAATATAATAGACATACTTTACTGAATGTAAGAGAAAAATGCAGCTGTTACATATTTCTATGTATCTATCTATATTCTATGCCCTTTCTTATTGAATAAGAGATAAATCATCTGAATAAGAACTTTGAACTAATCCTCTTTTAAATACTGCATATAATTTTCAATACTCTATGTAATTTTCTAGAATCCACTTTCAAAATAATACTTAAAATTGCAGATTCATGATAAAAATTCTACTGTCTTTCAGGTAAAAAACAGGGGTCTCAATTAAAGCTCTAACTGGATTAAATATAGAAATGGAAAATGTTGGGCTAAACCTGACAATCATGCTTTAAGGGTCTTTTCCCAGTGTGGTATTGTTTTATTTTTACCATGAACAATTAAAACTCACCTAGTTTTCAAAAAATGGATGAATAAAGAACATAAATTCAAACTGCTGAGTCAACCCTGCTAAAATATTATTACATGGGTTTAAAAAAAAGTATATGTTCTTTTAAGTAAGAATCAAATATTAGTGGAAGGTATAATGAACAAGGAAGATCAAATATGATCTCTGCCAATTCTGCTAAAATCCCTCACAAAAATGATACATTGATTTCACAGAGGAATGACTGTCAAGTGGATAAACATGATATTTACATTTATTGTACTGATATCAGAGTTGCAACCCAGCAATAAGATTTACACAACAATTTTTTAAAGTTGCACATTTCATTCTCTCTGAATACACGTATATTTTTTCTGTGGTGTTTTCTCATGGACAGATAATCTCCAATCTGGTGCCCTTCCAGTATTCTCAGGCCCCCACACTGTTAAAGGCCATTGCATATGACTGGAAGCAAGAGACCAGATCACTGGCCAAACAGATGGTGAAGAGCAGTTAATTGACCCACTTGAGAAGATGGTCAGCAACTCAGACTATGGATTCATCAAGGGAAATGAATAATAAATTGCATCTGTTTTAATGAATTCAAAAACGAAATGCTTTCTCAATTGCTTATTTCAAACAATATAATAAGTATCTAAGGTATGAGGCAGTTTTAATATAGGAAACCCTTAATTCTGATGACAATTTTATGGGTTAGCAATACTAGTATTTTCCTCATACAGATGAGGAATGTGGAGCACTGGATATTTAAGAAATTCACCCAGAGTTACTTAAAATATAATGAAGTAAGCCAAGAAACAAAAGTAGGTAAATTTTCTCTGAAGTCCTTAAATAACTATACTACATTTCTGTTTGGAAACCTAGAATATTTTGAACTACATTTATGACTATAAAAGTAAAATAATATAATAAAATAATATAAAAATAAAATAAAATAAAAACACAATTTGGAAACCAGAAAGGTAAAAAAAAGAAAAAAAAAGGACAATCCACTGTTACCCTCCAATTTAAAGGAAAAGTATTTTAAATTGTGAGCAAATTTAACAAGTTTGTAATCATTTCTATAGATTCTACATTTTAACCTATTTTCTTTCATTAAAAAATCCAGTTTTCTTTTAATATTATATTGCAAGCATTAGCTCCAATCAGGAAATAACTTGGTAATTGTAACTCTTGTTTTTACAACAGGAAAAAAGAAGAGTCACATCAACGACTTTTCCTGGACCTATCAGAGAACTGAGGTCATAGGGCAAACTGCTGTCTGAAATTTGGAGACAGATGAATACAGAGTATCACAGTTGATACACAGTTGTCCTTACCTAGCATGGAATTTACTAGAGCCAAAAACTGTCAAGAATACTTAAGGAGCAGTTTTGACAAATGGCTGAAGGCCAAGTGGGGAGGAGGCTGAGTATAAGAAACTTCTGAGGGTCACAGTTTTAAGGTTCCCTCATTCTTTTGAGGTTTTGCCTCCAGCAACTCTAGGTTCTCAAGGTGAAGAGCCAAGAAAAATCCCTTTATATATCTTACAGGAGCAAGGGAATAGATTCCATTTTGAAATATGCCCAGAGAAATCCCCATAACAAAAGCCTACTCTCCGGGAGTAGGCTTTTAAAGACTTTACCAAATCATTACTGCACCTGAGGAACAACGATTACAACTCCATTTTCCGGCTTTTCTGTCTCACTTAATGGGGAAAGAAATCGAAGAAACATTTGTAAAGGTCACAGTTGCGAGACACAAAACTTACGAAATTATGTAATTTAATCATGAGATTGTAGAGCACCCCTCCGACCCCGTCCTCCCATAACCACCACATCAACCAGCTCCAGTATAATAAGGGTGGATTACAGCTGATTGAGCTGTAAGGCTCACACTCTGTTTAAGTTCTTAGTGAAACGCAAAGACAAGAAAGACAAAAGTAAAGAATTGAGGAATTTGAGGAGGAATTTGAAATGCCTGTCACCTACAGCTCTATTAGAAATTAAACAGAGTCTGACTCATAGCCATGTTACCATAAAACCTCACAGTGAAGACCTGTTTGCATTGATTCCTGTTATCTCATACAATAGTCCAGTTTTCAACAAACAACTACAAGATGTTCTAAGAGATAAGACATAATAGTCTGAAGAGACAAAGCAAGCATCAAAACATAACTCAGATATAATAGAGAAATTGGAACTACCAGACAAATTTTTAAAAATCTGTGATTGTTATTATGTTGTAGGTAAAAGCAGACAACATACAAGGATAAATGGTTACTGTAAGCAAAGTGATAGAAAATCTAAAAGGAAATACTAGAAATCAAAAACACTAACAGAAATTAAGAATATCATTGACTCATGAGAGGTGCTTGGGTGGCTCAGTCGGTTGAGTGTCTGGTTTTTCATGTCAGCTCAGGTCTTGATCTCATGGTTGGTGGGATTGAGCCCCAATCTGCTTGGGATTCTCTCTCTCTCTCAATCCCTCCCCCACTTGTGCACTCTCTCTCTCTTTCTGTCTTAAATTGCAGGAAAACAAAGAGAAAGATAGAAAATCTTAAAAGCAACTGGGGGCTGGAGGGGCTAGGGAAGATATTACTATATTGTCAGTATTATCTAAGTCTATAATTATCTTTCTTTTTTTAAATTAAAAAAATGTTTATATATTTTGAGAGAAAGAGAGAGAGCAAGTGAGTGAGAGGGAGCCACAGAGGGGCAGAGAGACAGGGAGAAAGAGAATCCCAAGCAGGCTCTACGACCATGACATCATGACCTGAGCTGAAATATAGAGTCCAATGCTTAACTGAATGACCCACCCAGGTGCCCCTGTATTTATCTGTCTAAAATATGGTTTTGAATAGCTACATAATGTTTTATCATTAGTCAATACTTTGGTATATATAACCATTTCAGAGTTATTAGACACTGAGTTTTCCTATTTGTATAATATACACAGTGTTTAAGAAAATATCTTGCATGTACAGTGTTTTACGTATTTCTGATTTTTTTTTTACAAGTATAAAAACCAAGAATTAGAATGGCTGAAATTTGCTGATTTTATGTCATTGAAAAATGTTGAGTAATTGCTCTTTAAAAAGGCTGTGCGATTTGTACTATAATTAACTGTATTTAAAGTTGTTTCTCTGCCCCAAAGTGAACTCTGTGATATTTTTCTCATCTTAAAAAACCTAGGAGATATAACAATGTCTACTAACATATTCCTAATACAAAATTGATGCTTAATAAGTGCTAGTCTTTGTTCTAAGCCTTCATCTACATTAACTCATTTAATTCCCATACAACTATGAAGTAGGCACTACTAATATTGTCTTTTGTGGATGAAGTGATAGTCACAAAATATGATAAATAACTTATTCCTCAAAACCAGGAACCATCAAAGTTGATATTTGAACCTGATCATTATTGCTACAGAATGAATATTATTAACACTGGTGTTTAGCTACTTCCCTGAGATTAAATATATTGTTTTATGTAGCCATTCCGTGCTTTTAAGCCTTTATTGCATCTTCACATCATAAAAGACTAGAAACTTAAAACTATTTAAATATGGCATGAATGAATAAATATTTCAATTGTTATTTGTAATATGTCTTTTTATTTTGAGCTATTTATGGCATTTTATGGCAAAAACAATTTGATTTTTAATAGAGAAATCTACCTTTCATTTCCTTGATTTTCTGCTTTTAATATTATTAGGCTTTAGAAAGGTGATCCATCTCCTCTATTAAATAAATACTGGCCCGTATCGAAGGGGGTCAGCAAGCTTTTTCTGTAAATAGATAGCAAATATTTTAGGCTTCACAGACCAGGTAAATTTTCCCTCCCCTGGTCTCTCCTTCTCCTCCTCCTCTGCTTCCTTCTTCTCCTCTTCCCACTTCTCCCATTTTTCCTTTGCAAACCTTTGAAAAAATAAAGTTCTTAGCTCATAGGCCCTCTATGGGGCATTTGTTGACTGCTATTAGCATAAGTGTTACAGTGGTGAGTGATTGGTGATGCTGATAATGGCTATGCATTTATAGAACTCACACAAATCACACTTGACTGAAAAGAACTCACAAAGAATAAAGGCCACTGTGATACTATCTACAAGTTGGGAGATTCAGGGAAAACCATTTAATAGCATTGGACTGAGACCAAAAGTGTTGTGTAACCTGTGAATTACTGTCTTGTCTTATTAGTCTTAAATTTTAGTCTCTGAAACCTTAAATGCCGGGAAGGTAAGGCCAACACAAATCTTCATCACTACTCTATCATCAGATTCTAGTTTCATGCCATCAAGGACTATGTAAATATTTGCTGGATAGATGAAGATCAGAGACTAAATAAAACCAAGGTAGAAGTATTTCACAGGTTCTCTTCTCATTTCTCAATTGAATACAAGCAATTCAAGATGGCTTGTATTCAATAGGTTGCTTTTTTCTTAACCTGTGTGGGAAGTTAGATTACTATGATTTTGTTGGCATAGGCTCTATTTCATAAGGTGAATTAGGGATATACCTTAAAGTGAAGACTGAGTAGTGATTTATCAATCAACTGTCACTTTTCATTAATTTGAAAGTTCTTCCAGATTCTGACAAGAGCCTGTCATTCTCACTTCCAAGGATTATTTCAAATTTTTATCCATTTCTATGTCTTCTTAAATATTTCAGAGGGAGGTGTGAAACACATCATCTGAATCTGCTAGGTAAATCTGAAATGGAATCACAGATTTTAGAGGTAAAAAGTTCCTTCATCCTAGACTTAAATTTACATATCTCAATTCTTTGGTGAATGAGACAGTGAAAAAGTGTTTCTGTTAACGTGTGTGGTCTTTCCCTGGGATTGGCAAATTTGGAAAACTGATAATTTTAATTCAGTGTCTCCTCTAAGGGGGCTTCTTTCCCTTAGTCTGTAAGGGCAACTAAGATTTCTCTTTTGGTTTCATGGGATGTCCAGGGGTATGTGTGTGTGTTGTTGTGGTTCTTTTGTTTTGTTTTACTGTAGGCATATCTTATTTTTAGGTACATTTTAAATCTTAGAGGACTCCCTCTTCCTCACTCTCCCGTATCCAACCACTGACATTCTACCTCAATAAGAGATCTCCATTTTCACTGCCATGACCCTAGTCTGAACTGTCATCTCTGCTCACTAGGACCGCATCAATGGTTTCCTAACTGTTCTATCTCCGTCTACATTCTTATACCACCATTTTCTTCCAGTGTTGCATCCTGAGTCATAATTTAAAAATACAAATGTGATTACGTCATAAACTGTTTTAAAATCTTTCAGCAACTCTCCTTTGCTGAGAAGACTTACTTCAGCATGGACTGTACAAGAGTAGCTGTTGGAGCTACCTGCTGCCCACTGGACTAGCTGCATTATAAACCAGAAACCTCTTAGCTTTTCATGTCAGCCAGCCTGGTCTTATGTCCATGCCACAAGTCATATTGTTCCTTTTCACTTTCAGGCTTTCACAAGTTCTGAAAGCTGTACTTTCATAATCCTTCTCAAGCACTGGGTGTAATCCTTGTTTTCATTCCAAGTCCAGATGGAATGTCCTTTTCTCCATGATGCTCTGGCATTGGTTAGATTTCTCCATTTACCAGCTCTCTTAGCACCCTGTTATTTGCTTCCACACTATTTGTCAGTAATATACAAAGAGGTAGATCTAGAGCTAAATGTAGCAAGAGAAGGAAAACAAACTGTTGGTGATATTATAATAATTACAAGTAGTACACTACAATATTAACAATTATTATTTTAGGGAATTGGAATTAAGGTACAGGGATGACTACGTACATGTGTGTGCTTGTGTATGGATGCATATACTTTCATATTTTTCACTACTTCACAGGTAGTTTTTGCAATTATCATATCTAGCTTTTAGAATTAAGGAATAGTGATAGTTTTTGTCTGTCTCATCCATCAGAAGGTGTATTTAAAGAGATCAGGGACTGCTATTTTAATTCTAGGGCATGTAAAATTTTAGCACTGTGCGTTATACTAAGTTGTCACTCTTTATATATCTGGTGAATATACTAATAAAGAAGGAAAAATGAAAAATGATTTAATAAATAAATGCAATATCTTTGTCACACACCTACTGTAACTTAAAGTTTATTTTTCTTCTCCTTTAGTTTTGTAGGTCCACAACCTTATTTTTACAGATTAAAAATAATAGCACGAATTTTGATTAATTAAACTACAACATTTTCTAAACCTGTTTTTGCCTCAAGCAGCATCCTTTTAATAGGCATTTTCTAAAGACCGGGTCTTAAAATGTAGAAAATAGGGTGGTGGTAGAATAGCAGGGAAAATATTTCATGTGTAAGAACAAGCTTTATGACTCAGTTCTTACCATATGTACTTTATCTTAGTCTACAAGAATTTGTAGCAAAATCCAGTGTTAGATTCTCAGACTTCAAGGAGCATGACCAAGAAATGACCTTCCATCAGAGGATTCCTAATTTCAAGCAGCATTTCTAAGGCTGCTTTCAGTGGAACTCTACTTCCCTATAATTCCTTAATTATACTTAAGGAAGGGTGTCAAAATGCATTACCTAACTAGTTCTTAAAAAATGAAGCATTTCTCTAACTATGGATGTAGTGGTACGAGGGACTTCAGTAATCTATCTGAAGCACATACAACAACATCTGGATTATTTGCAAACTATTAGCTTTGGATCCAAAATAACTTTTATGTTGCTATGTAATCACCACTGTGCACTTTCCTACATCTCTGTGGGTTGCACTGAGAAATAAGTGCCAACTTTTTTTAAGGAAATGCTTAGATTTAACATATCATGGAGGATTAATTAATTCCTGTATCCAGCTGAATTTCTGCTGTTGCTATCACTGTCATTTTCACTGATCAGTGTTAATATGCGTATGATATCATGAGTAAAAGTGTGTGCAAAATTACGGTTTTTTTGAAAAGGAATGTATTTGGGTGGGAATAGTAATGATAAACTACATGATATTTTTCCCTCAGGCATAAGAAATCAAACATTTACATAGAGTAAAACGGTCAAGGCATCCTTACCTTGTTAAAAAACCAAAATGTTAATCTCTGTAATTGTACTCATAGAGAGTACAATCTTGATATTATATAAAATAAAAATTTTGGAACAAAACTATATTTATTGTGAGTGCATTATGCAGAGCTATGTTAAGGCAGAGAGTTTGTAAGCATGAGAAAAGTTCAATTTAATATAGTCTTTTTTTTTTTTCTTGGTGTGTTTGCCAAAGTTGTTAAAATCTCTATTAGTGGAACTGCCTGAAAATATATATGAAAGAGCCAATAAAATTAAAAAGAGTGAGCCCAAATGTCCATTACTGAATGGATAATGAAGATGTGATATGTACACAATGGAATATTACTTAGACATACAATAGAATGAAATCTTGCTATTTGCAACAACGTGGATGGATCTAGAGACTATTATGATAAGTGAAATAAGTCAGTCAAAGATAAAGATACATACCATATGATTTCACTCATATGTGGAATTTAAGAAAGAAAATAAACAAGCAAAGGGAAAAAAAGAGAGACAGAGGCAAACCAAGGAACAGACTCTTAACTATAGAGAACAAACCGTGGTTACCAGAGGGGAGTTGGGTGGGGGGAGGGGTGAAATAAGTGATGGGGGTTAAGGAGCCCACTTGTGATGAGCACCGGATGTTGTATGGAAGTGTTGAATCACTAAATTGTACACCCGAAACTAATAAATATTACACTGTAAGTTAACTAACTGGAATTTAAATAAAACCTTGAGAAAAAGAAATTAAAAGTAGCATATTTATGTTTGAATTTAGGTCTATAGTCCTTAAGTTTGGGGGGTCACAGACCTTTCAGAATATCTGATGAAAAGAATGAATACTTTCCACAGAAAGTAATCCACACACAAATAAACATCCAGCTGCATGTATGAACTTATGCTACATCTTCTTACCTTCCCCTGACCCTCCCGTCCACAATACCACCTACCAACATCCTTCCATCTGGGCCAAGGACTCTGGTGGACACTGCCTCAGAGTGTGAGCCCCTCTATGCCTCCATATAATAAACATCGCAGGCATAGAAATCATATTATATAGAAAATAAATTAAAAATTGAAGAATTTATATATGAAGAGCAAGATTATATTAAGGATAGCCTAAGTGCCAACATCCTGTTACCAACATCTATATGTACCGTCTAATTAAAGATGATTATTATTTTTTTTAATTATTTTTTTTGTTTATTTATTTTTGAGACAGAGAGAGACAGAGCATGAACGGGGAGGGTCAGAGAGAGAGGGAGACACAGAATCGGAAGCAGGCTCCAGGCTCTGAGCTGTCAGCCCAACGCGGGGCTCGAACTCAAGGACCGCAAGATCATGACCTGAGCCGAAGTCGGACGCTTAACCGACTGAGCCACCCAGGCGCCCCTAAAGATGATTATTAATCATCTTGATACTCTTCATTTATAAAATTAAAATACTAAATAAACACATATACTATCATTTCTGATTCATAATGTAAAATTTAGGCAACTTGCTACCTTTTTTTTAAATGTACGGTGAAACCAGCTTTCCTTCTTTGTACTTAAGTATAGGAATAGTAACACCAGACTATGAATTCCTTTGGTATAGGAATGAGGTCTCATTTTTTTTTTCACCTTGCAAAGGATCTTCCCCACTCAAGAAGTGAAATGAATATTTGTGCAGAGAAGGACCAAAGGAGGGAAGGAAAGAAAAAAGGAAGAAAGAAGTGAGGAAGGAAGGAGCCTATAAAGGAAAGAATGAACGAAGAAGAAATAGAATGGCTGAGCCAACCGCCAACTTACTTACTAATGCTTGTCTTGCTCTAAATTTCTCCTATGAAATGAAAACCTTTTTGTTAGCATGAATATTTGAAAAGTTCATGGAGAAAATAAGAACTTGTAGAAAAGAGAACATCCTCCGATTCACTCAGGCTCTTTGTCAGGCTGTAAATTAGGGATGGCACTCTGGGCACTGGAATAACAAAATGAACATGCCCAAGTTTGTGCTTCCCTATCTCTCCCTTCTGTCTGCTTCTTTCAAACTTCAATATTCAAGCCCTTCACTACAATATTCTAAAATCATCTCTTTCTACTTCTCAGTCCATTAACTTTACTCCCTTTCCTTCACAGTTGATCTTTATTTATCATTTAAATGGACTTTCTTACTCATAATACCTATGATTGAGCCATAAAGAAGGCAAAGCATTTGCACTGTAAAAGAAATGCTATTAAACCAAAGGGATTTATTTCTAAGGATAAGATGAAATATCTCTATGTGGTATCTATGGTATTTTTTTTTCTCAAGAGTCTTTTTCCACAAGTCAAGTATTCCTAAAAATCACATAGTTTACCTAACAGCCTTTTCTTTTTTCTAGTTTGGTAGTTCATTTCATTTGTTTGGGTCTGCAGTGAACGGAAACAGGGGCAGTTTGAGAAGTCCTGAAGAACATCACCAGAGTTTAGGATGGTCGAGAAGGGTTAAGCTCTCTCACTGACATTTCCTCATTTAGACTGTCCTGTACAACAACGTATCTTGCATGACATGCTGCTAGTTGAAAAGGCTATTGCTCACATCATAGTCTGGTCTCACAGAACACCAAGGCTTACGGGACAGAAAAACCCAGATTCGAAATCCAGAACTACTACACCCAGACGTGGTAAGTGTTTGTGCTTTCTGAACTCTTGAAGTTTTCTGACAGGATATAACTAACAGTGTCATTATGATGATTTAACAACATTGGGTGTATAACACACAGAGCTACACACACACATATATACTAACTGCTCAATAATTAAATATTTTAAAAAAATTAATGTTTATTTATTTTTGAGAGAGAGAGAGAGAGAGAGAGAGAGAGAGAGAGAGAGAGAGAATAAGTGGGGGAGGGGCAGAGAGACAGGGAGACACAGAATCCAAAGCAGGTTCCAGGCTCTGAGTTGTCAGCACAGAGCCCGACCTGAGCATTGAACTTGTGAACTGTGAAATCATGACCTGAGCTGAAGTTAGATGCTTAACTGACTGAGCTACCCAGGCACCCCTAATAATGAAACATTTTCATCTCTGCTTTCCCACCTACTTTTATTAGTAATGTCCTGCTAGGAATAAAGGACATAATTTAATTGTTAAATTCAGATAAATATCTCATAATAAATATATAAATGATAACTGATCAATTTATGTTAAACTATGAGACTACATTGTTAGAGTTTCTCCTTCCACTACTTAATATCATTATTCAAGTATTTTGGACATATCTTTGAACATTATTTGGTGATCAATTTTTAATAGTGGTATAGTATTTAATTCTAACAACAAACAAAATTTTCAATGTAATATATTTTTTATCTTTTTATTTTGCCTGCTTATTAGTTCTATTATATAAAGAATATGCTCTGAAATGAGCAATACATATAAAATTTTATGTCCAACATGATATTGCATTAATTACTAGAGTAGCAAGTCTGGGGACAGTGTAGGGGAGAAAAGTTTTCCTTGACCCTGTTAGGGTCCTTGCTGGATTTCAAAGTTAAACCGACAAAGAGAGATTAATAGAAAAAAACCCACACATTTTGTTGAATTTTGACATGTACATGGGAGCCTTCACAAGAGAATGAAGACCAGAAGTATCCAGAGCTATTCAGGAACTGAATAGATATTTTTTTCCAAGGAAGACCTATAAATGATTTCATGAAAAGATGTTTAACATCAATAATCCTCAGGGAAATGCAGATCAAAACTACAGTGAGATATCATCTCATACCTTTTATAATGGCTATTATCAAAAAGACAAGAAATAACAAATGTTGGTGAGGATGTGGAGAAAGGAAACCCTTATGCACTGTTGGTGGGAATGTAAATTCATCAATTATTGTAAACAGTATGAAGCTTCCTTAAAAAGTTAAAAATAGAACTGTCATGGGATCCAGCAATTCTCCTTCTGGGTATTTATCTGGAGAAAATGAAAACACTAACTCAGAAGATATATGTGCCCCATTTTCATTGTAGCATATTATTATTTACAACAACTAAGGAAACAACCTAAGTGTCTATCAATGGATGAACAGAAAAAGAATATGTGGTATATATATGCCATGACATATTATTCTGCCATAAAAATGGAAGGAAATCCAGCCATTTGTGCCAACATAGATGGACTTTGAGGTCACTATGCTAAGTGAAAATGTCAGACAGAGTAAGACAAATACTGTGTGATCCTACTTATACGTGCAATCAAATAACAACAACAACAACAACAACAACAAATCCAAACTCATAAAAATAGAGAAGAACAATTTGGTGGTTGTCAGAAGTGAGGGGTTGGGGGTGAGGCATTGCGCGAATGTGGTCAAAAGGCATAACCTCTTGTATAATTTTTAAATGTTTATTTACTTTTGAGAGAGACAGACAGAGACAGAGACAGAGACAGAGACGCGAGCAGGGGAAGGGCAGACAGGGAGACACAGAATCCTAAGCAGGCTCCAGACTCCGAGCTGTCAGCACAGAGCCTGACGCAGGGCCTGAACTGGACCATGAGATCATGACCTGAGCCAAAAATGGACGCTCAACTTACTGAGCCACCCAGGCACCTCATAAATTCCTTTATTTATAAGATAAATAAGTTCTGGGGATGTAATGTACAACACAATGACTATACTTAAAAATGCTGTATTGTATATTCAAAAGTTGCTAAGAGTGTAAATCTTAAAAGTTCCTCATCACAAGAAAAAATTGTCACTATGTAAGGCGATAAATGTTACGTAAACCTAACATTACAATAATTTCTCAGTATATACATAAGTAATTAGGTTGTACACCCTAAAGTAATACCAACACTATTTCAGTAGAACTGGGGGAAAAAAAGAAGTAACTAGGAAGATAAGGATTAGTTTAACAAGGTTTATTTGCACAGATTTCTTGGCCCCAAGTTTCCCAATTCCGATGTTAGGAATGTTGCTGTTTTTTTTTCCCTCCTGCATAGGGAGGATATCTGTAACATGGAAATTATGTTACCTACTTTAGGCAAGACAGGCAAGTGGGAGGAGGTCAGACTGAGTTTACTATTTCTGCCTTTTTTTTCTCTTAAATTATTTCAGCATAGGATATTCAGTATGCCAAGGTGCCATACTTTGGGGTAGCATGTAAAAGCCAATAATTTTAAGACTCTTACAATTTAGTTGTAATGCAAAATATCATTCAGAAGTAACATGATGACTTCTGGTTTCTGGTCCCACACGAAAGTTGCCACTGCATCCTAACAACAAGTCAAAGCTGAACAGACTGAGAAATTAACAATTCTCCTTGGATCCATAAGAAAGTGGAGGACACAGTGCATTCTACTGGCCCCAGAATTGGAATGACAGAGGTGAACACAGGAGGTTGAGGCTTCCCAGAGCCGAGACTCAAGGAGTGAATGGATTCAACCCTGGGAAATAAGTGAAGGGTAAGAAAAACCTAAACTATAACCAAAAGATTGTTGGACGCTTAGTGCAGATAACTCTGAGAGTTATCAACTCCAAAAGAACCCAGTCATGAGAGTGGGGAGGCATAATATTGTGAGATTTCCCTCGGGGAACCCTACCAGGTTCCCACAGCGAATGTCAGAGACAAATCCTTTCAGGTTTCAGGGATAAGGAAAAAAGAACCATTTTGGAATATGCCAAAGCACTCTCTTCTTAAAAAGGTCTGCCCTCAGAGGAAACTAGTTAACCAGAGACTAACCTTCTGGGTTATTGTCAGAGCTTAACTGACCTGGAAGAAAGGAAATAAATAACTTCAGTCCACTCTAGCCATGCTGTTCCATCTACAGGTTGGGGTGGGGGGGGGGGAGCGGGGTGGGGCTAAAACTTACTGATCAGGTGCATAGTGTCAGTAAAAGACAGGCCTAATCATGGTATGGTTGTATGTTTCCTCTCTCCCACACCCCACCACCTCATTACTGAAGGCCTATTTACATTAGTTCCTATTTATTCACTTTCCCCGCAGCTGTACTGAGGTATGATTAACAAATAAAAATTATATATATATTTAGGGTATACAATATGATGGTTTAATATACATATACATTGTGAAGTGTGGATATCTCTAAAATGTCAAACATAAAAGTAGGTAAATAAGTCATCGTGTAAGTCACAGCAGTTACAAATTATGCACATATGTACTTGTTGATATATTTATCCATATTATTGCTAGAGATATTCATGATGCATATCTTTATCAGAAGAGCTCCATTCTTTAACACAAATGCCCAGATTGGTAGTATTTTTATTTTCTTCTTTATTTTTGGTTTAGTATTAATATTATAACTTCTACTTATTTTGTATTGATTTTTATAAATCATTTTTGTACATTTTGCTTCCTATTTCTGATTCATTTCACTTCAGATTATCATTTTTATGCCACATATTGTAACCTTTGATTTTTCTGCTGGGTCTGACAGACTGGGTTGATTTACAATGTCATGTAAAACTCTGACATTTATTGTTACAATTGTTATGCTTGACTTACCTCTTTTATCTTATTTATGCTTTGTAGTAATGCATTTTTTTAGTTTTAGATTTTCTTTCATTTTAATGTTTGGCTGTGTGGATAATACTTGTAGTTTTCACTTTGATGATTTAAAATGTAAGCATTCTTTTAAAATTTCTGCTTCCAGGTATTTTCAATTGTTAAATATGTATATGTGCATGTATGAGTAGATGTTAAAATTTTCCACTTGAAAACAATCAATTAATAAATAAAACCTGGAAACTAAGCGAGTATTCATTGTTTGCTAACATTGTTGATTCAGCCTTAATATTTTAGGCCATTATATACTTATTAGATATTCCTAAATGTGCTTTTTCCGCTCTTACCTTCTCTCTTTTCCTACCTCTCTTGCTTCTTCTTCGTTAACCAACCATGAACCTCATTTTGCCAATGAAGAATCTGTGACCTCGTGAGATTACATAACTTTGCCAGGTCACACAGATCTAAGTATTGACCCCGGTTCCAGATTGACTCCAGAGTATTTACTCTTTATCATTGCATTTATGAATTCTCTAGCATCCTCTTGTTATTACCAGTAAAATACCAATGATAGCTGAGATCTTAGAAACCAGATTTCCTTTAGGACACAGGCAAGTTTCAGACACAGAAACTATTGAAGTTTAAATGTCCATCACTACTGAGGGTTTGTTAGACTTTGGCAATATTCCCAACAGCCAACTATTGATTATCATTTACAAGGTTACAGTTTACAGTGACTCTCCATTCTGATAAAAGAGTAATGAGCTTCTTTACTATAGGCATTAATTACAGGGTCTGATTTAAATGCCTTTTTTCTTACAGCACTTTTATTTCTGGCTCAAATAATATAGATTATCCATCAGTGTCTCTGATTCAGTGTTTGTTTTTTTGTTTTTTTAATGTTCATTTATTTTGAGAGATAGAGAGAGCGTGCACACGTGCATGAGTGGGGGAGGGACAGAAAGACAGAGAGGGAGAAGGCAAATCCCAGGGGCACCATCCCAGCAACCATGAGATCGTGACCTGAGCCAAAATCAGAGTTGGATGCTTAACCTACTCAACCATCCAGGTGCCCCTGTTTGTTTGTTTTTAATGCTTTAATGCATTCTCTTAGGAAAAAAAAAATCTCCAACATACCTCTTTCTCTAACCATGATATATTTTTTTGTTTATAGGAAAGTCAGAAAAATAGCTGAATTTCTTGATAATGCGTCTTTAGGGTGATCATCGTTATAAAGAATACTTTGGGCCTTCTCTTCTGGTGATTTAAATAGGTACTTGTCAGGAGGCATTAGTGCTCTCCTTATAAGTGGAAACCTCTCTGGAAATAGAGGTTGTAGAAAATAATAACATAGAGTCATTGTAATAATGAAAATAACAAAGTATATTGGGTTACTTTGGTTAAAAAACAAACAAAACCCATTAGACAGTATCACCAAATCACAGTTATACACCAAATCAAGTATTTCCTTCTTGCCTTTGTTATTATTTGACAGATATTTGGACAATATTTTGTTAATCTTTTCTTATGTGCCAGCCTCTCTAATGTTTGATAGAGAAACAAAATCCTTTTCAATCTCAATCATCCCCTACAATATTCTAGGTGGCCATTTTTAATAAATATGGGTAGGTAGGCAAAAGGAAAATTATTCATTGTTCTTCTCTGACCATAGATATCTTAACAGTCATCTAGAAACATACTTTAAATGACAGGTATGTCTTTCAACCCTAGACCTGATTGTGAAAATGCATGTTATTCTTAGGATGTAATATAGTGACTTTCACTCTTTCTGTGCAGTGTGAGTATGTGTTTTAGTGTTGGGTTATCCCAGAAGCAGACACAACTATGGGAGTGTAAATTATTGTAAATGATTGAGCAACAACTGCTGTAGGAAAAATACATCATGGAATGAAGAAAGCATGCTTGGAAAGGGAGGAACCCAAATAAAGACATGATTTCAGGTGATGTCCAGACTCTGTCTGGTGTCTTAGGGAACTCTGGAGTACAAACTAGTTTTAGGACAAGAGGACTGACTTTTCTCCTCCCCACAGGTCAGTCATTGGCCATAAGCTATCTCTAAGGTCATAAAATTCTCTGGAAATTCTGGTTTTCCTTGAAAATCTAGCACCTCTAGTGGTCAAGGGCACCCATTGAGGCCCCAAGTCAAGAATGAGCTGGTAACAGGAAAGTTTGAAGAAGATCATGGCTAAGTGCAGGGAATTTTTAAGAGGTATCCAAGGATTTAGACCAGGCCTTCACAGTATTTACATGTGATTAATATTGTTGAACTTTTTGAGGCTCCTGGGTGGCTCAGTCCCTTAAGCATCCGACTCAATTTCTGCTCAGGTCATTATCTCATGAACCATGAGATTCATCCCTGTGTCAGGTTTTGGGCTGACAGGGTGGAGCCTGCTTTTGATATCTCTCTCTCCCTTCTTTCTGCCCCTTCCCTGCTTTCTCCCTCTCAAAATAATTAAATACTAAAAAATATGTGGTTGAATTTTTTTTTTTTCCAAATCTCCACCATCCTTTAGCTGTTCTGTGTTTTTAATGTTTTCTTGCTTCTTCCCATCCTTATAATGGAAAGGAAGCATTGGCAAAATGAGGCAGGGGGCAACTTTTTTGAAAAACAAGTCTGAAAGAAAAACTACCTGCTCAAATCAAAGAAACTTAAATATATCTCTGTTTCCCCTGAATGTTCCAAAACCCATTTGGCTTCACAATAGTCCTTCCACTGTGCAGTAATGGACCGCTTATTTGTTCCAAATCTAGGAATCACACATCACCTTAAAATTGGTCACAAGAAAGACTCATAGTTTTATATTAAATAAGTCTATTACTTGCAAGTAAAAAATATAGTCTTCTTTTCCATAATAGCAATTCTAATGACTAAGAAAAATTACTAGAAGACATATATTTTTCACTCTTGCACCTTTCACACAAACCTGTTGCCTGTGGAAAATGCCTTTAATTTTAATTTAAAATAAAAGTCTGTTTCTTTACATCTAAAAATTTTCAATTCTAGCTAAGGAAAAAAATAAACACAAATTAAAAAAAAGGAACAAAATAATTAAATTTGTGGTCCTTGACACTTAATAACTACAACATTGGCCATCCTACCAAAACAAAAATGTCAGAGAATAGACAGGAAATCCCATTTGGGGAATTTTTCCAATGAAATCCTGAAACCAGCAATCAAATTAGTCTCTCTATTAGACTCCTAGAAGGAGGCACCAAGATGATCTATAATTAAATTCCTGGAATCCAATTTACACTAGCCACCCTAGAATAAACATCATTAAACTACACATTACTCATCAAAGCAATGCATAAAAGTTTTCTACATAGCTAGAAAGGCATGAGCAAAGGCACAAATTATGTATAATATTTAGATTCCTCAATCTAATGAACAGAAGCAGAATACATGGCAAAAGGAGGTTATGAAATTGCTGTCTACTGGAGAACTTGATGCATAATGGATTATATGCCATTTTATTTATTTGGCTGTTCTTAGAATATTAAAATCCCACCTTTTCCTAGCCCCCTACTTCACTTCTTTCTCTAAACATAAATATTCAAAATGAATACACACCTGAGAAGTTTGGCTATAAGGTTTTCAGATGATTTCTTTCTATATTTCAAAATAAAATTGATATAAAGTCTGTTTCCTTTATATTACATATGTATGTGAATATATAGCATAGTGAATATTAATAAATGATATGTTTCCAGTAAACTGATTGAAGAAGAATTAAAGTATGAAGACATTTTTCTCTCACTTGGAGGATGAGTATTGTAAGGGAGGTTATACATATGCATATATATGCCTTGCATTTCTACATGCTTTATTTATCTACTATTTATATATAAATACGTAATATATACATATATATGTGGCTTATTTAAGAATGTACAAATATAAGAGAATGCACAAATAACTCATGCTTTAAAGGCCATAATTAGGGGCGCCTGGGTGGCTCAGTAGGTTAAGCGTCCGACTTCGGCTCAGGTCACGATCTCACGGTATGCGAGTTCAAGCCCCGCGTCGGGCTCTGTGCTGACCGCTCAGAGCCTGGAGCCTGTTTCAGATTCTGTGTCTCCCTCTCTCTCTGCCCCTCCCCCGTTCATGCTCTGTCTCTCTCTGTCTCAAAAATAAATAAACGTTGAAAAAAAAATTAAAAAAAAAAATAAAGGCCATAATTAATTGCCTTATTTCACAGAAGCAAATACGCTTTTTATTTCAATTCAATGTGTTCTCATTGGGAGGTCATTTTTGAAGGAAGGCAGTAATTATAACTGTGGTGAACCATTTGATATTTGAAAGAAAGGACAGAATATGCTCCTTGGATGCCTCTGTAAGAGAGATTTTTTGGCTACATGTGAGACATAATAATCCTTGGGCTCATTTTTGTTATTTAACCTCAAAATTTGCCAAATATTACCACTACCAGAAGATGTAACTGACCACTCCAATCTTAGAAAACAAGCACATAATCTTCACTGTTAAAATGTTCATTTAAAATTTCAAACTAGTATCAGTTGGAAATTTGTTTTAAATGAAGTGATCAAATTAAGGTATCTATATTTACTCTATTTTAATAGTAATAGTGATAACTAACAGTAATAACTTTAAAATAAATATATAAAAATAATTTTTCACAAATTCAATGAAGTATAATGGTGACTTAAAATTGATTTATAATTACTAGTGAATACAGAGTTACTTTAATTTTATACAAATAATTTCAATTGAATTTCAAACATTTGGAAAAATCGGGAAACTCACAAAAATATTTACAGGAATGACCAAGAGCAGAGATTGGAAAACTTTTTCCGTAATGATCAAGAGAGTGAAGATTTTAGGCTTTCTGGGCCATAAGATCTCTGTTTCAACTATTCGACTTACTGGTTATAACAGAAGTAATCATAGACAGTATTGAAATAAATGAATATGACTATGTTCAATAAAACTTTATTTGAATTTCATATCATACCTCATGTGTCACAAAATGTCATTTTTTTGTCTTTTTAAGCATGTAAGAATGTATAATTTATTTTTAGCTCACAGAAAAACAAGATACGGAGAAACAGGCAGTAAGCTGGATTTAGCCTGTGGGTCTTAGTGTGCTGATCTCTACTCTGGAGTTCTAAAGTATCATCTTCTACCCATTGGCAGTACTGCTATTTGACAAGTGCTTCGTCCTCTCCTATTTATGTAACGATACATGCATACATGTGTATATACTTAGTACAGTATTACAATGTATATACACGCATATTTACCTCCTTTGTAAAAATCAGTACAATAGTATGTAATTAAGATACTTTCATGACAATAGGTGGCTTTAAATATTATCGTAATTGGCTCATACAATTATCAGCATCACCATTATTAATGCAGCATTCCCCCATCTTATAGATAAGAAAACTAGGGCTTGGAGAAGATCTAGAGGTTCCAGGTCTGACCCTCTGTTTTGGTGGTAGAGAGATCCAAGTGAAAGAAAGAAAGAAAGAAAAAGAAAGAAAGAAAGAAAGAAAGAAAGAAAGAAAGAAAGAAAGAAAGAAAGAAAATAAATGGTCTCTGCCATTTCTGTAACAACACTTTTGGAACCACTGTGCCTGGTAAAGTGGGGGGAAAAGACATAGGGAATAATTAAGTAATAATAAGCAATATTTTAACCAAACAATGGAGACCTGGAGAAGATTGATTAATCATCTATCTCCTAAAAAAAAAAAAAGAAAAAAAAAAGAAGCACTCACCAGTGTAACAACATTGATAATCATTTACTATCATCTAGATTCAGATACTCTCTTTCAGCTGGGTGGTGCTAAAAAAACACTCTTAAACTCTCCCTCTTTAGCCTTTATTTTCTTAACTCGTGTTAACCATGAACCTTCCCTTGGCAAAAAATTTGCCATTAACTATAATAAATTCAGTTTGATTTTCTTGTATTACAAATTTCCATATCTAAGTTTAGATTAGTCATTTTTCTTGGAGTTGGTTGTGGTCAAACTCCTTGAGTTTTCCTTTAAAGTCTACTACATGACCTCCACTATTAGTACACATTATCATTTACTTTTATCGTATGCTACTAGTATAATTAATTAGCCCAATTGTCAGAAAGCCATTTTAGCCCTCTCCCTCATTTTTTCTAATTTCTTCAGAAAACCCTTAAATTTTTTCCCCAGCTGCTTTCTACTTCACATGGTTGTATAAACTAAATTGAATGAGGCCTAATTCATAGTAGCTGCTAAATGCATTTTTTGGTTTCTTACTTTTCCTCCTCTCTCTTAATTAATGAATTATGGCAGAGTGAATAAAAACCCTGTGCTTTGGCTTACTATAAGTGCCTACCGAAAAGTTCATTTCTTTCTTTTTCAGTTCATTATGTAGAACATTTTAATGCAGCCAGGAATTACAGCCTAAGCTCAACTATGGGCGTGTGTGTGTGTGTGCGCACGTGCTCACACTGTAAGATCTGTTAGCCCTAATTTTCTGGTAATAGAGTATCTTTAAATTCTTAAATGTTACTTAATTTTTATGCATGTTTTCTCTGAGATCTCAGTTTCAAAATCACACTTTTGCAGAGGTAAATGCTTACTGTATCATCAGAGCATGGATATTAGTTACTTTTCTTGAAATTCATACAAAGGTTCAAAACATTAACCAAAATATATTTTTAATTTTGCCTTGAATAGGTTTTCATTGTGTTTCCAGGAAGTTCTACTCTCTATCAATTGTTAAATGATGGGCATCATAGAAGAAAGGACAAATTAGCAGTTTTTAAAATGTGACTACACATTGGCATTCATGTTAGCAACACATGAAAAAGACATTATTAAAATATGTTGATTTGTGAATATTTTGACATTTTACCACTAAATTGTCAAAACAATATCATGAGCACATTCAACTCCATATTTTCAGAAGTACTAACTGACAGCTATTAAGTGCCTTTCTTGGTGCCAGACAACAAATCAATGGTATGATCGATATCACAACTCACAGGCTCTGAATCAGCTACAAACTAAGGGATTTTGTCTAAATATTAATGCTCACATAAAAAAAAACCAATCATTAAGGTCATTAGTAAGATCATTTGTAATCACTAATACTATCAATTATTTTACATTTTGGTTATTTATTTTTTCCAAAGGGTGATCCTCAGTACATTTTTTATTCCTCATAAACTGAACTCATCTCCTGAGCTCAGATACTGGGCTTGTATTTCTTACATGTTGGGGAGATTATGTGACCCTAAGAACGTAACTTTAGCCAAAGAGCAAAACAAAAGGACTGGCACATAGCTGGTCTGGTGTCCAGTAAATGCTATTGAATAAGCTTCTCTGAACAATGCCAGACAGACTTGTTGTTCATTTGACATATTATTAATTACCGTTTTAAAAAACTGGTTATCGTCTTTAATTATATAAATATTGGTCTTAAATTTTAGAGAAAATCTGTATTAAATATGCCACAAATAAATAAGGTGTCTTTCTAATATACTTGGAAAGCCTGTTCTAAATCAGTATTTAGACTCCAGGGAAATGAGGGAAGAGCTTATATAATCTGTAGGCCATCCATATTTTTAATTAAAAAACAGTGATATCTACCTATTTAAAAGCGCAAAATCAAAACACAAAAACCTGGGTAAGAGATGAACCAGGGTGAAATTAGCAGTTTTAAAATGTATCCAAAGGGTGTATTTCTCATGTGTGCTACAGACAGAGAGAGTCTAGGTTAGTCCAGATTTAGGCTTGTGGTTTCAAGAAATGACGGATGCAAGGCAGATTCATGTCTCTACAACTAACCTGCATATTCCCCTCTCTTGTTGAGATGGGCCTTACATATAATTCTAGTATAGGCTTTGAGGAGAAAGATCAGGTTCATTGACACTGTCCTCCACAACAGCATGAAAACTGAAGGCTTGGCAAGCTTTAAATATATACTAATTCCACAGAGAAACATTTCAGACATTGATCAACTCCAGAATCATGGGCTACCTAACCAATAATTGGCTAATTCTTCCACCATTCTTCATTAGAAAACCTCTAATTCCTTATTTATGAATTTTTTTTGATATTTATCTATGTTCAACAAATCCCCCTTTTCTTTTCATGTATGGCAGACAACTCAACCTCAAACTCCAATGTTTGCTCAATATGAGAAAAAACACTTTATTTTTCTTAATTATCTGAAATAATACTTTAAGATTTTTGTGATACCCTATACAAACAAACTCCTCTGGCTCAATATATTTCAAAATATTAGTTTGACTAAAGTTTCAATAATACTGCTGAGTACATATATCTATGTATTAATGCATTAATGTCACATAATAAAACATAGACAATAGAAATGATCCAAAGATAGTCAAAATGGTTAGCATTTTTAAGTGTAGTTTTCCCTTGAAATAATTATTAAATGCTATTTAGCAACAGTAGTTAAAAGCATTAGATTTTATATTAGACCTTAACCTATAAATATACTTTCAAAGTATTTGTGTCAAAGAAATGTCTATACATCTAGGTGGGATTGAACTGCAAAATATTCATCACAGTCTTCATTACAAGAGGAAAATTTGCAATACTATAATTATCTAAATAGGGCTTTGCTTATAGTATAATACAATGAATTGCAATATAAATAGTAAATTGTTTACCAGAAATCTGTCTGAACTTATGATATATTGATAAATGAAAGCACACTTACAAAACTGGGTGTATATTTGATATAATTTTATTTAAGAATAAGGATTTAAAATTTTTAGATGCTAAGAATAATAGAAAAAATGTAACAGTGATTGTTTATGGAGTGAGAGGGTGTAAAATGTATTTTGGTATGCTTATTTTGGTTGCATTTTCTAACCTAATTTTTTAATAAATATATTTTAAAAGATGTGCGCATTTGTTTATGTCACAGTATTAAATGTGATTTTGAGAGGTCTAAACTGCATCTTTTTTTCTTCATTCTTTCCTTGACTAAAATAAGAAAGAAAATGACACTTTTTTTGTCAATAGTTCTTTTTACATAATAAATTGCAACAAATTAAACTGTCAACAAATATCAAAAGGAAAACAAATCTTTTTGATAACTGCCTAGTGAAATGTCACTTTGGGACATTTGACATTTTGATATGATCATTGATAATTGTTGTGAAAAGCTCAGTAAATTTGTAAACCAGGTGCAAATAATGTGGCATAAAATGCTCATTATGTAAATTAGATGGTTTAAATCTTCACATGTAGCTAATGTGTTTATGCTAAAGTTGAAGGCATTTATTTTCTTCCCACCTAGAAGAACCCAACTGTATATCCTTCTAATTGTTTAGATGTTGAGAAACTTATTTATATTGCTACACAAACAAACTCACCAAAGAAAGACTAAATAAGATGTAATAATTTTAGTCCTTATATCTAAATGGTATGGCAGGAGAAAAAGGCTTGAAGATAAAAGGACTTAAACATAATTTTAGAATAGGGAGGAAACATAGCAGTCAAAAAGTCTCTTGCTTTCAATTAATCAATGAGAATACTGAAACCTAAAGTAATTGTATTTTTCACTTAAAACTTCACAATAATGGAATAACTGTGCTATAATTCTAGTGAGGTCATAAATTTACCTACGTATTAAATTATATGTGCAAAAAATGTGTTTCCTTTATTTTTTAACTACTGATTTTATCTCCTTAAAAAGGAGAGTGGGGCAAGGTGGGAGCAGAGAGATGTCATAATGGCCAATTCCAGTCATCCGTGCCCAAGCTAATAACTATGACTTTTGGTAACTTACTTTGTATGATAAAAAGTTATTTTAATTTCTCATGTGTTCCTTTTTGATGTGTCATATGGATGTATGAAAAAATGGAGAAGTAACCATGACTCATGTGGTGCAAGAGATGAGGAGAGATGAGGTTCTCTGAACACTCTGGGGCCTGTAGAAAATCGGTGACCTGCTTCTCTCTCTGGCATGCTGACCAGTGAGGGCAAGTGGGTTTTATCTGGCTTTTGTAAACTGATGATATACTGGCATATCTTTGCCGGAGTCTGTATTCCCAGCCATTTGTCTGCAGTCACAAATTATTCTCTCAAAAATACCCTTGTGCTTTGACACCCTTCTGATTTCCCACTTAAAAATGCACGTATTTTGGAACCCTTTCATGAAATGCACTGGCCCTGAAGAAATGAAGATGATAAGAATAGAAAAGGGAAAATAATTATCAACTGTAAATGGGATCATCCATTTAAATTTTCACCACCAACCTTGAATCATGAATGTCCTATTTTTTATGGGTTGTCTACAATGAAAAACATTGGCACTCATAAACTTTTTTGAGTTACGGTTCTGTGGAAAATGACCTCCGTTGAGACTGCATAGTCCTCAAAAGCTGCCCTCTGATCATAAAAAGCAAAGTTCAGAGTCTGTTTTAAGTCTTGAATAGTTAGCTGTTTTTTATTTGTTCATGTGTTTGTTTTTCCCATTGGTAGAAGCCAAGGGGTCAGGGCTTGTGATTTCTTTGCCAATATCATTCTAACAAAGCTTTTAAACTATTATTTCTTGTTGGTCTTTGTTTCAGGAATTCTACCCAAAGTTTTTACCTTGACACATTTCTCAAATTTGCTTTATTTCTCTGTTTTCTCAGCACCAAGCTTTCTTCTTTCAACCTAATGGTAACTACCTTAAGAACAACAATGTTTCAGATGTGACTATGAAAATTATGAATGGGGATCTTTCTAAAAAAGATCATTAGAACAATGTGACTATGAAGAACAGTGCATAAGGCCATTTCCCACCGATAGTAGAATCAAGGTTTAATTAAATCTCTGCCATCTCCAGGAGAGGGGGTCCCCTCACAGTATTTGCTCAGAAGAATCTCAGAATTGCTGTGAAGTACTGTTTCCTATTTTTCTTTTTTCAAAAGGGATAATTTATTGGGGTTATCTCATCCTTGTTACATCTTTGTATAAGGGGGGTGTAAATAGAAATGGAGCACAGATAACTTGTCTTTTTAGTTTACTGGTTGCCAGAAAAACAAAACAAAGCAAAACAAAAACAAACACCTGGACTTCAGTGGAAATAATCGAACATTATCCAGAAAGCCTTACTCACCCTTGCCCTGAATGCAGCGACTGTATGGGACTCTGGGAGTGTTCTTTAGGGAAAGAGTTAGTTTGTTCTATGTACAAGAGAAAAATTAAATAAGTATGTGATGATCAGGAGGATGGATGATGGCAGAGACCTGCTAGATGTTCACTAATATCAGTTACTTTTTCTGGATGTACATCAAAACTACATGTCTTAGGCTCCCTTATCATTTGAATATTTGAATGGGATGTACACATTTCTAGGCCTTACCATAAACCTTTTTTTTTAAGTTATTTATTTATTTTGAAAGAGAGAGAGAGAGAGAAAACACAAATAGGGAAGGGACAGAGAGACAGAGAGAGAATCCCAAGCAGGCTCCACACTGTCAGTGCAGAGCCCGATGCATGGCTTGAACCCACAAACCCTCAGATCATGACCTGAGCCAAAGTTGGACGCTTAACTGGGTGGGGACTGAGCCACCCAGGTGTTCCTTTACCATAAACCTTTGAGTGTGAGTGCCCAGAATCTCTCTTCTTCTTTGGTGATATTAGAACTACATATTTTAAATACCAGAAATCTGTATCACTTGGATAAGAGCAAGGAGAATCTGTTCTGGATTATAGTTCTAACAATTAAATCTTTATTGTTTTATCAGTTTCCTATTGATGTTGTAACCAATTATGACAAAGTTACTGGCTCAAAACAACAATAATTCACTAAGTCACAGCTCTGCAGTTCAAAAGAAGTGAATCTTGTGAGTCCAAAATCAAATTGCTGAGAAGGACAGCATTCCTCCTGGGGATTTAAAGGGAGTATTCATTTTCTTGCCTTTCCCAGCTTCTAGAGGCTACTGTATTCTCTGGCTCATGGTGCCTTCCTCCATCTTTGAACCCAGTGTCATAGCAGCTTCTAATCTCCCTCTCTGACTTTTGATTCTTACTTCTGCTGTGACATCTCCTCCTCTGACTGACTCTCCTGCTCCCTCTTATAAGCTTTATAAGCCTTGATTTGTATTGTACTAACCCAAATGATTCAGAATAATCTCCCCATTTTAAAAATCCTTAACTTAATCACATCTGGAAAAGTTGCCATGTTCACAGATCCAGGAAATTAGGACATGGACATCTTTAAAGGGCCTTTTTTGATCTATCACATTGTGTTAATCTTTATTGTATAAGATTTTTTTAATTGTTGCTCCTATACCATTTATTATCCTGACTGATATAGGGGAAATAGGGAGGGATGATAAGTTTGATATTTCACAAGAGAAGCTTGAAATATCAGAGATAATACCAAATGGTATGTCCAATAGGAATTTTAATATATATACTTGGAGTTTAGAATAAAAAAAATAAATCAATGAAATCCATAATCACCTCAGGGATACCATGTTTACACTCTACATTTTCTACATTAACACCTCGCAAGATTCTTAGTGGAGTGGAGGAACTCTCTGTAGTAAAAAATAACAGTCTTTATAATGATTATTATTGATTATATTGATTATTATTTATTTTAATGATTATTATTATTACTCATTGTCTTGGGTGTATCTGAACTGAAAAAGATTAACAAGTGAAGATACCTGAATGATGTTTACCCAGAAAAAAAATATATATGGTGAGAACAAAAGTTCCAGGGACAAAATGTGTGAAAAAGACCAATATTTTAAAAATGGGTGACAGAAGAAAACCTAACAAGAATTCTGAGAAAGTGTTTTCAGAGTATTGGGAAGATAATAAGAATATAGCCTCTAGAAGTCAAGGGCAAAGTACATTTTAACGATTATCATGTAGTCGACAAGGTCAAGTGCTCTGGAAAGCTCAAGTGTGATAAATTCTAAGAAATATTAATTGGAATCAAAAGCAAGTGTGCCTTCCGTGACTCAGACAAGAACACTTTCCATGCAACCGTAGCTTATATTCCTTACTGTAGAAGTCCAGGCTAGGTACAAATTGAAGACAACAGATATATAAAATTGTTTCAGGCAACTTACTTATGAAAAGGTTGAAAAAAATAAGTTGTTTTCTTTTGTTTTGCTTATTACCTTGAGGAAAACATGAAGGAATAGATTTTTAAATTTGTGAGACCCTCAAACATGTTTAAACATTGATGGGCATAGACAAGTCCACAGAAAGATACAGGATAGCAAGTCTGCTAAAGTGGTGTCATCAAGGCGCGCCTGGGTGGCTCAGTCAGTTAAGCGTCTGACTTTGGCCTAGGTCATGATCTCACCAGTCCCAAGTTCCAGCCCTGCGTCACGCTCTGTGCTGACAGCTATGAGCCTGGAGTCTGTTTCAGATTCTGTGTCTTTCTCTCTCTCTCTCTTTGCTCCTCTCCCACTCACACTCTATCTCTCTCTCTCAAAAATAAATAAACATTAAAAAAAATTTTTTAAAGTGTTGTCATCAAGAGATAGCATTCCAATATGGCATCGTTGCAAAAAGTTAGTAATGTTCCTGGGAAGACACTTCTGTTTCTCTGTCGTGTTGCTTTGAATAAGGGGAAGATATGGTAGAATAGATTATTTGAGGAAATTAGAGACTATTTTAAATAGTTACTGTGACCAGGTAAATACAGAATGATTCATGGAGTGTGATGCCACCAGTCTGCCTAAAGATGTGGTTTTCTCCAGCAGCATTTAAAAGAGGGGTAGAAAAGCTGAGCAGCCAATATTTTAGACTTTTGCAAAATTGCAGTTTATTGGCAGCATGTAATAGACATGCAAATAAGGAAAGAATTTGAGGATGTTGGCAAGAGGAAGATTAAAAAGATGTACCGTAGAATTTAGAAATATAAGGAAGATAAAAAAATACAGTAATGGGGACTTGGGGAGGAGGCTAATCAATGTGAAGGTCTTAGAGAGGTCATAAGACTAGAGTTCTCAGTAAGATGCAAAACCAACACAGTGGGCAGCCACATGTCAGAGCTTCGGGGATAAACCTAGATGTGAGAGCAGGTATCAGATTTTGAGTTTAGAATTGCAGCAATTCTAGGTAATTACGGAAATGAGTGGCTGAGATAGAGTCATGGTGAAGGTCCCAGTAGTTTAGAATGTTAAGGAACAAAGAAATTCACAAGCTGGGTTGTCGCAGACTACAAGTCTGGAGTTCTCTCTTGTCCAGCAGGACAGCGGATGCAGAACTGAATGGGAGAGAGGTTAATGTCCAGGAGAAGAGAAGAGCCCCGAACAGGGGTTTCATCTCCATATTTATTGAGCTCACAAGATACTACCCACGTGGTGAACGTGAAGAAAACAATCAGACAGTAATCATTAATTTGTGTGTGTAAGAAGCAAAGGGTCTGGGGGGCAAGTGATGTTTGTGATCAAGGTACATTGATAGGCACCAGATGGAAAGTAGTTTCCTGCAGGTGATATAACTAGTTACTCATGATCCCATTACAATATCTTGCAAGCTAACCTCGGGCGCATTCACCCCGTGCTGGAGGCTTTCGGCCCTAAGCTTTTTTCTAACCCATTTATGTAGATAGCACCTATTTCCCCACACTGGGTGTCTGCTAGGATGCTGAATTTATTTTGTATGACATATGCATAGGTTTTATCTGAAGAGAAGAATGACAAGTCTATTGACAAAACCTTAAGTTAATGATGAAGTGTGGCTAAGAAATCAGTAAGTGGAGGCAATAGATGGAATGGTGGATGGTATAAATACATGACAATAAGTGACCAGGAAAAAATGAAAAGTATCGGTCAAACAAACCAAACAACATGGCAACCTCAAGGAAAAACCCTACGTGTTCTCCAGACTTGTATGGATTAAATGGTACAACAATGCTTTTGGATTATATGGGACTAGAGTAACTTTCTTACAGAGCTTGATTATAAAATGACCGTTTGATAATTAAGTTTCAAAATTCAACACTCAATTGATATGACTTAATATCTGTGGAAATGATTCATCCCAACATATTTTCTATAAATAGAAGTCTGATAATGTTCCTAAAACTAGTCAAGACCACTACTAGGTAATTTTAAACCTGGCTAAAGGAAGTTTCATGTAGATAACTTTGTAAACAATAATATCAGCTAAATGAGGAGAAATTTTCTTAGAGTAAGTATTTAGCAGTGTTTCTTGAGCCCTCTCCAGAGGACCTTGTCCTGAGACAAACAAAACTGTGTGTTTCGAATTAGATAGCAAATACCTTTTTACAGCAGTGGTGGGTATTACAGGCCCCATAGCTTGTTCCCATCAACAGCCTTCAGGTAACTTTCCTCGCTCTGATTCTGTATGGAAAAAAAAGAAATCCTAGTTTATACACCAGTGCTTTTGAAAACTTGGGGAAAATAAATGTGGGAAGAAAATCGTGTGTCTAAAACTAAGCACCAGATTCTAGCCTTCAAGTTCCCACTTCCTTGTGAAGTCTTACCCTCATAATCATCCTTTCTCCTTCTTTATATTCTCTGCTCTGTCCCCTGCAACATGTATGCAAAAAGGAGTTTAAAAGTAGATGTGCAAAATGTAAGAAACATGTATAAAAACCCTATGCTTATTATCCCTATAATATTTGTAGGCATGAATAAGGCCAAATTCTTAAGTAATTAAGAAACCTTCACTTTAAAAAAAAAAAAGAAAACTTCACTTATATTAATATTAAGCTGAATGATAGATTGAAGCACGGTGATTTACCCATTGGCAGGACCAGGGTGTCAAATATGATGCGCACAGCTCATTCTTTATTTCTTTCCTTTTCATACCATTCTGGTGCTGTGAGCCACAGCCTAGTTCATGAGATGACTTCCAGGCATGATTTTAGAGGTCTCCTTTCTGTCTTGCACATATGCTATTTAGGCAGTAATGTGTCCCAAGGCACGCCCCTGTGTGCAGACCCAGCTGTCTCCTCCATTTATCCTTCTCCCCTCTGACAGCCAACATGGAGACTATCCAGCAGCAGTCTAGCAACTTAAGCCAGAACATCACCAGGCATTTGAGACAAATGCTAAGTCCTGAGTTCCCTTGTTGCCTTTCTCTCATTGATGTACTCCCCTGCAGTTGTTAAGTGTTTTGTTTTGGTGTGAAGTTATTTTAGCCCAAATTAGCTTATCAAAACCACATAGCTGCATGTAATTCACTCCAGTTTCCTAAAACTGGGTTTATGCATCAATACAGATTTTTAAAGAAGTGTTCCTCTGCTTTCTTTTCTCACTGCTCTTGGCAGTTATGTCATCTTTCAAATACATTAAATAGCTCAAATGATGATAGTTTAGGACACAGGCAATGTTCAGAATCTTTCACAATTGGTGTGGCACTAATCCTTCAAGATAGGTGCTGCCCCAATAGGGAGCACAGGATCTTAGATAAGCCAGCCATGCCAGGAATTAATTTTCAGTTGCTTAACCAAAGAAATTTCTAGGGGACCAGCTGAGTATCTGAGTGGTGGCAGCATTCAGGTAGGCCCACTATAGCAGGATTTTACTTACCAGCAGTTGACAATGTGTCAGCATTAGAATTTGTTCCAGGTAATTAGAAACACTGATTTAGGGTAGGTTTTGGTTTTGAGTTTTGATGACAATCACACTACTTTAATAATATCAAAACACCCATACTTTCATCTAACAACTTTAAAAATATCACATTGAAGGGCTCCTGAGTGACTCAGTCAGTTAAGTGTCAGACTCTTGATTTAGGCTCAGGTCATGATCTCATGGTTCGTGGGATAGAGCCCCATGTCAGGGTCTGTGCTAACAGCATGGAGCCTACTTGGGATTCTGTCTCCTCCACTCTCTCTCTGCCCTCCCCTGCTTGTGTACATTTTCTCTCTCTCTCAAAATAAACAAATAAACATTTAAAAAATACTGTGTTGAATATTTTAGGAAATAACTTTGTGATTCAAAGATCCATTTGTTTGGATGATTACTTGGATTGGGTAAAAATAATAGTAATAGACCTAGGTTAACAACTACACAGTGGTGAGTGTTAGCAGCAGCAACTTTTCTATATTTCCTTTTGCTCTTTATACAACTTAACTATCTATACTTGTCTGTTACATTTGAATCAAAGAGCATCTTTGTAAATTGTTCATTTTGGCGCAAATTTTGAATAGAGCTATTAAGGAAATTTTGGTTATGTTATGTTTTAACCATCTCACATTTCTATACACAGCCAAGAGCACTGTAACACTATAGGTGTAATAGCACATCTCACGACTGCTTCAAAAAATGGATATGTCAGGGATCTTCCTCATATTAAAAAATAGTTTGAACAAATTCAGCTCTTAGTGCCTGACCTCCTTTATTTCAATAAGCCCATCTCCAAATACACAATAATAATGAAGTTGTCGACTTTGTACATGTGACACTATACATATATGTCACAAACACACTTGTATTCTCTTCTTCCCTATTTTCCCCACTCACACACACACACACACACACACACCAGCCGCCCCCCCCCCCCCCCCCCCCCCGCCTGCTGCCGACACACAGGCTAAAATATGAGGATATTTTTCATTGGAGTCTAGTGTAATCTCTCTCTCTCTCTCTCTTACACACACACACACACACACACACACACACACACACACCAGCCCCCCCCCCCCCCTCCGCCGACACACAGGCTAAAATATGAGGATATTTTTCATTGGAGTCTAGTGTAATCTCTCTCTCTCTCACACACACACACACACACATACACACACACCAGCCCCCCCTCCCCACCCCCAGCCAACACACAGGCTAAAATATGAGGATATTTTTCATTGGAGTCTAGTGTAACCCAAAATTCTGGAACACAGTGGAATCCCTCTATTCACAACTCTAACCAAATTCAATGAGATCAATTAACTTTTTCAGTCTATTCCTTATTTTCTGTCTGGAGACCTCTAATATTGAGGAACTAAAATATGAGGAATAAAAGAAAGAAAAACTCTCTAAAGCTGGCATTAATATTTAAAACATACCTTTCATTACATACTATTCAATGCCTTGGAGGTCCCTAGATTTGTGATTTTGATTATTTTCTGTTTGGTTAAATTTCTTGTGAATACATGTTCTCCTCTGCTCAACATTATCAGTCAAACCACCTCATGTTTTCTTTATGCAAAACTGCTTTCTTAGTAGATGCACTTCCTTCCATACCAGACAGAATTGAAAATGAAAGGTCATGCTAATAGTAATTGGTGCTTCATTTGAAAGTTAAATGGCTCCGCCTCTGAATGTCTGAATTTTGGTAGCCCTTCCAGATGAAGTCATGGCTGCCAAACTCTTGAGTTTTACTCTTACATATTCCTGATCTAATTCTGCACACGAAAGGAAACGCATGATGTGCTTCCTTATAACAGTCAACCACAGTAGAAAAATAAGCCTGTATTTTGTCATATGCTATTTAGGATGGCTTAGTGTTGGCCTACCAGTGTGCTTGTGATGGCAACCAGCCCCAGACTTTCCCTGTTCCCTACTATACTGCTCCAGAAATGCAAATTGTCCTCAATATCGTTCTTCTTGAGTATTTATCTCATTTCCTTTAAGTATAAGTTTGAGACTATGCTAAACTTTTAACTTTACCAATCAACCCCTATGATAGTGCAGGAATGATGAATTGAGATACTTTGGGTGCTCTGGAATATCAAACTTTCTTATATATCAAGGGCTGGTGACATTAATCATAAACTTGACGTATCTATTTGATCAAGGCATATTGAATGAACTAGTGGCTGCTCCATAGAGCTCAGCATTCACGTTTGAGGTTTTTTTTTAATGTTTTTTTTATTTATTTTGAGAGACAGAAAGAGAGCATGAGTGGGGGGGCAGAAAGAGTGGGGGCAGGGAGAGAGGATCCCAAACAGGCTCTGTGCCATCAGCACAGAGCTGGACACCGGGTTTGATCCCAACAACCATGAGATCATGACCTGAGCCAAAATCAAGAGTTCGCTGCTTAACTGACTGAGCAACCTAGGCACCCCTGTATTTAATCTGAACTCTGATCCATGGGTTCCCAAGCTTATCTACATGGATTATTTATCTAGTCATGTTGTTGAATTCAGAATATCAAAAATTAGCAAGAAAAGCCATACTTAACTTGTGGCCATGTCCATCTATTTGATGGATTAAGAAGATACGTATTCTTTCTTGCCCTCTTTGTTTTAACCTTTCTTGTTAATGTCAAAGATTTCACTGTTTTAGAATCTTACCCTTGCTATTTTATAATTTCCAAAGTCCAGTGAACTTCACCTCAGCTTCTGCTATTTCTTTACTGGTCATAACTTTTATCAGTGGTTTTTCAACTATGACTACCAAATAATCATCTGGGTCTTTGTTAGCAATACTGATGTCCAGACAGCCCCTGAAAGTTTCTGTTAGGTTAAAATTCCAAGCAATTTTGATTCAGGTAGTTCTCCTGATCATACTTTGGGAAATACTGACATAGATATTCTCACCCCCAAGGGCTACTTCACCGTGTGAATACTAAAATTCAATACTACTGCCTTTAGCCCCAAACTCATACATAACTTTTTATCTCTTCTTCTCACTCCCATTCAGATTCTAGACCTCAGAGAATTATGTTCCTTTGAGTTCTCCATGTTTGTCAGAATGTAGATCAGCCAGGGTGCCAGTCCATCTGTATCTTATGTTGTATATTTATATTCATATGTTCTCTTAACACCATTTTACCTTTCACACCTTACTTCAACCATAAAGACCCAGAAAGAGAGAAAAAAGAAAAAACTCGAACCTGTTACCATCCTACATCTGCATTCCTAAGTACAGTTGGAGAAAATCATTCAACTAGTGGGTTACCACTAAAATTCCTGATTTTCAAACTAAACAGTGTCCTCTGAACCATTTATCCATCTATTCCACCTCTATACCCTCCCTCACTTATTTCTCAGGCCCTGTTCCAAAAGCAAAGAGCAACAATAGAAATCCCAACTGTACTTTCAAAAGAAAACTGTTTCCTTCTTCTACAAGATAATTGGAGCAATCTGCATAATTTCCCACAAATTCTTGTCCTTTTTGCAAATTTAGAAACATTACTGTAAACATAAGCCTTGTTTGTGTACACTCATAAGCTGAAATAATTGATCTTTCTCTTCCTAAATCAAACATTGTTGTTGTCCCTGACCATATAGTTTAAGGATTTCCTCTATCAAATATAACAAACTTTCTCTGTTGCACATTCAGTCTGTTCCACATAGTGCATTTTCATTAGCTGATAATATGTGTTTAATATTCCCATTTTATAAAAAAGATCTCTCGAGGCTAGTTTACCTCTAGTTACTGCAGTATTTTTGAACTTTTTAAAATTGTGGTGAGTTCTCCTTTTGCTAGTTCATGTTGACTATTGCTCAGATGTTATCCAACCATTACATGTACTTTCTTATCTCATAGTTTCTCATATTTCCTCTATATGATGTTGCTTCATGGTTACCTCTAACTTCTGAATGAATATATTTACTTCATTCAATCTATGTACATATTATCTTTCTTAGATTTTTGTAACCATGTAGTAAAAACCTAGCCTAAAAACTTGTATTTTCTACCTAACATACTCACCAAAAATGCAATACATTTTTTTGCTAAGTTTTCTGTGATTTAGATTTTCTTTTTCCAGAACTCACAATAAACAGTAACTGGATTTCTTGAAGTCATTTTATCTTGTCTTTTTTACTTTTATTTTACAGTTATCATCTCTTTCCGTTTTTGCATTGTGATTTGGTCAAGGGTCACTACATAGTGTTTTACATCATAGAAAATAAGTCTTTTATTGTGTCCTAAATATATTTAAACTTAGATGTGGCTTTATAAAGAAGTTTCAAATAACCATTACATTGTCTTCCTTCCTTCCTTCCTTTTTTCTTTCTTTCTTTCAGAAAGAGTATGTGCACATGTGTGGGGGAGGGGCAGAGGAGAGGGAGAGAGAGAATCTTAAGAAGGCTTCATGCTCAACACAGAGCCCCACAGAGGGGCTGATCCCATGACTCTGAGATCATGACCTGAGCCAAAATCAAGAGCTGGATGGTTAACTGACTGAGCCACCCAAGTGCCACTTATTATATTTTCTTAAGCTTAGTAAGTTTCTCATATTTTTTTTTGTTTCCTGAATTAGCATTAGATCTGCAGGAATTAATTTATCTGTTTATTAAATATAATCTCTCCCCCAGTTTGCTGATTTTCTGGCAATAATTAGTAACCTTAAATAATTATAAATAAGTATTTATACCATTCAAAGTTGAGAGAAGTGGGAAACCACTTCCATTTCTTTTCAATAAATCAACTTTATTTTTAGAATGGTTTTAAGGTGTATGAAAAATTGAGTAGGAGGTACCAAGACTTCCCAAATATTCCTTCTCTCTCCTGCTCACAGCTTGCCCTACTGTTAACATCTTGCATTCATGTGGCACTTTTGTTACAATTGATAAACCAATACTGATATTATTATTATTATTATTATTATCATTATTACTATTTAAGTGTATTTGTTTTTATTTGAGAGATACAGAATGAAAGAAGGCAGTGGGAGAGAGAGAATCCCAAGCAGGCTCTGCACTGTCAACACAGAGTTCAGCATGGGGCTGGATCCCAGGAACTGTGATATCATGACCTGAGTGGAAATCAAGAGTAAGATGCTCAACTGACTGAGCCATCTAGGTGGCCCTTGATATGATATTACTAACTAAAGTCCATCATTTACATTAAGGTTCATTCTTTGTGCTGTATAGTTCCAGAGGTTTTGCAAATGCACAATGTCATATATTTACCATTACAATATTATATAAAATAATTTTACTAAAAATGCCTACTTCTTCACCTATCCTTCCTTTTCTTTTTCGCCCAAATCCCTGGAAACCACTGAACATTTACTTTCTTTATATCTTTGTCTTTTCCAGGATGTCATAAAATTATAATCAGAGAGTATGTAGCTTTTTTTAACTGGCTTCTTTCACTAAGCAATATGCATTTAAGGTACTTCCTGTTTATTAATGGCTTGATAGAGCATTTGTTTTTATTAATGGATAATATTGCATTGCATGGATATACTACAGTTTGCTTACCAATTCACCTTCTGAAGGACATCTTAGTTGTTTTCTGTCTTTGGCAATTATAAATAAAGCTGTAGGTTTTTGTGTGGACATAACTTTTCAATTTATTTGGATAAATACCTAGGATCTTGATTACTAGAACATGTCCAAACACTATTACTACCTTTGAAAGAAAGGGAAAAACTTTCTTCCAAAATGGCTGTACAATTTAGCATTCCCACCAGCAGTAAGCGAACTCCTGTTGCTCCAATCCTTGTCAGCATTTGGTGTTTTCAGGTTTTTGGAGCATAGGCATTCTTATAGATGTGTAGGGGTATCTCATGGTTGTTTTAATTTGAAATTCCCTAATATATGAGAATAAGTATCTTTTTATATGCTTCTTTGGCACCTAAATATATTCTTTGGTTAGATGTCGGCTCGTACCATTTGCCCATTTTTTAAAGCAGGTTTTGTTTTGTTATTGTTGAGTTTTAAGAGTTCTTTGCATATTCTGGATATAAATCTTTTATGAAAAATGCTTTTTTTTGCAAATATTTTTCTCAGTCTGTGCATTCTGTAAGATAATCCAAGTTTCAAGCAACCATTTCTGAGTCTCAGGAACATCAAATAAGACTTCCTTCTCTTACACATGGACACTAATGCATACTGACTTTACATGTGGGTTTTACTTCCAATGATTTGGAGACCAATAGTCCCAGAGTCTTAGCTCTTTAAACAAATGATCTGGAATTGTTACTTCTTGTGTGTGTGTGTGTGTGTGTGTGTGTGTGTGTGTGTATGCATGTTACACACCTGCTTAAAGCATATGAGTCTTCCATAGCATATAACTTATATCTGCCTGACACTCAATGATAAAAAAAAAGAATCTCCACTTTCCTGAATTGAATTTTAAGTTCAAAGCCAAAATTCAACTAACAATGGCCAATACACATCACACAAAAATAGATGAGATAAATGAGATAAGTAGCACCACACAAAGTGATAAAAAATGGACTGTTTTAGTTCTAGCTGTTCTTCCAGGGGAGGGTGAATAATGATGGTGCAACACAGACAGCAATCAGAAAGTCTTCACTGAGAAATCACTCTTTTCTTTGTGATTTGGCATATATTTTATAAATTTGAAAATACCTCTGGGAAATTAATTCTGATTCTTCAGCATTTCACCTGAATATGTAAATTAGACAAAGTCAGATTTGGCAATTTACATGGGTATTAGGCCACATCTGTCATTGTCCATGGGATATCCAGACATAAACAGACAAAAACAATGTTTTAAGACTATATGAAAACATGTACTCTAAGTGAAATCCTGAAATCCATAGGCAGTATCTGCTAGACAATCTAGAAATAACATAAGTGAACTGAACTCTGTTAACATGTATATTTTGTTAAAAACAGTGACTCAGAAAGTTAACTTGAATTGAAAAATGACAAATAGAAAGGATAATGTAGGTACCTTAGTTATTTTAATTAAAAAATTAAAATATAACACCACATGTGCTATGGACTGAATTTTGTCCCTCTAAAATTCATATATTGAAACCCTAATGTGATGGGTTTTGGGGATGAGACTTTGAGAGATAATTAAATTTATATGAGGTCATGGAAGTGGGGCCCTTATCATAGGATCAGTGCCCTTATAAGAAGAGACACCACAGAACTCCCTCTCTCTAACCCCACAATATGACCATAGAGAGAAGGTGGCCAACTACAAAGCAAGAAGAAATCTCTTACCAGAAACCAACCATTCTGGCACATTGATCTTATACTTCTAGCCTCCAGAAACCTGAGGAAATAAATGTCTGGTTTTCAAGGCCACCTAAGATGGTATTCTGTTATGGGAGCCCAAGTGGACTAAGGCAATATGCTATGATTACTTACAACAAGAAAGAGGGTTGGTGTCTGTGTCCACACGTGCAAATATAAAGAGATAGGAGTAGCAAGCTGTAAGAGAAAAGAAAAAGGAGGCAAATTATGCAAGAATATCTTTTCTTTCCAGTATTCTCTGAGATGAAGACTGATATCTCTATGTTGTAGAATGGAATAAAAATGAGATATGAGTCAGAATTCTTCACAACAACAACAAATCTTTTGTTCTTCCTTGCTCTGTTCACAAGGTAGGTGCTATCCCATTGGAATCATTGCATTATGTTAAGAAGTATAAAGTGAAAAGTCTTGCCTGTGCACCGAAGAGTCCTGTGTTATACCATTTATTATGCTATATATTTGCAAAATGCAAAAAAAAGAAAAGATCAGAGACGATTTTTTTAGATTATCTTATTTTTTCCTTATCCTGGCATTTTAATTAATATCCTTCTCTTGTTTTAGATAGTATATTTGATTTGAAGCCAATAAACAAAGAGTGTGTCTTTTTCATAAAGCATATTGCATCATGCTATAATGAGGTTTTTAAAAATACCATTTTCCAAAAGCTTTTGGAGGGCTATGGCATAAAAGTGCAGCAATGCTAACCTATACAACATAGATATTTTGGAACTCAGCCATTTACTATTTTTATACTCAGGTTAGATGATCACAAGACACCAAATCAAAACAAAACATCTCATTGTTAATTACTGAGTAAATACTGTGGCCCTGTGTTTAGCAGTACACTCAGGTGATATTGCTACAATAAGGTGGGATAAATTGTTAAGAGATGTATCATTGAAGGCAAATAGACTTAAATTTGAACTCTGTCACTGACACCAACTGGCCATGTGATCTTTAGAGGTTTAATGAGAAATTACACATAAAGGTGCTTAGCACGATAGCTGGCAATTAGTCACTGATTTTCTAATGCCTGCTGCCTTAGAAGTCTATGAATTAATGATTGGAAAGGCACTTGTTTCTATGCATCAAAATGTACTTTTAATATGTAAAGGTACAGTTATAATACTTCCTATTTATTCATTCAACAAATATTCATTATGTAGCTACTACGCTAGATTCTGCTATAGACGGCATTGCATTTACACACACATAAATCAGATAATCCTCAGAATAATCTTGTGATGCCTCGCTAATTTACCAAGGTTCCTACCTAATATATATGAGTGGTTTATTTTCCATAGAATAAAATAAATGTATAGCCAGAGAACATATCTTTGTATTGACAAATTTCAAGACTTTCCAGGAGAGTTGCAATTTTGGATATTATGTATAATCAGACCATATTTATGTAAGTTGCAATGTTGACTTGTGTCTCATGGTTATTATACTCTTGCATGCAGTATAAGCATAATAGAAACTTGAAATAGTATCTTTGTTTGGAAAAACAAAACAAAACAAAATAAAACTGAGCTACATGGAAACAAAAAGTACAGTGATTCCAACATTTATACTCTATTATAATAATACAAATGAAATGTTTTCTCATGATTAAGGTGACCTGGGCATTTCCCTCACCTTTAGTGTCAAACAAATTTATTAATCGGGTATAAGTTATAAAAGTGTGTATATATCTATGTGTATATGTGTATGTGCATACACACATATATGTATATTAATCAACATACACATTCACACGTACATTCACATACTTTGAAGATGAGAAAATTGAGGCTTAACGTTGTTATGGTAATGGTCAAATGGTATGCCCCATTGTTAAATAATTGTTTCTTATCTCCAGTCCTATTTCTCCCTGCATTGCTTTGCAATGATGAGGTCAGAACACTGCAAACCACATTTGAACCTCATCAGGTGTTTTTCTCAGGCTCTTCCAATATGGAGCCCAGAAGGGAGACTGGAAGGCTGGAAGTGGAGAGAGGGACTTGTTCTATCCTGTGTGTTTCCTATTCCTTTAGTAGCACCTTAATTTTTTTTGTTTGTTTCTGCTTTTTCCCAGCAGTAGCAGTTTATATTCATCATATTAGTTGCACTGTATTTTCTAAAAGGGTGTATTTTATGGGCCATGGGGCAGGGAAAGGGAGTGGGAGAAGGGTTGGGGAGGAAAAGTATTGAATACTGAGTCAGAGTGGAGAAAATGTGTCTTCAAGGTTCCCCTCACTTCTCTCCTCCTTCTATAAGGAGGTCTTTGCAGAAGTACCTGAAGAAGGCACCAGATAAAGGGCCTCCAAGTGGAGGCACTTAGGCTAGGAATTCAGATACACATAGGGCATGGATGACAATTTGAGTTATTGACTACAAATCTTCTCAGAGACTGCAATGGACTGGCTGTGTAGCAAATCTGACAGAATAGTAGATTTCTCCCGTTGAGCCTGACAGGTAAAGCCTTTGTGATTCCCTGTGATTAGGCCTGAAAGATCATCAGGATTTGGACCAGGAGTGAAACTACTCAGTTCTTTCATGTCCTTTCTCAGTCTATCCATAGGACCCACCCCTCTCCCAAACCAAACCACGCAATCAATGTTTTTAAGTTTTCTTCACAATGGATTAATTTTACCTTTTGTAAAATCGACAGAACTGTAATGATGAAGTTAATACTGTGGATAGTATATAATTATAGGAATGGGGAGTAGAAAAAAATGGGCAAAGTTCATGGGAAGGCAAAAAGAAATGGAGTCCATAGCTCAGGTAGAGATTTCACCTCAGAAATAAATAGAATAGTTCTTATATTAACAGCAAGACAGATGGAGGAGATGGATGGGGATGAAAATAATTTCTGTAAAAGGAAACAGATACCAGATGAGATTATCATCTGTATTATTCCCTTGATGTTTAACATATTTTATTAATTATATCCTGATTGCAACCCATCCTGTTACATTCTATTTAAATAATGACATCTGGCCTTAAAGGATAAAGGTTAATTTAGAAATATTTATCAGAGCCATAGGTAGAGAAAAAAACATTAGATCCTCAATGTATCAAAAGCATGTAAAAGCTATGAAGAATGAAAAATACCCCAGGAAAAAACTTACCACATGAAAAAAAAAGTAAACACTTTTATTTTCTTATTTTTATTTTTTTAAGTTTATTTATTTATTTTGAGAGAGAGTGTGCATAAGCAGGGGAGGGGCAGAGAGAGAGGGAGAGAGAGAGAATCTCCAGCGGTCTCCTCACTGTCAGCACAGAGCACAATTCAGGGCTTGAACTCACAAACTTTGAGATCATGACCTGAGCCAAAATGAAGAGTTGGACCTTAACCAACCAAGCCACCCAGGTGCCCCAAAACAGTAAGCATTTTTAAATAATGAGCTAACACATGCAGTTTAAATATCTGAGTAGATAGTAATGGTAGAGATGTTGAAAATGTCAATATCCAAGATGAGTGACAATTTTTATGTTTAGATGCAACCTATGGATATATAAATTGATACAAAAATTGAATAGAACATTTTGGTATATATATTAAAATAACATATATATGTGTATATATCCATACTGTGTGAGTGCATGCCCATGTTTATATTACTTTTACTTATTTATTAAAATGTTTATTTTTTTTGAGAGAGTGAGTGGGGGAGGAGCAGAGAGAAAGTGACACAGAGAATCCAGAAGAAGCTCCATGGCTCAAACCCAGGAACCGTGAGGTCACGACCTGAGCCCAAGTCGGATGGATGCTTAACTGACTGAGCCATCCAGGCACCCCTATATTCCTTTTAATATAGCAATTTCACAGTTAGGAATTTATCACACAGGAATAATAAAGGGTGTGCTCATGTCTTTACCCACAAGAATTTTGATCCACATGAACATATTAATTTGTGATACAACTTAAAAACTCTCCTGAGCTCGATATTAAAATATAGTTATTAGCATAGTAATGCAGATAAATACGTAAAGATGAGATGCTTGCAGTATATTGTGAACTGGGAAAAAATCTTCTAAAAATTATGTGTAATATGAACCCCTTTGTATAAATGTAAATATAGAAAAATATTGAAATCTTATAACTAAATTGTTTACAATTGCCATCTCTCAATTGGTGGGATTACATGTGAGTTTTAGATGCTTTTTTTTTGCCTTATCAGGACCGTCTAAATTTTCCACAGTAAATGTGCATTACTTTCATAATAAGAAAAATAATTTGCATTTATAATAGATTATATTTTGTTTCTACCCATGTTTTAGTTGCCATTTCATGTTGTAACTATCAAACAAAACCCTTTGAGATTCCACTGTAATATAGTAGAATAATTTTGCAACTGATCTTCACAGTATTAAAGTCTCTGTGGATTTTCCATTTTTTATTGCTTTAATAGTTTAATGTCAACTATTTTTCATAAGGAAAATCTATCTTGGGTATTTCAATCATTATGTGAAAAAGAAAACCATATTTTGTCATGAAAGATTGAAAATAAATACTTGGCTCTATATGAGATCATAAACTTGTTATTTTATTTTTCTTTTTTGTGTGGAAAGTGCAATAGGAAGACGAAAGTAATAAATTACAACTGGTATAATAACATAAAATATTTTTTAAGGCAGAATAATATAGTAAGAGCTACCAAATTAGAATAACTTGAATTTAAATCCAAATCTTTCCATTTGACAATTATGTAATCTTGAAATGATTACTCAACATATAAATATCCCAGAATAGTCCTTATAAAATATAAATCATCCTGCCTTCTTCATGGGGTGAGGATGAGACTTAAATGAGTAATGCACAAAGATGGGAATTTTATAAGAATGCAATTATTATTAGCTATTATTAGGGTTTTTTGCTGTTCAATCAGAATATACATGATTTCAGATGGTAATAAATTCTATGAAAAAATAAACAAGGCAACATAATAGTGATACGACTATGTGGGATGGAGTTCAGATTGAGGCACCAAAAAAAAACTATACAAGTTGGTATTTGAAAAGTGTATTAGTGGGTCGCCTGAGTGGCTCATTCAGTTAATTATATGACTTCACTTCAGGTCATGGTCTTGCAGCTCTTGAGTTCAAGCCCCACATTGGGCTCTGCACGGATAGCCCGAAACGTGCTTGAGATTCTCTCTCTCTCCCCCCCACCCTCTGCTACTACCCCACTTGCACACACTCTCTCCCTCAAAAATAAGTAAATAAATGGAAAAAAAAGTGTGTTAGTTTTCTATTACTGTATAAAAATTAACCACAAACTTAGAGGCTTAAAGCAACACCAATTTATTGTTCCAGGTTTTTGTAGGTTAGGCATTCAGGCATGCCTTACATATATTGCCTGTTCCAGGTCTCACCAGGCTGAAATCAAGACATCAACCTGATGTGTTCTCATCTGAGGGCTGTGGTCCTTTTCCAACCTTTTTAGTTTGTTAGCCGAATTCAGTTCTGTTGTGGTAAGACTGTGGTCTTCATATTCTTCCGAGCTACCTATTGAGCTCTCTCGGCTATTGAAGGACACCCTCAAATTCTAGCAACATGATCCTTTTACAACATGGAAGCTTATTTCTTCAAAGCAAGGAGAATCTCTCTCCAATCTGTTAAAATGGAGTCCTGTCATAAGAATAATCCCATTATATTTGTAGGTCCTGCCCATATATATTTGTATATCCTGTGGGATATATTGAATATCCCACAAGGAAATGGAATTATAAAGAGCTTGTCCACCAGGGGACAGGAATCTTGGACCCATTTTAGAACTATGCCTACTGCAAGGAGAGACTAAGATAATGAGGAGGAACTAGTTTTGAAAGTTCATGGGGTAATATTAGAGCAGAGATAAAGACATTGATACAGAGCTCGTATTATTGTGTGCACATGCAATGATCTAAATTCATTCTTACTGATTGATACTTCATATTTGGAATCTGAAAGATAGAGAGTTCTTACTAAGTAAGAACTAGAGAGTTCTTACTTAGTGGTAACCACTTCTTCCAGTGTGGTATTACTTTTGTAGTTTGCGGCAATTATTTTAGTGAGTTTAGGACACAATGATTCTTTGAGTTTTCCAGTTAAAATACTGACCATCATATTAGCAATCTGTTATATATTTCTTAAAAATTAAAAAAAAAACAATAAAAGAGAGAGACAGAGACAGAGATAATCTAAGAAGATATTATCATAATACTAATTGAATTCAGGCACTATCTCTTGAATAACTAAATCTTAACTGAAATGAGAAAATGATAAAAAAATGGGAAATAAAATAAGTCATAATAATAGATAGAAACTAGGCAAATGGCCATTTGTTTGCCATAAGCATTGAGGATTATCTAGGACATAGAGAGTAGCCTAGACAAGATCAAAGAATACATACTAGCTTGGAAACTCAGTGTTGTAGTCATTTCAGCATTTAGAGGTCAGAAATGAGAATGAGGATCAAATTTGGAAGAGCGATGAGGAAGCTGGCTTGGAACCATGTTAGATCACCAGAATTTAAATATACTCAAGTGTAATCACACCAACTTACAGACACTTCTATACCGTGATAGGCAGAATTAACAACAAAAACCAACATAAAACTAGTGTTTTGCATGTTTTAAACTGTAAAATTATTTACTGTAATTGGATAGTTACATGAGGATTGAAGTGTGCTGAAGACACCACAAATAACTGGATGAAGCCAAATAAAAATGTTGGTCTCTATTTCATCACATTGGAAATGAAATCAGAAAGAGGCAAAAATCTCTTGATGGCAAGGGTCTACAACCATACCCATTCAGCTGTGGTTAAATGAAAAGAAAATACAAGCAGAGTGGCCTGTTTAAGGTTAAAAGTTATGAGAGTAGTCTAACAACTTTTAAGACAACACTGAAAAAAATGTGAGATCACAGATTATTTTATTTATTAGTAAAACAAAAACATTTTCCCCAGACCTGATTTTTGGTAAAACCTAAGATTTGTGCGTCTGTTTATTGTTTATTGGATGATGGTAGAACTATCTTCTCAAAATTAAATTGGGAGCTAGGATAATGGGCATAGCTCTTAGAAGAATTTTTCATTTCTCAGAAGTTTTTCATGCAAGACTGCTGCAATGAACTGCTACTTCGTCTAATTCTAAAGTGATTCTATATTGGGGCGCCTGGGTGGCTCAGTCGGTTAAGCAGCCGACTTCGGCTCAGGTCATGATCTCTCCGTCTGTGAGTTCGAGCCCCGCGTCGGGCTCTGTGCTGACAGCTCAGAGCCGGGAGCCTGTTTCAGATTCTGTGTCTCCCTCTCTCTGACCCTCCCCCGTTCATGCTCTGTCTCTCCCTGTCTCAAAAATAAATAAACGTTAAAAAAAATTTAAAAAAAAGGTGATTCTATATTATACTAAGCTGGTATAAAAATTAAAGCTGACATTTCCAGCATAAACTGCAATGAAGATTCTTCCTATAGTTGTTCCTAGAATACTTTATGGGGCAATCCTCTCATACAGACACACACACACACACACACACACACACACACACACACACTATATTAAATATCCTTTTTCCTCCACTCTCTTTACTTTTCTTCTCTGGATGCTGCTATATCTGTAGTTCATAAAGGGGAGTAGGGGGTGAATGGGATAAATAGGATTTACCTCAAAAAGAAACACTCAGTCCAGCATAGGATAACTCTCCCATTGTTTGGATATGGTTTCCAAGTTAGGTACATGTACTCTCTCTCTTCTATAGATCTAGTTCATGAATTGAAACCTAGATTGGCCAAGAGGTGAAGCCGAATGTCATATAATATAGCTCCATTAGCCTTATTAATAGTTTATAACCACTCCCACCCCCATCTGCCTACACACACACGTTTTTTTCATGTTTATTTATTTTGAGAGAGAGAGTGTGTCCCAAACAGGCTCTGCACTGTCAGAGCAAAGCCCGACATGGGGCTTGATCTCACAAACCATGAGATCATGACCTGAGCTGAAATCAAGAGTTGGACGCTTAATCGACTAAGCCACATAGGCGCCTCTTCCACACATACATTTTATCTGTTGACTCTCACTTGAAAATCTTGTGAGGGTTATGTTTTCATTATGTTGTGTTTATTTGGAGGAAATTTTTGCAATAGCTACATATGGAGTTTTGGCCATTGTACAAATAAAATTGGAATCCTTTGGGGAGTTATGATATAATTTACTAAATACACTAACTTATTCAAATGATAAGAAGGCAAAAGGCATTGCTTACTATAAATAACCACATCTTGCACCAATTACTTCCCTCAGGAGGGCTGGAACTTTTGATTATACTGGTGATAGACCAGCATTTCTCTTGGGAGCAGGTAATTTACATGCTCTCAAGACCTACCATAGGTGGGACTGAAGATAGAAAATTAATTTCATCCCTCATGTGTTTTAAAAATGCAGTGTATGCCTAAATTTTAGTTATGAAGGTTATCCAGTTTGTCAATTTTGTGACTTTAATGTATTCAATATTCCAAGAAAATGCTTCTTGGGGTCTGGTACTTGGAAATACTGATTTCTTGGATTTCTGTTTTTATACTGTGTTCCAGAAATCCTAATTACAGTAATTTCAAGCAAATAGTTGTACTGGATGATATGTTCACTACTCTTTAAATTTGCAAAGAAAATATTTTTGAGTAGTAAATATTGCTGTCCAATTTGACTGACAGTTTGAATTTAATTATGAATTTGAGATGGCTTATGAAAATCTCTTGCAGTTTGCAAGCACCTTCATAGCCTATGGGTAACTTACTTTCACAAAGCCCTCTAACTAAACCACTAAGTTCATGGCACAACATGTTTAAAAAATTAGTGAAATATGGCTTTAAAAATTATCATTCTGGCGTGCCTGGGCAGGCGGCCCAGTTGGTTAAGCATTCGACTCTTGATTTCAGCTCAGGTCATGATCTCATTGTCCCGGGATTGAACCCTGCATAGGGCTCTGCACTGAGAGTGGACCATGCTTGAGATTCTCTCTCCCTCTCCCTCTGCCCCTCTCCCCGAGTTGAGCCTTCTCTCTCTTAAAAAAAAATAAAACTATCATTGTTACTAAAAATATTGTACTATCCTCTCATGTATAACTTTCAGACTAGCTATATCCCCATTTATTCTGCTTCTTCATTTTTAGCTCCTAACTATGGAAAGCTTTCTTCACACTGGGATATCACACTACAGAATTTTGTTATTTTATATTTTCTTCATGTTCATAAGTGGCATGTGTCCTCTGTTTGTGTTCTGAAAACATATTTTCTTATTTTATGCCTTTCACATATTGGTATATAATGGACTTGTTTCCACACTTGCATTTTGGGGTCAAATAATAAACTATACTTTGTTTTTTTATACTCATCATCCATTTTACTTTAATCACAAAAAGTCTTATGACCAGGTATTTGTTTTATAAAGGCAACTGAAATTTCCTTAATGCAAATCATAATCAAATTTCTGCAACAGGAAGGTTAGCAAAAAATAATCTCACTTAATAAGTCTGGAAAAATATTTATTTAGTCCTTTGGTATTAGACCTAAGAAAGAAATTCTGATATATACTAGAATGTGGTAGACAGAATATGTCCACATACTAATCTCCAGGATCTGTTAATATGTTATGTTATAAGGCAAAAAATAACTTTACAAATATAATTATGGTTATAGAGTAAGATAAGAAGATTATCCCGGATTGTCAGAGTGGGCCCAATCTCAAATCATGAGCTCTTAAAGCAGGAAACTTTCTCTAGCTGGAGGAAGTGAGGAACAGAAGAAGGGGATGTTAGAGAATTTTGAAGCTTGAGAAAGATTTTATTCACCGTTGCTGGGTTGAAGAGGGAAGAGGCAATGTGACAAGAAATGCTGATGGCTTGAAGGAACTGACAGGAGCACCTGGCTGACAGCCAGCAAGAAAACAAGGACCTCAGTCCTAAAACACAACCATAAGGCACTGATTTGCCAACAACTTCAATGATCTTTGAAGTGTGTGTTCCCCCAGAACCTCCAGATAAGAGCTCACACAGGCCAAGAACACTGAGATGATCCTGACTTCTGACCTACAGAACTATGAGAGGAAGTTATGTAATTTTAATCCACTCAGTGATAGTTATGACAGAAACAGAAAAGCACTACAGAACCTCCAGATAAGAGCTCACACAGGCCAAGAACACTGAGATGATCCTGACTTCTGACCTACAGAACTATGAGAGGAAGTTATGTAATTTTAATCCACTCAGTGATAGTTATGACAGAAACAGAAAAGCACTACAGACGTTGTTTTCAGAAGTGAGCTGTATTGTAACAAATACCTAAAAATGCAGAACTGGCTTTAGAAACGGGCAGTTGGCAGGGACTGGAAGAATTTGATAAAGATGATGGAAAAAGCCTAGAGTTGCTTGAACAAACTGCTAGTTAGTAGGATACTAACAAATCTGCTACTAAGGGATCCAAAGGAACTGAGTAGCATAATAGAAAATCTAAATGGCCTTGGAGAGTGTATGTAAATCATCATGAGCAAACTATTAGCACAAATAGGGAACTTGAAGGTGCTGTTGGTATGGCCTCAAAAGCTGAGAAGCATTTTAATGGGAATAAGCAGAAAGTTTAATGGAATTATGTCCTCCAGTAATGGGTAAAGCAGAATTTGTGAATAAATTTTAATTTTTAGCCCAGGAGATTTCAAGCAAGGTATTGGAGGTGTGGTCTGGTTTCCTTTTGCTGCGTGTAGTAAAATAAATGCACATTGAGGGAAAATAACCAGGGCTTCATGATTTTTTTTGATCCTCAGCCTATCCAGATGGGAAAGATGTTAGTATAAGAGATTCACTGTCAGGGAAACATGATTTAGAGTAAAAGACACATGTTTGACTCTAAAGACCAAAATTCAGAGTATTTAGTCACAAGAGATTAAGCATGTGTATCAAAACCTTCTCAATCAAACTAAAAGACTTCCAAAATTTATGCATATTGATCTCAGTCATTTCAGAAGGCAAAAATGAGATGGAATTATCTCATAAATATTTGTGGATGTGCCTCCTGTCTAATTAACTGAGTCCATGTGATGTATAAGGGAGATCCATGAAGTTCTTAAGAATTTTGTATCTGCAGAAACACTGCCAGCTTGGACTGAAAGGAATACAGAATACAAAATGACAGGCTGTCGGTCCTCATATTTTACTTACAGAAAGCAGGCTGATAAAACTACCTACCTGCAGACATGTGCTACTTTTTTATTAAATTATAATTAAAGACTGTGTGATTCAATATATGTTTGTGTATCATGTGATGTATAAAGATTTGCCTCAATTTAACATACCTTGTTGAGAATTCTAGCTCCTGGCCAAAAATCTATATGATCTTTTAAGCCTAACCACAGGCCATTAGAAAGGCTTTATTTGGTACACTTCACTGGGGGACAGCTGCCCTGACCTCATAAGACTTAGTGTGCAGTCAGTACATTGCAGTTTCTGAAGACAGATACAGTCAAGAACTGTAGAGTCAAGGCCCCTTAGCTGAACATGCCCTGATGCCTATCTGAAATCCTAGCCCAAGTACATGCATTAAGAGGTCTCTGCACTGGGGCCTTCAGCAGAGGCCTTTCTCAGGCACCTCTTCTGAACCTTCTTACCTGATGGAGATAAGAAACCTCAGGGTGCCTGAGTAGCTCATTCAGTTAAACGTCAGACTCTCGCTTTCAGCTCAGGTCAGGATCTCATGGTTCATAAGATTGAGCCCTATGTCTGGCTCTGTGCTGAGAGTGCAGAGCTTGCTTGGGGTTCTCTCTCTCTCTCTCTCTGCCCCTCCCCTGGCTCTCTCTATCTCAAAATAAATAAACTTAAAAAAAATAAACCTTTTAAGAAGACAGTTTTTACCTAACTTAATATCCACTCCTAGCCCTTACCATTCTCCTGCCTTCTGGTCCAGTCCTCGGGTCCATAAAACTGCAGGAAACTTTAGTCTGTGTATTTAATAGCACAAGGATCCCACAGTAGAGAGACTATTTCCCACATTTGTGCTAATCCATCACTAGAGCCATTTCATGAGGAAAAATGAAACGGTGCGGGAGTCAGTGCTTTCTCTAGTTTAGCCTCTTGCTTATGTTATACAGTAAACTAAGGGCTTGGTTACTAACATTGTAGTATCTTATAATATAGACCCATAATGGTGCAAAGAATATCTTAATGATTTTCAAAAAATGATAAATTTTAAAGACAAAAGTTTTGATCCAAAAAGTGATAAAAATAGAAACTAGTTAAATTCATATAAGCTGTTAGACATATTAAAACATTAAATACCAACCAATTAGTATCTTTCTAGGGAGATTTGACAATTATCAAATCTCTCTAAAGTGTATTGGTTAAACTTGTAGTTACAGTTCTGTGGATTTTTCCTAAGGAACAAATAATGATTATTTTCAAATATATCTCCAATATTTATTTACTCCAGTATTGCTTATAACATTTTATAATTAAGACTACTTTATAATTGTTTAAATAGACATGTAAATAAATTTATATACATATACAAAAATGCATGTTCTATAGTGACATATGCAATTCTATAGTAGTTTCATCTTTAAAATAGAATGATAGATGTGATAGATGATGGATGATAGATAGATAGATAGATAGATAAACAGGCAGACAGACAGGAAGATAATAGATGTGAAAAGACTATACAATAATATGTCCTCTAAAATTTTTCTGTCTCTGTGCTGTTGGGTTATTTTCTTCTATTTTAATTTCCAAATTATCTGCAGTAAATATTTCTTTAAATTAGAAACTAAAAGTCTTTTTAAAATTCAAAATAACAGACAACAAAAGGGTTCTGTGGTCCAGATACTCAAACTAAGAAAATATCCAAATTTGTGTAAGTAATTCACAATGGAGCATGGAAGTTTTTTGTGTGTCTCGCGTCCATGATATACAGCCAGAACAACACTAAACCATCCTACACACCTAGAAAACTGATTGGAGGATTAACACAACAATCTGCACAACCTGAACTACAGAATTCATCAGGTACGCAGGGCAGATAGGCAAATTTGGGGAGTGAGAAGCCTTGAAAGGTAGGGAACTGCTTTTGTGGGCCAAGAGAGGATGGAGACTAGGGAGGAGGGGAGAATACAGGAAAAGCACCTCTCCCCAAAAGCAACTGGAAAGAAAGTGGAAAATTGGAAACAGCCGCAGGGACTAAACTAAAAAGGGAGAAGGGAGAAAGGAGAAAGGAGAAAGGAGAAAGGAGAGGGTTTAAATTCCATTAATACTGTAAACAAGGGGAGCGCAAAGGCTGCAACTCTGCAGTTCCATACCTGGAGGTGTTCCGGTGGGAAGGTGAATCTCCAGGCACAGAGTGGGGTCTGGGAGGTTCTTGGGCCACACAGAGAAAAGCGGTTCCACTGCTGGAAGGGCACTTGGTAGAGACTGTTGAAGCCACCTGGTCCCAGCAGACCCCAGAAGGTGGCCACATTTGCTAGTGCTGGGGCAAGGTCATTAAGGGTGAAGCCTGGTGCCAGATGTGTGTTGTGATTTTCCATAATCCCTGAAATGCTGCTGCTACACTATCTCACGAAGTTTTTCTGGGGCAGGCTGGCACCTGGCTGCAGTCTCGGGGCAGTGACAACAGCAGGGTCCAGTGGGTGTTCCTGGGTGCAGCCAATATTCGGCCATCGTTCACTGGGCCATTGCTCGGTGAGACCCTCCTGCAGAGGGGCAGAATGGGTCAAAGCTGCAGTCCTTCGGAAGTAAGGGGCTGGGGAAAACAGCTGCATCTGAGACAAAACTCGGGAGAGAGGTACTGCCTGGGGCCTGGTCACGGACAGTGAAAAAGCGGGAAGTGGATGAGAGCTGAAGACAGAGGAGGGTGCGTGATTGCTGATCCGGGAGAACAGACTGGGTAGCTGGGTGCCGCCATTTTCACCACTCCTGCACACGTGCGTAGGAACCTACGGGCTCTGCAACAACCCACCCAAGAAGCCTAGAAGCGCCATCTAGTGGAGAGTGGAGCTGTTACACTGAGCCCCACCCAACTGGGCAAACGTCACTCTTCAAGAACACAAGTCTCACTGCGGGCTTAATTTATGGACTATAAAGAGCTACATAGACTGACTTTTAGGGGAAAACAAAGCAATTTCAGTCCTCCTTCAATCTGTTAGCAGATTCATCTATTCAATTTTCTTTCCTTTTTTTTTCTTTTTCTCTTTTACAATTCTTTTTCTTGAATACAGAAAGAGAAAAAATTCACTTTTATTTTCAATTTTTATTAAAAATATTGTTCTTTAATTTTTATTACTATGCTTTTTACTTTTGTGTTTTTTTTCAAATTCTATTTTACTTCCATCATTTTATTTTAGAGTACTTCAGTGTATTCACCTTTTCAAATTTTCAAACAATTTCCTTTTTTTCTTTCTTTTTCTTTTTTCTCTTTTTCATTTCTTTTCTTTTTCTTGAATGCAGAAAGAGAAAACTTCATTTTTACTTTCAATTTCTATTAAAATATTTTTCAGTTTTTATTACTATATTCTTTGTTTTTATGTAATTTTTTTTCAAATTCTATTTTACTTCCATCATTTATTTTAGTCTACTATAGTGTATTCACTTTTTAAATTTTTCAAACTATTTCTTTTTTTTTTCTTTTTTATCTTTTTTCTTTTTTGTTTCTTTTCTTTTTTATTAAATATAGAAAAAAATTCATATTAATTTTAACTTTTATTAAAAATATTTTCTTTAATTTTTTCTACTCATTCTTTGCTTTTGTGTATATTTTTTTCAAATTCTATTTTACCCCCATCATCTCATTTTAGTCTACTTTGGTGTATTTATTTTTTCAAATTCTCAAACAATTATCTTTTTTTTTTCTTCCTCTCCACCCTTTTTTTCCCTAATATGTCCAACCACTTTCAACACCCATACCAAAACAAACCTAGGATCTAGCATCATCTTCGATTTTTGTGAGTGTGTGTTTTTAGTTTTTAATTTTAATATTTTTTTAATTTTAATTTTTTTTAATTTCAATTTTTCTACCTCATTAATTCCTTTTCTCCCTTCAAAATGACAAAACAAAGGAATTCACCCCAAAAGAAAGAGTGAAGAAACGACAGCCAGGGATTTAACCAACACAGATACAAGCAAGATGTCTGAACCAGAATTTAGAATCACGATACTAAGAATACTAGCTGGAGTCGAAAATAGATTAGAATACCATTCTGCAGAGATAAAAAAAAAAAGTAAAAAATAGCCAGAATGAAATTAAAAATGCTATAACTGAGCTAAAATCACGGATGGATGCAGCGGCGGCAAGGATGGACAAGGCAGAACAGAGAATCAGCAATATAGAGGACAAACTTATAGAGAATAAGGAAGCAGAAAAAAAAGAGGGAGATTAAGGCAAAAGAGAACAATTTAAGAATTAGAGAAATCAGTGACTCATTAAAAAGGAACAACATCAGAATCATAGGGGTCCCAGAAGAGGAAAAAAGAGAAATAGGGGTAGAAGGGTTATGTGAGCATATCATAGAGGAAAACTTTCCTAACCTGGGGAAAGACACAGACATCAAAATCTAGGAAGCACAGAGGACCACCATCAGATTCAATAAAAACTGACCATCAACAAAGCATATCATAGTCAAATTCACAAAATACTCAGGCAAGGAGGGAATCATGAAAGCAGCAAGGGAAAAAAAGTCCTAACATACAACGGAAGACAGATCATGTTTGCAGCAGACCTATCCACAGAAACTTGGCAGGCCAGAAAGGAGTGGCAGGATATATTCAGTGTGCTGAATCAGAAAAATATGCAGCCAAGAATTCTTTATCCAGCAAGGCTGCCATTCAAAATAGAAGGAGAGATAAAAAGTTTCCCAGACAAACAAAAATTAAAGGAGTTTGTGACCACTAAACCAGCCCTGCAAGAAATTTTAAGGGGGAATTTCTGAGTGGAGAAAAGATGAAAAAAAAAAAAAAAAAAAAAAAAAAATATATATATATATATATATACCAAAAGCAACAAAGATTAGAAAGGACCAGAGAAAACCACCAGAAACTCCAACTCTACAAGCATCATAATGGCAATAAATTCATATCTTTCAGTACTCACTCTAAACATCAATGAACTAAATGCTCCAATCAAAAGACATAGGGTACCAGAATGGATAAGAAAACAAGATTCATCTATATGCTGTTTACAAGAGACCCACTTGAAACCTAAAGACACCTTCAGATTGAAAATAAGGGGATGGAGAAGCATCTATCATGCTAATAGTCAACAAAAGAAAGCTGGAGTAGCCATATTTATATCAGACAATCTAGACTTTAAAATAAAGACTGTATCAAGAGATGAAGAAGGGTATTATATCATAATCAAGGGGTTTATCCACCAAGAAGACGTAACAATTGTAAATATTTATGTGCCAAATGTGGGAGTACCCGAATATATAAATCAATTAATCACAAACATAAAGAAACTCATTGATAATAATACCATAATAGTAGGAGACTTCAACACCCCACTCACAGCAATGGACAGATCATCTAATCAAAAAATCAACAAGGAAACAATGGCTTTGAATGACACACTGGAACACATGGACTTAACAGATATATTCAGAACATTTCATCCTAAAGCAGCAGAATCTACATTCTTCTCCAGTGCACACGGAACATTCTCCAGAATAGACCATATACTGGCACCCAAATCAGCCCTAAGTAAGTACAAAAAGATCAAGATCATACTGTGCATATTTTCAGACCACAATGCTATGAAACTCGAAATCAACAAGAAAAAATTTGGAAAGGTAACAAACACTTGGAGACTGAAGAACATCCTACTAAAGAATGAATGGGCTAACCAAGCAGTTAAAGAGAAAATTAAGAAGTATATGGAGGTCAATGAAAATGATAACACCATAACCCCAAAACCCCAAAACTCTGGGATACAGCAAAGGTGGTCATAAGAGGAAAGTATATAGCAACCCAGGCCTTCCTAAAGAAGGAAGAAAGATCAGATACACAACCTAACCTTATGCCTTAAGGAGCTGGAAAAAGAACAGCAAATAAAATCCCAAACCAGCAGAAGACAGAAATAATAAAGATTAGAGCAGAAATTAATGCTATCGAAACCAAAAAAACCAGTAGAACAAATCAATGCAACCAGAAGCTGGTTCTTTGAACGAATTAACAAAATTGATAAACCACTAGCCAGTTTGATCAAGAAGAAAAAGGAAAGAGCCCAAATAAATAAAATCAAGAATGAAAGAGGAGAGATCACAACCAACACAGAGAAATAAAAACAATAATAAGAGAATATTATGAGCAATGATATGCCAATAAAATGGGTAATCTGAAAGATATGGACAAATTCCTAGAAACATATACACTACCAAAACTGAAACAGGAAGAGATAGAAAATTTGAACAGACCCATAACCATTAAGGAAATCGAATTAGTAATCAAAAATCTGCCAAAAAACAAGACGTCAGGGCCAGATGGCTTTCCAGGGGAATTGTACCAAACATTTAAGGAAGAGTTAACACCTATTTTCGAAACTGTTCCAAAAAATAGAAATGGAAGGAAAACTTCCAAACTCTTTCTATGAACCAGCATTACCTTGATTCCAAAACCAGACAGAGACCCCACTAAAAAGGAGAACTATAGACTCATTTCCCTGATGGACATGGATGCAAAAATCCTCAACAAGATATTAGCCAACCAGATCCAACAATACATTAAAAAAATTATTCACCATGTCCAAGCAGGATTTATACCTGGGATGCAAGGCTGGGTCAATATCCACAAAACAATTAACGTGATTCATCACATCAATAAAAGAAAGGACAAGAACCATATGATCCTCTCAATAGATGCAGAGAAAGCATTTACAAAATACAGCATCATTTCTTGATAAAAACCCTTAAGAAAGTAGGGATAGAACGAGCATACTTCGAGATCATAAAGGCCATATATGAATGACCCAATGATAATATCATCCTCAATGGGGAAAAACTGAGAGCTTTCCCCCTAAGGTCAGGAACAAGACAGGGACGTACACTCTTACCACTGTTATTCAACATAGTATTGGAAATCTGATGGAACTGGAGGGTATTATGCTAAGTGAAATTAGTCAGTCAGAGAAAGACAGAAATCATATGACTTCACTCATATGAGGACTTTAAGAGACAAATCCGATGAACATAAGGGAAGGGAAACAAAAATAATATAAAAACAGAGAGGGGGACAAAGCAGAAGAGACTCATAAATATGGAGAACAAACTGAGGGTTACTGGAGGGTTTGTGGGAGGGGGGATGGGCTAAATGGGTAAGGGGCATTAAGGAATGTACTCTTGAAATCATTGTTGCACTAGATGCTAACTAATTTGGATACAAATTTTAAAAATTAAAAATAAAATTAAAAAAATAAATTCACAATGAAAAAAATCTTTGAGTTGAAAGTCAAGGATTAGCTGGATAAAGAAGCCCAATTCTCAAAGCCTTTAGTCTCCCTCATTATGTGACTATCCATTATGACATCCATGAGGTATCTGGCCTATAACCTGAGTCATCCTGTCAGCAAATCCCACATTTAGATATTTTCTAGATCTTTTTCTAGTTTAACATTAGAATTCTCCAAAAAGAAGTCTTATCCATATTTTGATAAAAAACCACACCTAAAATAGTGAGCTTCTAGTCTATTGCCATAACTTGCATGCTGAACAGGGTGCAAAACCTCTCTTTGCTCAGACATCACATTGAGCTGGGGAAGTCAGCAAATTTTGGTGTTCTTGCTAATTGAACACTAGTGAAAATTAAACACTCAAAAGTATTTTTTCAACATTTTGACACATAATAGAAATAAATGAGCCAAAATGCCTCTAGATACGTTTACATTGAGAGTTACCTTTATTTTTTTTAACAATTTTAAAAAGTTTATTTATTTTCAAAGACAGAGAGAGAGAGAGAATGAGCAGGGGATGGGCAGAGAGCGAGGGGCACAGAGGATCCAAAGTGGGCTCTGAAGCAGGCTTTGCGATGACAGCAGAGAGCCCAAAGGGGGGCTCGAACTCACAAACCATGAGATCAGTACCTGAGCTGAACTGGACGCTTAACCAACTGAGCCACCCCGGCACCTTGAAAGTTACCTTTTAAATGAATGGATAATATTTATTCACAGTAATGTGAACATAGCTGTACCTGTATGAATTCAAACTTAATGAATTAACTCTAGGTAGGTAAATTTCTGAGAATTTTACTTTTGCTTGCTTTAAGTGCTTTATATGCAAATCTCTATAGTCAGCTCCTAAACACCATCTATTAAACCAATATTTTACCATCTATTAGACCAATAATAGGGCCATGAGAAGAACTGAGAAAAGATGGACTTTTCCTTAAGTGAGATAATGCAGTGATGCACTTAATAAGGTTATTTCCTTTGCAAAATGTATACAACTCATTTGCAGAAACATCTGTCTTAATCAGAAAAGGAAATTTCATTATGCTGACTACAAATTCTATTTTCTGTTCAGTAAATGTGACCATTGATTCTCTATGTATTAAGCCAAATGACTGCTTTTACAAACTAATTTTCTATAAAAGCTAGATTTTGAAAAAAAAGTTAAAAGATTTCCAGGATGCATATAATTTCCTCAAGATGTTTCTTCTGTTCATACACAAAAACAATTCCTTATTTATAATAATAACAAAAAACCTTAATCTAGTCCAATCAGCAAAAAAACTTAAAAGTTATTTTAGAGTGTTATAACAGCTATTACTTTCATGCTATTTTTGTGACTTCCCTTGCTCATACCTTATATAAGAGAACATCTAAATTTCTTATAAAAAAAACATTTCCTGATAGAGGAAAAGTAAAATTTCTCCCAAGAATCATATCTTCAACCTTAGTTACTGGACATGATACTTAATATAATCCCAGACTTTTCAAAAATGATAATAATATTCATTAATTAGAAGAACAAGTCTGGGGCTCCTGGTCCCTTAGTCAGTTAAGTGTCTGACTTCAGCTCAGTTCATGATCTCATGGTCCGTGAATTCAAGCCCCACATCAGGCTCAGTGCCTGGAGCCTGCTTTGAATTCTGTGTCTCCCTCTCTCTCTACCCGTTTCCTGCTCACGCTCTTTCTCTCAAAAATAAATAAACATTACAATTTTTTTAATTTAAAAAATAAAAGAATTAAATGATCAAAGACAGCATTAGAGTAACAGTTTGAAATTACATATAAAAATGTGCCTACTTTTTTATGTAATTTGTATGTAATATTAAAATGTAAAATATTAAAATGTAATTTGTATTTAATAAGTTATTTGTATAAGCCACAAATGAAAATCAGTGGTATTATTATTTTTATTAACATATACCATATAAAGATAGCTCTTTTACATTTCTTTTAATTTAAAAGCAGAATAGGGGCATCTGGGTGGCTCAGTTGGTTAAGCATCCAACTTTGACTTAGGTCATGATCTCAGAGTTTGTGAGTTCGAGCCCCATGTCAGGTTCTGTGCTGACAGCTCAGAGCCTAGATCCTGCTTCAGATTCTGTGACTCCTTCTCTCTGCCCCTTGCCTGCTCGCACTCTCTCTTTCTCTCTCTAAAATAAATAAACATAAACATAAATAAAGTAAATAAAAATAAAAGCAGAATAATGCAAATCAAAAAAGTGGGTTCTTCAAAATCACAAGTCTTTCCTGCATTTGAGCAAAGAAGAATATTTATTAATTACTAACTACAAGTGAAATTAATAAAAAGAATGTTCAAGATATAACAACAATGAAATATTCCAGAATTTCATTCCACATTCAAGGTAAGCGGTGATGAATAAAGAAAGTGACAACACCTAGGACAAGGTTTTGGGAGGGAAGGAGAGAAAATCTAAATTTACAGATTTCACTCCAATAGCAAAAACCTTTTTGCCAAGGTTTGCTGACACAAGCAAAAAAAAAATAAAATAAAATAAAATAAAAGGAAAAAGAAAAAAAAGCAATAGCTATAAATCTGCCTTGAACAAGATCTACTGTCTCTTTTAGCTGTTACACTATATTTTAGCAGACTTTTTAAAAAGTGAATTTTGCAGAGAAACTGAACATATATATTACATTTATACATTTCCTTCTAATTGTTGCATATATTAAAAGACTATAGATTAGAATAAAAAAAACATTTTTCTAAGAGTCTGGCTAAGTAGCACATGTTACTTTGCAAGAACCAAAATTTTGTGTGCCATTCTTACTTCATGTTATCTTGCAAGACAAAAGGATTTTACCAAATAAATGAGTCTAACATATACTATTTATTATTTTTTATAAAATCATGTCATTTTATCCTAAACATTATACTCTTGCATGTATGATAAACATGGTCTAAATTTTCAGTTCCCTAAAATTAAAGAAATGTTCTGGAAAACATCATCTTTTAAGAAGTTAAACTAATGAATTTTTTTTTTAAAGGGACATGCATCAATCTATAAAAGTAGTCCCTTCCTTAGGAAAAAAAACTATTTGTTGTTTGGGTAATATTCAAGACTAAAATGAACAAATTGTGGCTCCAAACATGGAATATGAGGAAAAATAATAGCTATTGAATAATTATTTGTAATAACACCTGACTGCCTGAAACATTAAGTTGGTATGAGTTAAGAAAATAAGCTGCCTTCAGGATGTAAAAAAAAAAAAAAAAAAAAAAAAAGACTTGAAGAAGGAAATACACCACTAGTGTGTCTTCAGCTCTGTCAAAGAGAGAGGGGACCAACCCTAAAAAATGAACCAGAATATTCTGATTAACTTGGTAGAGAATAGTCATGAGGGCTGGACAAATCAGCTTAATGACTGAAGTCATTTTACTCCCTAGCTCTGACTTAAAGTGGTCCAACTTTTTCACAGTAAAATGATCGACTATTTTCATTTTTCTACAGAAGTGACAATGCAATTCAAACCAGTTCAACTAGTGTCTTTTCATTCTTATACTAGGCAAAGTGAACAGCGCTAGGTTTTTAAAAATAAGTAGGTTCTGGAGCGCCTGGGTGGCTCAGTCAGTTAAGTGTCCGACCTCAGCTCAGGTCACGATCTGGAGGTCCGTGAATGCAAGCCCCATATCGGGCTCTGGGCTGATGGCTCAGAGCCTGGAGCCTGCTTCCGATTCTGTGTCTCCCTCTCCCTCTGCCCCTCCCCCATTCACGCTCTGTCTCTCCATCTCAAAAATAAACTTTAAAAAAAAATAAGTAAATAAAATAAAAATAAAAATAAGTAGGTTCTATTATTGGTCTTTTAAAAAGGAGCTCCCAATTTGGTGCTAGCTAACAGCAATCTGGAATGTAACTAATATGTGATGAGTGATGAGTGCTCATGGATAAGGTGCTGTGGGAGCACACAGGCTGCATCAATTACTTCTGCTTCAAGAGTGGAGAAATATTTTATAGATAAGGTCATAAGTTAACTTACCATTGTTTTTAGAATATAAGAAAGCCTTTTCAAAACGGCAACAACAGGAAATTTTAGGTTATGATTAGGCAAATAATAAAACAAAAAAGAATTACCATAAGTAAAAGAGTACACCAACATTCTCATACACTGCTAGATGCATTATAAATTTGTACAACCCTTCTTGAGTATAAATTTGGAAAGGTGAAAACTTTAAAACTATCTTATTCATTTTTATGACTCCACAACCCTAACTAAAATATGTGCACAGAGATTTAATTCTACCACTCTTGTTCCATTTAAATGGTAAAAAACTGGACATGACCTTGGTGTGCAGGGACAGTTTGAGGAAATTAATTTGCACACATGGGATCATGTGCAAAGCCAGCAATGAAAACCATGCAACAGAATTAAATTGTTTTACATACAAATATGCTCAGATATAATCTTAATTAAAAAAAACTGGTAATGTTTACTTTTGGGGGGGGGGGGATGGGCAAAGAGAGAGAGGGAGACACAGAATCTGAAGCAGGTTCCAGGCTCTGAGCTGTTGGCACAGAGCTTGATACAGGGCTGGAACCCATGGACCACAAGATCATGACTTGACATCACTGGACACTTACCTGACTGAGCCACCCAGATGCCCTTAATCTTGATTTTTTTTAAGTTTATTTATTTTGAGAGAGAGTTCAGGTGCATGTGCACAAGTGAGGGAGGGGAAGAGAGAGAAGGTAGAGAGAGAATCCAAAGCCAACCCCGCACTGTTAGTGTGAAGTCAAATGCGGGGCTCCATCCCATGAACTGTGAGATCATGACCTGAGCCAAAATCAAGAATCAGACACTTAACCAACTGAACACCCAGGTGTTCCTTATAATCTTGATATTTTTTAGAGAATAATTGAATATATACACAGTAATTATATTTTGCCTATGGCTGGAGAGAACATGATTATTACATTCCTTTGTTCCTCTAAATATTTGAATTTTTCTTCATTGACCAAATATATTTTGTTTACTATTAATAAGCTTAAAGCAATTATAACACCCTATTACTCAAGAGATAAAAAACTTAATCAAATAATCACAGAAGATTAAAGACACATATAGCATAATATGGCCATTTGTTGGCTAATAATTATGAAACAGTTCATTAAATAAAAGATATTTGTGAGAAAAAAATAATGAATTAAGAAATAATTTTTAAAACTTAAGAAAAAATGGTAATAGAAAAAAAAAGACAGAAATAAATACTTTTGGCCTAGAAGATTTACATTTTTTTCCTCATATACTCCATGGTTTTGGAATTTCTGTTCTTTCTAAGCACAGAAAAAGTTGGAATAACTGCCACCCGATTTCATAATGGTAACATAACTTTGGTAACAAAATCTGCCAAACTTAACAAAATACCCAAAATGAAAAGCAATAACATTTTGAATGTCTATGTAAAATCCTAAATATAATAATGGAAATAAGATTCACTGATGACTTATAACAGTATTATATCATAATAAAATATAATATATTAGGAATATGGAAGGAAAACTTATTATTTTTAAGTCTGTTAATTTCAGTGTTGCCTAAAGCGGAGGAAGCCAACAACAGATACTATTCAGGGTTACCTAGACATTGACAATGGCATATAACAGGCTGGATGAATAAACTTTCAATCCAACACTCTTCCCCTTTACTTGGTTCTATTTTTCTGTTATTTGCAATCAAATAAACTAACAATGGTAAGTTGAATATGCCCTCTCTACCATGAAAATTTTGCCCTTTTGACACTGTGCTAGCTCTGAGATCTGAGAGGGTCCTTGGTGGATTTAAGATTCCTGGACAGAAGTGAGGCTCTGCAAGATGACTGCTCTGAATCGCTAACATGTTGTACATGATCGCCTGCTTCCTACTGAGAGTCATCTGAAATAATGCAATAATACATTTCATCAACAAGTAACAGGAAAAAAACAACCTAGAAATTACAAACAAAACATTTCACAACTACTAATATCAGAAGTTTAATCTAGCCTTATTTTCTAAAGAGTATTTTTTGTCTCGCATTCCATGATAGTTGAATTAAGATCTTTCCATATGCCTTACATCATAAAGACTTGTAAGCGTCTGACTAAATAAACCTTTCTTTCAAATAAACCTAAGTCCACAAAAAGTACCTTTCTCCTGATGCTCTTATAGCATCAGGTGTCTGTTACTGAGAAGTGAGAGGTATTAATCTCAACCTTTCCCTGAACCTGACATTTCTACTAGTCCAAATTCTCCTTTTCTTCCTACCCACCAGTGAATTGGTAACATAAAACCACTTCCATCTGCTGGAAAGTATGAATTTTTTTTCACTTTCCTATTGATGTCTCTTCTAGAAACCAATGAAATTTTCTCTTTTTTTCTGCTTCTTTCCCCCCTAGTTTTATTGAGATATAATTAACATACAGCATTATTAAGGTGTAAAGCATAGTGCTTTAATTTACATATATTGTGAAATGATTACTACATGAGTTTAATTAATATCCATCATCTCATATAAAATCAAAATAATTTTTTTCCTTGTATGAAAACTCTTAGGATTTATACTCTTAACAACTTTCAAACATATCATACAGTAGTGTTAACTATAATCATCATATTGTGCATTATATCCCTAGCACATACTTATCTTATAACTAGAACATTGTACATTTTTCCAACTTCATCCAGTTCCAACTTCTTCTACCCTCCAGCTGTGGTAACCACAAATCTGATCTCTTTCTCTATTATTATTATTTTTTTTTAGATTCCACAGAAACGTGTTTGTCTTTTTCTACCTTACTTATTTTACTTGGCATAATGTACTCAAGAACCATCCACATGGTCACAGATGACAGGATTTCCTCACTTTTATGGCTAAATAATATTCCAATCCCTCTATATATCACATTTTCCTTGTCCATTCATTTGCCAATGGATATTTAGGTTGTTTTCATGTCTGGATTATTGTCAATAGTGCCACAATGAACATAGAGGTGCAAATATCTCTTGGAGAGTGTTTTTGTTTTCTTGGACATATAACAAGAAAGGATGATTCCTGGATCATATGGCAGTTCTAGTTTTAATATTTTGAAAAACCTCCATATTGTTTTCTATCCATAGTGGCTGCACAAGATTACAGTCCCTCCAACAGGGCAAAAAGGTTCTCATTGCTCCATATTCTTGCAAACATTTGTTAATCTCTTATGTTTTTGATGACAGCCATTTGTACTTTCCTATGTGTTGCACTAAGATTTAATTTTTAAGATATATTTTTTATTAGAGCTTAAACTGTACTAAAAAAAACTTTTTGTATTATAAAAATTCGCATGGCCATTTAATAAATATCTTAATTACCAAGCATATATTCCTAATACTTTATGTTAAATTATCTTTCTAATGTCATTCAAAACCCATATTGAGAAGAAATTTTAAAGTCAGAAATCTTGGAATTAAGTGACTATTCTGACATTTCTTCTTTTGCAACCCTCAGTATATTCATTTAAAACTACCTTTAGGAATTACTATGTAATAAAAAATGAAACTCTCTCTCTCTATATATATATAGAAATTTCAAGACATAATCTATCACCTACTTATCACTAAGTAATTATTCAAAAGTTATCAGTTCAATTCTTAGTACATCAAACAAACAGCAAATCAGGATAATACAAATTCAAGTTCACAGTGCAATTGTGACATTTACATGTGGCTATGCATGTAGTTGGTATGGTGATCCTACATCAGTAGGTGAGGTTAAACATCAGGGTGACACATTAACTTCTCTTAATTTGATTTTGTGGGATGATGAAAGTAATTGTGTGTTATTGTTATATATTTCTGGAAAGATGGACTCTTAACACCAGGTAAATCGGATTACTTTTTACTCTGTGTTCTGTAGCATTTATGTATCTAGTCAGTACTGTATTTGTTTACCTCTATTAACATGCTTTGAAACTGGTTCCACTATTTCACTTTATAAATATCTATTAAATTCCAGTAATGTTGGGCAGTGCTGCAGTGAAGGCATAAAAATAAATGACTGCTCTTTCAGAATTTTCAATTAGGCAAAAAAAGTTTATATGGTTAGTAATTTATATAGTAGTCTCTGATACAATGCAGTAGAAATTCATTTTATATCTATATTTAGAATGTTATGCATAAGTCCCAATAATTAATTTATTAATTCAATAAATATTAAATAATCTTTTATTATGTACTGAACACTATTCTAGGTACCAGTATATAGCAGTGAATCAAACAGGCAAAAACCGCCATTTAGGAGCTTATAGTCTAGTGGGGAGACACAAAAAACAAATGAATAAACTAATAAATGAATGAATGAAATAATAACTTAATAAATAAATGAAATCTTGTGTTAGGCCAAAGAGTAAAAGTGCTGTGAAGTAAACTTAAACTATAATTTGTATACAGGGATTTTGGGAGTTGGGAAGAGGTTAGTTTCATTTTCAACAGTAAGATTAGTTAAGGCATCCCTGAGAAGTTAAAACTTAAGTAAAAACCTACAAGAGGTAAGCCATACTTTTCTTGGCAGGGGAGATTATTCTAGGTAGCAAAATGTTTAAATGAAATGTCTTGAGGCAGGAACATAACATTCCAAATGAAGAAACAGCAAAAAGTCCAGGTTAGCTGAAACAGAATAATATAAGGCAAGACTAGCAGAGGATGACTCAAGAGATGTAATGGGGCCCACACATGCAGGAATTTGTAAGTCTTTGTGATGGCCTTGGCTTTTATTCTGAGAGCCATGGGAAGCCATCTGGAGAGCTTGAGCAGATGAGTGACCTGATGTGGCTTACAGCTTAATAGGATTACTCTTGCTGCTATGTACTAAATGGGCCACAGGGAGGCAGATGTGAAAGCAAGGACACCAGTTAGAGGGCTACTGCAAAACTCTAGGTAAGAGATGATCATGGCTTGAAACCTGGTGAAATAAAGACATGTACTCAGAAATGTGAAATGTTTTCAAGGTATAGCTGACAGTACTGACAGACGTATTAGTTATGGGATTCGAGACAAAGATGAAAGTCAAGGTAGTATCTAAGACAACTACTTTGATCTAAGAAGAATGGTGTATTCATATATACACATATATATTTATATACACACACACACATATATATATATACACATACTTTAAAAGACTGTGTATGCATATATATGTATATGTGTGTATATATATGTGTATATATATATATGTGTATATATATACACACACACACACATATATATATATATTTAAAAGACTGTGGGAAGATTAAAGTTGTATATAAAACCAGTACACCTTTGCCTGTGTCAAGTTTGTGATGTCAATTACATATTTTAGTGGAGCGGAGTATAAAACTGTGGAGTTCAGTCGAGGGTAAATGGTAGAAATTGGAAATCCTGATACTACATAGTGGTTTCTTTTTACATCTATCTATCTATCTATCTATTTATCTATCTCTCAAGGGTTAGGGCAGAGAATGAGAAGAATATAAAGTACTGTAACTTTTAGAGATCAGGGAAATAAGTTGCATTAGTGAAGTAGACTGAATGGAATTAACACTGAGGTAGAAAAACATATATATATATATTTTTTTTACTAAAGCCAAGTGAAGAAAGTACTTTCCAAAAGACAGGGCATCAATAAATTTTCACTGATAGATTGATTTACTGGAAAGAAATCCATAGATTATAAGTATGTAGTTATCTATTATTAAATATTCATAGATAATATGTGCTATGTTCAAGATGGGTATGCCAGGAGGTACAAATTTAAGTTATGTACAACATAGCTAAAATGATACCTTATTTAATTTTCCATTATTCATAAATTATCAACAGGGATACATTTTATCTTTTTTCTTTAATGAAAAAGTAACATGTTTTAACATGTTTATAGGTTACAGTACATTCTCTGAAATATATTTAAATTCAAATTTTTAATGAAGCAAAATATATAATATTTTTTAAAGATATTAATTGCTCTATAGCTGTACTATATAGTAATATAGTTTAATAATAGGTCATGATAAAATCTCTTCCCTCCAGAAAAATAACCATGAACAAAACTTTCCTTTTAGTCTTCAGTTACTGTGCACTCAAATGTTTATAAGTAAATAAAAATCCATATTTTCTCAGTTTTATTAATCCAGCTTTGCTATACCAATTCAAACTTGCAAGAAACAATAATAGCATTTTCTTTTCTTTAAGGCTACACTAAAATTCTATATCTGCTAGACAATACAATCCAGAGAAGAAGTTGTCAGAAATATATTTATACAATATCATATAAGAAGATATGAACTTGAATAAAAAGATATGTATTAAACAGAAACTGAATAAGATGTAGAAATATTTTTGCCTAAAAAGTTAAATTTGTATTTTCTCTTAATTGTGCATATTATCTCCATAGAATTCCTTAGAAACCCTTGAAATGTATATACGTTTAATCTACAGGCTACAATAGCATAGTATAATAAACTGGACGAATGAGTGGTACCCCAACCATCCTAAGAAGTGCAAACATCTATATTTAATTTCCTGAAATTACCCTGAGAAGCTCTTATAAATATAAAATATTTTAAAATACATTGCTATGAAAAAAATACCATAAAATCAATAACTTTCTATGATTCCAATTAAATACAAATATTGAAAAAAATACTTTGGAGATAATATTCTGCAACATAATGTTGATTGGTGGACTTTAGGCAGAAGACTATAGTATTAAATTTTCTATTTAATTTATAAGTAGAACTTATAGTAGAACAAACTTAGAAAACTGTATATATAATTTCTTGCATCATCCAGACACAAATGCTTTCCAAATTTACATTTTGAACTAATGGGAGGGTATTTTACAAAACTTTATATAGAGAGCTAGCAGGGAAATTGATTCCTCAATCATACCAAATATTGCCAATCTCAGGTAACTCCAGGAGGGATCTTTTCTCACATATGCAATGATGGTAAAACTCTGATGAGCCCCTAGTATGGGAGATGTGTGTCCTAGATTTCTATTTCCTACTTAGAAATCAACTGACCTGAACCTGAGTGAGCACATGCTCTTGTAACCACATGCCTAATGCCATTTGCCTTGATGATGCTTTAAATTTCATTACCCAGGATACTTCGTAATATGACTCATAACACTATCTTTCTGTAATGTGTAATTCTGAGAGCAATCCGAGATAGCTTATTTCCTCATATGCTCAGTAAGTAATGCAAAGAATCACATTAGAAACATAAAGCAATGTACTCTTTGTTTATAATGTATCACTCTACAAATAGTCATGAAAAGGAATATTAAATTGGTGCAAGGTAAAACAAACCCAGCAAGAGAAACTTAAAATTAAAACTCGTGGTCAGTTCATTATTAGAAGGATCACAAAGTCTTTATACAAATCTACTTTCATACTTAATCTTTGTAGAAAAATATAATTTAATCAAACACTCATAAGAAAGACATATTATTTGTAATCTTAATATTGATGTTTAGCACCTTGAACAAAATTCTTTCTGGTATGCCCCCAAGTTAGAACTTCATTATACTTGATGTTTGCAAATTTCTTTATTTAAAAAAAAATGTAATGTTTCATTTATTTTTGAGAAAGAGAGAGAGAGAGAGAGGGAGAGAACGAGTGGGGGAGGGGCAGAAAGAGAGGGAGACAGAATCTGAGGCAGGCTCCAGGCTCTGAGCTGTCAGCACAGAGCCCAATGCAGGGCTCAAACTTGTGTACCACGAGATCATGACCTGAGCTGAAGTTGGATGCTTAACTGAGCCACCCAGGTGTCCCTATTTATTTTTTTACCTTGCATTCTCTGACAAAAAAAAAAAAAAAATTAATGGCTAAAGAGCACTTTATTATTTGCGACTGGAGAGGTTCAACATACTTAATATACAAATAAGCTAGGGACCCTGCTATTTGCTAAATCAGGATAGCCATGGGCTATAAACAACCAATATGCTTAGTCAGCCAAATAGCTGTGTATCAGAAAGCATTATAGAGCTATAAATACTTCCTAATCAATGTCAGCCACCTTTACAAATTTTCTTAGGGGGAGTTTTTTTTCAATATTAAAATATAAAGCAATGTTTCAAAGCACTGAATTGTTATTAATAAGACATGGGTATTGGCAGTGTATATGGCCAAATGATATAACTTAAACATGTTAATGTTTATTTTAGTTGTTTTATAGTCTTCTTATATTAAAAAAACCATAATAATTCATAAATTATAGTAGTAGTGGTGAAAATCAATTGAGTAATCTATTTATATTAGTAAATATACCATACAATGGAGAAGAACACAAACTCAAAACTTGTTTCAAAGAGTCATGCTGCATATGTTGATAAAATAAATTAAATTTCCAATTATGTGACATTTTTCAAAGTCAGGCAAAAATAAAGGATTTAAATGTCAGCGCAATACTTGAATTCAGTTAAATCTTTATTCAAAATAAATCATATTTCTTTCCTTTCATTATAAATAGCAGTTAGTTAATATGTTCTTACGGGAATTTAGAGTAAAATAAATTTGGGAACTGACACAATAAATGTGTAGATAAGTAACTTGGAAAAAAATCAATAAAATTCTTTGTGACAATAATGTTACTACATTAAATTTATAGCAGCTGGTTAAACAATACACATCCTCCTCCATACTTCTAAGTTTTGCTCCAGGATATTTTTTATAGACTATATTATTTCATGGTAGAATTGTAAAGAGGCAGTTAAAATAATTTTTGTGAACATTCAGTGCACCTTCAAGAAAGATTCTATTTTGAAGATCTCTCCAAATAATAGCTTACTTAAATATATCAGAAACAGTTTTTCTCTAGGGCATATGTAGGTTTTCTCCATGGGCAATTCTAAAATAGAATGTTTTTACCCAAAAGGGAGCCTCCTACAGGGAATGTTAACCTTTTAAAGATATAATCAAGATCAAACTTGATATAAGAGAATCACTGAGCATTGATATCTATTTTTAAATCATCCCCCTTTCCACCCGACTTACTCAAATATATACACATGTATATGTATAAATATATATGTATATACATCTATACATGTTCCTCCTAGTTTACATTATTAGTCACTTTTTTCAAGTTTAAAATATTAAATTTTACACTATTATTCTATGGTCATGAAACATAAATACAAACAGCATAATAAAACCTGTCACCGATCATAATGTAGTAATACTGCTGAACATGCCATGGTTAGTTATACTTTTCAGTATCCTTTCTTAAGTGGACAAAAAGAGAAAACCAGACTCAACTTTGTCACCTGGAAATCTGTGCTTTACCTTACCTGCCAGTTTAATGATCTTATTAATGACTATTAGTGGTTTGACATCTACAGAAGGATCAAATTCATGGTTTATATCTAGCAGATGTATAATACTATATGTATGCATTTCTGTTTTATAATATCAAATTTATTTTTAATTACTTATATGAATGATTTGATTTTAATTTTATATTTACACCCACTCGGCCTAATTTTTTTTTGGAGGGAGGTATCACATTATTCTAATTTAAATGTTCAAAAAATTGGCAAAATAGTCTTATTTAACAGCTTAACCTAATTATTATATTTATATTCATATATTAAAATCACATATAATTATTTTCTAATATGAAAATTACAAGGTCAGTAGAGAACATCTGAAGAACAAGTACAAGAAAAACATTTATAATTTTGTTATCTAAAAATACAATACACCAAGTACTATACTTAAATGTATATAAAAATCTAGTTTCAATCCTTTGAATGGGCTTATAGATGCATCAATAATTGTATATATTGCATATATATCCTGTGTGTTCTATTAAGGGGTTTTATATTTAACTGTATGATATCTATCTATCTATCTATCTATATATATAGATATAGATATATGTATATATATGTGTTATATGTATAGATAGATATAACTGTGTATTATATATATCCACCTCATGTTTGTAGATATGTATTTTGAAAATGATATAATGCTCTATTAATTTACAATCTTTTCTTTACCTTGTATTTAAAAATGAGCATTTTGGGGTGACTGGGTGGCTCAGCTGGTTTAGCGACCAACTTTGCCTCAAGTCATGATCTCACCATTTGTGGGTTTGAGCCTCGCATAGGGCTCGCTGCTGTCAGCACAGAGCCCACCTCAGATCCTCTGTCCCACCCCTCCCGCCCTTGCCCTACTCGTGTGCTCTCTCTCAAAAATAAATAAAACATTAAAAAAAATAAAAATGAGCACTTTCTTTTCTTTTCTTTTCTCAATGCTTATTTATTTATTTTGAGAGGGAGATTGGGGGAGGGACAGAGAGAGAGAGGGAGAGATAGAATCCCAAGCAGGCTCTGTAGTGTCAGCACAGAACCCAGTGACAGGCTGGAACTCACAAACCATGAGATCATGACCTGAGCCAAAATCAGCAGTCAGGTGCTTAACGCACAGAGCCACCCAGTTGTCCCCAAAAATAGTATTTTCAATTAGTAAAATGTCTTTCATAACATAAGATAATATACCACTTAATTAAATGGAAGGAAACTAATTTACATAAACATTTCTTAATTGCTTGATAGAATTTTTATAACAAGTTTTTCTGTGTATAGATCATTGAACACATGTTTTATTATTTCATAGGCATGTAATTAGTGAATCAAAATTTGTATAAAATTTTAAAATAGGTGATATGCCTTAGAAATGAAGACAAGGGAACATCTAGCAGAGATCCTTAACATGAAGAGGGATAAGTCAAAGATGATGCTTCGATATCTAGCTTACTTAACTGAATTAATAAGATGACTGTCAATGAATTAAATAATAGACTATAATCCTGTAATCTTTTTATCATTGATCAAATTACACCCTCATTATTCACTCTGGCAACAAATATAGAGAAATTTAATTATACTGATAATATTATTATGTTATCATTAAAGTGACCTATAAGTTGAAAAAGCAGCCTACATTTTAAAATATGAACTCAGATCATATATACACATATACATATATATGTGTACATATATATATATACACATACATATATGTACACATATATATGTATATATATGATCTGACACATATATATGTATATATATGTACATATACATGTGCATATATATACATATATATGTATACCTATCAACAAATGAACTCAAATTATATATATATATATATATATATATATATATATATATATATACACACACACATACACCTATCAACAAATGAGAAGACATATAATAATTTTTTAAAGAATACATTGAAAAAAATTGCTATAATGTTTTTATCTGTCCAAAGGGCAAAAGTAGTATCCCTGTTAATCTGAGTAAACAAAGGAGTAGGTAAACAAGTAATTTTAAATACTGTGGTAAATGGAAATAGATGTGACTTCTTTGCAGAGTATTAAGGCAATTCTTTTAACAGTGCATGTTCTCTTTGACAAAGCAACTACACCTCTGGGGATATATCCTACATGTAGATCACATGTGAATATCAACTTATGAAACAATAGGTTAAATGTTTTATTTAATATCTTCCTATTTTCTGAACCAAATTGTAATAACCCAACATCCTAAAGCCTGCTGCTTCACAGCCTAGCTTAAACATGGCAAGAAATTGTGAAATCAGCTCTCCTGGGACAGCCTATCCGTTTTCTGAGCTATAAAGGAAAATGCTAAGATTTTATTGAGTGATTCAGGAGGCAAGTGATGAGGGTAACGTCAATGAGAATTTGAGATGACTTCAGTATGCCAATATAGTCTGTACTTCCTCCATGTGAGGAGAGAAGGGAAAACAGTATACCACCTTGCTCAAGCTAAGTGACATGGCTTCAATAAACTTCTAAGATTGCTTGACACCTTTATTGTGTAGTTTAAGGAACATGCTGTCTGGTGCCTGAATTACACCTGACTGAAGAAAATGTTTTCATTGTAGCTGGCCCTACCTGTAGCATAGCAAAGAAACAGGGGGTATATTGAAGCTTCAATTCCAGAAGTGTACAAATTTCCCAGGGACAGATGTTGGCTCCATAACACTACTTCTGGAATTTTGAAACGACATTTGTGAAGGGGTGTGCTGTTGGAAACCCCAAAGTAGGGGAGAGTTTTAAGTTGCCAGATAGAGACGGCATTGCCCATGGCAAATATTCTACAGATGAAGGATCCTCAGCAATATGAGGTAAGGTATGATTTAAAGAACCCAGAAAACTATGATAAAAGAGAAAGAATCAGCATTGGATTCTGCCACATACACAGCATTAGGATTAAATTAAGCATCAGATTACAATTTTACCTGTCAAAATTCTTATAACTTTTTTTCTACCAGTCAAATAAGATATTGGTGATGTTTTATCTTTCTCCTTTTCTCAATACCCCCGAGCTGGAAGGGCCTCAAACTGTAGCTATTAAATGGAAAAGTAAGAGAATTATGATTTTTTCTTATCAACTCATTTCACTGCAGGTTTTCCAGTTGAGATAGGCTGAAACAGGAGAGGTAAAGAAATTATTTAACTGAACATTGTTAGGTTGTCTACTTTAAATGATGGGAAAACATTTGATTACATGAGCATGACAGAAAATACAGGACTGCACAAGTGTTTACCCAGTTCACAGAACATGTGAAGGGGCAATCAGTCAAAAGAATGGCCAGTTTATTCACTACAAACTGGACTGAGGTTTGTCCAAATATTTTCATTGCTGCGTGGTTTTTATTAATAAAGGATAAAGCCTTAACTGCTCCCAAGTAGAAAACTGGTTAATGAAAGTACACTATAGCTTTAAAAAGAATTCATGAGAAATGTTGGTAGATTTTCCTTGGGACAAAATAAAGCCATCCAGACAACATGCTGTTAAATGCAGGAAGGTACAGACATAACTGAAGAGTGTTGCTAATTATACATTCTTCATTCCATACTTTTTAACTAAATGTTTCTGAAACTGTCTGTACAGATGAGTTTCTTTAGGTATTAACTAACTTTTTTCTTCATCAGGATGATCTGCTTTGTTAGGGATAATTTTATTTTTATTAGCTTTCAAACTGTGCTAGTGAGCTCCTGTTATATTACATTAATAACAAGCTTAAATATCTTAGTTGCTTCCCACAAGAGAGACTTATTATTTGCTCCTCCTACATATCTTCATGGCTTACCTGAAGTTCTTCTCTTTATTCAAGGACAATGAAATAACCCCAGCCTGGGGAAAGATGGCCTCATGACCAATAAGAGCCATGATTCAACTCTGAAACACTCTTCTCAGAGGTGGCAGGCATATTTCACTCTCGCTCAGATTTTACTGATCAAAGAGTCACATAGGAAATTCTGATGTTTATAGAACAAAGAAATTAAATACTTTTCTGGGAGGGGAAGTAAATAATAAGGACTAATAATAATTTTATCATAATATGTGATTTAGTTTTTTTTGTTTGTTTTTTTCCCCTCTTGGGGCACTTGGGTGGTTCAGTCATTAAGTGTCTGACTCTTGGTTTTGGCTAAGGTCATGATCTCATGGTTTATGAGCTCAAGTCCTGCGTCAGGATCCCTACTTGGGATTCTCTCTCTCTCTCCCTCTCTCTGTCCCTCCCCTGCTCACACTCTTTCTCTCTCTCAAAATAATAAACATTAAAAATTAAAAAAAAAAAAAGAATATTTTGTTCTTTTAATGAAATGCCATAAAATCATGTCTAAATTGGGGAATTTTAAAAACACAACAAAGCCGTTTGTTTGTTTTTTTTAATGAAAACACCTATATACCCAACATTTAGATTATATCAAGATTTTCCTTTAAAATTTGATTTTTTGGTAACTTTTTGAGGTCTATAAAGCCCTATCCCATATATTGTAAGTAAACAGTTGTAGGTATTATACTGTTCATTTTAAAAATAAAGAAACTGGGGGTTAAGTTTGGAGATACCACTTCACACCTGTCAGACTGGCTAAAATTAACAACTCAGGAAACAACAGATATGACAAGGATGCGGAGAAAGGGGAACACTTTTGCACTGTTGGTGGGAAGGCAAACTAGTGCAGCCACTCTGGAAAACAGTATGGAGGTTCCTCAAAAAATTAAAAACAGAACTACCCTACAACCCAGCAATTGCACTACTAGGTATTTGTCCAAAGGATACAAAAAATGCTGATTTGAAGGGGCACATGCACCCCAATGTTTATAGTAGCACTATTGACAATAGCCAAAATATGGAAAGAGCCAAAATGTCATCCATCAACTGATGAATGGATAAAGAAGATGTGGTATATGTATACAATGGAATACTTTTCAGTGATCAAAAAGAATGAAATCTTGGGGTTCCTGGGTGGCTAAGTCTGTGCTGACAGCTCAGAGCCTGGAGCCTGCTTCAGATTCTGTGTCTCCCTCCCTCTCTGCCCTTCCTCCACTCATGCTCTATCTCTCTCTGTCTCTCAAAAACAAATAAATGTTAAAAAAAAAAAAACAGTTTTTTTAAAAAGGATGAAATCTTGTCACTTGCAACAACATGAATGGAACTAAACTGTATCACCCTAAGCAAAATAAATCAGAGAAAGACAAATACCACATGATTTCATTCATATGTGGAATTTAAGAAACACAACAGATGAACATAGGGGAAGGGAAGGAAAAGTAAGATAAAAACAGAGAGGGAGGCAAACTATAAGAGACTCTTAAAGACAGAACAAACTGAGGGGTGCTGAGTAGGGGGATGGGTTAAATGGGTGATGGACATCAAGAAGGGCACTTGTTAGAAAGAACACTGAGTGTTATATGTAAGTTATGAATCACTGGGTTCTACTCTGGAAACCAATACTACACTGTATGTTAACTAACTTGAATGTGAAAAAATAAATTTAAATAAATAAATACATACATACATACATACATACAAGGAAACTGAGGTTCAGAGCCACTTGTTAGGTCCACTTACTACTTCAGTGCCAAGCTGACCTTGGCTGTACATGGTTTTCTTCCAGGAAGCTTTAAAAATATTGATGCCTGGATCCCATCACGAGATTTTTATTTACATATATATTCATCTGTTGATGGACATTATATATCAGGTATATATGTCTATAAATAACAAGTGATAATATACTTATATTTAATATTATATAAAATAATATTTAATGTGTTTAATAAACATATTTTATAATCATAATATATTATTGTAAATAATATATATACACATATATATGTATATATACACATATATATTGAGGGGTAAAGAAAATAATGTAAAATTTACTATCTTAACCATTTTTAAGTATACAGTTCAGTAGTTTTAGATATATTCACATTATTGTGAAACAGGTCTCCAGAACTTTCTTCTTGCAAATCTGAAACTCTATAACCATTAGACAACAAACTTCCCTCTCCATGAGCCCCCTTAATCACCATTATACTTTCTGTTTCTATAAATTTGACTACTTTAGGTATGTTATATAAGTGGAATCATATAGTATTTGCCTTTTATGAGTGGTTTATTTCACTTACCATAATGTCCTTGGGTTCATCTAGGTTGTAGCACATGATAGTATTTCCTTTCTTTTTTTTTTTAATTTTTTAATGTTTATTTATTTTTGAGAGAGAGAGAGAGAGAGAGAGAGAGAGAGACAGAGTACAAGTGGTAGAGGGACATAGAGAAAGGGAGACACAGAATCCAAAGCAGGCTCCAGGCTCCAAGCAGTCAGCACAGAGCCTGATGCGGGGCTTGAACTCATGGACTTTGAGATCATGACCTGAGCCGAAGTTGGATGCTTAACCGACTGAGCCACCCAGGTGCCCCTCCTTTCTTTTTAAGGCTCAATAATATTCCATTGTATATGTGAACCACATTTTGTTTATCCATTCATCTGTTGATGGACATTAGGGTTACTTCCACATTTGGGTATTGTGGATAGTGGTCCTATGATCATGAGTGTACAAATAATCTCTGTGAGATAAAAACTTATAGTTTTGTTGATTTGTCTATTTTTTTAATTCTCTATTTTATTTATCCCTGCTCCAATCTTAATTATTTCCTTTCTTCTACCTTTGGATTTAGTTTATATCCTTTTTTAAGTTTCTTGAGGTGTAAAGTTAGGTTACTGAATTTGGATCCTTCTTTTTTTAATGTACACATTTAAAACTTTAAACCTCCTTCATAGTACAGCTTTCACTGTATTCCATGATTTGGTTTCATTTTTCTGAAGGCATTTCCTGATTCCCCTTTAGACTTCTTTGACACATTAGTTATTTCAGAGTGTGTTGTTGAATTTCCACATATTTGTGGATTTTTTTTAGTTTTATTTCATCAGAAAAATTACTTAGTATGATCTTAACCTTCTTGATTTCTTTAGACTTATTCTGTGTCTTAACATATGGTCAATCCTGGACAATGTCCCATGTGCACTTGAAAACAATGTACACTTTAAAAAAAATTTTTAAGGCTTATTTATTTTTGAGAGAGAGAGAGAGAGAGAGCATGAGTGCAGGAGGGAAAGAGAGAGAGGGGGAAACACAAACTCTGAAGCAGGCTCCAGGCTATAAGCTGTCAGCACAAAGCCTGATGCAGACCTTCTCCAAAAAAGATAAAAGCATGGACAAATGTATTAATCTGTAATATTATAATTTTGTTGCATAAAATTTAAATGGCAAAAACAAAAATAATCTATGTTAGTGAGTAAACAATATATGAAGATATAATTAGCCATATCAATAACACAAAGTGTTATTGATGCAGAGCTTGAACCTGTGAACCGTGAGCTCATCATGACCTGAGCTGAAGTCGGACACTTAACCCACTGAGCCACCCAGGCACACCCAAAATAATGTACATTTTGATGTTCATTGGGGTGTTCTATATATTTCTGTTAGGTCCATTTGATCCATAGTATTGTTCAACTCCTGTATTTCCTTACTGATCAGATGTCTGGTTGTTTGACCCATTATCAGAATTTGGGTATTGAAGTCTCCTACCGTTACTGTATTCCTGTCTGTTTTCCCCTCAATTCTGTCAATGTTTGCTCCATATATTTTGGAACTCTGAGGTCTTGAGCATAAATATTGATAATTCTATATCTTCTTGGTGAAGAATATATACATCATTATATAATGTTCTTTTGTCTCTTGAAAACATTTTCACATAAGCCTAATTTGTATGATATTAATATATATCACCTTGCTCTCTTTTGGTCAATTTTTGGTTTTATCCATTAAATAAAATGAGCAGTAGGCTTTACCCCTACTTATGTGAGAGCACTATCTTTTTGGTTTCTATGTTGTAAACTATCTTTTCCTTTCAACTTCAGACTATTGTTTCCTTAGATATAAAGTGAATATCTTGTAGACAGTGTATAGTTGGAAACCATTTCTTATCCATTCGGCCACTGTATGTCTTCTTATTGAGGAGTTTAACCAATTTATATGTAAAATAATTACTGATAGGAAGGGCTTGCCAGTTTGTTAGTCATTTATACTATGCCTTGTAGCCTTTTTGTGCTTTTACTCTTAGTGCCTTCTTTATTGTTTCATTGATTTTTTTTTTGTCATGATCAGCTTTGACTCCCTTCTCATTTTATTTTGTGCATATTCTGTAGAGATTTCTTTGTGATTTCCATTGAAATTACATAAAATGTCTTAAATTTATGAATATCTTAAAATGACCACATAAAAAAACTCTATGCCTTATACCTCCAACTTCCTCACTTTGTGTTATTGATACGGCTAATTATATCTTCATATATTGTTTACTCATTAACATAGATTATTTTTGTTTTTTCCATTTAAATTTTATGCAACAAAATTATAATATTACAGATTAATACATTTGTACATGCTTTTATCTTTTTTGGAGAAGGTCTTCATTTGCTTTGTGTTGCTGCCTAGCATCCTTTCATTTAAACTTAAAGGATTCTCTTTAACATTTCTTGTAGAACAAGTCTAGTGATAATGAACTTCCTCAACTTTTGTTTATCTCGTAAAGTCTCAATTTGTTCTTCAGTTGGGAAGGACAGTTTTTCCAGATACAATATTCTTGATTGACAGTTTTGTTTTTTCTTTCAGCTCTTTACCTCATCCCATTTCCTTGTGGCCTCCAAAGTGTCTGCTGAGAAATCAGTTAGTCTCTAGAGTACTCCGAGAAATATTCTGATCTGTGTGTTGTTATTAACTCAGTGTCTCTGGAGAAAGAAAGACATGGAGCTGCCTAGTCTTCCACTTTGCTAATGTCACCTTTGGGGATTTTTTGATGTGTGCATCATTCTTATTATTCAGTATGTTGAAGTTAATGCTATAATGTGGCACTCAGGTGTTCCTTTCAGGATTGACACTCTAATTCCCTCAGTTGCTAGGTGTTGGCTACTGATGGCTCAGATAGAAGTTTCTTCCTGGGAATTACCTTAGAGAATTACCTTGAACAGGTTTACATTTTCACCAGAGGGAACCAACCTCCAGTGACTGTTATATATCATAGTTCTAAGACTTCGCTGGTGCCTCAACAGGTGATGGTTCTGAAGGAGAACTGAGTTTCAGAGCTCTTCAAGGAATCAGCTGAAGCTGATCTGTCCTCTCTCTTCTCAGTCTCACTTTCCTTGTTCTCTCACAGATGTTCATGAGAGCACTCTTTAATAAACTTCCAGTATGCAAATGTCTTAGTCTTTCCCAGGGAATCTGGATAAAATAATTCAGATACCTTCCTGTCTCTACCAACATGTTTCCATCTTACTTTTTATGAATCTGCAAACTGCACTGAATCTTTTTCAGTAGGTATGTGGGTGTATGTATTTGTACATGTGTGTACACAAAGTGTATTGTACTCCATGTAGAAAGCCTTTTACCCTGATCAACCCAAATATGTTGTCACAAAAGGATATTTACACATTATTCATATCTTACTTTTAATGTGTTACTTCATTAAAGTATGCAAGAAGACTCCCAAATACCCTAAATGTCATCCATCTTAACATTTCTTTCCAGCTAATTTCTATTTGATCAAATAGGATTATTTTCCCACTCATGAAATCTATTAACCTTTTAATGATACAAGTTACTGATGCTTTGGTAAACACTACAAGGTGTTAGAAATACAAACAAATTAAATCAGCAAAGTTCAAGGTAAATCTTAAACAAAACTATCCTAAACTTAATATAGATGCTGTGCCTTATTAAATAGAAAACAAATGGAGGAGTGTGAAAATTTCATCTTTTTTTTTCATATTGTTTTATGTCGTGTGGTATTTTAAGAATTGTTAGATTTCTCTTAGAAAATGCCTTTAGGATTGCCTGGGTGGCTCAGCTGGATAAGCATCCAACTCTTGGTTTCAGCTCGGGTCATGACCTCACAGTTTGTGAGATGGAGTCCCATGTCAGGCTCTTCACTGACAATGTGGAACCTGCTTGGGATTCTCTTTCTCCCTCCCTCTGACCCTTCCCCACTTGTCACATGCTCTCTCTCTCTGTCTCTCTCTGTCTCTCTCTGTCTCAAAATAAATAAATAAACATTAAAAACAGAAGATTCCTTTAAATAATGGCTATATAATTTATTTAAAATATTAAGATTTCTCTCCTTTATCAATTATCCCTCTTTATTTAACTATAAACATCATAAAGTTTAGTTCCTAAATCCAGTGCCATGGGAATGACATTCATTTCTGCATGACAATTTTCAAGACTACAAACATCAATTTGTTAAAAATTATGATGAACAGGAAATCAGACAAAGATGCAAATTGTTATTAGAATATTCATTTGAAATATACTTATTAATAATCTTAACACTGCATGCAGTATTCAAAATACAAATACTGTAATTAAATTAGCACTGTTTATGCATTTGTATTTAAAGTCTGAAATTGCAAGCAATAACCATAAAATAACATAATAAATAAATGATAATAACTAATTACCACAGAAATGGAATGAAACCGTAGTAATAATCACAGCTTTTATTGACAACAGCTCTTTTATAGCACTCCAAATGACTGGGTAATTCTACAAAGATTATTTTTACTACCAACAAAACTTTTGGTTCCACCCAGTAAATAAAGCAAGCAGTAGGCTTTCCCCTACTTACATAAGAGTACCACCATTTTTGTTTCTGTTTGGAAACTATGTTTTGAAGAAGTGCCTACTAAACATTTTGTGACCTATACTATAGATTATAGAGGATAAAGTAATTGAAGACTACCTCAAATCACATAATTTGAAGATTTCCAAAACTAGTGCATTGCTTAGGAAATAATTTTGACTTGTTAAATTACAAAAGAGTAATAATCATACACACCCACACACACACACAGACTCATATTTTTCCTGCTTATTCCTTCTCATCCACCACCTACTTTGCCCTTTTTAAAACCAAAAGTTAAAATTACAAAAATTTTGTAGAAGCTAGGGAAGTGCTTGCATATATGATGTAGATAGTACTCAACTAAGGGAGCACTCTATGTGATTCTTAATGAACAATTTTCCTGTGCAACATAGAGAATGTGTAGGTGGAATCCACCATTTAAAGTGGATGAAAGTTAAATAAAATATGATTCTTGATGAATTGTATATTTATTTATTTTTTAATATTTTTTTTATGTTTATTCATTTACTTTGAGAGAGAGAGAAAGAGCTTGAGCAGGGAAGGGTCAAAGAGAGAGAATCCCAACCAGGCTCTGTGCTGTCAGCGCAGAGCCCAATTCAGGACTGGAACTCTCGAATCGTGAGATCAGGAGCTGAGCTGAAACCAAGAGTCAGATGCTTAACTGACTGAGCCACCCAGGTGCCCCAAATGAATTGTGTATTTAAATCTGAAGAGCAAAATAATACTTCTAGAAAAATTAATAAAAAAGAATGCCTTTATTACCTCAGAGTCAGCAGTGATTCCTTAAACAGGATACAAAAATCACTGACCATAAAGAAAAAAATGGCTACAATGGATTATAGTAAAATTAAGAATTTTCTTCTTTGGGGCTTGCCTGGGTGGCTCAGTCGGTTAAGGTGCCAACTTCGGCCCCAGTCGTTATCTCACAGTTCATGAGTTCCAGCCCCATATCAGGCTCTGTGCTGATGGCTTGGATCCTGGAGACTGCTTCAGATTCTGTGTTTCCCCCTTCTATCTGCCCCTCCCCTACTCACACTCTGTGTGTGTCTCTCCCTGTCTCAGAAATAAATAAACATGAAAAAAATGAAAAAAAAAATTTTTCTTCTTCAAAACATAATCTAAGAAGAATAAAGTCAAAGCACATAGTGAAAGAAGAAATAATATTTACAAAAGACAAGCAACAAAGAACCCGTCTCTGACATAAGGGAATAGGTATATGTGTGTTTTCTTATGTTACGTGTATTTATACTCAATAAAAAGACATAATAAAAACCTGAACAAGAGACTTGAGCAATCATTTTACAAAAAAAGAATTTCCAAAGGTCAATAACCATGTGAACAACTCTTCGTTATTAATAGAAATTGGGTAAATGCAATGTATACTGTAATGAGCTACAACAAACATCTCTGGAGTGCTAAGAAGGATACATATTAACATTTTTTAGGGTTAACAAGAAAGTAGAGAAATAGGTGTTCACAAAACTACTCATGAGAATGTGAACTGGAACATCATTTTGGAAAATTTTTGCATTATTTATTAATGTTGAAAAGATACATATCTTATGATATTATAATTACTCTCCCAAGAATAAACTCAAGAGAATAGCATTCACATGTATGTCAAGAGATAGGAACAAACTCTTCATGTGGTATTATTCATATAAGCTCTAAACTATAATGATAAACAAACACAAAAAAATTAAAAGCAAAACAAAACAAAAGCCAAAAAGTCAAAATCCACCTACAGTGGAATTAAAAAAAAACAAAACAACAAAACAACAACAACAAAAAACCCTGCATTCATACAGTGGGATAATGTAGTACACTGAAATAAATGAATTGAAGCTACACATAACACGTAGACGAATCTCACAACCATATAATTTTGAGTGAAAGAGCCTGGAGACAACTGTGTGATTCTATGAATACAAAGTTAAAAAAAAAAATAACAGCAGTAGCAAATTGCTGTGTTGGAGATCAGGGCAGTGTTTACCCTTCATGAGGAGGGAGGGCATAGTGATCCAGCATGAGTATCTGGGGATTATTTTTTCTGGTTAGTTCTGGACCTGATGGTGTTTTACTGATATTTACATACTGTGGATAATTCTTCGAATCATACACTTACAGTTGGCACCTTTCTCTGTGTTATGCTGTCTATATTTGGAGAGATTACATGGACATATGCTGAAATTTATGTTTCAAATAATGTATTTTGTGATATTAAGAATGACAGCAAAAATTACTTTCTGTTAGCCTCAAATATTCAATAAAATTCAACAGCAGAAATTATATAGGCTGTATATGCTGGTGAGGATGATGTACCACCAGAAATATATAGCAAAACTAGGGGCGCCAGGGTGGCTCAGTCAGTTTAGCATCCGACTTCGGCTCAGGTCATGATCTCAAGGTCTGATCTCAGGTCTGATCTCAAGGCTCGTTGAGTTTGAGCTCCACATTGGGCTCTGTGCTGACAGCTTGGAGCCTGGAGCCTGCTTCAGATTCTGTGTGTCCCTCTCTCTGCTCCTCTCCTGCTCATGCTCTCTCTCTCTCTCAAAAATAAATAAACAATAATATATATGTGTGTGTGTGTGTGTGTATATATATATATATATGTAGCAAAACTTTACATTCAAAATGTAAATGTGTTACACACACACACACACACACACACACACACACACAAAAATGCATTACACTGATCAGAACATTTCATGACCAGGACATATTTTCAGTGTAAAAAAAAAAAAAAAAAGCTAAAATTCCATTTTAAAAATTATAAATTTCTATCTAAAAGATTTGAAAAAATTCAAAGACAGATGATACCCATTTTTGGAGGGAAAAAATGAAAAAGTGTAAATTAACATATTATTATTTTATTCTTTTTTTCTTTCAAGTTATTACTTCATTCTTTTTAAACTCAATTTTGAAATGTATTTTTTAAATTATCAAATTTTTTCCTCACGGATATGTATACAACAATGGTTTTCAGAGTGTTTTCTATAGTTGCAACTTCTGACAATAAAATGGGTTCCCACTAATAAGCAAATGAGATAATTATGTTGTATCTATATATGGGACATTGTGAAATTGATAAAATACATGAGTTAGCTCTACGAAGTTGATTTGTGAAGATTTTCACTATGTGTTATTAAGTGAGAAAAATTAAGATGTTAGTGCAAGAGATTTTTTTGGTGAAATAATTAATAAAATCTTGATATATGATAAAATTATATTAATTCCTTATAGATATGTTGATGGATATGTTGGAGTATGAATTGTATATGCAAAGATGGCCAAGTTTTCTTATTTCATTCTGCTTTTACATACTATTCTAATTTTCAATGTAAATATATTATTTGTATGATCAATTAATGTATAATCGAGGTATTTTTATTATAAGATGTGTAGTCAGGGGACACCTGAGTGACTCAGTTCATCGAACTTCCAACTTCTGACTTTGGCTCAGGTCATAATTTCAGGGTTTGTGAGATCAAGCCTCGTGTCGGGCTCTGTGCTGGCAGCATGAAGCCTGCTTGGGATCCTCTCTCTCCCTCTCTGCCCCTGCCCCCCACCCAAAATAAAGAAATAAATAGAAAAAAGTATATTAGTTAAAAACTAGAAAATTATTTTACTGAGTACAATAATGAAAATATATGAAATATAAGCAAAGCCATTTGTGATATCTACTTTTCTACATTTGTGCTCTCTTCCCATTTGTGACATCTGTGAGTTTTTATCTCCTTTTTCACAGCTCAGTTATAAATTTAAAGAGATTTTTAAAGATGCATCCAAGTTTCTTCACAGTACTTGCTTTCCCAGGTTTTTAGATAAAGAGGTAAATAAAGTATATTTTTGCTAATTATTTTGACTTAATGGATTTTAACAAGATATATAAAACTTGTATAATTTTATGTTTTAAAAATATAATTCATTTATAATAAAACTTTAAGCTAAAAAATAACTATGATGATATATTTAAAGACTTTAGGGATCAGATAGATTAAAAACAAAAAAACAACAAACAAAAACAAAAAACAAAAAACAAAAAACAAAAAACAAAAAACAAAAAAACCCCACTATCTCCCTTCTTCTCCCCAGGCAGGGAATTCTTTGGTTTTGTCTGCAAATACACTAGTCAAACATCTTTTTGCACTGGCATACATAATGGTAAAGCTTTAACTGTGGGTCTGTTCAGCTTGAAAGAGCCTATATTCTACTAAATTATCTAGCAAGGTATTTGATTACTTTTATGCCACTCATTTTTGAACTGTAACTTGTTGGGCAGCATAGGTTTGAGAGACTAATGACAAAGCATTATTTCTATTTGCAATTCAAGCAAGTTTTGATTTTACTCTTTCTTCTATCATATATTGGTGTACAAGATTTCTTCCATGACATGAGTCATCTATATCAGTGGTTCTCAACCATAAACAATTTGCTCCCTAGGAGACTTTTGAAACTACCTAAAGATATTTTTGGTTGTCACAATTGTGTATGTGTGTGTGTGTGTGTGTGTGTGTGTGTGTGTGTGTGGTGGGGAGAGTGCTACTGGCAGCAGGTAGAGGTCAGGTATGCTGCTAAATCTACAATATACAGGATAGTTCCCTCTCCAACAAAGAATGATCAAATATCAGTATTATCAAGGGTGGGAAACCCCAATGTGTAGCCTAAATTCATATTATGTTATTTAGCATCAAATTAGCAACAACAACAAAAAACCCCCACAACTATCTGCTTTACTTTATACTACAAATTTATTTTTATAGGAAATAGTTACTTGGCATAAATTTTACAATGACTGTTAACATTTAACAAGCATATCATTTGTACCATGTGCCAAACAACATTGTAAGCATTATGCAATACGGATCTCATAAAACTTAAAAAATATGTCAGGGAATATAACTATCAACTTTTAAAAAAAGAGATAAAGGCGGTTTCAAAGGTATTAGTTCAGTTTCCCATATAACATCAATATTAAATGGAAGTGTTGAACTCATTGCCCCCAAATTTTTACTCCAAAATCAGTCTCAATCTGCTCACAGGGGAGGAGAGAATAAACTCAATAGCATATATCAGGTACTTCCCAAGTGCCACATGGAGGAAGAAATTATCAATTTAATTTATATTTAATATAACTTAATATAAATCCCCTTACTAGATGTGCATTAGCTCATTTCCCTGCACTAGGAATACACAAGCTTTATCTTATATGTGAGCATTCCCAGACTATCCAGATATCTTCCTATAAGACAGTTGGAGGGATTAGAAAATTTAGTTTATGGAATTAACAATGGGGTTTGTGGAGTACTAAAATCTACATTACACAATAAGAACATATACATATTGTACCTTTTGCTGTCTCATTAATTCTCTCTCAGTGCTCATTGCCCTGTCCCTGCTCATGGCCTTTGGCAGGACTGCCTCCTGATTAAGGAAACTCTTTTTTTCCCCTGTAATTAAGCACTCTATTAATACACATTTTTGAATATTGAGTTTTTGCGCATTAATTTCTATGATTTATAATAGGACTCATTTTCTCCCATCCCACTGTCATTAGGATAACTTATTACTATTGTTCCTTGGTTTTACATTAAAGTCGAGAACTGCACAAAATCATAAACATTTGATAGACTTTCTGTGAAATGGTGATATTCTTTCCACAGATATCCTTACAACTTATGGTTCAATTCTTCACATCTATCTTACATCTCTTACATCTATCCCCTTCTCCAGTCTTACATTTCTCTTGGCGTTTATTACTGCTTGATATCATAGTCTCTCACAATTACAATATCTGGTAAACAAGAGCAGATTCTTGACTCTTTGGTTGAAAGGTAAGTCTGGCATATAGCTCCTTGAGACTAAATATTTGTTAGAAAATCATTAAAAGAGGTAGTCTTACTCAACATTTCCAGCCTATATTCAGACACCCCCCATAAAAGCTTCCTCAAGAAATTGATATTTCTTTTTGTTTGTACTATACAAGACTCTTTGCTGTTGTTTTCTGGCATCTAGTGTTATATCGTAAATATAAAGATAAATTAATTCTAAAAAAATGCCAAATAATTTAGATGAATGAATTCACTTGATGACATTCCTTCTATGCATATATTTTCTGTTAATATTTTGATCATAGTTTCATTGAAATTTTATGTATTTTAATTGATTCTTCTGGAAAGTGGTATATAGGCATTATCAGATTTCCACAGGGTACACACACATAAAAGTTTAACAATCTTTGATTCAGGCTTTATGCCTAGAAATAAAACTGCTAGTTCACTGGCTATGACTATCTTCAACTTTAACAGATAATGTTTAAATATTTTTTGAAGTGCTATTACCAATGTATCTTCCCAAAGTCAGGACATAAAGTTGCCCATTGCTACATATCTGCAGAATCACTTCATGTTTCCAGACTTAAAATTTTGTCAGTGTGATCAAAATTTAAATTTAATTTGCATTTCTTTGATTCCAGTGAATTTAAGACCTCTCCAAATACTTTTTTATTAACTGAATTTCTTTTTTTAATTTAATTTTATGTAGTTTTATCCAAATGTTTTCCTCATTATTCTATTTTTATATCTGAAAGCTTTTATGTTAATAGTATTTTTTCATTAATTTGTGTCAAAATTTGCAGTTAAATATATACATTGCTATTGATTACTGTCTACCATGTTATGACTTCTTTTTTCATTCCACTATATGCCTTGATTTGTTTTAAATATCTCATTTATCAATAGTTTTAAGAATTATTCCCATCCTTCTAGTTTTCTAGTGTTTTCCTTTTTTTTCTTTTTTGCTGGTTAACATTTCTGTTGAATACTTAGCTCATTAGTAGTCAAACATTCCTTTTTTTTTTTTTTTTTTTTTAGTAAGGCTAGAAATTTTCAGTTAAATACCTCTTTGGTTATTTAGTTATCCTTTGGTTTAAAAAGTTAATTTTATAATTGTGTTTAATCCAAGAATAGTTTAGAATTATTTTTCTTATTTGCAAACATGTGAGGATTTTCTGGTTTATTTTAGTTTTCTAACTGTTTATAGTAAGGTTAACATGCTGTTTTACCCCATTATATGTTCAATACTGGAAAGTTCTATGTGTTTTTGGAAAAAACGTATATTCTACAAATTGATAAGTGGATTTTTTCATAAACATCCATTTATTAAGATCTCCTAATTTCCCTGATTCTTTCTTGCTCACTTTCTTTGTTATCATTTTATTGTCAATTACCAATATTAAGACTCTGATTTTGAATGTGGATTGACCAAATACATATTATAATTTTTAATCTTTGTTTTATATTCATTAAAGCCATAGTGTAGATGCATAACTTATAAATTTCTGGTGAAGTAATATTTAGTCATTTATGGAATAAATGTATTTAATCCCTAGTAATACTTTGTAAATTTTTTTTATATTAATTTAGACATACCACCTCTCTTTGGTTACCATTTGTATGCTTTATATTTTTACAACCATTTATTTCACCCTTTATTATTTTGGTTTAGTTATATATGATTCAGCTTCATAAATAGTCAGAAGTTTTTAAATGTTTTCTTTAACATTTACTCATTTTTGAGAGGCAGAGAGAGGCAGAGCGTGCATGGGTGAGAGGCAGAGAGCTAGAGAGACACAGAATCTGAAGCAGGCTCCAGGCCCTGAGCAGTCAGCATAGAGCCCAATTTGGGGCTGGAACCCACTAACCGTGAGATCATGACCTGAACCAAATTCGGAGGCCTAACTGACTGAGCCACCAAGGCATCCCTGAAGTTTTTAAAATAAATCTATTCTGGCGCATCCCAGTGGCTCAGTCAGTTAAGCGTTGGACTTTGGATCAGGTCACGATCCCGCTGTTTGTGGGCTCGAGCCCCATGTTGGGCTCTGTGCTGATAGCTCAGGGCCTGGAGCCTGCTTCAGATTCTGTCTTTCTCTCTCTGCCCCTTCCCTGCTCATGCTCTCTCTCTCTTTCTCTTTCTCTCTCTCTCTCTCTCTCTAAAATGAGTAAACATTTAAAAAAATTAAAAAAAAATCTATTCTAAAATTCTACTTTTTTTCTAATGGAGCATTTGGTCCATATAGAATTAATGTAATTACTAATATATTTCAGTTAAATCTACTACTTTATTTACGCATCATGTTTTCCCTACTTAATCTGCATTTCTTCCTCTCTTTAGTTTTCCAACTGGATTATTTTTATCATTAATTTTAAATTTATTTTAAATTAAATTAAATTTTAATTCTAATTAATTATTTTCATTACTGTGTAAATTTAATATTTGTTCAATTTGTTACCCTCAAAAATAAAATGTATATTTTTATTTCATCAACATATAATTTTAATTTAAAAAATCTCCCTTTCTCACCAATAACATTAAAAACACTTTATGCCATTTTACACACTTTACAGCTTATTTACCTTCTATTTTTTCCATGATTTTAATTCTCTTATTTTAAATAAAATCTCACAAGGCATTACTATTATTTACTCACATTTTTATCACACTTTGGCTCTATATTCATCTTCTAATTCCATCAGTAATCATGCTCCATCTGCCTGAGTTACATCTTTTGGAATTTCTCTTTTTGAGGCTTTACTGTAATTAACTCGTGTGTGCGTGTGTGTGTGTGTGTTTTAGAAATATGCTTTTATTGCATCCTCATTTGTGGTATACATTTTTACTAATCTTAAAATTGTATGTTGGTAATTATTTTTCAACTCATTGGAAGATCATTTCTTTCAGAGAAGATATTTTGTTTTTGCAAGGTATCAAAGTCTGTGGAAGTCAGAGACCATCATAAATAACAATTCATCATGAGACTGAAATTTCTAGCTACCAAAAAAAAAAAAAAAAAAAAAAAAAAAAACACATAAAACTGCTGTCCTATAGCCATGATTTCTCAGAGATTTTTTTTTTTTTTCTTGCTGTTTTTTTGACTATTTCACTCTTGCAGTCTCCTGGAAGAGGGCGTTTTCATGGGGGAAGAAGCGGGTTTCTTTCTTTAAATTTCATTCTAACTCTGTGACCCTTAAGATCTTTTATTGGAAGTGGGTTTCCTGTAACTCACCCAGACAATGAACCTGGTCTTTCATCTCCTTTTCCCTCAAGGCCACTGGCTTAAAGCTTCAGTTTGCTTTGACCTTAAAACTCCCTCAGGGCAAAAGTTATTAGGGAGGTATTTTTCTTATCTTTCTAGATTTTGACATCCTTCCAAATTTAAGTGGCAATTATCTGCTTTCTCCTCAGCTCTTTAACACTCCTAACAAATTAAACACAAAAATAAAAATTACAAAATTTTTCATTGTTTTTGCTGGAAATTTATTCTGAGTAAATGATCCACCATTCTCCTCAACAGATTTTATAGAGGCTTTATTTGTCATGCATGCGCCAACTACTGGGGATAAATTAAGCAGAGGTAATGGTAGATATAATTTCAAAATTTTTTTTGGTAGTAAACTAACTTTACTCCTTATTAGTAAACTTAAACTCCCTAAGTCTTTGGCCACAAATCTGTCCAAAAAACATACATAATTAATGCTTTTATTAGTAATCCCATTTACATAGAACCTTAAAAAATCCAGTGAAATAGTTTTTAATCACAAGATAGTTGATTTGAGTAATATTCTCATTATAAATTAGAATTATTAGTTTAATGATACAAATTAATATAAGTACTTCAGGGACTTTGTTATTCAGGTTACAATGTACTATAAAATAATAAACACCAAAGATATGCTATTATTTCCTAATATAAACAATCAAGAGTAATGTATCCTAGGTAACTACACTCATCATGGTGAGCATTGAGCATTGACTAATGTAAACAATTATTGAATCAGGATGTTGTACATCTGAAACTAACATAACACTGTATGTTAATTATGCATCAATAAAAAAAAGAGTAACGTGCTCCATAATAAACCAAAGTTAGTAGACCATAATAACTGACCAGTTTTAGAACTCTAAAGGAAATAAGCAAAATAACTGAAAATCATAGACTCTGCTCTCAAACTATATATGTACATGCACACACACACACTCCTTCCTAATGGATAAAAGCTAAGCATTTGCAATTTCTTCAATTATTTTAAGTCCTCAAATAAAATTCAAAATTTAGATATAATGTTCTTTTTTTTAAAGCAAGCACTGAAGAAAGAAATTAAAATAAACAAAACAAACTATAATAATAGCAGCAGCAAATAAACCAGATGGAAGTTTTAGGGGAATTATAGTTAATGGAGTGTCATTCCTAAAGAAAGTTGAAAAAATTGATAGAGGCATAAGAAACCACACATATCCCAATCCATTACATGGGAGGTATCTATTACTGGTGGAAATATTAGGGGAAGAGAACCACAAAAAGAATGAAACTACTCTCTTTATTGAAGCCCTAATGCACATAAAGTACTTTAGAGTACATCTAGGTAAAAATAATAGCATCTCCTAAGGCAATATGCTTTTTAGAGTCTAGGGATTTTTCCCTTTTACAGAAAGGCTTTTTGAAACCTGGTGTGATTTTTTTGAAGACAACTATCTTGATCTGAACACAGATAATTTTACTGTTCCTAGTTAAATATTTAAAGATTCATTTATGGTATTCAGTTATGGCTCTTTAAACATGACAGAACACATGACTTTCCTTATTGAAACTGAATAATGGACCATTGTTCTTTCTCTCTTCATCTAGTTTTAATATACATCAGGCATTACACAAATCTGGCACTTCTAGGAATATAAAAAGTTACATCCAGCATTTAAAAGGATGTGGGAGTGTGCTTTTTGGCATATTGTTCAATAGAATTCAATTCACAAATGTCCACTGCTTTTCTTCTCTCAATTAAAAAAAAAAGTAATAGTTATCTCAAAAATTGCAAGTAAACTAATAAAGAAAACTGAAATCACTTTGACTCCATCCTGTAATCATTTTGAATAAACATATATTTCTTTCCAGGATGGATATATCTATTTCTGACTGTATTTGCAATGGTTAATTAAAAAACCTCACATGTGGGACAAAATAAAATTTTCATAGTCTACATTTACCTGTCATGGGCTGTCTAAAATTCAAAAATTGTTCTTTATTTTATTCTTTTATTTAACTAATACTTATTGAGTTCCTGGTATTAGATAAGGACTGTTAAAATCACTGGGAATACAAAAAAGAGTCAAACAGATAAATCTTTGCCTTCATAGAAATTATACTTCTGGGGTGCCTGGGTGGCTCAGTTGGTTAAGCATCTGACTCTTGATTTTGGCTTATGGTTCATGAGTGCAAGCCCCATATCAAGCTCTGCGCTGACAGCGCAAGCCTGCTTGAAATTCTCTGTCTCCCTCTCTCTTTCCCCTACCCTTCCCATTCCCCTTCTCCCTCTTTCTCTCTCAAAAGTAAATAAGTAAACATAAAAAAAAAGAAATTCTATTTCAGTGGTGTATGGCAGGGCACAGGGCAGAAGAACACACACCTGCACCACATGGCTCTGAGAGAGTCTAATCTAATTGTGTGTCATAGATGACTCTACTCACCTCACCCTAGGTCAGGCCCTGAGTGGGAGAAAAATTCTGGGTTAGGCTAAAATTTCTCAGATAGAGCCACAAAAGTACAATCCATAAAATGACATATTAATAAATTGGACTTCATCAAATTAAAATCTTCTGTTCTTCAAATGAAACTTAAGGAACTGACAAGACAAACCACAGGTTGGATGAAACTATTTGCAAATCATAGGTCTCATGAACAGCATATAAAGAACCCTCACTACTCAGTAGCAGGGAAACAACTCAATTAAAAAGTAGGCAAAAAATAGTTAAAAAGACACTTCACCAAAAGAAAACATAGTGATGGCAAATGAGAACATGAAGAGATCTTCAGTATCATTAGTCATTAGGGACATACAAGTTAAGCCATAAGTAAATACTACTACACATTTATTAGAATGACTAAATTAAAAAAAAAATGACTATACCATTTGTTGGCAAGGATGTGTAGGGACTGGGACATCTGTACATTATTGGAAAAAATGTAAAATAGTACATCCACTTTGAATATGGCTATATGTGATTGTCCTTTTGTATGTATCAGTGTTTACTGTATAACAAACCATGACAAAATTGTGATTTATAAGAATATTATTTGGATGTAATTTCTCATGTATACATTTTGTTTTCTCTATTTCACCTTGTGATTGAACATTTATGCCCTGGTAAAGCTCTCTTTGAGCACCTTTCATAACACCACCTTCTCAGTCAAGAAATTTCCATTATTACATATTTGCATACGTAATGCTAGGTTCCTTTTCTATAAACAGAGGTATGACTTCTGGCATATTAGCTATGTTGCAGTCAGTGAAGCTTTTTCCAGAATAGGTACTCTCCTTATATCACACCAAAATTTAATTTTTTTTTCTTTCGGTTTTATTGAGGTATAATTGACACACAGCAGTGTATGTTTAAGCCGTATAGCATCATAACGTGACTTATATATACTGCAAAATGATTTCCACAATACATTTTATTAACATCCGTAGTAACCAACTAAACAAAACATAGTAACCTCACATAGTAACCAACTAAACAAAAACAAAACACAGAAAGAAATACGTTTTTTCCTTGTGATGAGAACTTTTAGGATTTACTTCCTTAGCAACTGTCAAATATACCTTATAGTAGTGCTAACTAGAGCCATCATATTTCAGACGCCGCTGGTTAGGCCAGTTTGGGACTGGTGATCTCAGATGGCATCATTCACGTTTGTGTTTGGCATTCTGGTGTTTTAGGTTGTCTGAGATGGACTTTTATTTCTCCAGGGTATTATTACTCCTTAATGGCTTTAAATACCATTTTTTAATTCAGTTTTCATAATTGTTATGGTCTATAATCTTAATTTAATGTAAACTTCTCTGGCATTCTTAAGAATAGAAATTTCAATCACAAATTAAAAAAAAAAAACACTGGGTCTTTACCATATAGATACTAACATTTTTATTTCTATCTTCCAGGAATCTTAAATTTGACTTTATATTTTCCACACCCATATCATTTTCTGTTAAGAAAAGAGTTTCTAAACCAGCTCTTCCAGATCAATAATTTATCGTTGGTTCTGTATTATTTTTTTATTTAAAATATTACATTTTTTTTACACTTGGTGGCTCCATGTGAGTCTTCATAATTGCAAGTACTAACTTCCTGTCCTCAGTAGCTTTCTTTCATCTATTGTAAGCCTATTCGGCTTGTCACTTTCGTTGTAACAATGATTGTACTCTTCAATTATCTAATTATTCTTCCATTAGTTCATTTCCCTTGATGAGATCAGCCAATTTGGCCGTTAACATATATTTGAGGAGGGTGGCGGACATCCAGGTCACTCATGCCCTTCTAGTGAATGTTAGCTGGTATGTAGCCTAAAGCAGACAGTCTCAGTGCCACAGTTTGGGATTGGCCACTGCCATTGGCCACGTACTAGTTTCTGCCTTGATATATCCTGAGCTTAGGCACTGGTTTTCTTTTATAAATACCTTTTTTTTCCCCCACCATGTTTGCAAGGACTGAGCAGGAATTTTTGATCACACAGTCACTCATGTTCTATAGTTATGTTTATTTCCAATTTTGACACCTAGATCTCTTCCACACTCTACTGCCATTTCTCTCACATAGCAGGTCAGAGTTGCCTTTTTTTTTTTTTTTTTTGCCAAGAGTGACACTCATATTAAAAATTGTTCTTAATATGTCATATTCTTATATTTCTCCACGGTTTTGGTGGCATCTCCAGTGACAGGTCTGGAACAAAAGTTAGCTAGTTTCCCCAATTCTAGTTTATTACTCATCATTTATTAAAAGTATACACTATTGATAGACTATACTTAAATGGCATGATAATTTTTATTTCTTATTATGATCACAAACTAAGTAAAAGAATGATAAACATAAGCTACACTATGTTAAAATATATTTGTTTTCCAATTTTACTAATTAACCATGATTTTCCAACTTAAGTACACATTATAATTACACAGAGGACTTGCGAAAACACAAATTCCTAAGTCCCTAACACCAGACTTGCTGAATCCTACATCTGGGGTGGTGCCAGAAAATTTGAATTTCTAACAAGTTCCCAGGTGCTGCTGCTGCTGTATCATTACTATAAAATAATGAGGTTTGACTTGTAACACTTACATTAGCACAACAGAAAGTCAGCTTCGTCTGAGCCCAGGGTTTACTTATTGTCAGCCAAGTAACTCTCAAAATTTTTGATTATTCTTTTAGTATTCCCTGGAAGATTTCAAACTGTTTCCACTATAGCCAATTTGATATATCTGCATGCAAAGACCTGTACACAAATGTTGCATGTAAGAATTTGGTTGGTTGGTACTCCCTGAGGCTGGGTGGGGGGGTGGGGTGGGTAGGGAAGAGAGATTTTAAGAAATTGGGGGCTAGAAATTTCAAAATATGCAGGGTTGACCAGTAGGCTGGAAATTCTGGCAAGAATGTTCCAATTTTAACTTGAAGGTAGTCTTGAAGGTAGCCTTACTTCCTCCTGGGGCATCTCAGTCTTTTCTTTAAAGGTCATTGACTAATTGGATGGAGTCTACCAACTTTATAGAGGATAATCTGCTTTACTCAAAGTCTACTGATTTGAATGTTAATCATTTCTAAAAAATACCTCCACAGCAACATTTAGACTAGTATTTGACAAAAAATCAGGTACTATAGCATTGCCCAGTTGACACATAAAATTAACTTTCATTCCACCTGACATCTAGTTTGGTTTATTCAATGGCCATTTCCACTAGGAGATCTGAGGGAGATAGAAGCATGAGGTCAGGGAAATTAGCCCTCTGGCATCCTACTGGATGTATTATCATAGACCTCACAGCTCCTGTCAACGACATCTTTTATACATGACCCTGTCCTTCCAGTTCTAATTACTCTCATTTTCTCTTGCCCATTGCCATCATGGAGTGGTGACAGACTCTTCTACCTCTCAAGAGTTCAGTGATACAGTACACTTTACAGTTTGCCTAAACTCTACTCATCCCTTTGAAAATAGCCCCTTTTTAAAAACTTTCCTCGAATTTTCAAATTGGACCATGTTCTCTTTTTCCTTTCAGAAATGGATATACTATTGGATTGGGAATTATTAGATTATTCCTGTGGATACTCTAATCTCTATAGTAAAGCTACAGATGCTTTTTTCACCTTTTAAGGATTTTCTTTTCACTTATAGAGACTACAACCATTCAATATAATTTCCACTTTTACCTTCGAATCTGCTTTCTTTGCAAAGTTATTTCTCAACCCTCCATTGGCTATCAGCAGCATGAAACAGGCTTGATATTTGGAAATACAAGCACTGAAATTGAGCTGATTAGTAGTACAGAAAATAGAAAATAGTCTTCACTATCAAACTGCTTCAGTCATACCTGGCTCTGTTGGAAATACAAGACCAGTTTTCCTTTAGGTCAGTAACTGGTGTCATTTATGCAATGGTGGTAGGAAAATATGGTACTTCTGTATACTTTTTTTTCCCACATCCATCACTTGACTATTCTAAATAGCAAATATACTCCTTCTTGCCTTGTTTGATAGGCTTGGTGTAGCCTGTACCACATCTGTACCTTTCCTACAGATTCAGAGCAATGTTCTCCAACTGCTTGCTGCTCCGTGTAATTATCCCCTGCATCCCTGCCATATGACACAGACTGCCTTCTTGCCTTTGGCTAGGCACTGACAGGACTTTTACAAGACTTTGATATAAAAATGACAGAAAAAAAAAAGCTTCATGAGTTTTGTATAGATTTTAGGATAGAGGAAATAGCATGACACATCAAAACCACAACAAATGCTGTCTTTCTGCTCATTTGCAATTGCACATGTGCTTGTTTTTCCAAGATTTCAAAACCAAGTAGCACAAAAGGCCATAAGTATTTTATGAGTATTCATCTAAACTTATTTTATTAATAGCTATATAAAATTTCATCCACTGGCTGTAATACACTTTAACAGCAATTATTCAATTTTTACATATTCAGATTGTTTCCCCAGATTAACAATTAAATGATCCCTGATAATTATTCTTTTCTGTAAATTTAAATAGAAATCTCTGAGTATAGACATATAATAAATTCTTTATAACTATGTATATTAATTTGCTAGGGATGCCATAACAAAATACCACGGACTGCGAAGTAAATAACAGAAATTTATTTTTTCACAGTTCTAAGAAGGCTAGTTCCAAATTAAGGTGTCGGCAGCTTTACTTTCTCCAAGGCCTCTCTGCTTGGCTTTCAGATGACCTCCTTCTTGCTGTGTCCTCACACGGTTTTTCCTCTGTGTATGCACATCGTTAGTGTCACTTAGTGTGCCCAAGCTTTCTCTTTTTATAGAGATATCAGTAAAATTGGATTAGGGTCCACCCGTATGACCTCATTTAAACTTAATTACCTTTTGAAGGCACTATTTCCAAAGACAGTCTCCTTTTGAGATACAGCTGCTTACAGCTTCAACGTACAGATTTTGAGGGTACATAATTCATCCCCAAACCCAATATATCAGACAAAATACCTGCATTTGTTCATGTGTGCAAAAGGACTATAGAAAGAATAAACTGGTGGGATGTTTTCCCACAAGGGTGTGTGGCAATAGGATGCCAAGGATGAGGATGAGACAGATGATAAAGGATGGGGAGAGAGGTGACACTTTCCTGAGTTTGCCTGTCTGTACAGGGTGGACATTTGGAAGCAAGTTAATGTTTGAGAGAGAGAGAAAGAGAGAGAGGATAGATAGATAGATGATAGATAGATAATAGATTTACATACATAATGGAATTAACAGTGATGGAGGAAAATGGAAAATGGAAAACAAAAATAATGAACTGCATTTTAACTGACTAGCCTAAGTTTGATACATATATATATATATATATATATATATATATATATATATATATATATGACATACATGTAACATCAATATATATGTATGTTGATGTTCATATGAATTTGTTCATTTGTATATCTATTCATTGTATTCATTAGTAGCTCTTTATAGAATGTGATATATGAGACATTTTATATGTTTCATATATAATTTTACACTTTTGTTTTTTGTAATTATGCTTTCTCAATTCTCACTTGACTCTTAAATTTACTTAAAAGCACTTATGAGAGGGGCTCTAGGGTGCATCAGTTGGTTAAGCCTCTGACTCTTGAATTTGGCTCAATTCATGATCTCACAGTTTGTGGGATCAAGCCCTGTGCTGAGCTCTGCAGTAACAGCACGGAACCTGCTTGGAATTCTCTCTCTCCCTCTCTCTCTCATTGCCCCTCCTCTGCTCTCTCTCTCCCTCTCTCTCAAAATAAATAAACATAAAAAAAGGAAACTACCTTACATAAAAAACACTTATGAGATATTATACATTTATGCAAATTATTCCTTTTATTTTTATTATTCTCCCATTACTTCTATTCAAGGAAAAGTTTCGCATTTATAAGACCAAATGCAGGGGCACCTGACTGGCTCAGTTGGTAGAACATGCAACTCTTGATCTCAGGGTTGTGAGTTCAAGCCCCACACTGGGCACAAGAGACTACTTAAAAAATTAAAATAAGAAAAAAATTGTTTTAAAAAAAAGACCAAATGCACATTCACTAATATTAGCATTAGTATATTTGTGGTGATATTCTCTTAAATTTTATATGTATGTATATAATTATACTTCCATATTTTTATTTTTGATATATTGCAACTTTTACTTTCAATTGCAACTGATGGTCCTGGTCATATTAGAATGACATATTTATGCCATACTTTAACAAAATATTTTATGTAAGTGTATATATATACATTTATTTATAAAAATAAAATATGCTATATATTTATAATTCATAAAACTTACAGTGTATGTTTCTGGACTCTATCTGATTTATTATTTGACTACTTTCTTTGAGTAAAGTCATAGAGAGAAAAGATGATTTGCAAGAGCATAAATTTTTTCATTGTGAGAAAAAATATTCAACTATTCAGACAAATTTTCTGATTTATTATGACAGTTTAAAAAAATTCTACATAGGAACAGATTTCTGGGGTGACTCTGAAAAAACTGGAATAGATTTTAATGGATTCAACAAATTTTCAATTATTTTATTAGCAAATATGTTGAAAATATTTCCCATTCTTTTTGTGGTTATCATTGTTTTATGCAATCAGATCAGTTTATTTGGATTAAAGAATTTCTTATTGTTACTATAAGCTTATTATTTTGTTCTTTTTTTTTTTTTTTTAAGAAAGTCAGGACTGAAGGTATGTTTCCTGATCACAATACTGGTTTGCTCATTTATCCCCATATTTAGGTTCAGAAGAGTGATGAAATGGAAGGAGTAATTCTCTGTGTAAACTTTTCCCTTTGAAGAGTTCTCCCATTTGGCCATGAGTACACATGGACTGATATGTGCACCTTTATAAATATGTCGGGGAGCTGTACAACCATGCTTATAAAGAGGCCAACAAGCACTCTGCTTATAACTCAAGAAGAATGCACTATTTCGGCAATATACCAGAATGAATGTCATTTGTATATACCAATGATTGGCCTTTTTCTGTTTCTATTGTGAGACACTATTAAATAATTTCCATTTCTTTGGTATTAAAAGGATGTTTTTATTTTATCGGATCATAAGACCAGAGTGTTTATTGTCCCTCTCTATTTCCATCTGTTTATACCTAGTACATCCATAAATTGTTTGCTGACACTTAAAATTTACTATGGACTTTTGGTGGAATACATTATCCTTTCATCCAAGTATAAAAGTCCACTATTTTTATTTATTTTATTTTATTTATTTATTTTGAGAGAGAGAGAGAGAAAGAGAGTGTGTGTGTACATGAGTGGGGGAGGGTCAGAGAGAGAGGGAGAGAGAGAATCCCAAGGTCTCACTAACTATGAGACCATGACCTGAGCTGAAATCAAGAGTTGGACGCTTAACTAACTGAGCCACCCAGGCACCACCATTTTAAATGATTTTAAATTGATTTTAAATCAATATTCAAATCTACCCATAAAGCTCATTAGACCTTATTCAAACATTATTGACATCTTATTCAATATAATCTATCAGAATTGCAAACATATTATAGCTACTAGTCACTGCAGAAGACTTCTGAAGTAATGGTATTTTTAATAATGAAAACAACACCATTAGTGATAAATACAATATAAAGATTTATTAAAATGTAAGCATTCAAATCTTAAATATTACAAACTATATACCCTTGTTTCTAAAAAGGTGGTACAGCATTAGGCTGTGACTATAATTCATCTAACCTAAGTTTGTTTCCCTGTTTTGACATTTAATATGCTCTGACAACTTCATCAAGTTTCTTCATTTAACACTCTACTCTAGAAGTTTTAAACACTGGTCTCTCAGTATGATATATAATACCTCAAAATTATGAGTAAAGAAAATGCACAGGGAAGAAGGATTGTGAGGACCTTACAGGTTTTCTCTGTCCTAGCCTCAATTTGGATTCTCCACTAAGTGTGGGTATAAAGTCGAAGAGAAGCACTGAAAAGTAGAGTAGAAAAGAATCTATGTGCATTACAAAGACAGATGGAGTGTAGCTAATAAATAAATGATTTATAGAATTTCTGAATCTTCTAGAGATTTTCATTTTGATAGCAGTATCATTTTTTTCTTTTGGACATTTAAGGAAGACAATATATATATTAAATAGGTTTGAAAACACATTTTGGTGTTTTTAGTTAGTAAAGAAAGTTAGTTGTCCATTGTTTAAGTTGATCTTCTTTCTTTTTTTTTTTTAAAGGATCCTCCCATCCCTACAGAGAACACTGCATCTTCCAGCAATCACGTTTGAGATACTTGGAAATTTCATCCATGAGTTGTTTAATATATTGTCAGTTAGGATGTCAACTGAAGGTGCAGGTTGCATAGAGCATAAATGGAAACAATTGTGTTTTAAAATCTAAACTATCATAGCCATTAATCTAGCAGGAGAGTGACATGAGCAATTTTGCATCTTAGAAAGTTAACTGCATCAGCAGAGAAAAGTATAAAGGAGAGTAATACTAGGGAAAAGTTTTACACAGCAGTTGTAGTAACTGAGATGAGATATGGTTATTTGAACTAAGGGAAAGACAATAGAAATGGAAATAAGATAAATTCAAGGATGTTAAAGAAAAAAGTTTTGACAAAATACAGTGACTTATAGTTTTGGGATGTATAAGTATGAAAATGGCAATATTTCTGTTTAGGAAGATCATGGTAACATTAACAGAGAGAATACAGGAGCAAGCTTTATAGACAGTGTGATTACTTCTGTTTGGACACAGTGATTTTTGAAGAGCATATTACTAGAAAATTTACCATTTTTTCTCCCCAGGATTTGCTGCTTTATCCCCAATTTAACATCACTACTTACACAGGTTTTTATGTTTTGTGGTTGACTTTTATTTAAGAAAAATAATGTAAGATCCATATACATCAACACTGATAATTTTGTGTGTGTGTGTGTGTGTGTGTGTGTATATATATATATATATATATATATATATATATATATATATATTTTATATATTCTCCTGTATTTTAATTATTTTCAAAATAACATGTATTTTCACCATTTCTACCACAGAATTTTTTTTACTTTTAGTACTACTTCTCTCATGTTTTATAACTATTACTCTCCCATCTGGCATTACTAATTCCCATATCAACCACTCTCAATGACTACACCAAAGTCAGTTAACCTGGGATATAATGAACCTATTTCTAGTGTCATATTCAATTATCTCACAAAGTTAGTGAATATTTAAAGTAGCAAGTTATTTTCCTAAGTGTGTGGTAATTCTTTCATGATTTGTACTTGTTGATCATTTGGTTACTACTGCTGCCACTTTATTGTCACCATTTTCAAGTAGTGATGATGAAATTTAAAATATGACCATAACTAGATTCAATTATGGTACTAGAAAAAATAGCACCTCTATTAAAAGAAATCATTAGTTTTCCATGTCACCAGAGATACGAGTTTTTTTCAATGTTTTTTTAAATTAATTAATTAGTTAATTAATTTAGAGAGGCAGAGCAGGAGTGGGGGAGGGTCACAGAAAGAGGGATACACAGAATCCAAAGCAGGCTCCAGGCTCTGAGCTGTCAGCACAGAGACCAACGTGGGGCTCGAACTCAGGAACTGTGAGATCATGACATGAGCTGAAGTCAGACACTTAACCAACTGAGCCACCCAGGTGCCCCTGGAGATATGAGTCTTAAAGCTATAAATTGCTAAACATTTTTATATATCATCTTATTGGCGTTTAACCATTCTAGAGAAAGAAGATATGATTTCTCCCTGAGCATGTTTCCTCCACACAGAGACCTCTGCTCTCATGCCACCATTGTCAAAAGGAACCTACAATATAGTTGTAATATTTACTAAATGTGAATAATATCTGGCACATATTTAATACTGTCTATAGCTCTTCATTTGCTCTACTTTCATTTCAATGATTATAGAATGTTTTGTTACAGTTGAGAATTTTTTACTTTTTAGGTTTGTGTTTCCTCATTCCTATTATATTTGTAAATTTAGTAGAATTAAGAAGGGAGAATTGGAAACTTGCATTTTCGCAACTCAACAACAAAAAGGTAAATTCTTCAAATAGAGAAAAGAGCAAAGAACTTAGATAAACATTTCTCCAAAGAAAATATACAAGCAGCCAATAATCATATAAAAAGATGTTTAGCATCATTAATTGTTATAGAAAGGCAAATCAAAACCCATTAGAAGAAAATTCACTTCATACCCCACTTCATATTCTTTGGGATGACCATAATAATAAAAAAAGAAAACCATATATGTAAAGTATTTGTTAAGATGTGGAAAATTGGAATCATCATACATTGCTGGTGAAAATGTAAAATGGTGCAGCTACTTGGAAAGCAATTTTGTGGATTTTCAATTTATATTTTAAATTCCCCTATGACTCAGTCATTAAATGTGTAGGAATATGTCCAAAGGAACTGAAAATAAGTACCTCAGCAAATACATTCACAGGCATGTTCATAACAGCATTATTTACAGGAGCCAAAAGTTAAACAACCCAAATGTCTATCAATGAAAGAGGTATTATTCAGCCATAAAAAGGAAAGAAGTGAGTGTTGCAATGTGGATGAATCTCCAAAACATTACATAAGTGAAAGAAGCCACACACACAAGTTTACATACTGTATGATTCTGTAGGGCCTAAAGGCAGGATGCCCCAGGATGGGCCTTTTTCAGCATGAAGATTATTCTGAGCTGAAGGCAATGGAGGCCTATGGGCTAAAGAGAAACCTTTGCCCTCCCTTAACTGTATAGAAGAATCTAAATTGGAGATCTTTCCCAAAGTAAAGGTTATAGCTGAGATAAATTTTATCGGAGTGACCCCTATGTATGCCAGGGCAAAAATCTAATTACTAAACATCTGTTCTTCTTCTTCTCATCCTATGAACTGCATTTCTTTACTCTGAAGTCCCAGACCACTGCCTCCTCTCCTTAATTCAGAATGACATATATACCTCGCTTTGCCTGATTGTCTTTGAAATTTCTATGTATGTGTGGATTCTCCATATGTATATTAAACTTGATTTTCTCCTGTTAATCTGTCTCATGTAAATTTGACTCTTAGACCAGCTAGAAGGACCCTTGAAGGGGGCAGGAATTCTTGCACTCCAACAATTCCATTTATGTGACATATCCCTAATAGATAAAACCATAGAGATAAAAAGCACAGTGGTGTTTTCCAGAAGCTGGGGCATTGGGTAAAATGAGTAACTGCTTAATGGTATAGCGATTCCTTTCGGCGAGATTAAAATGTTTTGGAATTAAATAGAGATAGTGGTTGCACAACATCGTGGAGATATTAAAAGATAATAAAGTGTTCATTTGGAAATGGTTAATAGTTATATGGATTTCATCTCAATTAAAAAAATTAAATAATGCAAAAAATCATTGCCAGGACCAATAACAAGAAATGTTTTCCCTATTTTTGTTTTGTTTTTTTCCATATGGGTTTTATTGGTTTCAGGTCATATGTCAAAGTCTTTAATTCATTTTTAGTTAATTTTTGTGAGGGATGTAAGATCAAATCCAATTCCATTCTTCTGTATGTGATCATCCAGTTTTCCTATTTTTGAAGAGACTCTCCTTTCCTCATTGAGTTCTCTTGGCTCGCTTGTCAAATATTAGTTGACCGTATATGTGGGGGTTTATATTTATGCTCAATTCAGTTCCATTTGTGTATGCATCTAGTTTTTATGCCAGTGCCATACTATTTATATTACAAAATTTTTGTAGTGTAGTTTGAAATCAGGAAGTGTGATGCCTTCAGTTTTTCTCTTTCTCAAATTGCTTTGGTTATCCAGGGTCTTCTTTCCTTCCATGCAAATTTTAGGATTATTTTTTCTATTTCTCTGAAAAGTACCATTGGGATTTTGCTAGAGATTGCATTGAATCTATAGATTGCTTCTGGTAGTATGGACATTTTAAAAATATTAATTTTTTGTCAATGAATACAGGATAACTTTCCATTTGTTTGTGTCTTCTTCAATTTATCAAATTCTTATAGCATTCAGTCTATAGATCTTTTACTCCCTTGTTGCAATTTATCCATAAGTATTTTATTATTTTTGATGGTGTTGTGAATGGGATTGTTTTCATTTCTTTTTCAGATATTTCCTTCTTGGTGCATAGAAAACACCTGATTTCTGTTATGTTGATATTGGATTCTGCAACTTTAGTGAATTTTTTGATTAGTTCTAACAGTCTTTTGGTGTAGATTTTAGTATTTTCTATACATAATATCACCAGAAACAATTTTTAAAGAAGGAGAGATAGCCCTCAAATAAGAGACAATATTTGCAAATCATATACCTGACATGGGGTTAGTATCTGAAATATATAAAGAACTCATACAACTAAATAGCAAAAAAACAAAACAACGACAACAAAAAACCCCCACAAAATCAAATTAGAAATAGGCAAAGGACCTGAATCAACAATTTTCCAAAGAAGATATCCAAATAGATAACAGATATGTGAAAATGTGATAATCAGGGAAATGTAAATCAAAACCACAATGAGATATTATTTACCAATGTTGGAATGCCTACCATCAAAAAGACAAGACTTAACAAGTGTGGGTGAGGATATGGAGAAAAGGGAACCCATGTGCACTGATGGTGGGAATGTCAATTTATACAGCCACTATGAAAACAGTATAAAATTTCCTCAAAAGATTAAAAATCAAATTACATTATGATCCGGCAATTCCACTTCTGGATATATATCCAAAGGAAATGAAAACAGGATCTCAAAGAGATATCAACATTATCTTGTTCATTGCATCCTTATTCACAACAGCTAAGATATGGAAACAATTAAGTGCCCATGAATGAATAAAGAAGATACGTATACACACAATGGAATATTATTCAGTCATGAGAAAGAAGAAAATCCTGCCATTTGAGACAACTTGGATAGAACTTGAGGACTTTATGCCATAATGAAATAATAGTGAAATCAGTCAGACAGAGAAAGACAAATACAGGATTAACTCACTTATGAGTGGTATCTAAAAAAGTAGTTGCTAGAGCTGGGGGGTGGGCAAGATGGATGAAAGTGGTCAAAAGGTACAAATTTCCAGTTGTAATATCTGATTGGGTTACCCAATTTCATTAAGTATATTCCTGAATATTTGTTTGTTTGTTTGTTTGTTTGTTTATTGTGGTCATGGTAAATACATACTTCTCTTCCATTATATCTTTTAATTTTTACTGCTTATCTATATGATAGTGGTTGAGTTTTTATGTTGATGTTACATTCTATTATATTAGTGAATTATTTTTTCTTTTCAGTTACTATATATGAACAACCAAAAATAACCAGTGATAAAGATATTGTGTGCAAAGGAAGATAATATTTTCATTCTTTTACAATTTTTTTAATATCTTTAAATGTTTATTTTTGAGAGACTGAGAGAGAGAGAGAGCATGAACAGGGGGAAGGGAAGAGAGTGGGGAACAGAGGATCTGAAGTGGGTTCTGGGCTGCTAGCAGAGAGCCCGATGTGGGGTTCAAACTCACAAACCATGAGATAATGGCTTGAACCGAAGTTAGATGCTTAACCAACTGGGCCACCCAGACACCCCTCTTTTACAATTCTTTTGCCTGCAAATATCACCCCTTTCAAAACTGTACCATTTTTCTAATTGTTTTCCCATTAAGTAAGATATGGCTTCAGGAAAAAATTGTATTTCAAGTTCTTACCACCCAGATCCTACTCCCTGCCTCATTTTGCACCCCTGACTGACATCTATCAGTAGGAAATCTTCTTCCCTAAGTAATCTTCTTTATGTTTTTTCTGTCCATTAATATTTCAAACTCGTGGAGAACACAGACCATAATGATTATTTTTGTAATTATTCTCTTTACTACACAGAGCACTGTTTTCATGAAACAAGTGCTTTAAACAATCTAGACTCATAAATTGTATGATTCCAAACAGAGTAAAACAGGGCAATAATGTGATAGTGTAGTAATATTATGAAGAGAATTTAAAACATATTTATTAGTTGTAAAGTAGGTAAACAAGTACTTATATAATATGATTTTAAAAGTCCAATAATTCCTTGAATATCCATACTGTTTTATATTCCACTTTGAAAAAGCATAATTGCTTACCAAAGCAAAAGACACAGGATTCCTTATGCACACCTCAACTTATGATTGGGACACCAACATGGTCCATACACACTATCTCTTTTTTTCATAGGTAATAACTTGAAGTTATCTGTGAATGATTTTAAACTATTTTTCAGGAAGTAATGGTTGGCATTCACTTTGTTTTCTTTCTGAATTTTTGTTTTTTCTCTATTGATACAAAATTTTGATACTAGGAAGCCCTTAGAAGAACTGAGAATTTTGGAACCAGGAAGGGCAACATCATAGAGGATGCCCAAAACCAAATCCTTGCAAAAATTGAGCAAAGTCTTCCTTGATGATTTAAAACTTTGTTCTAGAGGTACACCTATGAATTGAATAAATCAAAAAGAGTGAGGCTAAATTGTTCCAGTGATTGAATGCCAAGATCACTTTGTCATAGGGGTTAACATTAATACAAATAATAATACATTTTAATATCAGTAGTTTGTGTGTGCATGCTGTCATTCATTAGCATCTCCTTAAATGATGGCTCTTCCTTTTAAACTGCCTTTGTCCATTAAAATCGATGCTCAATACACCTAAAACTAATACAATACTGTATGTTAAGTATACTGGAATTAAAATTTAAAAAACTTAATTAAAAATCAATGCTAGAGTGAGAGAATTGTGTTCAAACAGATGAGAAATCTTACTTAAAGTCTCTCTTTTAATTCTATGAAGAAAATCTGTATGTGCATGATCAGACTCAAAAAAATTCTTTTTTCTTGGCCTATAAAAATGGTATTAGTGGGAAGTCTGCAAGGCCTCAGTAGAAGGATGATTCTTGGACTGGACATTCTTAAAAGGGTAATTCCTGTTACAGTGTTTAGGTTTGCATTATCTTTAGCTTTTAGCAACATATAAAATACTGTCTAAACATTTAGAAAATTCCAAGCAGTCTTAGATTGAGAAGCTAATGTTTTTTAAATTTATTTATTTATTTTTGAGAGACAGAAACAGAAGGAGAGAGCACAAGCCGGGGGCGGGGAGGGGGGTGCAGCGGTACGCAGAGACAGGGAGGGAGATCGAGAATCCCAAGCATGCTCCACGTTGTCAGTACAGAGCCAGAATTAGGGCTCAGTCCCACAAATTGTGAGATCATGACCTGAGCTGAAACCAAGAGTCAGATGCTTAACCCACTGAGCCACCCAGGCACCCTGAGAAGCTAAATTTGTATGTACTGCCTATGGTCTCATCATATCAGCTTTTGATATTTTAATTTTTTTTTTTCAACGTTTTTATTTATTTTTGGGACAGAGAGAGACAGAGCATGAACGGGGGAGGGGCAGAGAGAGAGGGAGACACAGAATCGGAAACAGGCTCCAGGCTCCGAGCCATCAGCCCAGAGCCTGACGCGGGGCTCGAACTCACGGACCGCGAGATCGTGACCTGGTTGAAGTCGGATGCTTAACCGACTGCGCCACCCAGGCGCCCCAGCTTTTGATATTTTAATAGCAAAATTAAAAAGAGGAAAAAATCCTAGAATCTCTAATTACTAGTGGTATAGCAAATCTACATAATTATATAGTTAAATGATGTTCACGGAGTGAAAAAAAAACAAAGTCACTACTGGAACTGGGATGACATCTTTACTTACTACTGCAAGAAAGATATAATCATTTTGGAAAATATTTTTTATGGATCATGAATTCACACATGTAGCTTCTCCCTCCTCCATCTACCCTTGCCATACTCTTGGAAAGTGCATATATTAAGAGAAGGAAAATGAATGACACAGTGAGAACAATTTTGAGAAGGGAAAATTGTTTAGGGGTTAGACAGTTGAAAGGTCAGCTATGTAATAAAAAATTCATTCCAAGACTAGGAAGTTTAGTAGCCTGGAAAAATTCCTTGTTGAAATAAATAGCCACATTCTTCAGAACAGCAGCCTGTCAGAACCAAAGAGCAATTTACAACTCCATACCCTACAAGCATGGGGAGGAGTGGATGTTCTTAGACACATGCAACTGAAAAATGAACCAAAGGAATTCAAACTGGTTTTAGGTCTCCATTGCTTTTAAAGACACATGGGGAACTGATCATATTTCTTATTCTGAAACAAATTTTTAATATCATGGGAAGACATGTCCAAATAATAAATCAGCTGCCAGTTGAGAGACAGCAGAACTCTATGGACATACCGCCTATAGAATTATTATTTATCTTGGTTTCCGGAAGATGGCGGCGTAGGAGGACGCGGGGCTCACAGCGCGTCCTGCCGATCACTTAGATTCCACCTACACCTGCCTAAAGAACCCAGAAAACCGCCAGAGGATTAGCAGAACGGAGTCTCCGGAGTCAAGCCCAGACTAGAGGCCCACGGAAGAGGGTAGGAAGGGCGGCGAGGCGGTGCGCGCTCCACGGACTGGCGGGAGGGAGCCGGGGAGGAGGGGCGGCTCGCCGGCCAAGCAGAGCCCCCGAGTCTGGCTGGCAAAAGCGGAGGGGCCGGACAGACTGTGTTCCGACAGCAAGCGCGACTTAGCGTCTGGGAGGTCATAAGTTAACAGCTCTGCTCGGAAAGCGGGAAGGCTGGAGGACAAAGGGAGGGAGAGCTGCTGAGCCCCCGGACGGCAGAGCTCAGCTTGGCGGGGAACGAAGGCGCCAGCGCCATCTCCCCCGCCCATCCCCCAGCCAAAATCCCAAAGGGAACCAGTACTGCCAGAGAACTTGCTCGCTCCGTGCAAACACCCAACTCTGTGCTTCTGCGGAGCCAAACCTCCGGCAGCGGATCTGACTCCCTCCCGCTGCCACAGGGCTCCTCCTGAAGTGGATCACCTAAGGAGAAGCGAGCTAAGCCTGCCCCTCCAGCCCCCGTGCACCTTGCCTACCCACCCCAGCTAATACGCCAGATCCCCAGCAACACAAGCCTGGCAGTGTGCAAGTAGCCCAGACGGGACACGCCACCCCACAGTGAATCCCGCCCCTAGGAGAGGGGAAGAGAAGGCACACACCAGTCTGACTGTGGCCCCAGCAGTGGGCTGGGGGCAGACATCGGGTCGGACTGCGGCCCCGCCCACTAACTCCAGTTATACACCACAGCACAGGGGAAGTGCACTGCAAGTCCTCACCACGCCAGGGACTCTCCAAAATGACCAAACGGAAGAATTCCCCTCAGAAGAATCTCCAGGAAATAACAACAGCTAATGAACTGATCAAAAAGGATTTAAATAATATAACAGAAAGTGAATTTAGAATAATAGTCATAAAATTAATCGCTGGGCTTGAAAACAGTATACAGGACAGCAGAGAATCTCTTGCCACAAAGATCGAGGGACTAAGGAACAGTCACGAGGAGTTGAAAAACGCTTTAAACGAATTGCAAAACAAAATGGAATCCACGATGGCTCGGCTTGAAGAGGCAGAGGAGAGAATAGGTGAACTAGAAGATAAAGTTATGGAGAAAGAGGAAGCTGAAAGAAAGAGAGATAAAAAAATCCAGGAGTATGAGGGGAAAATTAGAGAACTAAGTGATACACTAAAAAAAAATAATATACGCATAATTGGTATCCCAGAGGAGGAAGAGAGAGGGAAGGGTGCTGAAGGGGTACTTGAACAAATTATAGCTGAGAACTTCCCTGAACTGGGGAAGGAAAAAGGCATTGAAATCCAAGAGGCACAGAGAACTCCCTTCAGACGTAACTTGAATAGATCTTCTGCACGACATATCATAGTGAAACTGGCAAAATACAAGGATAAAGAGAAAATTCTGAAAGCAGCAAGGGATAAACGTGCCCTCACATATAAAGGGAGACCTATAAGACTCGTGACTGATCTCTCCTTTGAAACTTGGCAGGCCAGAAAGGCGTGGCACGATATCTACAGTGTGCTAAACAGAAAAAATATGCAGCCGAGAATCCTTTATCCAGCAAGTCTGTCATTTAGAATAGAAGGAGAGATAAAGGTCTTCCCAAACAAACAAAAACTGAAGGAATTTGTCACCACGAAACCAGCCCTACAAGAGATCCTAAGGGGGATCCTGTGAGACAAAGTACCAGAGACATCACTACAAGCATAAAACATACAGACATCACAATGACTCTAAACCCATATCTTTCTATAATAACACTGAATGTAAATGGATTAAATGTGCCAACTAAAAGACATAGGGTATCAGAATGGATAAAAAAACAAGACCCATCTATTTGCTGTCTACAAGAGACTCATTTTAGATCTGAGGACACCTTTAGATTGAGAGTGAGGGGATGGAGAAGTATTTATCATGCTACTGGAAGCCAAAAGAAAGCTGGAGTAGCCATACTTATATCAGACAAACTAGACTTTAAATTAAAGGCTGTAACAAGAGATGAAGAAGGGCATTATATAATAATCACAGGGTCTATCCACCAGGAAGAGCTAACTATTATAAATGTCTATGCGCCAAATACCCGAGCCCCCAGATATATAAAACAATTACTCATAAACATAAGCAACCTTATTGATAAGAATGTGGTCATTGCAGGGGACTTTAACACCCCACTTACAGAAATGGATAGATCATCTAGACACACAGTCAATAAAGAAACAAGGGCCCTGAATGATACATTGGATCAGATGGACTTGACAGATATATTTAGAACTCTGCATCCCAAAGCAACAGAATATACTTTCTTCTCGAGTGCACATGGAACATTCTCCAAGATAGATCATATACTGGGTCACAAAACAGCCCTTCATAAGTTTACAAGAATAGAAATTATACCATGCATACTTTCAGACCACAATGCTATGAAGCTTGAAATCAACCACAGGAAAAAGTCTGGAAAACCTCCAAAAGCATGGAGGTTAAAGAACACCCTACTAACGAATGAGTGGGTCAACCAGGCAATTAGAGAAGAAATTAAAACATATATGGAAACAAACGAAAATGAAAATACAACAATCCAAACGCTTTGGGATGCAGCGAAGGCAGTCCTGAGAGGAAAATACATTGCAATCCAGGCCTATCTCAAGAAACAAGAAAAATCCCAAATACAAAATCTAACAGCACACCTAAAGGAAATAGAAGCAGAACAGCAAAGACAGCCTAAACCCAGCAGAAGAAGAGAAATAATAAAGATCAGAGCAGAAATAAACAATATAGAATCTAAAAAAACTGTAGAGCAGATCAACGAAACCAAGAGTTGGTTTTTTGAAAAAATAAACAAAATTGACAAACCTCTAGCCAGGCTTCTCAAAAAGAAAAGGGAGATGACCCAAATAGATAAAATCATGAATGAAAATGGAATGATTACAACCAATCCCTCAGAGATACAAACAATTATCAGGGAATACTATGAAAAATTATATGCCAGCAAATTGGACAACCTGGAAGAAATGGACAAATTTCTAAACACCCACACTCGTCCAAAACTCAATCAGGAGGAAATAGAAAGCTTGAACAGACCCATAACCAGCGAAGAAATTGAATCGGTTATCAAAAATCTCCCAACAAATAAGAGTCCAGGACCAGATGGCTTCCCAGGGGAGTTCTACCAGACATTTAAAGCAGAGATAATACCTATCCTTCTCAAGCTATTCCAAGAAATAGAAAGGGAAGGAAAACTTCCAGACTCATTCTATGAAGCCAGTATTACTTTGATTCCTAAACCAGACAGAGACCCAGTAAAAAAAGAGAACTACAGGCCAATATCCCTGATGAATATGGATGCAAAAATTCTTAATAAGATACTAGCAAATCGAATTCAACAGCATATAAAAAGAATTATTCACCATGATCAAGTGGGATTCATTCCTGGGATGCAGGGCTGGTTCAACATTCGCAAATCGATCAACGTGATACATCACATTAACAAAAAAAAAGAGAAGAACCATATGATCCTGTCAATCGATGCAGAAAAGGCCTTTGACAAAATCCAGCACCCTTTCTTAATAAAAACCCTTGAGAAAGTCGGGATAGAAGGAACATACTTAAAGATCATAAAGGCCATTTATGAAAAGCCCACAGCTAACATCATCCTCAACGGGGAAAAACTGAGAGCTTTTTCCCTGAGATCAGGAACACGACAGGGATGCCCACTGTCACCGCTGCTGTTTAATATAGTGCTGGAAGTTCTAGCATCAGCAATCAGACAACAAAAGGAAATCAAAGGCATCAAAATTGGCAAAGATGAAGTCAAGCTTTCGCTTTTTGCAGATGACATGATATTATACATGGAAAATCCGATAGACTCCACCAAAAGTCTGCTAGAACTGATACATGAATTCAGCAAAGTTGCAGGATACAAAATCAATGTGCAGAAATCAGTTGCATTCTTATACATTAACAATGAAGCAACAGAAAGACAAATGAAGAAACTGATCCCATTCACAATTGCACCAAGAAGCATAAAATACCTAGGAATAAATCTAACCAAAGATGTAAAAGATCTGTATGCTGAAAACTATAGGAAGCTTATGCAGGTAATTGAAGAAGATATAAAGAAAATGGAAAGACATTCCCTGCTCATGGATTGGAAGAATAAATATTGTCAAAATGTCAATACTACCCAAAGCTATCTACACATTCAATGCAATCCCAATCAAAATTGCACCAGCATTCTTCTCGAAACTAGAACAAGCAATCCTAAAATTCATATGGAACCACAAAAGGCCCCGAATAGCCAAAGTAATTTTGAAGAAGAAGACCAAAGCAGGAGGCATCACAATCCCAGACTTTAGCCTCTACTACAAAGCTGTCATCATCAAGACAGCATGGTATTGGCATAAAAACAGACATATAGACCAATGGAATAGAATAGAAACCCCAGAACTAGACCCACAAACGTATGGCCAACTCATCTTTGACAAAGCAGCAAAGAACATCCAATGGAAAAAAGACAGTCTCTTTAACAAATGGTGCTGGGAGAACTGGACAGCAACATGCAGAAGGTTGAAACTAGACCACTTTCTCACACCATTCACAAAAATAAACTCAAAATGGATAAAGGACCTGAATGTGAGACAGGAAACCATCAAAACCTTAGAGGAGAAAGCAGGAAAAGACCTCTCTGACCTCAGCCGTAGCAATCTCTTACTCGGCACATCCCCAAAGGCAAGGGAATTAAAAGCAAAAGTGAATTACTGGGACCTTATGAAGATAAAAAGCTTCTGCACAGCAAAGGAAACAACCAACAAAACTAAAAGGCAACCAACGGAATGGGAAAAGATATTTGCAAATGACACATCGGACAAAGGGCTAGTATCCAAAATCTATAAAGAGCTCACCAAACTCCACACCCGAAAAACAAATAACCCAGTGAAGAAATGGGCAGAAAACATGAATAGACACTTCTCTAAAGAAGACATCCGGATGGCCAACAGGCACATGAAAAGATGTTCAACGTCGCTCCTTATCAGGGAAATACAAATCAAAACCACACTCAGATACCACCTCACGCCAGTCAGAGTGGCCAAAATGAAGAAATCAGGAGACTATAGATGCTGGAGAGGATGTGGAGAAACAGGAACCCTCTTGCACTGTTGGTGGGAATGCAAATTGGTGCAGCCGCTCTGGAAAGCAGTGTGGAGGTTCCTCAGAAAATTAAAAATAGACCTACCCTATGACCTAGCAATAGCACTGCTAGGAATTTATCCAAGGGATACAGGAGTACTGATGCATAGGAGCACCTGTACCCCAATGTTTATAGCGGCACTCTCAACAATAGCCAAATTATGGAAAGAGCCTAAATGTCCATCAACTGATGAATGGATAAAGAAACTGTGGTTTATATACACAATGGAATACTACGTGGCAATGAGAAAAAATGAAATATGGCCTTTTGTAGCAACATGGATGGAACTGGAGAGTGTGATGCTAAGTGAAATAAGCCATACAGAGAAAGACAGATACCATATGGTTTCACTCTTATGTGGATCCTGAGAAACATAACAGAAACCCATGGGGGAGGGGAAGGAAAAAAAAAAAAAAAAAAAAGAGGTTAGAGTGGGAGAGAGCCAAAGCATTAGAGACTGTTAAAAACTGAGAACAAACTGAGGGTTGATGGGGGGTGGGAGGGAGGGCAGGGTGGGAGGGAGGACAGGGTGGGTGATGGGTATTGAGGAGGGCACCTTTTGGGATGAGCACTGGGTGTTGTATGGAAACCAATTTGACAGTAAATTTCATATATTAAAAAATAAAAAAAATTAAAAAAAAAAAAAAAAAAAAAAAAAAAGAATTATTATTTATCTTTAAAACTGTCAGTAAAGCCAAATGGCCTTCCTGCTTCCCTCCATGTTAATCTTATTAATCTGAATTCAGATTGTTCAAAAAACATATATTCCAATAATGTGCTTACTGAATTCATCAGAGAATTTTTAAAATCTGATGGATTGATTGATTGATTTACTTACTTACTTACCTACTTATTTATAGTATGCTCTATGTCCAATGTGGGGCTTGAACTTATGACCCTGAAATCAAGTCACATGCTCTACCTACCAAGCCAGCTAGGTACCCCATTCACTATTAGAGCATCTTAGATAGATACATATCAGTCAATCCAAATATGACTTTAAATTTAATCTTGTTTATATTCTATATTAACTTATTATACTTCTACATTACACTTCCATATAACTTATTATATTCCTTTTTAATATTTATAATTGATTAATAATGGGGTATAATGAAATTTAAACTTATCAGTATTCTTAACATGCTGGTAACTATTTTTTTTAATTTAATTGTTTAAATTCTTATTAATTTTTGAGGGAGAGAGAAAGAGAGAGCATGAGCAGGGTAGGGAAAGAGAGAGAAGGGGAGAGAGGATTCCAAGTGGGCTTGGCTATGACAGCCAGATGTGGGGCTCATGAACTGTGAGATCATGACCTCAGCCGAAGTCAGACTCTTAACAGATTGAGCCACCCAGGCACCCCTTAACATGCTGGTAACTATTATTTGTCTATTTTGAACTAATAAAACCAGAATAAATAGAAACATGGATCTGATTTGCACTTTCTTGACTATGTTAACAAAAAAAAATCTGAATGAACTTTAATGATATCTATACATTTTTAAAATGAGATACCAGTGTACATAAAAAACATAATGTCTCTTTAAAGAAGTTATTTTTCTCACTGAAAATTAAGACAAAAATATAAATCCTTTTTATGGACTAAGCTTGCATTTGTTCAATAGAGTACACTTTTTTCATATATTTTCCAAATCTGTAAAATATTGAAAGCTAGTTGTTAGTATCTTTATCTTTCTTTCATGGGGGCTTTTCTAAATTATTCATAAAAGACAAAAAAAAAACCCATCTTATATCTAAGTATAGTTACTTTCTAATTTCCTTTTTAATTTATAGTCAATATAATGAAGATAATAAAATTACCTAAACTCACCACTGTTTCAATTTCCTAACATATGACACCTGTCCAGAAGCTTCAATGCTCATGATTGATGGCCAAGGTACTTTACTCAAGAGATTCCTGAATTTGGATGGTGATTCTTCCTTAGGATCATCAAGTATAAAAACAAGCAGATGGAAGCCATGTGTTATGAAGCTTTCATGTCAAAATATCAGTAAGAATATATTTTCCCAAATAATCCTTTAGCTCAATATAATTCTGATCTGAATCATGAATTATTCCTTCTTCCCTCGCTCACATAATTTTTGTAAATCCACTAGAGTATTTTTGTAGTGATTTTTTGTTGTTGTTACAACTTAAAAGGAGAGAAATTGCCTGAAAATTCCTAACATTACACAAGAGAAATAAATCTTTTGGCTTTACTAGTACTACAGAATGCTTTATCTTACTCTTGATAAGTGAGTTTTAAATCACTTAAAATAAGCAATTATGAAATAAAATAAGCATTCTGAAATTGACAAATTAAATGTCTGATTACTAAAATGACTGAATTTTGTTAACTAGATCTCATAACATATATTTTGAATTCTGTAATAAACTAGATCTCATAACATGTATTTTGCATTTTGTAATACAAATCAGTGTTTTCCCCCAGAGGAGTTCAAGTAGCTCAGCTAACTGCACATTTCAAGTTGTATAGAACTTTATTAATTTTCTATTCATTTCTGATTTGGATTGCAGTTGGGATGGTTAACAAACTACCTATATTTTTAGGATTTTCTAAATAGCTTGTCAGATCATACCCTATCTCAATCATTTCCTCTAAATTGAGAAAGAAAGTAAAACTAAGAGTGTGAAATTTTAGTGGTATTGTGCATAATTCACCTACTTTCCACGAATATAAAGCATAATGTCACATTTAACACAATAAAATTATGATAAAACTTTAGAGCTAAGAACTCTGTCCTCTGAACTCTGTCTTCATGGCTGTAGCCAGATGCAATACTGTAAACATCCCCTGCTCTCCACAGTCATGTATGCCAGGTGAGAATAAACACTCGTACTTTTCTGGAACCATACTGTTCAACAGGCAGGAGAGGAATCACTGGCCTGACTAATCCAGCAAATAATAACGAAAGCAAAACAGAAAGCACCCCTTCTGCATTTGCAGAGCAGAGTTAAAGGTCTCTTCAGGCAGATTTGTGTTTCTGATCACAGTCTTAAGTGAAAGCTCAGAGAATGAGTAATAGCTAATGCAGATGAGAGTCATCCCGTAGATACAGCCATGCAAACACATAAGATGTCCACTGATAAGACTGTAGCTTTGAAACGTTGCAATATTTTGTTCCTGTGTAATTTAAGTATGACAAAATTATGAAACTTTTTGAACAGGTAAAGAAAATTACCTATTAGTCTCTTCTTTGAAAGAAACTATTATTTGATATTTTCCTATCTCCTTTTCTATCTTTCCCATGTTTTTCACATTATCAATTACAGAAACTATTTTCATATGTGTTCTACATCTTTATTGAGCAAAGCACCATAACCACACCCATGCTTCTACAGTTCTTATATTTATAGTTTTAGTGGTCAAAATGTTTTAAATTAGGATTTCCCAGAAATTATTTAGCCATTATATTATGATTTATACTTTTACTGACAAAAATTTTATTCTTAAAATATAATCATTTCAAAACAGTTATCTGCAAGTCCTTATTTTAATATATAATAATGTGTATCTAATTAGCAGAGCAAATACAAATGCCAAATAACTAATAAATGCCCTTGTTCTTAGGATATATGATTATATTATGGTAATGTTACTCTTATATTAGATTTTAAAAGTAAATGAATTTTCTCTATTTCTAAATTGAGTGGTTCTATTTGATAAGCCACACATCCTGGCTTCTTACACAGAGTCTGAGAAGAAAATAAGTTACATAACAAGAATATCTGGATTCAAATATTCAGCTGTTTTCAGTATCTTAGCAAATTTGGGTAATTGTGGAGACTATTTCCCTCGCTCTGCCTCTGAGTTGTAAGAATCAAGTGGAGACGATTAAGTAAAGGGCTTTGTGAAATAATGAAATCTAAGCAAAGCTATTCATAATTGACATATAGATATTTTGTATAAAATTAATGTATAAGTGTTATCTATGACAATAATTATTTTCATTGAGTCTGCCTTGATTTTCTTTCCTTTTCTTTTTTTTTTTTTTTTTTCTTTTGCTGCTTACATAATCTTTTTCAGAGGTTTGTCCCTTAACCTGAAGGGAACACTTCTTGATTATGTCCCCTGGGACATCTTTGCCATTCTCCCTTCTCTAAGGACTCTCCCCTCCATCTAGGTCTGTCATCTCCTAGCCTAATTCAATTCTCTAATAGTCTCCAACTTAACAACCCGCCACTGTGTCTGGCAAGCATTTTCATTCATCACTATGATCTCGTGTATTTTCAAGTGCTTCTCCAAAGGGGCGCTATAAATGAAATTGGTTTTCTGTGTTTGTTTTTGTTTTCCCATATTTCCAATAGTTTGCTTTCTAATGTTGTCAGTATTCATAGACCTGAATTGCTACTTCCATTTTCACTCTCCATTTTTATATCTTAAACTGTCAGCTCATTTAAAGCTCATGGTTCTTTCCATTTTAGGCTTCTCAGGAATTTGGGGTTTTTTCAACTTCATTTCTTGATGGTTTTATCCCCTGGCTCACTTTTTCTTCTCCACCAATATGGTGATAACTTATTTCCTTTAAACAACTTTCATCATGTGTTTCTACATCCTACTTACTCTTTTGGCGGGAACAACTAATCACATATCTCTGTTCCCACTCTGTCCGTGGTTTCAGATGAAGCATTAAAAAAAAGAAAAAAAAAGAAAAGAAAAAAGTTCCAGGGATGCCTGGGTGGTTCAGTAGGTTGAGTGTTGGACTGCTGCTCAAGGTTCGAGCCGGGCATTGAACTAGCTGCTGTCTATGCGGAGCCCACTTCAGATCCTTGCCCCCTTCTCTCTCTGCCCCTCCTCCCCCCACCCCTCTCTGCGTCTCTCTCTCTCTGTCTCTCTCAAAAATAAATAAAAATCAAAAAGAGTTCCAATTGTAACATTATTTCCATTGATACCTCAGAGGCTGTGATGGATAAGATGATGAATAAGAGTATTATAAATCTATGTAATCAATATAAATTTAGTGGCTTGTCTAATCTTGGCACAAAAAGGAAAACAAAAAAAATTAAATCATACTGGATCATCTATATCCAGTTAAATTGGAATCCTGTTTTCTCTATTTCATACTAAAGGAAAGTTACTGGAATTTTCTAATTTATTTCAAAATTCCTTACAGAGTAAAGCTTTAAAGAATTAATGAACTGAACTCATTTGTAATACTGAGCTAAAACTGTTACAAAAGGGGCACCTACCTGAATGACTCAGTCAGTAAAGTGTCCCACTTCAGCTCAGGTCATGATCTCGCAGTTAGTGCGTTCAAGCCCCATGTTGGGCTCTGTGCTGATAGCTCAGAGCCTGGGGCCTGCTTCAGATTCTGTCTCCCTCTCTCTGCCCATCCCCCACTCACACTCTGACTCTCTTGCTCTCTCTTTCTCTCAAAAATAAATAAACATTAAAAACTGTTATAATAGGAAAGAATCTGTTGCCAGAGTAGTATTCTTCAGACTGGTGATAGATATATCTTCATCTTTTTTTTTTTTCAACTTTTTTTTTTTTTTTTTTTTTTTTAATTTATTTTTGGGACAGAGAGAGACAGAGCATGAATGGGGGAGGGGCAGAGAGAGAGGGAGACACAGAATCGGAAACAGGCTCCAGGCTCCGAGCCATCAGCCCGGGGCCGGACGCGGGGCTCGAACTCACAGACCGTGAGATCGTGACCTGGCTGAAGTCGGACGCTTAACCGACTGCGCCACCCAGGCGCCCCTATCTTCATCTTTTAAAACAGGCTAATATTTTCCCTCCTAATGTACTCAATTCAAAATAATGCTTTACCCATTTTTACATCGTGAGCAAAAAAACTTACTGTGAAAACTCCTTTTAACAATACAACCATATGTTGAGGGAAACTAGTCATGAATCATTTATGTATGATACAAAATAAAATATATAGAATAAGAAAAATAAGCAGGTACTAGTCTTTAAATCTGAAATTTTATATTTTATTTAACACATATTTTAATTCCAATTTTCACTTGCTAGTTCTGAATGAATATAGCTGACTGAGATTTAAATATATATTCACCTAGGGGCATCTGGGTGGCTCAGTTGGTTGAGCACATGACTCTTGGTTTCTGCTCAGGCCATGATCTCACCGTTGGTGAGTTCGAGCCCTGTGTCAAGCCGTGTGCTCACTGCACGGCCTGCTTGGGATTCTCTCTCTACCTCTCCCTGCCCCTCCCCAGCTTGTGCTCTATCTCTTTCAAAATAAATAAATTAACTTTAAAAAATTAAAATATATTCACACAATACAGCACAAACATATGCACATAAGGAGAGAGAGATTGATAGACACAGGGAAGAAAGACACAGGAGGCCACAGGAAGAAAGACACAGAAAGACAAAGGAAGAAAAAGAGATTATGAAATAAAAGTAATATATAGTTTCATAAACACTCAAGGGATTAAGTATCTGGCTAAAGTCACCAAGGTGTCAGCATTAGAACACAGAATTGAGCTCATGTTTTTGGTCTCATCACTGGAAATCTGTACCGTATGTATATCACAGTAGTCAACCTAGAGAATTTTTCTTGTTTTGTCATTTTTTAAAACTTTCTTTTCTCTGTGCATAAATCAGATGATTGGCCCAAGACAGCTTCAATTCTATCACAGGAAGTGTGACACTCCTAACGTTCACAGTAAGAATAATAAGATTGAATAATTGCCTGGATTGAATAATGCTGCTAACCTGAGTTTATATCTGGTAGAGATAAATACTGAGAACCGAATGGCTTTCAAGCAATCAAACACTCTAGACTACTGATATTCTTAATAGGACATCTTTATTGGAATTGATTTTGGCATCTGCATTACTACCTAAATATCTTTCTAAAGTTGAGTTGGCAAAAATCTTCTAGTGTTTGTACAGTAATCAAAAGAAGATAATTCCAAGGTCATTATGTTTCTTTTTCCCTCTCATTAAAAAAACAAAACAAAACAAAACAACTATAACCATTACCACCACTATGTCTAAAATAAAATGAACAAATAACGTGTAATTGCTCTATTCACAGTAGTCTCTATATATCAGTACTATGATATATCAGTACTACGATATATCAGGACTATGATAAGACTACCCTTAAAACCTCATTGTCATTCCAGATTACAAACTTGAAAATATGATAAGTATATTATTTTCTGTCCTGAAAAAATACAACTTAGTTTTATTTCTTCATATGTTGAAGATATCACACTTCTATGGTAGAATTAAGACTGTAAAGCTGATAAAAAGAAATTAATCTAAAAAATAAATTGGTCAATGGAATGAAAGTTCCATTCACAGATACATGACAATTTTACTTTCTTAATAATTAATAATTATTTCATAAAAGCATATGGATTAATTTTACAGATTATTAAGGAAAAAATAAATTTATAAATAATTTCCATTCTTACATATGTGTTTTACACTTGCAGAAAAGATTGAAAGAAATATAGGTTCTCACACATAAGGTCTTCATGTGTACATGTACAGCCACGTATGTCACCACACCACCCCTTCTCTCAGAAACGATTTATGTTTTGGGTGATGATGTAATAGGTTTTATTTTCATTTTCATTATTTTCCAGGTTTTCTATAGCGATCTGTACTTTTTACTTAGCAATGCATTATGAATGTTTCCCGCATTTTTAATCATTTCTTAATGATACAACTTTTAAAGATTTATTGCTTTCCATCTTATATCATGAATTAAATAGGAATATTTTTGTTTAAAAGACTATAGATGAAAAACAGATTAGCAATTCTGCTTACACTTACGATTTTCACCGTAAGCATAAATATTTAGTACTGAAATGACAAATATGCAGTAGACACAATTTTTAGTTCTTCATACACATTGTCAAATTTTTCTAGGCACATACACACATATGAATACATTCATACATATATGCATATACTGGTATAGATGTACGGATATACATATAAGTGTAGACATTATTTTACATTTCTACCAACAGCGAAGAACACCCATTATGCTTACTCTAAGCACCAAAAATGTTGTATTGTATTGGCATTGTATATTTCTATAGAAATCATCCATATTATATTTTTTTCAAATTTATTTTCACAATGTTATATTCTATTTTGCTATGGCTTTTCCCTCTTGTTTTGTTTCATGTCCCCAGTTTGGTGCATGTATAATGAAATTGGCTCAATTCTTACATTTTAGAGGAACTGCAAATTTATACACACCACTTTTTTTTAAAGCAGTTCACCAATAAGTATCTGAAACCATAACATATTCATATTATTTGGAAAAGTAATACCATTTCTGGGAAGTGATCCCAAAGTAATCAACTAATGTAAGTTAAAGCTTTGGAAGTGGAGATGTTCATTTCCCCATTACATATTACAATGAAAAGTCAGAAACAGTATAAAATATCACTGACAGTCACAAAACTTGCAAAATGTTTGTTTATCAGATAAATGGAGTGGCTAAGGACGAAAGACTAAGGCTCTATAGAAAGGGACTAAGGGACTCTATAGAAAAATAAATCATTCTAGAAAGAAGAACCAGTCAAAATTCCTTAGCTTCAGGAAATGCCCTAGTTATTAGATGAGAGATGTTACTTTAATAAAGTATTTAGTTTTTGGATAAGTCTCTCACCAAGCCACCATTGGACACCAACTACATCACAACATGAAAGATTTTCTCTAAAAACCCTTTAGACTCTGTTGTGCAGGTATCTCTTTTTACTCATATTTTCAATGGAAAATGCAAAAAGAGGAAGCTGCCCTTCATTTGCTAAAGTTCACCAACAAACTGAGCCATCTTTGGGCTTTAAGTGCCTTATTGAAAGCAGAAACTTTATGGAGATTAGTGGAAAGCTATTACTAAGATATTCATAGAAGGTATCAACAGGAGCTAGCAGAAAGACTTACCTAAGCTACATCCTCTGGGTGTTCCTTCAATTTCCTTTACAGGAGAATTTTGGGACTGTATAAAAATGCAGTGTCAAGACAATACTGTAAAAAACACTGAAAGCTGGAAAAACATAGGTTTTAGAGCTTAAGTAATTTTCCCAATGCCACGGAGATAGAAAATGGTAAAATAATATTTGAACTCATCTTCTCTGCAAGAAGGCAACAGATTTCTATTTATACATCACTCTGAAGTTTTTCTTCAAAGAAAGAAGCCCATTAGTGGCTATGATGTAGGAGTGTAGAACAGAGCTGATGAACTTGCATCTGATTATTTACGTCCTATTTCAGACTGGGGGAAAATATTAAGGGTAAGACATTTCTTCTTCCTTTTGAATTCTCTTCACCCTAATAAACAGTCAACACATTACTGTTAACGGTTGATTCTTTGTGTCACCAAATTTCAAAGGTTTGTCTCTATGGATAGAGACTACATGAGCATTTCTTTGTGTCAGTCATAGACATTTCTTCCTTTCTGTGAATATTTCCATCAAATTCCTGTTCAAAAAATATTTATCAATATATTGAGAGATTTGTATCTATCTATCTATATATTTATGTATATATTTACTGATGTGTGTGTTTAAGAGAGAGACTGGTAATTAGTGACTGCAACCATATTACATTTAGTAAAATACACTCAAACTGTAATAAATTTATCAGAATACAAATATAAAACTTATGAAGCAATAAGCTTTCCAGCTGAGAACTATTGTTTATGTATGTCATAATGAATGAAATACTTTTAAAACTGAAGATTTTTTATGACATTTACCTTTTGTATTCAAACTTCTTACCTAAATATAGTATCTAATAATAATACTCTTTGCACTTACTATTTATTCTCAAATTATAACATACATCACACATTTCCTCTATTTTAAAAAATGCATTGTCTGCTCAAATGTATTTTAAACTCTTGGGTATTTGGTAAGCACTGTGCGTTCTATTTTATTTTTAACAATTTTCTGCACATACCCAGAGTAGGTATTAAATGAATAGTTATTCATTGTTAAAGTATATAATTAATCAGAAAACTGCATTTAGCAAGTATGTTCAACATTTAGGATTATATTATATGTTATTCTATCTTGTACTTGACTTAGTTGTAACTTCCACCTGTGTTGAAAGTATATTCTTATATCATAACCATTTATAGCATCATTATAATAAAGCATATTATTTAGATATGCTAAGGAAATGTAAGATGTGCCATGAGTATGCTACCTTTAATGCAGCATTGTTTAATGAAAGGTCATAACTAGGTAGCTTATCTATTATTTTGCATTATTTATTACTCTGAACATTTCATCAGTAGAATATATTATTTGCATAATAATGAGGATACATACTCTGAGATATGCATTAGATCACTTTTGCACATTTGCTTTCTTTTCTACAGATTTCTAGCCCAGGCTTTTTCCATAAATATGTATATTTTATGGTGAAAAATACGAAATATTTATGAATTTGAATTCCTCTCAATATTACTATAACGCCTTCTCAATTTTTAGTAATAGATTATTCTATCTTTAAATAATCAAGATGGAATGATTTCTAAAGCACTTATTGACGAAAACAATTTGCAAACTATCTGAAAACAAAGAAACATAAAAGCTATCTGGAAAATCATCTAGTGGAGGCATGTAAATAATACAAATAATTCTAAAGCAAAGGGAGACTTCTAAAAGATGTTCTTAGTGATATTAGGATTCAAAGGCAGGATTCCTAAACATCCATTGGAAGAATTGAATTCAGTGGGGCTGCAAAAACAGGAAAAACTATAAACAAAGGTTAAAGGTTCCAGAGAAGATGGCAAATAGAATGGGCTGCTGTCTATAGTCCCTTAAATCAGCTGTGGGAAAATACAGAAATACAGGAAAGATTTTATATAAGAAATAATATTAAATTTTTGAGAAACACCTAGGGAGAACAAAGAGTATTATGAACTCATGAGAGGGTAGATAGGATTATCTTGGGAAGAGGATACATTGAAGGAAAGATTTAAACTCTACTGTTGTCACACTTAAATTACTTGGAAAAACCTTTAACTGACCTATCACAGCAGAAATGACCAGCATTAGCCTACACTGCTCAATGTGAATAGGGTAATTTTGGGTTGGCACAAGATCTTGTTGGGATGAAAAGCTGTAAAAAGAGGTGTGACCGATAATTTGATGTCAGATATTGACAACTCCTTCTGCTCTCCCCTGAAATTTCCAGCAATGGCACACCAAACTGTGAAAATTGGATAGTGTGTTTTCCAACTCCAGTTCCTCTGTAAGTGTTGAAAGGTGCACTCATTAGAAGAAGTGTTTCCTAATAAAGTAGTAACAATTAGAGGTGATCATCAGTAGTTTTAAATGGCCTCTCCCTTAACCTCATTGAGATGGCCCTAGTCTTAGATATGAATTGTAGCTTTTCCATTACATAGTACCAGACAGGAAAGCTGATACTGTCAGTAATTCAGCTTGTTTGTCAAAATAACTACTATCTCACCATTTCAACTATTATAAGAGGAAGATTCAGGTACAATGTGACCCAGAATTATTAGGATAGAAAAATCTAGAAATTTAAATAATTATAAATAACTGCCTTCCAAAAAGGTAATGTAGGACATTAGAAATATGAAGCACAAACATAAAGTCATACAAAAAACATATGGAAGAATAAAGAATGAAGATTATAAATTAAATGAAGAACAACAAAAAGAACCAATAGCAGAAAAAGGTAAAGAACAAATTAATGAGACAGAAGTCAGACTAGACAAAACAAAATCTATGAAAGAAGAAAGGAAAGACAATGGGGTAGAAAATATTAAAGGATAGGGATAGATTAAATATGGAGGATAGAATTAGAAAGACCAACACCGGGAACTGGTAGCATTCTCATATGGGCTTGTGCACACTGTATACTGCATAGCTTGCATGGTGTCCATTTATTTCCATGCTCATCATATATTTGTATATTTATTATAGCTATATCCTGAAAGATAGTAGTATATTGTCTCGCAAGTAGGTTTCTTTTTTCAAATTTTCAAAAATTCACCATTTACTTTCCTGTGCCATCCAAAATAAATCATTCTCATGGATAACACCTAAAATTCCTGGAGAGAATACAAAAAGTACCTGAGGATTCCAGAAGGTAAACACTATCAGACTGATGGAGCAGAGAAAACAAAACCTGAAGAACCACCAGTACAAGATGGAGTTTTCTATTTCATTCACTGTTTTTCTCCTTCCATCTCCATACTTAGACCTGAGGATGCCCAAATTGAAACACTGTAAAGCAGGCAAAGGCAAATATAACCCACAAGAAACCACCTCTTTTCGGTCAGAGGACATAAAAACAGAACTATGAGGTGAAGAGTGAGGAGGAATCCACATTTTTCCACTTTTATTTTCTGTCTTCTCTCCCAGTCCTCCTAAAGACAAGCCCTGCCCATGAGCTGTGCTGCTATCAAAGAAGCAGCACATATACCCAAATCCCCAAGAAATCCACTTTATATATAATTATACCGACAGGTTAAAGGAGAGAAAGGATGGAAAAAGACATACCATGCAAATATAATATCATAAAATAGAATCTGAAACAAGGAACATTACCAGTGAAAAGAAATACTTATGACAAAAAGGGTCAATTCACTGAGAACATTAACAATGTAAAGTAGTTATCTACCCAACAAAACAACTTCAATATAGATAAATAAACAACTGACAGAAGTGAAATGAAAAATAAACAAGACTGAAATTACACTTAGTGACCTAACTCTTCTTTCTTTAATTGAAGGAATGAGCAGATAGAGAATCAGCACGGATATAGGTCACACACACAATACTCTTCTACTTGATCTAATTCCCATTCATAAAACAATCTGTCCAACAATAGTATATATACATTAGTGGGGTTTTTGTTTTTTAGTTTTTTTCAAGAAAGCACCATTGGGGACACAGTGAGACTTCTAAAAGATTACACATAAAGAGGTTTTTTTTTAAATAAAGTAGAGTTACAGCTGCAAAAGTAATAACAAATTTCCCATTCTTAAAGAAAAGTGAAAAACAGACTTAAATCCTAAAAAAGAGAGAAAAATGACGTTCTTTCATATATTATAGCATCACTTAAGAAAAAAAAGGATAGAGGTTCTGGGTGGCTAAGTCAGTTGAACATCTGACTCTTGATTTCAGCTCAGAGCATGATCCCACGGTTGTGGGATGGAACACCTGCATTGGGCTCCCGGCTGAGTGTGGAGCCTGGTTAGGATTGTCTCTCTCCCTTTGCCCCTCTCCCCCATGCATACACTCTCTCTCTCTCCAAAATAAAAAAAAAAAAAATAAGAAAAAAGAAGGATATAATAGAGAAAACTATCCACATAGGAAGAGGAATAACACTACCTCTAATTCTTAACAGTAAAACTGAAGATGACAAACTAATGCAAGTCTCTTTCCTTGTTATTTTTGAGAATTTCTGAAGAAAAAAATGATCTAAACATAGATTTGTAAGTCCAGCCACAATTTCATGAGTAATAAAATATAAACAGCCATACGAAACTCCAGAATGCAACGTCTAACATGCAGGTGCTATAGCTGTCTGAGATGTAAAGTAAACCAGAAGAGATTGGAAGGAGCCTTTATATTAATGGGTGTCAGTAATTATTAGCTGCATTTCCCAAATTACTTCATAAGATATGAGGTCAGGCTAGAATTGGCCAGTTTCAAAGGCAACATAAATGAAAATAGAGTACAGAAATGTGGGCCTTAAAAAGATAGAAAAGCTGAATGTCTCTGGACCCCAAACAGCAGGAAATTCCATTTTTAGATAAGATTTAAGTGGCAGTCTTTTTGGTACATTTCAACTAATGGCAGAAATTTAGGCCATCAGTAAAGATCACATTAAAAGGTTTGCCTTCCCACTCAAGCCAATTGCTTCAAATTGCCACCATTAAGTTGAGGACTATGTGCAAGGAAGTAAAGAAAGAAGTCATATATAAGAACTATATCTAGAAAAGAGGGTTAGCTGTAGTTATTGACTCATGAAACTGATGGTAAGAAAATAGTTCAGAAATATATTTCATTTTTTAGGGCATTATATTGATAAAGAAACAACTGACCTGATCTGAAGATATTTCAAGTCTTTAAATATCAAAAAACACTCAGGCCTCTAAATTTCCCTGGGAGGAGGAGGATTACATTAACAATACAGCCCTCAAGGAGGACAAATTTCCCAATATTCACTTCAAATGTAGTCACGAAGGATAATGAACAAGGAACAATATCTCAGAGCCAGTAGTTACAGGGGACAGGGCCAGCCTTGAAGTTGTTCTACCTGGGGGGTGACCCAGGGCTCCATGATGGGCGTAATGCTCTTTTGTTACATCCTTGAAATAGTTTTATCTTCAAACCTGTGTTTTGTAAATGACGTCTGCTGGGACATCCACATGAGCAGAGAAGTGATGCCTACCATGTGTTCTGTGGTCCCTAGCATATAGTATTTAAAATGCCCCATGAGGGGGCGCCTGGGTGGCTCAGTTGGTTAAGTGACCGACTTCGGCTCAGGTCATGATCTCACAAGTCTGTGGGTTTGAGCCCCGCATCGGGCTCTGTGCTGACAGCTCAGAGCCTGGAGCCTGCTTCCGATTCTGTGTCTCCCTCTCTCTCTGCCCCTCCCCTGCTCATGTTCTGTCTCTCTCTCTCGCAAAAATAAATAAAAACATTATAAAAAAAATTTTAAATGCCCCATGAGTACACAATTCCAGTGGACTCAGGGTTTGTGGGAATTTTGCAAGATTCAAAAGTAGGGCCAGCTATACAACTTGCTAGATCCAATGCAAAATAAAAAATGCAAGGTTCTTTATTCAAGGTAGACACATTATATTTATTATTGAGTAAACAGGGACACAGTCCCAAGAAGTCATGATTTCCATTTAAACCAGAGTTTCCTTCAAATGCAAGAAAGCAAAGGCATTCTAAGAAACAGGAATAAACAAGGAATCCCCTTATAACCATTCTGGCTCTTACTAAATTCCCTCCATTAGCCAAACATCTACACAGAAAACAGTGTCGTGAAAATAAAAGGAGGAAATGGAAATTGTATTTTGTTGTAGTACATTATGAGAAATACTCCACTGTACGTCTAGTATTCTTGTGTTTAATAAAGTAGAAATATGTTCTATAACCTAATACTCTCCTATAATGCCAAATTCCACAAACGTCAAAGAAACAGACTCTTGATTACAGAGAACAAACTGACGGTTGCCAGAGGGGAGGTGAGCAGAGGGGATGGGTGAAATAAGTGTTGGGGATTAAAGAATACACTTACCATGATGAGTGCTGAGTAATGTACAGAATTGTTGAATCACTATATTAAACACCTGAAACTAATATAACACTGAATGTGAACTATACTGGAATCAAAATTAAACACTTAATAACTTTTTTAAAAAATGCCACAAATGTTAATATCAAAAAGCCTGTGAGCTAATTAATCATCCTAAACTACATTTTCCATTGCTATCTTGGAAAAGTTATACTTTAAAAGTTATATTTAATTTAGTGTTATTTGTAATAGCCTTACATACTTGAGAGAGAAAACTGAGGCCCAAGAGTTTATCTTATTATTAAAAAATGATATAAACACATTTGTACACAAAATCAGCTCTTGTGCTTATCAATTCAGACTTTTTCCAAACAAGATAACTTTCCATGTCATATCATAAAGGGTATACTTATTTGGAAATGATTGTGTATTCCTGGGACATGGTTGTTCTATGTAGTCAGGATACAGAGTAGGTCTAAGAGAGAGGACAAGAAGAGAAACAATGAGGAGAATGCACTGATTATATAATCATGTTTATCAGTGTTATTAAAACATTTGGTAATGTGTATATAAATATTTTAATGTTTATTTTTGAGAGAGAAAGAGACAGAACATGACGAGGGAGGGGCAGTGAGAGGGGGAGACACAGAATCCAGGCTTTGAGCTGTCAGCACAGAACCCAATGTGGGGCTCAAACCCACAAACCGTGAGATCATGACCTGAGCCAAAGTCAGACACTCAACCAACTGAGCCACCCAGGTGCCTCAGTAATGTGTATATAAAATTAAAATAAATGAATTTTTTTCCTTTGTCATAATTTTTAGTAGATAATGAAATTCAGTCAAATTTATGTGAAAAATAACATTTCAATTTAAGGCAATAAGAGAGGAACTTCACTGACATGTTTACGCATTGCCCAGCAAGAGTTCATGAAAAAGAGATAAAATGCACAATTTATTTACATACTATAATTCTAATTTTAACTAATTATTTTCAATATACTACAATTCCTCCAGGTAAAGACTGAATGATACAATGTGATTTCTTGTAACTTTAGTTAGCACAATGGTTTGCAACTGAAAATATGGTACATGTTTTTTTGCATCTGTTCATCATTTGTACTTAATTCCTTTTCAAAATATAGAACAATAGATTGAAAAAGAAAACTTTACAATTTAGAAATATATTCAAATACCACTAAAGTACACTTTGACCATCACTCTCAGTCTCCTTGCCCCCAACCATTCTCCCCAACCTATCCATTGTTTTTCACTGATAACATATCTGTAGGTAATTTCCTATGCATTAAAATATATATTTGAAAACCTCTTATTCTGTGCAATGTTGGCTGGTTAAATGAAATATTAAATTAGCTCTTATAGTAGGAGACATATATGTCTTAATTATTTACATGTTAAATATTTAATTTAAACCATAAAATAAACCATAAACTATAAAATATTCATATTTTTGATATGCATGCATATTCATATTAACTGATTGGAGTCCTATGTTTTGTTTTCCACAATATTATCTATAATGCATTTTAAACAGCCCTTTGGTACAGGGTGGTTTCTTACTTTTAAAAAATTTTTTTAATGTTTATTTATTTTTTTTGAAAGAGAAAGAGAGCATGAATGGGGGAGGGGCAGAGTTCGAGAGAGATGCAGGCTCCAGGTTCTGAGCTGTCAGAATCATGACCTGAGCTGAAGTCTGACACTCAACTGACTGAGCAACCCAGGTGCCCCTATAATCCATTTTATTTATTTATTTTTTCAACATATGAAGTTTATTGTCAAATTGGTTTCCATACAACACCCAGTGCTCATCCCAAAAGGTGCCCTCTTCAGTGCCCATCACCCACCCTCCCCTCCCTCCCACCCCCCATCAACCCTCAGTTTGTTCTCAGTTTTTAACAGTCTCTTATGCTTTGGCTCTCTTCCACTCTAACCTCTTTTTTTTTTTCCTTCCCCTCCCCCATGGGTTTCTGTTAAGTTTCTCAGGATCCACATAAGAGTGAAACCATATGGTATCTGTCTTTCTCTGTATGGCTTATTTCACTTAGCATAACACCTTCCAGTTCCATCCATGTTGCTACAAAGGGCCATATTTCATTCTTTCTCATTGCCACATAGTACTCCATTATAATCCATTTTAAATGGTTTCTAGTTTTGATGTCTTTAAAGTGAATGAAAAATTTTTAAATAATTGCAAAGCAAGTTGGGTGAAAAATTTTAAGTTTTATGAGCTTCGTTATAAGAATTTTTTAGGATTTTTTTAATGTCTATTTATTTTGAGACAGTACAAGCAGGGTAAGAGGAGAGAGAGAGAGAGGAAGAGAGAAAATCCCAAGCAGACTCCAGACTGTCAGTTCAGAATCTGATGCAGAGCTCTATCTCCCAAACCATGAGATCATGACCTGAGCTGAAACCAAGAGTCAGGTGCTTAACCAACTGAACCAACCAGGCACCCTGGGCTGGTTTTTTTTTTTTTATTTAAATTAAGTTTTTATAGAAATGTTTTCTTTTGTACGCCTAGATTTCTGTAACATGTAATTAAATTAGATAAATCCATTAAATATTAAAGCTTCTAATGAAGTTAAACAACTAAAATTATTTTGTATGAACAAGTTAGGAAACAGGTTAGGAAATAATGAACCTTGGTCAACAAAACTCTAGGGGTAAGGACATAAGTACATAATCACATGAAAAATTACATTTTTAGTAGTAAGTTTTTAAAATGCAATAAAGAACTGTCAGTTTAAAGAAACAGGAGAATGCAGTTTTATTTATTGGATACCTGTAAGAGCTTCTAAAGTAAGTTACAAAATTGTTTCTAAAGTAAGTTACAAAATTGTTTCTAAAGTAAGTTACAGATTTGTGTGTTTCATATATTTTGTAAATGGTGTATGCACATGTATGTCAACATATGTGAGTGTGAATAAATATATAAATGTTCATTTATGTATATGTGAAGACAAACAGATAAGAAAGTCCTGAGAGTAGAGATGCTTTATAAATTTTAGTAGTAAATAATAGTATATATCATATGATACTCCTTGAACAATGTATTTGGGAGAATTCTCCATGTTAGTGTATATCAGTGTAACATACTTTCTAAACAGCTGCTTTGTACATCTTAATAGAAAAGTGCTTGTTTCATGGAACATTCCTCTGTAGATGGATATTTATTTGTTTCTTATTTCTGACTACTGAAGGCAGGGCCTAAATGAACATCCTTGTAGCATCTGATTGTACACATATGGAATTGTAGGTGTCAATAAATGGAAATACTGAATCTGGACCTTATACTTATTCCAATAACTACTATTAAATTATCTTTATAAGGGGCTTAATTAATTTAAATTTCCACAACTACTATAAAAGCTTATATCTGTATCTCCACAGAATTGTTCAATTTATTAATAGTCAGTTGTCTTATTTCCCTTCAATTTGATTGGTACAAAATAGTATCTCACTGTACCTCTGTTTTGTATATCATCAATTATGAATATATAAGAACATATTAGTGACTGATGCTCTCTCTCCTGTGAATTGCATGTTTACATGCTTTCTCTGGATTTCTGGCCTTTATTTATTGATAGGTAAGAGTGTTTTCTAAATTATATATTTTTTCTAAATCTCTATACATACATATATTGGAAGTATTTCTACATATATAATACTTCAAAAACTAATTTATAACTTATCATAAAGGTTCCTAATTACTTTATATTTTGATAAAATATTTTAGTCTCATAGTCCCACTGCTACTTAAAATATTGTTTTTCTGATGTTAAAATGAGTTTATTGAATAACCACTGATTGAATGGAGTAAAGGCTAGTTTTGTACATCAGCCAAGACATTGCTGAATTTTTGAGCGCCAAACTGTTCATGTTCAACTCTATACATTTTTAAAGGATGAGAATTGGTTCATACAATGAATGAGTCACAGTGATGCAAGGTACAGCATAGATAATATAGTCAGGGATACTGGAGCAGTATTGTATGGTGACAGACGGTAGCTACATTTGTGATTAGCACAGTGTAATGTATTGACTTGTTGAATCACTGTTGTACACCTGAAACTAACGTAACATTCTGTGTCAGCTACACTCAAATGTAAAATTTCTTTTAGAAAAAGTAAAAGATAGTATACAAAGTAAAAAAAAAGTAGAAAAGTAAAAAAAAGATAAAAGGATGAAAACTTTTCTGTTTTAAGGCTGTAACAGCATTTATTTATAATTTTTTGGTATGTTTGTAGATTTTGTTGCTGTACAAAATAATACAATTGACATCAGAGTTTATAGGCTTCAACTTCTATATAGATCATTTCCTTGGTGTAGAGATTTGTAAAAAAGAAATTTTGGTGCACACATTGATGGTTTTGATATATTAATCAAACTCTTCTCCAGAAATTTAGTGAAATAATTGTGTTCTATTAAAAAAAAGAAAAGAAAAAAAAAGGCTATATTCTGTTAATGTTTTTTTTTTTTTCAGAATATTAAAGATATATTTGTTTGGGGGGTTATTCTTATTTTTCTAAATTTTTTAAGTCTTTATTTTAATTCCAGTTAGGTAAGATATAATACAATACTAGCTTCAGGTGTACAGTATAATAATTTAACACTTCCATGCAACATCCTGTGCTCATCACAAGTGCCCTCCTTAATACCTATCACCTTTTTACTCATTCCTCCCCGTTCACCTCCCCTCTGGCAACCATCAGTTTGTTCTTTACAGTTAAGAGTCTGTTTCTTGGTTTGTCTCTTTCTTTTTTCCCCTTTGCTCATCTGTTTTCTTTTTTAAATTTCACATATCAGTGAAGACACAAGGTATTTGTCTTCCTCTGACTGACTTATTTCACTTACCATAGTACTCTCTGGCTCCATCCACATCATTGCAAATGACAAGATTTCATTCTTTTTAATGACTCAGTAATATTCTACACTCACACACACACACACACACACACACACACACATATACACCACATCTTCTTTATCCATTTATCAGTCAATGGACACTTGGGCTGGTTTCATAATTTGGCTATTGTAGATAATGCTGCTATAAACATTGGGGTGCACATATCCCTTTGAATTAGCACTTTTCTATTCTTTGGGTAAATGCCTAGGACTACAAATGCTGGATCTTAGGGTAGTTCTATTTTTATATTTTTGAGGAAACTCCATACTATTTCCCAGAGTGGCTACACCAAGACAGGAGTGTCCACTCTCACCATTGTTATTTGACATAGTAAAGGCTTGTTTCCAACACTTGTGAATGTAACAAGTGCCCTCTTTTATCACTGTACATTGGATGTCTAAAAATTAATTTTCTCTTTCTTTAATGTTTATTTATTTTTGAGAGATAGAGAAAGAGACATAGAGTGCAAGCGTGGGAGGGGTAGGGAAAAAGGGATGCACAGAATGTGAAGCAGGCTCCAGGCTCTGAGCTGTCAGCACAAAGTCCCACGCAGGGCTCAAACCCATGAACCGCGAGATCATGACCTGAGTCCAAGTGAGGTCTTAACCGAGTGAGCCGAGGGAGCCACCCAGGCACCCCCGTAATTAATCTTCTTAATTGGAAATTATTTATCTCAAGAAAAAATATCTACCTATTCATTTGAGTAGTATAAAAAGCTGTCCATCATTTCAAATTGTTTAATAATTATTTGATCTTTAAGTATTCCTATTTCATTTTGTGCTAATTTTGTAAAGATACGTATATGTCTAGTAATGCATAAATTTCATCTAAGTTTTCACTGTTAGCATATTTCATAATTCAATTTATTACTTTTATCTATGAAGATATTATAGATATATCCCATTTTTCATTATTTACTTTGTTTGATTTTTAAAATATCATTATTCTACATTTGTATTTCTTAGTATACTGCTTAGCATTGTAAGATTAGAACTTTATATAAATGGAGACACAGTATGTATTCTATAACTATGGATTTGTTTAATATTATGTTAACACATGACTTTATGTTGATGAATGGAGCTATTGTTCATTCATTTTTACTACTATAGATTTTTTAAAATATGTAACACTTTGCTTGTTCATTCTCATGCTAACAAATATTTGTGTTTTTTACTGGTTTTGCTATAACTAAAAAAAATGCTGTCATGAGCATCTTTCTTTTTGAGTAATTAGAGTGTATGTCTAGAAGTGGGATTTCTGCATTGTTTTATGCGTGTAACTTCAATTTTATTTCCCTAATGCAATTTTTTTCAAGTATGGTAATAACAATTTTTATTCCACGAGCATATATACAAGACTCATGGCTACATATCTTAGAAAACATATTTATTTTCATTTTGATGTACCAACTATATCTAAAATATACTAAAGTACTGTTGCAATTTGGTTTTAGTGTACATTTCCTTATAACTATTGAATGTTAGTATCTTTTGGCATGTTAATTAGTCATTTTTGTTTATTTTTCTCTGAAATGCCAGTTCAATTTTTGTGAAAATTTTCTATTGATGATTTTCATTTTATTGCTGATGTATAAATCACTCCATGTGTCTTTATAAATTTAATGTTCTGCAAATATTTTCCCAGTTTGTAACTGACATTTTAAAGATTTTTTCACACATGCTATTTTGTGAATTTGGGTAAATTTACAAGAATATAACTGATTTTAGTGTGCCGTTTTTTAGTTTTTTATTTTTATTTCATTTTTTAATGTTTTTATTTATTTTTCAGGCAGAGAGAGACAGAGCATGAGCAGGGGAGGGGCAGAGAGAGAGGGAGACACAGAATCTGAAGAAGGTTCCAGGCTCTGAGCTGACAGCACAAAGACCAATGTGGGACTTGAACTCACAAACTGCGAGATCATGACCTGAGCTGAAGTTGGACGCTTAACTGACTGAGCCACCCAGGCGCCCCTTTAGTGTGCTGTTTTTAAAATCTATCCCTCCCTAAAGAAACAAGATATTCTCATTATGTTTTGAAAAAAGTTTAAAATTTTGCTTTTTTATATAAATCTCTAATCTACAGAGGTAGTTTTGTAAATCTATTACATGAAATAGTTGTCCTCTTTATTATCTTACAATTCAGCAAGCATTTGTTTATATTTTGTCTCATCTCTATTGATCAGTAATACTTGATATAATAAGTTATAAGAAACCTTGAGAATTAGTACACAATTTTCTATTGGTTTCTCATATTTCTACATATCCTTTGAACAAAGGTAATGATAGCCTTTGTCCTGACTGTATTTTCAAGGGTTTTTTTTTTGTTTTGTTTTTTGTTTTTTGTTTTTTTTATAGCAAATAGCTTTGGAAGATAGACATCTTGTAACCCTCTGAGTGAGAGGGAAGTTCTGTGTTGTTGCTGCCTGTGATGTTAATGAAAATGTGCCCGTCCCCTGGGGCAATAGTTGGCCATGTTAGCCAACAGGTCTCTTTAAAAGCTTAAGGTTCCTTAGCTGTGACACAAGTCACTGAGCGTGCACCATCTAATATGGGTTTTCCCAGTACCCTGGTAAGATTTGGGGGCAAGGGGAACAGATACAAACATTAAGCTCCTGCTCCCTCTGTGCCATTAGTAATAAAGTATTTTATCTTTGATTTAGGAGTCTCGTGTCTTCTGCTAGTATCTATGAAACTGTGGCAAGCTAAATTTAGTTTGCCCATAAGGTAAAATGTCAGACCCATTTGCATAATTCTTGACACTAAACACTCATCAGAAATAACAATTAGAAAAGAAAAAAAAATTTTGGTAGCCATTCCAAGGTAATAAATATATAACTACATAAATAAGCAGAAATCATATACATTTTTAAACAAAATGACTAAAAGGTAATCATGTACATCTTAATCTCTGATTGAATATGTCATTAAAATTATACACTATTACAGAAAATGAAACCATCTCATTGGATTATCAGTGTTACCTACACAGTTCTCAACATTTCAGAATAGTGGCTTGATGAGTTAAGATATGCTCCTTCCCATGTAGAGTTAGCCCTTCAAATTTACAACCACAAATAAACTATATACACACTTGGCATTTGCTATTCTTTTTTTTTTTAAGGTTTATTTATTTATTTTGAGAGAAACAGCACCAGCTCATGAATGGGGGAGGGGCTGAGAGAGAGGTAGAGAGAGAAGCCCAAGAGGGACTTGGGGCGCCATCTCACAAACCATGAGATAATGACCTGACCTGACATCAAGAGTCTTACACTTAACCAACTGAGTCACCCAGGTGCCCCAACATTTGCTGTTCAGTCTCATCTCTTATGTTCCTTCCCAGAACAAAAGCCTTTATCAGTTTGTGTATTAATAAGCAGAATAAACTGCACAAGGCCAAGACAGAAGTGGCTGGAGAAGAGTCTACAAGAAGAGAAAGATGTACATAGGGACAAAAAAGAGGTTTAAAAATAAGTACACATGAGGAAGTACAAAAATGCAAATGAATTTTAAAGGAAAAATATAAAAACTACTAATAAAAATGACCAAGAAATTATGGTAATTGCTATCATCTTGTGGGAAGACACACTTTGTATGTACATATTAAAAGAAAATCTTGTTTCCTCTACACTCGCATTACTTCTGACACAAATGTTTAGGGTTATACCCTACATTACACCAACCAATCTTCCAACTCTCCAGACCTTAGAGTGTCGTGTAATTCAATCATGACACTAACTACCTGGAGTTATCTTAGACCCACAGGTCATGCAAGACTATCCCATGCTGTAGACACCAATGTACATGCTAGTGTTCCTAGCACAATATATATATTTACAGGTTCAAAATAAGAAAAATCTCTTATTTAATAATTTAGGTGATATGACTTTAATGAGTATTTTACCTATATTGTAATATTCAATTGACATAATCATTTATTTGGAAGGTACTATTATCATTTGTACTTTTACAAATATACTGATATACTTTTAAAAAAAATACTAAGGCATGAAAGTTTTTTTTTTTAAATCATTTATTTACTTTGAGAAAGAGAGAGAGAGAGAGAGAGAGAGAGAGAAAGGGAGAGACAGAATCTTAAGCAGGCTCTGAGCTGTCAGAGCAGAGCCCAATGCAGGGCTCAAACACATGAACCATGAGATCCTGACCAGAGCTGAGATCAAGAATCAGATGCTTAACCCATTAAGCCACCCAGGAGCCCCAAAGACATGAAGGTTTTAAGTTACTTGCTCATATCTAGAATGTGCCTGAACCAGAATTCCCATCTATGCAGTTTAACTCCAAAATTTATAATTTTTAACATTATATCTACATTAATGCAGTAAAAGTAATTATGAATTATTTTGTATGTAACACACTGATTCTTCAGATATGTGTTTTTCCTGGTTCCACACATCATATAGAGACAGCTGAGTGTATTCTCTTCAACATAGAAGAATTATAATTTTAAAAGCAGAAAGTTTGTCATAAGTATTAATAATTTCCTTCAAGTGCTATAAAACTTGATTCAAAGAAATTGTTTTGATATATGTGCTATGTTTATTTTTTACAAAGAAAGAGCACTTCTAAGAACATCAGAGAATGCTAATTTAATTTGGATATACCACAAAGATATAAATGAGTTTGTGGATTGAAATAAATTTATGTCTGGAAGCCTCATTAAAAGTAATTTGTTATTTTTTCATCTTAATGAATTGTATTAATAGCAATAATTATATATCCTACAGTGCTATGATCAATGACAGTACATTTTTGTATAACATAAGAGAAAACATCAGATCAAAATGTTCATACTGATGCAAAATTTTTTTAACACATTAATGTTGATATGCATAAAATGTAAAGGCTTACATGTTATCAAGCAAAAAATAAGAATGTCAGAATATAGTATGTTTTTTCCAGCCACTGGCTTAGTCTCCAGATCGCTAATGAAATTATCAAGAAATATAAAATAAGTAAAACTCTGTATCAGTAAAATAGTCTAAATTCCACCCACAAATTTGACATTTAAAAAATTACTCTTAGGGGCACCTGGCTGGCTTGGTCGGTTAAGTGTCTGACTTCAGCTCAGGTCATGATCTCATAGTTCGGGGGTTTGAGCCCCACGTCGGGCTCTGTGCTGACAGCTCAGAGCCTGGAGCCTGCTTCCGATTCTGTGTCTCCTTCTCTCTCTGCCCCTCCCCTGCTCATGATCTGTCTCTGTCTCTCCAAAATGAACAGACATTAAAAAAATTAAAATAAAATAGACAAAGAAAAGAAAAATATAAAGGCACCTGGGTGGCTCAGTCAGTTAAGTGTCCAACTTTGGCTCAGGTCATGATCTCACCGTCCATCAGTTCAGGTCCTGCGTCAGTCTCTGTGCTGACAGCTCAGAGCCTGGAGCCTGCATCAAATTCTGTGTCTCTTTCTCTCTATGCCCCTCCCCCGCTCATGCTCTGTCTCTGTCCCTCAAAAAAATGAATAAATGTTTAAAAAGATAAATTAAAAAAATAAAAATAAAAAACAACTCCTTGACATACAGATGGCCAATAGACATATGAGAAAATGCTCAACATCACTCATCATCGGGGAAATGCAAATCAAAACCACAATGAGATATGACCATTTAGCAGAATGGCTAAAATCAAAAAGAGAAGAAATAAGTGTTGGCAAAGATGTAGAGTGAAAAAAGAAAAAAAGGAAAGCTTGTGCACTGTTGGTGGGAATGCAAACTGGTGCAGCCACTGTCAAAAACAGCATGGAAGTTTCTCAAAAAGTTAAAAATAGAAAAACCATATGATCCAATAATTCTACAACTGGGGTATATATATATATCTCACATATATACAGATATGTATATAGATATGTATATATATCATATGCATACATATGGATAGAGATAGCCATTAAAAAGAGTGAGATCATGCTATTTACAATAACATGGAAGGACCTAGAGATATTACGCTAAGTGAAAGAATAAGACTGAGAAAGGCAAATACCATATGATTTTACTCATATGTGTAATCTAAACTCTGAATAAACAAACAGAAAGTAGTATCAGATTTGTAGATACAGAGGATAAACTTACGGTTGCCAGAGAGGAGAAAGAGGATGGACAAAATAAGTAAAGAGAAGTGGGAAATACAGGTTTCCAGTTATGGAATGAGTAAGTCACAGGAATAAAAGGCACAGCATAGGGAATATAGGCAATGATACTGTAACAGCAATGTAGGGATACAGACGAGCTACACTTCTGGTATGCACAGAATAAGGTATAAACTTGTGGAATTACTATGTTGTATACCTGAAACTAATGTAGCATTGTGTGTCAACTACACTCAAATGAAAAAAAAGAAAAGAAAAATATTCCCATTTATAAAACAGGAAAAAAAACTTGAAAAATTAACCAACCAAAAATGTATGAAAAGAATTGAGTACATAGTACTCCAAAAGGGGTGCCTGGGTGGCTCATTGGTTAAGTGCCCAACTTCGGTTCAGGTCATGATCTCACAGTTCATGGGTTCAAGCCCCACATCAGACTGTGTGCTGACAGCTCGGAGCCTGGAGCCTGCTTTGGATTCTATGTCTCCCTCTCTCTCTGCCCCTCCCCTGCTCACTCTCTGTCTCTCTCTCAAATATAAATAAACATTAAAAAAAATAATACTCCAAGAATGATCACATGCGGCCTCTCTTATCACACTAAATGAGAAGACTAAGTAATCAGACTTATTAGAAAGAAAAACAAAAAAACAAAAAACTTTATCTTGTAAAAATCCCTTCCAGGTACATGAAGAACCCGTACATTCAGGACATGAATCTCGTTAAAATAATGTCTAGTTTTACCCTTGCTTATATGAATGTACAGGCACAGCGGGAACATTTTCATGAGTTTTTAGTAATGTGGGTAACTGTGCCATTAACTCTACCTGGAATGGTTTTTCTCTAGCTAACTTCAACAGCTCAGTCATTTGGAAAAACAAACTCTTAATGCAGAATGAATTTATAGACTGTCTAGGCTACATCAGTATATAGTGTCTTACTTACTGTCCACCAGCCATTAACCACATCTGAGGGCAAGACAAATAAAATACAATCAAGGTGGCAGAGAAAGAAGATGAGAACTAGGTTTCTATGGACATCACTGGGTGTCAAAAAAGGGTTTCATGCAAATTGCTTCAGGATTTTCTGTTATTTGAATGCAGAGCACCTGACTATATGTGCTCATAAGGGCTCTTGCACTTGCTTCTCTAGAGATTCCTGGTGACCTGCCACATTTGTATATTGTTTCTGGTATGTAGAAAGTTTACATTTACTACCTGAACTTCATAAACTATAATCTAAGATTTAAAATCTGTACCTCAGTGGCATTTTGATTTTTCTTCTCAAGACAACAAAATTTGCAGTACCAACATGTCTGTCCCTTTAGCTTTTGTGCCTTCTTTCCACAAAAATTTATTAAATGCCTCATATGTAACAGGACAAAATAAGCCATATTAAGGCTTTTCACATTAGACACATGCAGTATAGACTAACCATGAAAAAATACTTTAAATTTTCTGGATAAAACCCTGATTCTTGCCATTCAGCAGTCTGAGATAGATTTATTATGTTTTTTTCTGTTGTTTTTTCTCTTAGTAATTTTTACGCATTTTTTCTCTTAGTAATCTTTCAGTCACTCGAATACAGGAGCCTTCCTCTTGTGCTTTTCTGCAATCTGACAACAATAGTGAGAAAGGAAAAAAGTCCAGGGTCTTATACTTGTTTCCTACTGTGGACACATTCTCTGAAACCATCTTCAAATTTGTGCCATATCTCTAGAGGAAAGCATAACACATCCTGGGACTCTTAAATTGGTCTGACTCCCTTACCAGGGATTTCTCTAGTATCATATTACTGTTTCTTAGTCTTACACTGTAGGGAAAGTTGAATATGTAGTTAAGTGATGCAACAAACCTACATCCTTTAGCTTGACCCTGATAATTTCACAATTGAATAGATTTCATCAAAGTATACACATTTGCTTTTGCTCATCCATAACAGAAGGATAACATACAACTACAACATTGAATATCTTTGTAGAATAGATATTTTTCAGGTAAAAAATTATATGCTTCTCCTTCATTTTTGCCTTTCTGTTATAGCACAGCATCTGAATACCATATGAACAATATCAATAACTATCAATCAAAAGACCAGTGCATTTATTGGAATCTGAAGCATTGACACAAGAAGCCAAGAACATAGAGGCAGTGGGAAAGCCTTTACATACATGAGAAAAACAAAGACAAAATGGAGCCACGCATGCTGAGTGGGCCTTTATAGGGGAAAAGAAAGGGAATACATAGTGTTTTTGAGAATTCCCAATGGTAGTCCTAAAGCTGATATTTGATGGCTCCTTAGCCAAGACTCACTCCCTAGAATTCTCAAAAGCACACAGCTTTTCTTTTGTTCAATGGCACCCTCATTCCCCTCTCTAGTTCCAGGATGGACTCCCATTTTCCTAGCTACAGAATTTAGTTCTGAAATAATTATGAGACTTCGTGTACCTGGGGAGCTGTGTCGATTAATCAACAAACTCTTGATTTCGACTCAGGTCATGATTTCATAGTTTGTGAGATTTAGCCTCTGGTCACGCTCTGCACTGACAGTGTGTGCAGCCTTCTTGGGATTCTTTCTCTCCCTCTCTCACTGTCTCTCTCTTTGTCTCTCTCTCTCTCTCAAAATAAATAAAACATTAAAATGTTTCCTATTTAAAAAAATATATATGAAATGATTATGAGACCCAATTTAGGGCATGTGGCATCCAGAACATTTCACTAGGGCACTGAGGAAGGAAGTTTTGTCTATCTCCCTGAAAACTAATGGAATATTGGGATAGTTGCAATTTTGTGTGGATGGGAGTTCAGGAACTGCTACATATACTTTTACTTATCAGATGAGCAGTCTTAGGGTGAAAGTGCCTCACAGAGGAGAAAAATGCAAAAACATCACAGAAAACAGAGAAATAGAACCAAAGCTCTGAGGATGTGAGTGCTGAAATTAAGGAGATTGAACCCAGTTCTCACTCTAGGCTTCGAAGCTACAAAACCAATCAATTAATTATTTATTTAAAGAAGTGTGTGTGTACGTATGTGTGTGTATGTACATGTGTGTATATATACATGTATATATATATTCCTTCAAATATGCATATATATTATGCATTTAAATATGAAATACATACGTGTGCATATATAATATAGGCATATACTATGTTTTTATATATATGCATTACATGTAATATCATATGTCACATTTAACTATAAGATTCTTAAACTATTCAAAGATCAGTACAAAATTAATACTACCAGTAAGCCCTAGAAGTAGGTGAACAATAATCAATTCAGATTTCTAGTCACTTAATATATGAATAAATAGAATTAGAGTGTCCCTTAATCTAAATTATATATAGTACAGACAATTTGACTTATTTTATATCCTTGTTTATTTTTTATGTATTTTTGATAGTCAAAAATTTTAAGAAGACAATTTTACTGAGCATTTAATATGTCTCAAACATTGATCTAAATATTTCCTCATATTTAAGTCAGTAATCTTTATGACAACATTATGAAGTAGATACCTTTATTATCTTCATATTATAGGAAAAGAAATCTAAAATATTGGCCACTTGCATCCATAAAATTAGCATTCATTTATTATGTGCAGTAATCATTTGTGAAAAGAAATTATAAGACAAAAAGCATAAAACCACTGTATCACAGGTTAAGATTTATGGTTTACCGATTAGATAAGAATAGGATTGGTTTTCTTCCTCTCGCTATTTTGGACTTGTAGTGGAAAGAGTTAAGCATTCATTTCCCCCTTCCACTTTCTGCCTGCTTTAAATACTCATTTCCCCAACAGACATGAACAAATGAATATGTATGCATCTTTTTAAGTATACAGTATTTTCTCTTGTATGTTGTGTTTTATAGATGCATAAATGGTAATGAGCAGTGATAATACAATAATAATTTATTTTTCTTCTTTTTTTTACTCAACTTCACATTTTAAGATTTATCCATATGCTGTGAGAGACTCTAACTTACACATTTTATTTGTTATATAATGACATCATACGTACTCTATATCTTACTGCTGCACTTTTTAAAGTAAATGATTCCAACTATTTGCTTCCTTATACAATGTTGTGATAAATATCTTGCAAATATCTCCTAAAAGGCAGATATCTTCTAAAAAGTATGATGTTTCTTGAACATATACAGAGGTTTCTTTTTTAATTGCTTATTAATAAGTTTTGTCCTCTTTGTATTGCCTCTATTTTTTTATTTTGTTGAAAAAAACTTCTTGTATATTATAGATACAAAGTATTTTTCAGATTATTATTTTTCAAATATCTTCTATTTGTCTATTATCCCAGCATTATTTTTTAATCATGCCTTTGAATAGCAATATTAATTTGGCAGACAGAGCCAGATTTTTATTTTTTGGCTTTAAGATATATGTTGTTATATGTTTCATTAAAGCCCCTTACCCAAGCCAGGGTACAAATATGCTTTCCTTGGCTTTATTCTATTAACTTTACATTTTACCACTCCCACATAGGCATTTGTATATGTAGAGTGAAAAGTGGAGATCCAAAGTTACACTCTTTTCCATGAGTCAGTTTTTCCAACATCATCTCTTAAATAATCCAGCACTTTACCCAATTTCGGAGATACTTTTTTTTTTTTATAAAACAGATTCATTCACATGTGATTTATTTCATTTTTAAGACAACCTTATTTGTTTAATGTGATGTTTATACCACACTGTTTTATTAACATGGCTTCATTAAAATATGCTTCTCAGGTAGAAAAAGTCTTCCAAATTATTTTTCTAATGACTGAACTATATTGGATAGATAATTTTCTATACATATTTTGGAATTGTTGGTTGAGTATTTATTTTTAAAAATTTATCAGGGATTTTGATTTAAACTCCACTGATTTATGGTAATTTGGATAATGAGAGTGGGTGAGTTCACTTAATCTTAAGAAAAATGCATCTGAAGGGGTTCTAGTAAATATGATATTTATAAAACATAATATTAAGCACTTGCCTTCTGTTCACTACATTACTATGACAACATTCTTCAGATACTTTCATACAACTATTTTAAAAGAAGGGATGGGAAGCAGTTGCTAAAATAAGTGCCCAGTTAGGGCAGAATTTCAGAGAACCCCACAGATTGCCATTTCTACAGTTTTTTGTTTGTTTGTTTGTTTGTTTTGGCCTGAAAGCTCCCTGTAAACCCAAATTGGACAGCTTGTCTGTATTTGATCTGATTGAGAACACACTCAGAGTAAACAGTCTTTACCCTGGAGTACTTGTTAAAACCATCAGAGACAATTATTTAATATCACAACTGTTTAAACCAATAATAATAGTTGGGGCCAATGAGAGAATGACTAAAAACTTAAAAGAAACAGTTGGGAAATAGGACTTCGAAAAGTTCTGACATATTTTTGGGAATCTGGAAGGCCATGGATGGCACTGTTCCAATGCCCAGGAAGACCGAAAAAAAGGCCCTAATATCTCATGTCTGACTGATCTTGAAACTCCAAAGTGAAGGCTAAGGCACAGGTATAAATTGAAAGAACATTAAAGGTATGCCCAACATGCACACAAAGCCCCTCAGCAAAATCTAGGACTTATCTGGGACTTATCAAGTCATTTAAGGAAAAGTTTGCCCACTTATTAGCTGAACACTAAGCTAACCAAAGGGAGAGGTCAGTGGCAATTACGACCCAAAATATAGACTTCATAGATAAGCTTAGGAAAAAAAAAATTAAATTGCAACAACAACAACAACAACAACAACAACAACAACAACAAGTCGCAAACCCCATGAAGAGGGAGAATCTTATTTCCACAGCTGCCACATTATATGAAATGTACAGTTTTCAACAAAAATTATGAGACATTCAGGGAATCACAAAAATACAGTACACACATAAGGGGAAAAAGAATGAAGAGGTTGAATTTATGTGACAAGGACTTTGTGTCAGCTATTATAAGTATCTTACAAGAACTAAAGTAGAACATGTCTAATGAACTAAAGGAAAATGTGAGAATTATCTTGCTAAATATAATTTTTTTTTTACATATATTTACAAATGACATACTATTAGATACAAAAATCCCTAAGGATTTCACACACACATACACACACACACACACACACACACACACACACACACACACACAAAACTACTGGAAGTAATAGATGAGTTTAGTAAGATGGTACAATACAAAATCAACATAAAATATCAATTGTATTTCCATACAGCAGCAATGAACAATCCAAAAATGAAATTAAGAAAACTATTCCATTTACAAGAGCATATAAAACAATAAAATGTATGAAAATAAATTTAGAAAAAGAAGTGCAACCCTTATATACTGAAAACTACAAAACATCTTTCAAAGAAATTAAGGAAGACCTACATACAGCAGAAGGCATTCCTTATTTGAGGATTAAAACACAATATTGTTGAGATGTCAATAGCCCTCAGATTGGTTTGAAGATTCTCTATCAAAATTCCAGCTGGCTTTTTGTTTACAGAAATTGATAAGCTGACCCTAACATTCATACATAAGTTCAAAGGATCCAGAATAGCCACAACAATGAAAAAGAAAAACAAAGTTGGAAGACACCTTTCCCAAAGTCAAAACATTTTACAAACCACATAATTCAAGAAAGGGTGGCAGTGTCATAAGGATAGAGATAGAATTAACATACCCCATCTCTTGATGAATGATGTTGGAGCTTAATATATTACCCATATTCAAATGAAAATAAAAGAAATAAAAATAGCGGCAGCTTGTAACCTATGAAGATATAATGCAGAATCAAATATATTGAACAATATACAAACACTTAAAGGAAGATATTAATTCTGAAAAATGATCTATTCCACACATCTGAAAAGTGTCTAGGAAATAGTTTTGAATTCTCAGAAGAGTAAGTTTATTGATTAAGGGATATGGGGAACAATTTGAAAAGCTTTCCCAGAATTCACAGGACAAGATGAAATTAACAGATAAAGGATTCAAGTGTGCCTATGGAGGCTGCAAACTGGTGATTTAAAATTCAGATTGCTGGTGATTATTGACAGAACAGAACAAATAGGGCAGAAGTGGTAGTCAAAATTACAGGGTGGATATGTTTTCTAGAGAAAAAAAAAAAGATACACTGCATATATAATGAAAGGGTTCACTACAGTCCATGTTAACCTCATTATCAAGACACCTGTATATATGTAAACAAATTGGAGTGGGGGAGAAGTCTCATTCCAAAAATGTTCAAAAGCAAAAATAAAGGTTACCTTAATACTTCCAATAAGAGATAACCTAAGATTCCTCACATTTTCTGTTGAAACCCAAATGACAAAAGAAAAGTATAAAGCAATTTAATGTTAAAAAATAAAAGCTTGTAACCAGATAATTTTCTGTGCAGTCATATTATCTTAAAAGATAAAAGCTACTCACAGTAAAGAGAACTCAAGAAAACTATGAACCTATTTACTTTCTTAAAATATTCCATAAAAATCCATTGCAACCAATTGACAGAAACAGCAAAATTAATATTCATAAATGGAAAAATGAATAACTGAAAAAATGTATAACAATGAGAAAGTCTTAGTGATAATTCATAAATTATATAAATTATTATTAATTTCATTAGAACTGTAACAGCAAATTATAATTAATAAAATGATATTTGTAGTATACTGGTTACCTAAAACTAAAAGAGATTGTTACTTACTAGTTGTATATTCCTTTCTCATATGCTGGTAACACACCTCTTTTTTTGTTACCCATCTTTCTCCTACCTGGTAGAGCTTTCTATCAGGATGTGTCATCCTCTCTTCCCGAAGTTAGGCACATGCAGTTGTTTTAAACATGTCCTCAAATTCACATGTCACAAAATATGTGAATCCTTGGAAAATGGACTGGTTTAATGAACAGAATGTATCAAAATTACATTGTGTAACTTTCTACTGTATGTTAGAAAAATGCAATACAACTTTCACCTGGCACTCTCTCTGGAGCTCTGAGCTGACATGTGAAAAAGTCTGTCTCCTCTAAATTTCACACTGAGATGTCAGGTGGGGATATCACATAGAGCAAGACATAGATGTCTGAGGAGCCTTGTCTGTTCTATTCTTAAACTGTTCAACTCCATCTAGAATCAACCTCCAGACAAATGAGGTAGATGTCAGGGGATTCCAGACTGCTGCCCCTGAGGTGCCCTAGCAAACATCAAGCGAAGCAGATACGGTTTCCTCACCACATCCTATCTGAATTACTGACCTCCATCATTTATGAGCAAAATGAATTGATTCTTTTTCACAGCTGCATTTTTGGGCAATTTTTTTAAGAAACAGGTATGAAACAAACAGAGGCCAAATTTTCAATTGGGATACTTCCTCCATTAGACATTGTAATTAATTGAAGGATGATTGCATGGTTCAAGATGAGCCAATCAGAATTGTGATTGCTTGCTTGCTCCTTTATTTTGATGTATCTTTTGTAAGGGTAGTGGAAGGAGGTATTGACATGGAAGCTGGGAAAGGGGGTCTCTTTACAGGTAAGATAATAAAAAATAAGCTCTGTGTTAAATGAGCTCTCAGTCCCTGTGTTTATGAGGATGAAGAGTGACATATTTGACCACTGAGCTCCATCCTCATCTGAAATAAGCATAGTTATTTACCCTTCCCAATATGCAGCCCAGTGAGGGCTCTTTTCAGACTTCATCTAGTTTGAATTGATGTAATTTTTAACCAAGAAAATCACTGAATAATGCAGGAGTACAACATGTTTTGTTGTTCTCTTACAAATTGGGTTAACATAGATTTCTTTTAAATAGCAAACGTTCAATTTTTATCAGTGATACTCCTTAATAAGTCCCCAAAGATACATGAAGCCCTCCAAGGCCTCCCTCAATCAAGAAAAAAAATCAATTTAAGAAGGGACATACTTAAACATTATAAAAGCCATTTATGAAAAGCCCACAGCTAACATCATCCTCAATGGGGAAAAACTGAGAGCTTTCCCCTGAGATCAAGAACATGATAGGGATGTCCACTCTCACCACTGCTGTTTAACATAGTGTTGGAAGTGCTAGCATCAGCAATCAGACAACAAAACGAAATCAAAGGCATCAAAATTGGCAAAGATGAAGTCAAGCTTTCACTTTTTGCAGATGACATGATATTATACATGGAAAACCCGATAGACTCCACCAAAAGTCTACTAGAACTGATATGTGAATTCACCAAAGTCGCAGGAAACAAAATTAATGTACAGAAATCAGTTGCATTCTTATACACTAACAATAAGGCAACAGTAAGACAAATAAAGAAACTGATCCCATTGACAGTTGCACCAAGAATCATAAAATACCTAGGAATAAACCTAACCAAAGATGTAAAAGATCTGTATGCTGAAAACTATAGATAGCTTATGAAGGAAATTGAAGAAGATATAAAGAAATGGAAAAACATTCCGTGCCCATGGATTGGAAGAATATAAACATTGTTAAAATGTCAATACTACCCAATGCAATCTACACAATCAATGCAATCCCAATCAAAATTGCACCAGCATTCTTCTCAACGCCAGAACAAGCAATCCTAAAATTTGTATGGAACCAGAAAAGACCCCGAATAGCCAAAGTAATACTGAAGAAGAAGACGAAATCAGGAGGCATCACAATCCCAGACTTTAGCCTCTACTACAAAACTGTAATCATCAAGACAGCATGGTATTGGCACAAAAACAGACGCATAGACCAATGGAACAGAATAGAGACTCCAGAATTGGACCCACATAAGTATGGCCAACTAATCTTTGACAAAGCAGGAAAGAATATCCAGTGGAAAAAAGTCTATTTAACAAATGGTGCTGGGACAACTGGACAGCAACATGCAGAAGGATGAAATTAGACCACTTTCTTACACCATTCACAAAAATAAACTCAAAATGGGTAAAGGACCTGAATGTGAGACAGGAAACCATCAAAACCCTGGAGGAGAAAGCAGGAAAAAACCTCTCTGACCTCAGGAACAGCAGTTTCTTACTTGACACATCTCCAAAGGCAAGGGAATTAAAAGCAAAAATGAACTATTGGGACCTCATGAAGATAAAAAAGATTCTGCACTGCAAAGGAAACAATCAACAAAACTAAAAGGCAACCGACAAAATGGGGAAAGATATTGGCAAAGACATATCGGACAAAGGGCTAGTATTCAAAATCTATAAAGAACTCACCAAACTCCACACCTGGAAAACAAATAATCTAGTGAAGAAATGGGCAGAAGACATGAATAGACATTTATCTACAGAAGACATCCAGATGGCCAACAGGCACAGGAACAGATGCTCAATGTCACTCCTCATCAGGGAAATACAAATCAAAACCACACTGAGATACCACCTCACACCAGTCAGAGTGGCTAAAATGAACAAATCAGGAGACTATAGATGCTGGAGAGGATGTGGACAAACAGGAACCCTCTTGCACTGTTGGTAGGAATGCAAACTGGTGCGGCCACTCTGGAAAACAGTGTGGAGGTGCCTTAAAAGTTAAAAATAGATCTATCCTATGACCCAGCAATAGCACTGCTAGGAATTTACCCAAGGGACACAGGAGTGCTGATGCATAGGGGCACTTGTACCCTAATGTTTACCGCAGCACTTTCAACAATAGCCAAATTATGGAGCCTAAATGTCTATCAACTGATGAATTGATGAAGAAATTGTGGTTTATACATACAATGGAATACTTGACAATGAGAAAGAATGAAATATGGCTTTTTGTAGCAATGTGGATGGAACTGGAGAGTGTTATGCTAAGTGAAATAAGTCATACAGAGATAGACAGATACCGTATGTTTTCACTCTTATGTGGATCCTGAGAACCTAACAGAAGACCATGGGGGAGGGGAAGGGAGAAAAAAAGAAAACTTAAAGAGGGAGGGAGGCAAACCATAAGAGACTCTTAAAAATGGAGAATAAACTGAGGGTTGATGGGGGTGGGAGGGAAGGGAAAGTGGGTGATGGGCATTGAGGAGGGCACCTTTTGGGATGAGCACTAGGTGTTGTATGGAAACCAAATGGACAATAAATTTCATATTTAAAAAATCAATTTAAATTATTTAGTTGAAAGTTATTTTAGCGATAAAAATTTAGAGAATTTCGTTAAAGGATGCCGCTTTTTTTTTTTTTTTTGGACCAGATGAAATTGTGAACTATTACAAATCAAAAATTACAACCTGAAAATGTCAAAAGATTGAGCAACTGACAGTGGAATTCTGATCTGCCTAAAATAATGGAAAAGAGATATCTGACATTACCTCCTTTACATATTCATAATGGAAGGAAAGTAGGACTGCAGATATAGGTTCCCATTGATTGGTGTTATGCTGTCTGTCAGATACTAATAATAAAAGTCTGATATTGTTTAAAATTCCAGATGCATGTAGAAGCTATTTTTAAGACACAAAAAATAATTATGAATTTTTGGAGGAGCAAACTGAAAATGTTTTTCTTTAAAATATTGAAATCTGTTTGAGAATTAATATTTTAAGAAACTAGTTTTATTCTCCCTTTCAAGCTCATGGAACATAAATAACTAGAATGAATTATGGAACTTAGAATTTAGAGAGAATTTAGAGAGTTCTCTCTTTTAGAGAGAACATAGGTAACCATACATTTGTGGTACTATTCTCGTATCTTTCTTATTTTAAACCTGCAGCAGCCAGTCATGTTTCCCCATTGGACACACACTCTTCTGATTTTATTCCTTTTAAAACCCAGTTATTCCCTTGTACCAAGAAACTTGTATCTTAAACGTTATTTATTTCCCTTACAAAAGCGTATTGTAAAATTTAAAAGGCTCTGGAACACACAACAGAGAAAAAGGGCCATGTTAGAAGAGTATAGGGTCCTGATGTCATCTGTTTCTTTCCCTCCTTATTTCCTATCCACTTAATCTTTGTGAGACACAGATGCATGGCAAAGCCACAAAAATATAAAGGTAGCTTCAAGAAAAGTAAAGCACAACTGTAGTGACACAGGATCCAATTTTCTGATTGTTTGTGTGTTCATGTATGTGTGTGTGTGTGTTAAATACTCTCTGTTTTTCCCATCATATTGCCACTTCACACTATGTAACAGAGCAGTCTGGCTATGAGTTGGTAAGCTATCCTTCCCAGCAAAGGAAGCAAAAAACAAAATTTTTAATTTTTAAAAAAGGAAAGGAAAGGAAAGGAAAGAGAAGAGAAGAGAAGAGAAGAGAAGAGAAGAGAAGAGAAGAAAAGAAAAGAGAAAAGAAAAGAGAAAAGAAAGAAAAGAGAAGGTGGGGGGGAGGGAAGGATCACAAGGGAGAATGCTGCCCCAAATCTGCTACTGTAAACATTAAGCACATTGGAAGTAGAGGCAAGGTAGCAAGTAAGACTCAAGAAAAGACAGTAATTCGCTTAAGCTACAGGATAAATTAAAAGCCCAGGAGGATATTAAAGCACAGATAGTAGGTTTTACTATCACAAATTTGACAGGAATATTTAACATATGCTAATTTCTATTTTATTCTTGCAACTGTATACTGGACACCAAAGAATGAGGGACATCTGTGATCCTCCTCAAAGCCAGGTAAGGACTGTCACCTTGGGACTGTGACTTCTCTGGATTTGAGGGGACATCTGTGAGCACAACTTTCATGTAAATATTCAAATTTTAGAAGTAGAATGTTCCAAAATGTGTAAATTCAAAAAGACACAACTGATAGACAGCTATATGCCCCAAAGTGATGGGATTTTCCTAGACATTTTCCCAAGGATTGGCCTAGTGGCACAGTTGTACTTCACACACCATTTACATTGGTGTGCCTCCTCTGGGTTTTGCCAAGAGTTGAGCTGAGCTGAAGAGAAATGAACTTCCAGATGTTCAAATAGTGAATTAAGACAACAAGCCAAACCAAGGTAGTGGTCAAGCCTCTAATTGCTTGTTGAGATAGCACAGTAAGAGGCCAAACAGAAGAATGTGCCAGCTTCCTCGCTGGCCCACTGTCTCCCCGTGGTGAGACACCATGTGACGATTAGATTGATCAATGCAGATGTTTGTCATATTGCCTAGAAGCCCTTAGTCCAAAAGCTTCTGTCGTTTTTGACAGTAGGATTTAGGGGAGGCAAAGGAGAAGGGCTAGGAATAGAGTGGAGAGAAATGTTTTCAAAGCTCCCTGATAAGGTGCTCTGGGCAGAATTTCCTAAGGAATTCTCTTCAGTGGGTCCCTTAACTAAAAGGTCTCTAAATAGAAAGCCTGGGCTAGGAATTCAGATACAGAGAGGGGCATGGACAATGAAGGAGCCCTCAATCCTTGACTGCAACTCTCATTAGAGACTATAATACAATGGCTGTGTGCCAAGTCTGGTGTGGACAGGGCTGTCTTCCCCTTTGAGGTTTGTGAGATAAAGCACAACTTTGCAACTGACTATGGTTGGACCTGAAAAATCAGACACAGGATTCTGGCCTAGAGCCAGACAACTCAGTTTGTTGTCTATGTGAATGACGGTAGAGGTAAGACAGTAGTCAACTAACTTGGAAGCCTTCAAAATAAGCATAGACATTAGTTTGACATGTTGAATAGATCAGGGCAGGGAGGAGGTCTGTGTCTAGAGGAATCCTTTATTCCAATTTTCTGGTCAGTGAAAGTCCCCATGGGGCAAATGTAAAATCCCAGTGAGGAGGAAACTGCTCTGCACTAAGTGACTATGGTTGACTAGAATAAATGTTTCTCACCATACAACAAAGAGGTGTTTAACTTCTGATTTAATTTGATTAATACAATTAAAACAATGGAGTATTTCTTAACCTTCTCAGCAAAAATATACCTATTCTATGACTATGAAAATATACCAGTTAGGGTTACATTTAGTAGAAAGTAAGGATCTGGCTAAAATTGATTGCAAACATTTTTTGTTACTTACCAGCATGTCAGGGTATATAGGTGATTCAAGGTTTTATATAATGGCTCAGCTGTCCTTTCAAGATCCTAACTCCATTTCAAGAACCCTAAAGGATAGGTTGTTTGTTCTTAGTGCTCTTGACATACCATACCCATGGTCACGTTCAGAAGAGGGGATACAGAAGCAGAGTAAGTATCTTCTTTTTTCCTTGATGCTTTAAAAAGAAGCAAGAATTTTCCAACCAGCCATCTCAGATGATTTCTACTTATATGCTTTTGGTCTAACCTGAGTCACACAAGCACTGTTAGTGGCAAAGAGGCTGGAAAACCAGGTATCTCTACCAAGCTTCAACAAGGAGAAGTGCCAAGAAAGAAGAAGCCTGGATTACCTGTTCAGTTAGTGAAATGAGATTATCATGTATGACAATCATAAAATAAATGCATACCTAAACCATGCCATATTAAAGACTCTTTGAAAATCTATAGCTTTATTTTAATCCTTTATTCTCATAGCAGATATCTGATTTATATGTCAGTGTTTACACATATTTACTTTTAAAAATCAGGGGTGCCTGGGTGGCTCAGTTGGTTGGGTGTCCAACTTTAGCTCAGGTCAGGATCTTGCCATTCCCAAGTTCGAGCCCTGTGTCAGGCCGTGCTATGCAGGCCCTCAGAGCCTGGAGCCTGTTTTAGATTCTGTGTCTCCCTTTCTCTCTGCCCCTCCACCACTCACACTCTGTCTCTCTCTCAGAAATAAATAAACATTACATTTTTTTTTTAAATCAGTATTACACTAAGTTTAAAGTCAACGACTGAAAATGACATTTTGAGGGGCGCCTGGGTGGCGCAGTCGGTTAAGCGTCCGACTTCAGCCAGGTCACGATCTCGCGGTCCGTGAGTTCGAGCCCCGCGTCAGGCTCTGGGCTGATGGCTCGGAGCCTGGAGCCTGTTTCCGATTCTGTGTCTCCCTCTCTCTCTGCCCCTCCCCCGTTCATGCTCTGTCTCTCTCTGTCCCAAAAATAAATAAAAAACGTTGAAAAAAAAATTAAAAAAAAAAAAAAAAAAAAAAAAAAAAGAAAATGACATTTTGATATTATAGTATGTCTCTTTTACATAGGCAAATAGGTTGTTGAATAAAAAGGTCAAGAAATATCAGATGTTAACAAATAATAACTAGTACATTTCCTAAATAGAGTTAAAGGGATAAATTATCACTGATTAACAAAATGAATAAATAAATTTTTAAAAGAATCCATGCTTAGGGGCACCTGGGTGGCTCAGTCTGTTAAGCATCCAACTCTTGGTTTCCGCTCAGGTTACGATCTTGCGGCTTCTTGGGTTCGAGGCCTGCATCAGGGTCTGCACTGGCACTTCAGAGCCTGCTTGGGATTCTCTCTGTCTTTCTCTCTCCCACTCTCTCTCTGCCCCTCCTCCATTTGTGCTGTTTCTGTCTCTCCCAAAATAAATAAACTTAAAAAAAAAAAAAGAATCCATGTTTACGAGGCAGGCTATTGTAAATATGCCTGCAAAGAGGTTGTGTTCATGTTCTCATGGCATAGATTAACTTTTAACCCATAAGTTTAAAATATATACACCTATTTGTGTATTTTGAGGAAAATAAATGTAAAAAATACATCAACCAAAGCATATTCTCTGCCATACTTGAAGGTAGAATATATTTATGGTTTTCACACGTAAGATTTTTCATTTAAAATCTCAACCAAATGTAGAGACTTCACTTGGAATGAAGAACTTGGATCTTTGTGAATACCAATATTTCTGATTCCAAAAAAAATTAATCTTCTTAAGGAACTCTTCTGCCAATATGGTATAATTCCAAGTATACAAATATTCAGATAAAATTTATGGGTGATTGGCAACTAAAGATGATCCAGATAGTTAACATTTTTAGTAGATATTTTCTGGTGATTAATGCAACACTATAATTTTCAAATACAAGTTTTTGTCAGAACAATTTTATAAATATCTTTTCAAAGTCATTCAGATCAAGCTCTTCTGTAAAGCATGTCAGAATCTGTATCTGTAAGTGTAGTCTCTTACCGTCTTTTACAACCAATCAAAATTGTTTCTCAACTTCAAATGTCTCTATATCTTCTATATCAAAAATGTGTGTGTACTCTAATACATAGCTGTTGGAACTGTAAAGTGAAACAGCTACTTGGCAAGTCTTTTAACCATATCTATTAAAGCTTAAAACCACATATACCCCAGTGCCCTGACACAAAAGTGTATAAAAGGTCATCAGACACCTGCATAAGAACTACATTCCCAGAGCCTCATTCTTGGTAGATTGAAATACTACTCACACAGCAATGAAAATGAGCAAACCATTGCTACATGAAAAATCAGGAATGAATCTCTCAAAATTGTGAGCTAAAGAGTTCAGATAGAGCAGAGCACTTACAATATGATTCCATTCATAGGAAGTTCAAATTCTGTGTTTTGAGGGAAGATAAGGTCACAGTTACTCTTAGAGGGGAGAGTTGCACCGGGTACAAGTGGTGGTTGTGTACTCCAGAGTTCTGGCGTGGTTCTGCTTGTGGGTATGAGTGCTGCTTACATGAGCACGTTGTCTTTGAAAATTAATTGAGTTGAATTCTTAAGATTTGTGCACTATTTTACATATATGCTATATGTCTAAGTGTGTGTGTTAATGTTGTAAACTAGGAAGGAAAAGTTAAAATATAAAACTTCATAATGATTATAACTAATATCATTGTTTAAATCTGTGAAAATTGGAAAACAAATGAACAGAACTCCTCCCCAGTTTCCCCGACAACAAAGCAGTCTTGTATACTTGGATTTTGATGTGCGAATTTCAAATACTGAAGTAAAGTATCAAGAAAGCATTCAGTCTAATTGGCTTTGAGAAATATATTTCCCTCTCATGAAACTATAATAGCAAAGTTGAGAGCCAGTAACAACTATGTAGTCTTGAAGTCAGATTCTAAAGTGTACCACATGAATTAAAGTTCTATTTTTAGAAATGATTCTAATTCTGAATATATCGGTATTTTCACTCACTGTTCTACACTGAATAATAATTGACACTAGGTCTATAACTGCCGAGTTTCAAAAAAGTTTTTGCGATATAACTGCTTTGGGGACTGTTACTGTGTCACTGTTAAAACGGCATAAACATTTAGTTTGCCTGTGGATAGCTGATCATGTAGCCAACCGACAGAATTTAATAAGTCAGACTCCTTATTATAAGTATGCTTCTTGAGATCCTTGGTTTTGTGCATTCACATTGCATCTCCCAGGGGTTCTTATGCCCAGAAAAAGTGCAGGAAATAATCATGGTTATTAATTCACAAGCAAGGGCATTACATCATATTTATCTTGAGTTTGTCTTATAGAAAATATATCTTACTGTTGATGTTCTTGATATGATTTAGAAGAGGAGTGGGCAAAGCTGTTCGCCCTAATACAAAATACATCAAGATAGGGGAATTCCTTTGTTCTTAAATTTTTTTTGGTCAAAATATTCTCCCTTCGAAATGTAAATATTAAAGCCATTTTTTGTAGTTAGGGGTGGGAGTCTTGAAAAATACTTGAATATCTTGCCAAAGAGGATAGATAATGTAAAGTAATTATTATGAAATATTATGCCACTATTTACAAGAATAATGTAGAAGTATAAATGGTGATTGGAAAGATGCTTATTATGCATTATATATTAGGAAAAGAAATCCATTGACAAAATAATTTATATTATCTGATCAAATCTTTGTAAAGTGAAGTTTGCGGATGTGTGTTTTAGTTTCAAAAATAATATGGAAGAATACAGACCAATGTTAAAAGCTTATTGAAAAAAAGCCTCAAACACTACGGATTTATTTTCGCTGCTTGTTTATTATTCAGAATCCAGAAACAACATTAAAACTTAGATGACTGAAGTAAAATGTATTGTGTGCATAAAATACAAATATTCCTAAAAGATAGTTAAGCCTTCATTTGTGAATCAGTAAGTATATAATTAAATAATATTTATCTCTAGTATACAGATTAGTTTTTTATAGAAAATTTTTTTTAACATTTATTTATTTGGGGGGGAGGGCGAAAGAGGGAGACAGAGGATCCTAAACAGGCTCCACGCTGTAAGCCCAAAGCCCAATGTGGGGCTCAAACTCACAAACTGTGAGATCATGACCTAAGCAGAAATCAAGAGTCAGCTGCTTAAATGACTGAACCACCCAGATGCCCCTGATTAGGGAGGCCCTAATCAATCTGACTACTGTCCTTATAAAAAGAGGAAAATTTTCTCTCAAAAATAAATAAAACTTCTTGTGAGGGCACAAGAAGAAGGCAGCCATCTATAACCCAAGGAGAGAGACCTTACAGTAATTCAAACCTGCCCACACCTTGTTCTTGAACTTCTAGTCTTCGGAACTATGAGAAAATAAATCTCTACTAAGTCACATGGTCTGTGGTATTGTGTTAGGACAGCCCTGAAAACTAACATAAACAGTTCACCTTTAATTGTTTGTTTAAGAGAAAGCATACTTAGAATTAAAATATAAAGGAAATAATTGGTTTTGTCTGATTGTCTCTATATGGTGGCTAAGAGGATTAGTTGCCACATAATATTCTTTTTTTAGACCTTTGTGGAGGACTGTTATGCACATAGCTGGCAGATTATACTTCCTAGCTTCCACTGCGACCATACAACAAAATTCTGCCCAATAAGATAGAAAGAGTAGTGTTGTATAAGACTCCTGAGAAGATGGTTTTAAAGGAGGTGACTCAACCAAGAATACAATCACTTATCTTTTGCACTTTCTTCTTCCTGCTATATGAATGCACGTGTAATGGCTAAGTTTAGTAGCAATTTTGAGCACAAGCAAATTTAAGAATAAAAAAAAAAGTGCTAAGAAGAATACAGTAGGACAAGAGAAGGAGCCTATGTTTTTAGTTACTGTTGAACCAGAACTGTTATATAGAATTGTAAATTTACTGCACAAAAGTGATACAAAGAAGAAAACATTCTCCTACATACAGGTAACTTCATACATATAGACTTAGAAATAATAGATATGACTAAATAATTCAAACAATCATTTTCCAAATCAAAATATTATTTTATCAGTGATATTTTTTTAAAAAATACTGTTCTTACCTGAGGCTGTTTTATCAAAATAAATTTCAATCCAAGATAGAAAGGGCATAATTTTCAATACACACACACACACACACACACACACACACACACACACACGTGCACAATGAGCAAGAAATTACTTTCCTAGGTTTTATGTTTTCAAATGTATATAATTCTACTTACAGTAATTAGACTTTCTCCAAATGTTTTGAGATTTTTTTCGTGCACATAAAATATCTTTCAAGGATGTTTGCTAGATTATCTTCTGAAAAAAAATATTGTGAACAAAAACACTGAAAAAGGGACCCCTGGGTGGCTTACTTGCTTAAGTGTCTGACTCTTGATTTTGGCTCAGATCACGATATCACAGTTTGTGAGATCGAGCCCCTTGTCAGGCTCTGAGCTGACAGTGTGAAGCATGCTGGAGATTTTCTCTCCCCCTCTGCCCCTCCCCAGCTTATGCTCTCTCTCTCTCCCTTTCATTTTTTTTTTTAATTTTTTTAACGTTTATTTATTTTTGAGACAGAGAGAGACAGAGCATGAACGGGGGAGGGTCAGAGAGAGAGGGAGACACAGAATCGGAAACAGGCTCCAGGCTCTGAGCTGTCAGCACAGAGCCCGACGCGGGGCTCGAACTCACGGACCCCGAGATCATGACCTGAGCTGAAGTCGGCTGCTTAACCGACTGAGCCACCCAGGCGCCCCTCTCTCTCTCTCCCTTTCAAAATAAACAAGTAAACATTAAAAAAAAAAAAAAAGAAAGGCACTGAAAGAGAAAAAGAGAGAGAGCCGTTCTGAATAAACAAAGAGTTAGAAACATACACACATACATATACATACTCTTCAGAAAGTTATAGTCAACCCTTACTTTTTGGGGATATCTCTGGAGTGGTCTTGGCTTCACAGAAATCTTTTGTAAAAATGTCTCTTTTTAAAATTTCAATCTGCCATTGTTTTTTATTCACAGTAGACATATTTTTCACTATAATCAGCTGCCACATATGATGTAAAACGTAAACTACTATCTCTATTTCTAGCTGTATATCCTTAATTTTTTTTAACTTTCTGGAAGTTGTTTCCTCACCATAAAGCTTTTACTTTTATAATAAAGTTAATCAGGTGAGAACAATTTTCAGACTAGGCTACTTAGTGCTAACCCAAGTCAATAAGCTTTGATAGAGTTAGAATGGTTAAAGGCACAGATGTGGAAATACGAAAAATGTGGATTGATATCTTGACACCAGGTCATCTACAACACTAATATTTCTGTGAATACTGAATGACACTGAGCAAAATGTGTTGAAAGCTAATAGCAACTATTTTATAAAGTTACAGTTTTGTTTGAGTCAAGCGCTCAAGCTATTTAGCCATTAACTTAGGAACCTATGCTACTTTAGTAGAACCTGCTTTTTGTTCACATTCAATTAAGATAGTAACGTTTAGTTTTATTTGGAACTCTACTGCGTGTGCATACAGCTCCTAAAATTAGAACCTTGATTACACACACGGCATGAAAACAGGACAAAAATACTGAAATAAGAAGTGTCCAAAACTTGGATTCTTAATAACCATATACTGTTCTACATTTGTTTTATATTTGCAGACATGTATGCCACTGGTAAAATATATCTGTGGGAGGAACATATTTGTGATCCAAGGACCTTTGTTTTAGGATTATTTCTAATGAAGATGTTGATCTCATATGTTACAAATAAGATATGTTCACCTGAAGCTTTCCCCAACTGTCCAGGCACCATTACTGAGTAGCTGATAGGCTTGACAGTGGTGGTGTCTCCCAGGGGATAATGCCCTCACAGTCAGTAAGCACAATTGATCCTGTTATCTTGTCTGGCTTGCTCAGCTCTCTGAGGCTTTCCGCATGCTTTGTGTCGGTCTAACTTAGTCATTGATTTAGAGCAGCATCAAAGGATAGATTCCATTTTCTCAGAATAACCAAGCAAAGGAAGGCGGCCAGGGGAGCCTGGCAGCAACTGACAAAAATTGTTTTCGTGGCATCAATGAACACAAGGGCAAAAATTCTGAAATATGTAACAATGTTCACCTGCATCCACCTATTCATCCTTTTCTTCCATCCCTCTGTTTACTACTTCTCCTCTTTCCTTTTGCCCTATTAAAATGTTTTATCAGAAAACAATAGAATAAAAAGTCTGATTTGGCAAATGGACAAAAAAATCCTGGACATATCAGGACTTTTGGCTTCTGGCTGATGTCACATCTGTAGACCAGTCTCATTTTTAAAGTGAACAAAAATGTCATGTTAATAGATGCCAGGTTCTATTTTTAGTTCTGTTTCTGATTAAATAAATGACTCTACAGTTGTTGACTTGTCCTTGTAGATATCAGTTTCTCAATTGGAAAATGGGCTCAATTTTATCAGAAGTGTTGAATGTGGGTCTAAGAAGCCCTGAAGCCCTCTGCAAAGACTCATAAGAGTCATTACTGAACAAAAAGTTAGGGACTGTCCATTACATATATTTCCAGAACAGAATACTACCCACCTCAAAACTGAAGCAGGGGCTTTATATCTTAACAACACTTTTAAACTTCACCATATTGAAAATCGCATTCTACCCCAGGATTTCAATATCTTCCAGATTAAGTTTTCAGCAAGTTCAAGACATCTGGGACCTCCATATTTCCTAGGAGAAACTTCAAGCTAATTGCTTACCCAGCAGATGACCATGAATGGAGGAATTCATCCATGAGACAAAGGTAGCTATATATTTTCCTTTTTTGAAAAGGTTACAGACTTCAAACTTTTAATGTAAACCATTTTAACATGTATTTCTACTCTGTGTAAATATATCTATATACACTGTACTTTTCCTTCATGAAAGCTATAAACAAATGTGAGTACTTGTTTTAATGGTTGAATAAAAGAAAACAAAAGTTAAAAAAAAACAAGAAAAAAATAACAGGTAATGTTTTAAGGTTATTGACACATCATATGGATTGTAAAAAAAAAAAAAGAATTGAGTGCATTTAAGGGTTTTCATATGGGAGAGATGATTTGGGTCTAGAGAAAATAACATTAAAATGGAACACTGGGTGATAGTTGGATTTTGAAGGCAAGTACGAGCAATTTTCTGCCAGAGAGAGACATCATACTGCTCCCCCCTTCACCCCTGCAAGCTTAACAACTCATGAACAGAGTAGCAAACTGTCTTTAATGTGGTTGTAAAGCATGTTTGTAAAACATAAACGTGCTTGGTATGCATGCCTTCATTTGCATTTTCATATATTGACAATATTGACATCATTTCTTGGTAATGGAACTTCATTTTCCTACAAGTAAAATCAATATCTAAGTTTAGGGAAATACTAATATTTAATTTCACCGCAAAAACTTCCGATTGTTATCACTTAAAGTGTGGCATGTAATTTTATTAGAAAACTCTCTGCAATGCTCTAAAATAAAACTGGAATAATTTTCACTGTGTGAATTTTATTTGGACATATTTCAGGGGCATACAAAGAAGTTAAAAGCTAATTTTCATTCTCCATCTTTCTTTTCTTTATTCTAGAAATAAAAAAAAAGTGAAACTGCTAGGTTTCTCGATCTATGAGAAGGATGGTTAAAAGCTCTTACTCACAATGCAAAATCTAGCCCTGGTCCTGATTTTAGCAGCTTCAGTTAGGTGCAGTGAGTTCAAGTGGAAACTACAACAGTGTACATAACCTTTTAGTGGAAATAAAAGCAGTGAGCCAATAGTTCTAAAGGTAAGAGAATCTATAGTGGCACATAACCAGTTGATTAGCACTTATTTTGCTTCTCATAAGAGAGGTAAGATAAAATCAGTTGTCAGAGTCTGCAGCCTATGATTTGGAAATTTAAAAGGCATGATAAGAGAAGTTTCTACTAAAAAAAAATGCATTTCATGTGGTTTCTGTTTTCAATTAACAAAGTAATTGCCCTTCCAAAGTAAAGCAGCACCTGGCTGCCAGTCCAAATAAATTCTCTCCCAAATTCTTACTAACAGAGCTCAATGATACATGTTTCTGTGTATGTTTTTATGTATAATTGTAACAAATCTCCATTAACCAAGGTAAAGCATGCATGCCTTATCCTGCAATCTTGTAACTTGAGTAATCCATGAGTAATATTTTTGCTTACTTGAAAATCTCAAGAGAATCACTAAAAGGAACTATTAGAATAAACCAAACAAGCAGTCATTTTAGAAAGTCTAATTTTTATTTATTTTTTTAAAGTTTATTTATTTATTTTGAGACAGGGAGAGAGAGATAGCACACACTCCTGTGAGTCAAGGGAGGGGCAGAGAGAGGGAAAGAAGGACTCTTAAGCAGTCTCCATGATATCAGTGGGAACCCTCCGCAGGACTCAATCCCACAAACTGTGAGATCATGACCTGAGCCAAAAACCAAGTGTCATACGCTTAATAGACTGGGCCACCCAGGCGCCCCTCCACCCACAAAGTCTAATTTTTAGATAGTATATCTCATCTATTAGATCAACCCACTTAAATGTTAAGGCTGTGAGGAAACAGGCACGCTCAGTGATTACGGTACTTGGACATTTTCTAACTAAATTATGTATGCATTTATCCTTTGACCCAGAAATCTAAGTATGTAGTTTAGTTCCACATATGCGAAACAATATGCAAAGTTATACCTATTTTGATATTTGTAATTAAAAGATACACAGGAGACAAAATATATTTATTTAGTGAAGTATTGTACAGCCATAGAAATAAAGAAGATTATGTACACACATAGGTTAATTCTTAGGATATATTATTAAATATAAAAGAAAAATACCAAAAACTATATTTAGGTATTAGTGTACGTTAATCTTTAAAAATAAGGACAGGAATGATAACATAACTGATTAGGTATGAGAGTATGACTTCTTTAAGTAGACTGAGTTTTTATTGTTTTGAAATTGACACATGCATATATTTTATAAAATGTAAGGTTTTTTTAACTTTTTAAATACATTTTTTAATGTTTATTTATTATTCAGAGAGACAGAGACAGACAGACAGAGTGTGAGTGGGGAGGGGCAGAGAGAGAGAGGGAGACACGGAATCCAAAGCAGGATCCAAGTTCTGAGCTGTCAGCACAGAACCCAACGTGGGGCGTGAACCCATGAACTGTGAGACCATAACCCGAGCTGAGTTTGAACACTTAACTGACTGAGCCACCAGGTCCCCCTTTTAATAACTTTTTAAATAAAAAATAAAGTTGATTCAATGAGAATGATAAAAATCAAATGTAAAATTGAATATGAAAACAAATAAACCTATCTATATAATAAATTGCTAATCAATCTCTACCTCCAAAACAATGTTAATTCAAGTGATTTGTATCTCTGACTTTATCTATAGTGGGATATAGTCTAAGAACCAAAGAAATTGTAAAGAAACATTTATTTGGTAATACTGCTCTTGGTGGAGATATAATATAATTATGAAAGTATTGTGCATGTATTTTAGTATAGAGCAAATAAATATTCTTTTTATTTCTCGGGGACCAAAGTTTATTACTGTAAAAGAAGAGAGACATAAATAGGAATGGGAAAAGGTGAAAAAGTACCCTGTGAAGTTGTATCGGAGGTGTAAACACCTGATTTTTTAATATTTTAATTCTTAGCTCTGTTCACTGAAAAGACCTAACTCCACTTGTAGCCCACCAGCAATGAGCATGATCAACATGTTGATACAGTATATTCTAAATGTACTCCTCATATAAAAGACATGGCCTGGTGCCTAGGTGGCTCAGTGGGTTGAGCGTCTGACTTCCACCTAGGTCATATCTTGGGGTCTATGAGTTTGAGCCCCGCATCGGGTCCTTGCTGTCAGCACAGAGCCCATTTCATATCCTCTGTTCTCCTCTCTCTCTTCCCCTGCCCTGCTTGCATTCTCTCTCTCAAAAATAAATAAAAGTATTTAAAAATAAAAATAAAGATACTTCTTTAAGGCTCTCCTTAAAGAAATAACTGGTATGAGAGCTGAGGCAAGGAAAGATTACTACCCTAGCACATCTTGTGTCAACGGCAAGAATATGTTGGAAACTAATAAAGTATATTAAAAAGAAAAAGATGGCTTGAAGGGGCTTTCATGGGATAAATTTTGAGGATCAAGAAGAATCATGCTGGTAATGAAATATCACTTATCCAACAACAACAACAAAAGAATCTATAACTCCTAGTCATTCTCAAAATTATAAAGGAGGCTTAGATGAGAGGGAAAAGCATTTCTCTTCAAAAGCCAGCTATCAATATTGAAAGATGATTTGATTTAGAGATTTAGGATCTGTATAATCATCATTGTAATTGCTGACACAGACAAATTATTAGTATATTCAAAAGATGATGGACATTTGTGGGAAACTCTTGGGTGACAAGACCTTCTAAGAGTCTCAGACTGTTACCCCAGATATTACTTGTTAATTATAAGAAGAAAACATTTTTTACAATAGAAACATCTATTATGTGCTTTATTATATGCAATGAAAAAAATACAACAACTATAAAGTATTCTTGCAAAAATGTGTGAGCTGAACCTAATAATGAACATAATCACAAAATTCCAGATTACAGAAAACTTTATAGTTTTATAGGCAATTGGCCTACACTCTTTTAAAACTTGAAAAAAAAAAAATTAAGAATGAAAAGAGCTTAGGGATGCCAAAGAGACCTCACAACCCAGTGCATTACATTATTCTTGATTACATGGTGGATAATTTTTAAAATATTTTTTGGACAAGAGAAAAATTTTATTAAATTTATAAAATTTTAATATGGCCTCTGTATAAGAAATTGTATTGAAATAATGATAAATATCTTGGGTTACAATGATACATAGTAATGTATGTGTGTGTCTTTGTTTTAGGTGATATATTCTGAGATATATTAAATAATTTAACCTTGAAAACTTGTATCAGTCTGTTAAAAAGAAAAACATAATTTTTTTGAAAGTTGATACTTAGAATATTTAATAACAGATATTCACATAATAAAAATAAAGGCTATAATGATATAAATCAATAGAAAATTATAAGAACTATATGAAAAGAACTTTAAAAAATGTAATGGAAGAAATAAAAGAGACTCTATCCTGGAGATATACCAAGATAAAAAGCAGAGTCTTAATGTTTTTAAAATGTCTTATATGACCAGTGGGGCATCTGGGTGGCTCAGTTGGTCAAGTGTCCAACTTCGGTTCAGGTCATATTCTTGAGGTTTGTGGGTTCAAGACCCAAATCCCATCAGGCTTTGTGCTGAGAGCCTGCTTCGGATTCTGTGTCTCCCTCTCTCTCTGCCCCTCCCCTGCTCACTTGCCTGCATTCTCTCTCTCTCTCTCTTTCTCTCTCTCTCTCTCTCTCTCTCTCTTTCTCTCAAAAATAAGTGAACATTAAAAAAAATTTCAAGTATCTTATATGACCAAATTAAGTTTGGTCTATTTTATATCATACAATTTATAGCCCTAATGGGATTATTGTTTTGTATAAGTGCATGCACACGTACATACACACATACACACAGTCAAAAAATTTAACTGAAAATTAGAAGAAATAATATTATAATGTAGGTATTGAATTTTAATAATTCTCTAGGTGAAAGAAAAAAAAGTGGTCATGGATCACTTAAGCAAATAAAAATAATGTGCAGGATACTGAAATTCAAGATTTGAACAGTCATGTCTTGGGACAGCCTAGAAATAGGGGAGCTCTAGGCAACTCAAGAACCAAGAGCTCATGAACTTTCTGTCCTAAAGGCTAAAATTAAAAAGACTCAAAGCTTCCAGTATGATAATATTTGCAAATATTAGGATGTTTCCCTCTGGACATCTAACCAAAGACACAAAAGATACATTTTTAAATAAACAGAAAATTAATTCTCACTGCAAATGGTGACAGAAATAATCAATTGACCAAAATTAGGTAAGCGTTGCCAAATCCCCCAAGATTGGTTAAAGCCCCAATTAAGAGGTTACAATAATATTTTTTTTAAAAAAAGGACAGGAAGTCCTTTTTAAAAAGGAGAGGAGAGAACAGTAGCACTTATCTAGAAAATGCCGGCAAAATCCCACTTTCTTAAGAGAAAGGAATCATACTGTAAAACTGAATAGGTGACCATCTGTGAAAGATGGCTGTAGGAATTGGTGTGAGCAACATCTGTTGGACTCTGTTGAAGAACCAGGAGAATTAGAGATGTCCAAAGAATCCCACCAGTCAACAATATTTGCAGAAAGCAACTGTTTCCATGGCAACAAAGGAAAAAACCTTTATTAAATGTGTTCTAAAAATACCTTGGACCCACTCAGAAGTAATATTTCCTGTATAAAACATGCTCAGGAAAATCCACTAGCATAGTTCTAGAACTAAAAAAATCTAGGGGGAAAGTCTACAAAAGAGAAAAGAATGATTTGCCAATTTATAAAAGTAACTCATCAGAAAAAAATGTTACAGATCTAATACATGTTTTGACCAACTTTTTTTCAATTAATTAAAACACATAGTAAAAAAGCAATTGTTTCCATGATAGAACTCTACAAATCTATCATGGGATAACACGTGGAAAGGATGGTAAAACAATGAAATATGAGTTGGCAGAGTTCAGTGAAGAAGTAAAAGAATTAGTGAAACATCACAGGAATGAAAAGGAAAGTAAAGAATACACACTGTGGAAGAAAGAGTTAGACACAGTGTAGAGAAGTTAACAAAACAACAAACTAAAACAAAAGGAAACATTTTTAAAACACCAAAAAATATAGATAGATATCACAGATGTGCAAAGTAGATCAAATATGTATATGTAGATATGCCTAGTAGAACAGAATAGTAGATAAGCCTAATTAGAGCACATGCATAGGAAGGCTAAACAATAAAAAATATATAATTTGAAAATGCTTTGAATAAATGAAAAAATAAAACTATACATATGTAGACACCATATGCACAAGATAACAGACATAGAAAAGTTGACACCACAATATAATCTAGTATAATGGTTAGTCTTCAAATATATATATATTTTTATGGCCAAGGCAAAAATAGCATGTAACTTATAAGAGGAAAATATAAACCTTGCCTCAGATTTATATACAGCAAAATTTAATGTCACAAAAGAGTATAGCAGTACCTAAAAGCACTCAAAAGAAGCCATTGTGAGCCAAGAATTTTATATTTAGCCAATCTGTCCCTCAAGTAAAAAAGCTATAGAAAAACAAGTTTGAATGTGTAAGAATTTGGGGACAATTTTGTCCTTGAGATCATGTTAAATATGCCAAGAATTTACCTGGAAAACTATAACAAAGGAGCTAGCAGCAAGCTGAATTTTGTAACCTATGCTAAATCAAATACTGGAATTAGGGTGACAAAACAGAATGCCTCAAAACAATAATTAAGTTCTGAAAAATGGGGAGAGAAAAGGGCAAACTCTGTAGATCTAAGTAATAGGATTTGAGTATACATCATAGGATTGATAAAAGGTTTGATATAAGAATTTAGTCTTTCTGTCTCGCAGAGGAGACAATATACCTGCTCCATCTTGATTCAGGGTCCCACTCTGATATTAATCAGCTATGGCAGAAGTAGTCATGCACATGCTTGCTATTTCAGTATTCATCCTTGTCTACAGAGATCAATTCTTTTGTTTTTTTAGAGCAATTCTTGATGAAGAGTCAACTAATATTAGCTAGAAGAACTTAATCTAACACATTTAATGTTTATTTTTATATTTTGTTTAAGGTAAATGCACTTGAGAAAAAGGGAAAATGTAACAGAGACACACCCACTGAAACAAAAAATATGGTATAAATATTCTTTATGTCCTAGCTGTGGAATGACGGGTAAGTTATTTAATGGCATCGTTCCTTGGTTTCCTCATTTTTAAATAATAGTAATCCCTTATTACATTTATTATGAGGACTGGATGAACTAGTGGATGAAAATCCTCGATACTGTATCTGGTACAAATAATAAAATCACTTAAAATTAAGTGTTATTATTACTATTATTGCTATTATTATTATTATTTTCTCTATGACTTGGGTTTGTTCTGCAGCAGATAGAATATCAATTTCATCATTCTAAACTACAATGGACTTTTCATTGGTCTGACTCCCTAAGGATTTTACACAAGAAGTTTGGGCTCATCACAGGGTGATTCATTTCCTCTTAAAAACAATTTAAAAGGCTCAGTATTAACCATTATTGATTAAACTACTTCACCTTGATCAGGATGACAAAGTGGCCAATATTTCATAATCTAAATACCTATTTAGAAGTGACAACTAACTAGTTCAAAAGAGAGTTGTAAGCACAACATGAATAAAACAATTGTAGGGAAAGTATTCAAGAAAACTTTTTTAAAAAGTGGATGAAATGAAATGGTTTATTTTATAGATTTAAAATACATTCCAACAATCTATGGCTGTTACATTAGTGTTGTGCTTGTCTTTACAACTAGGCAGATAAATGGAAACAAATACAGTGTTAAAAAAAATTCCAACATGTAAAATAATTTAATGTAGGTTGAAACCATGCCTCTCTTTAATAGGCAAGTATGAATTATTCAATAAATGGAATTGGAAAAAGTGACTCAACTTTTAGATAAATTTTGACTTAAATATATACACATATATAGCTCTAAGTGGATTAATGTTTTTATTGTAAAACATAAAACTATAAAATAAGAATTATGGAATCAGTGACCAAACCACAGACAATCGTGACCCATTTTTCCCTCACAACTATGTGTTTGGAATGAAATCACAAATATAGTTATGGTTTCATCCGATGTTGATAAGTGAAGTAAATTATTATGCCAATATTCTTGACTGGGGTAGTTGGGTGATTCATTTTGCAACATCCTGAGTCAAAACTGATACAATAGAGAGATATGGGGAAATGCTTGCGAATCTTTAAAGCCTGAACTAAATCTTCATTATTTTTTCCCTTCCAGTAGAGTTTGGGCTAAGGAATCCACAGAGAAGGAATGTGGTCTGCTGGCTTACTGCCTGTAGTCCTTGGAAAGATTGCCCAAATCTGCTAAATGTAGCAAACCTGGCATGTGCCTGCACAGGTGGAATAGATAGCCCCAAATCTGAGTGACTGGAAGAACATAATTCTTGCAATGGCAGTGATATGTGACAAAAAAAGTTTCTTTTTAATGTCTTAGCAGAAAGTGACAGATGTCCAGGTCATTAGATGCCAGGTGATAAGAAACAAAACTTCCTCAGACTCCACTGCCCATCTGTTTTTTTCTGCCTAAGCCATGTCAATAGTTTGCTTATCTGGGTGCTGAGGTACCATATGAACATGAACAGGTGAAGAAAAATTATCATCATTTCCAGTGAATCAGTAACATGAGCCAAAAAAGACAGAGAAAGATGGAAAAAGGACATTTTTGAACTCTTAGTCCTCTTGAGGTTAATTTATAGAAGCAGATGTTTAATAAAGTACATCAAGATCATCAAGGATATTTAATGTACAATACCAGTAATTCTTCCTAATAGGGACAATAGCATCATTTTTGAAAAAAAATAAAAAAAGAAACTGAAGAGATACATTTATTATGTGAGAACCTTAGAGGAAGGATATATCTAATAACAAGAAATAAAAGGGGTTTTACAAAATAAGAGACAATAAGAGATAGAAAATGTGGAGGGCAAAATAACTAAAACCTAAAACAATTCCAGAGGAGAAAATTAGGAAATGGTGAAGTAATGATTATAGATAATTTTAACAATCTAAATCTCAAGAGTTACTTAATTTTTCAGTAAAATACTCACTCTCAGAGAAAAAAATATGAAACGAGACACGCATACCTAAGATTAAGTAGTAAGTTTTCAGAATTCCAAGATAAATAGAAACTATTTAAAAAGGAAAAGTAAAAAAAAAAAAAAAAAAGAATCAAAAACAATAACAATTAAGAGGAAATAATATGGAAGAAAAATAAATATATCCCACTAGCAAAATAAGTGATAAGTGGCTGAACTACACTTTCAAAAAGCTTAAAGAATTGAAGTGAAGCAGAATCCATGAAGTGAAAATTGTACAATAAAATGTTGTATAATACTGCATAAAATAAAAATAAATACTATTTTGTAATATAAAAGTAAAATAGTAAAGAGAAATTGAACACAATGTCTTCACTAACAGAATAATTATTTAATTATAAAATATAAACCCAATGTAAAATTTGTAGTAAACATTCAAAGATTCATTGATAAAAATAAAGAAATAAAAGAACTTTATGAAATGAATTCACATATTTTAAATAAATTATTTCAATGAAAAATATTTTCTACTTTTTTATACCGGTATTGCTTAAAAGAAATTTTTCCCAATTTCCAAGTAATCAACTCACTAGTTTTATCAACATTTTCATTTCCTGCAAATTTCTATTTTATTAAATATTATAAGCTAATATGGGCTATAAAATCTCTACTGATGGAAATTATTTTGATTTTTCTTGTTTCTCACTACCTGAATTTTCATATGGAAATTTAAATATATACATGACATAAATTTACATATATATATATAAAACTTTTATGTTATATAATATATATTCTCTGATGTAGGACAATCCTTTATATATAAATAGCTTGCTATTTTTATCATCAAATATTCTACAAATCTTTGAATATTTTGATTATATGATAGGTCGTGTTCAGTGTAGAAATCTTCCACATCTTTGTTTAGATTTATTTTTCAGTACTCCATGATTTTCAATGTAAATTACATATTTAAAAAATTTAATTTTATAGTTATTTCTGGTATGTATAAAACTGTAATTGATTTTTGTACATCGACTTTCTATCCAATGATCATATTGAACCAAATAATTAATTCAAATTAATTATTATATATGATAAAATATATAATGATAATAAATATGAATAATCTTATTTTTACAATATTTACAATTTTACAAAATTTACAATTTACAATATTTACAATATTTACAATAATCAATATTTACAGACTTCATTTCTTTTTCTTCCTTTATTGTACTATTCAGGATCTCTAGAACAAGAAGATATTTACCAAAATGCCAAAAATGGGAGGCATGACTTACATATTAATAGACATAAATGTTTTTAAAAGGAAATATAAATGAGATAAAACACAGAAAAGCCTAGAGAATCTGTAAGTTATAATGCAGAGAAAAAGGATTAATATTGTTACTGATTAAAGGATTCTTGTAAATTACAATAAAAAATAAGTTGGAAACCAGGCAAATGTTTTGAAAAATTAGTTCACCAAAGAAGAAAATGAAATAGACTGCAACCTTGGTCACTTTCAATAATTGCCAGGGAAATGCAATAAATAAAAACACACAAAGTATTCAATCGCTAACAAGTTGTAATAATTCCCAGTAAGACAATTTGAGCTGAACATAAACACATTTTTTTAATGGTAGAAGGATGTTGTTTATAATTACAAAATTATTTTGAAGGTATGTTAAGGACTGAATTGTGTCCTCCCAAATTCATATGTAGAAGTTCTAAACTCTGGTACCTCATGTATGACTGTACTTGGAGGTAGGACCTTTGAGAGGTAAATAAGGTAAAATGAGGTCATATGTGTGACTCTTAATCAAATATGACGAGTGTCATTATAAGAGGAGACTGGGACTTAGACAACATGGTTCAAGGAACAACCAAGCCAAGGAGCGAAGCTTCAGAAGAAACAAAACCTGTGGATATTTTGATCATGAACTTCTAACCTACGAAACTGAAAAAATAATTTTTTGTTGTTTAAACAAATAATCTTTGATATTTTGTTATGGCAGCGCTATGAAACGAATACAGAGGAATTAAAAAAATAATGATATAGCTGAAACATCTCTTTATCTGATATAGTAAGTATTCTTAAATGGTATCTCTGTAGGTACTTGGGAATATTTTATGTATTTAATTTTATTTATTTTATGTTTTCATTTTTAGACACAGAGTGCTCAAGTAAGGCAGAAGCGCAGAGAGAAATAGAGAACCTCTTTTTTTTTAAGTTTACTTATTTATTTTCAGACACAGAGACAAAGAGACAGAATGAATGAATGGAGGAGAGGCAGAAAAAGAGGGGGAGAGAATTGCAAACAGGCTCCGTGCTGTCAGTGCAGAGCTGGACTCAGGGCTCAAACTCACGAACTGTGACATCATTACCTGATCTGAAGCCAAGAGCCATATGCTCAACCTAGTGAGCCACCCAGCCACCCCGAGAGAGAGAATCTTAAGCAGCCCCCACACTCAGCACGGAGCCTAATGTAGAGCTCTATACCCAGAACCCAGGATCATGACCTACACCAAAATCAAAAGTCCAGCACTCAATCGACTGAGCCATCCAGGGGTCCTATTTTATGTTTTAACTTATTCATGAATCTTTTCAATGAAGGCAAAAACACTTTGAGGATTAGTCCATTGATTACAGTTCCATATCAAATCTCTTACATAATCCAAAGAGCAAAATTCTCAAGATTCTTAAGTTGAATTTATTTAAAATGGTACCATTTTTAAAAAGCTGTGAAGCAAACTGAGCAGAGAAATGGTCCAGATTTTTAAATTTTTTTCTAGGGTTATATAGTTGCCTGCCTTACCTGCCTAAAATGACAGCACTTTTTTGAGCAGACTCTACAGGATATTTCCCATTCAGGCACTTTAACTTTCATACAAATTTCTTTTCGAGCTCCACTGACTTACACACTTACCACATGATGTAATAATGGAAGCAAACAGCTAGCATAAATATGCTTGCTGTATTAGTCTGCTCAGGCTGTCATAGCAAAATATCACAGACTGGATGGCTTACACAACAGAAATTTACTTTGTCATACTTCTAGAGATTGGAATGTGCAAACTCAAGGTGCCAGCTGCTTACATTCTGGTGAGAGCTCGCTTTCTAGCTTGCAGACCCCACCTTCTCTCTGTATGCTCAGATGGCCTCTTAGTGCATGAGCTTGGAAAGAGAAAAAGAAAGCTCTTCTTCCTCGTATAAAACCACCAATCCTTTAGGATTAGGGCTCCACACTTACAACTTCATTTAATTTTAATTACCTCCTATAAAAGCCCTATCTCCAAATAAAGTTACACTGGGGGTGGGCTTACAGTTTCAACACAGGACATTTGAGGGCTCACATTTCAATTGTTAACACATGGTAAGTGCTAGAGAAATTGTTGGAGCAGATGTATCAAGGTGTGTTACAGCGTGACCTTCTATCTCTACCCACTAAGCACACCAGCAGCTTTAGTTTTGAAGGTTTTACAGGTGAGGAAAACACTCATTTGTAGGTGGGTTAGCTGAGTACCAGTTAAGAGTTCTACTGGAGGTGTTTAATTATGAAAGTGGAAATGAATACAGGAGGCATTAAATAAAAACTATTTAGGGGGTGCCTTTGTGGCTAAGTTGGTTAAGCATCTGACTCTTGATATCAGCTCAGGTCGTGAGTTTGAGCTCCGTGTCGGGCTCCATGCTGACAGTGCAGACCCTGCTTGGGATTCTCTCTCTCCTTTCTCTGCCCTTCCCCCGCTCATGCACATGTGCGCGCGCTCTCTCTCTCTCTCTCTCTCTCTCTCAGAACAAATAAATATTTAGCACAAAAAAGTATTTAGAACATTTTTGTAAAGTCTGATTATATTAAAATACAAAACAATATAATATGTATTTGTAAAAGCTTTTAAAAAGGACATTCCTATGGTCTGAATGGGTCATGGTCTGAGAAGTTTTGTTTCCTGCTTATTTCCAAGTCTCTTTCCCCAGGCTTCCAAATGAGTCTGTGATTCCCTGATACTATTCCAGTAATTTTGTTTTTTATTTCAGATAGCTAAAGTCATTTGTAGTCAGGAAATGTGACTGATAACAAAGCTGTGACCATGTGTGTGTCAAAGCAAATGGATCTTGAAGCAAAGCTGAGAGGACGATGAAAACAGAAAATGCTAGTTAACCTCACTCTTGTGTTTCTGCCATCGAATGTGTACTGTTGTGTGTGTGCACCGATGGCTGAAGAATGTAGGGAGCCAGGCTAGAAATTATTTCTACTCACCAGAATTTTATACGTTTTGAAACAGTATAAATGAGTTTATGGTTGAATGAGAATATAATATTTTTAAACACAATATCATTTTCTCTCTGTTCACAGAGCATTGATATGCTAATTACCAAACGCCCTTTTATATATTAAATATGTTTCTCAACAAGGCATTTTTTGCAAAGTTAGTTAAAAAATACCTCACAGCAATTCAAACTAACACTACATTTCTGTAAAATGTCTGTAATCCATATTTTTCAGTTATTGCTTCCATATATACCTCTTATCAAACTATACTGCATAATTTGCTAAGAATCGTATCAGGATCATTTAACTTCCCTCAGCCTTAAAAAACACTTATAAAAATACATTGTATTGAATTTTAATTTTAAAAGAAAAGCATCTAGGAAAAAAATGACTTACAATTAAATTTGCAAGGGTAATTACTGTAACACTTCAAGTATCAGTATAAACAGATCAGACACACATTCAAAAATTTTGGTCTTGAGATAATTTTTTTTGAATCGCCAAGAAAACCTATATTTTCCAACTATAGGCTATGTAAAATAAATAGCAGTACTAATCTGAGAAATGTCTTCTCTGCAGAAAAAAGTACAATACAGAGAAAATATTGTGTAGGCAAATATGGAGGGTCATGAGAAATCTTATGGGATCGGTATCATAATGAAAATACACTGGTATATGTTCTTACTGATTTAAAAATGAAGTGCTACTTGGGGCACCTGGTTGGCTCAGTTGGCTAAGCATCCTACTTCAGCTCAGGTCATGATCACGAGGTTCATCAGTTTGAGCCCTGCATCGGGCTCTGTGCTGACAGCTCAGAGCTTGGAGCATGCTTTGGATTCTGTGTCTCCCTCTCTCTCTACCCCTCCCTCACTTGCATTCTCTCTCTCTCTCAAATAAATAAATAAATAAAACATTATAATTTTTTAAGTTTAAAATAATGTAATATTACTCCAATAATAGCAACAAATGGATTAGTTACAGAAAACAGAGTCCATCCTACTTGCATATATTTATTTTTCTAGTATCAGAGACACCACAGTGATAATTTCACTTGGTATACATTTCTTAAGATGATAAATATTCTGCCTCTAGCCAAGTGCAATCAGTTCTGGAGCAGTTCTGAGGTCATTAAGATCTCAAAACTCATATCTAATTGTGGCCCCCAAAATCTGTCCAAAATAACCAACTTAAGGTCTATATTATATTTAAGAGCCTAGGATTCTTCTGTAAAATTTCTTCCATGCCTACATGACTTCTACAAACTGTCCTGTATGCCAGGAATACTTATGTGAAAGAAAGTTTTACAGAGCTCAAAAACTGTACTAAAGAACAATAAAACTACATCCACTGAGTGTTGCTAGGAAGGTTTTTCACCATATTTTAAATAAGCCTTTCCGTTAAGATGGCGTAATTTGTTAGAACTGATTCCCAGAGTCATCAGCTAAGCTTAAAATATCTATTTAGAACAATGTAATAGTGTATAAAAGTTTAAGGTCCACATATTTTGTTTACAATATGAAAGAAGGATGTATTGGAAAAAAAGACTGAAAATCAGAAAGGAGGAGATATTTGAGAAGTTTTTGTGAAATAGTATCAAAAAAATTTAACACAAGCTGAATAGGAGGTAAATGGTCTTTACAAAAATGATTAGATGTGGGGTGCCCGGGTGGCTCAGTCGGCTAAGCGTCCGACTTCGGCTCAGGTCATGATCTCGCCGTCCGTGAGTTCGAGCCCCGCGTCGGGCTTTGTACTGACCGCTCAGAGCCTGTAGCCTGCTTCAGATTCTGTGTCTCCCTCTCTCTCTGACCCTCCCCCGTTCATGCTCTGTCTCTCTCTGTCTCAAAAATAAATAAACGTTAAAAAAATTTAAAAAAATGATTAGATGCTTTTAATCATATGCATAAAAAAGATACATGTGCATGCACACATGTATCTTTATAATAATGATTCACACGTCAGGAGAAAGATTAGATTATACAGAAGAAGCTAAAATTGGTTTAACTCCAAATACTTACTGATGAATAATATTAATAAGAATTTGAAAATGTGATATTAAGTATATAAAACAGAACTGGAAATAAGCTACGAAAATACAAATCTTATGCATTTTCATAATATTTCCCCTAGTAATATTTTTTAAATTAAATTAAATTTTTATTTTGTTTTATTCAAATCCAAGTTAGTTAATATATAGTATAATAATGGTTTCAGAAGTAGAATTTAGTGTTCATCACTTACAAAAAACACCCACTGCTCATCCCAACAAGGGCGCTTCTTAATGCCCATTACCCATTTAGCCCATTCTCTACTCACCTCCCCTTCAGCAACCCTCAGTCTGTCCTCTGTATTTAAGAATCTCTAATGGTTTGCCTCCCTCTCGTTTTTAATCTATTTTTCTTTCCCTTCCCCTATGTTAAGTGTTTCTTAAATTCCACATACGAGTGAAATCATATGTTATTTGTCTTTTTCTGACTGACTTATTTCGCTTAGCATAATACATTCTAGCTCCATCCATGTTGTTGCAAATGGCAAGATTTCATTCTTTTTGATTGCTGAGTAATATTCCCATATATACACATTCACCACATCTTTTTTATCCATTCATCAGTCAATGGACATTTCGGCTCTTTCCATGATTTGGCTATTGTTGATAGTGCTGCTATAAAAATTGGAGGGCATGTGCCCCTTTGAATCAGTATTTTTGTATCCTTTGGATAAATACCAAATAGTGCAATTTCTGGGTTGTAGGATAGCTTTATTTTTAATTTTTTGAGGAAACCCCATACTGTTTTCCATAGTGGCTGCACGAGTTTGTATTCCCACCAACAGTACAAAAGTGTTCCCCTTTCTCCACGTTCTTGCCAACATCTGTTGGTTCTTGTTAATTTCAGATATTCTGACAGGTCTGATATGCTATCTTTTTGTGGTGAATGTGTAGAGTGTTTTGGGTAGTATAGACATCTTAACAATTTTTGTTCTTCCAGTCAATGAACATGGAATGTTTTTCCATTTCTTTGTGTCTTATTCACTTTCTTTCATAAGCTTTCTATAGTTTTCAGTGTACAGACATTTAACCTCTTTGGTTAGGCTTAATCCTAGGTATTTTATGGGTTTTGGTGCAATTGTAAATGGGATCTATTCCTTGATTTCTCTTTATGCTGCTTCATTATTGATGTATAGAAATGCAATGGATTACTGTACATTGATTTTATATTGTGACTTTGTTGAATTCATGTATCAGTTCTAGCAGGGTTTTGGTGGTCTTTTGGGTTTTCCACATAGAGTATCATGTCATCTGTGAAGAGTAAAAGTTTGACTTCTTCATTGCCAATTCATATGCCTTTTATTTCTTTTTGTTGTCTGATTCCTGAGGCTAGGACTTCCAGTACTATGTTGAACAGTGGTGAGAGTGGACATCCCTGTCATGTTCCTTACCTTAGGGGTAAAGCTCCCAGTTTTTCCCCATTGAGGATGATATTAGCTGTGGGTCTTTCATATAGTTTATGGTCTTTATGATATTGAGGTATGTTTCTTCTATCCGTACTTTCTTGAGGGTTTTTATCAAGAAAGGATGCCATATTTTGTCAAATCCTTTTTCTACATCTATTGAGAGGATCTATCTTTCCTTGTATTAATGTGATGTATCACCTGATTGATTTGCAGGTATTGAACCACCCCTGAAGCCCAGTAATAAATCCCACTTGATCATGTTGAGTAATTCTTTTAATGTATTGTTGGATTTGATTTACTAGTATCTTGTTGAGAATTTTTGCATCTATGTTCATCGGGGAAATTGGTCTGTAATTCTACTTCTTAGTGGGGTCTTTGTCTGGTTTTGGAATCAAGGTAATGCTGGCCTCATAGAATGAGTTTGGAAGTATTCCTTCCATTTATATTTTTTTGGAACAGCTTCAAAAGAAGAGGTAGTAACTCTTCTTTCAATTTTGTAGAATTTCCCTGGAAAGTCATCTGGCCCTGGACTCTTGCTTGCTGGGAGATTTTTGATTACTGATTCAAATTCTTTACTGGTTATGGGTCTGTTCAAATTTTCTATTTCTTCCTGTTTCAATTTTGGTAGTTTATATGTTTCTGGGAATTTATCCATTTCTTCCAGGTTGCCTAATTTGCTAGCATATAATTGCTCATAATATTCTCTTATTGTTTGTATTTTGGGTGTTGGTTGCAATCTTTAATTCGTGATTTTATTTATTTGGGAGTTTCCCTTTTTCTTTTTCATAAATCTGGCTAGAGGTTTATCAATTTTTTCAATTCTTTCAAAGAACCAGCTCCTAATTTTCTTGATCTGTTCTATTTTTTTGATTTTGATATCAGTGATTTTTGCTCTAATCTTTATTATTTCCCTTGTTATGCTGGTTTGGGCTTTATTTGCTGTTCTTTTTCTAAGAAATATTAAGATGGAATGAAAGGCCCGAAATCTGTATAATAGACTTATTCTGTTTATTTCCTTTATAGATAATTTTATTATTGAAATCCACAGATAATTATTCTGGAATCATTTCCAGGACCCAATTAAAAAAGAATATAACAGTAGAGTACTGCGTCCACACACTAGTCAGGATTTCAGGTGATGACTATTCTTCCTTTATTACATTTTCTGAAGTAACAAGGCAGTTTGGGTAGAAAATACAAATAAATTAGATATTTTAAATTTTAGTAAAAATTATATAGAAGCATATTTCTTATTAGAAGTTGATTTGTGACTAGGTGTTTTCTTCCTTCCCCCAGGTAGACTTTTTATTTTTTTATACATTCACATAATATATTAAATACAAGTGTGTGTGTATGCATATATATGTATGCATATATATATATCCCAGAAATGTCTGCCTAGCATGAAGTGTCATGTTTACATTTATTATAATACATTTTAAAATCCATTCTAGGCTTTTATTTATCACTTAAAATGAAATTGAATATTATGCCATTTCTTTTAAAATCTCTCCTTATAAGATTCTAAGCTTTTATATAAGCAATTAAGTTTAATAAAATGGGTACTGGATTGATTTACTCTGTAAAAAATGAGTGTTATACACAATAATGATTTTTTTACTTTCTAATGAAATTGAGGTACTTATAAAAATGTTATTTTAAAATTTTTTTTTTATATTTTTTTTATTTTTGAGAGACAGAGAGAGACAGTATGAACAGGGGAGGGGCAGAGAGAGAGGGAGACACAGAATCTGAAGCAGGCTCCAGGCTCCGAGCTGTCAGCACAGAGCCCATGCGGGGCTCGAACCCATGAACCATGAGATCATGACCTGAGCTGAAGTCGGATGCTTAACCAACTGAGCCACCCAGATGCCCCCAAAAATGTTATTTTTTAAAAAGGAAGAAAATGCAGAACCAAGTAAGCCATCATGCATCAAAACAATTAGAAATAATGATCAAACTGAAAGATGTCAATACATAAATTAACATTTCACTACAGTGCAAATATTTATAAAACACCTCCCATGAATTAGACAAAAATATATAAATGTGATATATCAACATATTCTCCAAAAGATCAGAGCATTTTTTGGCTTTTCTCATGGTGACAAATAAACCAATGAAATTTCAGTACTATACCAGGTTAGCTCTAATGATCTCAAAGCGATGTGCAGTGTTTGATAGAAAATAAAGGGAGTGATTAGCAGAGCCCGATTTCCTTCTGGATGCTATCTTTGAAAATACAACCTCATTTTGTTTTCATTATCTTCTCTTTCCACTATGCAGAAAGTGGTAGTGTGAACTAGCATATCTTTATCCCATCCCTTAATACCTGTTAAACTTATTTTAATAAAATATAAGTTTACCATCTCCAGACAACAGTATCCGTGGCAATAGGAAGCTGAAGTATCACCGGCAGGCCAAGGAAGGTTGAGCCTGTTTTTATAATTATATGAGATCATTTTTGCTTGGGCATGACAAAAAGTCAATTTGATCTAATTTAGGCAAAAAGAATTCTTTGGCCTAGGAAATAAAGCCATCTGAAGAGCAAGAATTTAGTTGGACCATAAGGACAGAGACTGAGGGGGAAAATACCAACATTCTTTCTATCTACGTGTCAACCTGTCTCTACATGGTGGTTTTATTTGTTCCATGTAGCCCACATCTTCACAGCCTGACCGTCAGATAGAAGGACACTCTTTCTTTGGTCCCAATTTTAAAATTTCCAGGGAAGGAATTTCATGGAACTGGAACAGTGGGAGATAACATTTGTATCCATGATGATCTGGAAGCTGAATATAGTCATTGACCACCCCCTTCTAAAACCATGACCATGAAGAATTCTCCTTAAAGCCAGCCAGGCAAAATTAATTAATTACTTTAAAAATAGCACTTACATTTGTATCAAATAGAATATTTTGCCTAGTGCTCTCATGTTTCCTACTCTTTTAAGACTTAATAATTTTGTAACAAAAACATTTTGGTGATGGTGAAATTAAGTCCCAAAAGGCTTAAATGGTTTACAAAGTTAACACACAGAGTAAATGCCAGAGCTTACTTAGACTGGAACTCAGAAGTGAGATACTAAAACCCATGCTTTCTTTGCTTTTCAATTTGATGCTCTCACATCCCATATACAGACATTCATGACTATTCAAAGTCATGGATTCACAAATCTTTTAATGTTAGGGGCTTAATACTAATCATACAAGGGAATACTGTTCAAAGAAAAATAGAGTAACTTGAGCTAAATGACAGACGTTTTAAAAATCTCTTACTATAGCTTCTAACCTTCAACTCCCTTCATCTATCACTGATTTCCCCTGCATTCCAACCAGTATCTTTTACTGCTCAACACTTTGATTTTCATTGTAGATTTCCTCTTTTATGAGATTTGTAAAGTATTTGTCTGTATGTAAACATTCTGAAACCATTATTTCCTGGAATTAGATGAAGACTTTGTTTTTAAGAGAAGAGGCCTAACGACTGCATGTTTCTTTCGTATAGCATATGTTAAAAAATCACACACCTTATGATTATTGATGTCTAGAATGATTACAAAGGTTTGCCTACATAAGATTAGGTGGACATCATTGGTTACAGTGAGGTCTAGAATGAGTCAAATATTTCCAAACTTCATATTTTCTTCTTTATTAACTTTCATAAGCTCCAAGATTAGGGATAATTATCCAGATTAGGGGTAATTAGTCACAAACATTAAAAGAGTGCATGCACAGGGTGACACAAAACCTATTGGAACATTTTTCTTTCTTAATTCTCTCTCAATTTTTCTTCCTTCTGCCCACTATCTACCCACTGACCTTGCCCCCTCTCTATTCCTAAGGATTTTCCACACTGTTTTCTTCATTTCTACTGGACAGACTGTGGTAGGTTCTCTATCTGCCCTTTTTTTGCAGGCTCAAATTTACTCATTACTTGCCAAAAAGTAACTACTTTCTCCCATTATGTAATTTTGATATATTAGTACATTGATAATGTCTCTTTTGTTTTATTCTGTCCATAATACTTCCCTCTCCATGAGGGGGAAGGGTAAAAATCATTCCATGTTTGTTTTATTACATAATGTTATGAAATGTGTACTGTTTCTACTAAGTTAGTAGGCAGAGCTACAGTTGAATAGAAAAGAAGTCTATTACTAATAATGCTTATGTTAAGTTGTTCATTTGAGCTGTTGTGCTTTTCTGACACACCAGCTATTTAAGTTACTATGGTACTAGTAGTTCGGCCTTTCCAGATTTCATTCCTTTTGCCTTGTATTTTCTAAAATTCCTCCAAGCTAATCATGAAAAAAATGAAAATTCAATTATCAATAGAATATATATCACCATTTATACTGGCAACAGCCAAAAGGAGTGATCATGTCCAGTGAGGCTGGATAATGTGAATTCTCCTGCCTTATTGCTCAATTCTCTCATTGCTATCATCTTCTCAGGAGGACACCCTTTATCCTCTGATCTTTCAACTGCCCATCTGTACATTTATTTATTTTTCTGCTTACTCCAACATGCCAAGCATTCTCCCACAATTATCCACAAACCCCTGTTTCAAACATAGCAGTATGCACTTCAAATGAATAAGTCTGGCTTTGTGGTAGAACCCCTCCCTAAGGAGTGTGGTGAAAACCTCAAGATTTTCACGTGACATTCCTCACGACTCCGTAACATAGACCACCCATTCAGACTGTATGTTACCATATATGGGAGGCAAAGGAGCAAAAATTGTACGAAAGGCAATCCCTGCTGTGCCTAGGGCTCAGCCTTTTGGGTCTTAGCCTGCTGAGCCTGTGCTGGCACAATAAAGCTGCTTCTTGGACCGTGTCCCGACTCTCTGTGTGTAAGTCACCGCTACAGCTTTGTAATAAAATAATTTGAAAACAAGGTAGTCTTTATATTCGTTCACCAAATGGTAGGAAAATAGAATAGTGAAACTACCACTTGGTGAAGCACAGAAGTAAACTTTCTTATTATCCTCTTAATGACTGTGGGGTCTGTAGTGACCCTTATTGTATGGTGACATTTCCCATTTTGCATCAGACATCATAATTTGTGTCTTTTTTTTTTTTTTTTTGGTCAGTTTGGTTAGAGATTTAACAACTTTTTTTTGGTCTTTCAACAAAATAGCCTTTGATTTCAATGATTTCCTTTATTGTGTTTCAATGTCATTGATTTTTGTTTCTACACGTATTGGTTTTTTCTGGTCTTACATACATTACCTTGCTCCTGATAATGAATCTTCATTTACTTTGCTCTGGTTTTTAATTTTATTTCATTTCATTTTTATAGCTCATTGAAGTAGAAGCTGAGCTTAAATTTGAGATCTTTATTGCTTCCTACTATAATCGTTTGAGGTTATAAATTTACTTCTAAACACTGTTTTAAATATATTCTATACATTTAGATGGACTTTCATTTAATATATTTTAAGGGGAGCCTGAGTGGCTCAGTCAGTTAATCATCCAACTTCAGCTCAGGTCATGATCTCACGGTTTGTGGGTTTGAGCTGTGCTGACAGCTCAGAGCCTGGAACCTGCTTCAGATTCTGTGTCTTCCTCTCTCTCTGCCCCTCTCCCACTCACAAGAATAGATAAACATTAAAAAAATGTAAAATTTCCCTTGAGATCTCTTTTTAATTTTTCAGTTATTTAGAAGGTTTTACATTTCTAATTGGGTATTTCCCATATATTTTTCTCTTGTTGATTTCTGATTTAATTATGTTTTGAATTAAGGACACAGTTTTGGATGACTTTATTTTAAATTGTTCAGGTTTCTTTCATGGCTCAGAATATATTGGAGAGTGTCCGTGTATATGTGAAAGAACATGTATTTTGTTGTTGCTGTGTAGAATGTTCTATACACAGTCATTAGGTCTAGTTCTTTGATAGTAGTGTTAAGGCCTTCTATACTATTACAGATATTTTATCCACTTGTACTATCAATGGAAAAGTGGAGTTTTGAAGTCTACTATTATAATATTGATTTGTCTACTTCTTTATTCAGTTTTGCCTCATATATTTTGACTCTTTGTTAGATTCATATACAATTAAGATTGTTGTATCTTATGGACATTATGCAATATTTGTCTTTATATCTGACAATATTCCATGCTCTGAAGTCTTATTAGCTTCTATTATTGCTGTGACAAATAACTATTCTCTTGATGACTCAAAACAATGCAAATTTATCATATTACATTTCTGTAGGACCCAATTCTGGAATTAATTTCACTGGGCTAAATCAAGGTGTCACTAGGGCTATGTTCCATCTAGAGAGTCTAGGGAAGAATTAATTTCCTTGCCTTTTCCAGCTTCTAGATGCTATCTGCACTCATCTCTCAGCCTTTTCCTCTCTTTTTCAAAAGCAGCTATGTAGTGTCTTTAAATCTCTCTTTCTCTGTGACCTCTGCTTCCATCATTACCTTTCCATAACTCATTCTGTCTCCCTCTTCTATCTTTTTTTTTTTTAATTTTTTTTAATGTTTATTTATTTTTGAGACAGAGACAGAGCATGAACGGGGGAGGGTCAGAGAGAGAGGGAGACACAGAATCTGAAGCAGGCTCCAGGCTCTGAGCTGTCAGCACAGAGCCCGACGCGGGGCTCGAATTCACGAACCGCGAGATCATGACCTGAGACAAAGTCGGACGCTTAACCGACTGAGCCACCCAGGCACCCCTTCCCTCTTCTATCTTTTAAGGCCCTTTGTGATTACATTGGACCCATCTGGGTAATTCAGGATAATCTCCCAATCTTAATATTCTTAATTTAATCACACCTGCATAGTCTCTTTTGTCATGTAATAAATATTCACAGATTTGGGATATTAGAACATAATCTTTGAAGGGACCATTATTCCACATAACCAGAAACCTTCTTTCTCTGATATCAGTATAGTTCCATCAACATTTATATCTTTTTCCTTCATTACATTTTAATCTATCTATATGATTATTTAAAGTGAGTTTCTTATACACAGTTTGTTCTTGCCTCTTTATGTGGTCTAATAATCTCTACATTTATAACTGTTGTGTTTAGACAATTCACATGTAATATGATTATTAATACGATCAATTAAATTCAGCCATCTTATAGTTATATTCAACTTGTGTCATTGGTTCTTTGTCCCTTTTCTCCTTTATAAATGCCTTCCCTTGCGTTAATTCAGAACATTTTGTGTCCTATTTTCTTTCCTCTGGCATATTATTTATGCCTTTTAAAACAAACAAACAACAAACAAAAATTACTAAGTTTTAATTAATTGAAATCTACATTAAAATAATATCACTTAAAATAAAGTATAAGAATCTTTTAATAGTGTATCTCCAAAACCTTCCCATCATTTTGGCTATGTTGTCATATTGTTTACTTTTACATATGTTATTAACATACCATGAAATGTCCCTATTTTTGCTCTAGACAGTTATCTTTTACAGTAATTAAATGTGGGAAAAAGAAATTTTATTTTAATTCTGTTATTCTATTTCCAATGTTTCTTTACTGTGTAGATTGTTTATCCTTTGCATAGATTCAACTTATGGTTGAATAACATGATATCTGAAGAACTTCCTTTAATATTTCTGGTAGAGTAGTTCTGTGAGCAATGAATTCCCTCTTTTTTTGTTTGTTTGTTTGTTTGTTTGAGAAATCTTTATTTCTACTTCAGTTTTAAGGAGTGGAAGCATTTATCCTATTTGGTCTTTCTGGGATTTTGGAATATATATATATATATATTATATATATATATAATATATATATATATAAAATATATATATATATATAAAATATATATATAAAATATATATATAAAATATATTATATATATATATATAATATATTCTTTTCTATTAAACTGGCATTAATTTTAGAAATTTCTCAGTGATTCTTTCTTCAAATATCGCTTCTGCTCCTTTTCTCTCCTTTTCTGGGATTCCAGCTATTGGTATGTTAAGCATGTGATATTGTTCAGTAGTTCTTCAATGGTGTGTTTTTATTTTGTTTTATTTCTCTCTTTCTCTGTCTCCCTCTCCCTTTTGCCCTGTGTGTGTGTTTCAATTAGAATAATGTTTCTTGACTAATCTTCATATTCTTTGATTCTCTTCTCATCTGTGTTAAGTCTTTTGATAAGTTCATTAGAGGCATTCTTCAATTCTGATAGTAAAATATATAATCTTTTCATTTTTTACATGATTCTTTCTTATGGTTTTTGACTCTGATGATATGACTTATATGTGCTTACATACTGTCCAGGTTTTCTTTAGAGACTCTCACATAGTTCATCATAATTATTTTAAAAGCCATGTCAAATAGTTTTACTACCTGTTTTAAGTTTGAATGTTCTGATGATTGTTTTGTCTCTTCAAAGTGTTTTTTGTCTTGCCTTTTCATATGCTTTGCAATTTCTTTAGAAAGCCAGATATTCTATGTAAGGCAATATAGACTGAAGTAAATCATCTTTATGTCTGACAAAGGGTACACAGCATTCCTTCTACTAGGCTCTGTTAGGATTGTTTGAATTAATCTAGTTAGGAGTTGCCTGGCTTTGAGGTTTATTGTTGCTATGGTTACCCTCCGTGCACCACAGGCTTCAAATATTTTAGCAATATTTTGTTTATAGAGTGAGGTAGATTTACTTGAGCATGTCTGTTAGATTCTGAGCTTAAACCTTCTTCTTGCACTAACCACCAGAGAGAGCCATTTTTTATGCTCGTGTTGGTCTTCTTTAGCTTGGTGGCAGAGGTCTCTTATTCTGATTGGTTTAATTTTGGTAAGCACTATGTCCCAGAACTCACAGACGTGGACCACTTAGTTCTCCCATACTTTCCTTAGCTATACCTTAGTACAGGGTGTGATCCTGCTTCTGTACCAGGCATAGTGTTTCTCCCCTTTGCTCCTGTCCTCAGCGGCCACAAATTTTTACAAATGCCCCAGGAAAGCATCGCATGTTTCCTTTCTGCCCTCAAGTTCAGATTTCTCTTCCTCATTCAGGATGTAGAGGAGAGGCAGGATTCTGGGCAGACTTTCCTGCCCTTCACATACAGCTGCTCTTCTCCTCCCCTAGGTCTAGAGTACACTGCATACTTCTTAACACTCTTTCTGTCTTCTCAGTGAGAATTAAGTGGGGTTCATAGAGAAAAAACAAGTAAGGATTTTGGACTGCCCTGGGGACTCACACTGCCCCAACAGCTTGTGCAGCAAGTCATCAAGCTTTCCAGCTGAACTCTGCTTACCTGTGTTCAGTTGTGTCACTCTACCCTGGGTGAGCAAGTACTTCAATTTCATCTCTCCCTGCACATCTGCCTCTATTTGATTTGGGGCTACTTGTTGCTCTGTGACCTTAAAACTCAATGTGTTAAAAAAAAAAGTGAATTTGGAGTTACTCTGGATGTTTTTTATTCTAGGGTAAAAGCAACTGTCCTTCTATCTGTCTATATCATGCAATGGAAGCCAAATGTACTCACCATTTTTTAATGTAATAATACAGATTCTATTTTTTTATTAATTGTTTTTACTATTTATTTATTTTGAGAGAGAGAAAGACAGAATGTGAGTGGGGGAGGGACAGAGAGAGAGGGAGACACAGAATCTGAAACAAGCTCCAGGCTCCAAGCCATCAGCACAGAGCTCAATGCCAGAGCTTGAACTCACGATCTATGAGATCATGACCTGAGCCAAAGTTGGACGCTCAACTGACTGAGCTACCCAGGTGCCCCTACAGATTCTATTAATAATTTAAAAGTTTGGATGTTTTGAGGATTAATTCCAGTTTCCTTAGTTGAGTAAAAATTGTACTTCTGTGATCTCAGCTCCCATGGATTTAAATATCCAATCCAGGAAACTCTCCTATATATATTTCTTGTCTTCCTATTAAATACCTGACTTTTTAAATAAATTTCTACCATATACTAGAACATAAAATGCACATTACAAACCTCTTGATTATTTTGTTCTTTAACTGAGGCATCTCACAGTGTTCTCATTCCTGTCTTACTACCCATGAGTAACACAGATATTATTATAATTTAATACAAATAAATTTAATGAGACAGTCATATTAACTGAATGTTAATGCAAATAAATAATTATGAACATTTTTGGTTACTTTCAAGAAAGGTTACAGGGGTAAAATTAGGAAACTGTCATGGAGTGTCTTGCTTGAGAAACAGGACATGTCCTATAAACTCAGAGAAGTCCCACAGAGCCTGTTTCAGAGAACAAATAAGGCAACAGTAGTGAAGGAGAGTGAGAGTAATAGGTAAAGATAGACTACTGAAATATATATCTTTTGGAATTTTCAAACACAAGGCTTCCTTTAGTAGTCTAAATGTGTGATATTTGTGTACCTTGTATAATTGTGTACCTTGTGTAAGTCAAAATAGAACACGTTTATAATTTACTACTCCATTATTACAGACAAATCTTTTACTCTTGTAAGTTCAGTTTTTATACAGTGAACTTTTATTTAATTAGACGTTATGAGTAAGGCTCACATTATTTATCATGATTTTGAACATTTGTCTACCTGCTAAGATGTAAACATATCAACCATAAATATAGTGGCTCTGTATGTCAATTACCTATGTAATATTGGTATCCTCATTTTTGGCATGAAAATATCTTTTGCGTGGGTGCCTGGGTGGCTCAGTCAGTTAAGCATCTGACTCTTGATTTAAGTTCAGGTCATGATCTCATGGTTTGTGAGATCAAGCCCCAGGAGAGGAAAGGGCTCTGTGTTGACACTGTGGAGCTTGTTTGGGATTCTCTCTCTCTCTCTCTCTCTCTCTCTCTCTCTCTTTCTCTCCACCTCCCTCCCCCCCACCCCACTCCTCATTCACTCACATGAGTACTCTTTCTCTCTCAAAAAAAAAATAAGTGAATATTCAAAAAATACCTTTTGCAATTGCAAATTATATTGCTGCATTTGATCTTACCACGTTATAAAAATTTTTTAAGAAGAATGGAAAATATAAGAGCAGAGACTTCATAAGAATTTCAGGTATAAAAAATGGAACACAGTTAAGAGGCATCTTTAGGTACCAAACGTATCAAATCCTTGGTCTCAAACAATCTGCATTCTCAAGCTACATGCGTTTTATTGTAAAGAAAAATAAAAAGTAAATTGGAGAATATTACAAAATAATCTGTGTAAACACATCTTAACTAAGTAATTAACAGACAAATAACCAAAAATCTCTATTGTACAGACTAAAGAAATTAAGCTACTTTGACAATGCAAAATTAAAATTGTTTGGTTTTTTGAGAGGAAGAGTTGGAAGATAAAAAAGTGAAATCCAAACATTTTTTAATATATCTTGGGGGCCCCCTGAAGTCTCAGCAGATTCAATAATCTGTAAAGTATGGAGGATTGTAGTTTACCCTGATTTTACTCCAGGTTTAGGGAGAATTTTTCTTTACCTTCCTTGGTACTATCTTTCATGACTTTTTTTTTTTTAGTGTTTCTTTCCTTTTGTAGGTGTTTTGGTTTTGGTTTTGGATTTTGTCATTAGTGTGGTACAAAGTAAAGTACAGTACTTCAAGTCATCAACCCCAGAAATTCTTGTGCTGGGTTTCAGATAATATAATATAATATATATTATTATATATATAATAATAATATTATATATATAATAATATTATATATATTATTATATATATAATATTATCTGTGCATATATATATATATATATATATAACATACAGCAACGCTAATGACATTGATGCACAATGAAGAATCATATTTGTAGACTGTGGAGATTAGAAAGGAAACTCAGTAAAAAGTGCCAAGAGTGTAGAACAGTCTTTTTGCCTCCCACTAATTTAAGAAAGTTTCTGCAGTTTTCTAGGAAACTAACTAATTTGGGTTCAAAACTTACCTAGTAATAAAGGAAATATTTATTCTTGACTCTATTCTGGGTAGATGGCTGAACAAAGACAAGATTCAGAGATACTAAATTCTTTACCTTAAACACCAATAACTCTTCAGGACTTGATCCTTCCAAAAAACAAAATAAAATGTGTTCAGTTGAGGTGGGGAGTTCTTTACCTTTGTAGACTCACAAGCCAACAGGAGTTTTTACTGATTTAATAAAATATAAAAACTATTAATAACAGCTTCTAAACCCCAAGTTTGACAGACAAATGAATTTTGGCTATCTAATCTAAATCAAGACCAGGAGGAGGCTGTCTCCAAAAGTAATACAAATACCAGACAATTCGTTAACTATTTTCTAATCGAAAAGTGGTGAGTATGACTCATTCACACACACACACACACACACACACACACACACACACACACACACACCTATCCCATAGTTAATGAGATCTTTCATTATAGCTGTTTAACAAGAGCTTTTTATGTTTGATCAAAGCATCTAATGCAATTCTGAGGTTATTCCACTTAGCAGTTGGCTGATTGGTAACTGCCTTCAGGGACCTCTGAGTCTACTCCCTTTTAAAACTTGGTTTATGAAATGTGTTTTGCATACTGCATTCTAACAGAGGCTGTGTTTTCTGTAATTATAATAGAGATAGTGGGAATTCTTAATTAAACATCCAAGAGTTTTCATAACTTCTGGTGGCATAAGAAATTTAAGAGAAGAGACTTCAGGAAATTAGACCATCAGAACTCACCTCATTTTATCAAGACAGTAGGATAATTAATGCCAGTAATAATTTTGATTAATATTTAAACTATATAGTAGTTATAGTTCTCATTAAGAATTTTCCGTAGGTTACTGGGCTAATTGATTTAAAACTAACCTTTTCTCATACAATGTTCAGAAAAATCCTCTGACATAGATATTACTAATTCTATTTTATAAACAAGGAAACAGAAGCTTAGACACAAAGTAATTCTGAAAAAAAGACACATAGTAAATTGTGGAACTAAGAAATTTATTCCTAGTGCGTCTGACTCCTAAACCAATATTTTGTACAAAAGAACACCGGAAGTAAAAATTCCTTGTCATTCTTGCCACATACTGTCTTTCTTCTGGGCTCAGGGACTCATTTATTATGGAGTTATCTTGCCTTTTTGCTAGGATTCAAGCAATTGAATATTATTATGGGGGGCTTATACACATGTCCTTGCTACTCTGGAGTTAAGTAGAGAAAGTTGAATTCGTGTGTTGGCATTTTTAACTTAAAAAAGTGGTGTGGCGGTGTGTTTCAAACAATATTGGTATATTTGTGTAGCTTTGAGTATTTTAGAATTCTTAAGTGAATTTATGCTTTTTTTCACGTAAAATTATTGTCATGGGAATATTTTTATTATTATAACAAGTATACACATAAAATTCCATTTTATTGTAGAATAGTTTAAAAATACTGTTGAGTATAAAACTATAAAAAGAAACTTGTATTATCCCATAATTGAAAAAAATTTCATTGTCGGTAGCCAGCACACATCTTTTAGCACTGAGCTTATCACTCACACAGCAGTCGCTGCCCTGATGAGAAGCTGCAGTTTCTCCTGCATTCCACTTAGGAACCTAGCATCAGAAGGGCTCCGTCCAGGGCAAGCCCTCATTTTCTACTCATGCCATGTTCTTTTAAGACATCTACTCCATTAAGCTAAAACAAAAAACGCAGCTTAGTTTCCACTGTAAACTAGGTAGGTATGTGTATTTCTTTTGATTTCAACACTTTCAAAGGGATCTCATAGCAGGATTAATTGAGTCTCAGTGTTGGCTTTTTAATATGTTTTCATCTATAGGGTTTTTCTCCATAAGCTGGGATAAATTCTACTAATGGGTCTTGGATTGGCAATAGTCATTAGCAACAACCACCATGTACCTGGACATACCAATTTGTACCTGGACATGTTACTCTTAAGTTAACCACTGCAGATAGCTAAGTATGCCAGATTATTTCCTTTCTCAGGGTAAAGCCATTCCCACAGAGCACAGAATCCCCTTATTTGTGTTTGATTCCATTGATTTCCATGCTCCAGTTCCCCACATATGCACATCTAGATTTCTTAATCCAAATAGCTCATTTATAAACAATAACAGAAAATTATTTTATAAAACAGTTCAAAATATCAATGGAATAGTTAAATTCTAGAACTAGTAATCTTTACAGGATGCTTGACCAGATCAGTAACACTGAAATAAATTAAAAAGTTGTTAAAGAACTATCTTTCATTGGGACGCCTGTTTGGCTCAGTCTGTTAAGCATCTGACTTCGACTCAGGTCGTGATTTCACAGTTTGTGAGTTTGAGCCCTGCATCAGGCTCTGTGCTGATATCTTGGAGCCTGGAGCCTGATTTGGATTCTGTCTCCCTCTCTCTCTCTGCTCCTCCCCTGCTCAGGCTCTCTCTCTCTCTCCCTCTCTTTCAAAAATAAATAAAAACATTTTTAAAAATTTAAAAAAGAACTCTCTCTCATTACTGAACTAACACTGTGTACTAAGACTTACATTTCACAGAAAAGTCTTAAGTTAGTTAATTTTATTTTTCCAGCACATAATTAATGGTGTCTTTTTTGTCATTTTTAAACTTGTTCTTTAGTTTAAATATATCATATATGTGTTATCTGACAGCTAATACAATTTTTTCAAACATCTTTTAACTTTCCATCGTTGGATATGGATATAAAATAATTTCAATAGTACTTTTTAAGTATTATCCTGTTTTTGGCTATTGTAAATTATAGCAGAAAATGTACTATAAAATTTTTTGCTCATCTGTATAATTTTTTTAATTTTTTTAATGTTTATTTATTTTTGAGAGAGATAGAACCCAAGCGGGGGAGAGGGAGAGAGAGAGAGGGAGACACAGAATGTGAAGCAGACTCCAGGCTCTGAGCTGTCTGCAAAGAGCCTGATGCAGGGCTCGAACCGTGAGATCACGACCTGAGCTGAAATTGGATGCTTAACCGAATGAGCCACCCAGGCGCCCCACTCATCTATATAATTGATTATATTTAGAATGTAAAATCAGGATCCAGGGCTAACCACATCTTATACTCTTGCCAATATAGTGTAAAAAAGCATATTCATCTAGAGTTTCAATAATTTTGGTCTTACTTTTTAATGTTTTATTTATTCATTCTCTTTATGATTTATATTCTTGTACTCTGCTATTATTCTTTGCATATTTGAAACTTCTTATATTCGAACTACATTGAATAAACCTCTGGTGCTTGCTGAAAATGTGCCTAAATTGAAAAAAAACAAACAAACATATATCTGCAGTTCATTTAAGGTATGGTGTAATAATGATTGAAAATTCTCAGAATGTGATCTTAAATAGAAATGGGTTCTTTGTATATGAAATAACTTAGGGATCTTGAGATGAAATAATCCTAGATTTAAAATGGGTCCTAAATCCAATGACTGATGTTATAAGAAGAGTAGAGGACACAGAAAGATACACGGTGAAGAATGTCATGTAAAGACATAGGAAGAGATTGAGTAATGCTGCGCTGCCACAAGCCAAGGAATGGGTGGGGCCACAATAACTGGAAGAGACAGGGAAGGATTCTTGCCTAGAATCTTCAGAGGGAGCATGGCCCGGCTGACAACTTGAATTCAGATTTCTATCCTCCAGGACTGTGAGAAAATACATTTCTTTATTTTAACCCTCTAAGTATGTAGTAATTTGTCATGGGGGCCCTAACAAACAACCACACAGGGGGTGAGTTAGTTTTCTTATTTACTTTTCCCTCAAAATTGTTAGCCAGTCTCTCACAAAGCATGAAGGAATATATAAGCTTATTCTCCTTGATTTGAAACGTCATTCATCATCTTTAACATCTGTGGATTAACTTCAAGGATTTCTAGTAGAAATACCATTTTAAAAGTACCAAATCATTCCGTGTTTTTTTTCTAATATGTGTTGAAGATCTTTCTAACTGTGCTAGTTCTTTCTCAAAATTTTAAAATCTATTTCCAGAACTTTATTTCTCCAAATCAAATTTAGAATTCCTTGTAAAACATCTATTATTGGCTTTTCACTTCAGATGTATTCAATATATGGAAAAAGTTACAGAAATGAAAAATTTTAAGGACTTATAATACCTACCCAATAAGGTTCTGTGTTTTCCATGAATCAAATCTTATTTATGCTCTTCAGTAAGGTTATATTTATATATTTCATGAGTCATATACACTTATTATCTCTTTTTTATCTGTTCAGTTGATAAGCCTTAAGTGTTCCATCCTTTAGTAGGAAGCTGTATGTTATGCTGTGATATATATTCAGAATTATAGTTAGTTTTCTTCATACATACAGAGCATCTCTAAGAGTTGCCTTATGGTGAGCCAAAATAAAGTGTAACTTCTGTCATCAGGTGAGTAAGTTTCATGTCATTTAAGGGAAAATATGAGAAACATGGTTATCATAAATTAGCAATTTTCAAAAACTATTACTTAGTGATGTTGATAAAATAGCCTAGAGAGGGGTCAATTATTTGTTTATTGAAATATTAAGAACTAAATATTACTTCCTGCCATGACTGAGTAATGGAGACTGAAAGTAACCTCCCACCTAAAACAACTAGGAAACTAGACTACTTAAAAGACAAAGAGTTAAATTTTAGAGAGGCAGCTAGAATTGGCAAGTCAAAGTATCTTAGAAGAGAGATGCGCAGAGAGGGACAAAGATCTACGGATGGGCCCTCTCAAGTCTTTGGTTGATTATACTCACTAATGCATGTTAGAGAAAGAACCACCAGAAAGCAATGGGTAAAAAATTCCTGAGATTCACATAAGATTGGAAGAGGTAGTTACCATAGACCAGATTAAACAGAACTTGTCGTATATGGACTATGATGCAAGGATTCAGTATTGTCTCAGTAGTGGAAGTAAATTAGTCCCAGAACAAAGGCTGTTCTGGACATTTCCTAATAGAGTCTGAATAAGCTTTGAAAGACAGGAACTGATTCAAAATAATTTATGTGTATCAAAATCAAGTACAACATGATTCTTTTTTTAACACAAATAGCATATTCACACCAATTTAAAGCAGAAATTGTCAAATTGTCACAAGACCTTACTGAGCACTATATATAAAAAACACCTTAGGGGCACCGGGTGGCTCATTCGGTTAGGCATCCAACTTCGGATCAGGTCATGATCTCGCGGTTTGTGAGTTCGAGCTGCATGTCAGGCTCTGTGCTGACAGCTCAGAGCCTGGAGCCTGCTTCAGATTCTGTGTCTCCCTCTCTCTCTCTGACCTTCCCTCATTCACACTCTGTCTCTGTCTGTCTCTCTCTCAAGAATACATGCACATTAAAAAATGTAAAAAAAAACACCTAAATATAAAGACATGGAAAAGTGAAAAGTAAACTGATTAAAAAAGACTTGCCATGTAAATTTTCATCAAAAGCAAGTACAAGTGACTATATTAATATTAGAAAAAACCTAGACTTCAAAACAAGAACTATAAAGGAAAAAAGAGGGAGTATCACAATAATCCATGTTAAATAAACATTTTAAATGTATGCAGAAATGACAAATTGTTTTCCAAAGTGGCTGAAACATTCTGCATCTCTACCAACAATACATGAGTTCCAGGTATTCCATAGCCTAACATTGGAAATTTTAATTTTAGTTAGTCTTGTTATTATGTAGTAATATTTCCTTGTGGTTTTCGTTTGCATCTCCCTATTGAATAATGATGTTGATCATCTTTTCATATGCTTACTGGCTATTTATTCTACTTAATTGGTCATATGTCTGCTCATACATTGTGCTCATTTTTAAATAATTATTTTCATCTTTAGTATTGAATTGTAAGAGTCCTTTACATGTTTTCTACACAAGTTCTTTATCAGATATGATTTGTAACAATTTATCCTGTGTGTATTGTTTACCTTTTCATTTGCTAACATAAACTTTGGAAAAGCAGAAGTTTACTTTTTTTATGAAGTCAGTTTTTTAAAACAGTTTGGCATTTATGATTTGAGTCATTTGCATACTATTAAAAAGTATTTTCCTAACCAAAAGTCATTATTTATTTTGTATGCTTTCTGTAAGAAATGTCTTAATTTTAGGTCTATAATCCATTTAGATATTTATTTTTAGGTAGGTGAGATAAAATAGACTTTCCTTATTTTTTCCACATGAGTATCTGTATGTTCCAGTGTCAGTTGTTGAAAATACTTTTTTCATTATATTAACTAGCCATCTTTGGAATTTTGTCAAAATACAATGGGTCATATGTGAATGGACCCTACTTAGTCACTTCCATCGACCTATATGACCAAAATTGTTTTTTTCACTGTATTGTCTTGAAATCACATGGCATCATTCTTCCAACTTTACTCTTTTCAAAATTAATTTGACTACACTAAGTTCCTTGTATGTTATATAAATGAATTCTCAACTTACCAAGATTGCCAAACTATTTTGTCTCCCTCTTACTGTAACACAGTTTAGGAATTTCCTCTAGGCAGAAAGACTGGACTATGGTGAGTCACACATAATTTGCTTCCCCTTTTCCAGGAATCACATTCCTCCACTGTTTGTTCAATAGCTTAAAATAGATATTTTCTATTTTTTTCTTGTTTCCTAATTGTTTATAATCAAGGGTAGTCCCAGTTCATCTCACCATTTCAAGGTCAGACATGTAAGTCTGAGAATTAATATTATTATGTGTTTATGTATCAGCATACATCCTTTTATGTTTTTCTGTTTTTTAATTCTTGCATAAATTTTTAGCTCTTGAATCTAATGAAGGTATTTTATGCTATGCCCTCAAGGAAGAGATGAATGACCAGAGTGCTGGTAGAAGGGAAAAGGGAACCAGATCGTGGCTTTTTTATTTCCAAAAGTTAAGACCTGCTAAATGCAAAATCAGTAACACAGTGCACAACGAGTAAGAAAAAGGTTTCCACAAACCATATCATACCATAACTAAAATAAAGATTATATATGGTGTACATAAAAATTATTTGTAAGAGAAATAGAAAGGTTTTAGACACAGAAGGGGCCTTGAAAAAGGGCTCCATGTCCTGCACTATTAGGAAATGTGATTTTGGGAATCAAAAGGAGAGCTGACTAATATTTATAATAAAAAAGAAAATCTCAGGTGGTAAGACTGCTGAGATGAGGCAGGAGCCAAAAATATCTGCATTTTTTGTTTAATAAGTTAATCTGTCACAACATCATTGACTTCATTATTTGGGTCATACTGAAATAGTACTGTGTTTCCAGTATGCTTACAGGTAATATAAAAACAAAACATGAAACCAAGATTACTGTGAAAGCTTTGAGAAAGAAAGGAGGCATGAACCGTTTCTAGGTAGAATTGGAGCAGCAGTTGTGGATAAACAAAGACCATGAAGATAAGGCCCATGTAGTGTTGAGCAAAATCTGTGCTTGCTTCTAATAAAGACACATGAAAAATCATTTGTGATATACTGTGCTGTTCTAACTGAATTTTTGAATAATTATACACTAAATTACAACTAAGGACAGGTTATGTACAGACAACACTCATGTTCCATAACAGAATACATACGCGTATTTAACATGGACTCTCAAAGTTTCCTATGGATTATAAAAAAGCAGAGTTGCAAAGAATGTTACAACAGGATTAAATACCCAGTGTAGATATGTGACAGTTATTAGGAAGAAGGAAAGTTAACAAATGCATCCTTTATGGATATGATTAGCCTTGAAATCTGGACTTCCTAAATTATTATAAATTTTCCAGTAAAGGGAAATACACTTTTCATGCTGACAACCCCAGCCACCAAAGCAAAACCAGACTGTTATTCCCAAAAAACTGCCACAGCATTAATCTAGCCTTAAAATTGGAACCTGAGGTCTAGCATAAGACTGCTGTAGACAAATAAAAATGCACGCCCTGACCACAAGAAACTTCTAATTCATGAACAGACACCTGTATCTAAGAAAATATATTTAAAGACGTTCATTGCAACACTTTTTCCATTAGCTAAACAAAACAAGTCAAAACTATTCTACTCTGGGATAATAAATTAATAAATGTTTTATTTATACCCTGGAACACCTCACATGTAATCATGTATACATGTCAACTAAAGCTACATGTTATTAATGTGGATGTCTATAAAGACATAATATTTAATTAATTAATTAAATTAATTAATGTACCTCAAGCTGTAGCGTGATGACATTTATTTCAGATTTTGTAAACATTGTATTTCCCCAAAATTAAAACAAAACTATATGTACATATGAATATTTTATACAAATATCATGAGTGAAAGGAAAAAAAATAGAGGCAGTTCCAAAAGCTAAAAAAACAAAAAACAAACAAACAAAATAAGAGACAGAGGGAGGTGTATCTCAGTATATATATCACCTCTCTCTGCTTTGAAATTATTTGAAAGAGTAGTATGTGACTCTGAATATCATACACATCCAGCATACCAACATCACTTGCTTTATTTTGTGATAAGAAACCCAAAATTACTTTCTGAGGCTCTAGTACACAAGGTGGAAAAAAAAACTTTTAAATTTAAATAAGTCTTATTTTGGATTATGGCTATATTTATATTATTAAATACCTATGTTTCTTTCTTCTGCCACCTCACAGTTAAATAGATTCCTCTACTTACTCAGTTCCTGTAAAAAGTTTTATCTTTTATCTTTGGAATTCAGCAGAATTCCTGAAATTTAAAAGGTAGTTAACCTTTTAGAAATGCTACAAGAATTAACAAATATGTTCACTTGTAACTGTCTTTCCAAACTCTGTTTATGCCTTCTCATAAAAGTAATTGACAGGGAATATAATACTGGGGGAGGAAAAAAGTAAATAGTGGGTAAACTCTTTAACAAAAGATAAATTTGGTTGTAATATAATGCAAAATTCTATAATGGTAATGAAGTAAAAGACAAGTATATCTTGCTGTTTATATGATATAAGATACTGATGATTTTTGCTCATCCTAACACACATGTCATCAGACAAATCTAGGTTTATTCCATTTAAATAACACATATATATAAATAATAGTATCTGTGACAAAAACAATGGCTTCATTTTTAAAAAGCTGGTTCTCTTTTCCTCTTTTAAAAATATTACAAATGAAAGAATATATTCTTTCATAATTGTGATTTTTCCTGTGGTTGGGAAGGAAGTGGACACTTTCTAAACACTGGGTTTTCATGCTTTATTGAAGGATAAGTAAAATTATATATCCATATATTCATGTATTCATATTTAAGTTGTAGTCTCCTGAATTGTAACAAGGCACTTCTCATAATAATTTTAAAATTTATAAATCCCCATATGCTAGGCTGAAGTCTCTCTACCCTTTCATACTTCAGAAATGCTATTTCAAATGGATTTCTACCTATCTTTGTTAAACAAATGTATTACTAGTAGATTTAATTATCTTTGTGTCCGTTAATGTTATATTAATATTCAAAAGAATAAGTCTGTTAATGAACTTAATATATTTTAAATTCTATATGTGTGTAAGGTGTTGATTCCTGGATTACATAGAATTTTATTCTTACACAATATATTTTAGCATATTAAATCTGTGTTGCTATTTATGAAATTTATGTTGTTTACAAATATATAAAATAGAAACTTGCAAATAACACACATTATTTCACTTAATAATGACCCTATTTTCCCTCTAGTTCAAGTTTATTTTACTGATAATGTATAATTAAATTTCTCTTTATTTTGTAATTAATTTAAATGTTAGCATTCCCAGAATCAGCTAGTTTTTCATTTATTATGCTATTCCCAGCAATCACTGTCTTCATTAATCTTTATCTTATAATTTATTTCTAATGTATGTCTATATAACTTGATACATTTAACAGAGTATTCAATGATTTTTAATAATTAAATATATGAATTATAATATAATGCATATTATATTATAGATTTATGTGTACATTGTATTTATGCATTTATATATCTACTAAATATTAAAATTATATTTGTATAGAATTGGTTTTGTATTCTACAATGAATAGTCATCATATATATGTATTACATACATATGACAAAAGCAAAGCATTTAATCTTATCTCCTATCGTAAGTAATAATGGAATAAGGGAAGCAGGATAAGTATTTAAAAGATAAATGTAAGAAACAACAACAGAGTAAACTTTTTAAAATATTTGAGTATTAACATAGAGATCTATAGGCATTAAAAGCATAAAGTATATCTTTGTGATGCAGAAATTTTCAAGAGGTTTAACAGACAGTACTTCTTTGCAAGACTTTGCTTCTTTTGTAATTTTTGCCTATCTAATCTTTTGAAATAATAGAATATTTATTAAAAATAATACACTGTTACTTGATATTTTATGCAATAGAAATAGTAACAAGTACAGTAGAAAGGGCTGAATATGAACATCACTTGAGAAGTTTTTCCTGAACGTAGGGGAAATAAACAAATGGCAATATAATGGTTGTAGTATAATATGATGGCTTATGTAAAAAAAAAGTAATAATAGAAAAATAAGAGGACAAAATTCTACAGAGAATTTAAGATGAGAAAGAATTCTAAATGAAGTAATACAAAAATTGTAGTAGTTAAAAAAATGCATCTTCAAGTTGAAATTATCAAAAATACTTAATCATTTCAATATTGTGACTTTTCAATTTATTGCTTCTCCTCTGCCAAAGTCATCCACTTCATATCAACCCCTCTCCCCCAGGGGTATTGCATGGACTTGCTCATACTCCTATACTCCAAAATTGCCATTGCAAGTGCCCTGTTTTCTACATTTCACTTCTATCTTCCCATGTCACTCTTTCCGTTACTTGAAACTAACAATTCTCTGAGCTTACCAGAACCTACAAATTATTGACCCCACTTTTCACCAAATATTACCTTTTTTTGTATCTTTGATTTTCACCTAAGTCAGTCTAAATGCAATGCTCTAGTATCTGAGTATTTAATTGTATACTAATTCAACCTCCTGTCCCTTGCTTCTCATAGCAAGAAAAAGCCAGCATTGTCTACCCTGTGCCTAGATCTATGCTGCTACATTTGACTAAAGAAGACAATTTTAAAGTCATGATAAACTTATCATACATAAGTTTATTTCCTACCCATGCAATTCTGGTGTGGGTTTGTCACTTCTCCAGGGCAACTCATTTCCAAACTACAACTCATCATGAAGACTCAGTCCACCGATATCACCATTTCAGCAGGTGGCTTCCGTTGTCCTTCAGATCAGTTACACATGAATTTTATACTTATAGCCAAATGACAAAAGACATCAAATGGGCTCACCTAAGTACAAAGCAACCTGGAAGAGTAATCTTCCTTTTACTCAGGAAGACAGGACAGCTGCCCTTGGGTACACAGAAATAATTTACATAGCACTATCATATACTCATGCTATATGTCATTAGTCCAAACATTCTCTCTGTGACAAGTATTTTATACTTTCTTCTCTCTCCTCAGATGTTCAATAAATGTTCTCAATTTTTACTCTCAACCTTTCTTTTTTCTTTCCAGATAAAATCAACTTGGAAATTCCATAAATCCCCACAATCATGTATTCATCTGTTTGTGCTTATATACATTACATTCATCTTGCTACCATGATTGAAACCTTTATGATTATACATTAGGATCAACTAAATTATTTAAGCACTACAATCCTTCTTCTCAAGGAATTAACTCAAGGAATTCAGAAATTTCCCTTCTATCTTCATAACACCACTTTTTACTACTTTATGAATTATATCTAACAGCATACAGACATTTTGTTATATCTCCTATCAAGGAAATACCATTCTGAGCTTACATTATACTCTAGCTATCAACCCATATCTCTTCACATTTTATCATAATGTTTTGTTTTGATTTCTAACCTCTCCTCTCCAATTTCTCCAATCCCAAAGTTTTATGGAAGAATAAAGGACCAGGAAGAGTCAAGATTACTTTCTGAGAAGAAACATGAGGAAAACTAGGCTTTCCTTACCACTTCCTAAAAGTCACTTAAGTTATAGTAATAAAAAAATTGGTGTGCAAGTGCCAGAGTGGAAAGCAAGTTGATCAACTCTATACAATAGAGAACCAATAAACTGATCCAGATGGTTAAGAAAACCTAAAATATGACAGAGAAGAGCACTACAATTAGTAGGAATAAACTCAAGTATTCAGTAAGTGGTTCTGAAGCAATAGGCTGTCCATATGAAAATGAAAATTACATTGCCAACTAATACCACACCAAAAAAGTCCAGATAGACTATTGGACTATTTGTAAAATTAAAACTTTGAAACTTTAGACCTATATATAGGAGCATGTTTTCATATTCTCTGAGAATGGAAGGATCTCTCAATGACACACAAGTACTAAACCAGTAAGACAAAAAGCTTGATAACAAGAGATGGAATATTCGGAATGTGCTGAAATGTCTTTGATTTAATAAATGAAAAAAATATACAAAAGCCTGAAGAGAGAATTATACAAAGGATATAAACAGATAATAAACAGAGGAGGAAACCAAAATAGCCAATGTGAATGTGAAAGCTATCACTGATTATCAATAATAACATCAAAAAAGAAACATAAATTAAAACAAATCCATTCCAGATTGGCAAAATCGTCAAGTTTTGACATTATCACTTTATGCCAAGGATTAAAAAAGTGAAGTTCTCTTACAGTGCAAAAGCATACAAAGACCAAAGTACTTTTGAGAACAATTTGCTGTTCTTTTAAGTTTCAAGACGGACATAACCAATATCCCATCAATTCTAACTTTTAGATACGTCTTAAATTTTTCCACATACACAAAAAATACATGCACAAGAATAATCAAGGAATAATTGATTATAATATTAAAAACTGGGGAACATCACAATGCCCATCAGTTGAAGAAAGCATAAATAAAATATAGTATATTCATTCAAAGGAATCAGTACAGTAGTTGAAACTTATGAACTCTGTCTCTCTATATACCAAAACAAACAATTCTAAAACTTGTTTCTTGAATAAAAAAAAGTCAAAAGCCATTATGAAGAGTATAATAAAATGATACAAATTTTAAAATCATGAATAATACTATTTTAATGACAAATATATTCATATTAATATTCAGATGTTGAAAAGGCACAGAAAATTCAAGAAATCAGTTCCCTTTAGAGACAGAGGAATGAATGAAAATGGTTTCAAAGCATGTAACTAGAGGGGCTACAAATCTGTCATTAACTAATAAAAAGTTTAAAGCAAATATGGCATACTTCTAAAACTCGATGTTGAGTGGTCATTATGCTGTTTAAATTATTTATGATTTTAAACATATAATGTTTAAAAACCTGCTAGTCAGTACTTATTCAGAAGTTTAAACTACACATAGTACACTATTAAGGAAACAGAAGTTGATAGTGGAGGGAGAGGGTAAAAAAAAAAAAAGAAAATTGTAAGCGTTCAGTGAAAATGAGAATTGTTTTTAACTTCCCCTATTCCTTCCCTGAATCAGAAAAACCACCTCTTTCCATTCATGAAGAGGATAATACTTTAAGAAAATAAGTTGATATAAAACAAGCGATGTGGAGAATAACTGCCAATGATATGTGCAGTATTTCACAGCTTCAGTCATTTGCATACTCTCCTGGCTACTTGGGTATATCTGCATACCATTTTTATTATTATTATTATTATTATTAATTTATTTATTTAAATCAATTTATTTCTTAAATTTAAGTAACTTGTGTAAGAATTTCATTTTATTCCATGTTCTTAAAGGGAACCTGAATCACTTGCCAAAATAGATGCATAGTAACAAGTTAATGCAATAAAGTATCAAATCACATAATTAAAAGAAAAGCAAATTTTATGATAAAAATAAAATATTAACTACAAAAAGAAAAGCAACCCAATTTACCAAAAAAGTGTACTTGAAAATCATTTTATTTTTAAATTTTTTTTAACGTTTATTTATTTTTGAGACAGAGAGAGACAGAGTGTGAATAGGGGAGGGGCAGAGAGAGAGGAAGACACAGAATCCGGAACAGGCTCCAGGCTCTGAGCTGTCAGCACAGAGGCCAATGCAGGGCTCGAACTCACGGATCGCGAGATCATGACCTGAGCCGAAGTCGGACGCTTAACCGACTGAGCCACCCAGGCGCCCCTTGAATATCATTGTAAAGGAAAGGATGAGGCTGTGACTGGTCAATAAAATTGATATTATGCTTGATGTCAGTTAATTAAAAATAAGAGATTCTAACACAAAATTTCAAATCTGTTCTATGTAGTTATGATGCTACTTCTCCTTGAGATTTCCAACTCATAGATGAACAATCACAAATGGCCAAAAGCTGCTTAACTGTGGTCTCTAGGATATGTTATTGCACATAATTTCTTAATAAAATAATAGAAATTTTGTTCAATAAACTCACCTCAAAAAGTCTTCTGTACAACTCCCAGATCTGTTTTTCTTCTGATTAGTTCAAGTTACCTGCTCCTGCTTATGTGATACGGGCAAAGTTTCATATCCACACACCAACACTAAATCACTGGGGAAAAATAGAGGTAAACCATTAAAAAATGTCTTCATAACATCCAAATATTGTTAGCGAGGTCTTTAAATGGCATTATACAACCAATGGCATAAATTTAGGCATGTCTCTCCACTTTTTTTTTTTTTTGCCATCAAGTTAAATTTTCCAATATAACTGCTTCTAAAGATAAGTGGATAATGAAATCTGCTAACAGGCAAAGCTAAACAAAGCATGTCTGTACGGGCTCTGAAAAGAAGACTTACTTGGAAGACCTTATATTCTTTCTCATTTGGGCAGAGTACTTGCATGCATGAAAAGCCAGACCAGCATCACAGGGGGACAAGAGTTATTTGTAATCTCTAAGAGCAAGAGAGATTGAGGGGCGCCTGGGTGGCTCAGTCGGTTAAGTGTCCGACTTCAGCCCAGGTCATGATCTCATGGTCCATGAGTTCGAGCCCCGCGTCAGGCTCTGTGCTGTCAGTTCAGAGCCTGGAGCTTGCTTCGGATTCTGTGTTTCCCTCTCTCTCTGACCCTCCCCCACTCACACTCTGTCTCTGTCTCTCAAAAAATGAATAAACATTAAAAAAATTAAGAACAAGAGAGACTGAGAGAGACAAAGACAGAATAAAAATCTGATGGGCTGACCTTAATATGAATAAAATATATCTGCATATAATGTATCTGTGGGGCGGGCTTCCCTGTGTGTATAGCTGAGTCCGTGCTGCACCCAACGCAGCAAAAGTGAAGTAACGTCCAACCTGGATTTGAGAAATGAAATGTTCATAATGGACCAGTTACGGCTTTAGCATCCTCTGTGCTTTTCCAAAACTGAGTTTCTAGGCTGTATTATGTTTATCTTAACATCAGTAAGTTGTTAATTAGTTCAAAATTTATCTTTTCAGTTATAGGTGTGTGAAAAAAATGAACAGAATTTTGTGTTTGAAAACAGGAATTTCTTACACAGCTATTATCTGATAAACACCAAATAATTAGCTGAGTGCATCGTATTTGTAAGTACCAATAGTCTTCGGTGAAGAATATTAGCTTTTCATTCTAGGTGTAATCACTGACAAATCAAGATTCTAGTCATATCCATAATTCTATAATGAAACATGTTGTTTAACAGAGGAAACTAATAGAACATCATTCATGCCTTGCTGCTGATTATGCTTTTACCATTAAATGAAACAAAACATGTTTTTTAAAGTGTCTTCACAATTACTGTTGTGGCTCCAATATTTTTAGCTAAATACAACACTATAAATGACACCTATGCTGTTTTTCATCATTATTCCCAGTCACATTACATATCTTTTTCTTATGATACTTGAATATATTATTCTTTAAAGAAACAGATTTTGTGTGGTGACCTTTCTTTCTTTCTTTCTTTCTTTCTTAGGTTTCAAGGTACCATTGCAAATGGAAATATTTATATGAGAATTTATGAGTGGATCTTCACAGATGAGAAAATTAAAGGGACCTATTCTTTTAGCCAACACCTAAAATCAAATTAATTATTTTTGTATGACTTGTTTTTGCAGATTGTAGTTAAGCAATACCAAAATATTGCTTAACCGATTCATTAAATTGTTGTTAAAATCTATACAAAGACTACATGAATATTTTGTTATAATCATGAGCATTTTAAATTGGCAGTTTTATGCTTTAAAAATTCCAATTCTAAGCTTAATAATGTTTCAGAAACCATCACTACCACCCCAAAAGCAACAAAACAAAGTGCAATCACAATTACTTTTAGTTATTATATATGTTTATACAAACTTGATTGATTAAATATTCACTTCTAAAGATGGTTTTAGACTTATCATGTAAAATAATGCAGAAAGCTTTTTGAAATCCAGTTTTTAAAAATCCACACATGTCACTTATATCTTCTATATAATCCATACACCCAACGATCTAAAAAAATTTCAGAAATGGATGGTTTGGAACCTTCACAGGTAGGATTAAATGCCATCTGTAAATTGCATGGTCTGCATAAAGAAGGTAATTGCAATGATTTCTATGTAAGCCTCACTTTCGGCAAGAAATCAGTAAAATCTTGTATTTTTATAGGTAACATATAAGTTCATATTACACATTAAAATATATTAAAATTAGTAAAATAAAGCATATTTATCTTTTGCCATCCAAGTAATCATATTTCTCACAAATGAATTCATGTATCACATTTTGAAAAATGCTAAATAAGTGTATTTCTCATGGCATATGACCCTGAAATAAGAACTGGGTCAATGATAATTAATGACATTACTTTTACTTTTCTATGTTTTGAATCAATTGAGAAATATAATGTTTATTCTTATTTGATTTTTACTTCTATCAGTCAGTCTGGTGACAAAACCACCTATCTATAGACACACACATGCACGCACGCACGCACGCACACACACACACACACACAATCAGAAGGTAGAGATTTCTCATGTTTTTATGTTTCCAATAAAGGTATTTCCAGTACAGCTGTGGTTATAATACTTGGCTGCACATTGAAATAACCTTGGGGAGCTTAAAAATCTACCTTCTCCAAAAATTCTGATTTAACTAGTTGAGTGGTGAAGAAGCTCCCCACATGATTCTATTATGCCTCCAGGTTGAGGACCTCTGGACTAGAGCGACCTGTCAAGTTTCTCAAGCTACTCTTTTAACCATCCTCCCATAAAAGAGACCACCCAGAGAATACTGTTTTCTTATGCCCTCTTTCTGGATGACACTGCCCTTGCCTAAGGATATCAAATGATTCACAAATGGTAACATTCATATACTAATGCAACACCAGAATTATGTTCAAGAGGAATCACTGAATCACTGATAGCTAAAGAAATGATACACATGGGGTTATCTCCACTATCCTAAATAAAACCATTTTGAACAGAGATGTAGACCATGGACCAGACACCCAAACAACATGGGAGTGGGTCACTTTCTAGGCTGAGATGGGGAGAAAGCGTGAGAAGAAAAGAGAAAGAGAGAGCAAGAGAAAGAGACTGGGGGAGAGGAGTAATAAATAAGAGATGGAGAGGGCAAAGAAAAAGCTTCTGTACCAGGAAGTATATTTACAGGGCAATAAATATATAGTCTGTAATACAGGAACCTGTGGATCTTTCCTGGGGACTTTGGCACTGAAGTAGTAATTCAGGCTTTAAGAGAGCCATGAAATCCTAAATAACTTCAATTTTGTGCCTGTATTTTATGAGATCATCAAAACACTTCAAGTAAATTACAACTTCAAAATCAATTTCTCTCTTCAGCAGATCATCTATTATCCTATATGATTGAAGCTTGCATCTCTTAACTGGTGTATTATCCAAAGCAAAGTCAAACCCAAAGTTGTTATTTAATGCCAGCACTTCAGCACCTTGAAGAAAGAGAAAATAAAAATGCTAATCTATATACATCACTTTGTGCTGTAGTGCTCAGTTTTTATATTTATGTGGAGGAAGTAATTGGAAATGAAAGAAAATAGTGTTTGAAGTAGGGGAAATGGCCTAGGTCCTGAATTAGGGGACTTGTTCTACCACATACTTGCTACATTATGTGGACAAGTCAATTAACCTGTATGAACCCCTTTCTTCTCAGCTACAAAATGGGAATAAGAAAGAATATCTATGGATGTATTCAACTATGAGTAAATACGGACAGTATTATGGTACTGTTAGTTTATTCTACCTATAGGGAATAGACTAACTTTAATACTTAGGCAAGAGAGCAAATAAGATAGCAGCAGAACTTGTTAGCATATGATATACATACGAAAGTAGTTGGTATAATACAAGGTAGAATGCTATGAACTGTGAATATGTATGTCAGTTGCAGAAAGATTTAGAAGAGTCAAGAAAAATGGATGATCACAATGAAGTAAGAATTTTCTGTGGTTGGAATTTAATAGTCATGAACCATCTAGAAAAGAGAATATAAAGTCCAGAACTGACCATGGCATAACACCTGGGAGTGTTAAAAAATGCTGTGCACTTCAATTTATGTTTTCCTAAATTCTAGAAATTTCTGTGCAGACAAAAAGTTAATATTGAAAGTTTTAGGATAAATAATCTTAACGGGTTATAGATGGAATAGAATAAAAAATGATATCAAGGATGGCCTCTTAGGGAATGGTGGCATTTTTTTAGGCCCAGTGGGATAAAGAAAAGGAGTACAGTTCCAGCCAGAAGAATGACAGTAAATAATAATTGTAAGAGATATTGTAATAAGTCAACATTTTTGTTGCCACTTTGAGATGAGAGATATAGGACTGGAACTCTTGTTTGGAAATAGGATACAGAAACTTGAATAAGATGTCAAGATTATAATGTTGATTTTGTTTTTAGGTTCAATATTTGTAGCAAAGAATGCAAGTTAGAGGGTCACCTGGGTGGCTCAATTAAGAGTCCAACTTTGGCCTCATGTCCAACTTTACGATTTCACAATTCATAAGTTCGAGCCCTACATCAGGCTCTGTGCTGACAGCTCAGAGCAGGGAATGTTTTGGATTCTGTGGATTTTGGATTCCCTCTTTCTCTGCTCCTCCCTCCCTCCCTATCTCTCTCTCTCAAAAAAAATTTTTTTTAAGTGACAAAAATTAAAAAAAGAAATGAGAAACAAATATCAATATATATTAATATGAATATGTTATAAATATAAATAGTATAAATATATTTGCTGACTCCACTTTTCTCTATTGTATCATATGATTTTCTCCATTGATATTGTTTAGCAATCCATCCCCCAACTATTTTGTTAAAATTACCAAAGTGTTTCTTGCAAATTGTTTAAACTGGTATTTGTTTTGACAATGCTACATTTAACTAGAACTTTTTTCCTGTGGAAATTTTTCCACTTTTTGAAAGCTCTATCTCTTCCTCTTCACATGATAGTTAAAAATAGGAATTCTTCATGTTTTTGTTACCATTATTAATTAAAAATATTGATAAGAGGTTACACATGATATGGCGGTCAGAAGCAACATAAATTCAACTAAAATGTGGAACTGGGTGAACACAGGACAATGTTTGGTCAAATTTTTGAATGCTAAAAGAATGTGATCATAAAACTGGAATGAGTTAAGAGATGTTTGTTCCAAAGGAGCATAGACTACAACTGGGGAGGGCCAAGATACCATTCATCTTAATGGTATCACAAATATCAGAGTGCAATGGAAAAAATAAAGTGAATAATAAATTCAAAAGTCTTGGACAAGCTAGCTCTCCCTTGATGGATGACCTAGGAAAAAAATTAAAATGGGATTTTAATAGTAGATAGAGAAAGAAATCATGAGAGGAAAAGGGATAATCCTGAATCCACCTATTGAAGGATTCCTTGGTAAAGTACCAGCTTACAACTCTGTCACTCAGTGTAGATAATAGATCATATAGCCACTCACAGTAGCTGCCTCTTCACATTTTGCATAGTTTCTTATAAGCAAACCCAAATAAAATGAGCAGATATGTGATGACTTAATAATATATGACATATGTATGCTAAGATTCGGAGCAACTACTTGTAGAAGCCTATGACCTGGGTTGTTTTCCCTACCTCACCCAGCTGGATTAGCACTGCTTAGAAGAGCTAAAGGATAAGAGTGGAGTCTCTTCTCCAATCTGTTATTTTCTTTCTCGAACCTCTCTTCTTTAAGAATTCATTTCTCTAATGTCTTAACACTGACAATGTAAATAGCTCCAAAATATGTTTATAGTCCTGAGCTCTCTTTTTAAATCCATCTTGGATTTTGACTGCCTTCATCTCCTTAAGCTGTACATCCCACTGGCTAGTCAAGCTTATTACATACTAATCAAAAAGTTCGACATCTTCCACTGAACCAATTTCCCCCAATCCTTGCTTCCTGTTTTTATTGATAGTTCCCACGAAAATTCCAGTTGTTGATAACAGTCTTAGTCAACCTAAAATTATTAACTTTTATATTCTACCCAGAGTCAGTGTGTGCAGCTTCTTCAGTAATCCTCCTGGAATACTTTCCATTACTATAGCTACTATTCTTGCAAAGGATATTATCCCCTTTGCAATGATAGTTTAATAGCCTTCAAACTGGTCTTCCTGCCTCTCTTCCTTTTCCACTGAACTCCATGACTAATCTTCTTAAAGAACAAGCCCAATTGTATCACTTCCATGCCCAATTAACTTCTGTGACTCATTTTTGTATGCCAAATTAATTATAAATTTATTAACCTGGCACTTAAGCCCCTCCATAAATCCCCAATCTACTCTTCCAGCACTACTACCCTGTCACTATTCCCCAAATGAACCGTACACTCAAATCAAAATTAACTTCTACTCTTTCTCAAAAATGCTCATGCTGTCAGGTTCTTGCTCCTATTAGTTTTACTACTATTGTGCTTTCCCCAGTAGTAAACATAATAATTATAATTAATACTATAACAATATTTATGAGAACCAAACCTTGATTGAACATGTACTACATACCAGTGACTAGGGATTGTGCTACGTGCTTTATAAATGTTTTCTATTTCAAGCTTCACAGCATCACTGGGTTAACATGATATTTCTGTCATGCACATCATATGATTGAGGCTTAGAAAGATTATTATATTACCTGCTCAAGTTCATTACACCAGTGGTGGAATTAGCAATCCAATTTAGGAATGCTGAGCCCAGGACAGAATCACTTTGTTCTCAGTACAAATATATAGAGAGACTGGAATTCAACTTGCCCTTTATTGTTACCTCTTTACTGTTGACCTCCTGGTTTGATTGCTGTTTTTTTTCATACTGTGAATAGTCCCTTTTTTGAGTCACCGAACCCCACACTCCAACAAAGCATTTTTATTGTTCTTCTTATACAAAAAAAAACCACTTTACTACACACTGTTTTATAAAAATGTGCTTATTTTTTCAACATCCAAGATAACTAGTAGCAGCTTCAACAAAAGGACTGTTTCTCACTCTATCTTCTAAGGCATAGAACCAGGACCATATAAAAAATGGGTGCTCAATAAATAATGGTTCAAATGAATTATTTCAAAGGATTCTCCAGGGGCAGGACTATACTAAATATAAACTGTTTGGTAAATAATTTTATAACCCAGATCTACTGCTGATTTATAATTTTAATATTTTTGTGGTTTATCAGGACAGGTCCATGGATGGTCAAAGGGCATGGATCCATATATCCCGAAGCACTTGGGGGAGACTCATGCAGAATACAAATTTGTATCGATTCTTTTCCCTTTGAAGACTAATATTTCTGAAAGAAAATATGAACTCCCCATGACAGAACCATAGGAAAACACTCAACAAAACTAGAAGCAATAATTATGAATCTAAAGGGTGATTCAAAGCAGCAGGAAGTTAGATTGAACTGTAGTGATTTAGTGCTGAGTACTCTTGCTCAAATACGCTGACGTAGAAATTGTTAAGGAATAAGGTTTTAAAACTTTTTCACAGAATGTTATAATATCCAATAACTACTTCAAAATAATTTGTTGGGAACACCAAAATAGAGATAACACGGATGTGTTGATGAACTGGATTTATAATTTGAGGGCTGATTTGGTGGCTGGTAGTAGAGTGTAAGAAAGGAAACCCATTCCTAGTAAGCATCCTTGAATATTCTAGGACACTTGCAGCTTAGAATATAGGACTGAGACCTAGAAGCAGCTAAAAATCTGGATTCTGGAATAATAAATTTAACACAAGAATATTCCTAGTATATCATGAAATATCCTACAGAATTCTCTGGACAAAGTCACATAGGTTATTTTTCCATAGAAGTCCTTCAAAATGTAGGTATTTCTTTATGGTCATGAGTATCCCTTATAATGGAATGACTTCCTGAAAAGAAACACACGTAATCCCTCTTTATTCTTCTTCTTTACCATAAAATTAAATTAATAAATTAATTACTTGATAGAAAATCTACATTTTATTACAAAATAGGCTTTGTTAGATGATTTTGCCCAAATATAGGCTAATGTAAGTGTTCTGGGCATGTTTAAGGTAAGCCAGGCTAAGCTGTGATATTTGGTAGATCAGATGCATTTTAAATTTATGATATTTTCAATTTATGATGGGTTTTATGGGACATAATCCTTTCAAAAGTTGAGTAAGATCTGTATCGGATATATCAGGTCTTGTTTGTCCCTAAACTTGTGACTGGACACTTGATATGTTTTCAGGTTTGGGATAGAGTGCTACATGTGCTTTGATTATGTGCTTTTATTTTTCTTGGCTGTGGAATGGTTGGATCATATGGTATCTACCAGATGTCTAATTTTTAAAGAAAATGCTAAACTATTTTCCAAAGGGGTTCAACATGGAAAAGAGTCATACTATTTTTTTTTTTCTCAGTCATCTCTTTCTTTGGATAAACCCATCCTACATAGATTCTGTTTCTCTATTATCTTAAGAACTGAATATGAGGTGCCTGGTTGGCTCAGTCAGTTAAGCATCTGACTCTTGATATCAGCTCAGGTATCAGCTTGATATCAGCTCTTGACATCTCACGGTTTGTGAGTTTGAGCCCGGCACACTGATAGTGTGGAGCCTTGCTTGGGATTCTCTCTCTCTCCCTCTCTCTCTACCCCTTCCATGCTCTCTCTCTCTCTCTCTCTCTCTCTCTCTCTCAAAATAAATAAACTTAAAAAAAACTGAATATAAAATCTTTGGTGCACAATTTTTTCCTTGTAAATCATTTGATGTTTTTGATAGAAGGCCTTAAGAAATTTTTTTTCTCAATCTTAAAATCTAAGAGTTTCCTAGGATATGTCTCAAAGCTAGCCATTCCAGGCTAATTTTTCTCAGATACCCACTAAACCCTCTCAATATATAAATTCAGATCTTCATTTTGTTAGCAGAACCTGTTCTTGGATTACAGTTTTAAATATTATTTCTGTCCTATTATTTTGATATCTGTGTCTGCTCATTCTAATATCTGTGTCAGTTCTGTTTGGTTTTCAATTAATTTATTTTTCTCTTCATTATGGGTCATATTTTCCTGTTTTATCAAATGCCTGATACATTTTTAATTGGAAAACATATGTTGTATGTCAGTCTCAGCCTACTGATAACCAATGCTGTTGCTGGACCAGCCCCTGTGGCTCTAATTATGATTGCAAAATGCCTTCAGCAACAAGCATCAGGATATATTTAAAAAAAAAAAAAAAGAGGGGGGGAATGAAAGGAAAGAAAAGAAAAAAAGAAAAGAAAAAGAAGTTTACTATATTTATTACAAGTCTTGAAAATTACATGGTATACCTGGGGCCACACAGTGACGTTGTCGGCAAAGGAGAGAGAAAGTTTGTGGGGTCTGCAGTTCTGCATTTCTTGGTATCAAGGGTGGAGGCTTAGGATTTCCCAGGCTCACTCTTAACTGGTGAATTAAAATATTAGAGTGGGAATTTAAAGTGCAGGGAGATAAAACAAATAAACAAACAACAACAACAAAACACAAAACAAAACCACATGCTAGTTACCTTGAAACCAAACATAATTTCTAAAACAAATTTGCCCAGGAAAAGAGAAGTGCTGACTGGCTCTTTATCTAGTCCTGTGGCTGGCAATGTGTTTATTCAACACAGCCATCTTTGAAGGGAATGCCTCCTTGAAGTACATGCCTCTCAATCTAAATTTAATTAGGCACTTGAATTACAAAAAGAAAAGCCAACTTGTCAGGGCTCCTACTATACCAGACATTAGAAATTTTACTTCATTGGCTGCTGGATATTTTTGCAACTTATAAATAATCTTGAGCCTTGTTCTGGGAAACAGTAAAATCACTTGAAAATCGCTTGATGCTTTTAAATCTAAGACAATTTTAATTTTTTTGTTTTGTACTTGTCTTTGAACACTTCTTAGAAAACTGTTGTTTATGGAGGTTTTCTCCTTTCTGAGATTTCAATTTACCTGTAGTTAGCTTACAAATTGTTTATAATCTTCACATATAAGATAGTGGCTTCTCTATCATTCTAAATATTTTGTATTATATAAGTTGAAAATTTACTCAAACTAATTTTGTTCATGTACAAGTTTCTCTTCGGGTTTCTGCAGCTTCCAACAGTTAGAAAAAAAGATGATGAATGAATGTTTAAGACTAAATTCTGAAGATACAGAAGACGAACTTTGTTTTCTAAGTTCCATAGTTTCAGCGATTGTCTTGATTCTCTGGGCAGCTCAGCTTGCTCCTCCAGAGGATGTGGTGGCAGTGCTAAAAGGCAGGATTCAACTAATCTTACAGTTAACGCAAGATGTGTAGAATACTCCAGCATAGTTTTGGCTCTCATGACAAATCTTGGATTCACTTTAAAGTACACAGACCATGGGGGACCTGGGTGTCTCATTCAGTTAAGCATCTGACTTCGGCTCAGGTCATGATCTTGCAGTTCCTGTGTTCAAGCCCGGCATTGGGCTATGTGCTGATAGCTCAGAGGCTGGAGCCTGCTTCAGATTCTGTGTCTCCGTTTCTCTCTGACCCTCCCCTACTCACACTCCGTCTCTGTCTGTATGTGTCTCTCTCTCTCTCAGAAATAAACATTAAAAAAAAATTTTTTAAGGCAGGATTCAGCTAATCTTATGGTTAACACAAGACATCTAGAATATTCCAGCATAGTTTTTGGCCCTCATACCAAATCTTGGATTCACTTTAAGGTATACAGACTATGGGGCACTTGGGTGGCTCAGTTGGTAAAGCATCCGAGTCTTGATTTTGGCTCAGGTCATGATCCCGTGACTCCAGAGTGAACCCTGTGTCATCAGACTCTGCACTGACAGTGCGGAACCAGCTTGACATTCTCTCTCTCCTTCTCTCTCTGCCCCTCCCCTGTTGGCTCTCTCTGTCTCTCTCAAAATATATAAATAAACTTAATTTCTTTTTAAATAATAAAATATACAGCCTATTAGGTTCACTAGATTCTTATATACAGTTTATTCAGTAGTAGCATGTATCTATATTTCCAACTACTTTATATATCTAGTTTGCCACTATTTTCACCAGTTTAAAAAAAAGCATTCACTTAGCTAATTTTAAAAATCTACAATGATAACTGTAAGTAAAAGAAGCTGAAGCATTTATGAGAGCTAATTCTGAATTAAACATTTTTGATCAAATCATAACTAACCATCTCATGAATATATCTCAATTAAGGCAAATAAAACACCACCTTATAGATTACCATACCCACACATGCATACATTTTATAGTCTGTATATTGAAGTATATTGTTACTGATCATATTTCATATGTACTTTCCTATTTTTCATCAATATCATTACTAGATTTTTTAGACAAATTTTGTAATTTTTAAAAATCAATCATACAAATTTTTCAAAGAACCAGGCTTTTTTAAATGGTTCTTTTTGAGACAGAGAGAGCGGGTAATGGGCAGAGAGAGAGACACACACAGAATCTGAAGCAGACTCCAGGCTCCAAGCTGTCATAAGAGCCCGACATGGGGTTCAAACCCACAAACCATATGATCATAACCTTAGCTGAAGTTGTACACTCAACTGACTGAGCCACCCAGGTGTCTCCATAGAACCAGTTTTGAGATTCATATTTTATTCTTCTTTTTGTCGTACTTTTGTTTTCAGATTCCTAATTTGTGTTTTATTTTATGAATTCATTTGTCCTATGTCTCTTTCTTAATCTTCTTACATTAAATTCTTAATTTCTGTACTTTTATTCTTTTTTCCTGAAAATTATATATATATATATATATATATATATATATATATATATATATGTATATTTTAGTCTTTGAACTATCCCCCAAGCACTACTTTGTCCATCTCACAGAATTTTAAATATATACAAATACTATTCTGTTTTTCAAAAACATTTTTGGCTTGGAAATTACAAAGCTGAGACTTCAAGAATTTTGCTTTTTATCATTTAAATTTGTAGAATTGGTTCCTTTCTCTCTCTCGATTCTGTCTTTAAGGTGAAAAATTAATTTTAGTATTTGACCTTATTTTTCTTAATTTTTCTCATTAACTGACATAAATGACATCTAGACTTATTTTTAGTCTCCTAAAAGCCCCCATGAGTGACCTCTCCTTGATAACAATAACAGTCTGCTTGCATTGTTAGAAGGTCCCTTTAGAGTTTAAGGTTTAGGCCTGGTTGATGTAAATTTATGTCACTAGTTGAGCAATGAATTAGATTAATTGGGAAGGATGCCAGAGCCACTGGCAGTCTACAAGGAATTGTTCTCTGTATTTTTTCTTTTTTGTATTTGATGACACTGCTCTTTTCTGTACATGGCTTTTCCCTTAGGCGACTCAGTCTGGCAGCTGCTGGCTGAACCAGCTCCTGTCTCCCTCCTGTTATTTCCTTCATCAGATGCAGCTCTCACATCATCAGTCTTCCCACCTTCTATCTCCACTGTTCAGTTCCTGTGACCTGCAAGTTCCTCTGACAATGTAGCTGATGATATTGTAAGGAAAGTGTATGTGATCTGCTGCTCCTGTGAACCATGGTTGATGCTTATCTCCACTCTTGGGTCTATAAAGCTGGAGATGTCGGAGGGTTTCTGAAACTAGTCTCTCCTTATTAGCCAAGAATGCTAGTGTTTCTTAGGAAAGAAAGCTACATGCAAGCCCTTAGCACAGTCTGTGATCTGACCCATGTTTACCACAACAGCTTTTTTCCGTGACTTTTCTTGGAACTAGATGGTCACATCCCCCAGTTTTCAGTATTGAACCAGGCATATCAATATTATGTCCTACAAATGGGAATCCTTCATCTCAGGGCATGGAATACAGGTCGACAGAAGTTACATTTTTAAATCAAACTGCAATTAATTTTGAAATTTTGTTAGTATTGGCAAATTGATCTCAAAGTATTTCATAAATGGAGACTTCCTGTATTTGTTTTCTATTTCTGCAATAAAAATAACATGAACTGGCTTCCAAGGTTTTGGCATGCTTAAAAAGAGCATTCTTATCTTGAGATTATTTTAGTTATTAATTCAATGCTTTATTGTTCCATAGTTTTAGACTAAAATTCTTCACGTATCTCAACATCATTTTTTAGGAAAAAGATATAATTAGGCAATGAAAATGTTTGTGGTCTCATTATTATTGGAATCTATTATTTTTGTAATAATTTTAATTTTATATTTATAGTTATGTATTGAATATTCATACACATTTGGATTTATCTGAACTGGTTATGCTTTTCTGGTTTTTAATCTCTGTCTATTCCATAACTTCATCAAAGTGATTTAATTATAGTGTTTTATAAAGTGTTTTTGTACTTACTAAAGGGTTTCTACTCAATATACTTTTATTTTTTGTTATTCTTAATATTTCTTCCAGATTAATTTTATTGCCATTTATCACATTCCGAAAATTCCCTTGGTGTTTGAATGAAGTCACTTTTACTAGATTGACTCATTTAGGAAGTAATATGATTTTAAAATGAATTGGTTAAGAATGGTTATTTTTGATCACTATTGTTTAATAGTGTTTTGGATTTACTACCTTAAAAGAGAAAATGATGAGAGGTGTATATTTTTCCTTCTTTTACTAAATATTATCGCTCTTTATAGATGACAAAATTCTATAGCTGGAAAATTCCAGATGATAAAATAAGAAACTATTCAGAATAATAAATTAGCATAGCATGACCAGATAAGACATAATAATATTAATATCAGATTTAGATACACACTATCTTGTTAAAATAGTAATGAGGGGAAGTTTCACAGGTGATGACCACCCTTGATTTCTTACCTAGAGTCCATCCTCCACTTTTTATTTCTAATAGAACCTAATTTTTTTACAGGTAGCCATCTCTCCTCAGATTCTAGAAGATCAATAATAATGAAACCAATCCACCTCCTCTGGCCAATTCGAAATGAAGGCTGTCTGCTGCAGAGATTCTAGAAAAGAATGTTTGTCTCCAAAATAAGAGAAGCAGGTGGGTATAGGTCAATGCTGCTTACATAAGGGGTGAGATCTCTCAAAGCAGAATAACCCTGAACTTAAAACCTTAATTTTTGGTTACTTCCTGCAAACAAACATGCCCAACTGTTGCCCCAAAGGGAGATAACCATATTTTCTTGAATAGCAAAGGATCCCACCTTCTAGGAGACAAGATCTTTATTTTCCATGCTCTTTGTTACGCAAACATCCTTAAAAAGATAGTACAGATCTACAGGCTGTCAGTGCCATTTTTTGCAGAACATGCAAAAATAGCTACTCATGGAAAACTGTCTCCTAACAATCATGAAATAAATTCTAGAAATACAGCTAACACATAAATATCAGATAAAAAGGGACCTGATAAATTGACTTGGAGCCTGTCCAGAATAGCCATATTCCTCAAAAGATAGATATGTATTTTAGAAGATGCTTGCTAAATTTTATTTTCAGAGGATGATTTAATTTTCTGAAGGCATAAATTATTTGTATATCATTCTAAACTTTTGTCTAATTCATGACTGATAGTAATTTGCATATGACATCTACCATATCTGGCCAATTTATATAAAAGTCTCCTCACTCAATGGCTGTTTACTCAAGAGTTTAAATGCAGTATGCCATTTCAGGGAAGTCCTCGCAATTTCTAACTCTATTTTAAGAAGTGTTATTGCGCTTGTATTCACATGGGTGTGTCACTTACCAAATTGTTTGCAACTTTATGGATATAGCAGAGTAGCTAATGGAAAGTGATGAGCTTTTGCATTTTTATGAGCACTAATATGTTTAAACATGGACATAAAATTTTACTTTTACAAACAGCAACCCCAGGGAAAAAAAAGAAGAAAAATTACCAGTCTTAATTTGGTAGCTCTGTACCCTTTAAATATGTTCTTAAAATCTTAAGAGCTCTCAAGGATTTGTTATTTCAATTACATTTTTAATGATACATGCTATCTGAATTGAGAAGGCTTTCTTGTAACATAAAACTAAATCAATTCACATAGGAATGTTGAGAACATAGATTTATTAATATTGGGATATATGATATGTAGGAACACACCACAGAAAAGAGTAGTTTTTGCTATTCAACAGCAGAAAATTCATATATTATTTAGTATATAATAATATATAATAGGAAAAGGCAATCATTCTATTGAATGGCTTTGGTACCACCATAAAACATAGCAGCTATGCATTTTCTTCCTCTCAAGTATGGTTTGGAATCATATCTGAATCATGGAAAAAATAGCTAACCATTTATAAAATAAATGAAGTCCAACAGAATCATAAATGACTAATATTTGCAAGTTGAGGGCATTCTTAATATAATACACTATAATAAATTATAAATACACATTTTAGAATTTCTAAATCCACATATAAATTAGGGATTATCAGCAATACAAAACCTGTGTGTTTTTTTTCTTTTTAATCTATTTTATGTATCCTTGAGACAGCATTCATGTAAAGAATGCTATAGCAGAGTGTGAAGAAATTTGTGAAAATTATCTCCACATGATATAGAATAACAGATGAAAAAGTTTAAATTATTGTGTTAAAATAATACAATTTAGGGTTGTGGAACAATGTCTGTGTTAATGCAATAATTCTCAAACCTGACTACCTAGTAGAATATGCTGGAGAAGTCTAAAATGGCTGAGGCCCAGGAATCCCACTGTACCAATTAAATCTCAATTTCTGGGGCAGGGAAGGAAGGCCAGTAGTCAGGTTTTGGGGTAGTCTAAAAGCTCTTCTAGATGTTTATACTATTCACAAAGGATTAAAGAAATTCAGCAATCAGGGTCTCTTGATTCTTAACTCCTAGGTGTTTTATTGTTAAATTAATACTGATTCAAAGCCATTTAGTAATTATATATGCAATGGAGTGAGAGCATTCCATGGCATTTTGTGGATATAATGTTTTTTTCTCAAATATTTTAAAGTACCAATGTTTTAAAGTTTCTTTTTTTATATCTTAAATTACTTTTGGTTTCATAGAGATCAGTTTTATGAATTCATTCACATATATTTAAACTTAATCTTTCTTTTCATGTGCTGTGGATCCACGTGTGCTGGGATAACCTTGTCTACTGACATTTTAGAATAAAATATTATAATTATAATTTATCAGGTATAATTGCCCTCAGTTGTTTAAAGACAGGAATATTTATCCTATGGGGAATTCCTCTAGAATTAGAAAAGTTGACTGAGAATTCCATTTATGTGTCATAGGTTTGCCAAATGACTGGCTCTGTGTGGGTTGGGGGAAAACTGACAGTTGCCAAATATTCCAGCCAAGAGCAAGGATTGTAGATTGTGAGAAACTAATAAATACCAACTGCAGAGCCAAGGGCTCTCCTGAGAGTGGAAATTAGCCATATTGGAAAACAGACTGAAACCCCTAACTCTGTTTTTATTTTTATATTTTGCAGAGTTATTAAAATAAAATTGACATGTAACATTGTCTAAGTTTAAGGTGAACTACATGTGGATTTGATACCCATATATATTACTAAACAATTACCACAATAATTTAGTTAACACATTCATCACATCACATAAATCCATTTTTTTGTGATGTGAGAATATTCAAGACCTACACATTTCAATTACACAATACAGTATTATTAATTGCAGTCAACACGCTATATGTCACATCCCCAGAATTCATTCATCTTATAACTGTAAGTTTTTACATTTGACCAACATCTTTCCATCTCCCCCATCCCTATCCCTGGGGACTCACCATTCTACTCTCTATTTATATGATTTCAGCTTTTTTAGGTTCCACATACCAGTGAGATCATGCAGCATTTGTCTTTTTCTGTTAGACTTATTTCACTTAGCAGAATGGTCTAAAAGTCCATTCATATTGTCTCAAATGGCAGAATTTGGCTGAATAATATTCCACTGGAAATATATACCACATTTTCTTTATCCATTCATCTGTTGATGGGCATTTTAATTGTTTCTATGTTTGGCTATTGTGAATAATGCCGCAATGAACATGGGAGTACAGATATCTCTTCAAGATGTGACTTCATTTCCTTTGGATATATGCCCAGAAGTAGGATTCCTGGATCATATGGTAGCTCTATTTTAAATCTTTTGAGGGTCCTACATACTGTTTTCCACAGTGGCTATACCAGTTTAAATTCCCATCAACAATACACAGATTCTTTTTTCTCCCCATTATTGCCAAAATGTACTCTCTCTTGGCTTTTTGATAATACTCATTCTAACAAGTGGTATCTCATTGTGGTTTTGATTTATATTTCCCTGACAATTACTGATGTTGAGCACCACTATGAACCTCTCCTCATCAGTTCTCTCCTGGACAGTTACAACTTCTTCTGAATTGGTCTTTAATGCTTCCATTTTTGTGCCCCTATGACCCATGGTTCACACAGAACAGAGGCATTTTATAAAATTAAATTGTTTTTTTCTCAATAAAAAATAAGATTATATTATTCCCCAGATACGAACCTTAAGCTCTAAATGGTTACTCATTGTAACAGGAATCACATCCAATCTCCTCATAATCTCTAAGTACTATCTGGTCTTACCCTGTCCATTTAAACGCTTCCCTCTGCTCCATATCCTCCATCCTCACTAGTGTGCATTTTCTTCTTCGAACATTATAGGCTCTTTCCCAACCTGAGCATGTTGCTCCTGCTATACTCCTGACAGAAAACTCTTCTTTATTCACATCACATGGTCCATTCCTTCTCATAATTTCATTCTCAGAACAAAAATCTAAGACTTTACATGACCTTAAAAGATTAATGTACTTAAGTGATGGTACATTTTTACCTATCCTTATCCTGGATTATTTATTGTATTAAAAACATGTATGTAATTTGTAATTATACTTCTCATTAACTTTTTTCCTGTTTATATTTTCAACTATTCAATTCTTGCAATTAAGATACACTAACATTTCCAACTGCTCATCTCTGTTAAGAGCATTACCTTTGTAATCATCTAGGTTCAAAATCGTAAGAGTACTTTTCTCATTTATCTTCTTTGATTCTCATACACACTCATGTATCACCTTTTCTTGATTGTATTTCTTACTTAACCTTTATTGATTCCTTTTTCTTTTAATCCCTGCTGTCACATCCTTAGTTCCAATCCCTATATTATCTCTCTTGAATCATGATGTGGTCTCAGGAAAGAAAATATTTTTAATATCTTTTACAAACAATATTTAAATTGCTAGCAAATGTTTATTTTGGGGATGTAGGGGGAAACTAGTTATCTTTTTTAAAAATTTTTTAATGTTTATTTATTTTTGAGAAAGAGAGAGATACAGAGTGCGAGCAGGGGAGGGGCAGAGAGGGAAACACAGAATCCAAAGCAGGCTCCAGGCTCTGAGCTGCCAGCACAGAGCCTGATGTGGGGCTCGAACTCATGAACCAAGATATCATGACCTGACCCTAAGCTGGATGTTTAACCACACTGAATCACCCAGGTTCCCCCTAGTTTTCTAATACTTTATTATTATATGTGCTTTACTTGAGATGTATATTACTTGTTTTTAGATTACTTATGTTTTTTTGTTTGTTTTCATAAAACATACTGTATTCCTATAATCAGATTTGTAAGAAATACAAAACTTACAGGAGATTTTTATAGTAAATGTGTATTTGGAATAATGTACAGCATTTCATTAAAAAATGTAACTGTTATACATCATTATCCTTGATCTTACAGCAACCTCTTCTATTATTTTCTTATAGTCCTTGGTATTTTAGACTTTTGCCCCACCCCACCCCTCTGCCACCATCCCATTCAACTATGAGTTTCTTCTGTTCCCTCATCCAGATCCTCTCCATATTGCTTTAATCCTAAGCACAGAGCCAGCTACAAAATTTACCAGGCCCAGTACAAACTGAAAATGAGGAAATGAGGGCTCTTTTTCCAAAATCAGAAAATAAGCTTTTCTTTCTTTCCTGGTCTCTGTCTAGTCCTGTCATGGTATTTTCCTACTTGATTTTTAATGACATACTGCCTTTGACACAGGGATACTAGCAGGGCCAGTACAGCCCCTGATAGGCTCACGGATACCCCATCCACCTCACTATCCAGTACATGGACCACAAGCCAACTCTGCTCCTTCTCACACCCTCAGCAGTAGTTGGACAGAACCAGAGGAGTGGATATCCAGAAACCTGTTTTAGGGAGAAATATTTTTTTTCTAATACAAAAGTAAAATACAGAAATTTTCAAATATACCAAAACTGAAATACTCATTCCCAGCAGACCTAAACTCCAAGAAAGATAAATGAATTCTTTCAGAGCAAAGGCAAATGATGCCAGATGGAATTATAATCAAAAGAAAAGAATGAAGAGTACCTGAAATGGTACTCCATGGGTAAATATGTAAGAACATTTTACTATTATTATAATATCTTTATTAGAGCATTATATAAAAATTTTAAAAAGGTATTATGCTATTACATGTATGACCAAAGTGTATGCCAATAATAACATAAGAATGTGATGGGGAGAAAATAATTGTTTGAAGTTTCTTCTACTATATGATACATGAAATGGTATAATTCTACATGTAATAGTCTGTGGTAAGATAAAGATATATAATGTACTATAAACTTTAAAGTAACCACTAAAATAAAACAAACTATAACTAATCAACCAGCAAAGGACATAAAATGGAATCATAAAAAATAGTCTGAAACAAGCAAAATAAGACAAAATTATAACAACAAGAAGATTAAATACATGGAAAAAAATATTGAAATAGATTTTAACCTAATCATGGTAGTAATCACATAAAAGTGATTTAAATATTCCAATTAAATATCAGAGAATGTCACTGAATTAAAATGCAAGACTTGACTATGTTGCCCATACGAAGTACACATTCAAAATAAAGATACAAATAGGTTAAATTTAAAAGAATGGTAAAAGAAATTTTGTGCAAATACTAAATAAAAAAAGCTGAGGTTCTCAAGAGAAAACGAGATGGATAAAGCATGATTTGATCACAAATAAATTACTAGCCATGGGACACTGAGTTAATTGTTTAACTTTCTCACAGGGACCTCATCTGCACACTGAAGTTAAAATGCTTAGTCCACAGAATTGTCACAAGCCTTAAATAATATATGTGAAGACACTTTAAAAGTTACAAAGTGCCATACAAATGCAAGACTAGATGAGAGATTGACAAACATCCTTCTGCTGGCTTAGAGGCTATTGAACAGCCTGAGGAAAAGAGAAGGAAGGCCAGAACTAATGATAGTAACATTAGAGAGGATTTGATGGATGTGCCCATCATTTCAGGGGCAGTGTAGATCAAATTTGATGGCTAATTAGTTGGGCAAAAGTCATAGAAGAAGGAGCTAAAAATGACTAAACTTTGAACCTATATGACTAGGCAAAAGATGATAATAGCTGAGCCAGGAAACATGGAAAGGAGCTCCATTATGAACTCTAATATAGGATTCACAGGAGATATCTAGAAGAAAAGGCCAGGTGGGAGTATAGGAGAGTATAATAGGTAGTCTCCTAAACTTCCCACATCCCCACTCCCAAATTTCCTGCCCTAATCCCTCAGACTATAAATATGATGAGATATTATGCCCTAAGTCTGTTATATTTCATGGCAAAAAGATACAAATATTTAATTTAGATCCTCATTAGTTAACTTTAACTTAATCAAAATAATATTGGAGGGGATATTAATCTAATCACATAAGCCCTTGAAGGGGCCAAGCATAAGGCCTGGAGTGTGGTCTCTAGCAATTGAGAACAATCAGGATCCAAAAGCTAAGAAGGACAGGGAATTTGATCCTAAAACCAGAAGAAACTGGATTTTTCTAACCACCTGAATGAGCTTGTAAAAGATAAATTTTTCCATTAGCATTGAGATGATATCCGAGTCCAGTCAACATTTTGATTTCAACCTTTTTGATCCTAAGCAGAGAACCTCAGTACCAAAACCCTTGACTTGCACAACTGTGAGATAACAAATAGGTGTTGCTTGAAAACTAAGAAGGAAGAGGAAGAGAAGGAGGGAAGATTTAGGGGTTATATTAATGTTGGACAAAGTAGTTCTCAAAACAAAGAATATTACTAGCGGTCAAGAAGGCCATTTGATGATGTCAAAGGAGTTAATATATCAAGTGAACATAACAATTCTAAATGTTTATTCCCCTAATAACAGATTTAGATTTAGAACAGCTTTTAATCTAAATTCTAAATCAAAGAATTTAGAAATGTATTTTGGGAGCACATGGGTGGCTCAGCCAGATGGGCATCCGACTTCAGCCTAGGTCATGATCTTGCGGTTTCTGAGTTCAAGCCTCACATCAGCGGGGGGGGTCAGTGATAGCACTCTGTGCTGTCAGCACAGAGCTTGCTTCAGATCCTCTGTCCTCCTCTCTTTGCCCCTCCCCGACTTGCGCTCTCTCAAAAATAAATAAAACATTTTAAAAAGTTTAAATGTATTTTGAAGTGAACTAAAAGGAAAAATACAACATATAAAAACTGTAAAATTCTGCTAAGCCAGTACTAAGTGGAAATTTTTAATACCAAATGCCTATATTAGAAAAGAAGGACTCAAATCAATGACTTTCTCTGTACCATAAGAAACTAGAAAGCAGTCAATTAAGTAAACCCAAAGTAGAGAAAGAAAAAAAAATGACAAAAAATAAATAAAATTAAAAAGCATAAAGAAAAATCAATGAACTCAAATATAGTTCGTCAGAGAGAAAATGGTAAACCTCTAGTCAGACTGATCACAGAAAATACAAGGGAAGACAACAAATATTCAAATATCAGGAATGAGAGAAGTGGCATTTTACTGGTATTACAGATTTGACAGATATTAACAGAAAAATATGACTATTTTATAAAGTATTGTAAGCCAATAAAAGTGACAAACTAGATACAATGGACAAATTTCTTGAAAGACACAAATTATCTACCAAAGTACACTTAAAAAGTAACAGGTAACCTGGATAGCCCTGTATGTATTAAAGCAATTTAACTTAGAATTAAAAACATTCTCCAAAAGAATGTACTCTAGGGACAAATGACTACTCTAGAGAATTATTATTATTATTATTATTATTATTATTATTATTATTTTGAGAGAGAGAGTGAGCAGGGTAGAGGGGCAGAGGAAAAGAGAGACAGAATCTTAAGTAAGCTCCACACTAACTGCAGAGCACTATGTGGGGCTTGATCTCATGACCCTGGGGTCATGACCTGAGCCCAAATCAAGAGTCAAATCTCATTTGACTGAGCCACTCAGGCACCCTGAATTCTATAAAACTTTTAGGGAAAGGTATTATTAATTCAAAACAAACTCCTTCTAGGGGCGCCTGGGTGGCTCAGTCGGTTGTGCATCCAACTTCGGCTCAGGTCAAGATCTCTCGGTTTGTGAGTTTAAGCCCCGCATCAGTCTCTATGCTGATAGCTGGGAGCCTGGAGCCTGCTTCAGATTCTGTGTCTCCCTCTCTCTCTGCCCCTCCCCACTTGTGCTCTTTCTCTGTGTCTCAAAAATGAATAAATGTATTTTTTTTAAAACAAACTCTAAAAGTTAAAAAGGAAAGAATATTTCTCAATTCATTCAGAGGCTAAAATTGCCCTCATTACAAACCAGACAAAATCATTACAAGTAAAGAAAAAAGAGAAAAGGTACTCCTTGACATCATTAGCATAAGGAAATGCAAATTAAAACTACAATGATATACTACACACCATTAGAATGGCTAAAATTAAAAGCTTTACCAAGTGTTAACAAGGAAAGTGAAAAACCAAACCTATCACACACTTCAAATAGGAATACAAAATGATCCGACTAGTTTGGAAAGTAGTTTGGCAGTTAGACACAATATAATCCAACTATCCCACTCCTAAGAATTTGCTGAGGAGAAAGTGTATGTCAATACAAAGACTTGTATACAGATTTCTACAGCACCTTTATTTGTTATATCCCAAAACTCAAAAAACAACTAAAATGTCTACCAATAGACATGGATGAACAAATTGTGGTATATTGATGCAATAGGGTACTTCTCAACATTAACTTAAAAAAATTATACTAAGTGAAGAATTCAGACAAAAAAGAGTAGCTTCTTTATGATTGCATTTACATAAAATTATAGTAATGCCACTAATCTATTTGGACAGAAATAATATCAATAATTATATAGGGATAGGGATTATATAGGGACAGAAGAAAACTGTTAAGGTGCATACGGCAAATTTTGGGTTACAATCTTTTGTAGACTCAGCAGACCTAAAGACATTTCATGGTAGACTGAGTAGACCTGAAGAATATAAAGTATTTGTTCACTATCTTGATAGTTGTGATGTTTCATAGGTGTACATACATGACAATGTATCAAGTAGTATATTTGAAATATATGCAGTTGATTTTTATAAAAAAGAATACAACATAAAACTTAAAAACACATTTTTCCTTTCAAATAGTCAGTTCTCTTTGAATGAGTGAAACTGAAATGTTGAATTAAAAGCTACAAGTAACTTAGATGCTCAACAAACCTTTCATAGTATCTTTCCCATTTTTTTTCTTATATCAGAAATTGTGGACTTATAAGACTTTATTCATATCAATTTCCCATAGACATTTCTTCCCTTTTCTGTCAGTTTTCTGGGGAAATGGGAAATCAATACATCCAAGGTATTTAGACTACAGTTTCATTTTTGGGCCAGAATCTGTGCAACAAATTATAGCTAAGGAAAACGTTGACTTTGTCCAAGTCAGAGAACCAAATTAGTCTATTAATTTCTCCTTCAATCTCTTGTAGTCATCATGAGGCAATTTTCCTGTGCAGCCTCAAGTAATTACAAATTAAGACCTTTAGTTGAAAACCGGACTCTTCCAATAGGGTATCCAGCTGGGATAACATTTTCTGAGCATTATTAGAGAAACTGCTTTATCATTTTGATTGGGACTATGACTTCTTAGTTGTAACTTCCCTTCCAAAGGAAGCTCATACTTCTTCCCATGAAGAGTGGAGGCATTTCAGAAAGAGTGGGAAGGCCCTACAAAGAGGGAGCCATAACGTAACTGCTATTTCCACGGATGAGCCCATGAGACCTCTAGCTATTGACAATATAGTGTGCAGCAGTGCTGCTCTTAATTTTAATACACTAACTTGGTAAACTTAAAAATACGTAGGAGACAATAATCTCATTTTGTTGTTTTGGAATTTAATTTTCTAAAGCACTCCTGGAATCAAATATAGCAATAAATACGTTTTTACTCTTAAACCTTTCACTTGATTTATATCATATTTTTTTATTTTATGTATGCAGATGGTCCCATAAAAAAAGAAATATTTAAAAAGTTGTAAGTATATGATTTCAATACAGCATTACATCATTTATATTTACTCATTACACCAAAATTATTATGAGCCTACATTGTGCAAGGCACCATACTGAGCATATTAAAGTATCCAATAAATAATTGTTGAATGGAAAAATGAATGAGAGAATCTCATGCTCTTACAGATTTGATGATATATGTGCTAATAATAAGAGCAATTACTTTCAAAACTGCCCTCCACTGGGGACTTTTTTATAATGATGCACATATCTTTACTAATGAGTTACATTTCTATTGTTTTTAACTTCATTTACCCAGTGTTTTCTTGAATGTGAACCCACTATTAAAAAAGATTCAGGTGACATTTTGCTAAGGAACGTGTTTATTTTGATGGTGTGCAATTAAATTATTAAGAAGATTTTAATTATGTTCAGTAATAAGTAATTCGGATATGATAGGTTATTTTAATGCTGTAATGATGTTTTTCATGTGCTCAGTCTACCATTAAATGTCAGGTAGACATTATAACCCAAGAATTTCAGCTTTCAATTCTTATAATTATTTAGACTGAATTTTGCTTGAGTTATTCCTAACTTTCTCTGTGCTTATCATTCAGATCGAGAAGATTATAATTTCATTTGTATTTAATAGTAAGTCTTCTACTCTCTAGTCTGAACATATTGACCTCAATTATTTTACAAATCAGATTAGCCTTGTTGGCTTCAATCACTTCAGTTATTATGAAACATAAAAAGGGACTATATTCTAAGCAGCTGTCTTCCAAGTGGCAATAATCAGCAGGACTAGTGTGTTTGGGAGAGAGACATGTATTTTCTCCTAGAGAGATTTTAAGGTTTGGATTATAGGATTAAGCTCATCTACTTCGCCAGCATGGCTAAGGGAATGGGGAGTGGCTTCATCCTCACCCTATAGTATAATAGCTCTCTTCAGGACTAATCAAAGCTGCAAAATAAGAATTAAATGCTCCCCAAATCCCCATCTTTATGCCCCAATAGGAACTCCGTGATGAATGACTTATATAAACATCAAACTGCACTAGCCGACTACCACAACACACCAGAGATACTTCCTCCATCTTCTTCAAACACTCAAAGATTCTTTCTTTCCTGTTGGGAGTTTGATGACCAAACCATGTACAGAGAATCTAATGTGAACTTTCTGCAACAAGTACTCACCTTGCAAGTAATAGAATATATCTAAAGTAATATTCAGCATGTTTCTTTTTTGTAAAAGCTATCACACATTCTTCAGAATATGAAGGAAATATGTAAAGCACTTTTATTTTGTCTACTTCTTCAGCTCAAATCTCCCTTCTTTATTGTGGAATCGGAATCTGCTTTGTAAATGCATTATCTGTAGATTCTCTAAGTAACTTAATAAAGATCTGAGGTTAATTACTTGAGTATCGTTTGCTAGTTGTGTATCCTTTACTAAATCTGGCATAACAAAGGGCATCAAAATCATCTCAAATAGTTCAGAGGTAGAATGGATAACGAGTGAAGGTCCATTGTCTTTTTTGTTTTCATAGGGTATATATATTGATTAGCAAGGCTTTCTGAAAGAAGCAGCTTTCAATTTGTTTCACTGGGAGTTAGTCTATAATTATGTACATATTGTTGTATGTTGCAGACATTAGGGCATTATTTATGATTGCCTACTGAGGCCACAATTTCCAAAATTCTCTATCCTATAACCCTTTTGATGAACCCACATGTTTGCCATCTCTGATGTTCTGTGACCTTACAACAAAGTAATTGGACTAATAGGTCCATCCGTGTGAAAACTGACAGGCTGGATGTGATATCTGATTAAGTTCAGACTGGCTTGACTCTCAAAAGGGAAGCATTGCTTCTGTATCCCCACCCATAGTTCTTCAGTATTTTCTGGCATGAGAAATGGATATGGTGCATAGAAGTGCCTCATACTCACATTTTACCACTGCCACACCTAAAGCTTTTAAACTTCTATAACTACTTTATCATCTCTGAAATTAAAAAAATATATGAATTTATTATTCTCTGAGGACAGCTACAAAATATATAGCTCAATCTCTTTTAAGTTTAATAAAATTATGCATACTTAACCTGAACCCATCATCTATCAGTTCATGATACTCTTACATCAGTGTTCCATCCCTTATATTTCTATCGTTCCCTTTATTTCCTTGTAATATACTTCTGAGATGTGCTATTCTTGCTTTGTCTACCAACTCTATGCTAACTATATATAATCTCTTATTTTGTAATAAATAGGGAAAACCAAAAGAGGCAAAGGGTGATGATGCCCACCTAGCACTATCCAGGGAAGTGAGTGCTGTGATTCGGGCATAATGCCTAAACAACCTTGATATAGTCTACAGTGATATAAACTTTACTTTTAGGAGGTACCACTTTAAATTCCAATCATCTATTGCACCCCTTGTTATGAAGTTATCATCACAAAAATTGATAATAATTTGGCTTACCAAATATTATGTCCACAAGGACAGAATGTGTTGCCTGAAGAATATGCCTATTTGCTTTGGGAGTTTTCTCCTCAGAGTAAAATAATAAGTAGGCCCTCTTATTGTAATTAACTTTTCAAGCAGCGGTTCTTCCAAGTCAAGCATTTTGGTCCACTTCATAGTTGTATTTCTCGTTATGAATTAATAAGTTGGTATTATGGAGTTTTCTCTATTGTTTGTTCTACAGACAGGCCCTTTCAGAAAGGGAGAGCAGAAGTTGGATGCTGGGAGAGAGGGAAAGTTGAAGAGAACAAATTTGTTGGCTTGATCCAAACAGAGAGATGACTTCCAACAATGGGCTGGGAATACCCCTGTCTTTATCGCAGACTTCTAAGGCTAGAATAGGGCAGAGACTCTGAAGAGCCTTTCAAAGCTACCAACTATAGCTTTAAGGGAAGTATGATTAACAAGTTCCCAGCCCAGGTTCTTCAAGCACTGGGAGAGAAGCACAGGGAGCAGCAGAGGAAGGGACTCAACAGATAGATAAGGAGCACTTGGTAAAGAGAGAATAGGAGAGGTGCAAATCATTAGGGGGCTGGGAGTTACAGACTGAGCTCATTAGGGCCCCATGAGGAACTCTGCTAAACCTGGTCATGACTAGGGAATGGCCCAATAGAAAGGCTTTATACTGTGATTGTCACATCCATTGTGTTCACTCGTGATTAACTTGGGGCTCATCTGTGTCCACAGCTGATTCCACTGACATATAGTACTATCCTGTCTGTCCACCTATAAGATTATGCAAGATGATCCCATTCTCTTATTGTGACTGTATAATCAAATCTCATCCTTACAAAGGTAAATGGTGGAAACTAGCTAGTGTTGGTTGTCAGTCAGTTGATCTTCTTTCCATCATGAACTTCTATAATGCTGTACTCGTAGCATGTCTTTTCCATTTGAATTTCAATAAAATTAATTTCTGATCCACTGGTTGCCTATGCCAGGATAGCTTCAGTTATACCTGATGATGTTTCTTCTCCTCTCCTTTTACACATTCATCCAGGCAGTAACCCCCTATTTTCTAATCTCCAAATATGTCTCCATAACTATTGCCTTTTCATAAATACAATCCTATGTGACTACTTACGTATTTCTAACTCTAATTTCTTATAATCCACTTCCATAGCATGGACAGCGTTATCGTTCCTGCTGCCGTTCAGATCACTAAAATGCTTAAAGTCTTAACTGTCTTTCACTCCACAAAGAATAAAACTAGGTTTCCTTGTATGATTTATAAATTTTTTTTTAACATTTATTTATTTTTGAGACAGAGAGAGACAGAGCATGAACGGGGGAGGGGCAGAGAGAGAGGGAGACACAGAATCGGAAGCAGGCTCCAGGCTCTGAGCCATCAGCCCAGAGCCTAACGCGGGGCTCGAACTCACGGACTGTGAGATCGTGACCTGAGCCGAAGTCGGACGCTCAACCGACTGAGCCACCCAGGCGCCCCTCCTTGTATGATTTAAAACACACATCACAATTTAGTACTGATTAAGATTCCAAGTTGATCTCATATCTCGTTCCCTAATAATTCATAGTGTGCCTTGGTTACCTAGGAACGGCCCTAGTCCTGAACCACAGCCCACAGGGCCAGGTATTTGTATTATTTGCTACTTCACAACTCTGAAAACCAAGAGAACCAAAACCCACACTTGTCAAATGGTGCCTGAGCTTTTGTCATTTCCCTGGCATCACCACAGTTTTGAGGATTGAAATGTCTAATACAAACAATGAAAGAATATTAATTGGAAGTGTAAATTAAATGCAAGTTACAACAATGCTCATATGCCACTTATTATGTTTAAAATTAGAAAATTTAAACATTTTATATTATATGTTTCCAAGCAAATGGACATATTATGGTCACATATACTTCTGATAAAACTAAAAGGTTTTTACATGCACCTTGGAGAACAATTTAACAACATTATCTTTTAAGTGCATGTATACTATGACCATCCTGTTACTTGGTGTCTCCCTAGAAGAAATACATGAATAAGTGAACAAGAAGGCATGTAAAAAGGTGCTCATTGAAGAATGAGTTGTAATAACCAAAAATTAGAAAAAACTTAAATGGTTACAAGTAGTATGATAAATTCATCTAGCCTTATTATATTGAACTCAAAGGGCAACAAATAAGTAGTATAGATCATTATTTTATGTGCAATCAAAAAGGAAAAAATACTCTTAATGTGAAAAAATATCTTTAGTACAGCTCTTTATGACTTTTGAATATGTTGTAACAGTCACATACTCTTTACCTTGAAGTTTATTTCAACAATTATAAAAGATCCATCTATCTGCCTACCTACCTCCCTACCTACCTGCCAATCTGTACATATAAAGTTGCACTGTGTGGCATATGAAAGTCCAACTGTCTGCATTTCTCTGTAATCCAGTTGCTATTAACCATATGTAGGTATGTTCCCTTCTTCAGTCATAAAGAGCATTTTGTTGTTTTAAAAAAGAGTGTGCAATTGTATTCCCATCTACAGTGATAAATATTATCCTATAGAGTAAAAATAAATGCAAGAGTAATGAGATGAAGACTCTAAGGAAATAAGCCATGCGATAATTAAATTCTTGTTACTTTTGAAGCAGAAAAATGCAGAATGGAAGCTTCAGGAAAACCATGTAGGTGAGGGAGAGAACAAATGCACTATGTTTGCCCCAGAAAAAAAGTAAATAGAAAAGATTAAAATGATGAGAAGATTGAAAATTATGGAAAACATTTTTTGAAAGAAAAGTCCCTAACTTTTTCAACAAGGATTGCAAAAGTGAGATATACTCTGCTGTATTAGGCATTCATTCACATAGTACTACCGATAATGGCTGGGCTGACTTTACACCAATGTCACAGTATGTAGATAAGTTAAAAAAGAAAGGAAATTTTGTTTTAATAGTTTAATAAGGCACAAAAACTAAGGTAATAGTTCTTTTGCATCTCAAGACACGTTCTCCTCCTTTCTTCCTCTGTAGAAGGAGTGTTGAAAGCTAATCTCAGCATACATCAAGAGGTGAGTTATAAAATAAATCATTACGCAACTCTAATGGACTCATATAAACTAGAAAAACTCAACAATGCACTTTTTTCTTTTATGGAATAGTGCATATACACTTCAATGAGAATGAGATTTTTAATTTTCTATTTGGGGAATTATGATATACCAATTACTATATAAATATGTATATTATATAATATATATATAATGTAGTATATATAATATATATGTAATTTTAATAATATAATATAATATAATATATAATTTTATAATATATAATATAATATTTTATAGTATTATATACAATATCATATATATTATAACATTACTATCTGTTTTATGAAACTAAAATTTTTATGACCACTATTAACTTGACAATAAAGATAATCATAATTTCCAAAAGGCAAATATATCCAAATATTAAAATTAGAATGACTAATAGTTTCCCTCCTTTTTTTCTGAATAATTTTAGCTTAAAATTTATGGGAATATGCTATACTAGTATGTTGGGAATATAAATCCATTAGTGCTCATTGTTATAGACAAAATGGTGAGCTTAGTGATGCTTACTATTGAAAGCAACAGAACTCAGTAATTTAACTTAAATAAGATGTTTCAAACACTTAAAAGTTGAAAAATAGCATTTCAGTAAATCACATTTTCACTTATACAAGAGGATTGTCATTTCAAGAAAATTGTATTATAGAAGTTAGGTAATTTAAAGAAAACTAAATTTTAGAATAAAATAGCATAAATGCATTAGCTTCTATTGGCTATTTTTTTAAATAAAAATGGATATTTAAGCCAAAAGTTTATACCTTTTAAAGATTTTAAGGAAAAATCCACTACTAAAATACAACCGTCAATGTGATAATTTGTACCGATTTAGTTTTAAACTTTTTGATTTCAAGGTTACAAAGAAGAATTTGTCATTATTTATCTTGTTATTGCTTTATACTTTTATTCAGTGTCACAGCATTTTAAAAAATTGTCTTAAAATACATACAAAATTTACCATATGAACCTTTTTTTAAAGAGTACAGTTCTGTGTTAAGTACATTCACATTATTGTGCAATCACTCTCCAAAACATTTCATTTTGCAAAACTGAAACTCTATACCCATTTGTAAAGGAAAATTTCTACTTCTCCTCTCAATATTCTCAGAATACTTCACTTCAACAGAAATGTGGGGTTTTCACACACTAAGCAATTCTCCAATTCTCTGCAGACACCAAATGGGTATCCCAAGTCAATTCAATTCAATGCTGACACTACACAGAGTTAAGTGTCAGATTCCCCAGGTTAAGGGATCAATCTCCAAAGACTGTCCTCATCCCCAACCTGCCACTTCCAATGCCAATCACAGGTCCAGGTGGTCACCTGTATTTCTGACCAACTGGTATAAAACAGAAGTTCACACAACCCTCTCCTCTCAGTTTAATTAATTTACCTAGGCAATTCATGAAATTCAAGAAAACAGTTTACTACTAGATTACCAGTTTATTGTAAAAGGATACAATTCAGGAAAAACCAGATGGAAGAGACACTTAGGGAAAGATATTCGGGGAGGAGTGCAGAGCCCCCATGCCCTTTCTGGGCACACCACTCTCCCAGCACCTCCACATGTTCATCAACCTGGAAGTTCTCCAAATCCCTCACTTTAGAAATTTTTATGGAGTCCTCATAACAGGGGCATGATTGATTACATCATTGGTCACTGGTAATTAAACTCAATCTCCAGATTCTCTCCTTTCCCCGGACATCAGAGGAAGGACTAAAAGTTCTTATCACCCAGGTAATTCCCAGGGCAACTAGCCCTTCACTCATCAGGGCTTTCCAACATCGTGTGATTAACATAAACTCAGATGTGGTTAAAAGGGACTTGTTACAAATAACAAGAGACATTCCTTTCTTCATAACTTTGCAACCATTTCAGGAATGGAGGACAAAAGACCAGATATTATAAAAAGATGTTCCATTGCTTTACCACTTAGGAAATGATAAGGGTCTTGGGAGCAGTGTGCTACGAATGGGAGAAAGAACAAATATATGATAATGATAATGATTATGATTATGATTATGATTATAAATCACAATTTCACAACATTAACAAACAACTCTGTGTTACCCCTCTCCCTAGTCCCTGGCAACCATCATTCTACTTTCTGTTTCTATGAATTTGACTAAGTGTACTCATATAGTATTTGTCTTTTTATGGATGACTAATTTCACTTAATTCAGTGTCCTCAAGGCCCATCCATGGTATCATATGAATCAGAATTTCTTTCCTTTCCAAGCCTGAATAATATTCCATTGTATGCATATACCACATTTTATTTTTGTATTCATCTATCAATGGATACTTGGGTTGTTTCCACCTTTTGGCTATTGTGAATAATGTTGTTATAAATGTGGGTATGCAAATATTACTTTATGATTCTGACTTCACTTCTTGTGGATATATACCAGAAGGAGAATTGCTGGATATCTGGTAATTCTATTTTTAATTTTATGAAGAACTGCCATTTTGCTTTCCTTAGTGGTTGTACCATTTTATACTCCCAACAGTGTACAACAGTTACAATTTCTCCATATCCTCAATAATATTTTTATGATTATTTTTTAATATTAACCATCCTAATTGGGTACAAGGTAATATTTGGTTGTGCTTTTGATTTTCATTTTCCTAATGATTAGTTGCTGAGCAACTTTTCATATGCTTGTTGGCCATTTGTGTATCTTTGGAGAAATGTCTACTCAAGTCCTTTGTCCATTTTTTTTAATAATGGAGTTTTCTGTGTTATTTATTTTGTTATTTTTGAGTTGTAGATCTTTATATGTTGTGGATATTAACCTTTCAACAGATATATGACTTAAAAATATTTTCTTCTATCAGTTGACTTTTAACTCTATTGATTGTGTGCACAGATGTTTTGATTTTGATGTAGTCTAATTATGTTTCCATCTGTTGTCTGTACTTTTGATATTTCATATCCAAGAAATCATTGCCAAATCCAATGCAATGAAGCTTTCCTCTTTTTTTTTTCATATTAGTGTTTTATAGTTTTAAGTCTTGCCTTTGTCTTTAATCCACTTTGAGTTAATTTTTATATATGGTGTAAAGGTCTAACTTCTTTACATAAAGATATCCAGTTTTTCCAATATTATTTATTGAAGATTTATCATAGTGTTTGGGAAGATATATCATCTGTATTTTGTACATTCATGAAATGAAGTTAATTTTCCAAGAAGACTTTTTACTTAATGTATATAAATCTCATTCAATTAGATCACAGTCAAAAAACAAAACAAAACAAAACCACAGAAATAGGATATGAACCCTGGAATCCTGGCTCTGGTATTTTGCCTACTTGTTCATTTGTTTCATTTTTATTGTTGCTGTGGTTATTCTTTTTGTTATCTGTTTATCTTTTCTAGGAGAGTTAACCAGAAGTTGACATTTCAGAAAATATATTTTATGATAATTTCTCTTCTGTTTTCTGAAGTGGTCTAATTCATTCATAATTTTTAATTTTTTTCCTTTTGTTTTTAAGGTTATTTATTTACTTTAAATAAGGGATAGGCAGGATGAGCTTTGAGGAAGATGGCAGCGTAGCAGGATGCTGGGTTCACCTCGTCCTGCTGATCGCTTAGATTCCACCCACATCTACCTAAATAATCCAGAAAACCACTGGAAGACTAGCAGAATGGACTCTCTGGAGCCAAACATAGACAAGAGGCTCACAGAAGAGGGTAGGAAGGGCAGAGAGGCGGTACATGCTACAAGGACTGGTGGGAGGGAGCCAGGGCGGTGGAGGGGCAGCCCGCCGTGCAAGGCAGAGCCCCCAAAGTCTGGCTTCCAAAAGAGGAGATTCCAGACTGTGTGAGTTCTGACAGCCTGTGGGACTTAACATCTGGAATGTTAAAAGTCAACAGCACTGCTCTCAGAGAGCAGGGAGGGTTGTTGAGTCCCAGAAGGACAGAACGTGGCGGGGGAACAAAGGCACTGGCAAGTGCCATTTCCCTCTCCCATCCCCCAGCCAAAATTCCAAAGGGAACCAGTTACCGTCACTGAACTTGTTTGCACTGTACAAACGCCCAACGCTGTGCTTCTGTGGATCCATCCCTCCCATGGGCCTGCCTCCCTCCCAGTGCTGCAGGGCCCCTCCCCCAGGGGACCACTGAGGGCAAAGCAAGCTAAACCTGCCCCTCCTGCCCCTGTGCACCTTGGGGATCCATTCCGGCTCATATGCCATTGGCCAGATCCCATGGAAGCAGCACCACAAGCCTGGCAGTATGCAAGCAGCCCAGACAGGGGTCACACCACTCCATAGTGAGTCCTGCCCCTGGGAAAGGAGAAGATAGGGTACACATCAGTCAGACTGTGGCCCCAGTGGCTGGCTGGGGGCAGACACTGGGTCTTACTGCGGCCCCACCCACCAACACAACTTTCTCCTAACAGCACAGGAGAAGTGCCCTGCAGGTTGGAGCTACCTCAGGGACTACCCAAAATGATGAAATGGAAGAATTCTCCTCAAAAGAAACTCCAGGAAGTAGCAACAGCTAATGAATTGATCAAAAATGATTTAAGCAATATAATGGAACAAAAATTTAAAATAATTGTCATAAAATTCATTGCTTGGCTTGAAAAAAGCATAGAGGACAGCAGAGAACCTATTGATACAGAGATCAAGGGACTAAGAAATAGTCATGAGGAGCTAAAAAGTGATATAAATGAGGTGCAAAATAAAATGGAGGTGGCCATAGCACAGATTGAAGAGGCAGAGGAGAGAATAGGTGAATATGGAAAAAGAGGAAGCTGAGAAAAAAGAGAGATAAAAAAAATCCAGGAGTATGAGGGGAGAATGAGAGAACTAAGTGATGCAATCAAACAGAACAATACCCATATCATAGGAATTCCAGAAGAAGAAGAGAGAGAAAGGGACTGAAGGTGTACTTGAATAAATCATAGCTGAGAACTTCCCTGATCTGGGGAAGGAAAAAGGGATTGAAATCCAAGAGGCACAGAGAGCTCCCTTCAGATGTAACTTGAATCAATCTTTTCCACCACATATCATAGTGAAACTGGAAAAATACAAGAATAAAGAGAGAATTCTGAAAGCAGCTAGGGATAAACAGGCCCTAACACACAATGGTAGACACAAAAGGGTAGTAGCAGACCTATCTACTGAAACTTGGCAGGCCAGAAAGGAATGGCAGGAAATCTTCAATGTGATGAACAGAAAAAATATGCAGCTGAGAATCCTTTATCCAGCAAGTCTGTCATTCAGAATAGGAGAGATAATGGTTTTCCCAAACAAACAAAAACTGAAGGAATTCATTACCACAAAACCAGCCCTACAAGATCCTAAGGGGGATTCTGTGAGTGAAATGTTGCAAGGACCACAAAGTTCCAGAGACATCACTACAAGCATGAAACATACAGACATCACAAACACTCTAAGCCCATATATTTCAGTAATAACACTGAATATAAATGGACTAAATGCTCCAACCAAAAGACACAGTGTATCAGAATGGATAAAAAAAAAAAAACAAAAAAACAACAAGACCCATCTATTTGCTGTCTACAAGAGACTCATTTTAGACCTGAGGACACCTTCAGATTGAAAATGAGGGGATGGAGAACTATCTATCATGCTACTGGAGGTCAAAAGAAAGCTCTAGTAGCAATATTCATATCAGACAAACTAGACTTTAAATTAAAGACTGTAACAAGAGATGAAGAAGGGCATTATATCATAATTATAGGGTCTATCCATCAGGAAGAGCTAACAATTAAAAATGTCTATGTGCCGAATACGGGAGCCCCCAAATATATAAAACAATCACAAACATAAGCAACCTTATTGATAAGAATGTGGTAATTGCAGGGGACTTTAATACCCCACTTAAAGCAATGGATAGATCATCTAGACACAGAAGCAATAAAGAAACCAGGGCCCTGAATGATACATTGGATCAGATGGACTTGGCTGATATATTTAGAACTCTGCATCCCAAAGCAACAGAATATACTTTCTTTTCAAGTGCACATGGAACCTTCTCCAAGATAGATCACATACTGGGTCACAAAACAGCCCTTAATAAATATAAAATTATTGAGATAATACCATGCACACTTTCAGACCACAATGCTATGAAGCTTGAAATCAACCACAGGAAAAGGTCTGGAAAACCTCCAAAAGCATGGAGGTTAAAGAACACCCTAGTAAAGAATGAATGGGTCAACCAGGCAATTAGAGAAGAAATTTAAAAATATATGGAAACAAATGAAAATGAAAATAAAACAATCCAAACGCTTTGGGATGCAGCGAAGGCAGTCCTGAGAGGAAAATACATTGCAATCCAGGCCTATCTCGAGAAACAAGAAAAATCTCAAATACAAAATCTAACAGCACACCTACAGGAAATAGAAGCAGAACAGCAAAGACACCCCAAACCCAGCAGGAGAAGAGAAATAACAAAGATCAGAGCAGGAAAAAACAATATAGAATCTAAAAAAACTGTAGAGCAGATCTACAAACAAAAGAAACCAAAAGTTGGCTTTTTGAAAAAATAAACAAAATTGATAAACCTCTAGCCAGGCTTCTCAAAAAGAAAAGGGAGATGACCCAAATAGATAAAATCATGAATGAAAATGGAATTATTACAACCAATCCCTTAGAAATACAAGCAATTATCAGGGAATACTATGAAAAATTATATGCCAACAAACTGGACAACCTGGAAGAAATGGACAAGTTCCTAAGCACCCACATACGTCCAAAACTCAAACAGGAAGAAATAGAAAATTTGAACAGACCCATAACCAGCGAAGAAATTGAATCGGTTATCAAAAATCTCCCAACAAATAAGAGTCCAGGACCAGATGGCTTCCCTGGGAAATTCTACCAGACATTTAAACCAGAAATAATCCCTATCCTTCTCAAGCTGTTCCAAAAAATAGAAAGGGAAGGAAAACTTCCAGACTCATTCTATGAAGCCAGCATTACTTTGATTCCCAAACCAGAGACCCAGCACAAAAAGAGAACTACAGGCCAATATCTCTGATGAATATGGATGCAAAAATCTCAACGAGATACTAGCAAATCGAATTCAACACCATATAAAAGGAATTATACACCATGATCAAGTGGGATTCATTCCTGGGCTGCAGGGCTGGTTCAACATTCGCAAATCAATCAATGTGATACATCACATTAATAATAGAAAAGGTAAGAACCATATGATCCTGTCAATAGATGCAGAAAAAGCATTTTACAAAATTCAGCATCCTTTCTTAATAAAAACCCTTGAGAAAGTCAGGATAGAAGGAACATACTTAAACATCATAAAAGCCATTTATGAAAAGCCCACAGCTAATATCATCCTCAATGGGGAAAAACTGAGAGCTTTCCCCCTGAGATCAGGAACACGACAGGGATGTCCACTCTCACAACTGCTGTTTAACATAGTGTTGGAAGTGCTAGCATCAGCAATCAGACAACAAAAGGAAACAAAGGCATCAAAATTGGTAAAGATGAAGTCAAGCTTTCACTTTGTGCAGATGACATGATATTATACATGGAAAATCCGATAGACTCCACCAAAAGGCTGCTAGAACTGATACATGAATTCAGCAAAGTCGCAGGATACGAAATCAATGTACAGAAATCAGTTGCATTCTTATACACTAATAATGAAGCAACAGAAAGACAAATAAAGAAACTGATCCCATTCACAATTGCACCAAGAAGCATAAAATGCCTAGGTGTAAACCTAACCAAAGATGTAAAAGATCTGTATGCTGAAAACTACAGAAAGCTTATGAAGGAAATTGAAGAAGATACAAAGAAATGGAAAAACATTCCATGCCCATGGATTGGAAGAATAAATATTGTCAAATGTCAATACTACCCAAAGCTATCTACACAATCAATGCAATCCCAATCAAAATTGCACCAGCATTCTTCTCAAAGCTAGAACAAGCAATCTTAACATTTGTATGGAACCACAAAAGACCCCGAATAGCCAAAGTAATATTGAAAAAGAAGACCAAAGCAGGAAGCATCACAATCCTAGACTTTAGCCTCTACTACAAAGCTGTAATCATCAAGACAGCATGGTATTGGCACAAAAACAGAAACATAGACCAATGGAACAGAATAGAGATTCCAGAATTGGGCCCACAAAAGTATGGCCAACTAATCTTTGACAAAGTAGGAAAGAATATCCAATGGAAGAAAGACAGTCTCTTTAACAAATGGTGCTGGGACAAATGGACAGCAACATGCATAAGGTTGATACTAGACCACTTTCTTACACCATTCACAAAATAAACTCAAAATGGATAAAGGACCTGAATGTGAGACAGGAAACCATCAAAACCCTAGAGGAGAAAGCAGGAAAAAACCTCTCTGACCTCAGCCGCAGCAATTTCTTACTTGACACATCTCCAAAGGCAAGGGAATTAAAAGCAAAAATGAACTATTGGGACCTCATGAAGATAAAAGGATTATGCACTGCAAAGGACACAATCAACAAAACTAAAAGGCAACTGACGAAATGGGAAAAGATATTGGCAAAGACGTATCAGACAAAGGGCTAGTATTCAAAATCTATAAAGAAGTCACCAAACTCCACACCCGAAAAACAAATAATCTAGTGAAGAAATGGACAGAAGACATGAATAGACACTTCTCTACAGAAGACATCCGGATCGCCAACAGGCTCCTCATCAGGGAAATACAAATCAAAACCACACTGAGATATCACCTCACGCCAGTCAGAGTGGCTAAAGTGAACAAATCAGGAGACTATAGATGCTGGCGAGGATGTGGAGAAATGGGAACCCTCTTGCACTGTTGGTGGGAATGCAAACTGGTGCAGCCACTCTGGAAAACAGTGTGGAGGTTCCTCAAAAAGTTAAAAATAAATCTACCCTATGACCCAGAAATAGCACTGCTAGGAATTTACCTAAGGGATACAGGAGTACTGATGCATAGGGCACTTGTACCCCTATGTTTATAGCAGCACTTTCAACAATATCCAAATTATGGAAAGAGCCTAAATGTCCATCAACTGATGAACGGATAAAGAAATTAGTTTTTATATACAATGGAATACTTGGCAATGAGAAAGAATGAAATATGGCTTTTTGTAGCAATGTGGATGGAACTGGAGAGTGTTATGCTAAGTGAAATAAGTCATACAGAGAAAGACAGATACCATATGTTTTCACTCTTATGTGGATCCTGAGAAACTTAACAGAAGACCATGGGGGAGGGGAAGGGAGAAAAAAAAAACAGAGAGGGAGGGAGGCAAACCATAAGAGACTCTTAAAAACTGAGAATAAACTGAGGGTTGATGGGGGGTGGAAGTGGGGGGAAAGTGGGTGATGGACATTGAGGAGGGCACCTATTTGGATGAGCACTGGGTGTTGTATGGAAACCAATTTGACAATAAATTTCATATTAAAATAAATAAATAAATAAGGGAGGGGCAGAGGGAGAGGGGCAGAGAGAATCCAGAGAAGGCTCTGCACTGTCAGCACAGAACCCGACATGGGGCTCAATCTCACGAACTGTGAAATCATGACCTGAGCCGAAATCAAGAGTCAGATGCTTAACCACCTGAGCCACCCAGGGGCCCTCATTCATGAATTTTTAAAAATCTGTTAGGTTACTCCAAATAACTTTACTTAGGATCTATTATCTTACCTTAAATGAACAGCAGAGCAACTGAAAGGCATTTATGCACATGCTAACTTTCAAAACATAATTTTTTTAAAAAACCTAAAAACAAGTTGGTGTTGTTGCTGTTTTTTGGTTTTGGCAGGGAAAGAGGATGTTGCTCCACATATACTAAAATTTTCAATAATTGCTTAGCCTTATTTAACTTAGTGGTATAATCAATTAAATATTCTGGAAAAATATTATTTACATCAATCCAGGGTCCAAATTATTCCTGGAAGCATAATAACATTATGATTTAAAATTCATTATTTCATAAAATTGAATATATTTAGACTTTTTTTTCTGTTCCTGTAGTAAATTTCAGTTTTTGCTTTCATTGCCCAATATAGTTAATAGAAGAAAATGTTAGATTGAACTGAAATAATTCCTGACCACTATTTTCCCAGGGTTTCTGGTATCCATTTCTTTAATTAAAATGCACATCTATAATTAAAAGTCACTTTCTGAAGCACTGTTCTAAGTAGTTTGCATATACTAACATATATTTTTTTAATAAATCTATGATAATTTATATATCACAATATGTATCTATATCTATATCTATATATAGATACATATATCTATATACATCCATATACATATATCTATATATCTATCCTTTTACATATCAAGAAACTGAGACACAGAGAATTTAAAAGTCCTGATCAACAAGTAGGATTTATGTCTGGGATGCAAGGGTGGTTCAATATTCTCAAATCGATCAACGTGATACATCACATCAAGAGAAAGGATAAAAACCATATGATCATTTCAACAGATACAGAAAAAGAATCTGACAGACTACAATATCTATTCATGATACAAACCCTGAACAAAGTAGGTTTAGAGGGAACATACCTCAACATAATAAATGCCTTATATGAAAACCTCATAGCTAACATCATACTCAATGGTGAAAAGCTAAGAGCTTTTACTTTAAGTTCAGGAACAAGACAGGGATGTCTATTCTTATGACTTTTATTCAACATAGTACTGAAAGTCCTAGCCACAGCAATCAGACAAGAACAAGGAATAAAAGGCATCAAAATTGGAAAGGAAGAATTAAAATTTTCACTATTTACAGATGACATGATACTATATGTAGAAAACTCTAATGACTCCATCAAAAACTAACTGATAAATGAATTCAGTAAAGTTGCAGGATACAAAATCCATTGCATTTCTATACATTAATAACAAAGCAGCGGAAAGAGAAATTAAGAAAATAATTTCATTTACAATAGCACCAAAAATAATAAAATACATAGGTATAAATATAATCAAGGAGGTGAAAGACCTGTTCTCTGAAAACTATGAAACATTGCTGGAAGAAATGGAAGATGACGCACGTGGAAAAATGTTCCATGCTCATGGACTGGGAAAACAAATGGTTTTAAAATGTTGATACTACCCAAATCAACCTATGATTTAATTAATCTCTATCAAAATACCAACAGCATTTTTCACAGAACTAGAACAAACAACCCCCAAAATTTGTATGGAATGACAAAAGACCCTGAATAGCCAAAGCAAACTTGAAGAAAAAAAATGAGATATCACAACTCCAGATTTCAAAACAAACTATAAACTACAGTAATCAAAACAGTATGATACTGGCACAAAAATGGACACAGAGATCAGTGGATCAGAATAGAGAGCCCAGAAATAAACCATTCATTATTTAATCAGTTAATCTTTTCACAAAGGAGGCAAGAATATGAGAAAAGACAGTCATTTCAACAAATCATATTGGGTAAACTGGACAGCTACATGTAAAAGAAGGAAACTGAACCACTTTCTTATACTACACACAAAAATAAGCTCCAAATGGATTAAAGACCTTAATGTGAGACCTGAAACCATAAAAATCCAGGCAGTAATTTCTCTGACATCAGCCATAGCAACATTTTTCTAGATGTGACTCTTGAGGCAAGGGAAGCAAAAGAAAAAATAAACTATTGGGACTACATCAAAATATAAAACTTATGCATAGCAAAGGAACAATCAACACCACTAAAACACAACCTACTGAATGGGAAAAGATACTTACAAATGACATATCTGATAAAGGGTTTGTATTCAAAACATATAAAGAACTTAAACAACTCAAAACCAAAAAAACCCCAATAATCCAATTAAAAATGGTCAGAAGACAGGGACAGACATTTCTCCAAAGAAGACATACAGATGGCTGTTAGACACATGAAAAGATGCTCACCATCACTCATCATCAGGGGAAAGCAAATTAAAACTAAAATGAGATATCACCTCATTCTGTCAGAACGGCTAAAATAAAATCAGAAGAAAAACAAGTGTTGGTGAGGATGTGGAGAATAAGAAACTCTTGTGCAGTGTTGGTGGGAATGCAAACTGGTGGAGCCAGTTATTTCCTTAAGAAATTAAAAATAGAACGACCGTATGATTCAGTATTTTCCCTACTGGCATTTACCCAAAGAAAATGAAAACACTAATTCAAAGACTCACCCTTATGTTTACTGCTGCATTATTTACAATAGCAAAATTATGGAAGCAGCCCAAGTGTCCACTGATAGATGAATGGATAAAGAAGAGGTGGTATGTATATATATGCATATTCCATAAATAATATATATGGAATAGTACTCAAACATAAAAAAAAAAGAATGAAATCCTGCCATTTACAATATGGATAGATCTAGAGAGTATAATGCTAAGTGGAGTAAGACATTTAGAGTAAGACAAATATCATATGATTTCACTCAAATGTGGAATTTAAGACACAAAACAAAGGAACAAAGAAAAAAGAAACAAAAACAAAAAAAAAAAACCAGATTCTTAACTATGGAGAAAAACAGATGGTTACCAGAGAAGAGGCTCAGGTGGGGAAATGGGTAAAACAGGTGAAGGGGATTAAGAGTACACTTCTATCGATGAGCACTGAGTAATGAATAAAATTGTAGAATCACTGTTATACACCAAAAATTAATATAACCCTGAATGTTAGCTATGCTGGAATTTAAATTTAAAAAATTCTTGATCAAGACCACAGAGTTAGAAAATGGTAGAACCAGGATACAAACCCAGAACACCTGGCTACCAAGCTTAAACTCGAAATGACTACACTATGATGTATTACATATGGATTAAATTCAAATTTAATTTACATGATATTCTCAATGATTTGTGAGACTAATTGGTTGGAATTTATACAAGTTAAACAGTTATGTTTTCTTGGAAAATTATTTTTAAGCATTTACAAAATAGAGTATTTCCTTCTAAGACATTATAACTAAAACAAACACCTGTTGCTAGGAATATCATTCCTAAATAGTTTTAAATTTTTTAATAGAAACACAAGACAGAAGGAAACTACAAGGTGGCAAACATGTTGAATCCATGGGCTGTCTCCCTAAGCTCCAATCAAGAGTTTTTCTTGCGTAGAAAAGAAGCATCTGAAATTTCCCCAGTCGAGATGAAGCACTTGAACTGGATTCACAGTTGCAGCCAGGAACTAGACTTGGCCTCCTGTGCTAACCAGTGGAGGTTTAAAAAACTGCCAAATGTCACCCAGTGCAACCACGAGTGCCAGGTGGAAGAATGGTAGATAGAAAGTCATCCCATGCTCGTTCAGTGACTAGATTTGCATAATTTCCAGATTACCACAAGATAGTAACTCCAAACATAAACCACTAATTTTTATATTGAAGAGAGACAAAAAATAACTACCAAGAAACAAACAACTTTTCATCATATAAATTAACTGTATGCACCATTCCAACAAACACTTTAAAAATTATATTAAATAGGGGTGCCAGGGGGGCTCAGTCAGTTGAGCGTCCGACTTTGGCTCAGGTCATGATCTCACAGTTCATAAGTTCAAGCTCCGTGTCAGGCTCTGTGTTGACAGCTCAGAGCCTGGAGCCTGCTTCTGACTCTGTGTCTCCCTCTCTCTCTGCCCCTCCCCTGCTTGCACTCTGTCTCTGTCTCTCAAAAATAAACATTTAAAAAATTGTATTAAATAATTTCAAATATATAAACACTGTATCACATTACATTAAAGATAACATGATATTATGAATGGCAATAATATCTCATTAATATGAAAAGAACTGGAAATCATGACATGAAATATACTTCATTGATAAAAAAATATTTTCAGAAATCACCCATAAATCTCTTGGCTGGATAGAGTCAGAGAAGAATGATAAACTGAAAATAGTAAGAGGAAGTCAGCCAGCACATATGCACAAAGATTGAGATATACAATGTGAAAGAATTCTTAAGAACCATGGAAGATCCTTTGACATTCCCCAACATGCATATAATAAGTTTAAAAAGAGGGAGGGAGGGAGAAAATGAGAGAGAGAAGGAAAATATAGAGAAACTGTATTTGAATAAACAATGTTGATGTTTCCAAAATTGGGAGTGAACAATATGTGAGCACTAGTAACATATGCATTTTTAATAATAAAGACAAAAAACAAAATAAACCTATACCTAGATACATTATAGTAAAACTATGCACATTAAGTATAAAATAAGTTATAAAAACTTCTAGCAAAAAGACATTTAAACAATAAAGGAGAGACCAACTGACAATGGGGCTTCATTTGCAACAAGAGATGCCAAAAGAAAGTGGTAATATCTTCACACTGCTGAAAAAAATAACTCTAACATATAATTTTATATCCAAGCATAATATTTTTCAAGAGCGAGCACAATAAAAATGTTTTCAGCTGCAAACTCACAGAATGACAGGAGATCTGACCACCCATAGAAACTGAGTAAAAGCTATTCAAGAAAAATAAAATAGTGACAAAAAATAAGATATAAAAGAAATTCTGAGAACAGAATATATACATAATAATAAATTTAATTGCTTTTTTAAGAAAAATATTTTTCTTTTAAAAGAAAAGAAAGAAAACTTAAGTATGTAAGTCTCATCTTGCACATTTACTGAACCAGCCCTGGAATCTGCCACTCTCTAGGTTTCTTGATTGGAAAATAATATTAAGAAAATAATATTAGGAACCATGATCAGGGTATCAGGTATGCTTTTTGCCACTAAGGTGTCACTGTTTCTAGGCTCTCTTAGCTGAAGAGCAATGGAATATATATATGTATAATAACCTGTATGCATGCATGCGTATATACACACACAACCCTTGAATATACACATTATCTCTAACTAATTCTCCGCTTAACTGTATGTATCCTAATTAAGCTAAACTTGAATTCCCACTGATGCCTCCAACTCTCATCCATTACCACATGGGTCATACAAGCACCCTTCTTTGCTTATCTGTAACCTCCCATTTCAAAAATGACAAAACTGGTTCCTGCCATTTCCCTGGTGTATTGTAAAAAATTTTTTTTTACTTCAAATTTTCCTGATGCCTCAACTCACCTACAAAAGGCTGAGTACCCCACCCAAGGGACCAAGTACACCAGTGTGACAAGGTGGTTCCATGTCACAAGTTTTCTTGCTGTCTGCTGGTTGTGACCTTGTGATATTCAAACACACCAATGAAATCCCCTTATGATTTTTGCTTGTGTACTCCACACTGAACTCCTCCAAAAAAGGCACTTGACCACCGGTCCTCACCCTCTCTCAGCTTCCTTCCTGCTTATTTGCATCTGCTCTCTGGGTGCTTTTCCTACATGGCCCCATGAGTGGAATGGTGTGCCTCCCTCATCTGGAATCTGTGAATATAATAGGTTCTTTAATTTCCTATGCCTCTAATGTAATTTCTGTGGCTGTGTTAAAATGATCCTTAAAGACCCCACAAAGGGACTTAGTCTCTCATTTACAACACACCTGAACCCACCATCTGTCACCCTCTGTTCAACTCAAGTATCACACTTGTTAACGTATATCACTTTGGGAAACAACTGTATTAACTAGAAGATGGTTTTTATGAGCATTTCTTTGCCTTTTAGTATTACAGACTCCACTTGTTTCCAAAATGACTAAGATCAGCATTCACACACTTTTTTGATGAGATTGCAACATGCATTTGTAATGCATTTTTATTCTATTATCAGAGGCTTGCATTCCTTTCAAGGATCCTCAGACCTCTTAAATGATTTTTTTTTAGTTTGCATACTTTAAGTTCACTTTTCTGCTGTAAATTCTATGCAAATTAATGTTTTGTATTCACCATCACAATATAATGCAAAATAGTTCTACCATCCTAGAAGTCCCTGGTGCTTCACCTATTCATTCCATCCATCTCCATTCAATTCCTTGGCAAAGATTTATCAAAATTTTTGCCTTTTTTCAAAATGTCATATAATTGGAAGCAAACAGTATGTAGTTTTTTCAGATTGGCTTCTTTACTTAGCGGTATACATTTAAGGTCCCTCTGTGACTTTCTGTGTTTTGACAGTTCGTTTCTTTGTATTGCTGAATAATATTCATTGTGTGGATGTACCCCAATTATTTATCCATAAGGATATTTTGGCTACTTCCAGTAAAAAAAGGAAGGCTATAATAAATACACATGTGCAGATTTGTGTGTGGATATAAATTTTCAGATCACTTGGGTAAACACCTATGAACACAATTGCTGGATCCCATCATAAGATAATGTTTAACTTTGTAAAAAACTGCCAAGGTGTCTTCCACACTGCCTGTACCATTTTACATTCCCACCAACAATGAATAAGAGTACCTGTTACTCCACATCCTTGTCAACATTTGTTATTGTTAGTGTTGTGGATTTTAGCCATTCTAATATGCATGTTATGGTATCTTGTTTTAATTTGAAATAAAAGACTATGTTTATGAATAAGAAAGTATTTAGCAAAGTGTACACAAAAATCAGAACCTTTCATTGAATTCATGGTGTTATCACTGAGATAAGACAGAAGGAAATGAGATTAGGTAGGAGACCAGAGGGACCTCAACTACCTTTGTCATAGTTTAATTCTTAGAAGACCTGAAATAAATTTGTCATAATAACTAGTACTAGCAGAATCATGAGTGTAGAGGAGTTTTTGTTATGTTATTCTTTAATCTTTTCTATATGGTTTGAAATGGTTGGCAATAAAAGATTTTTATTTTTATAAAAGTTTATTTGTATAAATGTTTTGTTATCTTTGTTGGGGGGAAAAGTAAAACATCTTCCAGAAAATGGCGCTTGTAAACATTTGCGCTGACAGATTGCTATTTTGGAGAAATCCTATTGGGACATCTCCTATAATGCCAAAAAAAGCACTAGCAGATGTATCTGCAGCTGGAGAAAGAGAGCCACACATGTGGTACAGTCACACTTGGCAGTGAAAAAAAAATTTTTTTGGAGTCTGCATTGGCTCCCTTTACTGTTTATTTATATTTTTCTGCTTAGTTAACAAGACACAGAAGCGTGTAGTCCCTTCCCAATGTAGAGCATGTACAGAGAAGAGCAGCAAGGGTGGCAAAAAGACAACAGTTGGTCTCTGAATGTTGATTCAAAACATACTAATCTTAATTATTAAGTCATACACTTGGCATTCATTCCATCAGCTAATAAATTAATAAAGCTTCCTATAGAAAACATCAGCAACAAATTCTGTCATAAGGCATCTTTTATCAAGACATCCCAGGGTTGAGGGAGAGGAGGGAAAATTACAGTATCAGTCTTAAAGAAGAAACTGGAAGCATTTTGTTTTCAAGAAAAAAATATAACTTATTAGAAACACAAAGCAACCAATAATCAGAAATTTTAAGTTAAAAATTAAAAACAAAACTAATAGTAGGCCTAGGTAATTTTAAAGATAAACTATATCAGCCTAACAAAAATACATATTTATTTTTCACTTTGTACTGTTCCAAAACATGAAAATTTTTTTAAACTTTCTAATTCATTAAGCTAGTATAAGTTTTAACTCAAACAACTGAAAGACAAACATGTGCACGTATAGAGATGCACAAACAAAAAGCAACACAAATTTTTATGAGTATAGTAAAACTCTGAAACAAATTATTTGGAAAATAAGGAACTAAATAAACTAGTATGGCATCATATAATATAAAACTAGTATCCGCAGGTTATTTTGTTTCTTCAAGAATGCTAGAATATTTCTTGTTTTTCCTTAGAAAATGCAACATGAATGGGGGCCAGCATGGCTCACTCGGTTAAGCATCGGACCTCGGCTCAGGTAATGATTTAGCAGTTCGTGGGTTCGAGTCCCACCTCATGCTCTGTGCTGATAGCCTGGAGCCTGCTTCGGATTTGTACCTCCCACTCTCTCTGCCCCTCCCCTGTTTGTACTCTGTCTCTCTCTCCCAAAAAGAAAAAAAAAAAAAATTAAAAAAATTAAAAACAGAAAATACATTGAAAATCCTTTCATAATAGCATGTTAGAAATAAATTATGAATAACACTAACATGAAATATGTAAGAACTATAAGTAAACATTTGCCAAGTTTCCTAAAGAAAAATAAAACTGAGACACAAAAAAGTTAACAGAAATTGTCTTAAGGCACAGCAAGAGAAAGAGCTGAGGTCTAAGTTTATACTGTGGGAAAACTGAGCTAAAACCATCTCACTCTATTGCCTCAAGCTATTCATAATCAGTATTTTATACTCAGAAAACAACAATAATACTGAGATAATAAATTCTAGTATAAAATAAAAGTTCATAATAGGCCAAAGCAATAAACAATGTTTACTTATGCATAATAATTTAAACACTATTGATTTTAAGTTATATTAAAAATAAATAAACAAACAAACACTATCGATTTAGACCCATGCCCACACCCAATTCCGATATGACTATTTTAGAGGATAGGGCCAAGAAAGATATTGAAAGTATTATTAAGACCAAGGTGGTGGTTGAGAGATAGACTAATGAAATCCCTGCTTCTTACTTTTATGTCTGGAGTTCAAAATAAGATATCTAAATTTAATAAATCAAAGAATCTTCATGAAAAAGAATTATTTGTAAACATGGTGGTAAGTACAGAGTTGGTAATAAGAAGTATGGGGTTTTACCTCTACGGACTGAGATTGGGAGTTAGTAGTGGTAGGTTATCAGTTTGATATAACTTTTTTTGTTTTTGTTTTTGTTTTGTTTCAAGTTTTTATTTAAATTCCAGATTTGTTAACATATAGTATAGTATTAGTTTCAGGAGTAGAATTTAGTGACTCATCCCTTACATATAACACCTAATGTTCATCACAACAAGTGCCCTCCTTAATACCCATCACCCATTTAACTCATCTCTCTGCCCACCTCTCCTCCAGCAACCCTTTGTTTCTTCTCTATAGTTAAGGTCCATTTTGTGGTTTACCTCTCTCTTTTTTTCTCCCTTTATGTTCACCTGTTCCGTTTCTTAAATTCCACATATCAGTGAAATCATATGGTATTTGTCTTTCTCTGACTTATTTCTCTTAGCACAATACACTCTAAAAAAACATTTGGAGCTTCTTATCTGCTTACATATTTTAGTTTTTAAAACTGTGGGGGAAAAAAGTAGGTGGTTTGAGGAAAGATTATCAATAAGTTTTTTGGCAAGAGATAATTCTCAGAGAAGAGCAGAAAACACTAGAAGCTCATCTTGTCCTATTCTAATAAAATAGAATAATAAGTCATGTTTCAACAAAAGGAAATACTCAAAGTTGTGGGAACAAGTTGCACAGCCAATGGCACACTGACAATTACCATGATTTGATATTTAGTTCAAAATGATACATATTCCATCTCCTATAATTCTTACTCTCGATTCCTTCCAACCTCAAAATTTAGCAATGATACTGGAAACTGGAGTAGAGTTTAATTTACACATGAGGAGTGAATTGGCCTCAGAAAGAGGAAGAAGAAAAATACAGACGGTGGGTTCTCAGATGAAGCTCAATAAGAAAAATTGGTAAGTAAAATACTGTTCCAGGATACTTTGGGGATACTTTTTTAAGGTACATGCAGACCATACTCCAACACAAGTACCAATAAAACATTCTCACCATTAATTGGGAGAATTTTAATTTGCAAATATCTAATCACCAATGTCAAAGTGTCCTCTGGGAAACACTGTCTAACTTCTTTAGGTGTAGGTGCCCACTGTGCTGTCATCCCCACATAATTTCATATAGATGTGTTTAGAGCACATATGACCTTTTTGCTTCCTTAAAAGTCAGATTTCAGAATGGCTGCCTACATATGGGTATTAGATTGCAACTCCCATGAGACAAGGATTTTATCTAGTTTCCACAGATATGCCCTCACTACCAGAACACATCCCGGCACATGCAAGAGCTCAATAAATGTTATTCCAAAACAAGACATCTATAGAGACAGCTGACAATGATACCTAAAATCAAAGGCATGAACCATATGTTAAGAGTAATTATCCTCAAAATGGGTTTTTGTGGAGGACAGGATTTTGTCCTCCATGGTGAAGCACTGCTTTGTGGGTCATGTGATGTGACTATTCTCGCTTAGGTTGATTTCCAGCATAAGATAATTTTACAAGGAGCAATCCACACCCCAATAACCTTGCCTCATTAAAGTACCTCAACTATAGTCCTTGGGTAAAATTCTTTCAAAATAATACTTTCTCCCTGCTACCTTCCATGGTGCTTCCCCCCAGAGAAAAAAATCTCAGTTTCCTTCCTAAATCCTGTGAGTAGAGGCTGCACACACTTACAGCCCTTATTTTCTGCTCCAGAATTAAAAACAACTTCACATCTTTAGATTTATTTCTAGGAAATAGTACCTGCATCTAACCACTCCAGGGAACTCACCTCAAGTTATTGAAATAGTTAGCTTGATTTGGTTATCCTCATTTGGTTCAAAACGGCATAATGATTACTGACAGCTCCATGAGACTCTGGGTTCTCCTTTTTTATTCTAGTAACATTTCACAATGGTGTGTTTTGTTTTGTTTTGTTTTTTGCATTTTTTCCTCCTCTATTTTGGTTGGCACTTGGTAAATGAATTTTCTCCAGTGCTAGGTAATTTTTCTGAATACTTTATTTGACAATTTCCTCCTTTCTCCTCTGTTCTTTCTGTTTGGATCCCTATTGTTCACATATTGAACTTCCAGAGTAAGACTCTGGTGTCCTAACCTGTCTTTTCTTATTACTCATCCCTCTTTTTTGTTTAAGTTTGTGGGAGATTTTTTTCAAAATTACTTCTGCTAAAACATCTGGTGAGTTTTTCATTCCTGCTATCACATTTTTAATTTTCCAGAGCTCTTTATGGCTTTCTGAAGGATTTTCTTTATAACATCTATTCATATTTCATGGATAAAATATTGTCTCTTGTTTTTTGAGGACATTATAGTGTGTTTTATATGCTTTCTCCCACTCACTGGTTCATTTTTTTTTCTTCCTAATTTCCTTTTCTTCTCTTTGTTTTTTATCTCTGTCTCAAGTTGGCATTACCCAAAATCCCTGGGTTGAGTGGTCCATTCATACATAAGAATGGGCACTAATCAGTTGACTGTTAGTTTAATTGTATGGAGAGTCTTGCTGAATCTTGGGCTTTCTCCAAAAACAGGCTGAGTCATTACACCAACCCAACTGTCAGTATCTATTGGTCTTTTCATTTTAGACTTGTCTGCTTTCTCAGAAAGGAATCCTTTCATCTTTTATTTGGAAGATAAAAGCTTTGTACTTGGAGCCCCTGGGTGGCTCAGTCTGTTAAGTGTCCCGCTTCAGCTCAGGTCATGACCTCACAGCTGGTGAGTTTAAGCCCCACGTTGGGCTCAGTGGCTCTGTGCCTAAGGCTCAGACCCTGAAGCCTGCTTCAGATTTTGTGTCTCCCTCTCTCTCTCTGCCCCTTATGCACTGTGATCTGTCTCTCTTTCCTTCCAAAATAAATAAACAAACATTTTTAAAAAGCTTTGCACAAAGCATTTATAAAGTGGAGAAAGTATATCAAGTAGGAATGCCATCATTTAATGTGCATATTTCCCCTAACCTCTCATATTTCAGTATGGTTCTGCCTGAAACCCTCTGTATTAATTTCTCTAGACTGGAGGATAAACCCATAATCTTCCACTGAAGTTTAGGGAGATACAGTTGTGCAGTTTTGTGGATGAGGAAGAGGATCTGCAAAACTAAGCCTTGTATATAATATTCTGCATTTTTTTCAGTCCCGCCTATACCTGTATTTTTAGAAGTATTTAGGTTTCCAGCCCTAGAGAGGTCCAGGTCCAGGAGAGGTCCTGCAAGCTTGAGTTTCAGATTTCTCCAGTCTTCTAAAACTATAGTCTAGTTGCATTCTAGCTTCTGAAATTTTAGTGCAGAATTTTCTTCCCTTGTTTCATTTGCCTTTATGGTTTTATTCAATGTTGTTGTTGCTAACTTCTCATTCTACTATTTTTTAGCAGAGTTTTTTAGAAATAAGGTGACAACTGTATGTTCTCAATACACCATTCTTAAACAGAAGTCTTATCACTTCAATGGAACTAAAAAACAACTATTAAAAATAAAGTATCATTAAAAATAAAGTATAGGTGTTGAGTACCTATAATATTGTTTGCCTTATCAAATGTAGTCTTCAGATGTATTATTTAGTTTGACCTTCATCCTAAGCCCTGAAAAGTACCATTTTTGTACCATTTGATACTTGAAGAAACCATAAATGATATAAAATTTGATCACAAGTCTCTCTGAACAAATGTTTTCTATTATTAACTGATAATTCCCAAGAAGTTTACAGTCTCTAACCCGAAATTCTTTATAACCTAGAAGAGGTGTTTTATACTAAAAACATATGTTTAAAAGAAAAACTAAAAGCTAGAGGTATATGTTTCCATGGAATTTTACAAGAAAAGTAGATTGAACTTAAAAACAAAAGGGGATTGGGTTGTTCCTTCTAAACATAATATTGAAAAGACCATGGAGAGAATGAGACTGCCTTCCACATTAAAGACAGGCCTGAATCAGCCTTTAAGGTCTACAGTGAATATCACTATCATGAACACATACCCCCAAACTGAGATAGCTTTCTCAGTCTTCGAACATTCACAACACCATTTTATATTTTCCTGTTGATCAGTTTGAATTTTCATTTTCTTTTAAAACCATTAGTACCCTATATAATGTAAACCCAAATGACTGCCAAATATTTAAACAGCAAAATCTCAAGCTGTCATAGTTAGGGGTCCTTGGGTATCCAAAGAAGCTGACACAGAGCTGTAGAGAATTTCATCATGTAGACTTTAACCTAGTATCTATTACCAAAGGAGTCTTCCATCATCTTACAAAACTGTTAAAAATGTTAATTTCTCTGGAGGTTAGAAACTTGGTAGAAAGCTCATTTTTGTTTTTGTTTTTGCTTTTTCAAATCACTCTTTGACACCATAAATGTTCTTTCTTGGTGTATCAAAATGCATAAATCTGTAAGGTAGATAACAATATTTGAAACTGAAGATATAACACTAAATGACAACTCTTAATATAACTTTAAATGTTAAGCAACTGCAGAATGGCAGACTGCAATTAACTTATCAATTCAGATGCAGAAGGTTAAGCACCTGACATAGACCAACGTGAACTTTCTAAAGTCAATAAATCATCCATATCTAAAATAATGAAATGAGAGGACTCAAATTAGATTCAGATACAACATATTTTCTTTACCTTTTGCTGTCATTGTGGCAATTAGATCTGTACATAGGTGTGCTTTGCTATATTTGAAATACATGTTTTAAATATACATATGTCATGTATGTATTATAATTGGGTTCATTTTAATAATCTTTATATAGAGTTATATGCTTATATTCATGAAGTGATGATCAAAAAATCACTATCAGTTAAAGAGTACTTAAATAAGCTCAATTCAAGATACAATGAATCAAGATTCTGGTGTGCAGATGAAAGTAGATGTTACCACCTGTAGAATATTGCCTTAGCAAAGTCAGTCCTCTACCATTGTTTCCCAAATTATAGGTACAAAAAAAAGGTATGCAGTGGTTTGTACCAAAAGTAGGTAAGGGTATAAACACACACACACACACACACACACACACACACACACACACGCACACACACACACATGCACACACACACGCACGCACACATATAAGAAAATAAAAGAATTCGATGTTCACTACAAAAGATTTACTATACATCCCTCACTATCTAATCAGAAATGACCACATCATCATTCCATATTAAATGTGATGGGTATCAGCTTTTCATAGGTCATCAAGTCCACAAATAAGTCTCAAGTGAAAAACCAATCTAATCTAATTATGTATAAAGAAGCAATATGTCTGAAAAAGTGTCTGCATGAAGGAAATTCATGGTAGCAAGAAATGAAAAGTAGTTTTTGTTTACAGGTCTGAAAAACTGTGAGGAAGTCAGACATAAAAGAGAAGTCTGTCTTTCCCCACACTAAGTCTGAAATTAAACAAAAGATATCCTTTTGGAAATGAACTGAAATAAGAGTGATACTGGTTGAAATAACAAGGAAGACATTATGTTATAGGAAGCATCTGACATGATTTATACAGAACAGGAAGGGAGACAATGGTATTTAAACATAAATTCACTTCTGTAATACACAGATGGGGTAGGGCAGAAGAGTTCATTTCCGTAGTTGTTGGCTATTTTAATTAGAAGATTTAAATCTTTTTTTTAAGAACTTGCAAGTTGATCTGTATGGAAGAGATTTCAATGAAATTTAAAACTATCTTTAATAAGGTAAAAGAAATTTTTGTGTTTGCTCTGTGAATTGAGACAGACATTGGTGCAAGGATGGCTTTGAATTTGAGCCAAAAAAAGAGTGATGAGAAATAGGACTGAAGGGTGCCTGAGCAAAATGTTAGCATGTAGGGAGGGACTGAAGAGGAATGAGGGCAAGAGAGAGATTTACTGTGATTCAGAGAGGCATGGAACTTTAAGAATGTTGGTGTCAAGGGACCATTTTGAAGTCCTATCATCTGTGCTGTGCTCTAGTCCTCCTCCAATATGTCTGAAAATCCAATCAAAGTCAGACTCTGGCAAAATGGTGCTTAGTGGTTAAATAAAGGGAGAACTGTGCTCAAGCACAGTGAACAGAGTCTGAAGACAAAATAGCAGCTTCAGGAGAAAAGATTAGACAGCGTTTTTCAGGATCTTAAATTGTCTTAGAGTAGGAATTCACTATAAGAGTCTCCATAAAATCTTTGGAAAAAAACTGAAGAGGGGGGTTGAATTCCCTTTCATATAGAAAATAAGAATACTGCTAACTATTGTGCTGTAAATGGGAGAGTAAGTTCCCCTCATGGATTCATTAAGAATCATTCCACATAGTTGCAGAAATTACACTAGGAGACACGTATGGAGGAATTTATTATACCCACAGTTCCTAGAGAAGTGGGCCATGACATGCCCACAGGGTCATACAAAGTCACCCAAAAGCCCAGAGCTTCCTCAGAGCAGGCAGGAAGAGAACAGAGCAAGGACCCAAGGGACAGTGACTGAGGATTAAGAGTGGTGTAGCTTGTGGCACAGAAGACGCCTCTTGTTGGGTAATTTGAGTGTAACTGGGTCAACATGGAAAGGAAGAAAGGGGTAAAACAAAGAAGTCATCATGAGGCTTATAGTTTAAACACACATGCTAGGGATAAGTACCCAGAATGTGCAATAACTAGATACAAGTTCAAAATAAGCAGGGAGGATGCTGGCAACAGGGCATAATCATCAAAGCAACAAATAATACTTTTACATTGTAATTATAATAGCTAATGTTTATTGAACATAGCTCTGTGCAAGGCAGTGTTCAAAGTGCTTTATTTGTTTTGGCTCATGTAATCACAGCACTCCTATGAGGTAATACTCTATTATTTATCCTCATTTTATCAGTGAGGAAATTAGGTGGGTAGAGTTTCTTTTATGTTCACCACATATTGTCGAACTGATGAGATGCAGACTTGGATAAAATAAATGATTACCCCCGAATGCTCAAGACATAAGAACATGGGATTGCTTAATATATAATAGTTCCATGGTAGATATTTGGAGAAAGAACTGTAGTTTTCTCAGCATAAGTTGTCAGGCACCATAAGAGTGCTCAGAGAGAAGGAAATTCAAATAAAAAGTGTTGATAAAGTGCTGGAGGTTGGCTGTTAAATTAGCTGTGAATGAGGTTATACAAAAGAGAGGTCAAAAACATCAAAAAATTTTAGCATTTGGGCCATGACAGAAAATAAAGACAACTACAGGGTGAAGTAAAGAGTTACTTGTTCTTGCCTGTTAGTTGTGTATTCGGTTGACTGATCTGAATTGTTTTCAACTTTGGAAGAAACACATTTTAAAAGCAGAAAGGAAAAAGTCAAATGAAAGGCAAATGATTGAAAGGTCTGAAAAAGGGTGTGTAATTGGTGGTGCAAGTTCCCTGAGGAAGTAATAAGAAGTGGGGTCAAGAAAATGGGCAGAAAGTTTAGACTTAAAGACGAGAAGTTTCTATTAACTAGGGAAACTTTGGAGTGGAGAGAGAAATGATTGCAGTGGTAAATAAGGAGGATTCAGGATGAATCTTGTTTCAGTAAGAATTTATTGAACACATAACTTTGTTCTTAGCACTGTTGGCACTGTACAAGTTACAAGGAGGGCTTCAGAGAAATCAAAGATGTTTTATGCCCTTAAAATGTTTTCCAGTTATAATTTTCAATCTATTGGAAAGTTGAAATGCTAGAGATGAGAGAAGTTATAGTCATTCCGACGAGATCATAATTCTGTTTAAGTTATTTGATTTTGTAGATGCAAGAAAAGGAAAACAGTTCCAAAAGTAAATGGCTTAATGAAAGCATAGCTTTAAAAAGGCCTAACAGGGAGAAATAGCTTTGCTTTTCTTATTACTTCTACCTTATTTCTCATGAAGTCAGAGAATATGACAGGATTTTTTGAGATATCCTGTTTTCCTTTCAAGTTAAAATGGTCTCTTTAGGAACAGCTAATATAAAAAAGTAATGTTTTAAAAGTTACAATAATGTAGGAACTACTTCATTTCCACAACATGACAAAAATTAACACTGGATCAAGGTTTCTGTTTATTTTTTAATAGTAGGGTTTATACCATAATTATGAAAGGTCAAACTACATATACATACATATGTTAGCACTTTTCTAATTGAAAATAATGTTTCTAAATGATAATATAATAGAGAAATAATATAATAATATAATAGAAACAATATAACATTATAGAAAATATTATTATATAATAATATATTAGAAATAATATAATATTTCTAAACATTTCTAAAAAAAACAGCTTCCAGCATATTTGTCATGTTTTTTACTTACTACTGTTTTATTTGTATTAAAATTTAAATATAGTAATTGCAACATTCACTTGAAGCCACCAGATGTCACTATTTTAGACACGATACCTACATCACTATTGATATGACACAGGTCTGAAGAAATAATTGAACATTCCAGTAAAATTATTTTCTAGCAAAATTATAACAAAGATGATTATGTTAGAATCTCTTCAAAAGACACCCAAACAGCAGTAATATCCATACATATAGGGCAGAGGAAAAAAATCTCCTTACAAATCATGTTTATATAATCAACTTAATTTTAATAACTTCATAGTCAGGGAATTCATCTCATTTTGTGCCTTTTATATTATGAACCAATTTTAATGATCAGCTAATTGTAAATAATTTAAAAATACCTAAAGCACAAGGATATTATCAGTGGGAAAAACAATCTTAAAGACCACCGAGTGCAACCCACTCTTTTATAAGTGGTAAAAATTTAAAGAAAGAAAAAGAAAAGATAAATTGAGAGGGAGAAAGAGACAAGAAAATTTTCTAAATTCAGAGATGTGCTAACAAAATTATTTGGCCAGTTATTTGATAATTTTGACTACATGGTCAGTATTTTGTTGTATACCAGCAAAAATTTTTTTTGAACTGCATACCATGTTTGACCACAAGAAAATAAGACAAAAACAATTATAAATATATGTGTCATTACGATTTTCCAATGTATATAAATATTCTTTAAATATATCTGCTTCTTAATCTTTTATCACAAAGAGTGATAACAATCATAGAAAAATGTATAAAACCAGAACATAGAAACGTGTTAAGAACATGTTAACATCTTGTTCTTCATAATTCTGGCAATTTCTAAACATTTGTTATATTATGTATATTTTATTTACTTTTGAGTTTGTAAAATTTATAGTATGCATATTCTTTAAGATATCTACATTTTGCCAAATAACAATATAAAATACTTTTCTTTTTACATCATTAACATGGTCAAACCATCAACATTCTGGCCTCTTATCACTGACTTTATTTTATCAGCTAGCTAATTGTCTTTCTAGTGCTGCCATCAGACTGGGGAATTCGGTGTCTTGAAGATCCTCAAACCAATGTTTTAACTTGGATTATTCAATTCTGGTGAACAATTTCTCCATTCTATTTACTCACGTTGTCATATTTGAGTCATTAAGTCAGCCTAAACTGTCTGGTTCAGAAATATTAAATGCAAACATTCCATTTCCTAAGTACATCTTTCTCACACTTGCATACATCACCCAGTTGCTCTGAAGCAACAAGATCTTCCATACAGTGGGGCCCCTCAGCCCCTGATCTCTACATTTTTCCTCATCACGGCTCTCCTTTTTTTACCCCCCATGTCTATGGAGATGATGTTGCTTTGTCCAGTGTTTCATCCAACATCCAACCCTTGTGTGAATATGCAACTTTTTCTCCATTTTCCTTTTTCTTTGTATCCACCAGTAAATTTCCATCGCTGGATCAATCCATTTGCTAAAACTCTGACTATGACTGGGCTATTCAAAGATTCTGGAGAAAATCAAGCAAACATGCAGACTGAGCCACAAAAATCTTATGACCTACTGTTAGAGTTGTACTGTCAAAGCGCTGTGGCAATATTTCTATAGTATTTGAATCATTTTCATCTCCTCCTATCCAAAGAAAAATTTAAAACTGCCTGTCTCTCTCAAAAAAAAAGAAAAAGCGTAGGCTGATAAAAGATTACTTTTTGAGACTTCTTACTTAGCATGTCATGCTGACTACCTGTGTAAGCAGGAGGAAATGGAATATATCAGGCAAGTAAAGACTGGACAGAGCATTATGACAACTAACTGATAATTCTGACAATATCTGCAATAACACTATAACACAAAATCCCTCTGTTAAAATGTACATACTTGTTTTGAATTAGATTTACGTAGTGAAATGAAGTAGCTAGATAAAATGAGAGTAACACAAGACAACACCGCTAAGCTCAGAAAAAAAAATCAAAGTAAATTTAAAAACAAAATCTCTAGATACACGAGGAAAATTTAGATAAAAAGCCAACTAGTCAAAAAGTAGAAGTTATTCTAAATAATGTAAATAATAATTCCAAATAATTATGTTTTAAAATTGAGAGTTTTAAAGAGACTTAAAAAATAACATTTACACAGAAAAGTAATTTTGAAATAAAAATAGACAGCTATAAATAGAGGTTACATATTGTTGGTAACTCTGACTGGGTAAAAAATGCCCCCAAACTCAGTGGCATAAAACCAATACTTATCATGGTCATGAATTCTGTGGGCCAGGGATCTGAACAAAGCACCGAGGGAAGCCTCATTTCTGTTCCACTTGGTGTCACCTGTGGCAGCTCAAACACTAGGGACTGAAAAATTCTAGATGAAAAATTCTTGTGCATTCATATGTCTTGTGCCTGGGCCTTCTTTTGAAGAAGAAAATAAGTGGGCAGCTCCGTTCAGGACACTGCTCCTTTCCCAATATGAGAAGCATTCATTACAGGAAACTCCATCTATTTTTTAACCTACTTGGCTGAGCTGGAAGGATTTGGAGATCTGAGGCCTGAAGCAGCTGGAGTCTTCTTAAGCACTATGTTTTTGTTTTGTTTTTGCTTTGTTTTGTTTTCATCTTTATGTGGTGTCTATATATATAGCTTTCCCAGGATGGCCTTACGATAACCAGACATCTTACATGGCAGTTCAGAACTCTAAAACTTTAGAGAGAGAGAAAGAGACAGAAAGAGACAAAGAAATAGAGAGACAGAGAAAGAAAAAGGAGAGGCAAAAGCTGTATTTCCTTTTATGACATAGCCTCAGAAGACGTGCAGCATTGTCTCCTCCATGTCCTATGTTATGGGTGAGCGACCAAGCCTGGCTGATTTTAAGAAGGGGACAAATCAGACCCAGTCTTTTGAGAGAAGAATGGAGAGAGGAGTGTCAAAGAATTTGTGAACATGGTTTAAAAGCTTTACACACAGATATGCAAAGAAATGATTAGAAACCTTAAGAATGTTTTGAAAACCTATACCTAATTTGGCCAAAATGAAAATACATTATTTGGATGCTACTAACAAAGAATTGGCCCAAGCAGCAATACATAGAAATAAAGAAACAAAAAATATGATGGAATTTAAAAGAAAAGAGGAAGGAATGGGGCGCCTGGGTGGCTCAGTCGGTTGAGCGTCCGACTTCGGCTCAGGTCATGATCTCACAGCTCATGAGTTCAAGCCCCACATCAGGCTCTGTGCTGACAGCTTGGAGCCTGGAGCCCGCTTCAGATCCTGTGTCTCCCTCTCTCTCTGCCCCTAACCCACTCACATTCTGTCTCTGCCTCTCTCAAAAATAAATAAACATTAAAAAAATTTAAAAAAAAAGAGGAAGGATTAACAAAATTTCAATATATGTCTGATAGGAGTTTTAGGAAAAGAGAATAGAAGATAATGGCAGAGTAATTACTGAAAGATATAATAACTAAGAACTTACTGGAACTGGTGAAAAAATGAGTCTATAGATAGAAACTTGTAAGTGCCAACAAAGATATATAAATATAAATCCACACCTGGATAAAGATGGGTAAAGTTCATAGTATAAATGATCAGGAGAAAATATTAAAGCTACCTGAAAAACAAAAATTATATTCAAAGGAATAAAATTAGACTAATTGCAGACTAATCACAGAATAATAGCAGAATATGCAATTCCAAATGTAAAAAGACAATGGAATAATGTTATCAAAGTTTAAAAAAAAATTAAGTGCCACTGTGAATTCTATATTCAACCAACCATATTATTCAAAGCATGTATTTTCAGATATAAATTAAGCTATCAAAGTGGATAACCTACATCATCCTGATGAAATATTTAGTGTGGAATACATTTATAGAGACGAAAGATGAAGACAGAAAGAAAAATGAGAAGAAACAATATTCATGTGACAATGAATTGAATATATAATGGATTATCTGGAGTGCCTGGGTGGCTCAGTCAGATAAGTATCCAATTCTTGGTCTCGGCTCAGATCATGATCTCATGGTTTGTGAGAATGAACTATGTGTCAAGCTCTGCACTAACAGCAAGGAGCCCGCTTGGGATTCTCTCTCTCCCTCTCTCTGTTCCTCCCCTCCCCTGCTCTCTAAAAATAAATAAACTTTATTCATATATATATATATATATATATATATATATATATATATATATTCATATGAATATATATGAGAATATGATGTATATATATATATGATGTACATATATATGATATATATGTTTATCTGTTTAATAACAATAGACAAGTATTATGTGTTTAAAAAGTTGAAATCATAATTTTATGCAACAATAACAAGACTATAGGATAGGAGATCCACTGAAAAAATATGTTGTATTAAAGTGCTTGAATGGGTCTGTGTAAAAAAAGTGAAAACAAAGCAGAGTAAAAATAAAGGAGATGAATGAATAAAGGCTATGAAGCAAAGAGAGAAAGAAAAAAAAAACAATAAAAATGCATGATAAAAAATAAAAATAAGGAAGTAGAGTTAAGCAAATTTAGTGTAATCATAATGCCCCAAATGTATTTATTCACCTATAAAAAATAGATACCAGTAAATCAAGATGAAAAAGAAAAAAAGAAAGACCCAGCTATCTGTGGCTTACCATAGCCATATTTTAACAAACATGACACAAAATATTTAAAAGTAAAGTGAGAGAGGGGCACCTGGGTGGCTCAGTCGGTTGCGCATCTGACTCTTGATTTCAACTCAGGTCAGGATCCCAGGGTCATGGGATTGAGCCCCTCATTAGGCTCCATGCTGAGCATAGAACCTGCTTGAGATTCTCTCTCTCTATCCCTCTGCCCCTCTGTCCCACTCACATGCACTGTCTCTCTCTCTCTCTCTCTAAAAAATAAAAAAGATTAAAAAATAAATAAATAAAGCAGACACAGGAATTACTTTAAGAAAAATATTTTTTTAAAAACAGTAGGGGCGCCTGGGTGGCTCAGTCAGTTAAGTATTCGACTTCAGGCCATGATATCATGGGTTCGTGGGTTCAAGCTCCACATCAGGCCGTGTGATGACATCTCAGAGTCTGGAGCCTGCTTTGGATTCTGTGTCTCCTCTCTCTGCCCCTCCCCTGCTTGTGCTCTGACTCTGTCTGTCAAAAAATAAATGTTAAAAAAAAATGTTTTTTAATAAATAAATAAATAAATAAAAATAAATGTAAAGTGATTGAATTAAAAGCTAGGAAAATACTGTGCTAAGAAGAATGGTTTCCCAAAGATCCATGTCCACACCCCAAGAGCATGTAAATATCCCCCCCTCGAGGGGGAATAAATGTTGCAGATGGAATTAAAGTTGCTACACAGCTGACCCTAAAATAGTAGGTAAACTTGTATTGTCCACGTGGGCCTAATATACAGTCACCAGAATCCTTAAATGCTGAAGAGAGAGGCAGAAGAGCCCCAGTCAAAGGGATGAAACATGAGAAAGATTACAACAATCGTTTCTTATTTGAAGATGGGAAGATGGGTCCATGAGCCAAAGGATATGGACAACCTTTAAAATCAGAAGAAGACACGAAAATGGATTCTTTGCTAGGTACTCCAGAAAGGAACACAGCCTTGCCAATATCCTAATTTGAGTCCAAAGAGATTCATTTCACTGAGACTCCCAGACCTGTAAGATAGTAATTTGTATTATTTTAAACCATTAAGTTTGTGGTAATTTGATATATCATTCTCATTACCCATAAAAATGGGTAATATAGCAATCATAATATAAGGCAGAATTCCACAATGTAAAGAAAGGTGTAATAGGAGAAAGTCACCAAAAAAGACTGCAAGTATATAATTCACTTCAAGTAAACACTTATAAAGCAAATTTGAAAACAAATCTATTAGAAATAGAAACATTAAAGACCATTATTTTATATGTATATGTGTACATGTGTATGTATATGTATGTATGTTGAAGAATGAGAGAGAGGGCCTTGCAGCAAATGAATAGAAGGTATATGTTCTATTCAAGCCTGAAACACAATAATCCTGACTACATACTCAGTCATAAAATAAGTCATAATGTATTTCAAATAAATAATCATACAGAGACAACCTTTTATAACCTCAATTGAATTTAGTCTTTAACTACAATAAAAAATTAAGAACATGTGTTCAAATTTTATAAAAGTATTTTTTCAAATCTTATCAGTTAAAGAGAAAAACAAAATATCTTAAATTGAAAGACAACCAAATATATGACAAGCTCTGTGGGGTACACAAAAATCTGAATCTGTGCTCAGAGTCCCTTTTATATGAATTTATTAGGTTATAAAGATTAAAACTTATAGGGTAAGCCTTTAATTTAAAAAAAAAAGATAAAGATGTTCCAGTTTGAAGAGTATGGTATAAAGTGAGCATTTCTTTCTTCCTAGAAATACTTCAAAAGCTATAAGAATGAAAACCCAAACAAATGATTAATAAAAAAAAATCACACCAAAAAGATGTTGTGATAGAGCTGATTAAGTTTCGATCATGTATTTTGACTTTTCAAAAAAAATCTAAGTGAACTATTATCTTAAAAAAGCAAAAAATCAAGATCTCAGGCAGGAAATGGTGATACACTATCAAGAGATAATATTTGAGCACATAGAAAGACAAATGGTCAAATGGAGAGAAAAGGACACAAGCCAAACATTAGAATAGTGAGCAAAATATAATGAAACTGAGTAAAAATGGAAGATAATAGAGACCAGGCAAAGGAAATCCAAGATCCAAACCACTGGAGTCCACTCTTCCTCCAAAAAGAAGTAAATAAGATATAAATCCAGAGAATACTGTCAAAAATATAGAAGTTAAAATCAACACATTATCAGCAATGGTCTCGTCTAAATTGTCCACCGTGAGATATAGCCAAGTAATTGAATTTTAAAATAAGGTAAAACATAGTGGACAACCAGACCAAAATGATCAAGTTATTCAAAAGGGAAAGTCTAAGGCTAGATTCAGACTTCATCACAGTAACATTGTCCATAAGAAGATAATAGCACAATGCCTTCAAAAGCCTCAAAATTCCAACCTGAGAATATCATACACAACCAAAGTATAGAGTATAAAGGCCAAAGACATACAGTTTTGAAACACAAGAATCCAAAAGACATTTTTGTGGAAACCTCTCCCTAAAAAGGTAAGACCAAAGATTGGAGCTAAGCATTGAATTGCTTTCACTATACAAAAATAAATAAATAAATAAATAAATAAATAAATAAATAAATAAATATAAATAAATAAATATTTTAAAAATGCACAAATGTAGGGTTATGGAGAAGAATGTAAAATAATAAGCTTTTTATATGGAAAATTCCAGCAAAGTAATTAAAATACAATAACATATGAAAAGATAATTCGGTAAGTTAACTAAGTTAGCTGGATATACAGCAATCAATAAATATATACAATGGCTAATGTATGCATATTGCAGCTATTGATTTTTGTGTATCCAGCTAGCTTACTGAATATATTTTAATAAAATTTGATATAATGAAAACCAACAAACATATGTAATTAAATAAAATATCCACTTCCACGGCAACACAAAATTTAATATACTTATGAAGAAGAATAAGCTTGACATGAAACTTGAAAACTCTAAATGAAGAAACCTTTTGAATGTAACCAAAGTCCACTAAGGAAGACTTGAAAAACTAGAAAGGGTAATCACATCCTTTTTTTCTTTTTTAAGGTTTATTTATTTTTGAGACAAAGAGTGGATGTGAGCAGGGGAGGAGCAGAGAGAGAGGACAGAGGATCTGAAGCCGGCTCCATGCTGATAGCAGAGAACCCAATGCAGGGCTTAGGCTTGAACTCACAAACTGTGAGATCATGACCAAGGTCGAAGTTGGATGCTTAACTGACTGAGCCACCCAGGCACCTTGGAAATCATATTCTTATATAAGAAAACAACAAGATAATATTGAGATATGCCTAAGGATATAATGAGACCTTGGAGAAAGAATGGACTACAGAAAGATTCTGGGGCAACTGGATTTCTTTATGGGAAACATAACATAGAATTAAATACTCTTCACAAAAGTAATGGAAATGTAGAAATCCATACTTTATTTTTTATTTATTTGTTTTGTTTTAAGTGGGCACTGGGTGCAGAGCCTAATGCAGGGCTTGAACTCACAACACTGAGATCAAAACTTGAGCTGATATCAAGAGTCAGACACTTCTCCCTCTCTCTCTGCCCCTCCCCTGCTAATGCTCTGTCTCTCTCTCTCTCTCTCAAACATGAATAAACGTTAAGAAAAAAAATTAAAAAAAAGAGTAGGACTTAACCAACTGAGCCACCCAGGTGCCCCCAAGAAATCCGTACTTTAAAGTTATTAAGAGAAAATAGTGGAGAATATTTGTATTTAATATTAAATTTAAAAATATACCGCTATATATATGTATTCTCTAAGGTGAAGGATATCATTAATAAAGTTCAAATTTAAAGCAAGAAAAATCCAAGAAGATATTAGCTACATGTAAAGCAAAATATTCATATCTAGTAGTAAATCAGTCAGATATTTCAATAACAACCACTTGTTCCCCCCACATTTCATTCATGCATCATTTCTTTCATGGGTCAGTTAGGATATCTCCTTCACATCTGAGTACATAACAGCCTTACCCAGGGACACAAGCTAACCAAAATCTATCATTGGAAGCAATGGAATATATTACAACGATGAAAATGTTCTATATCTATCCTAACCAATAGAGTAGCCATTGGCCACATGTGGTTACTGAGCACTGAAAGTGTGGCTATTGAGAATGAGAAATGGAACCATAATTTTATTTCATTTTCATTAATTTAAATGTAAATATCCACATGTGGCTGATGGCAACCACACTGGATGGTACAGATATGAGGCACTGTCAATCATCAAGGAAGACAGAAAGACAATGTGACAAATTGCAAAACAATTCTTAAAAGTCCTTTTTGACAATTCCATATATATCCATAAGGAAATATAAAATTCTCTGTAATTTTTTAATTTCCATTTATAAACTGTGAATCAAGAATAACAAAACCACTAATGTCTGTTCATTTTTGGTAGCAAGTGTTTGTTTAGATTATCATGTAACGTAATATTAAGTGCTTTTGAGTTTTAAATATTTTAATAATATGAAAGCAAAGCTTTTACACTGTTGGTTTAGATTTCTGTGTGTTGTTCATTGAACTGACACTGTTGCCAAGTTCTTTTCTGTATAAATTCTCTTGAGTTCCATAGTAGCAGCATCTCCTCTTCAGCCTTCCTCATCAGGGACCTGGTTTCTGACTTCTTTACACATGAGTATTCTCCAGTCACCAATTTTATCATGATAATCTTCAGGTTTCTGTTCTTGAACATGATTTCTTCTTAATTTTCTCTTCAGGAAAATCTCATATACTCAATTCTTTGGTTTCTATTCATAGGGCTCCCCAGTATAAACTGGGGATATAAAGATAAAAAGATATAAAGATATTTATATAAAGATATAAACCTTTCAGGTCTTTTCTGAGTTCCAAATATGTCCAACTGACTATTAAAATTCTCCACAAGGAATCTCCATGCCTATTTCTCTTCCATGTGGTATACTATCTTAGTGCATGGCATCACCATCCATCAGGAAGCACAAACCAGAAAATTCAGAACCATTTCCAAAATCTGTTTTACTCATTCCTTGACAATTAATAAGTAAATTCTGCCAGATGTATGATATGCCTATGTAGCTCTCTTAGATTTTAGTTTGAATTTTCTCCCACTGACCTTTGAACTACTAGAGGGCAGAACTATTTCATTTCTTCCATTGCCTCTACTGCTTGGCAGAGGACTTGGCCTGTGATGCTTGTTTAGTCAAAAGGTTATAAAAGAAGGGAGTCACTGGGGTAGAAGAAGAGGTTTGTTTCTATAAGCTGAATTTCAGTGCTATGATAGTCATAAATAGTTTCTATAGAATTATCTAGGGTCATTTATGTAGCTATAAAAACAGATTTAATATCCCTTTATTTTTTTAATACTCCTTTAAATGCTAGTCTCTCTCTCCATCCTGCCCTCAATCTGAGAAATGTTTAAGATTGAGGTTAACAGACGTGATAACTTTTGAAATGACAAGCATCTCAAAGTTCCAATCAGCTTCTTGTGATCCACTGAATGGAACTGCCATCTTTACTAAAATTTTAGTCTGTTATTCTAAGCCTTTCTTCACTTCACTCACTATCTATTCATTGTGACAATGTGGTGGGGTTTCTTGAACACAGCAGCCCTTTTACTTTTTAAACATTTAGTAGACATGTGTGCCTTTTTGTGTTTTCCCTCTGGCTTTAAAATGACTTTATTGAGCCTGTGTAAGTTAGTGAAGACTCTGTAAAGGGTTTGGGTGAGGCAGTCTTTCCAGGTAATAATGTGACCTAATTAGGTCACACCTAAAGGCTCCTTTCAGCTCTTTGAAGCTGAGGTTGAAAACTGATTCAGCATAAGACTACGGTTGTTTGCATGTATATCAACAACCTCTTCCAACATTTATCATAGCCTATAGAGATCTCCTAAATCTGTCTTACACACCTCTTATGTTTAATTTTTAACTTTATTATCTCTAGCTATAGAATTCAGCTTTACATAATGTTGCACATTCTTGAAATCATATTCTTCCTTATTGTTGTTTCAGACTCCACAGGCAGGATGAATAATTCAAACACAACCTAACTAAAGGACATCCTTTCCACCTCAAATTCTAATTTAATAAAAGAAAAAATATATATATGTATTTGGCTTGGGATCCCTGATATTAAAGTGAATGAATTCTGAATCTGCACATGTTGAGAGAGATGTGGGGAGTGATTCACATGATTTAGTAAAGCCCCAGGTGATCCTACTGTTTTCAGAAGACTTCCTTTTTTATGAAGAAAATGTAATGTGCAAAATAAGTATACCAAAAACAGTTACTATCTTACTCCAATAGATGAATCAAGATATCTAAGCAATGTATTGTATTATTCTTCTGCAAATGTAACTGAATTAAAGCTGCCTATACATGAGTTAAGAACAGAAGGTGCAGTGACTTTACATATCTTGAGCAGTTGTAGAGTAAAAAGAGAATTGGACTTTGAATCTTATGACATAAGTCACCCCTACTCTGGCACTTAGTGAGGTTGCACACTGAATAAATCCCCTGACTTTGCTTCCTTCACCTAAGTAATGGAATACTTAGAATACCTTCTTTGCATTTCTCACAGTGTTGCCCAGAAGGTCAAGTAATAGAACATTAATGAGAATATTTTATCAAGGAGACAGTAGCATTGTGAGAAGAGATGAATGCTCTGAATTCAGTCTCTTTGGTTTCACAAACCAGCTCAACCACTGTGATCAGGGTGATCTGAGCAAGTGAGAGAGCCTCTTTAAGAGCCAAGCTCTGTGTGAGTAAATAAGAAATTAAAAGAATTATTAATGCCATTGATTGAAATATACCACATCAAGTATTAGGTCTGAAACTTGGTAAGCACTCTGAGGCTAAGCATTCAATGTGAAGGCAGTCAGTCTGTGCATGAGAGCTGCGCCCTCCCTGAGTCACTTGGGCGGCGGGCCAAACACATCCTCCTTTCAGTCATTGCGCTCCTCTCCTTTTGATGTTGGCGGGTGGCTGTGTTGATCTACTGTCATATTTTCTTGCATTACAGTGGTGTGGCCTGAGACACAGGTTTGGGAATTAGTGTAGGGGAAGATATATAGAGGTTTGTTATATTTGGTTCAAAGCTTTTTAGAATCCTTGCATATGAAGGAGCCCCAAATGAGTCCAATCTAGATTAATGGAGTTTTATCTCGGGCTTTGGTGTCAAAAACCTCACCTAATAATAAGGTTTTATTTTGCCTTGTTTGGATTTTGTGTTTACCACCCCCAAATATCAGGCAGGGGGAGGTTGTGTTTGCAGTAGAATTTGTATATTCCTAAATACCCTAGGCAAAGTCACTATTAATATATCCCCTGAAAAATAACTCCCTTAAGGGGAACCTGGGTGGCTTAGTGGGTTGAGCATCCAACTTTGGCTTAGGTCATGATCTCGTGGTCCATGAGTCTGAGCCCCACATCGGGCTCTGTGCTGACAGCTCAAAGCCTGGAGCCTACTACGGATTCTGTGTCTCCTCTCTCTGCCCCCGACTTGTGCTTGCGTTCTGCCTCTCACTCTCTCAAAAATAAATAAACAATAAAAAACATAACTTCCTTTAAAACTCCCTTCATAACTTCCCCTAAAAATATTCTTTTATCTCCAGTGCTTACCTTGTCCATTTCTCTCCCTGGAAACTCTTGTCTTCTCCTAAACTGACAGTTCCCATCCAACAACTATTCATCCTTCTATATTCACACTGAATAAAACTTTATACACGAAACAGTTTTTAACACTACATTTCTATTATAGCATATTAGGGTCCAGGGATAAACCTGCCAGTTACTACCCAAAACATTTCCCTCATCATTCCTTAATTATAGAATACAGACTTTATTTAGGGATGCAATACGCCTACCTAAAAACAAACACACAAAAAAGGCATTTCTGAGCCTCACTGAGCATGTTACTACATCCTGACCCATAAAATGTATGCAACAGTGTATGGGAAAGCCACATCAAGGACACTAAGCTGGGAAATTTTCTAGCCTGCTCTTCCTACTTTCTTCTTCCTGCCCCTCTAGATCAAAGATGCAAACATAAGTTTCCTCAGTTATCATGTGAACGTAAAGGAACCTCCAAGATGGCAGTGTGCTCTAGGATGGTGAAACAGAAGAGTGGAAGGGGTCTCATTTCCATAGAGGTGCTATATACCACCCTATTCTCCAGGTTGCTTTCCTGTGAGAGAGAAATGAATGACTTTTCGTATATACTGTTATTGTTATATTGGGTACAATGTTACCAGAAGCTAAATTAAAACAGTTCCCTGTTGATTTTATCTTCACATCCCATATTTCCAAAATGGCACATCTGTCATTGGAAAAACTCCATATGAAAACTTTGAGTTTGGAAGGGCCATTCTTACATGAATTTCTCAAACCCATCATACTCAGTTTCATATTTAGATGTTTTAATATTCTGTGAATTTAGTTAAACATCTAATTGCTGGCATTAGGGATCAGAGGGAGACAGTAAAGTTGCAAGAGAGAGGAAGAATTTACACCTTCCTGCTTGCATTCTGTTCCTGTGAACAAAATCCTAGAAATGACTATTGCTCATGCTGTGAAATTGGTTCTTATCTTCAGCATTTTAATTGGTACTCTCAGAACCAGTCTCATATGTCCATTTAGAGGTAAATCACACTCTTGGAAAGTTTGTGTGTGTGTGTGTGTGTGTGTGTGTGTGTGTGTGTGTGTGTGGGCGTGTGCATATGTGTGTGTGTGTGTGTGTGTGTGTGTGTGTGTGCGCGCGCGTGGGTATGGTATGGGAGGCAACAATCTAGCAATCTATGGTTTAATAAGCCCCCCAGGTGATTCTGATGCACACCCAAGCTTTCACACTTATGTGTCCTGCCTACACAGTAATGACTTCATATTTTTCTATGTATACATCAGCTTAATATTCTCTATAATCTTTCTTAATTCTACTCAGTGTTAAAAAAAAAATCCCTACAACTTGGCCACCTCTCTGGAGTCTCTGCAATACTAGGCAAATGTCACCCGGCTGTGTGCTTGTAGGCTTCTGAGTGGATATGATTCTGAGATTTGCCTTCATGTTATCCTTCATGCCATTCTCCAAATTTATTTCCCTTCTCTCCTGGATTGATTCCTTTATTTCTTTGACCCTCATTTCATTGGAGTACAAAATCAAGTAACCTCCTGAAAAATGAAACATGGGTGGTGATTGAGGCCTTGAATATTTGAAAAGGCCTAACTCTAACTTACATTTTTATGATTGCTTAACCAAATACAAAATTAGAAATATCTTCCAGCAGATTTTTTAAATGCTGTGCTGTGCTTTAATTTCTGCTAAGAGTAAATGTTGCTCTTGAAAGGTGTGATGTTATTCTCATCCTGATGTTTTGTATGTAACTCTTTTTTCTCCCCTCACCTATGCTCTGTTCCCCATCCCCTCCTCTATTTCTCTCCTTGGTTTCCTGAAATCTTCTAATGATATATTTGGTGATTCTTTTTTTAATTATTGTTTTTCCAAAGTGAAGATACATATTACATAATTTTTTTTGTGGCATATTTTTAATAAATTTCTCCATTCTTTTATTCCCCAAGAATAGCTATTACTTTGATGTTAGAGGTCTTTTTTTTTTTTTTATTGAAGTATAATTGACATACAATGTTATATTAGTTTCAGGCACAGAGGTTAGACTTCTTTGGTTTTTGGAATTTTTTGTCTATACTGTCCATATTTGTCATTATCAGAATTTTTCTACCTTTGGGGTAGATTGAGATCCTAAGATTAAGTAAACTTACAGTCCTCTTACTGAATTTTTGGGTACATACTCAAATATTTAATTTCCAAAAAAACTCTCTTGTTCTTGGAATATTCTAAGTTATAATGCTTCCAGTTTTTGGAAATACTTCCTGATCTTTTTGTGGAGAGTAAAAAGTTTTTAGATTTTCTGATGCTCCATCGATCTTCTCTATTTTGCATATATGTATGTATATGCATATACACTTTTTTCCCTGATGGTTAGTTTTAAGACCTCATTTTCCATGTTCAAGAACTTTCAAAAATGTGACTTATTATTTTCTGTTTTTATATCTAATAATGGATCACTGAAAAATAATATTGGATGCTTTTTTTCATGGCTGGCGTTTGTTGACTTCTTGTTCGCATCATGTGTTAATCAGTCAGACATATGGTGTATTAATGGGAAACCACTAAAGAATTACTGGCAATTCATTTTTCCCACTAAGCATCTTCTTAATCTCCAGTCTTGCAGTCTTAACTATGGGATCCAAAAAGGTGATGTTAGAAGCCAGTTCGCACCTTTCAGTATAAAAATGTTGACGTAGTCTTCCATTGGCTTTGCCTCAGCTGTGTCTGATTTTCTAAATTCTAGATTTTCTTTGATATATATTTTTTTGTATATGATAACCCTCCATCGCACACTGCTGTGAATAAAGGGAAATTACCTCTCTAGTAGCAGTTGTTGGAAGGAATCTTGTAAGTCTTGTTATGTACACACACATACATGCACACTCTCAACCAGATGTTCTCTTTTTAGCTCCACAAATACTGAAGCCTCAGGGGTATCTCTATCACCAATTTCTGAGCTTATTTTGATTCTTGAGTTTCAAAGAATTTGTTTTTCAACATTATCTTGTAGACAATTAAGCTTCAGCTCCCTCTACTCTGCTAAGTTAGCAGGAGTTATATCCCATTCTTTTCCCATCTTCCAAGCTCTCAGTGATGTTTCTCATCTGCTTTGGTCTCTTCCCCTATATTCTTTATGTTAGTTTATACATTATTTTATTATTCCTGGTTTATTGTAATTTTACAAAAGAAGAAATAATTACATCTATTAAATCCATCTATACAGCCAAAAGTCAATGCTGTATTGTATATCTTGTACATTCCTGGTAGTTAGTCTTTGTTGCTAACTTTTAGTTTTATTGCACTGTACAATGTCCCATCTGATGGTGATAAGCTTTTGACTCTTCATTGTTCCCTCAATTTCCATTAATCAAGAAACTTGGTAAGAATTTGAAACATCAGAAGACTTTCCCATTGTTGACTTTATTTGTATTGTGTTTAAATTACATCTTCTTATGCTATTATGAGTGTGCCATTCTGAAAATGACAGAGTGCATGGATCCTCATAGCTTCCATATTAAAGCTAGGCTTTTAAATATGGTCCCTCCAGAATTAATGCTATTACCTTCCTCTGTGGAAGCACTTGCGGATGATTATTATTAAGTCAGAGCCAAGAAGTTAAGTGTTGAGACGTGGACATGCAGTTTCTTTTCCAAACTTGGCACACGGTTCCTAATACTATTTATCTGATGGGAAAAAGAGACTTCAAATTTTGGCAGTCACTATCACTTCCATCTTTCTCTTGTTAATCAAAATTATCTCTATTTGCCTTCTTTAACTTTCCTTCCCATGTCTAACCTGTTTATAATTAATTTTTAATTATTCTTTTTCTCTTAGGCATAATCTTTTGAAAGTCCTACCTACTACAGGGACAGAGGCAAGTTTGTTTATCCAGTGTCATACACACACTTCTCTGCCTCCATCCTACAAATTTAGATGCCACTGTTTTGTTGTTAAATCAACATACATTTCAGATTATGAAAATTTATACGCTGTTCTGGTTAACTTAGTATATCATGACTACATTTACCACCTGTCAGCAATGGGGTATCTGCGTTCATTTTGGAATTACCAATTATTTTGACACAAAATGTACTGCTTTTGGCACCAACTCATGATGTGTTCTACGTGGTTGGTGCTAATTTGGTTTGTCTGCAGATTTGGCTTTTTTGGCACTTTGGAGTTTGGAGAGGGAAGCATCATTATCTTGCTACTATACAACTATCTTTTCTGGGACTCAAAATACAACAGTATTAAAATTCTTACTATTTACACTCTACATCTTTCTACTTATGTATCCACATACTTTATGTGATGTTATTCATACACTAATGTTTACTTATGTTTTTAATATATGTGTACTATTTAATAATATCTACTTAGGAAAAAAGAAAGGTTTAATCTTAATTGCTCTATCTACAGGTACAATAAAGTGGTTATATATTAATCCAGGAAGTCAAGGAAAAAGACAATACTTTGTGAGATATATTGTTAGTACTTGTAAGATACAAAAGGCCATTTAAAAACACCTAAAAACAATTAGCTAAGTTTGTAGTAGTAATTGTACTAGCAAGCAAATTAAAGTTTAGAGCAGTCAGTTACTAGGGAAATGTCAAAAGGTATCTCCAGTGAAAAGCAAACAATAAAAAAAAAAAAGTCTTGACATTTCAATATGAAGTTGATTTCCATTAAAATAAAGTTAATGTTAATGCTTATTAATACAGAAATTTATGTTCAAATTATAAGAAGTAGGTGATTAAAATACCACCAATGCCTCTCTTTTTTTGCCAAATTCGTTAATATTATCAGTTGGAAGAAAATATTTTATTGAATATGATGTTCCAGTAGTTAACATGAAAATTTTAAATACTGGTGAAATTCTTTATTTGTATTTGAACCCAGTTATTTTTGGCACCTGCTTTCATTCACAGTTAATTCAAGAATGCTTTCTCAATAAGTATAATTTGTTTTCCATGTAATTTTTTTGCAATACATGATTCAACTTTAACTACTTTCATTCTATTATAAGATAATATTGTAAATGTGCATGTTCTCAGGTATGCTTCACTAATTTATATGTCTGCCTTTTAGGTGTTGCTTTTTGTTAACTGAAATAATCAAGATACTAGTATGTACTGACCAATGTTGGTGAGCCATACAATGATCACTGGGTACCCAATGCCCTGAATATCCTATGTTACGGTGATATGAGAATATTGATAATTCTGAGCAAACTATTTACTTTCAAGAGGAACTGTCATGTGGATATGTAACAAGCAAAGGGTAAAGGGTCTCTTGGATTATCTTTTTACAAAGACAAATTGCCTCCACAGGAATATTGTTGGAGCTATGTATTAGAGACTTTAAAGAAACATTAAAGTCAAAATAGTCCATATTGTTGTCAAAATAAGTTTACACATGATCTAGACATATTTTTATTAATGTAGTTTAGTTGAATTCTCACTTTAATAAATGAATGCATTGCCACTAGTGTGCTGTATCTATTGACTCTGGGAGGGATCAAGACATTGAATACACACACACACACACACACACACACACACACACACACACACACTTCTGTCTCTGAGGCTCATTTCCTTGTATTTACAATTTAAGGCTGTTTTAGTTTCTAAACACTGTATTCCTTTAGGTCAAATTACCCACTATATCCTTTGCTTCACAGAATATTTTTTAATCTCTCTATTACATTTTTCTTGTGCTGCATACAGTATTATTAGTCCTTTATCTTTGATTAAGCAGTAAAATCAAACATCTACTTTTCTTTGTCTGGAAAGATCGGCACTGAGATATTACTTTGCTGGTTTCTTATTTCATTTTACCTTAGAAAATGGTTCTGATCAGAAAGCCTGATGACCTTAACGGAAATAACACCTCCCTCCCTTCAATCTCTAACAGTTTTATTACAATTTTGGTTTTTTTTGTAACACCATTATATAGCATTTGAAATATTATGGATTTATCTACATACTATATGTATCTCTCATAAACACACACATACATCTGATTATAAGGGCACTTAAATCAGGGTGTTTGTTTCATTCATTATTACATCTCCAGCATTTAGAGGACTGTCTGACACAAGTTACATCACAATGAGTATTTGTTGGAATAAATAAGAGAGGATGACCTACCTCCCATTTCACTCCAAAGTCTATTGAAATGAACAAAAAGATATAAACAACAAAAATAAATTCACAAAGAAGGGCAATAGAAAAAAGAAACACTAATGATTTTCTGGAAAATAAACAGCATACAAGACAGAACTGAAAGATACAATGGAGCAGAGAAAGTACCAACCCAAAAATAACACATACCCAAAACAAACGAACAAACATACTGAACACACAGGAGAATGAAACTACAAATGTCAGACCATTTGTTTTTCTTGCTTTAAAAAAATAATCCAAATTATGAGTGAAAAAAGTAAAAATGAATCCTGGGACAAATACTAAGAGAAATGTTAACTACTTAAAAAACTGTGCAGGTGGGAGGATTCTGAGCATATGTCCCCAGGCTAAAGAAGTAGAGTAGAAGAGCCACTGTACTAACAAAGTTAATTTCTGCCCCGAAGAGTGTTGTCACAAAAGTGTGGTAGACAAAGAAAGCAGCAGTGTAGAGTTCTTGGGATAATTGTTACCTACAAAAATAGAGAAGGACAATGTGTGTTGTCGAGATTCCAAATCTATCCTTCCATTCACTATTAAAATAATAATAAAAAAGAAAGGAAAGTCACCTCTGTACTTGATAACAAAAAGATCAAAAAAAGTACTTAGTTGTTTAAGCAACTCATCCAATTAAATGATTCATACAGTACTTTATTTGGTTTGGCATTCATTAAACAACCTTCCCAATGCTCCAATGGCATCTTTGTCATTTGTGCAGTGTCCTAAATCAGTGTGCAAGGATGTCACCTGAAGGAAGCAAATTAATTAAGAGTTTTTAATGAGCATAACAGCCTGTTCATTTCTCTAAGAAACTTTATGGTCTCTTTGAATACAGTGTTATAGCCAGAACATTTTTTTTTAAATCATAAAGATTCATCTTACTTTATTTCATTGTTACTTTACCTGTATTCTTGATATTAATGATTAAAATGTCAAATTTCTGAGGAAAGACATTCAAGCTTATAGAAAGTGTGTATTCAAACATCACACAAACCAACATCAAGAACTTTCATCAGTGAAGGGAAAACACCACTAAAAGTTGAAGACTACATTGAAGGTGGTGTCAGCAAGATGGCAGAATAGGAGGTCTCTTGCTTGTATTCCACGCTCAACAACAATAATATGAGAGCCATCTATGGACAAAACTGCCTTTGTGGGAGCTTTGGGATCCAAATAGAAGAGTGTGAAATTCCAGGGGAGTTCAAGACCATGGAGTGTCTTTTTGAAAAAGCAGGCTGTGCCCAGGTGGATGACTTACTCACTGACCAAGCCCTGTTTATAGACCCGGAAATAATTTTGTGCCCCTATGAACTCAGTTTCAGCCCTGTTTGGCCTTGGTCCTCCCACTAGCACTGTACACCAAAAGACATGGGGGGAATCACACCTACCTATCCTTCAGATAATAGGCCCATCAACTTTGGTCTTGGCCATGGACATTAAATGGCCTGTGACCCAGCTCTATCCCCTTGTGGCTACAGTCCTGGAGCCCCTGGAGGCAAGACTTTGGAACTTGATCCCAGTACATTCTGTAATAGCCTTGTAACTGGGTTCTAGCCTCTCTGAGCTGCAGTCTGTGAACAGTCTTGCTGGCCCAGAGACCTGCCAGGAGACACTCATGTCTGCATCCCAGAGATCCTGAAATAGGCATATATTTGACTGCAGCCCCATCCAGCTACAGTCCATGTGCAGTCTTGTTAGTCCTGGGTCCTGCAGGGAGACAGGCCCATCAGTGTCCCTGGAAGCAGACCAGCCAACTTAGGTCCCATAGCAGATCCTGAAATAGTCATGTGACTCAACTCCAACTCATCCCAGCCATGGTCCATGAGCAGTTCTGCCTACCCAGACACCTACCAGAAGACATGTGTGTTCACGTCTCTGGAGGTAAGCCTGCCAACCATAGTCTGACTATATATCCTGGCACAGCCCTATAACCCACTCTGACCCTTTCCAACCATGGTCAGGGAACAGTTCTGCCCACCTATGAGCTGGTTAGAGACATGTCCCTCCACGCCCCATAGACAGGTCTGCAGACCTCAATTCTGGCTGTGGACCCTGAAGCAGCACTGGGACTAGGTTCTAGCTCCTCTCAGCCACTGTCTGAGTCCAGTCTTGCCTGCCCCAGGATCCACCTAATGACAGAACAGGAGCTGAGGACCTGGCAGGTCTATACTCATCTGCATACCTGGTAACAGACCTGCTGTCTGCAGATCCAACTATGGACATTGAAACAGACACTTATCTAAGCAGAACAAGGTCGTGAAGGTTGTCCCATCCACCTAGGGACCAGACAAGATCCACAGATGCCCAAATCTTTCATAACAGTCCTGCCAACTTTGGACAACACTGCAAGTCCAGGAACAGCCTCATGACCTAGCTCCAATCCAGCATGACTGTAAAGACTGGAAGAAATATTTGCTCCTTCAAATGTGGAGACATCAATGCTAGGCTATATGAATCACAAAAAGTCAGGCAAATCTCATGGCACCAAAGAACACTAATAATGCTCTAGTAACTGATCACAAAGAAATGGATGTCTAAAAATTATCTAACCAAGACACAAAATAATCATCTTTTTAAAAAAAATTTTAATGTTTATTTATTTTTGAAAGAAAGAGAGAGCGTGTGTCAGCTGGGGAGGGGCAGAGAGAAAGGGAGACACAGAATCCAAAGTGGGCTCCAGGCTCTGAGCTGTCAGCACAGAGAGCCTGACATGGGCTTGAACTCACAAGCCATGAGATCATGACCTGGGCTGAAGACAGACGCTCAACCAACTGAGCCACCCAGGCACCCCAAATAATCATCTTAAATAAACTCAATGAAATGCAAGAGAGCACAGAAAACAACTACAGAAATCAGGAAAGCAATGCATGATCAAAATGAAAAGTTTCATAAATAAATAGAAACCATAAAAAAGAACAAAACAAAAATCATAGAGCCAAAGAATACAATGACAGCACTGAAAAATTCAATGCAGATCTTCAAAAGCAGACTTGATCATACAGAAGAAAGAATGTGCAAACTGGAAGATAGCTTATTTGAAACTATCAGTAAGAGGCACAAAATTCTTAAAAGAATGAAAAAGAATGAAGAAAATCTACATGAATTTTGGGACCATCAAACAAATGAACACTGGCAACATGGGAGTCCTGAGAGACAGAAAGAAAGGGGCAGAAAGTTTATTTAAAGAAATAATAGCTGAAAACTTACCAAATATTGAGAAAGATATAGAAATCATATACAGAAAGCTTAAAGGACCCCAGGAAAGATCATCCCAAAGAAGATTACTCCAAAACACCTTATAGTCAAAATGTTAAAAGCCAAAGATAAAGAGAGAATTTGGAATCACCGACAGAAAACCAACTCATCACATACAAAGGAGTCCCCTCACTCCCACATAAGGCTATCAAATCTCCTTTCAGAAACTTTTCTGGCCAAGAGAGAGTGGGATGATATATTCTACGTGCCAAAAGAAAAAAAAAACTGACAACAGAGAATGCTATACCAGGAAAATTGACCTTTAGAAATGAAGATGAGATCAAACATTCCCCAATAAACAAAAGCTAAGGAAGTTCATCTCCCCTAGACCCGCCTTCCATGAAATGCTAAAGGGAGTTCTTCAAATTGAAATGAAAGGACACTATGTACCAACATGAAAACATATAAAAGTATGAAACTCACTGAAAAGGCAAGTATATAGTCAAACTCAGAATGCCTTAACACTGCAATGGAGATGTATAAATCTCTATTATACAGTTAAAAGACAACAGTATTTTTAATGTTTATTTATTTATTTTGAGAGCGAGAGAGAGAGAGAGAGAGAGAGAGAACCAGTGCAAGCAGGGGAGGGAGAGAGAATGTCAAACAGTCTCCATACTCCTGGCAGAGCCACAGGCGGGGCTCAATCACACAACTGCAAAATCATGACCTGAGCTGCTACCAAGAGTTGGACACTTAACTGACTAAGCCACCAGGCATCCCTAAGGACAACAGTATTAAAAATAACTATACCTTGGGGCACACCTAGGTGGCTCAGTTGGTTGAGTGTCTAACTTTGGCTCAGGTCATGATCTCACAGTTAGTGCATTGAGCCCTGTGCCGCGCTCTGTGCTGACAGCTCAGAGCCTGGAGCCTGCTTCAGATTCTCCCTCTCTCTCTGCTCCTCCCCTGCTAGTTCATTCTCTCTCTCTCTCTCTCTCTCTCTCTCTCTCTCTCTCACGTACACACAAATAAACATTTAAAAAAAATAACTATAGCTACAATAATTTGTTAATGGATGTACAATGCAAAAAGATGTAAAGTGTGACATCATTAGCATAAAATGTAGGGAAATGACAAGTAAAAGTGTAGATATTTTGTATTCAATTGGAGATAAGTTCTTTTAAGCTTAAAAAAAGGCTGTTATAAGATATATTATGCCAGTTTGATGGTAAACACACACACACACACACACACACACACATCCAGTAAATAAAGTAAATAAAGAAATAAAGTAAAATAAAATAAAGTAAAGTAAAATAAAAGTAAATAAAGTAAAATAAAAGTAAAGTAAAGTAAATAAAGAAATTAAAGCATGTTACTCCAAAAAATAAAATAGCAAAGGAACCATCAAGAGAGGAAGAAATGAACAACAGAAATACAAAAAAAAAGCAAATTTACAAAGCAATTTTAAAAATTACAAATTTTTAAATGAACAACAGAAATACAAAAAAAAAGCAAATTTACAAAGCAATTTTAAAAATTACAAATTTTAAAAATTACAAAATTACAAAGCAATTTTAAAAATTACAATTAACAATAACTTTAAATAGATGGGTTAAATTATAACTTTATACTTTATAACTTTAACATAGATGGGTTAAATTATCCAATCAAAATACATAGAGTGGCTAAAGGGAAAAAAACACGATTTCACAATATGGTAACTACAAAAGACTCATATTGTCTCTTTAGCTTTAAAGACATACATAGTTTGAAAGTAAAGGGGTGGAAAAAGATATCTCACAAGATAGTAATCAAAAGAGAGCATGACAAGCTATACTTAGATCAGATCAAATAGATTTACAGTCAAGATTGGTCACAAGAGACAAAGAAAGTCACTACATAGTGATATGGGGTAAATTTATGAAGAAGATATATAACAATTATAAATATATATGCAAAGAATATTGGAGCACCTACTTACTTAAAACAAAAAATTAATAGAATTGAAGAAATAGAAACACAATATTAGTAGGGGGTGTCAGTACTCACTTTCAACATTGGCTAGGTCATCCAGACAATCAATGAGGAAACAGTGGACTTGAAAAACACTATAGACCAAATGACCTTGACAAACTCCTACAGAACATTCCATCTAATATTATCAGTAGAATACACATCCTTCTGGGGTGCCTGGATGGCTCAGTCGGTTGGGTGTCTGACTTCGGCTCAGGTCATAATCTCACAGTTGTGGGTTCGAGCTCCTCATCAGGCTCTGTGCTGACAGCTCAGAACCTGGAGCCTGTTTCGGATTCTGTGTCTCCCTCTCTCTCTGCCCCTCCCCCATTCAGGCTCTGTCTCTCTCACTCTTAAAAGTGAATAAATGTTAAAAAAATAAATAAAAAAAAAAAGAATACACATCTTTCTCTAATGTACACTGAACATTCCCAGATAGGTCATGTTTGAGACACAAATCAAGTCTTAAGAAATTTTAGAAGGAGCAAAGCATATCAAGTGTTTTTTCTGACCATAGTTTGACCATCATTTTATGACACTTGAAATCAATACCACAAGTAAAATGCACAAATATGTAGAAATTAAACAATACGCTTCAAAACAATCAATAGGGCAAAGAAGAAATCAACAGAGAGATGAAAAAGTGTCCTCAATAGGTATATGTCAATTGCATCTCAATAAACATGAAAAGTAAATGGGGGGCGCCTGGGTGGCTCAGTTGGTTGAGCGTCTGACTTCAGCTTAGGTCATGATCTCACAGTTCAGGAGTTTGAGCCCCCATCGGGCTCTGTGCTGACAGCTCAGAGCCTGGAGCCTGCTTCAGATTCTGTCTCCCTCTCTCTCTGCCCCTCCCCCTGCTCGTTCTCTGTCTGTTTCTCTCTCTCAAAAATAAACATTAAAAAGAAAAGAAAAAAAAAATACCAAGCACCACCGCATGACAAACAAAATATGTTGTGAGACAAAGAAAATGGAAATACAATATACCAAATTTATGTGATGCAGCAAAAGCAGTTCTAAGAGAACATTTTATAGGGATAAATGCCCACAGTAAGAAAAAAGAGGGGCGCCAGAGTAGTTCAGTCGATTGAGCATCTGACTTTGGCTGGGGTTATGATCTCACCATGAGTTCGAGCCCCCTGTTGGACTCTATCCTGTTGTTTCAAAGCCTGGAGCAGATTCTGTGTCTCTTTCTCTCTCTGTCCCTCCCCAACTTGCTCCCTGTCTCACGAAAATAAATACAAATTAAAATAATAATAATAAAAGAAAAAAGAAACATCTCAAATAACTAAGGAACCAGAAGGAACTCAGGAGCTAGGAAAAAAAAAAAAGAAGAAGAAAGAATAAACTACACCCAAAGTTAGCAGAAGCAAGGAAATAACAAAGACCAAAGTAGAAGTAAATGAAACACAGATTAAAATAACAATAGAAAAGAATAAAATTAAGATTTTTTAAAAAGATAAAATTGGCAAAACTTCAGCTAGACTAATCAAGAAAGAAATGACTCAAACAAATTACAAGGCTTTTGTCAATCTTTTTAAATTTTAGTTGTTCTAGTGGGTGTGTAATTTTCCATTGCCCTAGTGGACTATATAATGTTGAGCATTTTTAATGTGCTTACTTGACATTTGTAGATCTACTCGGCAGAACTCAGAATTCTGTTCAAACATTTTATCCATTTTGGACCATGTTGTCTTATTACTGAACTGTAAAAGTTTCTTATATATTTGAACATAAATCCTTTATCATATATATGCATTACAAATATATTCTCCACATCTTCTTCTTAAATGTATTGTTTGAAAAGCACTTTTATTTTTGGAAAAACCCATTTTATCAAAGTTTGTTCTTTTTGTCCTATCTGTGCTAGGTGATAAATTTATATCTATCACAAAGTCACAAAGATTTTCTCTTATTTTCTTCTGAATGATTCATAATATGGGCCTTCATTTAGGTCTATTGTCTATTTTTATTTTCCTATCTAGTATGTGTCAAATTTAATTAGGATGTGGGAGAGAATGTCCATTTTTTTCCCAGAATAATTTGATGAAAGAATATTGTTTTCCAATTTCTTTATCTAGGCATATATTTATAAAAAACATATTTGTGGCCTTGCTTCTGGATTCTGTGTTTTCCTCCACTGATTTATATGAATATCCCTATGCCGATATGAAAAAGGTTTTCATCATTTTTGGGAAGAGAAATCAAGAATATCAGATTTACATTTCTGTCATTTCTGTGGATACCCCCATAACTCATCCATAAACTTCTAAAGAGATTTTTTCAAAACTAAAAGAGAAAATATTTTCTCTTATTTACTTAAATATTTCCCATTGTTGATACTCCATTCTTTATGCGGATTAAAAATTCCATCTGGTATAATTCTTATTTTGCTTAAAGACTTTCCTTAGGACTTTTAGACAGAAGTTATGTAGGTAATGAATAGTCTCAGCTTTTGTTGGAAAAAGACTTTATTTTACTTTCATTTTTGAAAGATATTTTTATCGTGTATGAAATTCCAAGTTGACAGGTATTCTTGTTTTTCTTTCAGTGCTTTATTTCTTTTAATCAATTAATTCATTTTGAGAGAGACAGAGATAGCACAAGTGGGAGATAGGCAGAGAGGGACAAAGAGAAAATCCAAGCTCCGCAGAGCCAGCACAGAGCCCAGTGCAGAGCTCCAACTCACAAAACCATGAGATCATGACCTGAGTCCAACCCAAGAGTCGGACACTTAACCAATTGAGCCACCAGATGCCCCTCTTTTAGGGCATTAAATATGCTTTCCATTTCCTCTAACTTGCATATATTCTGATAGGTCAGATAGCAATCTCATTCATTTCTTATACATAAAACATTTTGATTTCTCGTTGCTGTAACATTTTTCTTTTTGTTACTGGCTATATGCACTACTATTAAAGTGTACAGGTGTGGTTTTCTTACTATTAAAGTGTACAGGTGTATGTTCCACCTGGTTTTTGCACAGTTTAGATTTATTGGTTTATATTTTTAAAACATTTGGAAAACATTTGGGCATCTTTCCTTCAAATATTCTTCACACCCTGTTCCTTTATTTTGTGACTCTAATTACACACATTTTAGAGAGTTTGATAATATCCCACATGTCATTGTTTTTCTGTTCATTTTTTCTTCTGTATTTTTCTATGTTTGCTTCATTTGGGGTAGTTACTATTGGTATGTCTTTAATTTCATTGATATTTTGCTATGTGCTACTTTCATTTATTGCATTTTTTAATCTCAGATATCATATTTTTCATCTCGAGAACTTTTTTGTATCTATACTTTACCTTTGATTTCTCTATTTGTGTTTTTATCTACCTTCTTGATTGATTTTAAGAAGTTGGTCTACATGATTGTGAGGGATGAGAAATGTGAAATTTGTAGCACAGAGAAGGTTGGGAACTCAGGCAGCATTCCTATGTCAGTCTTGAGGCAAAAGTCATTATTTATTTATTTATTTATTTATTTATTTATTTATTTAATTCAGGAAACCTCAGCCTTTGTTCTTAAGGCTTCCAGCTTCGTATTAGGAGGCCCACCCACATTATGGAGGGTAGATTCCTCTACTTAAAGTCAGTTAATTGTAAATATTAATCACATCTACAAAACATCTTCACAGAAATAACTCTATTAGTGTTGAACCAACCAATCAGACACTCTAACTTAGCTAATTAAGTTGACATGTAAAATTAACCATCACACTAACTTTCCCTCTGAGCTTTCCGGTCCTGGATTATTGTCTGGGAATAGGCAGTAACCTGATGAAATTATTAGGTCCACTTTGTTTCCCCTTCTCTCAGGGATTAGATTCCTGTGTTGTCTATTGTCCATGTGTCATAACTTTGACTTGTTTTCTAGCTATTTAAGATGGACTAGATAATGCTTTTCTTTAAGTTTGTATTTTTCATTGTTACTCCCATGCATTTTTCCAATTTTCCTATAAAAAAAAAAACAAAACTGGATCCTTGTAGAGAAAACTAGAGATGTAGATATTAATATAAACATTATAAATCTGAATACTTGATAAATACACATATTAAAATGATTCTGTGGAAACCAGCCTATGAATCTTGGGCTTGGAGAATTAAATCTGTGTGATTATTTTAATTAAATAATCCTCCCTCAAAAAAAGGGGGAATAAGGTGAAATTTTTCTATTTTTAAAAAAAGAATGTTTTTTTGTAATACAAAATTTAATACTATTTAAGTTTGCAGAACAACCATAAACTATTTTCTATACAAAACCTAAGGAATTTCAAGAGAAAATAAGAGATATAGATTACATACCTCATTACACATTTTTTTAGACATCTGGCCACTGATCACAAAATTGATGAAAAGTATTGTGCTTTGTGTTTGGAAAGGAAACATAATGTTTTATTGGGAAAAATCATTATCAAATGGCATTATTTCTCATTCCATAATTTCACTGGCACACGATTTATAACAGTAGTTACAGATATATGCAGAGTAAATATTTTGCTTTACAGGCAGATTAAACCTCAGGTATACAGAATACAAAACAGTTCCTAGCATAGGAGTGATAAATGTGTGAGGTCAATGGGCTTGATGAATGTTTTGGTATTCTTTATCAGTGGAACTCCATTACACTGGGGGAATTATTCCATTTAATTGAAGATTATATTGTGAACCATTATGTGGATTCCATAGTTGCTTGAAGTCAGTGTTGCTGGAGTACCAAATATGGGTAAAGCAGAGTGTTAGCATGCAAATAAAAAAGCAGTCAAATGCTCACTGAACAATATTTATTCACAGAAAACAGCTATCATTTCTCCATTTTGTTGTTTCAGTGTTGACATTAATCATAGGTTATTTTTATATGAACAAATTATCTCCTATGTTTTATTCAAAGAAAGAAGATATATACAAATATTTTCAATTCACATGGATGCTCAACTGATTTGTAGAGAAAAGGTACTCACACTTTTAAAATGGAAAAAAAAAGATATAGTAAAAAATGACAGCATGTATGGTTTCTTCATTAGCTGATAGTACTCCTGAAGATTATTTCCGTTATTTTGAATAAGTTTTTCAAAGGGCATATCTCAAAAATCTATTGAGTGTCTTGAAAATGCTGATATTTTTTACATTAGCCCAATATTATAATTTTAATAACGATGATTTCTTATTATAGCAAACTATTCTGAAAGCCATTTGCTAACTGAATTTATATTTTTCATGACACACAAAAATTTCTTTGCTGGCTGAGAAAGGCATCAAATATATATTTGGCATATTTTAAGAGATGTTCAATTGCCATAACAAAACATGAGGTAATGACCTTTTGTGCTGAATAAAATGAAAGAGCAATAGGAATACAAACTTGTTACCTCCCAAATTAAAACAGTCAACCTTCTTACTATACCTCCACTCCCATACCAGATATTAAATATGATATAGTAAAGGACTCATCCTTTTAAAGAGCAGAAATCTCTCTTCACTGAAGAATACACCTTACTTCCTGTATTTTGTTTAATCAGAAAATCAAAAACTATCAAATGTACATCTTTTTATTTTTCTTTTGTGAAGAGGGAGGGTGGAAAAAGAGCAAGCGGAGGAAGGACAGAGGGAGAAGAAGAGAGAGAATCCTAAGCAGGCTCTATGCCCAGCACGCAGGGCTCCATCTCATAACCCTAGGGTCATGACTGAGCTGAAATCAAGAGTCAGACACTTAACCAACTGAGCCACCTTGGTGTCCCTCAAACATGTATCTCCTATAATGACATAATGTAGAGCTAGAAGTATGTGATTATTAAAAAAAAAGGAACAAGAAAATAACTGGATGTCAAAAGTGACCAACAATTCAAACAATTCATGATTACAAACACATATCCCTTTCACTATATGGAATGTTTTTTCAGTATTAAAATTCTGTGAATAAGGACACAGAATTGGATTTCATGTGTCCTAATCAATAATTTATGAACTAGTGAACTTCAAAGGGATAAAAGGAGGCAGAATACTATTACTTGAAAAATTCCACAGAAGAGGTCAGGAAAGGAAAGCAGGGATCTTTCTTTATCTTACCCTTCCCTCATTGGCTTACTGTCATTAGACAAAGACATATATTCATAAAGAGAGAGCTATCCATAAAGCTTTACAAAGTTTTCAACGTAAATGATAAGAAACTACTCTTTGCCAATAAGAACTCAATCTTTCTCTCTGAATGGAAAGTTTCAATTCTAACTAGATGTTTATAATACTAGCACTTTCAGTAATTGTGTGAATTAGAGATAAATTCAGTTTAAAAATGGCAATAACAGTGATAAAATGGAGTTTAGAAGTTTCAAAATAATTTTTTATGATAACATCTAAGTAAATAATTAACTTTTGTTTAATTTGTATATTTGCTGTAGGAGACTTTTTTTTTTCTCTTCAGAATGTATTGATTGTTAGTGTGCATGCCTTATCAGCCTGAATGTGGTATGCTTAATTGTATTTTTCAGTGTTTTAATATGATCGGACTTCTCTCTTGGTATGTGTGAGAACTGTAAGCTTTGACAAATGTTTAAGAGTGGAAAAAAAAGTAATGAACTTTCTATAATAATTCCAATTGTGTTGTAGGATGATTTTTAGCAATGATAATGTCCTTTTTTTCCTATTCTTTCAAGATTACAGTATGATTTCAAGTTTTATGAGTTGTTTTGCTGATAATTTATATGGATACTAATGAAATTATTTAAATAAGAAAAAATCTGAGTAAATTTGTTAACAGTTCCTATTAAGAAATGGATTTATGTCATTATTGTTTGTTATGTTTGGACTGCAGGTAAAATTTCTAGTTTAGAGTTTTCTGTTTAAAAACAAATTTATACTCAGCCAAAAATGAAGAAATGATGCTGTATCACAGAATCTCTGTACCAATACAAGTTAAATAAATAAAACTAAAAAATAGTAAAATGCAGAAAAATATTGGCAGGAATACAATAGTAATAATTCAACTTTCTGCTATGTTTCAAAAATGCTATTCTGAAGATGAAAAAATGCTATTAAGAAGATATTGTTCTTAATACCACCCAACCCCAATATCAGCTTTCAGAAACAATAATGAGAAAAAAAATTTTAGAGTAGACAATTATGCTGTTTTTCTTAAACAGCTGCAAGTTTATAGAATAACAGAATAAAGGGATGAAAGGCAAATCCTAGGCAGAAGACATGTAATAAAAATGCCAGTAGAGGTGGAAACAAGTGACGTGACTCTGGGTTGTTGTTTTTTTTTTCAGTTTTATTTATTTATTTTGAGAGAGAGAGAGACAGAGAGAGAGAGAGAGCGAGCATGAGGGGAGGAGGAGAGAGAGATGAAGAGAGAAAATCCCAAGAAGGCTCTGCATGGTCAGTGCAGAACCCGATGTGGGGCTCGAACTCACAAACCGTGAGATCATGACCTGAGCTGAAACCAAAAGCCAGATGCTTAACTGACTGAGCCACCCAGGCACCCTGATTCTGGGTTCTATGGATGTGGATGGTGACACGGTGAGAGGTTGTAAGCAGAGGGAATTGGAAGCTGACCAACAAATTCAAATTATCAATTAAAAGTAAAGACAAAATAATAATGCTGCTTCTTATAAGTTATGATTTATGTGCCTTTTCTGTTTTTTTTTTAACAATGTTACTCGAGGGAAAACAAAAGTAAATGATACAAAGGAGAGACTTGATCTAACATAATGATAGAGGTGAAATCAGAAAATCAATGAAAAGTTATTTAAAAATATCATAACAGCTTAAATTTTAAGTTCTATAGAACTTTTTGAAAGAGAAATCTCTCAGAAATTAGAAAGTGGGTGACTCAGTTGGTTGAGCATTGGTTTCAGCTCATGACCCCATAGTTGTGGGATCGAGCCTAATGGTAGGCCCCACACTAAGAATGGAGCCTGCTTGAAACTCTCTCTCTTTCTCTCTCTCTGCTCCCCCTCTCCCTTTCTCTTTCTCTCTCTCTCAAATAAAATTTTAAAAAGAAAGAAAGATTATTAAAATTAAAGTACTCACAGAGAAAAAGTGAGAACATACATAAAAATTACAAGTTTTAATCTAGGATTCCAATTAAAAGGAGTTCCAGAAAGAGAGTGCAGAGCAAAGAGATGGGCTGAAGTTAAAAAAGAAAATATACAATAAATACCAAAAAATTATCAAAACTGATACCAATTAGTATTCAGACTAAAAGAGCCTCCCAAGTACTTGAGTTAATGTGTATGAACATAAGGTCTACAACAGGATTATCACTGTGAAATTTTAGAACACAAGGAAATACAGAGATTCTAAAACTTTGGGTTTAAAAAAGGCACAGAAACGGGTACGTATTTAATTAACTCAAGAATTTAACTATTGTACTATGGGATTTGTACTTTGAGCACTATGGTGCAGTTCATAGTTAATCCATGATTAACAAGAATGGGAAAAGCCTGAAATGGGACCGTGCTTAGACACTACTACTTAGAATGGCAGGTTGCTTTGAAAAGAACAAATCTATGAAATCAACCTCCTGTACTGAGCATTTTAGAAGTGTTACTCTGATAATTATATCACTGACCAAAACTGTAGCCTCTGCTTCACTCATATTTTACTTAAACTTACATTTTCACACTAAGGCATAGACTTGTGAAGTTTAGGGGAAAACTGAATCATAATAAGGTGTAACTGATTCATAAATCCACATTAAGCTTCTCAAACATGCTTTCCTTTAAAACATTAATTCTTCTTATACTATGTCCCTCATTATTACTTTCTAGAATTTTAGTCAAAAACAATTATGGACATTTAAAATACAATTTTATGTCAGCAACTACAATTTTTTTTCCACATTCAAGATGAACTCTTTGCTCTGTGAATCTAAAATAAGTATCATATTTCAGTTGAGTATAGTAAAGAACTGTATACAGACTCAAATACTTAACAAATGTAGGGATCATTAAACCTCATGTAAGCAATGAATTTTGCCATGCTTGGTAATCTCAGACCTTTATTTCTCAGTCACCCTCACTGCAATTCTCTGTATTACTGATGAAAAAGAATAACAAAAGATAAAACCGTGACATTACAGGAAAATTTCCAATGAAGTGTGTCTTTATTATAGAAGTTTAAGTCTTATTTTCAATCAAGTTCTTTTACTACCTTTCACGACTATTCATGGACAATAAACAGAACATTTCAGGACATTGCATTAATATTTATGAGCTTTTCACATGGCTAGTTACTAACCAAAGTATTTCAATTTGTTAACAAGAAAAGATCCAGCTAAGAATTATGTACTGGTCATTCAATTTTAGCAAAATGGAATAAATCAATGTCTTAGAAGTGAATGATGTACTCAAATCATAGTGTCTCTGCTTATTCAGTTGCAGAACTGCAAAGATTATCCACATCCCAGAGATACGTGGCTACTTACATATTGTATCCACATTCAGATATTGATCCATTCCCCTTTCTTTACCTCTAAACTCCCACTCCTTAATATTCTGTTGCCCTAAAGCTATTCTCCTTTTTCAGAGCATTTATCAGTGCTGCCCATCCCTGGGAAAACCCTCATGGCTCTCTTGCTGCTGCTGTAATAAGTTACTCCTCTCTAATTATGGCTGGAAATTATTGATCATACACATCAGTATTATCCATGCTGTGAATTATCTCAGTAAAATAAGATACTGCATATATAAGATATACCCCAAGAAGATATTGCATTTGATTCTGTAACTTAGTTTTTGCACAGTGATTGCAAATCTATTTTTAAAGTAAATATAAATCTATGAAATAGAACATTAAAACTATTAAAACAAAGCTGTGGGCTTCAAAAATAAATTCATCTATTGAATGGGAATTTCATTGGTCATGGTCTTTAATATAAGGGTTTTAAATTTCATTATGATTTACCATTATGAATGATACAGATGTCATCTGAACATGATCTCTTTTGTTAAGTGACTGGTAGCATACATAAAGGCATTTTTACCTCATTAAAACAGAATCTACTGTTTGTAATAACTCATGTAATAACTACATCAGATAATTTCACAAATGGATACTACGACTAACGAGCAAACCCTGGCAAACGATATTCATGCCATCTTAAAGTATCACTGCACAGATTAGGTCTTAATTATAAAGAAGAAATGTGTATTTACAATGAAGAGATTTGGGCACAATCTTAACTAAATGGTCAAGTTTGGCATTGTCTGTGACGTAATGCAGTGGAAGGAGCTCATCATTTCTGTAGTACTCTTGCTGGGAATTAATTATTGACTCTGATCAAGTGGAAACAGTTGAATTTTGAGTTGTATGTTCTGGGAGAAAAAAAAAGTCTGAACATTTTTCAAAAGATGTGAAGCAGTGAGATTTTTCTTGATTTTGAGAGATAACACATAATACCAAATGTACTATGTGAACATTAAATGAACCCCAGGTTAAATAAAGAAACCAGGAAAGACATTTTAGGGTTCTTTGACAAAAAATGTGAATAGGAGCTATATTTTAGATGGTTGTTTGAAATAATACTGATTTTCTTAGATGCCCTATAGTGATATGTTTTTTAGAAGAATATCATTGTTTTGGAGAACATTTAGGGAGGGGCTGTGATGAGTATCTATGTGTGAATAGACAGACAGACATACTAAACGTAACTATAGATAGATACGGACAGGGTGTGGCAAAATATGAAAAGTTAGTAAATCTGGAGGAAGGCTTTTGGATATTTAGTGTACTGTTCTTTCATCGTCACTGTGAATTTTTAAATTTGCTCAAATTCTTAATTTTTGCTCAAATACTGAATCTTTAAAATTGCTCAAATACTGAAAAAAAAATCTTCATCAACAATTACATTACCCTTTTAAGACATTCATGTTACATATTCTGGGTATCAGTAAAATACTGATTATAAAGTTATGAGAGTGATTAGGGCAAAATTCCCATTGAAGGAGTAGGGTTTTAGAGAAGCAGAATTTTTTTATGGAGAACATTTTGAGCTAGAGAAGCAACCAACCACTTGTTTGGTCTCAGATTAAAAGAACAAAAGAAAAATTATACAGGATAAAGTATAACAAACAATAATAGTAATCAAAAGATAAGAAACTATAAAATTATTGGCCATTTCTATTTAATTTTAATAGTCTAGACAAAAGAGAAGGAAAAAATAGTTCTTGCTTAAACACACTCAAAATAAGAACAAAAGACCAACATGCAATGAAACATTACTTCTCTCTCAGATTAGCAGACAGCTATATTTCTCTTAACACAATGAATGCAAAAGTGTGAGGGCATAAACAGTCTATTAGTGAGATTATAAAACATCAAAACCTTTACAGAACGATTTGGAAATCAATATCCATCAGTGCTCTTTAACTCAGCAACTCCACTTCTAGGAATTGATATTACAGATGCACTCACAAATGTATCCTTTTAATGCATTCATAAATATGCAAAAATGCCTTACATACACAGATACTATTTCAACATCATTTGTAATATCAAAAGATTTGAAATGACTTCAATATCTCCCAGTAGGACACTAGTTAAATGAGTGCTTGTGTATTCATTTAAAGGGATATTATGTTGTTCTTAAAATGTATTGATTTGTTGATATGGAACAAATATGAAAAATGTAAATGAGATTTAAAAAGCAAGTGCAGGAGTACACTGTAATTTGTGCTGTGGTGATCAAAGTATATGTAAATATAGACCAAGATAGAGTTACACATGCACATATACATACATGAGCACATAGAATTTTATTACAAAAATATATTGTGTACCTTTCAAGATACAATTTAGCAAAAGTGGTTCCTCTGAAAAGAGAGACTGGATCATTCATTTGGTAACAGAGATAGGACAGAAATATTTTCCACTATATATTTTGTAACATAAATAAAATGAATACATGTAAAAAGCAAATATAAGTATCCAGAAAACACTTGTGACAAAGAATTTCTAATTTTTTAAAAAAATTACATAAAAAGAACAATTAGAAATCAAAACAGAAAAACAACACCCAATTCAAAGACTAAAGAGAAGGCACAACTCTGATACTAAGAAAACAAAATGACCACTAAGCATTAATTAAAAAATAAATATTAATTTTCCATATTAATTTAAAAATTGTGCATGCTTACCATAAGAGACTCTTAATACAGAGAAAAAACTGAGGGTTGCTCGAGGGGAGGTAGATGGGGGGATAGGCTAAATGGGTGATGGGCATTAAGGAGGGCACTTGGGATGAGCACTGAGTGTTTGTACATGATGAATCACTAAATTCTACTCCTGAACCCAAAAGTACACTATATGTTAACTAACTAGAATTTAAATTAAAAAAAAATCTGGGGGTGCCTGGGTGGCTCAGTCGGTTAAGTGCCTGACTTCGGCTCAGGTCATCATCTCACAGTTTGTGGATTCAAGCCCCGTGTCGGGCTCTGTGCTGACAGCTCAGAGCCTGGAGCCTGCTTCGGACATGTGTCTCCCTCTCTCTCTGCCTCTCCCCTGCTCATGCTCTGTCTCTCTCTTGCTCTCAAAAATAAACGTTAATTTTTTTTTAATCTGCATGTTTACCCTCCCTCTTTTCATTTTTTTCTTATCAAATTCTTTTTCACATTTGAAAAATGATCATTCTTTATCATGATATACAACTCTGATCCTGTGCTACATCTTCACGTCACATTTTTTTTTAATCTAAAGTTTTTTTCTGTAAGTTGATATTCCAGTTTAATACATAAAAGGACTTTAAAAACTTTAAGAAACAGAAACTTCACACTTTCCAAAAATGCATTCCTATTTCCTTATGTTGCAGCAAAGGATTCACTTCTAGTGATTCTTTAAGGTAATTCCAGCTTTTTGAGTTATAATATTTTTTCTATTTCCCAATTTAGAAGCCTCTACACCTGTTGTGTTTGTGGTGCTTGCTTTCCCCTAAACAGATCCAATACAGATGTGGCTGCCATCATTAGAAGCACTAACCCATGGCTTCACCATGTTCTGTCTGCACCTAGGGTGCTAATAGCCATTGAGGTTTTAGTGTCACCATGTGTTTGGTTGTCTTTCTTCTTAAATCCCAGCACTCATGCTTAGGGGGCCATTTCCATGAGACTCACTGAAGAAAAGGAGAGTTATATGCACATATTCAAAAGCCTTTCAGCTCCTCTCCTAGCATTTATGGATTCATGTATCGGAGAAAGAATGTTAAGTGGTTCAGATTTTATAGAAATAATTTTCAGGATGTGAGGGTGATCTAGCTGCAACATCTGTCACTCCATTGATCGCCAGAGTTGATTCGGCTGATCTGGTTGGCTAGGCGGGTGTCCCCTTCCTCCCTCACTGCTCCATGTGCGTTCCTCCCGAAGCTGTGAAGCTATGTGCTCCGCTCAGTTAAAGACGACAAACTTCCCCGGTAGAGGAGGACTGTTCTTCGATCAAGGGTATACACTCGTATAGCTGCGTTCCCCTGCTAGAACCTCCAAACAAGATGCCAAGAAATAATTTTCAGAAGTCTGTCCTGGCAATTTTCAGTGTTCTTTTCTTTGCTCTGCCATATTTTACTCTTCAAGTATGTTCTATCATATTTATTTACTTGCTTACATGTGCTGATGTTTCTAATATATCTTCAAATATGTCAGAGATAGGGAATGCCTTCACTTTGTGCTTTTTGATTGGTGTTATTACTATTTTTTTCTTCCCTACCTTCTATTCACTTGAATGATGTTCAAATCTCAGATCTGGCTCTTATTCTGATCTTGTGGCTTTCATCCAGTGAAGACTGCTTAACTAAGATAGATTCTTATCTGAGCCCCATCATTGGGCTTTCTGACACTTCCAGCAGATGGAGTACATGAAAAAACACTGTACTAGGATGTCATGGTCACTATGTCTCTCTCTCCCTTTGCCCCCACTATGGCCTTTTTCTTTCAGGATGCAAGCTTCCCAATCATTTCCAGTCAGTCGTGCCTTTTCAAAATATTTTCTAGAATGCACACAAAAGGATACAATACTGAGAGAAAACAAAGCAAATTCCATGGAGTGTAGTCATAGTTCTCAGACATCACTGCACATTGACATCACCAAGCTAGTTGGTTAATGAGAGTTCCTTCCAGATATTTGATTTTGTAGGCCTGGAGAGCATCCAAGTAGTTGCATTTTTAACAAAGATCTCAGGATATTATGATTCAAACTGACCACTTACCACAATTTGAAAATTATTCCATTTGAGTGTTAGTTGCCAATTTATGAACCTAGAGGTAAGCAATGAAGACTCACAGATGATAATGCATAGATGATATTTAAACATGCCCATTTTATGTTTTAGTAAAACTATTCAAGTAGGCCATAAACTGAAAGAGTTTTAAACTCATGACATCAACTGTACCTTCATGTATATATATTTTTTCCTTTATGTATTATCATGTTTGATCTAAACTTCATTTTAAAACAAAGGTCCCCATTTGGCAGGGAAGAAGTAAGGGTTGGGATTATCCTGTGAGTTTTAGTCTTGTTCTGGATTTTTGTTGTAGATTCAGAGGAAATAGAGTCGATTTAGGGCTGGGATGCACACTGTGCTTGTGGAATAAGTCAAGTCCCACAATATTCCAAGTGTGCTTTTAGCTGTCCTAGAAGAGGAAAATGTTTCTATAGCATTTGACAGTAAAGAGATTAATGTCATTCACATTAATAAATGGAAATTTGGATTTTTCAAATTGCATTCGCATCAGGAAAAAGGAGAATTATTTGTAAGCTTCTATGGATATATAATAAAAGCCTCAATCCACAGACTAAGGTATAAACCACAGAGTGGAAAATCATTACAACTAATGTACGTTGTGCAAGAGATTACCGAGCCAACATAGAATCCAGCTTCGCAAACAACACACTCCTGAGATGAGAGGAGAGATGTAACAACTACCTTACAACCTTCCTGTTACCATGTGATAAAGTAAAATACCTGTTTGCTTTTTTCAGATCTGGCTAGGTAGCTGAGATGACAAAACAGTATCTTGCAGGCAACCTGAGCTCTTTTAGAAGATGCAGGAAGTAAACATGACAAATCATAAAGTTATTTAATTTTTAAGAATAGGTTGTTTTGAGGAAAAGTTAAGGGCTTAAAAGGTTTTATTATGATGAGATAGCAATGATTATGTGTATAAGATAAACACATTTATGAAATCACACGTGCCAATGAAGGCTGTAAAGTAGCACAAGGCTGCTCTTATTAAAGGTAATGAGGTGTAGTCATTTGAAAATATGTCCTACTTCGAAAAGCCTATAAAATGCAAACTAGACTAATTCTGCTGAGTTATGTTAATAACGAGTGAAAAGCATCTTGTTCTGAAGTACTTCAAAAACAAATTATTCAAAGTATCTACCAGGTGTTGTGTGAGGCAAGAACAGAGGAAGTTTGGTTTTCAGATTTTTCCAAGTCACCTTTAGGAGTACTCTGGAGCTTCTGAAAGTGGCTTATCAGTACACATTTGAATATTTTAATTATGCACTTCAAAAAATACTTCAGAGTCATTTGACTAAAAGTGCAATTTGTGTATTACATTTTACTACTTAAATCAACTATGAAATAGCATTTTAAATTAAAATCCAATACACTCTGCATTCACTCTGTTCAAGGAAATTGAAGCTAATTATAACCATCAAATTAAGCAAGAGTAGGGGAGCAAACAATGCAATTTTTACAATACTGCACATTATTACATGTGAAAATAACTATACTCTCTACTCAAGAGAAAACTGTCAAATACACAAAAGGTGAGGGGTAGAATGGTGGTAGAAATATATCTTTTGAGTGTTTTGTGGAATAAACTTCCACGGATTATATATGCAACTCAATTGTCTAATTATCCTCTCTTCAAAGGTCACACTTCTCTAGCATACCTGAGAAAATGCAGATTGATTCTCCATGTGGCTTCTCCTCAGCCCATGACTCTGTGACATTTAAACCTGGGCTCCCAGTTATTGTTGTTGCTGGTCAATACCTGGCACTTAGGGATTTTACCCACACTTGAAATCATGCTACTGTCATAATTTTAATGAGTGAAGTGATGCAAGGAGACTATATTGACTTGTCCTCGATTTCATTTAACTCCCCTATTGAACAACCATGGTTTATAACAGACTTTATAGGTACTGCTGGGTTGTCAACTTCATTAAATAACATCAAATAATTTTCCAAAAGTACTTTACAAATTTATACTTCACCCAGCAATGTTTAAGATTTTTCCTTTTCATTTCTTCCTTGCTAACACTTCATGTTTTCAACATTTAAATTTTTATGAATGGAGTAGGAATACAGTATATTTTACTGCATTATTATAGTTTAATATCCTTTAATATTGCTGATACAAATTTTATTACTCCTGCCAATTATTCAATTTAAAAATTTTTTAATGGGAATTCTTATATTTTGGATACAGAGCCTGTAATCCTTTTTTCTATTGTCATGTATAAATATTATACACACATGCAAATACAATGGGAAGGAAATTTCCATTAAGTCACAAGGATTAAAAAGGAAAGAAATTATGCCATTTGTGACAACATGAATAATAGACCTAAGGACATTATGCAAAGTGAAGTGAGCCAGACAAGAAAAATACAGTATGATCTCACTGCTATGTGAAATCTGAATAGTCAAACTTACAGAAGCAGAGAATAGATTAGTGGTTGCCAGGAGTTGAGGGAAGGAGAAAATGGGAAGGTTATAGTCAAAAGGCACTACATTTCAGTTATGTAAGATAAGTAAATTCTGGAGACTTACTACGTATCTTTTAATCCTCTAACGGTTTCTTTCAAAAAACAGAAATTCTTATTCTCACAACCATCAACTTTATCAACGATTTCCTATATTTCTTATTTATGCTTTATTCTTATTTTAATTTTTTAAGTTTATTTATTTATTTTGAGACAGGGAGAGAGAGACAGAGAGCGAGCAAGCACAGGGGAGAGGCAGAGAGAAACAGAATCCCAAGCAGGCTCTACACTGTCAGCATGGAGCCCAACAGAGGGCTTGAACTCACGAACCATGAGTTCAAGAACAGAGCCAAAACCGAGAGCCAATAATATACAAGAAGCCACTTACAGTGTAGTATAGAAATAGTAGTAGAAAAACAAGGTAATGATCCAGGTAATAAGATCTAGCTCTCCCTAAGATAACATATCTGTATCTGGAACTTGAATGAGTCACTGAATTCTAAATTTCAATATGGCTACATCCAGATCCTTATATAGGTATGTTTTTCAAGGAAGGAACAAAGACTACATATTACTTTAGGTTTAAATTTGTTTTGTAGTTTTCAAATATCTATCTATCTATCTATCTATCTATCTATATCTATCATTCTGTCTACACTTCCATTTGTACTCTGGCCTGGAGCTCTGAAAATGTTAGGGGAAGGTCTAACATTTATATTTGAACATTTCTTTTAATTTTCCTTTTAACTGTCCTCATTCAGTTTTTTTACATCAATATTACACTATTTTTATAAACTAAAATAGGTAGTTTCCCTTTTTTGATACTCAGAAACAATTCAAATAAGAGTCATTAACTTTCTAGAATTTAAGGTAATTTTAAGAATTTAAGGTAAAACTTCCTTAAATAATCTAGGCCAGTTGTTTTTGATTGGGGTAGTTTTGATTACTACTAATTCAATATTTCGATTTTTATTGGTTGTTGTAAAAATTGTACCTTATAGTGTTATCCTTTCAAATGTTCAGGCATACATTTTTAATTATCATTTGATATTTATTTTAATTGAACAAGTTTATAGCCCCACAATTGTTATGATTTTGATATATTTCAGGCTCTACTATTAGGCTTCTAATATCAATGGCTTTTCTGTTTATTCCATATACATATATATATGTATATATATGTATAGGATTAATAGTTATTCTTTTTTATGTTATCTGCTAACAAATTAAAGAATGCATTTACTGTCTATTACAATTTAATAATAAATTCTGAAAATGCTTACTTACATTTTTTCAAACATTCTAATTTTACTCAGCATCTCTTTCCTCTTGCCAGAAGAAACAAATTAACATATCAATTTCCTGAAGAATCTTCTTTAAGAATCTCTCCTTTCATAACTATTCAGTCTTTCATGTTATTAAGAGCTAGAATATAAATTTTATTTTTATAGCAAGAAAAATAATAACTCTCCGATTCATTACAAAATTGGATTTAATAACCTATTATTTTTGCAATTATCTAGCTTCTTGTTGCTTCTTTCTTCCCACTATTTTCTCCTCGGTTCTTTTCTCATTCTTGCCATTCTTGCTGACCCCATCTGGAGTCATTTCTGAGTGTCTCTGGACAGTAATTTCCAATGTATTGACATTCCTCTCCTGAATGCTACTGGATATGGGTTTAGATTTCAGGGTTTGCAGTCTTTTTTCTCTGATGCTTTTTTTTCTTTATTTGTGATATCTTACATCTCCATCATGTTTCTGATAATACATTTGTATTTAAAATGGTTTTCATTTTGTGTATTTTCCAACTGGGTGTACATCTTTCTTAAATCCAGCAAATATTTCAGCCATTAATCTGAAACCGTTTCCTCTCTACCATTTCTTCTATTAATTATTCTTGATATTTCACTCTGTTTTTCATGTTATTTTACTTTTCTTTGATATGTTCATCTCTTTCTTTTTGTCCTATCTTGAAGCACAAACACTATTGCTTTTCACATATGTTTTTCATAATATCCTATTGATCTTGTTTTTAACTGCAATTCTGTCATTTATATATTAAATGAATTTGAAACATAATCATTATAAAGTCCTCTTTAGGTTCCTCTCTTATTCCCATTTGTTGGGGTAATAATTCTCTAACTTAATGATTTTTTTTAAACTACTGTCATGAGGTTAATTTTGACATGTGTTTGGAAAGGTGTTTGCTAACTTATCTTGAATAGGTTAAGATTCCTTCTTATTACCACTATGATTTTGAGTTCCTCTCATATGATCCTTTATGTTTATCAATTCATAAAGAGATCTCAGATTAGTGATTTAGGGGCTCAACCTTCAGGAGATACCTAAGCCCATAGTCTTATTCATCCAGGACCTAACTGAATAGTTTTCTGCTTCATGCTACCCCAACAGGTGCTTGGCAATAGCTATCTATAGTACTTGGCAGAGAGCACATTTCTTTTTTAAACCCCCCTCATCTCCTGTCCCTGAGCACAGAGCTTCAGCCAATTCCCAAGTTTATATCGAGTTTGGCTCTTATCCTCTCTACAAGGGACTCCACAGAGAAGTAGGACTCTGCGTGCTATCTACATAACTCTAATTCAGTTTGCCTTATAACTTCAAATTTAACTGTAACTTTTTTTTTTTTTTTTGGTGGGGGCACAGATCCACAGAGTTTTCTGTATGTTTTTAATTTTTTAAGTTTATTTTATTTATTTTGAGAGAGAGAGAGAGAGAGAAAGAGAAAGAGAGCAAACATGTGCATGCACGAGTAGGTGAGGGGCAGAGAGAGAGGGAGAGAAAATCCCGATGGAGGGCTGGATCTCATGAGCCGTGAGATCATGACCTGAGCCGAGATCAAGAGTTGGACACTTTACCAACTTAGCCACCCAGGCGCCCTGTCTATATGTTTTTAATTGTTGGTACTGCAACCAATTCATGATTGCTATATGCTTGGAATGAACGCAAAGAGTACTTGTTGGGAATGAATGCAAAGAGTAATTGTTGTGAGAATTTCAGGCTGAATCCATAGGACGATGTGACCATAGGTTCTGTACTTTCATTCCTAAACATAAAGTTTCTTCTATATGGAATTTAATTTAAAATAAAGCATGAGATTGAGATCTGATTCATATCTTTCCCAAAACAATTTAATGAACAATTCATCTTTTCTCCTTTAATGATTTGAAATACCAGCTTTATCATAAAACCCATCTACATACTTCTTTTTGATTAATGTGTTTATTTCTGTGACAATACCACACTATTAACTGAAGTTTCGTTAACTGAAGCACGCTAAGAAATGTAACTATCTGAGAGAGCTAGTATTTCCTCAAAAAAAAAAATATGTATCTCCTGGCTATCTCAAACATTTTATTCTTCCAGGAGAACTTCAACAATTTTCAATAAATAGCAATTAAACAATTCTAATACTTCGACTAGAATTTTATTCTGATTACATTTAAAGAGAACTGTCATATCATCAGCAGCAGCCTTCAAATATTCTTTATTTTGGGGGGAACCTCAGCTTCAGAATCATATTAGTTATAAACAGTAATTTTATATCTTCTCATATATCAACATTGACACACCTTATTCCTATACCTTCTTGATATATAATGGCTAGCATTTTCAGAACAACATTAAACAAGAAGAATTCTAGTATTTTTACAGATAAACATAGTACTGAATTTGTTTTGTTATTTTATAGATCTATGCATACAGAGGAAGAGAAAGAGGCTATCTAATGTGTTTGTAACTATGTATATGTGTATAAATCTATATACCTAGATAAGTGTGTGTGTGTGTATATATGATATGATATATATATATATATATATATATATATATATATATATATTTGCCATGGAAAAATACATAAAATAATACAATCTAATCTATGTAGACCTCACCTTATAAATCTCTACTTGGCCTGGAAACACCAAATGCATCACTTCCTTTGTATCTCTGAGAAACACATACTATACTATAGTAAATTTGATGAATTGTTCACATATATTTTTTGATACTCCTAATATATATGGATACCTCAAAGCAATATATAATATTGAAATGTGTTTTAAAATTTTTATACTTTCTTTTATGTTCTATGTACTTTTATAGTCCTTGCTTATTTTATAAAATATTATGTTTATAAGAATCATCCTTGTTGATACACTAGTTTAGGTTTCTTTGTTTTTGCTCCTGTATAGCATTTCATTGTATGAATATGCTACAGTTTTACTAAACTAACAATGTTGTCATGGATTCTCAGGTGTGTCTCCCTATAGACACATGGGAATTTTTCTAGGTTATATTATATAACCTAGCAGTGTGTTGGAGCTATCTGACACCATCTTGGAAGAGACAATAGATGTGTCTTTCCCAAATTCCACATTCAGTGATGCTACTTTGGTAGCTTGAAATAGGCCATGGTGTATTTACAACAAAGAAATTACCAAATATTACCAATTGTACACCCCCATCCCTGCAAGAGAGCTAGGTTGTTAATGATTTAGCAATATACCATTGGTTATACACCCAGGAATGGAATTGCTATTTCATAGGGGACCTATGTCTTCACTTTAATTGTATGTTTATGAACTGCTTTCTAAAACCATTGAACCAATTATACTGCATCAGTTTTTGAAAGTTTCCATTGTTCTCCAAACATTATATGCTATTGTCATACTTTAAATACTTTTCATTAAACGTTGATCAAATTTTACATCCCTAGATACAATTGAAGTTGAATCTTATTCACATGTATTTATTAGCCATTAAGGTTTGTTCTATGAACTGTCTTTTACTTACTGATTTCCAAAAGTTTTTATATATCCTGGAATGTATCTTTTCAGGCATATCAACTTATTTATCTGTCCATCTTTCTAGCTATCGATCTACTGCCAAAATTTTCTTCCACAAAATGCCTTATTTTTTATATAGTTACAATTGATTTTACTGAAAATAAATGTTAATGTTAGTATAATTTTTCAGTCTTCATTTTATGGTTTATTTTTGAGGTCTTCTCAAAGGACCTCAAAAAGTTATAAAATAACCTTTCATAATATGCCTTTCATACATATGTGACCTATTTTGTATATGATATAAGGAAGGAATTATTGATCTATTTCCATATTACTTTATATGTATAACTAATTTTGGCAGAATTATTTCTTTTTTTTTTTAATTTTTTTTTAACGTTTATTTATTTTTGAGACAGAGAGAGACAGAGCATGAACGGGGGAGGGTCAGAGAGAGGGAGACACAGAGTCTGAAACAGGCTCCAGGCTCTGAGCTGCCAGCACAGAACCCGACGCGGGGCTCGAACTCACAGACCGCGAGATCATGACCTGAGCTGAAGTCGGCTGCTTAACCGACTGAGCCACCCAGGCGCCCCTAGCAGAATTATTTCTTGAATAATTTATTTTCCCCATTAGTCTACAATGCTAACAGTTATATATCAAATATATACAAATACATATGTATGTATTTTTATTATATTGAGATTTTCTATCCACAAAATAGCCTTTTTAAATTTCTTTTTAAAAGTTTTAGAATGTTCTCATAAAGGTCATGAACGTCTTTTTGACACACAACATTAGCAGTTGTTGCACATAGAAAATATTCCTGTGACAGACTCTTTTCTTGTACAAATGCAGCTATTTGTATTTGTATATATAACTAATATGTGTAAGTCATGAATAGAATGCACAAAAGGATGCATATGACTCCCATTTTATAATCCAAAAAGAGAAAACTCAAATCTTCTTGAACAAAGATGGAAGGTCTGAAATGAAATTATCAACCAAAAAGTGACTGATTATAAAACATCAGTGATTGATCACAAAAACTTGAAAAATTTGTTGCTGTATTTACATAGATAGCAAAGAGTTTCTTTACAATCATGGTACATAGCAAAATTGTAAATTCTCCCCACAAACACCATCAAAAGGTCTTCAAAACTTTCAGATAAGGTACTAAGTAACGTTACTGCTATTTTAAAATGTCATAAAATTATAAATGTGATTTCTTTGTGTGTTTTGATTCAGTAAATGACGAGGTCATAAAAAATTGTGAGACAAGAATTAGCTTATTTCAGTCTAAGTGTAATAAGGTATGTGTGCAGAGGTAGTTCTTGTTTTCATTACTTCCCTTGATACCTTTTACCAACTATGTACCTTCCCTAATTGCTTTTGCCAGGTCATCAAAATATCAGTCTAATAAAAGTATTGATAGGGTTTTTTTAACTGTTTTGAAGTTCAAAAATGACAATTTCACTTGATAAATCTAATGTCTCAAATCTATCCAACTTTGTGTCCTCAGTTACCACTATTATCTTTCATCTGGATAATAACAATGGCCTCCTAAATGGCCTATGTCCACAATTTCCAGGTATACTCTCTTCTCTGGAAAGTCCCAAATTAATTGTTTAATGTAAACCACTCATGTCACTGTCTTAGTTTAAAATCTCCATTCTTTTTATTGTGACCAGAATAAAATATAAACTTTTTATCATGCATTTCAAAGTTTTACATGAATTTTTCTTACTTCAATCTCTTCTCTTTCTTATAACTTCTCCCTCGCTTCCTTATACTCCACACTCTCAATCTTCTTCTGGAAGAGTCAAAATGATTTGTGCTTTATTTACATCTCTATCATGGAAATATGTCTCACAACACATGCACTTGGTTATTTTTGCAGCCTGGAATGCTCGGCCTTCTAGCTCTTTACATTTATTTCATCTTATCATTCAAGTTTTATGCGAGTTTCATTTTTCCCAAAGCACTCCCCTTATCCTCTGATCTCAAGCTGTCAATTGTCTCTATCCCTCTCACCACCCTGTTTTATTTCTTTCATAAAATCTATTTCTGCCTGCAATTATCTTGCTCAATGATTTGTTCATATATATGTGTCCCTGTAATATCCTCCTCCACTAAAAAGGAAGTTCTATCATTTAGCACTTGATCTTTTCTGTTGACTGCAGTGTTCCAAGTACCAAGCATACATGAAAATACTCAATAATTATTTTTTGAAACAAAGGTAAACATTTTTAAGTGATTTAGATTATGTAATTCATCATAGTATTTCATGAATGTAATGACTATATTGTAAATTCCAGAATTATGTATTTGACTCTTCTGTAATTATTTATGTACTTACTAATTACTTTATCATAGAGGGGTTAGGGAAAAAAGGGTTTTCTTATTTTTACTGTTCTAAAATTGTATATGAATAATGAACATAAAAGGTATACAAATCCTCAATTACTCTAATAGCATGAATAGCAATAACATAAGAAAGATATTAGAGGAAAAACATGAAATAACAGAAGCCCATATATATTTACTTTACTTCTCCTGCACTCATTCCTTTCCTCAACAGGCAACCACTATTAATAGGTTGGTGTTACACATCTCCATCTTTTCCTATGGATTACTAATCACCTATATTTCTATAGATACATATACATATTTCTCCACATGTTTATCTACAAAGTCTTGGAGAGTTTAATCTAATATAAAGGAGAGCATAAACAAATGAAAACATCAAGAAAAAAAAAACAGATTTATTATTTACTAGAGTAAACGATGCATTTGTTAAATTGACTAGCACAATTCCTGGTATAAGGTTTTAAAAAAAGCAAATTGGATCATACAATACAGCTGAAGTCACACTGTTCCTACATCTCATATCTGAGAATAAATGAAATTCTTTTTCCTCAAGTATGATTGAATAAATCTGATACTTTCTTTCTGTGTCAGTGTATTAGCATAAGAAAACTGACCTGAATGCATAAGCAATTTTTTTCTCCAAAGTTCCTCTGTAATTGTCAGAAGACAGATTAATTAACCTTAAAAATATTTCCTTAGTTCACATAAAATATATAAAATGCTCTTTATTTAGGAAAAGGTAATTAATTTTCTTCAAGGGCTAAAATCACTCTCCCTCAAGCAAAATCATTCTGACATTATCAAATATCACAGTGTAGTTAAAGAACAATTATAAAGTAATTCAAAGAATAAATCTCATTACTTTCCAGAGGCTTTTTGAATTAAGTGAAAGAAAATGTTACCATATTTGACTTTCAGTCTTGTTTCCTCAAACAGTTGAATATGCAGAAAAAACAGCAACATTTAAATAGGGAGAAACCATCACAACTCAAATGAATGACCTTAAAAAATGCCTTTAGGGATGCCTGGTTGGCTCAGTTAGTTAAGCTTCCCATCAGCTCAGGTCATGATCTTGTGATTCCTGAGTTCAAGCCCCGCATCAGGCTCTGGGCTGACAGCTCAGAACCTGGAGCCTGCTTCAGATTCTGTGTCTCCCTCTATCTCTGCCCCTCCCTTGCTCACGCTCTGTCTCTCCCTCTCTCAAAAATAAATAAACATTAAAAAAATGTTTTAATGTTAAAAAAATTTTTCAATACCTTTAAAAAAAATCATTGGGCACTTTCTTTTCTCAAAACTTTTAAGTATGTTTTTCCAAAAAAAAATAAGTTAAAGTTTACTTAAAACTAAAAATGCTGCACTTTATAATACAGTATTAATTTCTGAAGTACTAGAATTTGGGTGTTATATATTAGTTTCTGAGGTAATATTTAAAATATCAGTGATTCAATTATCCATTTATTCAATTCTTCTTTCCTTCAACAATTCTTGGCTGAATGTGACTCTCTGAAAAGTTCATTCCAAAGACTGTAGATTACTCAAAGAAACAAATGGAATAGAACCAAATAGTTACTATTTCCAGGAATTTTGAAATATAGAAGAGATTCACAAATTTTAAATTAAAAATTATATAAAGAATTAAAATTTATGCTAGGCAATGTGGGTTATAAATTAATAAGCAGGATATTATTTAGTTGGAAATGAAAGGCTAAATTAATAGGAATTAGGAAGAAATATAGACTTCTTAAAACTCTCAGCTCATCATTTTCTTTACATTTCCAGTCTGTAATCATCAGCAATGCTTATTTCTTATTTAAATTTCTGCAATAAACTTGCTACTTTTTTCTAGGCTCTCTTTACTTTAATAATTTTTGGCCACAGAAAATCAAAATCTCTCTAATTTTAATCCCACATACACAAAAAAATCATTCCAATCTACTGCTAAAAATCTATCACTATTATATAAATAAATAAACTCTGACACTCAAGGTCTTGCATAATGTGATAAAATATTACTTTTTCATTTCTTAACACATCCTTAGATTTTAATAATACTGCCTAGCCCTTCTAAAGTGCTTATAAAATTGCTTTCCTAAGTTATACTATTTCATTTAATCCTTATAAATGCTCTATGATTAGTTTCAATTTACAAATAAAAAAGGAAAGTTGCAGAATAAATGACTTGTCAATATCATCTAAATGTGTCAGGACTTGAAATGACATCTTCTGGCCCCAGCTTAATAATCTTTCCAGTATGGCATGGCTGAATCTACATTTTCCGAACTAGATAACTTAAAACTATTTCAAAAAATATTTACTGGTTTCCTTACCTGTCCAAGTCACTATAGTAGGTACTTGGAATACAAAGTAAAATAGACAGTGTTAAATTAAGGACCCCAAAACTTCTGTTTCTCCTGGAAATCCCTGTTGAGAGCCCTTACCTACCAGATGGTAGACACAATTCTAAACTCTCTTCTAGTGAGCACGTACTATCTGCCAAGCACTATGTTAAGGAATAGAAGTAGAAAGAAAAGAAAAAAAGTATACAAAACAGTATTTTGTGGGTTGCTCTTGAAAGTGTTTAAGTTCAGTGCAAGACTCCAGCATGGAACACTGATAGTGTTCCAATGTGTCTTCCTAGAACCCCTGCTTTTTACATGTGAATAATACATAGGATGTTTCTTTTCCTACACTCCATGCATTCAAAATGAACTAAGGCATCCTATTTAACTTACTTATCTCACTCTACTTACCTCAGGCTAACCACCTGAGGTGGAAATGTCTCAGATGTAACCATAATACCTATTATATTTTTATTGGTAGCCTTTCATCACGGCATTCCAGAATTTATATTCCACACCAATTTTAAGATGATGATTAAAGCATTGGCCAAAATAGCTGGTGGACATAATGATACTGTTCATGGAGTCACAGTTTGTTCCTTCCCACAATTTCCTCATGGCCCATTATTCTGACATTTGAGTTATTTATGATAAATTAAGGTAAGCAAAGAGCCATCAAAGAACATCATCTCTTTGGTGGAAAGGAGATTTTCTGCTAAAGTTTGTCTTTTCCTAAACCTGTGTGATCATATAAAATTATAATTATTCATTTATTGTTTATTTTGTAAACTTTATTGTAAGACACAATTCTAGATTTTGGAAAACAAGTCTGTGCCAGGGTCACCAAGATGAATCCCCCTAGGGCTGGGGATTCACTAAGAGGGCTCATAATATTTAATATGTAGTTGTACTCATGGCTATCATTTATCATAACAGAAGAAAACAAAGCGATTTCATCAAAGGGAAGAGGTACACAGGGTGAAGTCAAAGGAAACCAGACTCAACATACAGAGAAAGTCCTCTTACAGTGGAGTCACTTGGAACACACTAAATTCCTACAGTAACAAGCTGTGACAATAACACAAAATGCTTTCTCCCAGGGAAACTCATTAGAGATTCAGTAACAAAGGTTTTTATTAGATGCAGCTCACACAGGCAATCTCTGCCTAACATGTATGAACATTTCAGACTCCCTGAAGGAAACAGGTGTTTGACATAAACTATATTGTTTGTACAGTTTAGGTTGAGTGAGCCATTCTTACCAGTTAGGGAACTGTGGGAACCCTCCTGCAACCCAGGTTTGCAAACATCAGAGTAGGGCCTACCTTCCAAGTGGCCTTTCGAAGACTAGTAGCTTCAGGCATGCTGAATTGTCTTTTCTGCAGAGTTGTATAAAATCTTTGTTCTGTTGGAACTTACTTTCTGGCATGTGTGTGTATAAATGGAGGAGGAGAGGCCAAAAAAAACACAGCAAAATATATTGAAAAAATAGTAGGCCTTCATAAAGCATATGATATCTACCGTGCACTGTTTTGAGCATTTTGCATACATTAACTCATTTAAGCTTTAGAATGATGCTTTGATATAGATACTATTATAATGATTCTTATTATGAAAAACTGAGGCACAGAGGGGTTGAGTAAATTTCCTAAGTCAAACAGCTGAGAAGTGGAATAAGGAATTCAATTTAAACAAAGAAACTAGAGTCTGTAATTTTTATCATTATGCCATTCCCCTTAATAACAAACAAGAAGATATCAAATGGTAAATTCCTAGGCTGAGAAGTAGAACAAGAGGCCATCAAAGAAAATGATTATAAGAGAAGGAACTGCAGTTGGTTGGCATCATTAGTTGCCTGTTCAGCTGCCTTTGCCTGCCCTCCCCCTTTCAGTGCTCACTGAGCTGAAGCCATAAAAACTATTTAGCGGAAAGATGGAAAAGTGGAGTCTATGATGACATCATTGAGTCATTTTAGAAATTATACTCAGAGCCAATCCTAACTGAGGACTTGTTATTAAGTGAAGTTATATATCATTCTTATGGTTTAAGCCACTTGAATAAAAAATTCTCTTACTTAGAGCTATAAACATTTGAATTGATATGGAAGATTATGTTAAATTAGGTGCTAAGAAAAAATCTCTCTTAGTAAATGACATGTAAGCTGAAACCTAAGTGATAAAAAGAGCTCACAACATAAAAATTATTTCAGGCAGAGAGAATAATGTAAAGTGGGGCATATTCTCAGTATGTATAAGAAACAAAACGAAGGCCAGAATTAATAGAGCACAATTCATGAGGAGACAGTGTAAGAAACTGAAGTGGTAAGTGACACCATCCTGGGTTGAGAGACTATGATAGGAACTTTGCATATTATCTTATTTGCAATTACAACCCACTGGAGAGTTTTAAGCTGGGAAATTAAGTGATATTCATGCTTTTAAAATCACTCTAACTTTGGAAGCTTGAAACTGGAGGAATGAGTTTGGAAGAAAAGACTAAATTTGGATGAAACTACAGTGTTCAAATAAAAGATTATGGCATGTTGGATTATGATGATAAAAGTACAGGGTAAGATAAGTGGATAGACTTAGTAGATCTTTTGTGTATATGGTCACTAAGTCTTGATATCAATAGTGTCTTTTTCATTTAATTGCCTTTCTTTTAAACTGGTTTGTAGAGTTTCTTTATTCTGGATACAAGTCCTTTTTCATCAATATGTATTGCAAATGTCATCCCTCTTCCTTGGAATAATATTTTTTTCTTTGCATGCACACACTCAAACACATGCAAACACACACACAGCCAAATGGCTAACCATGTGAAATGTGCTCAACATCATTAACATCAGAGAAATGAAATGAATAAGCCTGGAAATATAAAAACCGTGGAGATTCTCAGTCTTGTTCTTACAATAAGAAAAAGGTGAACAAAATAAAAATTAGTGAATTTTTTTGGTATCTATCAGAGAAATGAGGTTGCAGAAATCTGGAAAAGAAAGTACCCACAGAGATACACAACTGAGAGCTGGTAGGAAAAATTAAGTGGTAATTTAGAGGAACTGTGGCAGTAAAAAACTCCTGGGGGGTCACAGGCATAGGAGGCCACCACACACTGGTGAGGTTTACCTCCAGGGACCCCTTCCAAGTTTTCAGGATGAAAGGTAGGCTCAATATGCTGTCAGGAGGAGAGGAATATAGTCATTGTGAAATCATACCCAGGACATTTCCCATACCAAAGAACTACGCTTCAAGAGAAAAGACTTTACCACAGCCCCATCTCAACATGTAAAGGAGCTTTACTTCCACTCAGGACTTCTCTGACCTCCTATCTCATCTAAGGTGAGAAGAGGTTATTCCAATGGAGAAACACTTGTGAAGGCTGCATCCCAGGCACAGGTCTATAAAAAGACTAGGTTTTAATCATAAGATTATACAACGGTTCCTCTCCCTCACACTTTACCACCACCAAAAAGGGCCCCAGTACAGTAGAAGTAGTGGATTACAGATTACAAGGTTGAAAGAGGCTGACCCTCTCTGAAGGGGAGCACTTACAGAAGCCAAAATCTAAATTGCAAACAAAAAGAAGAACACTAGATAAATTTGAAGCCTTTAGCAAATATTCATGCAGCAAACATTAAACAAAATACAACTATCATCCAGAGGAATATAAATCCAAATAACAATTACTTGTTTACTTCAGATCCTATCACCCAATGTAGCCTGTCTTACAAAAACATGTAAGACAAGAAGACAAGAAGAGTCAGAAGATATCAGCAGGCATCAGAAACTGACTCAAATATAATATAGATGTTAGCATTATAAAGCATGGATTTAAAAGAACTGTGATCAATATGTTAAAAACTCTAATGGAAAACAGAGACAACATGGGATAAAAGAATGATAATACAGGCAGAAAGATGGAAATTTTAGGAAACAATCAAAACGAAATGTTAGAAAACACAAAAATTATAACAAATGAAGAATTCCATTGATAGGCTCATCAGCAGACTACATGTGGCCAAGGAAAAAATCCTTGAGCTTGAAGAAAGTATTCAAACTGAAATGGCTCATTGATATAACCATGATTTAAACAATCAATTTGTCTAATACTTTTATAAAATATTCCACCCACAAACAGCAAAAAAAAAAAATTCTTCACAGGTTTACATGGAACAGTTACCAAGATAGACCACATTGTGTGCAATAAAACTTCTGGAAAAAAAATCTATATAAAGCTAGATTTGGCAATGAATTTTTAAACACAAGACAAATAGCACAATCCATAAAAGAATAAAATGATAATTCTACTTTATTATAAATAAATTTTATACCATGCAATAGGTACTAATAAGAGAATCCAAAAAAAAAATTGAGACCATAGAAAAATATTTGCATAACACATATTTGAAAAAAGGACTTATATGCAAATTATATAAAGAAATCTTAAAATTCACCAATATGAAACTGTGCTGACAGTCTGGAGCCTGGAGCCTGCTTCTGATTCTGTGTCTCCCTCTCTTTTTGCCCCCCCCCCCCCCGCTCACGCTCTGTCTCTCCCTGACTCTCACAAATAAATAAATGTTAAAAAATATATATATAGCATTGTACACTTATAAAAATGGCTAAAATCCTAAAACCTGAGAATACAAATTGCTGACAAGGACATGAAACAACAGGAATTCTCACCCTTATTTTGTGGAAATGAAAAAGGTATAGCCACTTTGGAAGAGAATTTAGCAGTTTTTCTTGCAAAGCTAAACATAGCCTTACCATATTATTCAGCAGTTATGCTCCATCTGATTTTGAAAATAATGGCCACCCAAAGCATGCATGTGAATGTTTATATCATCTTTATTCATTATCACCAAACACTGAGAGCAACTGAAATGTTCTTTAATAGGTGAATGGATAAACAAACTGTGGTACATCTATACCATGGAATACTATTCAGTGATAAAAAAAAAAAAAAGCTATCAAGCTTCCAAAAAATACAGATGAACCTCAAATGCATACTAAGTAAAACGGACAGTCTGAGAAAGCCACATATTGTTATGATTCCAATTTTGTGACAATTTGGAAAAAGCAGCTATATAGATAGCATACAGATAAGAGGTTTCTGGGTCTTTGCAGGTGAGACAGTGTTGAATAGCTAAAATTCAGGGGAGCTTTTAGGGCAGTGAAACTATACTGCTTATCTCATAAGGGACTTTACAATTCCTAGAACTTTACAGTACAAAGAGTGGATCTTAAGGTATACAATTTAAAAAGAAAGTTATTTAGGAGCTAGGGACTCCCAGAATAGAATTCAGATGTGACAAAGGAATATAACTATTACAAATGTATGAAACAAACTCACTAGGAGTGTTGAGGCAAGCAACACTTGTTAAGGCAACCTTAAATAATTTTTAAGGTTAGTGGAATCTGTAAGAATATAAACAAAATAGCCTGTACATAAGGTTTATACTCCGATTTATAAGTTGTTCCCCATGGAGGTATGAGTCATCAATTCTGAGACCACTATATATGTATACAGGAATATAAATATAAAGTAAATGCATGATGGAAAGAAGAAACAACATACTTCATATACAAGTAAGGGGGGAAGCTAGAATGGTCTATATAGTAACAGATTAGAGTTAATGACATCAGTATGAATTCATATTTAGTTAATAGAGATACAGGTGATTACATGTAGAAACGTTTGTCATGGTCATTGTATATACATGGGATATGCATACATCTCTTTGCTCTATTAGTTGATAAGGCCTGGTACTAAGAACACCCTAGGAGCAGTAAAAACATAGAATACCTAAATATTGGTTTCTCATACCACTAATACCAATAAATGGAACCAAGACTCCTTGCAGAAAGGACTGTCTGAGACTTTAGCAGGAAATACATAACACAAGCCTATGCATATTATAATACCAGAAAATAAAGTACTAAACACACACACACACACACACACACACACACACACCCCGATAGGGTATTAAATAGGATACCAGAAACAAATGAAAGAGCTCCATTAGGAGCTGTTCCAAAGCTGGAACAATTTGAGCAAAAAAATATTTAGTGTTGCATTGTACACAAAAATATAAAATAAATATTCATGAGTCCATATTGATATCAATGACTGAGTAAATAAGGAAATGAGACGAATAAAGAAATCTCCTTCCTTAAGTACAGCCTGAGCACAGTGAATTCCTTCCAATGAGAATGATATGGGAAAAAGGAAGGAGAGTCTATTTACAGTGGAGAAACCTGATAAACACCACCTCAACCAGGCAATCAAGGTTAACATCAACAGTGATTAGTCATGTTGATAATACATGTGCTTGATACTATGTGATGAGAATGGCACTTTAACTATGTGATCTTCCTTTCCAAACCATATACTCGCAGTCTACTATTCTAATAATGAGATAATTAGTAAGCAAGTATCAATAAAGAAACATTCTAGAAAATACTGACCCATAATCCACACATTCTCAAGATCATCAAAAATAAGAAAAGCCTAAAAAATAGTTTCATCCAAGAGTTGACTAAAAAGACATGAATACTAAATGTAATGTGGTATGATGACCCAGCCATTTCAATCCTAGTTATATGACAGAAGAAATGAGATCTGACGTCTCTCTCAAAGCTATAAAATAATGTTTATGGGGTGCCTGGGTGGTTTAGTCGGTTAAGCATCCGACTCAGGATTTTGGCTCAGGTCATGATCTCATGGTTCATGAGAGGCTAACAGTGCAGAGCTTGCTTGGGATTCTCTCCCTCTCTCTCTGCTCCTCTCCTGCTCTCTTTCTCTCAGAATAAATAAATAAACTTAAAAAGTAGTGTTATGGACACTTAATTCATAACAGGACAAACTGGAAACAAAAGTCAACAAAAGTATAATAGCAAACTATTTTATTCTCATGATGGAATAGTCCACAGTAATAAGGCAGAATGAAATATATATTATACAGGTAAAACCATGGATAAGACTCAAAAACATTATGTTAAGGGAAAGAAGCCTGATAAAAAGCAGTGCATATGGTATGATTCCATTTACTGAAAATTTGAGAGCAGGCAGAACAAATCTATTTCAAGTCATAATTGACTTGAATAGTGACTTCTCTGAAGTGAGAGGTTTTCTTGATGGGAAAGTACACTGGGCTATCATGATGTAGAAGGTGAATCCATGAATATATACATATACAAAATACATTTAAGCATTATTTTGATATGTATGTTATAGAAAGCAAATTATACCTCAATTTAAAAGAAAATAATTACTTTTTCTCTTTTTTAAATTAAACAACTGGGGGCATACTGGAGACATTTGCTGAATTGCTGAAGACCTGAAAAAGAGTATGTTTGTGATGGAAATCAAGATATTCTTTGATGACACCAAGTTTTAAGTTTCAGACACCTATGAGATACCACTGTAGTCGTGATGTTATTATAAATCTGGAAGTCCTGGATGACATAAGGACTGCAGAAGCAACAAAATAGCTTCTGCAGGAGGAGTTTTACCTAGATGATGAATATTTTCTGTTCTGGGTTTGTATTAGGAACTATAACATAACCGGGATAAAATTTTACTCTTTAGCATAATTACCCTTGTTGGTGCAAAACAGGTTAGTGCCTCGGTTTGTGTCTAATACACATCAGACTCCCCATATTCTGTGGTCCATGGGTAAGGGTTTATGCCTTTCTACCTACAGCACAATTACCTTCATTTCCAATTTGTTACCCTCTCCTGAGGAGCACTCTATAGATGAAAGGTGATGATAGATAGATAGATAGATAGATAGATAGATAGATGATAGAGTTATAGGTAGGATATGGCAAAATATTTTTCTCATATATTCATCTTGAATGAGCCTCTATATTATTTTTAAAAATAAATTATCAAAAGAAAAATAATGTATTTTTCAGAGGATATGACATTCCAAAATTTCAGTAAACAATTTAATTATATATTTGTATGTATCTTTCAATTCCGTCTTAAAAATAGAAATATTTCATGACATAACTAGGATTATTGTATACAATATGGGTGTTTATATTAGATTTTTTCTCTTTTGTTTCTGTTTTTGTATCAAGTGTTATTAAAACTAATGTAGTGATAAACTTCCTGGTCTATGTGGGAGATAAATTTCAAACACTACAGAAATATGCAAGACAGAATTTTGCTTTTCACTCTAACATATTTACTAAATTAAACATTGTCTTTATTAATGTCAGGCTTAAGTCTACTTTGTTAAATTATGGTATGTTCAAATGCATCAATAAAAGTTCTTTTATATGGGTAGCAACCATGTTTCTATACTTCCTGTCTAGACAACTGCACCAGGCTTCTTGGAATCAATGGTTTATTATTTACAGAGAAGCTGAAATATCAATCTTTCTATAATCCACATTGGTCTTCTCAAAACATCCCAGTATTTTCTTATCACACATAAAATAAAGCCAAGAGTGTATTATGGCCCACGGATTATCTGAGCAATCAGGATCTCTCACTTTTCCCACTACAGCTCCTAGATTCCTTGATTGTCACTACACTGCAGTGACACTGCCACACTTCTGCGTTTTTCAGAATGCAACCATCCATGCTTTGGCCTCAGAGACTTTCTGCTTCCTTGGTCTGGAACACAGTTCTAGCTATACTTGTTGTATTTCCTCGCTTCATTCATGCCTGTGTACAAATAATACCTTATCAGGAAGTTCTTTCTTACCTGTCTATTTGATTTAAAACAGCTACCACTCTCTATTCCTTACTATGCCTAATTTTTCCTAACAGCATTTAAACCTGAGAGCATTGGTTTCCTATTATCACTATAACAATCACTATAACAAGTGGCTTAGAACAACATATATTAATTATCTTACAATTTTAGATGTCAGAATTCTGAAATAAATATCACTGGACCAAAATCAAGGTGTTAGCAGGCCTGCATTCCTTCTGGAGACTCTAGGAGAGAATCCATGCTTCCCTTCCCCCCCCCCCCCCCCCCCCCGTAATCTAGGACAATGTCATCATCTCAAAATAATTTAATCATAAATGAAACTTGCCTTTTATGGTTTATGGTAACATAGTCGCAGGTTCCAGGGATTAGCACACAGACATTTTTTCGGGGGCAAAGGGAAAATTATTCAGCTTTACACATTGATACAAATAGACTACATTTATTTGTTTGTTTTTTTTTTTTTTACTTTCTGTTGCTCCCAATGACGTGTAAGCTCCACAAGAACAAAGACTATATGCTATATCGATTACTCTATCATCTCCTAGTAAAATGTCTGACATGCAGTAGGTGCTCAGTATAAAACTATAAAATGCAGTTTGTGAAAACTTATATCCTGAAATTAAGCTCTTAGTACACTTCCTAAGAACTTAAGTAACCAAAGAGAAAAAGATGGATTGTAGTCTATCAACGTATGCTTACTTACCCACAAATTGTCCGTGCTCTGGAAGGGAGGCAGATGAGAATGGAGATAAATGGGAAACACTATCCCAGATTTTCCTATAATATGCTATAATTCACTGATAGGGATTTCTGTTTAGGACACAATGTGCTGTTTTCTTTATTATGCCTTCTGATACTGAAGCCATGCATTTAACTAAAAACACAATCTTTTCTGATCTCAGATTATCCCATTTCAGAGATAACATGTCATTCAAATTTCATTAGCAAACTCAAATCAGAAGTTTTAAAATTTATTACATAGCTTTTGGACTTCTTTCTCACAGTGAGTCAATTTCACAAGGGAATGTTTTTTCCAATCCTTCAGATTAGTTTGAATGACTGAATTAGATTTAGTTTTCTTTGGTGATTTTCTCTTTTTGAATTTCCTTCCACGAGGATCTAAGTTTTTGCGATATCGGGAACTAACATAAATCCCGTATGGTATTCTTCCACCTATATTTAAGGATACCAATCTCATATAAAGAGTAAGGGAAAAACATAGAATTAATATGATTAATTCCAATAAATTACTTTACAAGGAAAGAAGTCAGATTGTTTATTGGAGAGTAGTATAAGATCCATTAACACTCAGGTAATTTCATTATTGTGCACTTTTTTTTTTCTTTGTGTGTGTGTGTGATGATGCAAATTATCTCCCAACGTAGTACAATGCTCAAATTTAGATGCCATATGATAAAATCTCTACTTACTTGCCTGCTTTTTTACATCAAATATAAACTAAGAGTCAATTATTGAAAGGCTGGATTGTTACGTATCTTGAAACCCCTCACAACATCAATATTTGTCTTTTTATGGCCACCAACTGGCCCATGGTATCTTCGATTTCCTGGTCCTTTATGCTGTATGATGTTGGTGAAATTCTACTGAGTCAAAAATTTGTTTAATCTACCTTCAGTATAGAGGGGAGCTCAGTTAAAAAGCAAAAACAATGAACAAAATATCTGTAAATGATTCTAATGGACAATGATATTCCTTGTTTTCCAGAGCTGAGATGGATTTTTCTGTATTCTTTATTCCTTATTTCAAAAGGAATTTGAGAAGTAATTTAAATACACAGATTCCAATCATTTTAATTCTAAACCAAATAATTATTTCTTTTATGAAACTCTTACCTTCCATTAGTATTTCAAATGTGTTATGAGTTTAGAACTGATACTTACATGGTCATTTAAGGCAGAGGTCCATAATACGAAGGAGGGTGATATTGTCCCTTGGGGAATATTTGCAATCTCTGGAGACATTTTTGGTTGTCATAACTGGAAGAAGTGCTGTTTTCATCTAGAGCAGAAGCCAGGAATGCTGCTAAACATTCTACAGTGCACAGGGCAGGCGTCTACAATGAAAGAAATATCCAATCCTAAATATCAAGAGTGTAAAAATTGAAAAATCCTATTTAAAACAAAAAAGAAGTGGGTATACAATAGGTAATCAACCTAATTCCATGTGTGCAAGGTTTATTTCCAAGTGTTGACAGAAAAAAAATCCCTATATGACCATATTTTAATTCATTGTTGTTGGCAAAAACCAGGAACACAGATTTTTTTGCCACAGTTTATTATGCAAAAGAGTAGAGTTTTTTTTTTTTTTACAAAAAAGGTCAAAACAATGATGGATGTCTTTGTTCTATTTAAAAACTAACTGGGAGGTAATCAACCTCTGAAATTAGTGGGAATACACAATGATAAGATCTAGTAGGGACTAAGGGAAATATTGGCTGGTTCAGCCCAGTTTTTTTTTTTTTTCAAATCTTTGTTTTTGTTTAAAGATTCCCTAATGAGAAGTAGAAAATTCAATTAAAACACTCAAAACTGAGTAGAACAATAAGGAAAAATCCCATACAGTATTAGAATAAAGTTCCATCTTCAGTTATGGGCCATTATCTGCTCATCAAGGATATAAACATCAGCTTCTTCAGGTAAACCCCTACCTACTCAGGAGCATGCATTAACCCCTCAAACATGACAATGCTTAAATTGTCAATTAGGCCTAATGCCCATTTTTTATTTCATTTTTCTATTTCATTTTACTTCTAGTAAACCTCTTCCCACAGAGGCCATGATGTTACTTTCCCTATAAAAATGCCTCATATTAAAATATGCAAGTAAATACTAAAAATATGATATGCTACTTTTCATAGTCTCCTACAACACTATTAGAAAAACCACCACTGACTTTCATTAACCATTTAACCACACTTACTCCTACTCAAGGGGTTCAAAATCAGTGTTCCTACACCATTAATAATACTCATACTCAATACTCATGAAAGTCCCATCATGGATTCCAAGAATTATCACTTGAAATTTATTTAATGAAATTAATAAAAAATATTATATTCGAAAAATTCAGTAACAAGTGAAAAAAATCAATTGTTTACAATACATGCAAAATATCCTTTCCTGAGTGAAATATATGAATTAGAATTAGTACATGTTGCCATCAGACGTACATTGTGTCCATTAATGATATAACTTGAATGTTATTTGGGAAAATGGGTTCTACAATGAAGAAGAACAAAAAGAAGAAAAGAAGGTGAAACAGAGAAGAAGAAATGGAGGAAGAAGCAAGGGAAGCAAAGAGGGAGGAAAAGAAGAAAGAGGTCTTAATAGGTTTAGCTTTTCTTGTATACCCAATTGTTTTTTAACTTAAATGCCCAATCTGGAGTCATCTATCATCAAATATCTAAAGATGTGACACTATCTTTTCCATGACTAGCGGAGAAATTTACCATTGATATAGATTGCCCTTCTTTGACAGAATGTAGGCATTTGTGACGATGAGGTCAGTTCCCAACATTTTCCATATTACCCTAAATATGAAAACTGCTTAATTTCTCCTTCTATTGTTTTACATTTACATTTTACTTTTTTACATGTTCATCTTTACATTTTATTTACTTTCAAGATTAAGCTGAACTTTCTGCCCAGAGCTTCTCTTTGTCTCATTCCCTGTCTCTCCCCATCTCTCTTGCAAGAAGACACATTTTCCACAATCTACTCCCTAGAGTCCAAAGCCTTGCATTCCCCACAGTAGCCATCTACAGCTTATTTCAAACAATCATCCTCTTTAATTTTTTTTAGAAGAAATCTGAGTAGTTTTCTTCTTCATTCGCTACTACTTTTGCAATTATGTCTCGGTTCTTAATTCCTTCAGTCTTTAGATTTGATATATCAGAAGAATTTTAACACTTTTAGTTCCCAATTTTTCCTAACTGGAATTCACAACAATAAATTACTGAATTGAGGATACAATTGCCGTTCACCCTAAAGCTGTAAGGAAACCTATGTCTAACGTGGGCTCTGGTGTACAATTGTGAACATGAATATCCAAAGCCTTGATAAAAAGTGTCTCAAAATGAAAGTACTATAAACACCCCTATGCCCACACTCTTTCATACAGAAGCAGAAACTTTGTTACGATTCATTTCTGCATGGTGTATATCTACCTTCTTTATGAAAGTTTATCTGTGTTTTAAAATTTCTACCTCTTTCTTAACTTGGTTCCTTTCTTCTTCTACCACATGTAGGTTAAAAGAATTTGTTGGATCCTCTTTTCTCTTTCTATTCCAGAATTTTTGTCTTGACCACAAGATCAAAATTTGTTTTTAAGTTGATCCTATATATCTTCCGGAGTTTCTGATGTTCTTTTTTCAAAGTGTGAACTTTACTTTTTGTTCACATACCCAATTCTGAAGACTTTAAAAAAAAAAAAAAACCCTGCTAACTGTGATTTTCCTTTTGCCTCCTGACAAATCTAATTCTTTGAGGTAAAGTGTTCCAAAAACAGGTCTTCAAACTTCTTCCCTGATGTTTAGCCTTGTGATAATTCCAATTTTTTTCTTCATCTCAATGTAAAGGGTATACATATTATGTTTGCCACTTCTTTTATCTGTTTATTTATTAAATGTCAACCTTTCTCAAATACATTATGTTTGAAAGCATATTTTGGATCTTACATATATATGAGCATATTGAAGGCTTGGTGCCATTCCAGCTTCCTAGCTTTCACTATGCAAAAGAATAAAAAATCAACCATATCTGACTAGTGAAAAATACATCACTCATCAATTCAAATGCTTCCCCATGTAAACTGTAAATCCTCGAATTGAGATTGCCTTGGTCACTAAAATTATTCAATTTCCTGCCAAACAGGGTTCCTGCTTGGGGAAAAAATGTACTACATGTGCAGATCTGTATTCAGTGTGGAGTTTCTGCCTACAGCTGATTGTAACCGCATGATTCTGTCCTAATTTTAAACCTGAAACTTTTAAAAAAATTTTTACTTATTTTGGAAACTCTAGGTGTAATTTTGTCGAAAATGATTTATCTTGCTCTGGGAGATTTCATTCCCATAAATTATAATGTTTTATGCATACACTGGTTGCAAGTTGATGATATTCAGCAAATATTATAGTCAGATGGAAAGAAACAGATGGTCACGATACAACATTGATAAAGGCAACCCCACCAGGTTGTGGTAGACAGACCCTTTGATAATTCTATGTTCACACCCTGTATAATTCCTCCCATTGAGTGTGGGTGGGATCTGTAACTTGCTTCTAACCAACTGAATATGGCAAAGGTGATGGAAAGTCATCTTCATGATTAGGTTATGCTATATGGTCCTCAGATACCACTTGTCTGATCACATTATGCTATATAAGCTCCTGTCTAAGCTGACTGAAAAGAGACTCTTCTTGCCAGCTCACTGAAATATGCTTTAAGAAAGTCCTCATTATAAGGAATGAATAGAACCCTCTAAGAACTGGGGGTGGCCTCTAGGATCTGAGTGTGCTCTCCAGCCGGAAGAAAATGCTGGATCCCCCAGTCATACAACTGCCAAGAAAGAATTCTGCCCAACAACCTGAATAGGCTTAAAATGAGGTCCCCTTAGTCAAGTCTCCAGATGAGAAAGCAACTAAATGAAAACTTTGATTGTGGCCTTGGGACACCCTAAGCAGAAGATGCAGATTAGCTGTGTCTAGAATCATTACTTATGGGACTGTGAAATAATAAATGAAAGTTGCTTTAAGCTACATAATTTGCAGTAATTTGTTATACAACAACAGTAAAATGCCTTTACACCATATTCCTGAGAATAGTATGTTTTAGGGAGACCACCAAAAACTGCAGTTATTTGGCTTTAACCTTTGAATGGCTTCCTTCTGGAGAACTGGACTGGGAAATATATAATCTGGAAGTCCCCTTTCATTAAAACCAGAGGCCCACACTGGTACTATCTTCATCCAAAATGTGGCCAATGTTTTACCATCATTCTGATCATATAGGCAGTGAGTTCTAAGATGTGGAAGCCACAAGAGAAAAAAGGGAAAGAAAAAAAAAAACACCTAAAAAAGGAAAAGCCTTTTTACACATACAAAAATGTTTTGTATTTTTAGGTCTTCCACCAATGCCTTAGCTCCTTATCACTATGAGTCAATTTTCTTATGTCCTTGTCTCATACTGGAATGTAAACATAGTAAATCATAAACACCAGGTATGATGGCAGAAATGTAATCTAATATAACAGTAACTATAATAAGTGAATAACATAACAGTTTCTCAAATTTGGTTTAAGTTTATTATTTATTTTGAAAGAGAGTATGTGCACGTGTGTGAGCAGGGTAGGGGAGAGAGAGGGAGAGAGAGAATCCCAAGCAGGCTCCATGCTAACAGCATGGAGCCCAATGCAAGGCTCAAGCCCATGAACCGTGAGATAATGGCCTGAGCTGAAATCAAGGGTAGGGTACTTAACCGGCTGAGCCAGGCATCCCACAAATTAGATTTTTTAAAGATTCGACATTATGATATCTAAGAGACATATTTAAATAAATGAATAAAAACACCCATACAAAAATACAAGACAAATATTAACAACAACAAGGAGAAAAATGTAGTAGTTTTAAGAGAAGAAGTATAACTGTGAGATGAAAAACATTATAAGGAATAAAGATACAAATTACCTACTGGTATAAGTAACAATAAATCAAAAAGATCATGAACATATATACTTAACAAAATAGGCTCAAAGTATACAATGCTACCCATGATAAAACTATTAATAGAATAAATAGTTCAATCAATATAGTTTGAGGTTTATATTAGGTACTGATTGGTCAAGCAGTGCTTAGTGAAATTAAATACACACATACCCTATGATTTAGTAATTCTGGACACACACCCATGCAAACAAAAGAAAAAAAAAGAAAGTGTGTGTGTGTGTGTGTGTGTGTGTGTGTGTATGTTTGTAATTATTTTTTAGGAGTCCAGCATTAAAAAGAAATTTTCTTATAAAAAGAAATTTAAAAATTATGTCTGATTTATCACTGTTTTGAATAAGTATAGCATAAGAAACTTTTTAAGTTTTTTTTAATTGCAGCATAATTAACATACAGTGTTATATTAGTTTTAGGGGTACAGTATAATGATTCTACAATTCTATACATTACACAGTGCTCATCGTGATGAGCATATTCTTAACCCCTTCACCTATATATTTCACCCATTTCCACACCCACCTCCCCTCCAATAACCACCAGTTTGTTCCATATATTTAAATCTGTTTTTTTGTCTCTTTTCTTTGATCATTTGTTTTGTTTCTTAAATTCCACCTATGAGCTAAATAATACAGTATTGGTGTTCCTCTGACTTATTTCACTTAGCATTATATCCTTTAGTCAGATCTATCCATGCTATTGCAAATGACAGGATTTTATTATTTTTTATGGCTGAGTAATATTCCATTACATATATATATATATATATATACATATACGTATATATATATATACATATATATGTATATATATATATACGTATATGTATATATATATACCACCTCTTCTTTACCCCATTCATCTACTGAGGGACACTTGGATGGTTTCTATAGTTTGCCTATTGTAAATAATGTTGCAGTAAACATAGGGGTTGGCATATAATTTTCATAACATTATCTTACAATCCTTTGTATTTCTGAGGTGTCTTGTTATTTCTACTCTTTCATTTCTGATTTTGTGTATTTGAGTCCTTTCTCTCTCTCGCTCTTGCTCTTGCTCTCTCTCTTGCTTTCTCCCTCTCTTTTTTTTTGATGAGCCTCATTAATGGTTTATCAATTTTGTTGAGCTTCTCAAATAACCATTTCCTGGTTTCATCAATGTTTTCTATTTTGTTGCTATTCTATTTTGTTGTTGTTGTTGTTGCTGTTTCCATTTCATTTATTTCTGCCTTATTATTATATTTCCTTCTACTGGTTTGGGATGTTGTTTCTTCTTCTTGTAACTCCTTTAGGTATAAGGCTAGGTTGTTTATTTGAAAATTTTCTTGCTTCTTGAGGTAGGCCTGCATGGCTGTAAACTGCTCTCTTAAACAGCTTTTTCTGCATCCGTTTTCATTTTCATTTGTCTCCATGTATTTTTTATTTCCTCTTTGATTTCTTGCTTTACTCATTCATTATTTCATAGCAGGCTATTTAACATCCATGTATTTGTGTTTTCCAGATTTTTTTCTTGTGTTTGATTTCTAGTTTCATAATATTGTGGTCAGAAATGATGCACATCATGACTTCAATCTTTTTGAATTTTTTGAGACTTGTTTTGTGGCCTAACTTGTGATCTATTCTGGAGAATGTTTCATATGCACTTGAAAAGAATGTGTATTCTGCTTTTTTTGGGATGGAGTGCTCTGAATATATCTGTTAGAGTCATCTGGTCCAATGTGTCATTCAAAGCCACTGTTTCCTTGTTGATTTTCTGTTTGGATAATCCACCCATTGATGTAAATGGAGAGTTAAAGTCCCCTACTATTATCGTATTGCATTTATTACTTCTTTTAAGTTTGTCAACTGGTGCTTCCATAATGGGTGCATAAATATTTACAATTGTTATATCTTCTTGTTGGATTTTTCCCTTTATTATTATGTAGTGTCTTTGTCTTTTGCTGTGGTCTTTGTTTTAAAGTCTATTTTTTTCCAATATAGGTGTCGCTACCTCAGCTTTCCTTTCACTTCCATTTGCATGATAAATGTTTTTACACCCCTTCTCTTCACTTTCAATTTGCATGTGTCTTTGGGTGTGAAATGAGTCCCTTGTAGGCAACATATAGATGGGTCTTCTTATCTATTCTGTAACCCTATGTCCATTTCTGTTCAAACTACATGCTGATGAGTATGTACTTATTGCAATTTTCTTACTTGTTTTATATTTGTTTTGTTTTGTTTTTTTAGTTTTCTTTGTTCCTTTCTTTTCTTGCTGTCTTCTATTGGTTTGCTGGCTTTCTGTAGTGATATACTTGGATTACTTTTCCCTATTTATGCATGCATACGACTATTTTTTTATTTGTGGTTACTGTTAGGATTATATATACTACCTTGTGCATATAACAGTCGATATTAATTCATTGATATGTTATATTTGCTTAAGTTAAAATTCATTCTAAAAGCACTAAATTTTTTTCCTCCCCTCCCACTATTTTAGGTATATGATGTTATACTTTACACCCTTTTATTTTTTGTGTGAATCCCTTGACTAAGTTTTATAGAATACTTAGTTTTACTGCTTTTGTGCTACCTACTTTTCTTACCCTTGCTGATGGTCTTTCCTTCTTACACACCGAGTCCCCCTTAACATTTTTTGTAAGGACAGTTTGGTAGTGATGAATTCCTCTAACTTTTGTTTGTCTAGGAAATTTTGTCTCTTCTATTCCGAATGACAGCATTGCTGGATGGAGTATTCTTGGCTGCAGGTTTTTCCTCTCACTCTTTGAATATATCATGCCACTCCCTTCTGGCCTGCAAAGTTTCTGCTGAAAAATCAGGTGATAGCCTTATGCAATTTCCCTTGTATGTAAGTATTTTCTCTTGCTGCTTTTAAAAATCTCTCTTTAACACTACTTTTTGCCATTTTAATTACTATGTGTCTTGGTGTAGACCTCCCTGAGTTGATCTTGTTGGGGTCTCTCTGTGCCTCCTGAATCTAGATATCTGCTTCGTTCCCCAGAATTGGGAGGTTTTCAGCTACTCTTCCTTAAAATAAATTTTCTGCTCCCTTTTCTCTCTCTTCTCCTTCTGAGATCCCTATTATGCAAATTTTATTATGCTTAATGGTGTCACTCAGTTCCCTTAATCTATTTTCATTCTTTATTAATCTCTTTCTTTCTCCTTTCAGCTTGATTGCTTTCCATTACTCTATTCTCCGTGCTACTAATTCATTCCTCTCCTTCCTCTAGTCTACTATTTATTCCACTAGTATATTTTTAATTTCAGTTATTGAGTTCATCTGTGACTGATTCTTTTTTATTTTTCCTACCTCATTGTTGAGGGTCTCACTGAGGTCCTCTACCCTTTTTCTCAAGTCCAGTGAGTATCGTTATGAGCATTACTTTAAATTCTCTATCAGGCATATTACTTATCTCCATTTCATCTAACTCACCTGCTGTGATTTTGTCCTGTTCTTTTATTTGGGATATATTCTTTCATGTCCTCATTTGACTAATTCTCTGCGTTTGTTTCCATGTTGGAAAAGTCAGATACATCTCCTACTCTTAAAAGTAGTAGTCCTAAGAAGAAATAATGTGCTGTCCTGAAACGCAATGTACCCTATTCACCAAAGCCTGGTACTTCAGGGGTTTCTGCTTATGTGTTGCATGTACACTACTGTTGTGGTTGAGCCTTCAGTCCAGGCATTTGCAATGGCTCTCTTTGTTTGGTATGGGCAGGGTTTAGTCCCTGTGTTATTAATGGGTCAGTCTTGGACCACCTTGGGCTAGAGTGGGGTCAGACCTGGAATATTCCAGAGCTTTGGTTGCACCAAACTGCAAAGTGTTCTTCCTGTGTTGTCCCATGGCTTTCATTGTGGGTGGGGCCTGCAGTCAAACCAGATGTCTGTCCAAGACCACAGCTGGAGCTGCAGTCAAACTGCTGTGCATGGTTATCTTTCCCTCTCCCTAGGGCAGAAGTCACTTTGGATTGGTACTGGCCCCTGTCAGGGTTGTTTGCACAATGTCACATTTGTGGCCCCATTTTGGATGTAGTTACGTCGAGGTCGGGTTGGAGGGGGCTAGTCCACAGAAAAGTGTAGTGGTGGATCATGCTGTCAGCAAGGTAGGTAAAAGTGTTCATGCTGTGCTGGTTCCCAAAAGTGTCTCTGTATCTAGGCTAGGGGTAAGGGAGAGATGTGGTACCTACAAACTTTTGCTCTTGGAGAAGTCTCCTAAAGATCCTTACACCTCCAGCACACCTCTGAGATTACACAAGGAGAAACAAATCTCCCTTTTGTATATCCTAGGCATTTTTCAAACTGCTGCTCTAATGCTGTATCTCAGTGGGGCAGTTTATTGTGCTATGTCTTCAAGGGTGGGGACTAAGTTTCCTCTCACCCTCTACTCTCCCAAGGTAGAGCCACTGATTTTTAAAGTGTTAGTTGTTAAGCCTCACTGATTACAAGATTTTGAGAACTTAAGTACCTCCAGTTCTCAAAGCCAAATGTTATAGAGACTTGTCTTCCCAGAACAAGTCCCTCATGCCTGGGGTGCCCAATGTGTGGTATGCTCCTCTCCATTCTCCATGCTTGTACTAGCCCTTCCTCCCATGGACAATCTTACAGGTTTTCTTGTTTCCCAACCATGTTTCTGTCCTTCCTATCATTTTCAGTGTGGCCTCTTCTCTACATTTAGCTATGGAGAGTCTGTTCTGCCAGCCTTTGGGTTGTTTCCTGGGTTATTTAAACTGATGTGGGTGTTATCTAGTTGCAGCCATGGGATGAGGTGAGTTTAAGATCCTCCTACTCTGTCATCTTTCCCAGAAGTCCTACCTTCTGTCTAGAACATAAAACTTTTTAAATGAAAGTTGTTTCTGATAATTTTGCCAAGCAAGAAGGATAATCAGACAAAACTGTGTTTATATTCTTCCTTCATTCATCTAAAATAATTTAACTAAGACAAGTTCTTTTGAGTAAGTAAGTAAGAGAATGATTTAACTTTTCATCTTTCAGAACTAGACATAATTATATTTCAGTTTGTGATATTACTTATCCTTGTCCCTTTATACTTAGTAGATCATCAATCTAAAAAGGTGAGTTCCAGTTCCTCTAATAAATGTTTAAATGTAAAGAAGTTGCTAAAATAATTCTGGTGTCACAGAACTTGGAGAAATGAACCAGAAAGCCAGCTCTTGTGTTTAGGACAGAGCAGAAGGAGGAATAAAAGCTTTTTCTCGAGCATATCAGATGTGCTTAAAAGATGCCTAAAAGCCGATCACACTTCTATAATTTTGTTTATATGTATACATAACTGTGGGAAGCAGCAGTCAATTTGAGAGCCAAGAGGAATCATGATTATCATATCCACTGTCAAGTACATTAGTCTGCATAAAGGCAGCACAAGCAATGTGAGAGATGGTAGTATAAGAGGGCAGGGGTTGTGAAAGGAAGGGCACCATTGTTGCTTAAACCCTGACAGCAGGAGAATAAGAACTTTGGGAATTAAAATAACTTATTTCTTTGTATGCTAAACACACTAATCTTTGTTTAGAAGACATTTTGTTAAGAGCTTAATATTAATAGACCACATGAGTGGAGATTTAAAGAGGCTATTTTCAATTCTTCAGTTTTGCTCACTGCCATTGGAAATGTTATCTGCATTAGAATTTTTTTCAATATTAAAGCTTTTATTTCTGTGGTTTGCAAATATGAGGAGTATGTGATCCAATACCTCAAGAACTTTTAATCTAGGAAGAAAGGTAATGTATGTGTGCATGCAAATCTATCATTTATTATTCAGTTTGCAGCTACAAATAAATGTACATCAACAATAATAATTTAATAGGAGACAGAATATGTAATTCAATGCTAATATTTTTGAAGACACGAAACTGTATCTCAAGGAGGCAATGCCCTAGCAAAACCCATTATGTTCTTCCAAATCCAGCTTTGTGCCCTGGTAATTTTTGTTGTGACTACACAGCAGGACTGCATTACATGATATAGAACGGCCAAAGAATGTCACTTAAATTTCCATCAAAAAATACAAGAATATTCAGATATAAGGCATGGAGTCCTTTTGAACCTATTCAACTTGATTCTCTTCAAATATTAGAGTAAAAGAATAAAAATGTGGGCAAATCTCTAAAAGCAAATCAAATGGGGTGGGGCGGAAATAGAAGAGAGAGATTTGGGGAAGCTTAAAGTAGAGATACAAGATCATATGGAAAGATAAGCACATTCCCAAAAGCTGGAAAAGGAATAGAGGCTTGTTAGCAGATTATTCAAACCAGAATATTTTTAAGTACTGAATACTAGCAGAAAAGAAAAAGCTGGATAAGGGGAAACTTCAGAGAGACTTGGACTGAATACAGGAGTGTGAAGTGAGAAGAGGTTATGAAAACAGTTTCATTAACTGAAAGTCTGTCAACAGGACTTCATTACAGTGTCATTTATCACCTAGGCACATAACAGACAGCTTTCTTTAAATAAATAAAATTAACTACCTTCACAAAATAATACTGTTGGCACGGTATTGACACTTCTAGAATAATTATCTTTTCATTGGGGAATCAGTGTAATCAGCACTTGAGGGGTGTCAGTATAAAGCCACCTTCTCATTCAATGAAAGCTCATGAGCCACCATGCCTTTCCATGGAGCCCCAGTAAAGTATTCTAATTTGTGGACAAAACTTTTTGGTGAAACAAACTTATATTATAGTAGCAGAGAAAATGCAACTGAATACAAAAAGTAGCCAACCAGTCATTCTTTCTTAAATTAAACCAGATATATAAATATACCAGGTTACACAGGAAAAGCATATGCCAAGAAAGAGAAACACCAAGATAAATTAAAGAAACAAGCTCTTAAAGAAAAAGAAGAGAATCTGAAAATGATCTGCTTACAAATTAATGTACTCACTTCTATTGTAAAAAAAAAACTCACAACATGTAAAAATCTTACTCCCAACTTACATTTTTTCTGCCCTGTGAGAACTCTTAAAAGACTTTTTAAGTGGGAGGAAAATAATATAGACTAAAAACTTAGATCTACATAAAGAAAGGAAGAGTGTGGGAGAAAAAAGTAAATGAAATTTTTTTAATTGTTATTATTTTTAATTAACCTAAAGAGAACTGTTTGTTTGAGGTAATAGTATCAATGCGCTGGATGATTACAGCATATGAACAAGTGAAATGAATGATAGTGATGACTGAAGATATGTGTAGGAGAAATTGAGAATTATCTATATACTTATACTACTTATAAAGTGATAAAGTGTCATTTAAAGATAAACTAGATTAGTTAAAAATGTGTATTGCAAGAGAAAATCATTAACAAAATTTTTAGAAATAAGTATAATTGATATATTAAGGGAGCAGTTATAGTGGGATCAAATAAAAAAATTAACAGCAGAGAAGATATAAAATAGGGAAAACAAAAGAAATAAATTAATAGAAAAGAGAAACATGATAGATATTAATTACATCAATAATCATTTTAAATGTAAATCATATACATATATCAATTAAAAGTTAGAGATTGTCAGACTAGGAAAACAAAATAAGAGAGACCCAACTATATGTTGTGTACAAACCTACTTTAAATGTTAGCACTCATAAAGTTGAAAAGTAAAGAATGGAGAAAGATACATAAATCAAAAAGCTGTATTATCTATGATAATTTCAGATATAGCAGAATCCAAATCAGGAAGATCATCAGGGATATTGATATTACCTAATGATGAAAGAAAGAATCAATTCTCCAAGAAAGTATTTTAATTCTAAACGTGTATATACCTAAAAGGAGTGTCAAAATAGGTGAAGTAAAAATTGATAAAACATAGGAGAAACAGACAAATCCACTAGTACAGTTGAAACTTCAATGGTCCTCTTTCAGTAACTGACAAGTCAGTAGAATATACTTGACATGAACAGCACTTTAAACTACTGTACATAATTTATATCTATAGACTACTACATCCTACAATAGGAAACATACTCTTTTGAAGCTCACAAGTAGTCTATATCTATAGACTACTCTGTCCAACAGTAATAGAAAACATATTCTTTTGAAGCATTCAAAAAAAGACCACATTCTGGGACATAATACACACTTTAAGAAATTTAGAAGAATAGCTATCAAACAGTATGTTCTCAGACCACAAGAGAATTAACCTAGAAATCAATAATAACGGATAGCTAGAAAATGCCCAAATATTTGGAGATCCAACAACAGGTTTCTAAATAGCACGAGTCAAAGAAAAGTCTCAAGAGAATTTCCAAAGTATTCTGAAAGGAATAAAAACAAAAAGAGAACTTATCACAATTTGTGGGATGTAAAGAACACAGTACTTAGAGGGAAACTTTTGGCATTAAAGTCATATTCTGAAAGAGAAGAATGTTAGGAAAGATATTACCTAAGCCTCCAATTTACTACACTAGAGAAAACTCCAATATGACTGGTGTCCTCATTAGAGAAGAACAGACAAAGACACATAAGGGAGAAGGCCATGTAACCTAAGTGGAGGCAGACAGAGATTGGAGTGTTACATCTACCAGCTAAGGAAAGCCAAGGATTGCCTGCAGCAACAAAACTAAGAAGGAGGCATGAGACAGATTCTCTCCTAAAGCTTTAGAGAGAGTGTGGTTCTGCCAACACCTTGATTTCATACTTCTAGCCTCCAAAATGATGGTAAAATAAATTTCTCTTGTTTTTAAGTGGCCAGTTTGTGGTAATTTATTACAGCGGTCCTAGGAAGCAAATATAGATAGAGGAGCATACGATGGCAAGATGACATGAATACTAAATGTAGTTTGCTATCCTGGATGGAATTTTAGTATATAAGTGCTGCTGAAGCAAGGATTCCTGGATGGGATTTTAGAAGAGAAAAAAAAGATATGAGAAAAATACTGTGGGTGTAGGAATAATATATGGACTTAATAATGTATCACAAGAGATTCATTAATTGTGATAAATATACTACATTGTTGTAATATATCAATAACAGGGAAACAGGTTATAGGTATATGGAAATTCTTAATATTTGCAATAATTCTGTAAATTTAAAACTGCTCTAGAATTTTTTATAAAAAATCTCATGTACATATTAAAAAATAAGATTATAAGTGCACACACATAAGAATGGCAAAAAAAAGACTGATCATAAACAATTAATGCATTCTGAGATATTTGAGATATTATCACTTTCATGGAATATATTAGAATGAAAAATTACACAAATGAGAAAAGAAATAGCATTGGAAATTGTTTACATGACTAATAAAAAGAAAAGTTAAATGAGTCTTTTGAAAATATCTCCCAAAATTTAAAGCCAAAATACCTGAGAAAAAAGGTCAGACCTAGATTATTCTAGGGAGTTATAGGTGATTGCTAAAAACTGAATGTTTGTGTTTCCCCAAATTCATATGTTGAAACCTAACCCATAAAGTGACAGTGACGGTAGTAAGAGGTAAAACCTTGGAAGGCACTTAGGTCATGAAGGAGGGGCTCTCATAAATGAGATTAGTGACCTCAAAAAAGATATCACAGACAATGAACCTGCCCCTTCCACCACATAAGGACACTGTCCATGAAGTAGAAAGAGGGTTCTCACCAGAACCCAATCATGTTAGCACCTTACCTTGGATTTCCTAGTCTCCAGATGTAAATTTTTGCTGTATATAAACTACCCAATCTGTGGTCTTTTTATACAGCAGCTCAAAGAAACTAAGACAGTAACAGAGAAAGAGCAAAGAAAATCGATAGAAATTATCAAGTAAAAAATCAAAGAGAATTTCCAAGACAGGAAGAACACAAATTATTAGCATGAAGGGGCCATATTAGAACAAGGAGAACAAATGGGGCGGGGGGGGGGGGGGGGTGACAAGCAAACATCTCTCAACTTAGATATCATTTAAATTTCAAAACATTACAAGTAATTTTGTGGAAGCAGGTGGAAAAGGGGGAGAGTAGGGATGCTAGGGTATACACTAATGAAAAAAGATATCAGGGCAAGGAGGGAATTGGGCCCATGCCAACAGAAGGGCTCAGTATCAACCCATGGTTGCCTGACCTGCTTTTCTTGGTATGGGTGTTGACCATATAAACATGACTAATGGCAATTCGTGTACCTGTAGGTGACTACCTTCACTCAACACTCTCTTACCTCCTCACAGGCAGGTTGCAGAAGGTCTGAGACCTTTGAAACCCAGATTCTTCAAAGACTCCTTCTGGAACACCAAATGATTTAGAACTAACTGGGCAAGTAGGTTGAGAATCAGCCATTTCATAGAAAAGCTTTCTTTTGCTGTGTAAAATATTATAAAATTAATATAATAAGGGAGCACATGGGTGGCTCAGTTAAGTGTCTGACTTGATTTGGGCTCAGGTCATGATCTCACAGTTCATGAGATTAAGCCCCGTGTCAGGCTTGCACTGGCAGTGCAGAGCCTGCTTGGGATTCTCTCTCTCCCTCTCTTTTTACCTCTCCCCTGCTGTCTCTCTGGCTCTCTCGCTCTTTGTCTCTCAAAATAAATAAATAAACATTTAAAAAATTAATATAATAATATCCCAGTTAGCCCATGATAGCAAGAGAAAGTTAGGAAACAGTTATTGCTTAGATAGCTAGAAATAACATTAGGACAATGAGTTCTGGTTTTACGAATTATTTCAGATAGCTGAAATTAGGCTACATGGTAATATTTTAGAAACAATGCATCAGCAGGTAAATCAACAAATATCTTAGGAGTGTAGAATTATTCACATTATTGAATCCAAAGTGTACAATACACTGACAGCTATGTAAATTGGTTTGCACTAGACAGAAAAACCCATGAAAGAGATCTTTGGTCCACCACAGAAGAGCTATCACTAGAACCAATGTTGGGATTCCCTAAGTTATTATATGAGTGAACACTGAAAAAGGAAAAAAAAATAGAAAAAAGAAGGCAAAATACATCCAAGCTCAACTGAAAGAGTGCTCTGAATATCAGAATGGCTAAAATTAACAACTCAGGCAACAACAGATGTTGGTGTGGATGGGGAGTAAGAGGAACCCTTTTGCACTGCTGATGGGAATGCAAACTGGTGCAGCCACTCTGGAAGACACTATGGAGGCTCCTCAAAAAATTAAAAATAGAACTACCCTACAACCCAGCAATTGCACTACTAGGTATTTATACACAGGATACAGGAATGCTGTTTCGAAGGGGCACATACACCCCAATGTTTATAGCAGCACTATCGGCAATAGCCAAAGTATGGAAAGAACCCAAATATCCATTGACAGATGAATGGATAAAGACGTGGTATATATTAATCAATGGAAAGTTACTCAGTGATTAAAAAAGAATGAAATCTTTCCATTTGCAACAACGTGGGTGGAACTAGAGTTCCACTATGCTAAGCAAAGTAAGTCAGTCAGATAAAGACAAATATAATATGATTTTACTCATATGTAGAATTCAAGATACAAAACAGAGGAACATCTGTTCAGGGAAGGGAAGCAAAAATAATAGAAAAACAGAGAGGGAGAGGGATGCCTGGGTGGCTCAGTCAGTTAGGCATCCAACTTTGGCTCAGGTCACAATCTCGCAGTTGGTGAATTCGAGCCCTGCATCGGGTTCTGTGCTGACAGCTCAGAGCCTAGAGCCTGCTTCAGATTCTGTGTCTCCCTCTCTCTCTGACCCTCCCCCACTCATACTCTGTCACTCTCTCTCAAAAATAAATAAACATTAAAAAATTTTTTTTAAAAAACAGAAAGGGAGACAAACCGTAAGAGTCTCTTAAATACACAGAACAAACTGAGGGTTGCTGGAGGGATGTTGGGTCAGGGGGATGAGATAAATGGGCAAGAGACATTAAGGAGGCCACTTGCTGGGATGAGCACTGGGCGTTATATGTAAGTAATGAATCACTAAATTCTATTCCTGGAAAATATATATATATACATATACATATACACATATGTGTATATGTATATGTATATATATATATATATATATATATATATATATATATATATATATGGGCACCTAAAATGTATGCAATTTTAGAATCTTCAATGTGACATTTAAAAACAAATAAATACGCTGTTTAAAAAAACAAAGTCATGCATCTTGAAAGTGTCTTGAAGAAGATAATTATTTTGGAGTTAAAGAGAATAATGTCCTTGCCTAGCAGATGCAGCAAATATGCAGTATCAGAATCTGGATTGTATATAAAACTTTCTCATCTTTTGTTTCAGACTGTAATTGTCTTTGTGCTCTGCAATTAAAAGCCTTGGACCTATAATGGATAACACATGTGGCTGGAAGCCCTGAGGATAAGAATCAGACCACGATCTTATTGTAACATCACACTGATCTATGCAAAGGATTAGAGCTAGCCCTGAGGATTTTGCCATCCATTTAACTGAAATAATTTAGGCCTAAAATATTATTTCTAAAGCAAATGGTTGGAACTACGATCAAAGTTAAAACTTGAAAATTTCAGTTTCCTGTCTAAGCCCTTAAGGCTTCTTGGGGCCAATTCTACTATTTGCACTTTCTGTTCTACATGGAAATTGAAAATACTTTCACACAGACAATGATTAGAAGAAGGCTTACTGAAACATTCACATCAGGATGGTGGACATTTGACATTAGTGACTCAAATTAGGCATCACGGGCTCTGACAACTTTAGTTGTCCTTAACAACTTCAGTGTTGAAGGACAACTTTAGAAAATATTTTGCCTCCAGGTTTATCTATATGTTTAAATTCCTGAGAATTCCAAATTTCTAACTAGATAAAAACAAGCAGTTTTTCTTTGGGATGACATTTCACATTACTTCTTTAATATCGCACATTAAAATAAGGATCTCACCTGTGCTACGAAATAGAATTGAGGTAAATGTGAGAATTATAAATGAGTCATATTTTCAATAAATTAAGGATACTTTTAAACGTATTCTTATTTTTACTAGCATTTAATATACTTAAGGCTCTAAATTTATCTGTGGCAGAAATAATTTTATCCATTTGGACTTGGTGAAAGGGGAAGAATTATTAAAAAGGAAAAATTTTGAAGTTGGAATGTTTGAAATCTGACTAGAAACTATGTAAACATGAGTAATTTTCCTAAAATATCTGAAAAACATTTTATGTGTAAAATGTGGATAAAAATGTCTACTTATAAAATATTTTTTGTAAAATGTTCAGCATAATCTCTAACATACTAAACATTTAATTAATGTTAGATATTTTATTCTAAAAGGAATAAAGATTTTAGAAACTTAAAAAAATTGTGACATTGGATTCGTGGAAATCTGATTTTATGCACAAAAATTAATAACAATTCTTTAGTACTAGACAATAAACCAGATGTTTGCCCTTTCTCTTATTTTTAATAGATACGCAATCACTCGAAAATAGTAAGTTGCCTCCTTCATTCAGATATTCATAACTATTAATGGCTCAGTTGTTAAAATAAATTGGAAGGACCCAAAAAATTTAAATAATAGCAGTGGTAGTGGCTATTCCAGTTTTGTTTCTATTTAACAGAAAAAAAGCCTGATTTTTCAAATAAAGCAAAATACTGCTATTAATTTGAGTAGGATTAAAAAAAATCATTTTGATAGGATGTGAAGCCCTATCTTTTAAGGAACGGTAGTAATTTTCTACTAATTTTTTATTTCATGCCATTTTCAGGTCTATTAAAATGTTTTCCTTTAATCTTTTTAAGTGTTCAAAATTTTTCAATTTTATATTTTACGTTTTTTTTAAATATAGTGTTGCATGCCATTTAATTTAATTTAATTTAATTTAATTTGATTTGATTTAATTTTGTTTTGTTTTAAATAAAGACAGACTGCCACAACAGCACCTCATTTGGATATGTCTGGAGTCTTGGAAGCTTTACTACCCTACCTTCGCCTACACATGACCTTGTGAGCTTGTTTGGAGGTGCTAGCAGGGGAGTGTAGCTACTCCTACAGGCTTGACCAAAGACTGATGCTCCTCTATCTAGGTCATTCTCTTCAACCAAGCATGCAGCTTCAGGAGGGAGGCACATGGAGTGGTGAGGGAGGAAGGAGACACCCACTTAGCCAGTCAGATCAGCCAAATCAACCTTGGTGATCAATGGGGTGACAGATGTCATAGCCAGATCACCCTCATATCCATATGTCCTTATATTTTTAATGACTGTGCATTTCTGCAACATCCCAACGGGATTATGGGTTCTTCTCCTAGATAGCTGAATGGCATTTACTAATTTTTTATTTAGAATAATTTTCTTTTACAATAACTATGTGGAAGTAATTCTATTTATCAGATTCCTCTGAGGAATAACACTGCCTTTGCTTGAAAAAGTGCTATAGGAATTGCTTGGCTTAAAAAGTGAGCCCCTCATGCAAAATTCACGCAACTCTTTCACCTAACGTGTGGTTTCAGAATGGTAAAATAAATATACTCTGCACAAGACAGAGAAGAATTTTGCTCTTATGATCCTAAAAAATGTAGACAAAAAAAGAAGAGTAAAGAGAAAGAGTAGAAAAAATGGTACAACAAAATAGAGCTCAGAGTGGATTGAAAGGCAAATGCTACCAGGTAGTCTGGAGCTGCTGATGGACATTTTAAAAAGAGCTATGCCTTAAAAACCTCTCAGAGTCCTTTGTGTTGCCATGATTCCCCTCCCTAACAAATCTTGAGAATGTCAGTCTACTCACAGATATTTGTGGAATGGGTATTTTGAAGAATTTGAGAATGTGACATATTTTGTTCTTGGATCAATATTTCGGTGAAACAAAATGGCTCACCATGACACCATAAACTAGTAAGACAAAACAAAAGATATTGGTAATTTGCAAAAGTTATGAGTGTGGATGCAAACTGATTATATTTAGTTAGATCTCTGAGGGCAAAGAGGTTCTGGTGACATGTGGACCACCTATGGTGTAGGATACCCTCAATTCTCTAATCATATGGACCTCTGGAATTGAGTCAGAAGTGCATTCTCACTATAATGAACGTACAAAATTTGACAAATTATGCAGTCAGTTTTATACAATCTAAACATTATTTTATATTTTCCATTTATAATTGGATACATTTAAATTTTTTTAATTATTGTAAAAGATGCATAACAAAAATACCATCTTAACTATTTTTAAATGTGTAGTTCAGTAGTGTTAAGTATACTCACATTGTTGTATAACAAGTCTTCAGAAAGACTTGTATAACAAGTCTTCTTCTTGCAAAACTAAAACCTGATACCCATTAAACAAGGATTCCCATTCCTCCCTCCCCCAGCCACTATTCTGCTTTCTATGAATTTGACTACTCTAGGTACCTGAAAGGAGTGGAATCATAAAATATTTGTCTTTTTTTGACTGGCTTAATTAACTTGGAATACGGTCCTCAAGGTTTATGCGTGTTGCAGCATGTGTCAGAATTTCCCTCCTTTTCAAAATCGAGTAATATTCCATTGCATGTATTTACCACATTTTACTTATCCATTCATCCATGAATGAACACTTGGATTGCTTCTAACTTTTGGCTATTGTGAATAATTCATCTCTGAGCATGGATCTACAAATAACTCTTTAAGACCCTACATTCAGTTCTTTGGTGTATATGCCCAAAAGTGGAATTGCTGGACTAAATAGCAATTCTATGTTTAACTTTTTATGGAGCTGCCATACTGTTTTCTGTCGTAGCTGTACAATTTTATATTCACGCTGACAGTCACAAGGGTTACATCCTCTACATCCTCACCAACGCTTGCTATTATCTGTATTTTTTATTGTAGTCATCCTTGAATATCATTTAATGACTTTAAGTCTATATGATATTTCAAACGTGTAATAAGTCATTATTTTTGACATATCTAAATATTCACATGTAAATATGTCCATCTATGTATCTATCTACCATGCATACATATACAATGCATATTTATATAGTATACATTTATGTATAGGTAGGTATAGATATGAGGATATAATGTAATATAACTATGATTTCATATATTGTATATATGCATACAATGCATATAAATTGCACAACTTATATGGATGGATGGATAAATAAGTATATAGGCTTGGTCTATTAAATCCATTTTTATGATTAGTTTTAATTGACCATTTGCATTTATAAATAATGCAATGAAATACAATATTCAATAACTACACCAAACTCTATTTCTAAGGATAGTGACACAGTCAAAACAAAACAAAACAAAAGCAAAGAAACACACAAAAAACTGAAGTCTTAGCTCTGACGCTTGTCTGTCATTCTGTACCACCACAAAAAAATTCAAACATAAAAGGCTAACTTCCATTAAAGATGGCAGATTGAATCTAAAATATAATGGGTTAAGAATATCCAAGGCATTTTGAATATTAAAATATATAGATTTGAAGACTTGTAATACTAAAATTATTGAAAGAATGTGGTAAGTTTGAAAGCTTAGATAAAAATCAAATGAACAGAAAAGAAAGCCTTGAAATAAATACATTCACATAGGGATATTAATTAACAAATAAGATGGCATTGAACCAATGGAGAAAAGACAATGTTTTCAACAAGTGTTATTGGACAATTGGGTGTACACATGGAAAAGGATGAATTTAAAAGTATGCTTTATACCATAAATTAAAATTTATTCCAGTTTAATTATATACACACATATGAAAATATCTTCTTGAAATTTGGCAATAAAAAAAGTTTAAAAGACAAAAAATTTACTCCTTTAGAGGGATATATTGATAAATCTCCTAATATAAAATTAAGTATTTTAATTTTTTACACACAAAAACTTCTGTTGATCAAAAACTCTATTAATGAAGAAAACTGCCAAACCATAGAGTGAGAAAATATAATACATGAAATTGATAAAGGGTTTTATTTAGAATAGATTTAAAAACATCAACGATTATAATTCCTTAAGTAAAATAACTACAATGAAAAAATGCAAAAAAGAGTTGAACAGGCTCTTAACAAAATGCAGAAATCTAAGTGGCTAGGACAAATATGAAAAAGGTGCCCAACTCTTTTAATAATTAGGGAATTAAAAATCATCTAATGAAATTGAGAATAATATATCCTGTTACATACACTACACTTGTTATCTATCCTACATAAATGTGTGCTTGTGCTTACCAGAGGTAGTTGTAAAAGCATGTTACTCACAACAGCTCTAAAGACAAAGTCAGTTGTCCTTATGAAAATGGATAAATAAATTGTGCCATTTGGAATATTGAGATACAATACATAAACTATATTCAACACAACATATATGAATCTTATAAACACAAGAATAGTTTATGATTCCATTCACTTAAGGTTCAAAAGTAGAAAAAAATAATTTTTGAAATGCAAACAGGTGGTATAACCATATCACTATAAAAATTACTATGCTATTACTCTCCAACAAAGACAGAGAACTGTGATAAGGTTGATGTGTAAAGAGGGCTTGAGATGCTGGATGTTATTATATGAGTGGAGAATAAATGTGTTGCCTTTATGATAAATAATTGACTTTTGTTCACTTATTCATAAGTGTGCTGTAATGCAAAATTATTTTTAAAAAGAAAATCTATATAGGAGGAATATTTCTCTTCTACTTTTCTATATAAACGATTACTATGTTTATGTTCCAAACTTCTATTCTGGAACAACAAATCCTGAACCTGTTTCATCATTGCCTTATGTGAATGTGTCCACCCAAAACTTTTATGTTGAATTACTGTATTGATAAAAGAGACACCACAGAGCTCCCTACATGCTGGCACCCTGAACTTGAACTTCTAGTCTCCACAACATTGAGGAATTAATTTCTGTTAGTAAGACACCCAGTATGTCATGTTTTCCCCCCAGCTTTATTGAGGTATAATTAAAATTGAAATTTTAAGATATTTAAAGTATGTATCAGGACGCCTGGGTGGCTCAGTCGGTTAAGCATCCAACTTCGACCCACGTCATGATCTCATGGTTAGTGAGTTCGAGCCCCGGGTCAGGCTCTGTGCTGACAGCTTGGAGCCTGGAGCCTGCTTCAGATTCTGTGTCTCCCTCTCTCTGTGCCCCTCCCCAGCTCATGCTTGCACTCTGTCTCTGTCAAAAATAAATAAACAAAATAAAAAAAAATTTTTAATTAAAATATGTACCATGATGATTTGATATATGTATATGTTGCCAAAGGATTCCTACCATGTAGCTAATTAATACATCTGTTGTATCAAATATTTATCTTTTTATGATAAATATTTAAGTTCTGCTCCCTTACTAGATCTCAACTATACAGTACAGTGTTATCAACTATAGTCATCATGTTATATATTAGATCCTTAGAACTTATGCATCTTATAGATGAAAGTCTACAATCTTTTACCAAAATATCCCTATTTCCCCAAACTCTCAGTTCCTGGTAGTCACTTTCTTACTTTGTTTCTATGGGTCCGACTTGGTTTTGTTTTCTGGTGTTTTTACATTCCACATATAAGTGACACCATGTGATATTTGTCTTTGTCTGTTTGGCTTTTTTCACCCAGCATAATTAATCCCTCGAGTTTCATCAACGCTTCTGAAAATGGCATGATTTCCTACTTTCTCAGGGCTAAATAATATCGCGTTGTGTGGATACACCAAACCTTCTTTTTCCATTCATCAGTTGATGGACACTTATGCTGTTTTCGTATCTTGGCTACTATGAATAATGCTGCAGTCAACATGGAAGTGTAGGTATCCTTCTGACATTCTATTTTCATTTCCTTTGTATATATACCCAGAAATGGAACTGTTGGCCCAAATGTTGGTTCTATTTTTTTTAACATTTGTTTACTTTTGAGCAAGAGAGAGAGAGACAGAGAGGGAGGGAGAGACAGAAGGGGAGCAGCAGAGAGAGAGGGAAAGGATCTCAGGTAGGCTCTGGGCTGACAGTAGCGAGCCTGATGCAGGGCTCCAACCCACGAACACGAACTGTGAGATCATGACCTGAGCCAAGGTCATTTGCTCAACCAACTGAGCCACGCATGTGCCCCTTTTTAAAAAATAATGTTTTTAATTTTGTATTTATTTTTAGCCATTGGAATTTTGATTGGGATTGCATTGAATCTATAGATCACTTGGGGTACTATGGAAATTTCAAAAATATTAACTCTTCCAATTCATAAGTATGAAGTATTTTTCCATTTATGTCTTTTAATTTTTTTGTTTGTGTCTTTCAAATTTCTTTTATCAATGTCTTATAGTTTTCGGTGCACAGGTTTTTACCTCCTAGATTAAATTTATTCCTAAGTATTTGATTACATTTTCTGCGATTGTAAATAGGATTGTTTTCTTAATTTTTTTTCTGATAGTCTATTCTTAGTGTATAGAAATGCAACTGATAGTTGTATGATGATTTTTTATCTTCCAACTTTACTGAATACGTTTATTAGTTCTAATTTTTTTGGTGGGGTCTTTAGGGTTTTTTATATATAATATTATGTCATCGGCAAGTGGGGACTGTTTTACTTCTTCATTTCCAGTTTGGATGCATTTTATTTCTTTTTCTTCCTCAAGTGCTCTGGCTATTAAATCTAATACTGTGATGAATAATCTTTTAATGCACGGTTTAATTCAGTTTGTTAATATTTTGTTAAGTATTTTTCATCCATGTTCATCAGGGATATTGGCATATAATTTTCTCTTCTTGTAATGTTCTTAAGTCTGTTTTTTGTATCAAGGTAAAATGAATTTAAGCGCACCTTGGTGACTCAATCGGTTAAGCATCCAACTCTCGATTTCAGTTCCAGTCATGATCTCAAGGTTCATGAGATGGAGCCCTGTGTTGGCTCTATGCTGACATCATGGAACCTGTTTGGGATTCTCTCTCTGCCTCTCTCTCTACCCTTCCCCTGCTCCTATTCGCTTTTTCTTTTTCTCTCAAAATAAATAAACATTTTTTTAATCAGTTCAGAAATCTTCCTTCCTCTTATATCTTCTGGAAGAGTTTAAGAATGGTTGGGCATGAATTCTTTTTTAAACATTTGGTAGAATTCACAGTGAAGTCATCCAGTCTTGTATTTTTGTCAGGAGTTTTTTGACTAGTGATTCAATCTCTTTACCAGTATTGGGTCTGTCCTGGATTTCTATTTCTTCATGATTCAGTGTTTTTAGGATATATATTTAGGAATTTATCCATTTCTTCTAGGCTATGAAATTTGTTGACACATAATTGTTCACAGTAGTCCCATGATTCTTTTTTTGTGTGGTATCAGTTGGAATGTCTCTTCTATTTTTAATTTCGTATATTTCAGCTTAATTTTTACTTAAGACTCCCTAAAAGTTTGTCAATTTTATTCATCTTTTCAAATAAAAATAGCTCTCAGTTTCACCCATCTTTTCTATTGTCTTTTTTAGTCACTATTCCATTTATTTCCATTCTGATTTTTTGTCCATCCTGCTAACTTTCAGCTTATGTTGTTTTTCTTTTTGTAGTTTCTGGGGGTGTAGTTATATTGTTTATTTGAGGTCTTTTCTTTTAATGTAGTTCATTGGTGTGAACTTCCCTTTTAGGACTGCTTTTGCTGCATTCCATATGTTTTGTTATGTAATATTTCTAATTTCTTTGTTACAAATATTTTTTTGATTTCCCTATTGATTTCTTCAATGACTATCTGGTTGATCAGTAGCATGATATTTTATCTTCCCATTTTGTGAGTTTTCTAGTTTTGCTCTTACAATTAATTTTTAGTTTAATACATGTCATTGTGGTTGAAGAAGGTGCTCAATATTTCTATTTTTTTAAATTTATTAAACATGTTTTGTGGCCTAGCATGTAATATATCCAGAGAACACTCATGTGCACTTGAGAATAATGTGTATTCTGTTGCTACTGGACAGAATTATCTGTAAATGTGTGTTAAGTGCATCTGGTATATTGAGTACTTTAAGCCAAATGTTCCTTACTGATTTTCTGTCTAGATGATCTTTCCATTGTTGAGAATAGGCTATTGAAGTCCCCTTTTTAAATACTGCTGTTGCTTTAACACTTCATGTGTAATAATATATGCTTTATATATTTACTTGCTCCATCTTGGGTGCATAAATATTTTTAAATGGTATATCTGCCTTTTTCATTATGTAATGACCTTTTGGCCTCTTATTTATAGTCTTGTATGATAGAAGTATAGCTATTCCTTCTCTCTTTTAGTTTCCATTTATATGAAATAGGTTTTTCTATCCCTTCATATTTTAGTTTGTGTGTTTGCTTAAAGCTGAAGTGTGAATCCTATGGCAGTATATAGTTGGCTTTGTTTTTTTAACCATTCAGCCACTCAATGACTTTTGATTGGATAACGTAGTCCTTTTACATTTAAATTATTTAGTTATAGGTATTGACTTACTATTACCATTTGTTGACTGCTTACTTGCTGTTTTGTAATTCCTTTGTTCTTCTTTTCTTTCTTTCCTTGTGATCTGATGATTTTCTGGTATGCTACATTACTTCTCTCTTTACAATCAGTGTATCTACTATATGTTTTTGCTTTATAGTTATCATCAAGCTTACATAAGGCATCTTATATTTATAAAAATATTTTAAACTATCATGCTACTGGAAGTCAAAAGAAAGCTGGAGTAGCCATACTTATATCAGACAAACTAGACTTTAAATTAAAGGCTGTAACAAGAGATGAAGAAGGGCATTATATAATAATTACAGGCTCTATCCATCAAGAAGAGCTAACAATTATAAATGTCTATGCGTCGAATACGGGAGCCCCCAAATATATAAAACAATTACTCACAAATGTAAGCACCTTATTGATAAGATTGTGGTAATTGCAAGGGACTTTAATACTCTACTTACAACAATGGATAGATCATCTAGACACAGGATCAATAAAGAAACCAGGGCCCTGAATAATACATTGCATCAGATGGACTTGACAGATATATTTAGAACTCTGCATCCCAAAGCAACAGAATATACTTTCTTCTCAAGTGCACGTGGAACCTTCTCCAAGATAGATCACATACTGGGTCACAAAACAGCCCTTCATAAGTATAAAAGAACTGAGATCATACCATACATACTTTCAGACCACAATGCTATGAAACTTGAAATCAACCACAGGAAAAAGTCTGTAAAACCTCCAAAAGCATGAAGGTTAAAGAACACCCTACTAAAGAATGAGTGGGTTAACCAGGCAATTAGAGAAGAAATTAAAAAATATATGGGAACAAATGAAAATGAAAATACAACAATCCAAATGCTTTGGGATGCAGCGAAGGCAGTCCTGAGAGGAAAATACATTGCAATCCAGGCCTATCTCAAGAAACAAGAAAAATCCCAAATACAAAATCTAACAGCACACCTAAAGGAAATAGAAGCAGAACAGCAGGAGAAATAAAAAAAGATCAGAGCAGAAATAAACAATATAGAATCTAAAAAAACTGTAGAGCAGATCAATGAAACCAAGAGTTGGTTTTTTGTAAAGATAAACAAAATTGATAAACCTATACTCAGGCTTCTCAAAAAGAAAAGGAGGATGACCCAAATAGATAAAATCATGAATGAAAATGGAATTATTACAACCAATCCCTTAGAAATACAAGCAATTATCAGGGAATACTATGAAAAATTATATGCCAACAAACCGGACAACCTGGAAGAAATGGACAAATTCCTAAGCATCCACACACTTCCAAAACTCAAACAGGAAGAAATAGAAAACTTGAACAGACCCATAACCAGCGAGGAAATTGAATCAGTTATCAAAAATCTCCCAACAAATAAGAGTCCAGGACCAGATGGCTTCCCTGGGGAATTCTACCAGACATTTAAAGCAGAAATAATACCTATCCTTCTCAAGCTGTTCCAAAAAATAGAAAGGGAAGGAAAACTTCCAGACTCATTCTCTGAAGCCAGCATTACTTTGATTCCTAAACCAGACAGAGACCCAGCAAAAAACCAGAACTACAGGCCAATATCCCTGATGAATATGGATGCAAAAATTCTCAGCAAGATACTAGCAAATCAAATTCAACACCATATAAAAAGAATTATTCACCATGATCAAGTGGGATTCATTCCTGGGCTGCAGGGTTGATTCAACATTTGCAAATCAATCAATGTGATACATCACATTAATAAAAGAAAAAAAAAGAACCATATGATCCTGTCAATAGATGCAGAAAAAGGATTTGACAAAATTCAGCATTCTTTCGTAATAAAAACCTTCGAGAAAGTCGGGATAGAAGGAACTTACTTAAGCATCATAAAAGCCATTTATGAAAAGCCCACAGCTAATATCATCCTCATTGGGGAAAAACTGAGAGCTTTTCCCCTGAAATCAGGAACACGACAGGGATGTCCACTCTCACCGCTATTGTTTAACATAGTGTTGGAAGTGCTAGCATTAGCAATCAGACAACAAAAGGAAATCAAAGGCATCAAAATTGGCAAAGATGAAGTCAAGCTTTCACTTTTTGCAGATGACATGATATTATACATGGAAAATCCGACAGACTCCACCAAAAGGCTGCTAGAACTGATACATGAATTCAGCAAAGTCGCAGGATACAAAATCAATGTACAGAAATCAGTTGCATTCTTATACACTAATAATGAAGCAACAGAAACACAAATAAAGAAACTGGTCCTATTCACAATTGCACCAAGAAGCATAAAATACCTAGGAATAAACCTAACCAAAGATGTAAAAGGTCTGTATGCTGAAAACTATAGAAAGCTTATGAAGGAAATTGAAGAAGATACAAAGAAATGGTAAAACATTCCATGCTCATGGATTGAAAGAATAAATGTTGTCAAAATGTCAATACTACCCAAAGCAATCTACACAATCAATGCAATCCCAATCAAAATTGCACCAGCATTCTTCTCAAAGCTAGAACAAGCAATCCTAAAATTTGTATGGAACCACAAAAGGCCCATAATAGCCAAAGTAATTTTGAAGAAGATGACCAAAGCAGGAGGCATCACAATCCCAGACTTTAGCCTCTACTACAAAGCTGTAATCATCAAGACAGCATGGTATTGGCACAAAAACAGACACATAGACCAATGGAATAGAATAGAAACCCCAGAACTAGACCCACAAAAGTATGGCCAACTAATCTTTGACAAAGCAGGAAAGAATATCCAATGGAAAAAAAGGCAGTCTCTTTAACAAATGGTGCTGGAACAACTGGACAGCAACATGCAGAAGAATGAAACTAGACCACTTTCTTATACCATTCACAAAAATAAACTCAAAATGGGTAAAGGACCTGAATGTGAGACAGGGAACCATCAAAACCCTAGAGTTTCGAGAAAGCAGGAAAAACCTCTCTTACCTCAGCTGCAGCAATTTCTTACTCGACACATCCCCAAAGGCAAGGGAATTAAAAGCAAAAATGAACTATTGGGACCTCATGAAGATAAAAAGCTTCTGCACTGCAAAGGAAACAATCAATAGAACTAAAAGGCAACCAATGGAATGGGAAAAGATATTTGCAAATGACATTATCAGACAAAGGGCTAGTATCCAAAATCTGTAAAGAGCTCACCAAACTCCACACCCGAAAAACAAATAATCCAGTGAAGAAATGGGCAGAAGACATGAATAGACACTTCTCTACAGAAGACATCCGGGTGACCAACAGGCACATGAAAAGATGCTCAACGTCACTCCTCTATCAGGGAAATACAAATCAAAACCACACTCAGATACCACCTCATGCCAGTCATAGTGGCTAAAATGAACAAATCAGGAGACTATAGATGCTGGAGAGGATGTGGAGAAACAGGAACCCTCTTGCACTGTTGGTGAGAATGCAAACTGGTGCAATCACTCTGGAAAACAGTGTGGAGGTTCCTCAAAAAATTGAAAATAGATCTACCCTATGACCCAGCAATAGCACTGCTAGGAATTTATCCAAGGGATACAGGAGTACTGATGCATAGGGGCACTTGTACCCCAATGTTTATAGCAGCACTCTCAACAATAGCCAAATTATGGAAAGAGCCTAAATGTCCATCAACTGATGAATGGATAAAGAAATTGTGGTTTATATACACAGTGGAATACTATGTGGCACTGAGAAAGAATGAAATCTGGCCTTCTGTAGCAATGTGGATGGAACTGGAGAGTGTTATGCTAAGTGAAATAAGTCATACAGAGAAATACAGATGCCATATGTTTTCACTCCTATGTGGATCCTGAGAAACTTAACATAAGACCATGGGGGAGGGGAAGGAAAAAAAAAAAAGTTAGAGAGGGAAGGAGCCAAACCATAAGAGACTCTTAAAAACTGAGAACAAACTGAGGGTTAATGAGGTGTGGGAGGGAGTGGAGGGTGGGTGATAGGCATTGAGGAGGGCACCTGTTGGGATGAACACTGGGTGTTGTACGGAAACCAATTTGACAATAAATTTCATATTTAAAAAATATGTATTTTAAAATGATGAGAACTTAATTTTGAACACATACTAATGTACATTTTTACTCTCCCCCCCATTTTATGTTTTTAATGTCACAGTATACATACTTTAACCTTCTGTATGCACTGACAAATTATTGTAGTTATAGTTATTTTTAATACTTTTCACTTTTAACCTTCATACTAGATTTATAAGTTATTTACCCACCATGATTATGACATTAGAATATATATTTTTACTCTTGTATGTTTTCCTATGACTAATTAGTATCCTTTTGTTTCAGGTTGAGGAATTACCTTTAACATTTCTTGTAAGGCTGGTCTAGTGGTGATGAACATCTTCAGTTTTGTCTGGGAAACTCCTTATTTCTCTTACAGTTCTGAAGAACGTCTTTATTGGGTAAAGTATTCTTGCTTGGCAGGTATTTTTTTTCTTTCATTCTTTCAGCACTGAATATATCCTGCCACTCCCTCTGGCCTGCAGTTTCTGCTGAAAAATGGGGATAGACTTATGAGGGCTCCGTTGTGGATAGCAAGTTGTTTTTTTCTTGCAGCTCTTGAGATTGCCTCCTCATGCTAACTTTTGATAGCTTAAATTATAATGTGTTTTGGTGTGGGTCCATTTGGATTCATCATATTTGGAATAGTCTGGGATTCCTGGATCTGGCAGTCTATTTCTTTTCCCAGGTGAGGAAATTTCAGCCTTTATATCTTTGAATAAACTTTCTGTCCCTTTCTCTTCTCTCCTTCTGGGAGTTCTATAATGTGTATGTTGATCTGCTTGATGTATCCTTTAAGTTCCTCAAGCTATCTTCACTCTTTTAAATTGTCTTTTATTGTTGTTTCTGTAATTGGGTGAATTCCACTTTCCTGAATTTGAATTTGTTGATCTTTTCTTCCACCAGTTCTAGTTCTTTGTTGAACCCCTCTATTGAATGTTTCATTTCAGTTATTGTATTCTTTAGCTTTGTGATTTCAGTATGGTCCTTTCCTATATTTTCTATTTCTTTGTTGAAATTCCTGCTTTGTTGTTAATGCATTGTTCTCCTGACCTCAAAAAGCATCTTCATGACCATTATTTTGAACTGTTTATCAGGTAAATCATTTCTCTCCACTTCATTAAGATCTGTTTCTGGGGGTACCTGTGGCTCAGTAGGTTAAGCGGGCAACTTCAGCTCAGGTCATGATCTCGCGGTCCGTGAGTTCGAGCCCTGCATCGGGCTCTGTGCTGACAGCTCAGAGCCTGGAGCCTGTTTCAGATTCTGTGTCTCCCTCTCTCTGACCCTCCCCCGTTCATGCTCTGTCTCTCTCTGTCTCAAAAATAAATAAACGTGAAAAAATAAAAAAAAATCTGTTTCTGTAATTTGATCTTGTTCTTTTGTTTGGAACATATTTCTGTTTCCTCATTTTCCTTGATTCTCTGTGTTTGTTTCTGTGCATTAGATAAAAACCATCTCTTCCACTCTTGGCGCTTGTGTTGCAAACTTTTGTGCTTGTCCAAGCTGCCTTCTTTTCTTTTAGTGTCTCCCAATAATTGAGGATGTGCGAAGACCATCAGTATCCTAGAGAGGAGGATCACATTCTGCACCTACATTGAGCCTGGCTGGCTGGATGCCAGATCTCCAGACAGCATCTGTAAAAGTATGCACTTAGGGTTCTTCCAAGGAGAAATTGGGAGAAGCGCTTTTTTTGTATGCTCTCTCTGTGTTGGACCCAGGTATATAGCTGTGGCGAGGGGGCTGCTTCTTTGTTTGCTACAGTCCTATGTTATACATGAATTTAAGCCCCCTTGGCTATCAAAAAAACAGGCAGTCCAGGAGCTTAGGCCCTGGTTGGCAGGCCTAAATGATGGGGCACCAGACATATACATAAGCTCCTTCGCAAGAGTTATTGGTGATTTCTGGAGAGCTTTGGTGAGAAGGTGGAGGTGGTGTCTGCTGGCTTCCCAGGTCTCCAGGGTGGATCACAGTCAGACCCTTGATACATACTAAGTGAGAAGCCTGATCCTCAGGCAGTAGCTTTTAAAGTATGCAAATAAGTCTCTACTAGGATAAGACTGGGAACTAGAGGTTTTTTGTCTGCTCGCTCTGTGCTAGACCTGGGGGAGTAGTTCTCAGGAGCCCTTTAACACTACTTCTGTGTTTGCTATCATCTTGTGATTCTCACTGACATAAACCCCATTGGCTTTCAGAGCTGGGTGCTCTGGGTAGCCCATTCTCAGTCTTAAAGTTGGCATACTGGATGTTAGGTCTAAACACTTCAATCCTCAAGGAAAAGCTGGGAGTTAGGAGTTCTCTCCAGATTGTATGGCTCCATGCTGGGGGTAAGGTTTATGACAAGAGCTGCTCAGCCATTCCTAGGCACTTCAAAGTGGGTTATGTGAGTATATTTTCATTTGCCTGAAATGTAGGAGTTGCTCAGCTAGTTTCTATATTTCTTTCAAATACAGTTGCCATGTGAATAGCTGTAGATTCAACTTGTCTAAGGTAAGATGAGTTTTCAGAAGACTCCTATGTTACCAGCTTGGATCAGAACCTGTCTGTGGTATTTTGCTATGGCAGCCCAAATGGACTAAAACGATTTCCTCAAAATACTTAATATTGTGGACACGTCTATTGTCCACCAGATTACTTAGCAGTTTGGGGGGATGGAAAGAAAGGGGTTAGATAATATGTTTCATCTATTTTAGTGCCTGTTTACCTTATTTTTCATTCTGTGCTAAAACATTCAAGATTTTCTCAGTATGTGTCTACCTGCACAATATTTTTTTTCTGAAGTATACATACGGGTATGAAAATTCTCCTACTTCCTACCCTATGTTTTAGTTCAGAACCAGTTCCTTCTCTTACACTTTTGACTTCTTCATCAACTTAGTTTTCTCATTCTTTAGTTCTTACAAGTTTTATATCTAACTATTAGCATCTGTACCTATAGTTCAGGTTCCTTATCTATTTCCAGTTCTGCCTTTGGCTATTGTCAGATTTATTTTTAATGTTTGAATTATCTCATATGGTTTCTTGGAAAATTTTTCCAATATGTCTTTAAGTTTTATGAGTTGATTTTTTTATAGTTTCTATTCTGATAATCACTTATACTACATCATAATTATTTTAAATTGGTATCATATGTAGTATAAAAATTCCCAAGATTTCAATTGCAAACAGAAGTTAAGTATTTTCAAAAGATTTAGCTTGTACTTTGCAAAATGCTTTATGGAGATATATTTGTTCTAACTTTTCAAATTATTCCACACATATTTAACTGCTTAGTATATTCATATTCATATCTCTAATGCTATTTTTCTCTTTGCTTATTCTAAGGACATGAATATAATTGTCAGAATTATGAGTTGTTATGGGTTCTGTCGGTCTCTGAGCATTCTTATTAAAATATTTCAGCTCAGATGAAGAATAGAGATTTTATATCTTTAGTTATTTTAGTTTAATAAGTTATTGAGTGTGATAAAAACCACCACTACAGAAATGAACAGATCTTCAGGGCAGGTGGGAAATAGACCTTACAGTCACAAGTTATCAAACTTTAAAGAGTCTACTTGAAAGGTACACTGATAACATATATTGAAAGGGTCAACTATGCATTTCAGAAGAGGTCAGATTTATATTTGAAAATAAAGGAGGTTACAGTATTTGTTCTTAAGTACAAAGAGGGTATAACATTGAAGATCTGTAAAGGCTTGAATCTTATTCATGGAAATAAGACATCAAGAATATCTTTGTCATTTGATAACTTTTAGTACAGGTGTCATTCTCTCCTATTAAGGAGCAAAGTGTCTTACCTTCCTTACTTAAAATTTAGGAGGACTCTCTATCCCTGCCAATTGTCAGAAAACATCTTGAAGAAGATCTTGGGTATGCTCTGATATAAACTAAAACCTGCCATTGTTAGGACAAAGAACAGTGTGCTGCACCTAAGTCCTTGGGTGACCACTTTCCTGCTTTCTTGAAATGCCATTTTTTTAACCAGCAATTTTATGTTTTGCAAACTTTTCTTCTCGCTGTAAGTAACCTGTTACCTTGGCAGCACTAGGAGGTTTCTGTTATAACTCCATCAAATTTTCGACTTTGATAATAACAGCATGATGGTCATGAACGCAAAAACCTCTTTCCCAATGGTACCACTGTTGTCCAATGGTACCACTGTTGTCATGAAGATCCAAACACGAAACCAGGAAGCACCACTATGAGAGCCCTTTTGTTTAAATTTGACCCTTTGCATACATACCATATACCTTCTTGCTTCCTGATCAAGCATCTGAGCCTACAACCCTTCTGCTTTAATGGGTTTCCTTCTACTTAACCTCATTTGCTATTCTTTCTTTTCTTTACATGTCAAATACAATGGGAGCATTCATTTTTACTTTAACCCATAATTCCTGCAGAATATATTGTAGAAAAGCCTTGATGTTTATTAATCAGTCAGATTTACCTGGTTTCAGCTAGTGACTTTACTTTTTCAATATATTCCCTTTGGCTTTTAGGGGGAATTTTTAAAGAGAAAATAAGTTCAGATTTCCAGTTTTACTGACAAGCATAACAATTGTAATTATTATTATTATTAACATTATTATCACTGTCATTATTATTATTTGTTTCTTCCACCTCTAATGATTTGTATAATGTTTTATGATTATTACTTTTTCAGTATATACAGAGAATCAGTTTTATTTCATACATCAAACATAAGTTTTGATAGCATATTTTGAGGTATATATTATATTTAATGTATATAATAAACATTCTCAATTTTATAGAATTCAGTGGTTTCCAAAATAAGCAATAAGACAGAATATATGTATTTCTTACTTTCCAATAAATTAAAAAATATATATACCAACTAAAAACAATATCCCAAGGAAGCTTCAGTGTACAAGTTAACCTAGAAAAGAATTGGCAAATATACCTTTTGTGAAAAACAAAATTTTAAAAAGCATAGATTTGTGTGAAGAAACAAAGGTTCTATTAACTGAAGCCTAGAACTTTTGTTTTGTTCACTTGTTTTTTGTGAGTTTTTTTGAGGGGGGTTAGTTTGAATAGTTCTTTTCTTTTTTTTTTTAAGTTTTTTATTTATTACTGAGAGACAGACAGAGACAGAGCATGAGCATGGGAGGGGCACAGAGAGAGACAGAGGGGAAGAGACAGAATCTGAAGCAGGCTGTAGGCTCTGAGCTGTCAGCACAGAGCCCGATGCAGGACTCGAACTCACAGAGCACGAGATCATAACCTGAGCTGAAGTCGGACACTACACTGACTGAGCCACCCAGTCGCCCCAAAGTAATAGTTCTAAAAGTAAACGAATTCTGAAAATGTCATCACCACACTTTGTTAGGGATATAGGTGAATATCATTTTCAATCACTACCCTGAATCCATCTACAGCATCAAAAGGTAGGAAAAGTTTAGAATATTGCTCTCAATTACAATGTTCTTTACTTTTACAATACAGAGCAACTTATTCTAACTTTTTAAATAATTCCAGCAAAGGTAACAGCAAATATAAAAATTCTATAGTGTAATTCCACAGAGAGATTTGAAGTGTTGACTTGGGAGTGACACTGAAGAGATGCAAAGAGTAGGGAGTAAAATATCCTTTGCATTTTCTATATTATACAGACAGATATAAAACTTTTTCAAGACATCTTGTCTCCTGGGTAATGCATGTGCAAAGCATTTTCTTATATTGTCTATTCATTTTATGCCTCCCATTCCATTTCACATTATATTTTTTGAACATAAATTTTCTGAAAACTGTTGACTCAGCTAAGATTCGTTGAAATAGAACTATTTTCATCCATAATTATCTATTAAAATACCATTCTACCTTTTATTGGGTTTTCTAATCAGAAGACAAACTTGAGTAGCAAGTTAATGTATAAGGGATCCGAAAGTTTAATGAAAACATACCTTCAATATCCCCTATGGGCAGTTTGCTGACAAGATTACTATGCAAGTTTGACCTTTTCTCTCAAATTTCTGATACAGCGTGCCTGATCTAAGGTCAGGTATGTTGGCGTGTAAAATGACATATGGGGGAAAATGATCCTCTACTATCTGTTTATGGAGGACATCTTAAAGTGATATAGATATGTCTCTGGTACAGTCAGACCTTGAAGTCTGGCAAATTTCCTTGTCAGTATTTGGCCATTTTATTCTGCGAACAGTTGGCAATGAAGAAGAGTGTCTTTTGTGGTTTTTTTTTTGTTTGTTTTTTATTAACAATATTTAGGTAGCTAAAAGTTTCCTTCTGTTCGAAGGTTCTGATTAATATCTATTAATAATAGTCTTGCTTTATCAAACAATGTTGAACATTAGTTTCCATTGCTATTAGTCTAGCCAACTTTTTTGTTAAGCAGAAGATTCTCTAGCTGCTCTTAACAGGTGCAGACATAAATTAATTCATCCTCATGAAGAGGCACTCTTTAACCATATGCTCACAATAAAGTTAGCCAATATGTTTTCTGTAAGGTTGGGAGACTTGAAGAAGGAATAACAATGAAAAAGACTTACTATTCAGTTTCTTTGGAAGAGAGGTTGCTGCTGATCTCCTTTGTGCAAACTTTGCCTAAAATCTGCAGAATGAATATATATGTGTGTGTGTGTATATATATGTATACATATTTATTATTATTAATATTATTATCACTGTCATTATTATTACTTGTTTCTTCCACCTCTAAAGAGGACACACACGAACACACACACACACACACACACACACACACACACACACACTTCCTTCTATCCCTTCTGTGGACAGTTATACTGTCAAGAGAATGCACATCCAAAAAAGGGTACATCTGAGTTGTTACTTTACTTTGCAGTTGCCGCTGTTTTAGCTCAGTTAGTCTTCCTGTCTTTATCAAGATGCTTTTTAAATCACATTTCCTTAGGGATAACTGGATCTGCCATCCTTGGTTATCAACTTTTCATCCCATCTGCTACAGTTCCTATTATAGTTGCAGTAAAATACCACAAACAGGCTGGCTAAAATGTATAGAACTGAAAATATTTGGCTTTGTGACCGAGCACTTAAACTTTACCTAATTTCAAGGCATAGAGAGGTATGATATGATTTCCTATAGTTAATTTTCAATGCCAGTCTCCTTTACAATTCTCCTGCCTCCATTGTGATCTAGGCTGTTCGGTTGTTTGACATACAATGAAATAAACTTGGCCCGGGAATGAGAAAGTGCCTATTTTAATCTCACCTGCCCTTTTTAAAATACACACTGGGCAAGTCACTCATCTCTCTTCAGCATGAATTACAAAATTAGAAGTATCAAGGTATAATAAAACCAGCACTAACCTTGGGATCACAGAATACGGTTTGAGGTGACATTCTCCACTTTAAACTTCTGCACTGTAATTCCTCGGGTAGTTTGATTGAGTACCCAAACTCCTCCATTTTCCTTTGTTACATGGGGATAATAAAAATCTTCCTGAAAAGGTGAGGGGAGGGTAACATATGTTAACCTTTATGTCATGCAGCATAGCACAGAGCTCTGTACTAGTAGGATATTCAGTTAAAGTTAGTGAGATTTATAAGGAGAACTAGAAGATCAGGAGCCTTTAGCTCTAAAGTTTTATCTAATGTCTAAGATTTTCCTGTATGAACTTGGCAGAACCAGTAAAGATTACAATTTTTCCTTACTCTTTCCCACTTAAAGATTCATTTTGTAATACATTGTTCTATTTCCTTTGTATATAACACAAGAAATATTGATTAAATTTCATACACAGCTGGGAAGAAACATGCTTATAAAACATACTAATGATACTGAGTGAGGGAAATGAATCTAAGGCCTCCCCCATTTCAGCTATCTCCAGAATAATCTGAGTAAATTTTATGAAACCTGTGTGTAGCAGAACTTTAGCTATGGAGCGAAATCTAGCATTTCACTGGAAATAATTTCACTTTGGATTTTCTTTTTTAATCTTTAAAAGAGATATGCTCTTAATTCACATTCTTTTTGTCTACGTCTTAAAATATTTGATACTAGCTTTTTAGGAAAATGCTTTTGATTTGAAAACTGATTCAGGTAACTTCTGTTTAAAAACAGGTACATTCTCTCTGTTTTGATCATACATAAATTCAAAAGGGGTGTACTATGCAACTGAGCTGAAGTATATGATTACATATTACTGAACATTAAAGACAGGCAATCAGTACTATTTTTTTACATTTTCTGATTAAAATATAATAAATGCAACCCAGAAAAATATTAAGATGTAAATACTGAATATCATTTTAAACCCTTTAATCAGATATTTTGATGTATCTCTTTTGTTTTAGTTTAAAAATGTAAATATAGGGGGGTGCCTGGGTGGCTCAGTCAGTTAAGTGTCCAACTTCGGCTCAGGTCATGATATCACAGTCCGTGGGTTTGAGCCCTGCATCTGGCTCTGTGCTGACAGCTCAGAGCCTGGAGCCTGTTTCAGATTCTGTGTCTCCCTCTCTCTCTGACCCTCCCCTGTTCATGCTCTCTGTGTCTCAAAAATAAATAAATGTTAAAAAAAATTGTTTAAATATAAATATAGGAATACAGCAAATCCTTATGTACTCACTACCAAAAATGAGTAAATTTTAAAAATCACATTGGCCTCAAGTTTTTTAAATGATAAGGCATTACACTGCAGTACATGAACTATGTAATCATAATGACAACCCCATGAAGTAGATAACGCTAGTATTTCCTCTAAATGGGTTGAAAACCTTAGTCTTAGAGTGCTGAAATAAGTGTGTTGGCTCAATGCTTCCTTGGTCCTCCATATACAGAGAACCAGAAGTAAAAACCAGGGCCTCTTCATATGGTTGCTATAGCTGGTAATGGAAAACAGGTAAATATCTAAATCTGAAAAAAATCATGGAAAATTTTTTCCATGAGGATAAAAGTCCATTTTTTCTACCTTCAGTAGCTCTTCAAAGAAAGGAAATAAAAACTAAAGATATAGGAGCAAAGATATAAAGGAAAAGCAGAAAGACTATATTACCCAGGAATAACTTTGATGATAAATTAATTAACAGAGCTAATGGTAAAACTATAAATTAAGATTTACTAGAAAATTGGTATATGTGTGAAAAGTGGCAAAAGTGGAACACAAAAAGAATTTTTGCCTTACTTGTTTATAACACCATTTATACTTTTTTTGTTAATGATGTTTTAGTATGGTCAAACCACTCTGCCCCCAAAAAAGAAAATTTCTTATTTATTCTCTAATAAAAGCACAAATGGGAACAGACTTCAAGTAATAACAAGTACAGTTGTGAAAAACAAACTGTTTCTGAGAACAGTTCAAAGAAAGATTGTATCCTCTAGAGTATTTCCCACCAAGATGGAATGAGTTCTGTTTTAAGAGACTCCGTAAAAATTCAAAGGGAAGATCATAGTTCAGGTCTACCATTCACAGCTGAAATCCTCCATTCTCTACTCATATTAACTCAGGTGATAGAAAGATAAGATTCTACAATACCTATTCACTGTGGTGAGGCTCACAAGGAGGTCAAGAGATAAAATCCATTTACTCCATAGCAGAATAAATTCAAGTTTGTGATACAATTAAACACACTAACCACAGTGAGATGGCAAGAAAACACCCTGGGGCTATGTAAAATACAAAAGCCAAGCATGTCTATACCAAAGGCATAAAGAGAGAGAGAGCTACAAATACAGAGGAAAAAATAAGAAACCTAAAATCCAATTTAGATAAAAATAATACAAGAAACAGTTTTAAAATGAGATATATAGCAGATGAAAATATAGGCTTTCAGGCAGAAAAAAAACACAAGATTTTTGCCTACAGAAATGAAAATTCCAGCTAAAATATAAGGCAGATTTCTTGTTTCCACATTTTAAAGAATGAATGGAAACAATGAATTATCATCTATTTCTGAAAAGCCAAAATCATGGCAAACAAATGTCTAAATAAAGAGAAATACTGGCCAAAGGTGGAAAAGATAAACCTTTCTTATTGGTGAATAAAAGAAGACTAAAGAATTTAGCACATCTTTTTTTTTTTTTTTCAATGTTTATTTACTTTTGAGAGAAAGACAGACAGACAGACAGAGTGTGAGTAGGGGAGGGGCAGAGAGAGAGGGAGACACAGAATCCAAAGCAGGCTCCAGACTCTGAGCTGTCAGCACAGAGCCTGACATGGGGCTCGAACTGAACATCTCTTAAACACAACCAGAATGAGATCTGAAAGGAATTAAAAAAAAAAAAAAAATAAGACGTATTGTTATAAGTTAAAATATGATTTCCATTATTGAAATCAATAAACTGTTGAAAATTAAATTCAGAAAAGTCTGAAAGTAACGAACAGAAGAGTAAGAGATAAAAATCTTAAATAAAAGAGAGAAGATGTAAAAAAACATAATACAAAGTCTAATAATAAACTATTAGGTGTTCTAGACAGAGACTGCAGAGAAAACAAAGGGGAGGAAATGATTAAAGAGATAAATCAAACAAATGTGTCAGAGATGATGGGATACATATACATGAAAGAAAGAGAGAAGGAAGGAAAGAAAGAGAAAGGAAGGAAGAGAAAGAGAAAAAGAAAGAGCAACTTTGTAATAACAAAAATAGTAAGGTTAAAGAGAAGATCATAAAAGCATATAAAGAAAAAAATAACATGAAAGGAAAATCTGATCGATATCAGACTTTTCATTAGTAATGCTGGATCCAAGAAAAAAGCAAGGTCTGAAAAGGTCTGAGTGACAGAGATCCTTTTAGTTCATTAATGGAATATGGTCTCCCCAAAGTAGACATGAAAATGTATATCTAAAGATTTAAACAAAAATGAAGATGGTGGAGTCAAGAAAGATCAGACTATTGCTGACATTTTACAAATTTGTAAATTGTGCAAGATTTGATTTCAGAGAAAAAGAAATTTTGTAATTATTACAAAATTTGCCTAGTATAAGAAAATTTTAATGTCACAATTAACATCTTGAAGAATATGTTCATTAGTGGAACTTTGGAGAATTTGCATATACTGCCTGAAAATATAAACTTTATCTTTTTTTTCTCTTTTTTTCTCCTCAAATAACACCACGTCTAGGCTAGGAGCATTGTTTGTGTATACTATACAAAGTATTGACTCTCATGGCATAACTATGCTTTGAGGATGATGCTATTGTATAAGTTTTAGTAGAGCATCAATGGCTGTAATATTTACATGTCACAGCATAAGACAGTCACATATTTGATGCTAAGGATTTGCTTATAAGTTGAGGTTCTGTGGGACTAACAATGTGTTGATATTCTAGAACTTGATAAGTCATGATCTCTAGGATGCTTTGGTTTAGAGAAATAAATATGCTAAAAAAGTTCCATTAGTTCCCATTGTTGAAAGATCCAGATAAGGACCTTTCAGGAAACATAATGAGAGAGAGAAGGAAAAAGCAAGAGAGAGAGAGAAGGAAAAAGCAAGAACAAGGGAAGTTGTTTGTTTTTTTTAATACAAAACAATTCCTCTTTGAGAAAATGAATGACAGATTTACTTGAGGAAAGGGCTATTTTCTGTGGGATTCAAGAGACTTCCTTTATAAAGGACGATAGCAAATTTGGGGAATTTTTCGCACTGATATTGTAGTAAATGCACATACAGCATGCCATGTTAATGTGTTTTGTAGGTATGGTTGGAAAGTGAAAAAAAGAATAAAGTGACTGGCTTATTGACCTAGTGTTTAGATGCCTTAAAAGTGAATTGAAGTAATATTGAATCTTGATGCGTTTCAGAGGTTTCTGAGGAAAATCAAAGAGATTCTAAAATGTCCTTGAGAGACTCAATTTCCCATTGAATTGATACCAGGTGGATTTATTGGAAGGTGTACCATGAAATCATCGGCAGAAGCAAGAGATTACAGAAATATCTCTGGTAGACTCTGGGCCTGACCACACATTGCATTAGAGAAGAAAAGAAAATCAATCCACGTTCTTTCTCTTGTCCTTGTTCACCTTCATAAAAATACTGAAATGTCTAACCTCTCTTCAGTGCTATTTCTCGGTGACATCACAGAGATCAGTGGCCACAGGGGCATAGGATTTAGGGTTCTGTATTCCAAATTTCTTGCAAATTCTTTCCAGGACAAAGACATAAATTATAAAGAGTTTATTTACCCAGTACAGAAACTACAAATTGGTAAGTCAACCCTCATTAAGAATTAGCTACAGCAGGAATTCTCCCTGCTTCACAACAATGAATGCTTTAGTTGATCATACATCATTCAGAGTCTAGGGAAATCAGTTCCCTTTAAATTGCTTCTTTGTGTACCTCTTAGCACCTTTTCTCTGCTGCTTGATGTTGTTATTGGAGTTCTGCTAAAGTTCCATTCTTTATTTCTCAAGTGAGCATGACCATTATAGGAAGTGTACTCTAGGCTTTTCTCACCTGTTGCATGTCTTGCTGAAATTATTCCAAGGTTTGAGAATGTAAAGGTCACCTTTCTCTAGTCTATGGACAGGCTGTAATGATTGACAATAGAATCTTCAATATTTTGCTTCATTTGTTATCCTTACCTGGATACTAAAGCTAATATTTATTAAATTCACTCTCAGCCAATAATTGAATATTTTAAGGCACTGAAGTTAATTTCTAAAACTGAGCATAATGTATTAGGAAAAAAATCTCTGATCTGGAATATGAATATGAATTCTTTATTCTATCTACCATTAAGTAGAATTTAGGAAAGTTTGGAGCTCTTTCTGGGCCTCAGTTTCCTCATCTATAAAACAAATGTGGTCAGTCAGATAATTTGTAAGAATACTTACAACTGCAATATAATATAATGCAAATCTATACTGAAATTTCCCAAGATTGTTCAATGGAGTATACGATCAAAAATGGCTCATTATATGGGGCTCCTGGGTGGCTCAGTTGGTTAAGTGTCCGACGTTAGCTCAGATCATGATCTCGTGGCTAGCCAGTTCGAGCCCTGCATGGGGCTCTGTGCTGACAGCTAAGAGCCTGGAGCCTGCTTTGGATTCTGTGTCTCCCTCTTTCTCTCTCTGCCCCTGCCCAAATCATGCTCTGCCTCTGTCTCTGTCTCTCTCTCTCTCTCAAAAATAAACAAAAACATTAAACATTTTTTAAATGGCTTATTATCAAATAGTCTGAGATACACAGAAATTCCATCTGCTCCTCTTGGAGACTCAAGTTGTACCCTAGCCTATGAAAATTTTTGAAAAGTATGACAGAAGTGAATCTGTCTTTCTTTAATTTCTCATTTCCCAAGACTAATTTAATTATGTGTAATTCCCATTATCATCAACAAAACACACTCAAGAAACCATAAATCACACATGACAAATCCTCCCCAGGTATTTCCCATTCCTTGATTCTGCCAAAAAGCTAACATGTATTTTTATTAAATACCTACACAAATTCCCTTGACAGTTGAAAAATTCCCTTCAATTGTCATAATAAAGCAGCACATGTTTGAGTGGAATGGAGAAAAAAGTCACTTTATTTCTCCAAACAGCAGGTGTTCATCAAGGACTTCAACATAAAGAAAAAATGATGAATAAAGGTATGACAAAGGATGCTTTTGACAGACATAACTATTTGACTGTTTATATTGGGTTAAACACAACCCTTCCCACTAACATTATTAAGTTTCTGCCTATAAAAAATTTGGATAACAAATGTAAGAATATAGAATCTAATTTCTAGTTGGTTGTTTTCAGAAGCAGTATCACTTTATAATTCATATGACCTTCTACAATGTCTGAATCAGAGAGTACTCTAAAGAAAGAACTATGGTTTGCAACACATTCATATTAAACTAATACTTCTGCTTGCTGACTTAACTCCTCTTCTGGCTACACTGTAGGGTCTGACCTCTGTCCTAATGAAGATAGTTTATGGTTTTAATGTTGCAAAATTCTAAGATTAGACTGGGTTCAGAATTATTGGGCAGTAATGGAAGAAATGTAAAGCTAAGGTAAATGTTCCAAAATCCATAAGTATCTTAGCTGAGTAATTACTAATTTTTTCTTTGTCAAAATAATTATAGGAAACAGTGTGGTTTGCATATTCCTCTGGTATTACTTTGAAAATTAGCCTATAATCTTAAAATAGTCCTTTAAAAATACAATAACAAAGTAAAGTTCTCAGACATATGTGTCACAAAAAAAAAAGGTAGAGAAAGTTTCTCCAAAGATGAGAAATTTCTCACCTTTTGTTTCACAAAGTAATCTGTGTACAGATCCAGCCACCTATGATTTTGGTATCCTGGGAGAATTACCATCAAAATCTGAGTTTGCACTGCATGTAAAAAGACACTGGCAGAATCTCCATTTGGGGGATAAAGAGTGGTTAGAACACAAATTTGTAATATTTTGGGGGAAAGGCAAGGAACATTGTACGTCTCCATAATCATCAATGGGAGTCTCTACCCCTACAACCAGTTCTTCCCCATCTCACCTCCACTATCTTGGCACTCTATGCATCCCATACCTATTAGTAAGGGGCATAACTGTGACTATAGGAAGATTTCTTACTATCTGGGGTGATGGAGGCTTGAAATAAAAATTCATTTGATTCATAGAAAATAAAGAATGTGAAATATCTTGCAAACCCAAGTTTGCAAATCAAAATACATGCCCACCAAAGTTTTTCTTCCTGTCTCTACTAAATATGTGTTTTATATCTAATATTTAAATAGGGGTTTTGTTTTTGTTTTGTTTTCTTTTGTTTTACTTTGTTCATTGTGCTGGGTATATCAGGGTTGATGATATTTATCTCTTACCAGTTACTTGCTAAGAAAGATTGACAAGAACTGACATCCCCAAGACAGCCTATATTTGAAACTGAGCTGAGGAACTTGAAAATCTTGATAGTTTCTTTTGATGAAGATAGCTTCTTTTGATGAGAATACATAGTATAACAGGATATAGGAGGCAGAGTTTTTGTATATATATGTATACGTAGGAAAAAAAGTGTGTAGATAGATGCTCCCAGTCAGGAGGAAAATGTGGTATTAGTGTAATATTTGTCAAGCAATGGGTCTGATGTGATTCATCCTCTTCCACTATCATAATTTAAGGAGCCAGTAATCATACAGAGATGCTGCTGCTCAACCACATGAAGAAGAGATTTGGCTCAAGCTGGCCAATCAGAATACCTGCGGCCATGCCTAATGATTACTTCAAAGATAGTTAAAGCAAAGCAGGGGCAAGCAGAGTGTTCTTGTGATCTTCCATGGATCACTGGCAGAGCTTGAGTATCCCATTTTCTTAAATTATTTTTTTATTATAAGAGATAAAGTACTAGTTATGATTATATTCCTTATATAGAAGAGCCCTTCTAGGAATGAAGTTGATTTTCTGTGGAAGAACAAATCAAGAGCAGAGAGAAAGACCCGGGCTAGATGAGTCCTCAAAGTCCAAATCCAGCCATATTTTAAATTAGCATTCCATGTCCTTCCAAATGTCAAAATCCAATAAATCTTACCTCCTTCTAAATAATGTATTTGAGGGGTCCCTGCATGACTCAGTCAATTGAGCATCCAACTCTTGATTTTGGATCAGGCCATGATCCCAGTGTCAAGGGATTGAGCCCCACACTGAGCCTGGAGCCTGCTTGAGGTTCTCTCTCTGTCTCTCTGCCTCTCTGTCTCTGTCTCTCTCTCTCTCTCTGTCTCTCTTTCTCTATCTCTCTCTGTCTCTCTCCCCCCTCAGCCCGTCTCCCCTATTCACTCTCTATTTAAAATTTTAAATATGTTTTTAAATGTATTTGAAAACTGATTCAAGTTATATTTTTATCATTTAAAATCTGAAACATGGGGTGCCTGGGTGGCTCAGTTGGTTAAGCATCCGACTTCAGCTCAGGTCATGATCTCAGTGTTTGTGAGTTCAAACCCCGTGTCAGGCTCTGTGCCAACAGCTCAGAGCCTGGAACGTGCTTCGGTTTCTGTGTCTCCCTCTCTCTCTGCCCCTCCCTGCTCATGTGCTGTCTCTCTCTCTCAAAAATAAATAAACATTAAAAAAATTTTTAATCTGAAATACACATTAAAAATGGGCTCAGAATGTGTAAGTATCCTCTACATGTTAGCCCAGTAAAAAAATTAAATTAGCTTCACATTCAAAACTCCCTATTCCTTTTCTATCTACCAGTACATTAAGACTAAAATGAAGTGAACTTCAGATGATGCATTTAAAAATGACTCATGGTAAACAGTTTGGTCTCAGAATTATTGAGCTTCATTCTCACTACACTTTTTTTTTGCATTTTTGTCATTAAATAGTTTATCACTTATCTAACTTATTATATCTGTTAATATTTGATTGTTATCTGTTTACTCATCTTCCTACAAATAACTATGGTCACATTGCTATGAGCATGGGCCCTGGGATGATCAATTCAATTAATGCTCATAAAAATATTCTCAAAACTATACAGCATCGCATATACAATAAATTTAATATTAAACTACTTTGAAAATTATTGTTTGAAACATTATTGATGAAGTTGAAAGAGTTTTTTAACAGACTTTTTTTTTTAAACTTTTCTTCTGCTGGCAGTTACTTTCAGTAAACATGTTGTCAAGACATTCAGAAAAGCAAAGAATGCAAAGGTCTCTATCATCATGCCATATAATAAAACGGTAGCTTAATTACCTGACAGTTTGGGCTGATATTTAAAATGAATGTTTAATACTCTCTGGGTACATTGATTCATATTTTGAATTATGATTTCAAATATTATCCAGTGTGCAAATCCTTTTACTCTCATTTTCTTTGACTAATGTGGGAAGAATTCTAATTGTAATGCAAATCATGCTTTTTTATGTGTATATGTATTTTTGCCTGGGAGGAATTATGATTTAATTTGCTTTTAATGAGAAAAGTAATTTGAGCACAAAGAATTAGAAAATGGGGGGAAATGGAAATAAAACATCTTGATCTTATAAGATGCCTTAAGGAAAAAGGCAGACATAGTTTATCTTTTTTTTTTTTTATTTCAAAACATAAGCAATGTTGTTCCACATGCTAAATTTTAGGACTTATAATGGTAGTCATAATACAAATACTAAGTTTGATTATTTTTTATATACTAACATACAAAATATAAGAATATATTTGTTGTTTGTAATAGAGAATAAAATCATGTGTGTGCATGTGTGTGTATATTTAACTTTCCTATATTCTAAATCTTATTGTTTCATTTGACTTTAAATGGACTAGCTGCATGTATGTTCCTATTCCTTCAATATATTTTCTGAACTTTTTACAAAATTAAGAAATAGGCTTAATAGTATGTGAGCTGAAGAAACATGTGCCAAAAAATCTTCCATAAAATAGTAGTTATGAAAAATGTTAATAGTTGATCCTCCCAAACTTTATAAAACTTTGAGATATCCTGTATGAATCAAAATCTTCGCCATGTGTGCAAATATCTCTTAAGTTATTAACATTCCAAAAAAAATCATCAACCACAATAAAATATAACTGTATAATTCCTAAGTTTTGTTTTTAGCAAAGGCCATTTGTTTTCATTTTTAAAATAAGGAAACAATATTTCCTTTGACTGCAATGTCAATAGAAATGATTTGAAATCAATGGAAGCCCCATTCTGCCTCTGAGATCTGTTCAGTGAGTAGTTAATCCTTGCAGCATATAACCAGTTTATACAAGGTGACCGGGAGAATTAGAAGCGAGGGCTAAAGAGCTTATTACACCAGTATGAAATACCATTATAATTTCTATTACTACTCTTATTACTAGTTAACTCTTAAATGGGCAAACCAATTTAATCCTCAAAACCATATGATGAGATATGTGTCAATTTATATGCTTTTTATATATGAAGAAATGGAGACATAGATGGAGCTCATCTGCAGCAAAATGGCCCCAGCATTCACATTTTTACCCACTGTGCTCTCCTCATACCTCTGTCTGCTCGTGCAGTAGGGGGAAGGAGTCTCTTAGTGCACCAAGAGAAATATGAGCAAAGGAGAACATTTTGAAAAAGGAAGAATGAAGAAACCAACTTCAACAAAGAAAGATACAGTGCACTAATATTCAAGAATCTGAAGGACAAGAAAAAAACCTCAAGCAATAACCAGAATAGCTTCTGCAGTACCAGAGGAATGTTCACATATGTTTTCAAATTCTAGGAATATTAAAATGGAAAGGACCAGAAACCTTGAAAGACCTTGCAAACAAATAATGAGAAGCAAAGAAGCAATGTAAGATATGAGTATTTCTCTTTTGGGGCAGAAGATGTAACAAAAGTCAAAGAGGACCAGATAGGGACACAACTATGAGTCTTTGCTCCAGGCTAAATAAAACTTCAGG